>NC_072427.2:86092500-87452500 GCF_028878055.3 Symphalangus syndactylus
GCAAGAGAAACACATGGACACACAGGTCCAGATGTAGCCAGATGTGCTTTCAAACAGGATTGAGCAAATCTGAGAACAGACTCGTAGAAATGCAACTGCAGGCAAGGGACACTGGCGAGGTGACCGTCACCACGTTGCCCCCGAGAGGCCCTGAGCCTTGACTTCTCCACAGCTATACAATCACAATGCGGGGGGCACACGTTATTCTTTTTTTGCCAGGTTGATTTAAAACAATATTTTCTCATGGTTTTCTTCAGCAAGGTGAGCAGCGTTCCAAAGTGTGAACACGCTGCACTTGATGTCTGCAACGCCACGTGGATGGCCCTGATGTCTCTCCAGTTGTTCGTTATTACAAACGATACCTCTTGTGAGATATGGCAAGGTTTCTCTTCAAACAACCTGATCAGTCCTTTATTGTTTAATTCCCAGTACCCCTCCCAATGTCTTTCTTCTTCTTTCCTTCTTTCTGCTTTTCCTACACGCCCAGGCATGCCACAGCACCAGTGGCCTCATCAGCACCAGCTCACATTCCTTTCCTTACTTGAGAAAAGACTGACTCTCTAGCTCGCCGCAGACGACCCCTTCCCCTAAATGTTTAGCCAATAGGGTCTAGCTGAGATTGTGCGGTCCGACCCCAGCCAGTTAAAAAAGGGCACAGGGGCAGGATTTGCATCAAAAATAAAAACTTTCACTCTCCTTTGTTCTGTGTGCTCTCGTGGCAACCAGCCACACGAGAGGCACTTCTCTGCGCAAAGATAAATTGGCTTTGTTAAAAAATCCTTTGTCTAAGTGCTCGTTTTCCTTATGACTCTGAGTTCTATTTCTAACACCTCTGTGGGTGTTTCTACCATATACCTTTCCACACTTAGGTACATTTTTGCCTAAATTCCTAGAAGTGGCATTGTTAGCGCGGAGTGTTCATGGATTTCAAATTCATAGAGATACTGAGAAATGCCCTCCAAAGATGGTCCCTAATTGTGCCTGTGAATACCGATGTCAGAGGAAATGGCACAGCGGGGAACTGTGAGGGCCAGTCCCACCATGGAACATCAGAAACTGCCAAAACCCAAATAAACAAACACACCGCCCCCGGCCACCCCCGGCCAGCGTCCCCCAGCTCTGCAGTTGTATTTCGAGGAGTCTACTCTCAGATTCGTTCAGTCCTGTTTGAAACTGTCTGGCTCCATCTGCACTCGTGTTACACGGTCACCTGTTCTCCCACCCTCTGGTTTGGACGTGGTCCCACGCTGTCCTGGGCTTCCTCCACCATCGCTTCCCCAAGACCTTCCTGTCCCCACCTGCCGTCCACCCACCCACCCCAACAAAGGGGGCTGGAGTTCAATTTTATCTGAACTCTGGAAAATACCTGAAGGTTTGCAGCAGTCAAGGGAACGCATAATCAAGAAAAAGCAGCACAATCCAATAGAACCTTGTGGATTTTAACATCCCCTTGCCCCATCCCCCCTCCCCAGCTGGATGACAGTCAGGAAGACAGCAGCCTGAGTTCCTGGTGTGGGGTGCTGCTGCCAGGGAAGCAGAGGGGACCTTGTTTGCAAGGCAGTGCAGTTGTCCGTTTCTACCCATCTGGCAGCTCCCTGAAGGACTAACACACAGGGCTTGCCCCTTATTTCACCAACTCAGACTCAAGGCAGAGAGCAGCTACACTGAGGCTTTGTCGGAACATTAAACAGTCAGTGCCACCTGGGGCCAAAGGTATCAGCCAGAAAACACTGGGCACGCCCAAAAAGCCTGGGAGGAAAAGCTGGAAGATGACATGCTTTGAGGAATAAGGGAGTTGGGGGATCCACTGATTCTTGGTAGTCCAGAAGGCCCCCACGCATGCCCATGATGGGGCACCGGCACAGAAAAGACTTAAGAAGCTCTCAGTGCTCACCTCTGGCTGAATTTCAGGCTCTGAGCAAGCAGGAAGGGAAGGTGCAAGCAGGAAGGGAAGGTGCAAGCAGGAAGTAAAGGTGCAAGCAGGAAGTGAAGGGGAAGGCAGAGTTGCAAACTCCCCAGCCGAGTGCTGAGGCGTGTGGACCAACACACAGAGCCCAGCTACAAACCCTGAAGAAAAACAATTTTTTGATTCCAGGGATTTAAGGAACTCTCTGTCAAATTACTGTCTTAGCACCAAGCTAATAGAAAGTGAGCACACATGATGAAGAAACTACTTTTTAACTTGACATAAACAAGCAAAAACAACCACAATCCACGACAATCAGCAACAGCAAACTGTGCAGAGGGAGGAGAACCTGATACCCAGAAATATCCCATCGTAATAGTCACTGTCTGGTTTTCACCAAAGCAGGAAGAAATATGAGCTACTCGTGGGGGGAAAGCAATTAATGGAAAATCTTCCTGAGGAAGCCCAGAATTGGACTTACTAGATAAAGCCTTTCGATCAACTCTCTTAAACATGTTCAAAAAACTAAATAAAATCACAGACAAAGAATTAAGATAAACCAGGAGAATGGTGCCTCACCAAATAGAGAATATCAATAAAGAGATAGGAACTTTAAAAAGAAACCGAACAGAAAATCTGGAATTAAAAACTACAACAACTGAAATAAATAATTCATGATAGGGTTTCAACCGCAGATTTTATCAGGTGGCAGAATTAGTGAACATAAAGACAGACGAATTAACATACTCTAGTCTGAGGAGTGGTTGAGACAAAGGGGAGTAGATGTGAGAATGGAGAAAAATGCACAAATCTTAGAAGACCTGTGGGACACCATCAAGCACACCAACACACTTAACTGGATTTCCAGATGGAGGGGAGACAGGGGGAGCAGAAAAAATAATTGAAGAACTAATGGCCAAAACTTCCCAAATTGAGAAGACATATTAATCTACACATTCAAGCCACTCAGTGAACCCCAAGTAGAATAAACTCAAAGAGAATCACACAAAAACACAGTGTAATCAAATTCTCAAAAGTCAAAACAGAATCTAGAAAGCTGCTGGACAGAAGACTAACAGCGGATTTCTCATCAGAAACCATGGAGGCCAGAGGCATTGGGATGACATATTTCACATGCTGCCTTGGAGTACAGGGGCAGGGGAAACCAACAACCAAAAAGACATCAGCATCTGACAAAATTATCCTTCAAAAATGAAAGAGGGAACAGGCGTGGTGGCTCATGTAATCCCAGCACTTTGGGAGGCCAAGGCAGGTGGATCCCGACGTCAGGAGATTGAGACCATCCTGGCTAACACGGTGAAACCCCATCTCTACTAAAAATACAAAAAATTAGCCAGGCCTGGTGGCAGGAGCCTATAGTCCCAGCTACTCAGGGAGGCTGAGGCAGGAAAATGGTGGGAACCTGGGAGGCAGAGCTTGCATTGAGCAGAGATTGCACCACTGCACTCCAGCCTGGGCAACAGAGTGAGACTCTGAAGAGAAAGTGATTCATTTCAAGGTAAATAAAACCTGAAAGAGCTCATTGCCAATTGACTTGCTTTACAAGAAATGCCAATTCAGGCTGAAATAAAAGGGCACTAGACAGTAACCTGGATCCATATGAAGGAAAGGTAGCCATGTTGGTAGTTTGTGTGTTTATAAGAATTCTTCCATTACATATTAGTTATCTAATTTGTTGGTGTACAAATTTTCATAGTATTCCTTATAATCCTTTTTATTAATGTAAGGTCAGTAATGGTATTCCCATTTTCGTTTACAATTTTAATTATTTGAATCTGTCATCTTTTAATCTAGATAAATATTTGTCTAGATAAAGATCTAGACAGATAAAGATCTGTCAAATCTGTTGCTCTTCTCAAAGAACCAACTTTGAGGTTCATTGATTCTACTGATTTTCTACTTCCTATTCCATTTTTCTGTGCTCTAGTCTTTATTTTCTACCTTCTGCTAAATTTGGATACAGTTTGCTCTTCTTTTTCTAGTTCCTTAAGGTATAAAGTTAGATTAATGATTTGAGATCTTTCTGTTTTTTTAAAAATGTAAGCATTCAGTTATCAATTTCCCTCTATATACTGCTTTCACTGCATCTCATAAGTTTTGGTTTGCTTTTTTTATTCATCTCAAAGTATTTTCTATCTTCTCTTTGAGTTTCTCCTTTGACTCCTTGGTTGTTTGAGAGTGTGTAATTTAATATACACATATTTGTGAATTCCAATTTTTCTTCTGTTGTTTTCTAGTTTCTTTCCATTATAATCAGAGAAGATAGTTTGTATGAGTTTGATCATTTTAAATTATTAAGACTAGTTTTGTGGCCTAAGGTATAGTCTAATATGGCAACTGTCCCATGTGAACTTGAGAAGAGTGTGTTGTCTGCTGTTAGTTGAGTTGGGTGTTTCTGCATCTATGTTAGATGTGTTTAGGGGGTTCTTCAAATCTTCTATTTCTTTACTGAATGTCAATTCTTTTTTTAAAAATTAATTAATTAATTATTTTTTTTTTGAGACAGAGTCTCGCTCTGTCGCCCAGGCTGGAGTGCAGTGGTGCGATCTCAGCTCACTGCAAGCTTCCCGGGTTCATGCCATTCTCCTGCCTCAGCCTCCCAAGTAGCTGGGACTACAGGCGCCCGCCACCACACCCGGCTAATTTTTGTACTTTTAGTAGAGACGGGGTTTCACCGTGTTAGCCAGAATGGTCTCGATCTCCTGACCTTGTGATCCGCCCGCCTCAGCCTCCCAAAGTGCTGGGATTACAGGCGTGAGCCACCACGCCCGGCCTCTTTTTTTTTTTAATTACAGAGAATGGCTCACTGATGTCTCTAACTCTTGTTGTAGAACCGGAACTGTCTATTTCTTTCTTCATGTCTGTCCATGTTTGTTTCACATACTTTGGTGATCTGATATTAGATATGTATATATTTACCATTGATATATCTTCTTGATGGGTTCACTTTCATCAGCGCATAATGTCCTGTGGGCCCAGCCCCTGCTGATCAGTCTGCTCCAGCTTCTGCATGACAGTGGCTTCCTCATTAGCCTCTGTTCCTGGCCATTCTCCTGGCCTGTGGCTGGCCCCTCCCCAGCCAGGCCATCATGTCCCCAGGTAACATCCATGTGGCCCCCCCGCCCCGGGCAGGACATAGCATTCCTCAGTTGCTCTCACTAGAGGCCAATACTTCAGGTCCCACTTCCTAAGTTCTGGAAAATTATGATGGCCTAATAAAACAAGCTGAGAAATTTAAGCCTAGCATTATTTCTTTCCCAATTATTTGAGAGCATTCTGTGGTGAAAATCTTTGGGTCCATAATTTGCTTTGTAGAATGGCTTTTAATCTTAGATTCATTTAATCAATATGATATATTTGGGACTTTTCCTTTTCTTGGATTCTGTGTCTGGACAAATATAGACAGTTGTGTCTCCACCAACACCATCAATACATAGACTCCTCTCATCATCCCATAAATTCCCCTCATGCCCCTTTGTAGTCATTCCACATCCCCACTCTAGCCCCTGATAGGCACTGATTTTTTCGTCCTATTATTATTACTATTGCCATAATATCACATCTACAGAATCCCACAGCGTTTAGTATTTTGCCATATAATATATGGCTTAAATAGACCCTTCACTAAAGAACAAATACGGATGGCAAATAAACACATGAAAACATGTTTCACATCATGAATCACCAGGACAATGCAAACTTAAACCCCAGTGAACTCTATACAGCTGTGTTGACTAAAGGAATGATACATCTGACGTGCAGGACTGGCAAGAATGTGGGGCTTTGCTGATACGTTTGAGCTTAAACCTCCCATCTCACTGTGGTTTTGCTTATGCAAGGAATCTACTCCCTTTTATCTCCTTGCTTTACTGCTTTTGGATTGAGTGTTTTAGGTTTTTTTATTCCTTCATTGTGTTGGTTCCTAGTGCTACCATAGCTAATTACACCAAAAGAGTGACTGAAAACAATGGAAAATTATTCTCTCATAGTTCTTAGGGCCAGGCACCTGAAATGAAGGTTTCCACAGGGCAATGCTTTCTCTGAGCTCCAAGGGAGAATCTGTCCTTGCTCCTTCTAGCTTCTGGTGGCACCCAGCAAACCTTGGGGTCCCTTGGCTTCTATCTTCACTCCAGTCTTTGCCTCTGTTGTCATATCATCTTCTTCCCTTTGTGTGTATGTCTGAACTTCCTTCTCCTTTCTCTGGTAAAGACACTAGACATTGGATTTAAGGTTCACTATGATCCCGTATGACTTAACTAATTATATCTGCAAATACCTTATTTCCATATGAGGTCATATTGTGAGGTTCTGGGTGGAGACAACTTTTGGGGAGGCATGATTCAGCCGAGTACATGCATCTACTTCCTAGTGAGTTGTATATTCCTTTATTATTATAGTGGAGATTATAACATGAATCCATGACTTTTTAAAGTCTAATGTAAATTAGACCTTATATTATTTTTCAGATGGTGCAGTGTGCTTAAGCCACTTTAACTCCATGAATTTTGTGTTCTTGCCATGTATTTTATTTCTATAAATATTTTACAACTTACAAGACATTTTATACAGTCAATATTCATTTAGATTTTCCCTATGTGTTCTTCTTTTGTTACACTTCATTTCCTTATCAACTTCTTGCTTTCATCTGTGCTTGTTTTTGTTCTACCTAACGCTCCCTTTAGTATTTTCTGTAGTGCAGATCTTGCTGGTGACGCATCCTCTTGGTGTCTAGAGGATATCATTATTCTGTTCTCATTTGGGGGAATCTTCTTCCAGGTATAGAATTCTAGCTTTGTGCTTCTTTTCTTTCAGACAGTAAATATATCATTCCATTGTCCTCTGCCTTTCATCATTTCTACTGAGAAGTCATCTGTAAATGTTATTGTTGCTTCTTTGAAGGTGATATGTCTTGTTTTCCTCTGGCTGTTTTTAAATTTTTCTGTCTTTGGATTTCAACCCCAATGTGCCCAGGTGTAGTTTTCTTTGTGTTCACTTGCTAAAGATTCTTGGTTTGGAGGGTTCTTTTTTTTCTTTTTCTTTTCTTTTTTTTTTTTTTTTTTTAACAGGTCTCCTTCTGTTGTCCAGGTTAGACTGTAGTGGTGCAATCTTGGCTCACTGCAGGGTCTACCTCCCAGGCTCACGTGATCCTCCTCCTTAGCCTCTTGAGTAGCTGGGACTACAAATGTACCACCAAAGTGGGCCAATTTTTTATATTTTTTGTAGAGATTGGGTTTTGCTATATTGTCCCGGCTCATCTTCAACCAGGGCCACCTTGGCCTCCCAGAGTGGTGGTATTACACGTGTGAGCCATCACGCCTGGCCTAAAAATTCTTAAATGCTCTTTGCATCTATGCATTTCATCAGGTTAAAGTTCTCGTCCATTATATCTTCAAATATTTTACTACACCTATTTTACTCCTCTCCTTGTAGGATTTCAATCATTTTTCCCATAAATTTTCACAAAATATAGGCGTGTTTATTGCTCCACTTTCTTTATTTCCCTTTTTTCTTTCCCATCTCTGTATTCAGGCTTGAAATTTCTTCATCTCCCTTCCTTTACTAATCTTCTCTTTGGTTTTGTCTATATGTTGTAAAGCTAAGCTACCTAGTTCTTAATTTCAGCTATTATGTTCTTCGTTTCCAGAATTTCTGTTTGATTCCATTTAATAAATCCAGTTTGACACTGAAATTCTCCATTTGTTCTCTATTTTCTTGAGCAAGTTAATCAGCATTACTTTAAATTCCAGTTTCACAATGCTAATATTTAGATCTCCTGCACGTCTGTTTCTTTTGTTTGTTTTTTCCTCTTGGTCTTTTGGTCAGTTGGTCTTGTCTTCTAGTATCCCTAGTAATTTTTTGACTGAATGAAGGACTTTATGAAAATTTGTAAGATGATTTGAGCCTCTGTTGATGCTGCTGTCTCCAGAAGAGATGACTTCTGTTTCTGGGAGGCAGTTAGGCTACAGGCAGATCATATGAGTTCAGTACGAGCTGATTTAAAGGTGGGCTTCATTCTTTCTGGTTTTTCCTTCCTCCGAGGGAATAGCCCTTCACTTACATTCAGCATTTCCAGCTGAAAACCTAGGGTTTTTTTTACTAGAATCCCTCCACCTTGTCAGGTCCTGAACTCTGTGGTTTTTTTCTTCTAATTCCATGAGACTACTAAAAGCTCTGCTCAGCTGATCAGCCTCTCAGCCACTTGGCTGTGGTCTGTAAATTGGTAAATGCCTCAATAAGAAAATCCACAAGGAATATTGGACTCACTTCTGTGCACTTTCTCTCTAATGCGGATTCACTCACTCAAGTCTCAGCTGTCTTGATACCTCCCGGCCCCTTCGAACAGAAATTTTGTTTGTAAACCAGATTTCCTAATTTTTCTCAGCTAGATGGCCAGTCTAGCCAGTTCCCCACACATGAAAGGAGAACTTGACAGAGCATTTTATACAGCATAAGAAAAAGGTGGCACAATGGAATCATTTTCAGAGCTCAAAATTACTCTTCAATAATTTCTCCAAAAAAGTTTATTATTTCAGCCCATTTTTACAAAGGCTCTTCCTTGCGCCAGGCATGATTTTAGGCCTTTGAAGACTGAGTGGTGAACAAGACAAACACACTCCCTGCTTACATGCAGCTTATGTTTGAAGAAAGGAAGCTGAGGACAGCAAGGACAATGAACAGGAACAGGGAAGACACGTGGTGCAGAAACACTGATGATGGCCAGGCACAAGGCTCATGCCCGCAGTCCCAGTGCTTTGGCCAAGGCAGGAAGGATCACTTGAGACCCCATCTGTATGAAAAAAAAAAAATTTAAGAAATATTGGGCCGGGCACAGTGGCTCACGCCTGTAATCCCAGCACTTTGGGAGGCCGAGATGGGCGGATCGTGAGGTCAGGAGATCGAGACCATCCTGGCCAACACGGTGAAACCCCGTCTCTACTAAAAATACAAAAAATTAGCCGGACGAGGTGGCGGGCACCTGTAGTCCCAGCTACGTGGGAGGCTGAGGCAGGAGAATGGCGTGAACCCCGGGGGGCGGAGCCTGCAGTGAGCCGAGATCACGCCACTGCACTCCAGCCTGGGCGACAGCGAGACTCCGTTTCAAAAAAAAAGAAAGAAAAAAGAAAGAAATATTGATAATGGGACTTGAGTTATCTATGATTGGAGCACATCATAAAGCTATGGCCTTTAAGAGCAGAACCAAATCCATAGCCCAGGATGGACCAGTTCAAAACTTTTCTTTCCTATCTGAAACCCAGTCCTATCCCCAGCCTTCCCACATGAATGTCTGAGTGGACCTCGGGGAAGGCTGCGGGGAGGGGCATGGGCTCTCCTTCCTTGCTCCTCTTCTCCCTGTTTGGGGCTCTAACTCCTCCAGTGATGGGGATGGGGGAAGGAATGTGCAGGGCCACCACTGTGGGGCTCACCGGCCACTGCTGCACCTTCTCTCCGGCTGCTCCGGTGATCCTGTGCTTCTACCAGCTGCTTCTGCCTCTTCAGTGAGGACCCGCTTTAGGGAGGAGACACCCCCATAATCGTGGGTGGGACAGCTCTCGCCTTGCCATGCCACACTTTGCGTTAAGGCTGAAGGGCCACACCTGCCTCCACAGCCCCCTTTTTACAACCTGGGCTGCACTGGTGGGGTGCTGGGACCAGGTCCACCTCCACTCTTGCCCCCAGGGATCCACATGGGACAGGCTACAGCCCAGACATGACAGATTTATGAGCTGGGTCACATCACAGGCAAACAAACACCCCTAGTCATGACACGCGCCGCCTCTCAGCAACCAGGAAGGGGAGGCTGTGGGCCCTGGAACAACAAGCCCAGGAGGGGTATAAAAGCCTGACAGCCCCACGAAGCTCACACACTCACTCAATCACTCACACACACACTGACTCCCACACTCACTCCCACACTCACTCACACCTCCCCCAGCTCACCTCCTCCCCACCCCAGCATGGCTGCATCCACCATGTCCATCTGCTCCAGCACTTGCTCCGACTCCTGGCGAGTGGACGACTGCCCAGAGAGCTGTTGCGAGCCCCCCTGCTGCGCCCCCAGCTGCTGTGCCCCGGCCCCCTGCCTGACCCTGGTCTGCACCCCAGGGAGCTGTGTGTCCAGCCCCTGCTGCCAGGCGGCCTGTGAGCCCAGCCCCTGCCAATCAGGCTGCACCAGCTCCTGCACGCCCTCGTGCTGCCAGCAGTCTAGCTGCCAGCCAGCTTGCTGCACCTCCTCCCCCTGCCAGCAGGCCTGCTGCGTGCCCGTCTGCTGCAAGCCTGTGTGTTGTGTGTCCACCTACTCTGAGGATTCCTCTTCATGCTGCCAGCAGTCTAGCTGCCAGCCAGCTTGCTGTGCCTCTTCCTCCTGCCAGCAGTCCTGCTGTGTGCCTGTTTGCTGCAAGCCGGTGTGCTATGTGCCCACCTGCTCTGAGGATTCCTCTTCATGCTGCCAGCAGTCTAGCTGCCAGCCAGCTTGCTGCACCTCCTCCCCCTGCCAGCAGGCCTGCTATGTGCCCGTCCGTTGCAAGCCTGTCTGCTGCAAACCCATCTGCTGTGTGCCTGTCTGCTCTGGGGCTTCCACTTCATGCTGCCAGCAGTCTAGCTGCCAGCCGGCTTGCCGCACCACCTCCTGCTGCAGACCCTTCTCCTCCGTGTCCCTCCTCTGCCGCCCCGTATGCAGGCCTGCCTGCTACGTGCCTGTCTCCTCCTGCTGTGCCCCTGCCTCCTCCTGCCAGGCCAGCTGCTGCCGCCCGGCCTCCTGCGTGTCCCGCCTCTGCCGCCCCGCGTGCTCCTGCCCGGCCTGCTGAGCCCTCTTCTCAGGCCAGGAGTCCAGCTGCGGATGTGCACGCCCCCCTGGGCCAGCTGGGCTCAGTTCCTGACCTGGGTTAGGTGGCTGCCCCCACCTGGGATGGGTCCCCGTGTCTCCCCTGTGCTGAGGCGACCTCCCCCTTTTTGCTCCCAGGAGCCTCCATCCTTGCAGCTCCCCAGCTCCTGCCTCCCAGCAGGTGCCCACCTGCCTGCTGGGTCCCCTGTCCTCCCTCCCAGCTTCTCTGCTCTGGGTCACTTGGCCTCGACTTGAACCTGTCAGCACCTCCTCCTGCTCCCCAATAAACTCTCCTTGGTCACCTGATTCTCTTTTCTGTTGTGCTCCTGGGGATACATGGTTTTGAGCTGACATTGGTCTCCTCCAGCCATGATTATTTTTAGGAATGAGTGACTTAACCTAGAAGTCACAGGGGACAGTGGCCTAACTCCTCCAGGGGTTCACCAGGTGGGACTCACGGTCACTCCCAGGAAGGCTCAGTCCCGGCTCAGCCCCTGTGCCCGGGTCTTCCTGAGCCTGGTCGTTCGCTGCCGTGCCCTGGGGTGTGGCGCTCTCCAGGCTCCAGGACCGTCCCACCCACTCTCTCACCTGGGAGAGCCCGCCCTGCAGAGTCACCTTCCAGGAAGCTGGTCTGGGGTCTGGGCACTGCAGCCTCCAGGCCTGGTCACCCTCCCTGTGTGCCTCCCGCCTGAGGGTTCTGCCCATTTAGCAGCAACGTAAGGGGAGAGTGAGGGGCTGCTGCACCTGCACAGGAGACAAGGGACTCGATGAGGACAAAAGCATCATGGGGTGGGCGGACGGATGCACAGGATTCCCCAAAACCCGGGTGCTGCCCAGGTTCTCCTCTGAGGGCAGCAGGTTCCACAGAGGTGTAGGGATGAGGAGCCTGGGTTCCCACAGATGATGCCGGTGTGGGCACACAGTCAGCAACACTCTCATCTCTCTAAGGCTTGGTCCACGCGGGGAGCATGAGCTGCCTGTGATGTCCTGTGGGAAAGGCCGTCAGCGGGGACAGTGGTAAGATCAGGCAGCGCATGGGGCTCCGCCACCCTGGGTGGGCACAGAGCAGTCGGTCCTCAGACTGTGAGACAAGCTCCTCCAGGCCAGCTGCAGAAATCAAAACGCTGATGAGAATGCCCGCCCCTGGGATGCTGCGGTCACCACACAGCCAGGCCGGCCGCAGCCTGATGGACGTGGTGCTGCTGTGGCTGTGGTCATCAGAACAGGCACAGAAATGCCACAGAAAGTGAGGTGGAGCCTGGAGGGGCGGGGCCTGCATGGTTGCTGCCCAGTGCCCTCAGTGGCTGGGGGACCCCGCGTGACCCCGGCTCAGCCTGATCTGCTCTCAGCTCCCTGCCCTCTGCACTGACAGCTGCTGGGAACCCACTATGGCCTAAGTGCACGGCCGTCCATGCTGTTTCCTGTTCACATTCCTAGCCCATTTCCTATCATGCTGTGTGTGTTTTTCTTGTGGATTTAGGGCTGGGGATCCTCCGTCCATCATATGCCCTCCAAATATTTCCAACCCATCATCGCTTCTATACAGCACACTCCCCGAGATTGGAAACAGGCCGAATTTTGCTGATATTGGTTTCATTGTTATTGCTTAGATTTAACTTTTTGTCCCATTTGCTGATATGACTCTGTGAGGTATGACGTATTAATCTTTCTCTTCCACCAATAGCCAACTGTCCTTTTTTAAAGTTAGTTTACTCTCTCCATCTCCCATTTGAAACATCTCTTTCGTCTGATAGAAATGTTTGTATAGTCTGCTTCTGAAATCCGTATTTTGTATTTTGTTCTATTAATCTCTTGATCTGTCCTTGAACCCATTCCAGATGTTCTATCCATGTTATTCAGCTTCGTAATATATCCTAACAGCTCATAAGGAAGGTGCCACTATCTTATTTTCTGAAAACGCTGGTTCTAGCTTGTCCTTGATTAATTTTAGAAAGCTTTTCAAGTACTTTTTAAAGTACTATAATTTTGATTTGGATTGCATTGAGCTTTTAAATATGTAGGAGGAAACTATAATTGTTCATCTCATCTTGCCTTGCAGTTACATAGTACAATAGTTCCATTTAGAATTCTATCATTTTCTTCTATAGGTCTAAAATATTCCTCTTTGGATTAATTTCTAGGTATTTCACAGGGATGCTTTACTAGTGTGAATGGGGAACAGCTTTCTATTACGTTGTCTTAGTATATAAATCTTATATATATGTCTATATAAATTATTCACATATATATTGTCTTCATATCAAACCATATGTTTAGCTCTTTTCCTTTGCAAGTTCTCTTATTAGTTCTTACACTTTGTCATTGATTTTCTTGGAATTTTCTATGTACATGAGCTCATCATTTGAAACTAAGGAGAATTTAACTTCTCATTTCCAATCTTTAAAACTCCCATTTCTATTGTTTTTCCTGTGGCAACATTACTTTGAACACCCAGGATGATGCTGAATAAAATTAAAAGAATCCTTGATTGTTCCTGACTTTCATGAGAAAGCACCAAAGGTTCACCACTACACACAGTGTTTGCTGTGGGGTTTAAGTAGAAACCTTTTATTTTTAAACCAAGTCTTTCTATTTCCTTTTTGCTCTGAATTTTTGTTTACTAGGATCAAGGATTGTTTTGAGGGGGAGGGGTGGATCCTACAGACATGGTGCTACCTGAGGCATAGTTTCCAAATCTCCCTAAATCCCAAATAGAAACAGACAGAATTACCAGATAGAAAAAGAAAAACCCATGGGTTCCATTTAGGAGAGATTTTAACGGCAAGATATCACCCAAGGGCCCAAAATGCCAGTGGGTAGGAACCAGGCCCAGAAGCCAGTGTTGCTGAGGTCTGTGCAGGAGGACGCCGAGGGGAGCACTGGCAGGAGCAGCAGCCTGAGGATGGGAGAAGCCCAGCACCGCTCGGAAAGGGGCCAGAGTGTGAACAGCCACTGCAGCTGGGCAGGCCCCTCCTCTCCATCAGCCATGGAACACAAGCGGCTGACAGGGCTGGACTCTGGCCACTGTGAACTCTTGAGCCTGAGCCACCAGGGCTTCCTTCCACAGAAGAGTTCCTCTGTCTCCCAACCTGAGGGTAAGCAGCTTGGAGTGGAAACAAAGTTAGGCAGAACAGAAAGTCCACTTCCAACGGAAAAAGACCTAATAGCCCCATAGATAGTTTTTTTTTTTTCTTTTTTTCTGATAAACATAGAAATTGATCCTTCTGGTCTTAAAGCTCAAAACTTTGTTTTATCTGTAATCCCAGCACTTTGGGAGGCCGAAGCGGGCGGATCACCTGAGGTCAGGAGTTTGAGACCAGCCTGGCTAACATAGTGAAACCCCATCTCTACTAAAAATACAAAATTAGCCGGGTGTGGTGGCGTGTGCCTGTAATCCTAGCTACTTCGGAGGCTGAGTCAGGAAAATTGCTTGAACCTGGGAGGCAGAGGGTGCAGTGAGCAGCTACTTTCAGCACACTACTGTGTGAATACTGCAGGCAGTCACAGTGTACAAACAGTGTATTTGTGTTTCTAAACACAGACAAGATACAGTAAAAAGTCAGTGTTATAATCTTACAGGACCACCATCCCCTATGCTGTCCACTGTCGACTGAAACGTGCTCTGGGCGCACGTGACTGTATGCTCTCTAACTGGTTTCATACCTGCTTTACCTTTCAGGCTTCATCACTTTCAATTCTTTAATTGTGTTGGGCTAGGAATTAATGGAATCTAAATTGGAAATAAGTACAATCAAGTACTTTGTTTCACATAACCCAAATTGGAAAGGAAGCCAAAAAGCTCTGAGGTCTTGGTGGACACTGCATTTGTATACGTTCTTGTTTTTTAATTGTGGTAAAATACACATAATGTAAAATTTACCATTGAAACTACTTTTAAGGGTACAGTCAGTGGCATTCAGGACATTCATGTTGTGCAGCCATCACCACCGTCCATCTCCAGAACTTCTTCATCTCCCAACACTGAAACTCCACACCCATTAAACACTCACTCCCCGTCACCCCCCAGCCCCGGCACCCACCATTCTACCTTTGGTCTCTGTGAATCTGACCAGTCTAGTGACCTCATATAAGCGGAACATCCCCAAGGTTCATCCATGTTGCCGCGTGTGTCAGCATTTCCTTCCCTCTTTATGGCTGACTAATATTCCACTGTGTGAATGGACCACACTGCGTTTACTCATCCGTCCGTTCATGGACACTTGTGTTGCTTCTACCTTTTGGCAATTGTGAGGAAGCTGCTATGAACATGTGTGTACAAGTATCTCTTTCGATTCTTTTGAGAATGGACCCAGAAGTGGAATTGCTGAATCATTTGGTCATTCTGTTTATAACTTTTTGAGGAACTGCCATCCTGTTTTCCACAGTGGCTGTACAATTTTAGATTCCCACCAGCAGTGTGCGAGAATTCCAGTTTCTCCACATTGTCACCAGCATAACACATTCTGTTCTTTGGGCATTAGCCATCCCAGTGTGTGGGGGTGCCTTTGGGTTTGACCATGGACCCGTGCTCCTGACTAAGCCAGTCCCTACTGCCTGGCACCAGCCTTGCCCCTGGCCCAGCAGCCCCGCCTCTCACACATCAGCCCTGTCACATATCAGCCCCACCCCTCACACACCAGCCCCGCCCCCTCACACCAGCTCCACCCCTCGCACCAGCCCTAGCGCTCCATCAACCCCATCCCTCCCCGTTAGAGGGCTAATCAGAGGGCCCCTATCCGCCCTGCCCTTCCCATCCACGGCGCCCCCTCGCCTCGCCCCTCCAGTGAGCCCCTGCTCCTCTCAGCACCTGTGCTCATCACCCCTGCCATTCCCATCTGCCCTGCCCCTGCACCCGACCCCTACCCCCAGCCCCGTCCTGAGCCTGGCCCACTCTCCACAGAGGAACGAGTACCTGCTGACGGTGGTGGCAGAGGAGAGCGACCTGCTGCTGCTCGGCCTGCGGTTCTCACCTGCCCAGCTGCACTTCCTGTTCCTTCGCGAGGACACGGCCGGCGCCTGGCAGACCCGAGTGTCCTTCCGCAGCCCGGCCCTGGTGGACAGCCGCTGGCACACGCTGGTCCTGGCTGTGTCCGCAGGCGTCTTCTCCCTCACCATGGACTGCGGCCTCCCGGTGGACATGTAGGTACCGACCCGGGGAGGGTGCACCTGCGGCCCGCAGAGTCCTGCCAGGTCAGGGGTCCTTCAGCCATGCTTGCCGGGCAACACCTGCAGGGGCTGTCCTGGGGCAGGAGCCGACCAGGGGCCAGGAGCCATGGGGGGGAGGGGCCAGGAGCCATGGGGGGAGGGGCCAGGAGCCATGGGGGGAGGGGCCAGGAGCCATGGGGGGAGGGGCCAGGAGCCATGGGGGGAGGGGCCAGCAGCCATGGGGGGAGGGGCCAGGAGCCATGGGGGAGGGGCCAGGAGCCATGGGGGGAGGGGCCAGGAGCCATGGCGGGGAGGGGCAGGAGCCGACCAGGAGCAGGAGCCGCCCAGGGGGCAAGAGCCATTCACGAGGCAGGGGCTGACCATGGGAGGTCAGGTCAGGGTCCGAGCCAGCCTCTGAAGGGCTGCGTGGGGTGAGGCAGGCTCACCATCTGTGGGCAGAGTGGACACTGGCGAGGACAGGTGGTGAGTGATGCCCTGGATTCGGGCTGGAAGGGGAATGGGCCTCTCCCGCGGAGCATTTATGAAGCACACTCCTGTCAAAACCCAGATTTTAATGTTCCTCCATGTCTTAAACACAAAACCCGCCGCACATCAGCGTCAGTGGCTTAGAACCAGGTAAGGGCGATCATACCAAGCGCACTCCTTTTCCAGAAGTAGCTCAGGAGACTTGGCAGGGGACCGGCCCTGTGGGGAGGGCGTTAACATCACAACAGGCAGCAGCAGGAAGTCAGAGTAACTCCTTCCCCAACCTCCAGGCTGGAGGCCCAGGCCCGGCTTCGTGACTCCACGTGGCAGGTTCCTCATGGACGAGGGAGCAAATGTTGACAGAAACTCCAAATGAGTACAGGATTATCCTTTGTGGCCTTGGACACAACGGGGGCTCTTGGAAGCCAAGTTCATTTCTTGTTTTTGCGTCTCCTGGTTTCTGTGGCCTGACGGTAGGTCCCCTGGACAGGAGCCCTCGGTCCCCACAGCTCAGCCAGTTGGTCACCCACGTCAGGATCTACCGCTGTGGAGGAGGGCTGTGCTTCTGTCTTTTTAATTGCAAATGATCTGGTTTATATTAAATCTATTAAACATTAAATCATTTCAAATATTACTTTCGAAGGTAGGACCTTCTGTTTTGTTATGAAACTTATCTCATAATTGTTTTTATGACGCAGTTAGTTTAAACACACTTTTATCACCGCCTCTCTCCCACCATACCCCAAACTCATTAGGGCCTTAGGAGGGTGACGAGTTCTCAGGTCCCGAGAGCTGCGAGCCTCCCAGGGACGTGCTGTGCAGGCCGAAGACAACCTGACCTAGCAGCGGCTTCCCACCCTGTAAAGAAAGTCCTTCTGGCTGGACGTGAATGCTGCCTGACTTCTGGCTTTGCCGCAGCAGCTAGGAATGACGCGGCGGCAGCGCCTGAGGCCTGCACAAACGTTCACCTGCCTCATCAGGAGAAAGGAAGAAATTAGGGTCGAAAGCATAATGATTAGGAATGTTCCCCGAATGTTTTAAAAGTGGACTTCCTGGGGAAGATGGTGGGATATGAGGAGTCACAGGCCTGGAGCTGATTGTGGCCACGATAGAACTTAAGCCCGTGGCAGGCTACCATGGAGGGTACAGGCCAGGGCTTGGGGACCAGCAGCCTGGACCCTAGCAGAGGCCGAGCTGTGTGCAGAGGACGGGGCCTTCTGGGACAGCAGGGCAGGAGCTGAGCTCACCACGGCCAGCTGCAGCCAGATGGCAAAGACTGGAAGGAGCAGGTGTTTTATAAAAGACAGTGGCAGTGTGGGTGGGAGGCGAGCCCGAAGGCACCCCTGCTCTTCCCCCCAGGAGCTCTAGCCACGCCGTCCCTCAGCGGGCACCCACCTTGCTCCATCTCCAGAGTTCAGCCTCCACTCACTCATCAAGACCGCCTGCTCCTGACACCCTCATGGGTCACCAGCCTCCTTCCTGTCCTGAAGCCATCTGTCCCAGCACCCCAGGCCGGGTGATGGTGCAGGAGCTCAGCAGAGGGAGGGTGAGTGGGCCGGAGGACCCTGTGCAGGTCGAAGCCACTGCACGTTCACCATGAGATGGGAAAGAACCGCTAAACATGTCACCACGCACTTCTGCAGGAGGCCCTGGCCCTGGGGTGAAGTGCCCCCCAGAATTCATGTCCACCCAGCACCTGTGAATGTGACCTTACCTGGAAACAGAGGCTTTGCAGTCATGGAGTCAAGCTGAGATCATCCTGGAGGGAGGCGGGCCCTGCTCCAGTGCGACTAGGATCCTTACCAGGAGACAGATCCGGGGAGAGTCGGACACTGGAGCGACATGGCCACAGGTCACGGGGAGCACGTGGAGCCACCAGAAGCTGATGAGTCAAGGAAGCGTCCTCCTCTGGAGCCTTCGGAGAACCCCTGCCCCAGCTTGATCCAGGCTACTGGCCTCCAGAGCTGTGCAGGCGATCGGCCCTGTGTGCCATCCTCTGTGTGGCAGCCGCAGCACTGATGCACGCTGCTTAGTGAAGGGCTTGTTTCCGTTCCTTCTGTGAGTAAACTGGGGCAACTGCTCTCCTGTGGCCCTAACACAGTCCTTTGATATTTTCAGAATGGCTGATGTGCCCTTCCCAGCCACCCTATCGGTGAAAGGAGCTCGATTCTTCGTCGGCAGCCGGAGGAGAGTCAAAGGCCTGTTCACGGCGAGTATGGAGGGGCTGCCCTCCCAACACCCGCACCACGGGATGGGACTGCCCCAGGCCAGTTGTCCTGCTGCTCTAGTTGAACGGATCCTTGGATGTGCTAACTGAGAAAAGAAGGCACAGCGTGCGTGGAGTCTCCACCACAGGGCCTTCATGCTTGCTGTTTCCTCCTGGCACCCTCCTCCCTGATGGTCTTGGGTCCCTGCCCAACGGTCCTCTTCAGGCTGCCCCCACCATGCTGAGCTGATGCCCACACTCTGCCCTGCAGCCCCTTCCCCAGAGCTGTCTTTCCTCAGTAGGGCCTACTGCTCTCAGGCCAGCTGTGTGTCTGCTCAGTGCCTGTGTCTCCACTGACGTGCGAGCAGGGACCTCACTCCATGAGGCTTAGAGGCCTTTGTTCCCTGCTGAGTCCGGTGTCTAGAGCCATACCTGACACATAGCAGATGCTCTGAATATTTATCGATGCATGGTTTGACAGATGGATGAGTGGATGGGCAGATGGAGGGATGGACAAATGGATGGATGGATGGATGGATGCGTGGAGAGATGAACAGATGGAAAGAAAGATGAATGGATGGATGAATGGATGGGTGGATGGAGGGATGGATGGATGAGTGATGGATGAATGGGTGGATGGATGGATGAATGCATGGATGAATGGATGGGTGGGTGGAGGGATGGATGGATAAGTGATGGATGAATGGATTGCATTGATGGATGGACAGATGGATGGATGAATACATGGATGAACAGGATGGGTGGATGGGCTGTTGGATGAGCAGAGTAGCCAGTCACTCTGAGTTCACATAAAAAACCCCTTCTGTGGTTCAGTTCCCTCGGAAGGCGGGCAATTCTTCACCATTGCTCCCATGGCCTCCTCAGTAACCATCATGTAAACTCTTCCCACTTAGCTCTGCAAAAGGTTAGGTTCCATCCACCTGACCCTCCTCCAGGGTCTGGATGGGCCAAGCTCAGTGGCCCCCTCCTCAGCGGGTCCCTCCCCAGCAGCGTGGGCCTGAAGGAGCTGTCCCCAGCAGGTCCCTCCCCAGCAGCGTGGGCCTGAAGGAGCTGTCCCTCTCTCTGCAGGGCCTGGTGAGGCAACTGGTCCTGCTGCCGGGCTCAGATGCCACCCCAAGGCTGTGTCCCAGCAGGAACGCCCCGCTGGCGGTGCTGTCCATCCCACGGGTCCTGCAGGCTCTCACAGGGAAGCCAGAAGATAACGAGGTGCTAAAATATCCCTATGGTTAGTAGGGGGGGCCGCCCGCCCCCACACCAAAGGCAGACGCGAGAGCCCTGGCCTCACACCAGGCGGGAACTCAGGGCTCAGCTCTCAGCCCCTCCCGTGTGCTTGCCCCTCTCATCTCTGCCCCGGGGAGGCAGCGGTCACATTGGCCAGGGGGATACTGGGGGCCCACCCCTAGGTAGGCAGGCGGCACCATCAGACAGGCCAGTGTCATCCTGCCCTTCCCTCTGAGCACTCCCACGACAGCCATCCAGACCCTTCCTGAGGACCCCAGGCAGACAGCAGGCCTAACTTACTTTAGAAAGTCTTTGTCCAGGCCAGGCGCGGTGGCTCACGCTTGTAATCCCAGCACTTTGGGAGGCCGAGGTGGGCGGATCACGAGGTCAGGAGATCGCGACCATGGTGAAACCCCGTCTCTACTAAAAATACAAAAAATTAGCCGGGCGTGGTGGCGGGCACCCGTAGTCCCAGCTACTCGGAGAGGCTGAGGCAGGAGAATGGCGTGAACCTGGGAGGCGGAGCTTGCAGTGAGCCGAGATCGCTCCACTGCACTCCAGCCTGGGTGACAGAGCGAGACTCCGTCTCAAAAAAAAAAAAAAAAAAAAGAAAGTCTTTGTCCAGAGCTATCTGACATCCCTCATCCCCTTTTGCCCCCCAAGGACAGCGTTTGGGCCATTTCTCCCCACCCAGCCTCTGTCCCACCATCATCCAGACCAGCCCACCCCAGTCGAGCCCACTCTGGCCCTACACTCACATCTTCCACAATCCCCCGGCCCAGAGGGCCTCCCCGCTTGGCTTTCTCTTGTGTGAAGTTACAAGGGTGACTGTATTTATTTAAACCACACTCCCGCCATGGAGAATCTGAAATGTGCCTCCCCGCCGCATCCCCACTGCTCTCGGCCACCCCGAGGGACAGTGAGGTGGAGAACAGCTGAGCCCCTGAGCCTCAGGGTTAGCGGTTACGAGGTAGGGGAGCCCCCACTTCCAACACATCGGGGTCGCATGGTATACTGTGTCACAACTGGCCAGCACTGGCTGGTAGGTGCACAGATGTCCCATGTAGAGTCAAGAGGTGGCAGAATTAGGACCCATGGTGGGGTGTGACTACTGGAAGTGATGAGATCAAACCGTCACAGATCCAAGCCAAGCCGTCGTTAAGATACACCAGTGTCAATAGGGACGCCCTCCTGAGAGGGGACCACGCCCTGTGCAATCGCTGAGGACTCTCAGAGGAGCAGACCTTTTCTGTCTCAATGGGATGGAAAGCCACGCCTTTCAGAGTGGACAGAGGGTGGGCTGACCATATAGGGGGCATCATGATGTGCTTCGTCACCAGTAGGCCAGGTTCTCACTTCCCTGCCTGCGATGTGGCAGGCTTGTGCCAAGGTGCCTGCAGGGGTGCTTCCAAGCCCGCGTGCAGAGGCTGAGGCAGGGCAGCCTGGTTTGGGGGCCTCTTCCTGTGTCGTCTTCCTTGGGGGGCACTGGCTTGCTAGATACTCATCTTCCTGGTCTTCCCTCAGAAACCAACATTCGAGTGACGCTGGGACCCCAGCCACCATGTACCGAGGTGGAAGACGCCCAGTTCTGGTTTGATGCTAGCCGGAAGGGGCTGTACCTGTGTGTTGGCAACGAGTGGGTCTCCGTGTTAGCAGGTGAGGCAGCCCTGCACCCAGGGCGTTGGCACGCAGGGCCACTCTGGCAGTGTGACTGGGAGTGGAGGCTAGGAAAGGTGGCACCTCAGCCACCCCTGAATGACCTCAGGCTTGGCCGTCAGGCTGGGGCACTTGTGAGAGTGAGAGGCAGCATCAGTCCTGATCCCCAAAGCAAGCGGCAGGCAGGACACTGCCCTCCCTAGAGCCACAGGACTCTCAGCCACGGCCCCTCCTCAGGGAAGGCACCACCCAGGACAGGAAACCGCCCCACCAGGAGCCTCGAGCCTGTACATCTCATTTGGAAATGTGAACCTCCAGGGCATGGCACACGGGCTGACAGGGCTGGGCATCATGTGGTACCCCTTCCCAAACTATGAGAAGAAGATGCCTGCCTCCCTGCAGCCTCCTTGGTAGGGTGGCCCGGCCGCCGCCTCTGCCCACACCCTCCCTGTCCACTAGATCAGAGATGAGATCCAAGGAGATGAAGAGCCTGAAAGGTTATTTTTACAGAGAGCCTTCTCAGCAGTCTGTTCCCGCTGCTGCGAAGGTGAGTGGAGGTGGCGATAGATGCTCCAGACAGGTTACCCGTGGGAAGTGGGCAAGGATTCCGCCTAGCACATGTGCTGCTCTCTTTCACATTATCAAGGGCACAACTTGCAGTAGAAGCAGTGAGCCTTTCAACAAGGCCACAACATGTAAACTTCATCCTGTCGGTATCATTGGGGGCTGCACAGATCACAAAGCCCCTGGCAGCAGTGAGCAGCCTCCCTTTGACAGGCCTTTCCCGTGAGAGCGAAATGTGGAAACTGATGCCCAAGGCTGAGGTGCAGGAGTCGTGGCTTGTGGCTTGGGGCTTGGGGCTTGGGGCTTGGGAATCGCGCTCCCGCGAGGATTGCTCTGGATTTCCGTTCTCGGAAATCTTAACCGAGTCATCATGTTTCTATCACAAGCCAAAGAAAGACTGGACTACGTGGAGGAGCATCAGAACTTGTTCACCAACTCGGAGACCCTGGGCATTGAGGTGTTCCGCATCCCTCAGGTGGGGCTCTTTGTGGCCACAGCCAATCGCAAAGCCACATCCGCCATCTACAAGTGGACCGAAGAGAAGTTCGTCTCATATCAGAACATCCCCACGCACCAAGCACAGGCCTGGAGGCATTTCACCATCGGGAAAAAGGCAAGTCTGTGTTCGGTGACTTTCTCCATCCCCTTTCACTTGGAAAGCCCCGAGTCCACGGGCGGGGCCCCCTACACTGATTCTGCAGGTAAAGGAGTTTCTCACGGTGTCAACACCTCGTTCAGGCGGTAAAAGGCTCACAGAGTCGCACACGTTAACCCACCACCCTAAATCCAGGATGTGACTTTGAGACAGTCTGCTTGGCTCCCACAAAACAGAAGGCCAGACCGTTTCCCACATGCCATCTAGTTCTACGTAGACCCCTCGTCATTACATTTAAAACCTGTTGACAGTGTTTACATGAGCCGGTCAAGAACCCATAAATCGTTTCAGAAACACATTAGAAGATGGACATTCCTGATCCCTCCTTTCCTCAAATGTTGAGGACACACAATGTCCACATGCAAGGCTGAGGCCAGGCTCAGGGGAGCCATGGGTGGGACCTCGCAGGCTGGCAGCCACCTTCCTGTCAGGGCTGCTCTGGGCAGAGGGTCGAGGTGGTGGGTCTGGGAGACGGTTGACACCCCAATGGGAAGGATGGGGTTTCCTCTTCCCAGCTCTGTCCACTCCCTGGATTCCACACAGCCATGTCCTAGAGACAGCACCTCCTGACTGCCCCCAAGTAGTCACTCACTGTACTACTACAATGTACCAAGCACGCCCACCAGGCCCTGCCTGGACACAGGGCTAAAGCAGTGAACGCAGCAGACGGAAACCGCTCTCCTGTGGCTTACAGCCACCCTCATGCAGGCTGCATTTGCATCCAGCCTGGCGGGTGAATAACTAGTTTTGTTTTTTTTTTTTGATGACATCATAAGATTTTAATTTTTTATTATAAAAAAAACTTTGCATCAAAGAACAATTGGAAAATTCAGAAAAGCAAAGGGGAAAATGTTTTGTTCCATCATCCAAGCAAGTACGTAGGTTCATGTGGCATCCCTGCCTCCAAGCACATCGTCCATGAACCATGCACCTTGCCCCTCATTCTGTATGTTCACACAGCTACACTATGAGCCCTGGGCACATTGCGCCATGTTCATGTTTTACACACATTGCCCTGACATAGCTTTGCGTGGTGATCCACCCATAACACAGGAGAGCAGGTTGTGACGAGTTTTTCTGGTCATCTGGGTTATGAAGAACATTTTTGTGCATAAAGCTTTTCCTGAATTTGGGAATTTTGGCTTTTGTGTTTTTTGCCTTCAGATAGCAATAGAAGTGGAAATATTGGGTAAAGAATATGGACATTTTCAAGGGTCTTGATGAATGTAATGACCGGCTCTGCGCCCACCCCACCATGATGACCTGTAATGCGGGGGCCTCGGTCCTCTGTCCCTGCACCACGTAGCAGCCGTGGATCTGGAGAGAGACGCTGATGTTCAGAAGCCTTCAGAAACCAGGCCGCTGGCACCGACCCAAGCAGAACCACGTGGTCCCGGTTTACTCTCTTTCAGATCTTCCTGGCAGTGGCTAATTTTGAACCAGATGAAAAGGGTCGGGAGTTCTCTGTCATTTACAAATGGAGCCACAGAAAGCTGAAGTTTACCCCATATCAGAGCATTGCCACACACAGCGCCCGAGACTGGGAGGCCTTCGAGGTGGATGGGGAGCACTTCCTGGCGGTGGCCAACCACCGGGAAGGTAGGGCAGGTGTGGCCTTTACACCAGGAGGCAACCATTCCAGGGGCAGAGCAAGACTTGCACGCAGGGTGAATGTGTATCTTATTAGAAAACAATAAGCCACATGCAGCACAGGGTGAACATGCGTTCTGGACCGTTTCTCACTGTCTGGGGGAGGGAGATCTACCGGTGGTCCCTGGAGCACCTGCCCACAGCACACAGCCACCCCAGAAACATGGACTGCCAGACTGACTCCCAGCACAGAATGCCTGCCAGCCTCCCTCCCTGTCTGAAACGGACTACCTGACTGACTGACTAGCTGACTAACTACCTGACTCACTGACTGACTACCTAATTACCTAACTAACTGATGACTGACTGCCTGACTGATGACTGATTGACTAATTACCTGACGGACTTCTTGACTAACTACTTGACTAATTACATGACTGACTACCTGACTGACTGATTGACTACCTGAATGACCAACTACATCACAGACTCACTGACTACTTCACTGACTGATTGACTGACTGATTGTCTGACTGATTAACTACCTGACTGTCTGACTGACTGACTGACTACCTGACTGATACCTGATTGGCTGACTGACAACCTGAATGACTAACTAGCTGACTGGCTAACTGACTGACTGATTATCTGACTAACTACCTGACTGGCTGGCTGACTGACCACTTGAATGACTAACTATCTGACTGGCTGACTGACTGACTGACTGCCTCACTGACTGACCAACTGACTGCCTCAAAGAGTGACTGACTGACTACCTGAATGACTAACTACCTGATTATCTGACTGACTGACTGATTACCTAACTACCTGACTGGCTGACTGACTACCTCACTGACTGATTGACTGATTGACGAACTACCTGACTGTCTGACTATCTGAATGACTACCTGACTCTCTGACTAACTACTAATTACCTGACTACCTTACTGACTGTCTCACTGACTAATTACCTAACTACCTGATTAACTGACTAGCTGACTGACTAATTACCTAACTGACTAACTGATGACTAACTACCTAACTGACTGATGACTGACTACATGACTGACTGATTACGTGACTAACTGGCTAACTACCTAACTGATTGACTGACTACCTGACTACATCACTGACTGATTACCTTACTGACTACTTGTCTGACTGACTGCCTAAATACCTGACTGACTGACTACCTGACTGACTAACTACCTGACTGACTGACTGATTACCTAACTACCTAATTGGCTGACTAACTGACTGACTCATTGAGTGACTACCTCACTGACTGACTGACTGACTACCTGACTAATTACCTGACTCTCCCACTGACTGTTTACCTGACTAACTACCTGACTGGCTGACTTATTAACTGACTTACTACCTAACTGACTAACTACCTGACTGTTTGACTGACTGAATGATTAGTTGACTAACTACCTGACTGGCTGGCTGGCTGGCTGACTGACTGATGGACTACCTCACTGACTGACTGACTGACTGACTGACAGAGTGACTACCTGCCTACCTGTTTGACTGATTACCTAACTACTTGACTAGCTGACTGACTGACTACCTCACTGACTGACTGACTGACCAACTATCTGACTGACTACCTGCCTACCTGTCTGACTGATTACCTAACTACTTGACTAGCTAACTGACTGACTGACTGACTACCTCACTGACTGACTGACTAACCAACTATCTGACTGACTACCTGACTACCTCACTTATTGACTGATTGCCTAACTACCTGACTGATGACTGACTGACTACCTGATGACTGACTACCTGACTGATGACTAACTACCTGACTGATTAACTACCTGACTGATGACTGGCTGACTACCTGACTAACTACCGAACTGACTGACTACCTCACTGACTAATTGACTGACTGACAAACTACCTGACTGATTAACAACCTGACTGATGACTGATCAACTACCTGACTAGCCTCTGAACTGACTGGCTGACTACCTAATTACCTGACTAACGAACTGACTAACTGACTGACTACCTCACTGACTAACTGATTAACTACCTCACTGACTGGCTGACTGACTGACCACCTGGCTGACTACCTGACTGACTGACTGACTAACTGATGACTAACTACCTATCTGACTGGCTGATGACTACCTGACAACTGACTACCTCACTCACTGACTGACTAACTGATGACTGCCTACCTGACTGATTAAGTACCTGACTGATGACTGACTACCTAACTACTGAACTGACTGACAACCTGACTGACTTACTGACTGACCATCTCAATGACTTAACTGACTACCTCACTGACTGACTGACTGATGACTGACTGCCTACCTGACCGACTACCAAACTAACTGCCTAAATGACTGATTACCTTACTAACTACCTGACTGACTACCTAACTACCTGACTACCTGACTTATTAACTACCTAACTGACTGACCAACTGACTACCTTACTGACTGATACAACTGACTGACCACTTCACTGACTAACTACCTGACTGACTGAAAAACTGACTGACTGACTGAATACCTCACTGACTAATTGGCTGGCTGGCTGACTGACTGACTCACTGACCAACTACCTGACTGACAAATTAACTGACTGGCTGACTGACTACTTCACTGACTAATTGACTGGCTGGCTGGCTGGCTGGCTGACTGACTAACTGACTAACTACCTGGCTGACTGACAAACTACCTGACTGACTACTTGACTAACTGCCTCAGTGACTAACTGATGACTATCTGACTAACTGTAATAACTGACATCTGACTGACTGACTACCTCAATGACTGACTGACTAAGCAGCCTCCCAGCAGGAAAGGTCTGACCAGTACAGGGAGGGCAGATGTTGGGTGGTGGGCCCAGGCCCATGGCAGGGATACTGGCCTGGTGGCTGGCATGGCCAGGTGTGCGGTGGAGGACAGCTGCCGAGGACATGGGATCTGGATGGCCTCCATGGCCTTGTTTCCTGAGGACAGGCAGCTGTCCCGCCTTGTGCCAGCAGAGACAGTGAGGAGCACTGGCCTGGGAGGCACCAGGACACCTGCTTTCCAGGCCAGGACACTGCCCTGAGTGGCCACCACGAGTACCTGCCATTGTATAGCTCCATGAGCCGGCCTGGGTCTGAGGGCATCTTCCCTCCTGCAGGACCCCCCAGACCCAACCCTGCCCAGGCTCCACAGCTCTGCACTCCCCTGAGCCCACAACCCACCCAATGGGGGAGCTCCACAGTGGAGAGGGAGGGGCCTCCAGGCAGAGGTGGCAGTTCGTGGGAAGGCCTGGCCTGTGGGGATGCTGGGGAGCCGTGGGCGGCGGGGCCAGGACACGGTGGGCCCCACCTCCAGGACACGGGGAGGTCCTGGAGATGTACACCTGTCCCGAGGGCGGTGGGGGCCACCAAGCATTTCCATATGTGAATGGCACCTGTGATGGCCCAGAGGTGGAGTCAGCAAGGGGCTGAAGGCTCAAGGTAAGAATGTCCCCAACGGCTGGCCTTGCCCTCGTGGGTCTTCGGTCCTCGGGGCAGGGACTTGGACTGGGCTCTGGCTCCGTCAGGGCTGCCATGGGGCTGTGGAATCTGCCTCCCTGCCCCCAGCACAGTCCCTTGGTTCCAGGCGACAACCACAACATCGACAGTGTCATCTACAAGTGGAACCCAGCAACCCGGCTCTTCGAGGCCAACCAGACCATTGCCACCTCTGGCGCCTACGACTGGGAGTTCTTCAGTGTGGGGCCCTATTCGTTCCTGGTGGTGGCCAACACCTTCAACGGCACCTCCACGAAGGTGCACTCGCACCTCTACATCCGGCTCCTGGGCTCCTTCCAGCTCTTCCAGTCCTTCCCGGTAAGGCCCCCGGCATGAGCCCTGGCTCTCCATTGCTGGCCACTGCGTCTGTCGTGTGCACCTGCTGGACAGGTGATGTGGGCTGGGGGTCCACCGAGAGCCAAACCTAGTGCTACTCTGCACCCGCGACCCCAAAACCCAGGCAGGGCCTGCCCCTCTGGACGGCACAGGACCCTTGCCTGGCATCTGAGCCCTTCTTGCCTGAGAGCCTCCGTGTGCCCAGGGACAGTCCAGGTGCCTGGAAATGAGGTAGGAGGTACACCCTGGCTCTGCCGGACCCTGGCGTGGTGTTCTCCATAAAGCAGCCCCCGGGCTCAGAACAGGCCCTCCCTCCCCTCGGAAGCTCCCGTGGTCTAATCTGAGTCTGTATGGGCGTCGGGGCCCTGGCCCTGGGGCAGCTGGGCACCTCGGCTCTGACCCAGGGCAGTGTGGGGGCCGGGTCACGGCAGCAAGTGGCACTCCCCTCCAGGCCTCAAGTGTCCCTCGGCTGGTTCCAGCCACCACGAGACATGAGTTGAGGCAGCGACAGGTGCTTATTAGGCTACCTCCAGGGGCAGGGACAGCGTGCTGCCTGCTCCCAGCAAGTGTGCTGAGGACTGTGACCGGAGCAGAGGTGTGGGGTATGGGACAGGTGGGGGCGCATCTCCCACCTCGGGCTCAGCCTCTATGTGAGCCGCAGTTCCCTAGAGGGGGCAGCTCAGGGGCTTTGCAGTGCCGGTGACAGCACTCCCACTGTTTGCTGGAAGCGTGCCTCTCATAAGACATCACCTCCCTCGTGTCCTTCCAGAATCTTCTGTGCCCTCTGACCTGGCGACTCATTCCCCTGCAGAAATGTTCTCAGGGCCTTCTGCACCTGAGGCAGTGAGACTAACCCGGGCCACTCTTGCCACGTGAGCTGCCCCCACGCCATATCCCAGTGAGGCTGGTACAGGGGCAGAGCCATGGCGGACGCTGATGCCTAGACCCCTTGCCCCCATCAGGGAGTCTGGAAAAACAGCGACAACAGTCAGGCCTTGCCAAGCTATCCCTGCATTAGGCAAGAGGCTGTGTATGTGGTGGGTGGGGCTTTATGGCTGAAATGATTGAAGGCATTCCGGAACATTCCATACATAACATTCCATACATACATCTCATTAGAGCAAGCCTGCAGGTAGCACATGGGAATGAGCTTCAAAACAGAAGGGAGGAAGATGGAGCTCAGCAATCGCAGGTTCCTGGAGCCCCTCCACCCAGCAGGAGTAAGAGCAGCTTAGGAAACCGGGAGTGTGACCACCTTGAGAAGCCTGCAGGGGCCGGACCAGGAGCCACGGCTCACAGGGACCAATCACACGCATTAATGCATGCAGAGAATTGCACCGGGACTCCCACGAGCTCAGCCCTCTGGCAGGCTGGAGCACAGTGTCATCCAGGTGACCACCGCCCCACCCTTCGGGCACTCGTGGTCCAGTGGGGAAGGGCAGCTTTACATGGATGTTCAGGGCATGAGGACAGCAGATGTCAGGGAGCACCCGTCCCACTTTCCCAGCCCTCACCAGGAGGAAGTGAGGGCTGGGAAAGTGGGGAGGGTACCTGCAGGGCAGTGGGGCTGGGAGCAGGCAGCAGGGTCACCACCCAGAGCCACAGGCTGCAAGTGAAATGTGAAGCCTGCCGTGAAAACGTGAAGCCTGCCCTTGTGGGGTTGACAGGGCTGCAAGATAATGACTGGTCGGTGGCTGGGAGGCAGTGAGCCATTGGGAGGCTGCTGTGGCCGCCCAGACGAGCTGCAGGTGCCCAGGTGAGGAGGCAGCAGTGCCAGAAGGAACACACCTTGAGCTTGCTAGTGCTGTGGATGAAACAGGTGAGCGTGCCTGGGAGCCAGGAAGAGGCGGGGTGAGCCTCCTGGCATGAGGGCAGAGTGAGGCTCAGTGCACTGGGGTTGAGGGTGAGCAAGATTCCTTCCAGCCATTGGCCTTGGTAACAGCCTCAGGAGGTAGGTGGTGGTAGCAGCCCACACTGGCGGAGCCTCGACTCTGTAGAGCACCTGTGCCAAGAGCTCTGCCCGCATCCTCCCACGTCACCCTCACAGCACCTTGAGAGGGGCTTGCTGCCACTGGTCCCTGTTACCCACAAGGACACAGAGGCTCAGAACAGTGGAGGGCTTTGCCCGTGGCAGAACTGGGATCAAGCCAAGCAATGCGGCCTGTCGCTTGGTTTGATGTGGCACAGGACAGAGCTGAGCACAAGTTCCTTGTCTTACTGGTCCCTGCATAGTCCTCTCACCGCAACACGCATGCTGCTAAGACTCTGGGAAACTACAAGGGTGTCCTGGGCTGGTGGCCACGTGCTGGTGTGCAGACAGCGGACCTGAAGGAGGGTTCAGGAGCCTTCGGTCATGGGTTACCCTGACCACAGGGCTCAGCAGGAATGGCTCCTCTGACCAGTAATCATTGACCTGGAGTTGGACTTGAGGCTGGTGAGGTTTGATGTGAAAAGCAGCTGCCAGCTGGGGCCAAGAGCATGATATGGGCTGGAAATTGGGACTCCCAAGGAGGCCTCGACACGTGGGGACAGTGGCTAAAAAGGCAAACGGTGGGCTGGGCGCAGTGGCTCACGCCTGTAATCCCAACACTTTGGGAGGCCAAGGTGGGCGGATCACGAGGTCAGGAGATCAAGACCATCCTGGCAAACACAGTGAAACCCCGTCTCTACTAAAAATACAAAAAAAATTAGCCAGGCGTGGTGGTGGTGCCTGTAGTCCCAGTTACTCAGGAGGCTGAGGCAGGAGAAGGGCGTGAACCTGGGAGGTGGAGCCTGCAGTGAGCCGCGATCGCACCACTGCACTCCAGCTTGGGCGACAGAGTGAGACTCCATCTCAAAAAAAAAAAAAAAAAAAAGGGCAAATGGTGACATCGAGCAGCAACGAAAGGGTGGCTTCGGGACTTGGGCGCAGCTGAGCTGCAGAGCGCAGGCAATCCGGCCGACAGCAGTTCCCGTGGAAACACCCGGGGCTCCACACCAGCCACGTGTCATCAGGATCACACTGGTGCTCTAACATGAACGAGCGCCCTGCTGGCTCCAGGCTCACACATGCAGAGCCCCAGCACACTGGAGCATGTTCGAGGAGCTTTGCCAGAATCAGGAAGGGATTTGAAACGTTATCACACAAGGAACAATTGCAGGACTTGAGGCTTTATCCTGAAAGAAGGCATAGGCAGTCCCTTCCAAGCATCTAACAGATGAGCTGGGGGTCGGGGGGAGGGGGAGCCTCCAGGGGGTCTTGAGAGCAGAGTCACACACCCTGGATGGAAAGGCACCACAAGTGACTTTCTCGTCAACTAGGCAAGGTCTCCTAACAGCTGTTGAGCCACGGAGAGGCTGCTGTCCTGGAGGCCCTGCATTCTAAATCACAAAGTGATGTGACAAGAGAAAGGATCCCTGCAGTGGGTTGGGGAGTGCATTTTGGAGATTATCATCCTAGATCTACCAACACCGTGATCCTAAAGCTCCTGTGATAACACCAAGTCCAATTTACAGTGTCTTCTTCATGACACTGCACCAAGGTGCTCAAGATGCGCCAGTGCCCCAGAGCGTACCTGGCCAGCTGCGTGTCACCCATGCCATCCTCTCCAGCTGAGGGTCCCTGGATGTTTGACAAAAATCCTGAAAACTGCAGGAGCCAGGCTAAAGAAAATAAAGATAGGCTGAAAGAAACTGAGCTAGCTCTAGAAACAGAAAGGAATTTTTTAAAGTTATAATTGCCTTCGGAAGTATTCAAGAAAATACTGCACTTACGAAATAAAGAATGCTACTAATGAGACAGCTTGGACATTAAAAATGCAATTGCTGGCATTAAAAGAAGACATTCATTAACATGGTTGAAATATAAAGTTAACAGTATCTTCTAGAATGTAGAATGAAAAGAGAATCAACTCAGGAGAGTCTGTATCTGGCTAACCAAAGTTCTAGAAAAAAAGAAGAGGGTGAGGAAAGTGATGGAATTGTCAGAGAAGCCTTGAAGAAAACCTCCCAGATCTCATCAGACTGAAAGGGCGCTGAGGCCAAGGAGGGCGAGAGCAAAGGAAAGTTACCTTCAAAGCACACAGGAGCCACGGCAGCCTGGGACTTCCCATCTGCAGGATATCAGGAGGTAGGAGGACTCAGTGTTCTGAAGGCGAGTGATGTACGCAGTGGCCCGCAGGACAAGGACGCTGGCCGCTGCCATGCACGGCTCCCACATGTCAGTGGCTTCCTGCCATATTGGGTTAGTTCTCATATCAACTCAGACAAGGTTTTACTGTCTTGTCTCAGCTACCCCTTGGAGCACACACAGTGGGAAGCAGCAGGAAAGGGCTGACCTGACCTGTGTTCACAGCCCATTGGCCAGTGCCAGTCACATGTCCCAGCCTAGCTGGACCTGTGCTCACATGTCCTCACAGCTCATTGGCTAGTGCCAGTCATATGACCCAGTCTGGCTGTCAGTCTGAGACATGTGGGAGCCCTGGATTAGGCGGTGTTCCTGGGGTGCACTGGCAAGCCCGGGTACTCAACCAGATGCAGGAGATCAGAACTGGAAGTGGTGGTTCCACCCAAAGATGACCATAAGGAAAGTTCTGGAATGAGAGCTGGTGTGTGTCATAGAGAGAAGCCAGCCCAGATGGTCTGGGGTCAGGGAGGGCATAAGAGGGGGTTTGGGGGCTGTGGAGTCCACGGAGCACAAAGTGTGTCCAGGGATGGCGCACTGAAGGAGTGAGAGAAGCACAGACTGCAGGAGACGAGGAAGGCAGAGACACAGGGGCCAGGCCAGGAGACGGCCTTCCTGTGCAGCAGCCGTGGAGGTGGGACGGGACCCAGAGCCCCAGGGAGCAGGAGCGAGGGGCTCCTGGGGTGGGAAGATGGGAGAGCTGGGAGCGTTCTTGCATGCACAGCTGGTGTGTTTTCTTCCTCTGGGAAGGAAGGAAGGAGGGGAGGGCCAGACCCAGGAGGGGACAACCAGAAACTTGTTGAAAAGCAGCATACATAGATCACAGGTCCAAGTACGAAGCAGGTGAACCCGTCCTGTGATTTTAAGCATGAAAGGAGAATGTTTGCCTGGCATGGGGGACTGCCCCAGGGATGGCACAATCGGTCGTCCCAACATAGAAATCGCCTGGGTGGGTGGTGCCATAGCCCGGCCCCTGGCTCTCGGGGCTGACATTACCATAAAGTCAGGACCACACGAAGCTGATCATGATGTGTCACTCAGAGAATCGCCCCGTGGCCGAACCCAGGGGAATCTGTCTGGGTCCAACACTGGGCACGGGTGTTGGTGTTTATTAGTGGGGGTACAACCCAGGCTGCTTGGGGGAGCGGAAGAGGAGAAGGAGAGCAGAGGCCCTGCATCTCCATACCACACCCTACACCGTGGGGGAAGAGGCGAGGCCAGAAGCCACCCACCAGGGATCAGAGGAGCTCCCAGCAGCACCCACTGAGGAGGTCAGTTGCCACAGACCCTAAGCAGGAGCAGCTCTGCCTTCGGGTGCCCAGACCAGGTGCAGGCAGCAGCCTGGCACTCCCAGATAAACAAGACCTGGCAGCCCTGGCCCCTGCCCTGCATGTGGAGCACGGCTCCCTTCACTCCTGACAGCCTCATTCTGGAAGCCCTGGAATTCCAGCTTTCCTTGTCTTCCTGTTTTGGAAAGCCTTTTGGAGATTTCTGGAAGGTGGTCTGTGGCTGCACATCCTCAGCTGGTTGGCGATTCCATCTCAGACCCACCTCGCAGGTGTGGAAACTGAGGCTCGGGAGCAGGGACCTGGTCACAAACACACGGCGGTAGGCAGCCGAGCCAGGGCGTCCACAGGTGTCCCTGTGTCCACATGAATCACCTCCTCTGTGCCTGCCCCGTGGGGATGCAGCCTGCAGCCTGGTTTGGGCCCTGACGGGAGTGCCTGGGATGCCTCACACCGTGGTAGGGTCTCAGCCCTTCACTCATGGGGCCCATCCCTTTGATGGACTACCTGCTTTTCATGAAACGACATCGGGACTGGATTCTGAGCTTTGTTGATCTTTGTGTGTTCTGGAAGGCAGTCGGGAGGTGTTCGTGGAACGTGGTTACTGAAAAACACGGCCTTCTGTCACGGGTGATGTGGTGGAGGTGGCAGCCCGGCCCGGAAGGCGGCCACTGTGCATTTTCAGGCCGCATGTGAAGGCCAGCTTTGATCTACACGAAGGACTGGAGCAGTGGTCCTGAAGAGGCACGGGCATCCTCAGAAGGGGGCCAGCAGCAAAGGGGCAGAAATGGAACCACCTGAGCCAAGGGGAGGGTCTGGGCTAGCGACCCACGGAGAAGAAGTCCCAAGGGGTGGGTGACATCTGCCTGAAACAAACATCAGAGAAGAGCAGGGGCTGGAGCAGGACCACGGCGGACAGAAGGAAGCCTGGCTGCAGCTCCCGCAAGCAGAACCAGAACTCCAGGAACGGGGACCTGGCTGCTGGGGGCACCGCCATGGCCCAGGCCCTGCACGCGCCTTAGGAGGGCCCTGGGCAGGGGCTGGGACCACGCACCCATGGATGGGCTTCCTCTCCACCCGGCCTGAGCCTCATTTCTCACAACTCAGTAATTCCTCAAAACTCACAAAGCCCACTTTCATGTTTTGCCAACATTTTTCACATTGTGTTGAAATCGTTTTAGGTCCTAGAGATGTCTTAATTTGTTTACTGTTTGGTTTGAGTTTTGCAATGTCTTTCATGAACGTGAGCTTTGAAGCGGGTGAAGCCGAGATGCTTTGAAAATGCATGTGTGCCGTAGAGAGGCGCCCTTTCTGGAGGGGTCTGTGGGGGTGTGGGGTGCGGGTGGGGTTTGAGGAGCTGTGCACACAGAGCTCACTTTCTCCCAGAAACACAGGGTGGGCGTTCCCAGGGCACTGCAGGTTAAGTGCAGTGCTCCAAGGGAATGGTCGGTGGGCAAGGCAGGACTTTGCAGCCCCAGGGCAGATATGAGTGATGAGCTGGCTGCCACCCTGGGGAAGGGAGTTTGATGTCCCGTTCTTCCGCCTGCCCTCAAAGTCTTTCTGCCCGTCCCACCAGGAATTCTAGAACTTTCTTCCAGGTGGGAGAGACCAAGCCTCCAATGACGGGGCCTCCCCAGCTTGGACCAAAGGAGGAGTGAGCTCTATTCCTAGAAGTCTAGGGTCCTGCTCCCTGAGCTGATGGAGTGGGCCCTGCGGTCGCGGTCACCAAATGTGGTCTCCAAAATAGGTTTGGCTTCTTAGTGAGTTTGCTGCAGACCTGAGAAGGTGTTGCGGCTTCCAAAGCTTGGTGGTTCTGTGATTGTAGCTGCCAGCACGTGGGGTCCTCACAAGGACAGCAGCAGCCACCATGCTAGCAAGGACCCCTCGTCACAGCTGGGCCCCCGACTTGGTGCCACACACTTCCCAAGGGTCCCGCCCATGGCTCCTCAACACACATGTACATGCACACTCATGCACACGTGTGTGTACTCACCTCCATGGTGATGGAAGGGCAACAGGTGCTGTGGGGCAAGGACGCAGTGGGGACCACTCTGGGGACAGGTGCCCGGCAGGCAGCCGTGTGGTGGTTAGAAAAACAGGCAGGAGCCCCTAAGCACCCTCATGAGGCCTGGCTGTGTCTCTCTGAGTCTCCATCTGCACATCTGTCAAGGGGGCGGCATGAGGGGGACCCTCTCGGTGGTCAGCACTGCCCAGGACAGCCTGAAGGGGCTGCGCAGAACCTGGGCAGAGCCTGGGCGGGAGGGCTCCAGGAAGGTGGCAGCTATGTCCCATGACTTCTGTCTTCTCTGTGACACAGGAGCTGGCAGTGGCCTAGGCAGCTTGGGGAAGGTGCCAGGCTTGCGGGTTCTGCAGGGCCGGGAAGAGCACAGGGGGGCACCCAAGAGTTGGCTGGGGAGTGTGCTGAGCCCAGTTCCCTCAGGGGAGTGACCTGTCGTCCAGTAGCGCTGCCTTCCACGGCCGCCCGGTACGCTTGTCCAGCCTTAGCTGGCTACCCTCGGAGAGGATGCCAGTGCCCCCCCAACCAGGGCATGTTGGGGAACTGCCTTCTCCTGGCAGCTAGGGAGGGAGCCCCAGGGGTGCATCCTGCCTCCCTCCCCTCCCCTGGCACTCCCAGACCACAGAGGCATCCTCTTTCTTTGCCCCATCAAAGCCGGAACCCAAGGGCCTCTTTGCCCAGCAACTAATCCACTGATTACCGGGTGCCCACCCGCCCTCGAGGGAGCTGTTGGGGGCTCCAGGTGCTCCTGGCTGCCAAGTCCCGGAAGCACTATCATCCCAGCAAGATGCTCCTGAGCTGCCAGGCACCGTGCCAGGGCAGCAGGGCCAGGCTCTGGGGAATTCCATTGGAGGGAGGGCGGGAAGGGCCTGCCCAGCCCAGCAGGTGCCTGGCCGCTTGGCTCCCGTGCCAGCCAGGGTTTGGCAGGGCCTTTGATGTGAAGATTCTTTTTCTCTCCTCTATGAGTCCCTAATGTGCTTAGAATCTGGGAGTGGCCTGACAGCGGGTCGCACGCTGCACACCCTCTGCCTGGGTTGGCACAGCCCCTGGGGGGGCACCTCCTCACTTCTGAATGGGAGAAGGCCCTGGCTTCAGCAGAGGGACAGGTTCACTCCAACCTGCAAGGGGCTTCTGACAGCCTGGCGTAGGGAGGAGGGGCTGTCGACAGCCAATGACAATGACCACCCTGCTGTGGACTCGGCCAGCTAAATGCTGGGGCCAGGAGCTGGTGACACCCAATGGGGGGGTCTCTGCCAGCCTCCAGCCAGTTTCAGATAAACTAATTTTTCTTTTTGCCAAAGTATGTCTCAAGTATTACATGGGATACACAGACTAAAGAATCATTCATTGTCTGAAATTTAGATTGAACAGGGACCCTGGATTTGCTAAGTCGGGTGCACAGACCCTGGCTGGGTGCAGGGAACAGAAGGGTGACTTGAGCAGCCTCCGAGCCGCCCCCGGCCCCCCCAGGCCTGTCTGCACTCCAGCAAGGGCTCTGCCTTGAGCAGCAGCCAGGCAGGTGGCCACACAGCGCCGACTCCTGCCACTGCCATGTCCTGGACAGACCTCCATGCCCACCCCCACAGCTGACACGCGCTCTTCCTGGAACAAATACATGCCCCACCTTGGGCCCCAACCAAGATGCAGCTCAAGGTTCGCTCCCTGCCACCCCATAAAACGTGGGCACAGTCCCTGCCCTGCAGGCAGGCTGCAGTGCTGCAGGTCCCACCAGACCAGACTGCCCATCTCGGGCATTCCCAACCCAGGGTCTCCACCAGCCTCGGGGCTGTGGCCAGAGCACCGCCAACTCCACCCTACACTCCTGCCACCTGCCCCTCCCCAGGGCTCACACAGCAGCCCGTGTGCCACCCATGCCTAGGGAAGTACCAAGTTCTCTGAGGGGTCTCCCGAAGCCCCTGTCTCCATCCCTAGGGATGTACCGAGTTCTCTGAGGGATCTCCAGAAGCCCTGTCTCCAAGGACCCCACCCTTCTTTCCCTTCTTGGGAATGGGACCCACCCCACCCCACCCCCACAGCACTTGGCTCACCTCTGTCCTGACACCTTCCTAGCTCCTGTGGGTCTCAGAGCCGTCCACATACATCTGACCTCCTCGTTCTGCTCAAAAGCCTCCTCTGGCTCCCAGTGACCTTTGGCTGGAGGCCCAGCTGCTTTCCACAGCACCCCTGCCCTGTAGGCCTGCCCCAGCCCCTGCTCCGCACTCTGTGTGCGCCCAGCCCTCTTGGCTCCCTCAGTCCTCTGTCTGTCCTGCAGTTCCTTCTGCCTGGATACCCTTCCCTGCTTCCTGCTGCCAACTCCCCTGTCCTTCCTCCATGCCTTTGGGCCCTCTTCCTCTGTGCCCCCAAGGCCCCAGGCAGCCCCTCCATGGTCCCCCATCTGCAGCAGCCCCTGTTCCAGGGCTCCTTTGGGCAGGGAGGTCACCTCACTCATCACTGAGATGTGATGCCCGGCTCAGCCCCAGCTTGCAGTAAGCTCTCTCTACACAGTGCTCAGAGTGCCAGCTCGGGGTCTCCCATCACCCTGAGCTGCTACAGGGCGGGCACTCTGGGGCTTTCCCTGAGAGGGAGTTTCAGGCTCTTCTGGCCCCGGCAGTCCATCAGGATCTGCCTCAACACCGGTGAGCATCAGCAAGTAGCTAAGAAGCAGGGGGCTCCACTGGAAGGACGCCCAGGGCTGTAGGCATGTCTCTTCCGTCTTCCCCAGCAATGTGGGGAGAGCTGTGCTGTGCGGGTGTGTGTGTGCGTGTAGATGTGGTCATGCAGGCGGGTGCATGTGTGTGCCTGCAGGGATATGCCTGTGTACAGGCATGTGTGCAAGTATACACATATGCACATGTGCACACATGCCTGTACGCATGTACACACATGCATGGTTGCATGCATATATACATGTGTGTAGGTGTACATGTGTATGTATACATGAGCAGGCCCCTGTATCTGCATGTGTATCTACATGTGTACAGGCGTGCATGTACATCTGTGCATGTAAAAATGTAAGCATATATGCCTGTGTGTGTGTGTGTGTGTGTGTGTGCATACACAGTGCATATCCATGTTTGTGTGTGTATGCATGCATGCAGGCGTGCAGGTATGGGCCTGTGCGTGCAGGTGTGTGTGTGTGTGCATTTGTGTGTGCATGTGCACAGTGCACATCCATGTTTGTGTATGCATGCATGCATGTGCACAGGTATGTGCATGTGTGCGTGCATATGTGTGTGTCTGTGTGTGCATGTGTCCATACACAGTGCACATCCATGTTTGTGTGTGTGTATGCATACATGCAGGTGTGCAGGTATGGGCCTGTGTGTGGTGTGTGCATTGTATGTGTGCAGGTGTGTGCAGGCATGTGTACAAATGTGTACACACATGAGGGTTGCCCACTCAGTTGGTTTCCTCAGCACAGGCGTGGGAGAAGCCCAGGGTTTAACAGTCTGATGATTCCTGTTTCTCTTCTGCTAAGTCAGAGAACTGGCCTGTGTGTAACACTCCCACCCGCCCACCTGTGAGGCAGCCAAAGTCCAGATGATGCTGAAGGTCGCACCGGCCTGGAGTGTCTCAGAGTCCCCTTGAAGGACGTGGGGTGGCCTGGACAGCTGTTCTCCAGCAGATAGGAATAGTCACATCTCGTGGAGCCGCAGGAGGGGAGGGCGCGCTGACCTGGGAAAGCGTCAGCCAGCCCCTGGCCCCGCCCCCGCCGAGGGTTCGGCGCCGCCAGGTGTCCTGGTCCCCTGTCCTTGCCTAGTGAGTCTTGGTTTCTTAGCTTAAGCTCACCCATGTGCGCTCCTCTGACCGGCTGCGGATCTGCTTTGGGACCTTGCCTGGTGCCCACGGAGCTGTGTCCTCACCTGTGGCGCCCTCCCCTGCAGCACCGCACCCTTCCCTGTAGCCCAGGCTCTCCGGGCTCGGGCGGGCAACGGCGCCCCCTGCTGGGCGTGGAGAACGCACGTTGACTTTGGGCCCAGAGTTTTCTCTTTCCTGCGACACCTGAGCCGGCCGGGCAGGTGCCGGACAGTCAGGGGGACCAGAAGACGCCTGGGCAGCCCCGTCCTGAACATACAAGCATGGGAGGGTGCCTGACCTACTGCGGAGGGCAGGTCGCATCAGACCCGGGGGCGTCTGAGCCGGTCCCTTGCTGGTCGACTTGGGCAAATAGAAAACGTCCCAGCTGCCTCGCACCTGGCCCGGTGGTGCACAATGTCCCTTAGGCAGAAGGCCCTCCGGACGGGGGTGAGTCAGGAAGAGACACAGCCCCGCAGCATGACCGGCTCTGTCCTCAGCTAGGACAGCCTGGGACCGTGCGCAGGGATCCCCGGCCTGTGGGGACACTGTCCCCAGGGAAGCAGCCTTCCCCTTCCCCGTGCAGCCCCACCACCCTTATCCCCAAGGTGCTGGCATAAGCTTCCGCCTTGTGGGCCCCACATGCAGACAGGCTCCTGCAGCTCAAGGTTGGTGGCAGAGGTGCCGCAGTTGGGTCTCTGTGTGCAGCCCCAGACCTGTTGCCTCCTGAGGGTGGTAAGTGATTTATGGAGGAATGGCAAACACAGGAACTCAGAGATGGCTTCTGTCTACAGAGCCAGAGGAAAGCCTCAGCCAAACTGCAAGGCCAGGGAAGGCGTGTAAGAGAAAACTCGAGAGGTACCTGATGTTGCTTCAGTGTCTGAGGCTGGGACTAGAGGGATCGGGGTGGGCTTCCTGGAAGAGGTGAGACAGCAGGTGGTGCTCGTAGGATGCACAGCACTGGGGCCTGGAGTAGGGGGAGGCATGGATTGCTGAGAAGCAAGTCATACAGATGGTTGCTGGGGGCAGGGGTGGGCACAGCTGGCACTAACATTCAGGAAGAATGGTGGCCAAGGAGGCTGCCAGCAGGAGTGCCACGTCTGGCACCTGCAGCGCAGCAGGCACTGGGCTGTGCCAAGATCCCACGTCCTGCCAAGTGGCAGCCCTGGGGACAGCCAGGGAGAGTACTGCTCACACCTCTGCACCCGCACCCCCACACCTCTGCACCCGCTCACCCACACCTCTGCGCCCGCTCACCCACACCTCTGCGCCTTCTCCTTTGGTCCTAGACATTCGGCGCTGCAGACTGGGAGGTCTTCCAGATCGGGGAGAGGATCTTCCTTGCTGTGGCGAACAGTCACAGCTACGATGTGGAGATGCAAGTCCAGAATGATTCCTACGTCATCAACTCCGTCATCTATGAGCTGAATGTGACCGCGCAGGCCTTTGTCAAGTTCCAGGACATTCTCACCTGCAGGTATGCGCCACCACAGGCCGGTGGGAGGGTGGGCTGATCTCTGGGAGGCCCACCATGTCGGAATCCCCGTTAGGCTCATCCTCACCACGCTTCCCGTGGAAAGACTGGCCTGGGGACCTTCCTGGCCTGGGGACCTTCCTGGCCTGGGGAAGTCAGTGCCGCCCTGAACCACAGGTTTGGTTCCCAGAGCCGGGCGCTGTGTGCAGGGTTCTGCCCCTTCACACTCATTGCCTCCTTTCATCCAGGCAGTGGAGAAAGGAGGGGGCTTCATGCCCATCATGCAGAGGGATAGCCGAGGCCCCACAGGAACAGGTGCGAGGTGCAGGCTTCGAGTGCCCACTGCCTGCCAATGCCAACTGCCACCAGACATGATTACTCCCTTCCCCCGATGTTGCATCCTCCCCGACAACAAACACCAGGACACGGAGACTGGCATGTTGAGACAGACGTGAGATCCAGGGAACATGGAGGGTGGGTCTGTATGTACGAGAAAGTGATGGCTCCAGACCGACACGCTCTGTGGGGCCACAGGAGGTTGCGTGGCACCACATTTTGGACAGCGGGCACTGAGAATCCATAACCGTCCTGACCAGCGTGGGGCTTCCTCTGGGGTGGGATTCTGAAGTCTGTGAATAAACCTGCAGTCGAATCCGCATTACTCAGATCCCAGAGCCAGGGGCCATGGGTCAAGCTTGGAGCTGGAATCTGGCCCATCCCCATCCTGGGAGGGAGGAGGCGGCTTTCCCAGGCTTCCTCAGGGTTCCATGCACTCCCGTTTCATTCAGTCACAATTCACCTGCCCTTCCTGGGCACTGGGCTCTCATCGCAGCTTGAGAGACACAACAACACATACCTTTAGACCCTTCAAGGAGAAAGGTCTCCAAGACGAACTGCTCTGTGGAAAGGGCTGGGTGAGATGCAGTGACATCTCATGATCCCAGTCCGGAGGAGCGAGCCCAGCCGCTGTGTGCCGCTTAGCTGTGCGTGCCCGTGGAAGTGCAGAGAAGATCTGGAAGGGCGTGCCCTCTCCGTCAGCAGTCACCCCAGGACCAGGCGGGCTGCAGGGGTGTGCAGGCAGGCCAGGAAGGACTTTCCCTATTTGCCCTGTTACTTCTGAACTGCTGGCTTTACAAAGGACGACAATGTTAACTGACTAATATCTTACTTATATGATTTTTTAAAAATTAAAAAAAGAACACTCAGAATAAAGAAAAAGAGCCAGCGGCGGTGCCTGCTGGGGGCACTGGGGATTCCGGGATGACCTGCCTGTGGGTTCCGTGGCCCCTGCGTGGCCTGGCAGCCGTGGCAGGAGAAACAGGCACGGGGCGGCGGCGGCAGTTCCGTGTCCCCAGCACGAATCCACGCCATCTAATGTCAACGCCGAGAACAAAACAAAGATTAGGCTTTTTAGAACAACGTTTAGAATAAGACAAGTTGGAGAATGAAGTGTGATTAAAAATTAGTCATGGAGATGATGCTAGTCCAGAAACGGATGAGGCAGATGCCTCGGTGTTTGAAAGCTGCGGGAACTGACAGGACACAGCTACACACTCGCGACTTATGGCCATGTCACCACTGGACAGTGGTGTGGACAGTTTATGAACTAAATTATGAAACACAGAAAGTACTTACTAATTAATTAAGGTAATGTTTAATAATTACCATCGAAACAGCACACACAAGTCAAACTCCTAGCCCTTCTACCCAGCATGGGGAATTCCCTACACTTCCCGGAGACGGGATGTGGCCTCACCAAGTCCAAAACCCTATTCGAGGGCGCTGAGGGGTTTCGTGGCTTCTGTGTGTAACCTCGGCTCTGACTGCCTTCAGATGGTCTGCTGTGTTTGCTTTTTAGATTCAGTAGTTCTGTTAAATCCACAGATACGTGCAGCCATGGCTGCAGTCAACTCTGGAGCATTCTCATCCCCCCAGAAGGAGCCCTCACACCCTTTGCCAGTCCCACCCTCCCTACTGGGCACCCCCAGGCCGACTTCCTGTCTCTGTGATTTCCCATTCTGGACACTGCACAGAAATGGACTCGCAGAGCCGTGGCCTGTGCCTGGCTTTTTCTCGCAGCACCGTGTCCTCTGGGTTGGTGGCGTGGCCGCGCGTGTCAGAGCATCCCCCTTCTCGTGGCTGAGTCACACTTCATCCATCCATTTGTCCGATGATGGGCATTTGCCAGAGGGCATGATTCTAAAGAATAACATCTGTCCTACAGCAAGTGTGACCCAGGGCTGCTTTGGAGGCAGAACCGGGCACTAGCTGCCTTATTTTGTGGTGAAACCGAAACCGGCTTCTGACGTGAGCCTCGGTGCAGCCAGACAGGATTTTCCACCGCTGGTACATCCAACATAGCCGCTTGTCTTCCTCGGGTCTGGGTTTTAGAGCTCAGATCCGATTGAGGAGTAACTCTGCGGATTCACGCTGACCCGGGGCCCACGGCCGTGCCTCCAGACCAGATCATGTGATCACAGGCGTCGGCGTCCTCGTCCTCCCAGCGAGCTGGCACGGGCTCCACGGGAACCAAATCATAACCTGCCATTAATGGAGGTGGCTCCAGATGTCACCCTGACTGACCGAAGCGAGGAGCCCGCCCCATGGGCTCTGCCCACCCTGCCTGTCGCTGGACACCTCCGTGATCCCTCCCTCTCCCAGGGTCCTGTCTGAGCCCCTGCTGCAGGCCAGCCCCTCAACTGCCTGCAGGGAAGCGCCGGGATGAGGCCCCTCTGCTGCCTGAACTGGCCACAGCCCTGAGGCTGCTGAACACAGAGGCACCGGCCTGGCCTGCATGTCAGCAGGACGCCTGCGTGTGCATGGCTTTGACCTCCATTTCCTCATCTTGAGATGTGGGGCTGACACCGACAGCTCAGCAGGTGGGCTCCTGGGGAGGAAAGGTTCCGGGGGAGCCGCTCGTCAGACCCCTCAAACCGAGCCATCCCCAAGCACAGATGCGTCCTTGGCAAATTCAGGCGAGACTCCTGTCTAAGACAGGACACAGCAAATCCGTTTGCAACAAGAAACAGCTTTTGCTTGTAGGAGAACCTCTGTGAACCAGCAGGTCCTGCAGGTCCTGTAGCCCCCTCCTGGAGTGACCTCACGGCTGCTGACCTCGCAGCTGAGGACACGATGCTGAGAGAAGAAGCCAGGCACAGAGGCCACAGCACCGTGACTCCATTTCTGCCCAGTGTCCAGAGCGGGAAACGAAGCTCCTGCCTCCAGCAGGCGCCAGGAGCCTGAGACTTTTTCTCTGATTGTTTCAACCTCTTAAAAGTGGACTTTTGTACCCCGGCGTTCATAGCAGCATTATTCACAGTAGCCACGTGGAGGAAATTCCCCAAGTGTCCATCAGCGGATGGACAAACACATTGTGTCCATTCACACAGTGGAGCATTACTCGGCCTTAAAAAGGAAGGAGATTCTGACACACAGCGCAACACGGATGAACCTTGAGTCACTGGAGTCTCAGCTAAGGCAGACACAAAAGGACAAACACCGTGTGATTCCATTTATATGAGGTCCCTAGAGTGGTCAAATTCACAGAGACAGAAAGTGGCGTGTGGGTGCCGGGGCTGGGGAGGGGGTGGGGGGTGATGTTTACTGGGTGCAGAGCTTCGGTTTTGCAGGATGAAGGCGTTCTGGAGGTGGATGGTGGTGGCGGCCACACAGCAGTACAAATGTGCTTAATGCCCCTGATCTGTGCACTTAAAGATGGTTGAGGTGGGAAATGTTATGTTATATGTATTTTACCACAATTTAAAATTTGAGGCTAGGCATGTGGCTCATGCCTATAATCCCAGCACTTTGGGAGGCTGAGGTGGGCAGATCACTTGAGGTCAGGAGTTCAAGACCAGCCTGGCCAACATGGTGAAACCCTGTCTCTACTAAAAATACAAAAATTAGCCGGGCGTGGTGCCACACACTTGTAATCCCAGCTACTCCGGAGGCTGAGGCAGGAGAATCACTTGAATCCGGGAGGCAGAGGTTGCCGTGAGCCGAGATCTCGCCACTGCACTCCAGCCTGGGTGATAGAATGAGACTCCATCTCAAAAATAAAATAAAATAAAATAAAATTTGACATTTTTTTAAGCAAACAAGTAATTTACATTTTCCTGGAATAGACCAACACATATGTGACTGTGAGAAAATCACTCCCCACTTTGGCCCCGGCTCCTCCTCTGTGAATTTTGGAGGTAGCTTCAGGCCAATCCACCTGGCGATGTCTGTTGTGTCCTAATATCTGCCCACTTGTTCCCACAGTGCTCTGGACTGGGAGTTTTTCTCGGTGGGAGAAGATTATTTCCTGGTGGTCGCTAACTCCTTCGATGGGCGCACCTTCTCGGTGAACAGTATTATTTACAGGTAATGAGCTGCCAAGCCTGGCCTCCTCCCAGCGCCTTGCTTCCCCCTGGGGGCTCACCGAGGCCGGCTTCCTCCCAGCGCCTTGCTTCCCCCTGGGGGCTCACCTTCTCTCGCAGGTGCCACCAGCTCACAGCGAGTCCCAAGTCAGGTGTCATTTCCGAGATTGGCTGGGCCCAGTGGACAGCCCGGCACTGGCTGCACCCGTGTGGGATCTGAGCTGGGGCCCCTGCCCCAGGTGTAGCCACGACCCACGAGTGCTGGCGCTTCTGCCTTTGGGTTCTGTCGGGGGTGCGACGTGCGGACATCCTAACGTGGGAGGTGTTGATATTTAATTTTTCTCTCATAGACACTGTGGTGTTCTCAACATATTTATTTCTAGGAGTTTTCCAAGTATTGTACGTTTAACGAATAGGGTTGGCTTTTTTTTTTTTTAACTTTCATTTGCAGCTGCTCATCATGACAATCATTTTTTGTGTCTCGCCACCTAACCAAACTATCAGTTCTAATAGCTTTTCTTAAAAAGATTCTCAGGGGACTTAGGAATATAATTACCTCTGAGAATAAAGAACATTTCCCCTTGATTTCTAGTGTTCTAATTGATTATTTAGCTTGCTTCCCTAGCCAAAGATCCCAGAACAACTTTGGATGGTGGCAGAAGCGGCAGCTGTCCCACCTTGCTCTAATTTCACAAGCACATCTGAGCATGGCCGTTCGATGGGCTGTGGGCCATCCGGGCCGGGGCTGGGGTCTCCTTTGGCATCTGTGAGTGTGTGGTGCAGTCCACTACGTTTACTGCTGATGTCATGATTTATAGTGAGAGATCTCCTCATGTTATTAGACCTGATGCCACTTGGTGATGATGCAGAATTATTTAATAAGCCACTGCCTTCCAATTGCCTATCTTTAAGGTTTTAGCATCTATAATAGGAAATTAGATTGCTCGGTGGTTTTCTTTTGGGGACTTAACTTTATCCAGTTTAAAATGAAGCCTAACAGTAAATACACACTGCAGGGCTTTCTAACAGTGGACACTGCAGGGCTTTCTAACTGTGGACACTGCAGGACTTTCTAACTGTGCACACTGCAGGGCTTTCTAACTGTGCACACTGCAGGGCTTTCTAACTGTGCACACTGCAGGGCTTTCTAACTGTGGACACTGCAGGGCTTTCTAACTGTGGACACTGCAGGGCTTTCTAACTGTGGACACTGCAGGGCTTTCTAACTGTGCACACTGCAGGGCTTTCTAACTGTGGACACTGCAGGGCTTTCTAACTGTGGACACTGCAGGGCCTTCTAACTGTGCACACTGCAGGGCTTTCTAACTGTGCACACTGCAGGGCTTTCTAACTGTGGACACTGCAGGGCTTTCTAACTGTGGACACTGCAGGGCTTTCTAACTGTGCACACTGCAGGGCTTTCTAACTGTGGACACTGCAGGGCTTTCTAACTGTGCACACTGCAGGGCTTTCTAACTGTGGACACTGCAGGGCTTTCTAACTGTGCACACTGCAGGGCTTTCTAACTGTGGACACTGCAGGGCTTTCTAACTGTGCACGCTGCAGGGCTTTCTAACTGTGGACACTGCAGGGCTTTCTAACTGTAGACACTGCAGGGCTTTCTAACTGTGCACACTGCAGGGCTTTCTAACTGTGGACACTGCAGGGCTTTCTAACTGTGGACACTGCAGGGCTTTCTAACTGTGCACACTGCAGGGCTTTCTAACTGTAGACACTGCAGGGCTTTCTAACTGTGGACACTGCAGGGCTTTCTAACTGTAGACACTGCAGGGCTTTCTAACTGTGGACACTGCAGGGCTTTCTAACTGTAGACACTGCAGGGCTTTCTAACTGTGGACACTGCAGGGCTTTCTAACTGTGGACACTGCAGGGCTTTCTAACTGTAGACACTGCAGGGCTTTCTAACTGTGGACACTGCAGGGCTTTCTAACTGTAGACACTGCAGGGCTTTCTAACTGTGGACACTGCAGGGCTTTCTGACTGCACCTGTGGACTGGGACAGTGTGAAGAATAGGATTTTTCTCTCATTTCTGACAGCTGGGTTAAATTCAGTTATAAAGCCATCTTGGCCTGGTACCTTTTTAATAATATCTCCTTTTTATTTATTTATTTTTGGGGGGAACAGGGTCTCACTCTGTGGCCCAGGCTGAAGTGCAGTGGCATAACCTCAGCTCATTGCAGGCTGAAATTCCCAGGCTCAAGCCATCCTTAATTAAATGTAAACAACTCGTGCCTTTGATGTTGTCGCCCTGCCTTGGGGACTCCACGCCTTGGAAATGGAAGCCCCTGGGATAAATGAGTCCTTCTGAAGGCAAACCCCGGCGGCCAGCAGCTGCCCAGAGCAAGAATGAGGGCCTGGGGCAGCCCCTGACGTGGGGCCGCAGAGCAGCGGGCAGAGAGTTGGGCTCCTGCATCTGAGGACAGAGGGACTCCTGCCTGCGTGGTGGCCTGCGTGTGTTTGAGGGGGCCCTGGGGAAGGTCACGCCCCTCACGATTGAGGCTGACCCTCGGAACTGCACGTTTGGGGGTCCCCGGGGGTAGGATCTTGGGTGGATAGGAGGTAGCGCTGGGATCTTGGTGAGATCTGGAATCTTTCCTCTTCTGGGCCTCAGCCTCCTGCTTTGCAAGATGAGAAGGGCCCTCATGGCCCAGAATCGATCTCTCCACGCCGTTCCAGTCGGGGGGATGGAAGAGGCTCTGATGTGACCCAGAGCTGCTGGGTCCCTGACAGCGCGGGTGGGAGCCGGGGGAGAGGAGCCGCCCCGCAGAGCCCAGGCTGACCCGGCTGCCGCTGTCTGTCCCGCAGGTGGCAGGGCTACGAGGGCTTCGTGGCGGTGCACAGCCTCCCCACCGTCGGCTGCAGGGACTGGGAGGCGTTCAGCACCACGGCTGGTGCCTACCTCATCTACTCCAGCGCCAAGGAGCCCCTCTCCAGGGTCCTGCGGCTGAGGACGCGCTGAGGCCGTGGCTGCCCGGGAGCAACTGGGGTGGCCAGGCGGGGCGGGACCCCAGCACCTCCCCCAGGTGGCCCTGGACGTCCAGGTGGGCCGAGCCTAGGGCATCCCAGGCCTGCGCATCAGGCAGGGTGCAGGTGGGGCCATCTGCAGCCCTGGTTCGGGCAGGGACATCCATCCACCTCTGGGTCCTTCTGAGCAACAGCCCCAGTGATGGTCCGGGTCTTGCAGGCGGAGGCCCAGAGCCCCTGCCAGTGCTCGCCCAACTGAGTGTCCAGCGGGGATTTCGCTGTCAAGGAACCGTTTCTATAAATTTTTACCTCAAACAACAGGACCTCGGCTCGTGTCCCCGCGGCTGGCCTCTCGCCAGCCACTCCTGCAGTGTGCGTCCGGCTGCCTGAGCAGGCCAGGCGTGGTGCCGTCCCGCCATTGCCGCCACCTATTTATTGTGTTTTATCTCAACGGAACTGTATTTATACTGCTCTTTACAAAAGCACCAGTGCTCCTCTCTTGGCAGCGGGAGGGCACAGCCCCTCACCACGGACATGGACAGAGGACCACCTCCCCGTACATGAGAGGCTTCCCTCCCAGCCTCAGTTTACCCGTAAATGCACTGGTGCAAGGTCAGAAATCACAAGCCTGGGCATGGCCTGGGTGGCACCCCCTCCCCACGGCCCCACCCACAGGGACCTCAACTTCTGGGCCCGGGATTTTTTCCCTATTCAGCAGCATTTTAATCACATGTCCTCCCGCTGCCTGGGACTCAAGCTGTGTGCCTCCGTCTGCCTGTGTGCTGGCTGTCCTAGCTCCCTGGTAACAGCATCCTCTGCTGGCTCTCCTGTGGTCATCTGGTCTCTGCAGCCGGGAGAGCCGCTTGTCCGTCCATCACAGGCAGTGAGGATGAGAGGGGCTGATGGGCGTGAGGCCCCAGGGCTCCTCCCTCTTAACCCATTTGGGTGCCAGAGAAACCACCCCCCCTCCATTAGAAGAGGCTCAGACAGCAGGCTCCGGGGCCACGCAGCCCAGACCACACCTGCCAGGGTCTTCCAGGAACGGTGCTCCTGCTTCTGCAACACAAATCGGAACAGGAGCGATCCTCAGAGAGTTTACAATTTGCTTTTTCCGCCAATCAGAACTGTGGACAAAACTTCCTGTTTCCTACACCGCAGCTGTCCATTCACCTTCAGCTCAGAGAGCACTCCTGACCTTTCGTAATGAAGTGGAAGCCTCCCCTTGTCTGGCAAATAATAAACTCAGCGTCTGCTTTTGCCAGCTTTGGGACCTTCGTGTTTTTCCGGGGCCCAGGTCTAACTCCAGCCATCGCCGTGGCCAGTGGAGAGCCACTCCCCTCTGGGGGCAGTCGCCGAGAGCCTCCTTCCCCTCCATCCAGCCAGCAAGGCTTCCCCAAGCGTCCTGGGCAGGGGGTCAGGCCCTGCTTTCCACCAAGTCACTCAGAAGATCCCAATCACACATGATTGGCCTCATTGGGTCAGCACTTGTGAAAGGAAGATAAAAACTGGAGGCCCCAATTCACTCAACCAAGAAGAAAAACGCTGAAATCTGAGTCCTGCAAGAAGCTGCCTTTCCCTTTGCCCTAAGCAGACAGCTACAGATGAGAGGGTCAGCATCTCCACTAGTGGCTGCTCTGTGTGCACCTTATCTCGTGGAAAGCGCCGAATTACTGAGCACGAGAGAAACAGGTAACTGACTGTTCCCACCTGCCCCTTTTCTCCTGCAGCATGGGGCAATCAGTCATGTGACCACACCCTCCTCCCTCTGCCCCTCCAGCCGGCTTTTCCCCTTGACCGAAGCCCTGAACACCATCTTGGGAGAGAGGCACAGACCTGTCTCCTGGGTACATCCTTAGCCTTGGCAAAATAAACTTCTCCATTGATCGAGGCCCGCCTCGGGTACTTTTTTGGTTTGCAAACTCATCTACATGCTTTTCCAGTTGGGCCTTGCTCTTCTCTTGTTTGTCTGAGTAATTTGTTTCTGTTCATGTGAGGCTGACGGTGCCGCAACTGTTCCAGCTCCCATCTCTCAGCCAGATCCCTTCATTCCCCAAACTGTTCTAGATTTGGCCTTATTTTGGAAATCAGAGCCTGGCTTGAGTAGCTGAAAATCTAAGAACTTCTGGGTAAAGTTACCAAACACTCAGTATTTGGTGCGCAAAACTGAAAGTGTCTGAGCCAGATCTCAGTCAGCTTAGAGGGTTATGATGCCAAGGTTGAGAATCTGCCCAGGAAAAAGCGACGCCAGTCACAGCAGGACCTGTGGCCAGGCCTTTTCCAGAGAGCATTCTGAGGTGCTGAGTATTTAAAAGAGGAGGAGAGGAGAGGAGAGGGCGGGGGGGGGTAGGAGGAGAGAGAAAAGGAGGGGTAGGCAATGAGGCGAGCAGTCAGGTTCCTGTGAGGCTTTCATTAGCACGCACTGAGTGCACATTACAAGTGAAAGGGGGAGGTGGGGGAACAGCCTTTTACACACTCACCTGGCGCTCAGCAAACCTGCATCTTACATCAGATAGAGTGGACACAGAAAAGAAGAAAAAGCCAAGCCTGTGTTTGTCTCGAGCGTTTAACCAGAAGTCATGGCTGGAGACACAAAAGCACCTGCTTGTCTATGTAATTTTGTTCCTTTACTGCTTTAAACAAGCAAGATGTGGTTTTATTCCTTTAGCAGCTGGTGGTGTTGGCTTCGTGTCCCTGAACAAAAATAAAAGCAAGCCCTGGTCTTGCTTTTGTCCCACACTCGCGAGGATCAGCTGCTCATCGACACTGTCGGAGCGCGGGAGGCCTCCCGGGGAGATGCACGGCCGGCCGTCTTGCAAGCTCTCTGTTCAGAAACAGACTGGTTCTCCTGAAAGGCAGGTTTTTGCGTGACGCCATTTCCAAGCTTTCCCTTTCCCTTTGGAATAGTGAGTTTGGCATCTCAGGATTCTGTTTGCCTTTCACAGGAGGGAGCAGCTCCAGAAGTGGGCTTGCCGCTGTCCTTCCATGCCCCATCTTGGATGGAATCAGTGGGCCCTGTGGCCCCGCCCACCTCCCCAGTCTTCCCCTGGGGTTGAGAAAAGCGCTTTTCTGTCTGTTAGCCATGATTTCGAGCCAGCGTTGGAAAAGCTCTGCTTTCCTGGATCGTGGGGAAGCCCCTGTCTGGGCGCCCCAGCCGCACATAGTTCAAACACCTCTCCTGGCACCGGGGAGCAGTTCTATCGCGCTCTTCTGAGAACCTTCTTCAACTGCAAGTGCAGTCAGTGTGTTTCCTCTTGTGTAATTGGAATCGGGACCTTTTGAATCCTACCTGCAAATTTACGCAAACAATATGCAAAAACTTGTGACAAAAATTGGCAAAGGAAGACCTTTCGCAGGTGAAACACGGCTGTCACCTGATGGCTCTCAGGGGTGGTTTGGGGTGGTGGTGCAGGTGAGAACTGAAGCTTGGTTGGGGTCTGTAGCGGTGGTGGGAGGTGTTGGGGTCTTCCTCCTCCCCTGCCCCCCAGTGTGGCAGTAGCCAGTGAAAGTGCAGAGTTGGGGGCTCCCTGTCTCTTTTTCACTGTGGAGGCATCTTCAGAGCTGGGGAGAGGGCAGGATCCCTTAGCCTCCCTTCAGGCTGTTCCTGATGCCACATCTGGTGCTGAGAATGAGTTTGAGAAGCCTCCAGGCCCCCGACCTCCCTATGCCGTCACACCCACATCAAACTATGCTGTGTTAGCATTAACTTCACATTATTGTAATTGTCCCCCTGGGAGGTTAAGCTTTGTGGATCTTACTTTTCTGTGATCCCTCTATCATGGAACCATCGAAACTCTACATCTTCACATCGGAAGGTTCTTTCACGATCATCTGGTCCAATCCCTTTGCTTTCCGCAGAAGGGGACCAACACACAAAGAAGCAGCTGATCCTGGCTCAGCCCTAAACCGGGGCCCTAAATCAGTCACCACCTCTCCAGGTGACACTACTCACCGGATGGAAGGCCTCACAATCTGGGTGCCACTTGAGATATGGTGGGAGCAAAATATAGTTGTGTTATTTTAAAGGGTCAAGAGTGATTTTGTAAATCCACACCCTTGTCATTCCTAGAAAGATATGTGGCTTATGGACACCACCAGCTTCTTTTCAAACAGGCCAGGCTGGTCTCGTGTTGAAAAACAGCACGTGCTTTTCAAACAGCTGGGCAGTTGGGCAGGACCCACTGATTGCTCTTAGACTTGTAGATAACCTCTGGGCTGTCCAGAGCTGTCCCGAACTGTCCCGAGTTCTATCCTGTGGCTGTTTGTAGGCAATGATGAAGTTGGGTTGTGGGGAGGAAGAGAAAGAAGGGAGTGGCGGAATGGGCTGTGGGGCTGATGAGATCAACATTTATTGGACACTAACTCTATTTCTGACATTATGCTGAGTGTCACCCAACATTAGCCCCATTTTACAGTTTGAGGAAACTGAGGTTCAGAGAGGTTAAGTAATTTGCCCATAGTCTCACAGCTAATAAGGAAGAAGACTGAGGTTTCACACTTGAGACTTTCTGATCTCAGAGCCCAAGCTCGTCACCACCATGCTCAGGAGGCAACGGTGGGGAGAGAGCCAGGTTTCCAGGAAACCTCTAAATGGCCATGCAAAAGTTGACCCTCTTACTTCCTGCCGCTTGATGACCGGCCTCGATGGGATTTTTAGCATCACAGTGGAAGGGAGACGAGCAGAAGAGCAGGGCCATTTCCTGCATTGGTCAGGATATGCCCCATTTTGCCCACGTCTTCCTGGGGCTGACACACGGGAATTTTTCCAGCAGGCCTGGCCCGAGGGTGCTGGGGCTTTACTTTTGTGCTGGTGCAAGCGGTTCTCAGGCTCAGATAAAATTTCCTTTAGCTGTTTATTTATCCTCCCAACAAGCATTTTGCAAACACCTCTTCTGTCAGTTCTTGAACCAATAAGCATGGTCCCCGACCCAACAAATGGAGCTCCGATTCGGAGATGCAAAACCTGATTCCAGCAAAGCTTCTCGCAGCTTCTCTGGGGCAGTTTTCACAGCTCTTTATCTTCCCCACTTCTCCATTGTTGCTTTACCAACAGGGGCCTCTGCCACCAAGGAGTGGGGAAGACATGCAAAAGGGGCTGTGCGGCACTTGGGCTAAAGATTTTGGGAAGGATGTGGAAGCCGGGGGCTAACCAGAGGTTTCGGCGTGACCTGCGAATCTTCCCCTCTCTCCCAACCCTGCGGTGTCGTTTCATCAGACACTGAAGCTGGACTCATGATCTAAGGGCCACGGTTCACTTAAAATTCCGTCCCAGGCCAGGCACGGTGGCTCACACCTGTAATCCCCACAATTTGGGAAGCTGAAGCAGAGGATCACGAGGTCAGGAGTTCGAGACCAGCCTGGCCAACACGGTGAAACCCTCTCTCTACTAAAAATACAAAAATTAGCCAGGCTTGGTGGCGCATGTCTGTAATCCCAGCTACTTGGTAGGCTGAGACAGAAGAGTTGCTTGAACCCAGGAGGTTGAGGCTGCAGTGAATCGAGATCATGCCATTGCACTCCAGCCTGGGTGACAGAGTGAGACCGTGTCTCAAAAAAAAAAAAAAAAAATCCATCCCAGCATCCTCAGCTGGAATAACTGCCAGTTGCCACTGGCTGCCCCAACAGAATTAACAGACGCTGCCACCAGCCCTCCTGAACTCATTGGACAAAGCTGCATCCTCAGCAGGCTGTCTCCATCCTGAGATGGAGTGGGAAGTCCTCTCATGCGGAGTCTGAGCTTCAGACAGGGAAGGACGGGGGCCCTTCCTGTATTCCCATCAGTGTCCACCTAAAAGGAAGAGGCTGAGGCATGAAGTCTAACTTAAAGAGTTGACTTGAGCCAGGGTGAGGACAGCAGCCCAGAAGACTCACACCCACGTACGCCTGGCCGTGAGCTTCCCGGCCATGAGCTTCCAGCCGTGAGCTTGCTTTCTTTGGCCTTCATTACAGGCAGGTTTTTACAGGCAAAAGAGGGCGATACGGAGCAGGCCAACACAAAGCTGCTTGTCGGGAGTCTCGCTGGCTCACAGAAATAACACCACTAAGCTATGCGGTGCAGGTCGCAGCATCCGCTGGGCATGATTTGTTGGTTAGTGGCTCCTCATGGTCATCGCACACAGCTTCTGAAGATGAACACACAGCTCAGAGGGGGGAGGACAGGACTCCTGTCCCCTCTCCATGTCTCTCTGTGCCTGATCATGTAAAAGGACTTGTGTTCCTCACAGAACAGTTCTTTTCTCATCAGGAACCCCGTTTTCTGCTTTGAGTGTCAGGATGGGGTCCCCTGGAGAGCTGCTTAGAGGGGCAAGAGAATCCCAGGAGGGGAACCTAAAGCATTTGGGCAGGGGCAGCAGCCACAGTTACAACCAGCCTTACAGAGCAGGTCACTGGGGCTGAGAGTGGGAGGAGCCAGTTCCGGTCTCGCACATGTATTCCCCAGACAGACCTGGCGGGTCCTGTCCCCAGAGATCGGGGGGCATAACTGCAGGCAGACAGAAAAGCCATGGAAAGCATTCATCCCTGCACGAGCTCAGGGCTCACCCTTGGGAGATGCTGAGCGGCAGAAGTGCCTGGAATATGTGTGTTGAAAGAGTGAAATGAGCAGAGGGTTCCGGGTTTGGCTCTGGTAGAATCAGAGGATGATCTGGGAGGATGGAGATATAGACCCAAATGGTAACGGGTTCAGGAAGTGAGACTTGAAATCTGAAACAACGACGTGACCCTGAGAATTTCTTTCTAGTGCTTGGCTTCAGGCATAGGGTTGTGGCTGATGGGTGGATGTGTACACACACAGGCAGACACGTGTACTGTTGGGAGCGGGTGCTCGGTGTTGCAAAAATCAACACTGAGACAAAGGATCTCTCAGCAAGGCTAGTTTACTTTCTGCAGAAAGGGTGCTGCTCACTAGCAGTCTTGCCACGAGAGCACACACAAACCAAAAAGACAGGGTCATTTATAACCTGACACATCTACCCTACTGCTGTGTCCAGTTTCTATCGGCTGGAATGGGACCTCACATTCTGTACTAGACCCGATTGGCTAGCAACTTAGAACTTCCCAAAAGAGGCAAAGGCAGAGGAGAACAAAGGAAGAGAGGAAGTGACTTGTGGAATGCTGAGAGAGGCAAAAACACTTCCAAATAAGGAAGAGGAATACGCTATGACCTAATTCTTGCTTGGACCGGTTCAGGCATGCCAGGGCAAATACCTAGGCTAAAATGTGGGAGCTAAGAACAGAGTATATTGGTTTTTTTTTTTCAGAATTTAAGAATATTAACACAGGTCTTTGAGTCAATTTTGCTTCTAAGAGAGGTTACTATCGATTCTGAATTAAACTGGGAGGAAAGTCCCTTTGAAGAGGAACCTCTATTTCATTTTCTACATGTACCTTCTGTCTTGGACTTTGGGAAGACGTTCTCTGGGCTGAAGACTGTCCGCTAGGTGAAAATAGCAGGGAAGATGATTGTTGCTTTTTCTGCCTATCGCCAGGAAATTGGACTTTCATAAAACTCTAGTGCAGGTTTGCTGCAGGCTGGAGGGACAAGCACTGGGTTTCATTTTACTCAGCCCTGCCCAACTGTGTGCTCTAGGACAAGCCATTCAACCCTTTCAGCTGTGCTATGGGAAGAATCAACAGCCATCTTGCAGGACTCATTTCGGGGTTAAGAGGGAAAATCACCAGGAAAAGGATATGTAATCTGTAAAGGGCTGTCACTCCCTTGCAATGGTGACAATGATGTGCTTAAACCCCGGGACGGCGGGTATGCATCCTTGCCTGGAGTGGTGGTGTGCACAGGGTCATCCTTCACAGTGAGGAGAGGTACCGACATCGTCCGATGCCTGACACAACCCGACCCACACACGTTTTGCACAGATAGCAACACTGAGGGTCTCGGTGACAAATGAGTGGAACATATGGGGGTGCGGGGCTTTCACAACCTTGAGAGCAAAAGTCAGTCAAGTTATTTCTGTTCAGAAACACAAAGCCAACAACACCAGCAGCGAAAGGAATGCAAACCACGTCTTGCCTGTTTAAAGCGGTAAAGGAACAAAATTACATAGGCAAGGAGGTGCTTTTGTGTCCCCAGCCATGACTTCTGGTTAAAAAGTGCACACAAACCTCAAAGAGAGTCAATACCCTCACTTCAATGCCTGATGTGATGTGTTTCCTTAAGAAAAAAAATCCTGGGAGGGGAACAACACTCACTGGGGCCTGTTGGGAGAGGGCTGGGCCAGGGGGCGTGGAGAACATTAGGGAAAAGGGCTAGTGCATGCTGGTCCTCATGCCTAGTGACAGATTGACAGGTGCAGCAAACCACCATGGCACACGTTTACCTATGTAACAAACCTGCACATCCTGCACATGTACCCTGGAACTTAAAAAATATATATAAAATAATTAAAATTTTAAAAAAGAAAAAAATTCTAAGGGCCGGGTGCAGAGGCTCATGCCAGTGATCCTAGCCCTTGGGAGGCTGAGGTGGGAGGATGGCTTGAGCTTAGGAGTTCGAGATCAGCCTGGGCAACAAAGGGAGACCCTGTCTCTCTACACATATATTTATTTAAAAAAAGAGAAAAAATCCTAAAAGTAAAGCAGTGTCACACTTTCTTCAACTTGCTGCCTCATTTGAGCTTTCTGTTTCTATCCTGTGGAGAAAATCTCCAGACATTACCCATTACCTTTCAGTATCTGTTGGTACTTCCCAGGCATGGAGTGGGAGAGGGTAACTGATTGTTCTGAGTGCGTAATCATTCATTCACTCAGTGTTTATTAAGACCTGCTGAAAGGGAACGGCTCCCTTGTGCCCCTCGCAGGGTGTGCGATGGGGGTGTGGCTCGATTCTTCAGTGCCCCGATGCCCAAACTCTAGGGAAGCATACAGACAGGCAGGCTCCAACCCCACGGCCGTGTCTAGGGGTGAATGTTTACAGCTGAAGCCCCAGTGGGCGTGTGTTCCAGTGTTCTCTTTTAGTTTTGCTGTCCGTAGGCAGCTTCTGTTAACCAGCTCAATGAGACCCTCTACTCGTCGAAAGGACAGAGGGCTGTCTGTATCCCGGGGTTCTTGCCTTGGTACCAGAAGAATCGGATCACGCCTGGGCTTGGAGAATGAGTGCAAAGTGTTATTGAGTGGAAGCAGCCCTCCGCTGATGGAGGAGCCAGAAGGGAGATGGTTCTCCCCTGGAGTTGAGCCGCTTAGTAGCCCGGCTGTCCTCCGACTGCCCAGGCCAAACTCCGCCTTGTCCTGCCGCTCGGTGGCCTGCTGCTACGTGGCCTGCCGCTCGGTGGCCTGCTGCTACGTGGCCTGCCGCTCGGTGGCCTGCCGGCGTGCCAGGGTCTGTGGCTGTGCTCTTCCGCCAGCAGGCTCCATTGACGTCCTCTCCCTGTCCAGCCACTTTTCTTCTTCCCTTCCGCTGGTGTTCCTCTCAGCATCCAGCAGCTTCTATCTCTGCCCTGCTAGGGTCTCGGGGTTTTTATAGGCCCATGATGGGGACATGGCAGGCCAGGGTGATCTTGGAAAATGCAACATTTGGATGAGAAGGCAGAAGTGCCTGCCCTCGCCTAGGTCCGTGGGGGTGGAGCCCTAGCCAGGGACCACGCCTTCTTCTACCCAGCACCTCCCTTCTGCATCATTTAAAGAGACCACACTCTTCCCTTCCCCGCACTCGCATATCATTTCCCCTCTCTGAAGACGTACATCTAACTGCTGTTAGAATATGGACGACAACCGGTCTTAGCTGCTTCCTGCTGACAGGCAACGTCGTTTTGGGGAAAATGGCAGTCAAATTCCTCCCAGAGGTCTGTCTAAGGGCTCCTAGCAAAGGGGAGTCATTATTTGAGGCTCCAGTTACCTGTCCACTTGGAGTTTGATGACTTCTAGGCATGAGAGAAAAAAAAAACTCAGGTTTTATAAGGTTAAGTATGCATGGGTTAAACATGTGTGTTATAAAAAGAAAGAATGTACCGCCAAAGATCACAAAGATAAGAAGTGAAATATACTGACAGCAAAGTTGTACCCTGAGCTGTTTCACCCTGGTGCAAGAAATTAAACCTTGTACAAGAGCAGATAAACTTTAGAATGAAGTAACTATTCTTGCCGTATCTTTAGCAGTTAACAGACGCACCCTGGGAATTCTGGGGTTTGTGGTTCTACACGGTGGTCACTGAAGCTTTGTGTCTCTTTCCTGTGTCTCCTCTCACTTTCCTGGGCCTCCATCTCTATTATAAAAGACTGAGGTGGCCACTTTTAGGAGGTCCTCTAATGTACTATCTGGTCCAATGGCCCAGTTTTTCCAACTTCCTCCTGATGTCAGGAGCCACCTGAGTAATAAAGTTATGCTTTGGGATTTGCTGTCCCTCAACTGAACCAGGAGAGAGACAGGTGAGCTCTACCAAGGCCTCTCTTAGCCTTTCCTAAAAGGCGACTGGATTTTCATCAAATTCCTGGTCGATCATGGACAACTTGTTCTTAGTCTTATGTAAGCCCTCCATTACGCACACCTGAAAGTGTCTCCTCCTCCAGGCTTCCATCTCGTGATTGGGGTCTCATTTACGATCATTCACTGGTACTGCTTCTCTTCCGGTTGGATAATATTCACCCCCTTTCCTGATGCTACATGTGATGCAAAGCCCATCCCCAAATCTCTCTGCAGCTTGTAGAGTGGCCTGTTTCTCAGTGTCCATCACAGTCTGATTCAAAAGTAACATAACGTCTCTCCAGGAGAGTTCAACTGTTTGGTTGAAATTCTAGAAAGCATCTATATACCTATCAGGGTCATCTGAAAACTTGCCCAGATCCCCCCTTAATTTATATTAAGTCCTGTAAGGAGAAGGGGACCTGGACCTTACTGGGCCCAAATTCACCAGGCATCTGTTGGAGGAGCAAGAGTGAGACTGGGGCTTGTTCAGAGTGAGAATTTCCAGCAGGGGCCAAGTGAGAGGCTGAAGCTGGATAGGGAGGTCAGGGTGGACCCAGAGGAGCAGGGCTTGAGGGAGCTGGCCTCTCTTTCTGGGGTGCCTCTAGGACTCGTATCTTTAATTCCCTGGGCTTACCCCTTGCAGCCTTCTCTGAGATGGCAAACAGGAGGGCTGGATGAATCCTACACTGTCGGCAAGGTCTGGATTGCCTTGCAAGGTATAGAAAGGCCCCTGCACATATGGGGCCTCAGGCCATCTGTCCTCACATCTACAGAAAAGTCTCAGCAGCCAAATGGTATGGAAATGAATGGTTCCTTCCTAGGGCCAACCCAGTCCTTCATAATTTGGCCCAACCTTTGTGCAGACGGCTCTGAGGTGTTTCTCCTGCAGATTCTGAGGGTCAAAGCAGACCCGATGGTTCAGGGTACACTACAGAGGAGTATAAACTGAGGGTGTTGAAGAGAACTGGAGACAGTGAATAGAGGGGCCCCTCATTCCCTTCCTTCTTTCAGCGAAAACTCAGGGTGTGACGGAGAGAGAAAACGAGCACGATCCCTTCGCTCTCCACTCCTTATCCCTGAGCCCTGGTGACCTTGGCAGGTGCCAGCCATGGGTACTAATGTGGTATGTACCCATGAAGCAGGGAAAACCTGGAGACTAGGAATGAACCGCCCTTGCCTATGCCTCCCTTTCTCCCTGCTGTCGGCAAACCTTCAGTTCCCTGAGCCTGTTTATGCCATGAAGCATGGCCTCCTTCCATGGGGTGGGGGGTTTAGTCAGCAGGAATTGGTGCTACCCATTTACATTGTGCCTGTTCCCTGGCTTTGGATCCCTTAGACCTGTTTTTTCTTTCTAAGACCTCAGCCTGAAGCTTGGAATCGAGTTTGGGACTGAAAAGATATTTTAGAGGCTGGTTGTATCTGTTGGGAGTGTCTCAAATGTGCCCTGCCGAATTTGCAGCTCTCAGCCAGCAGGGGTCGCTGGTCCTCTGCTAACTTCCCCATCAGAAACAAAGTTGGGAGGGGAGCCCTCTCACTTAGAAAAAAGAAAGAGAAAAACAGTTTAAGGGGCAAAAAGGGGAAGATTCTGGGGAAGAACCCCTTGCTTAGTGCAACTGGGTCCCTCTAATTCTTATAACTTTCCCATCATTTCCCCAGTTCAGACCAGGCTGAATTCCTTGGCCAGGGGAGAAAAGGTTCCCTTGGCACACTTGACCAAGGCACTCCCTGTAGGGTCCCGGCTACCCCCTCGGCTTCCTCCCGCCCCGTTCGTGGCTGTTGGGCTTGGCCTTTGCCTGCTGTGGGCACGCCCAGGGGCCCGAGCTGGAAAGGGAAAGAATAAGGAGAGGTGCCCAGAGCCGTGTGTGCCTGTGGCTGTCGAGGTGGAGGCATACATGGCACCTCTAGGAAACACTGGACTGATTTGCACCTTTGGCGGCTGAGCCAAATGCTAATTCTACGTAGTAACATTGCTGCAGCCTGTAGCAAAACTCTTTTAACATCATAAAGAAGGAGATAAGAGCCATTTTTAAACCGTGAGAGACAAAAAAGAGATGAAAGGAAAACAGAGCCTCTTACCCACAGGAAAGAGAGACAGGTGGTAGGGTTTTGGGAGAAAGGCATTCACTTTCCGAGATCCCAGATGAGGCCCCAGTTAAAAGAGAGAAAGTTCCTTTGTCCCCCTCACAGAGTGTGCGATGGGAGTGTGGCTCACTTCCTCAGTGCCCCAAAGCTCAAACCTCTAGGGGAGCATACAGTCAGGCAGGCTCCGACCCCTGGCAGTGCCCAGGGGTGAATGTTTACAGCTGAAGCCCCAGAGGGCCTGTGTTCCAGAGTGCTTAGTTTTGCCGTCTGTAGGCGGCTTGTGTTAACCACGTCAATGAGTACCTCAAGTAGAGGTACTCGTCGAAAGGACAGAGGCCTTTCTGTATCCTGGGTTCTTGCCTGGGTGTACCAGAAGAATCGGATCACACGGGGGCTTGGAGAATGAGTGCAAAGTGTTATTGAGTGGAAGCAGCTCTCAGCTGATGGAGGAGCCAGAAGGGAGATGGTTCTCCCCTGGAGCTGGGGTGCTTGGCGCCCCGGCTCTCCTCTGACTGCCCTGGCCAAACTCCTCCTGGTTCTGCCACTCAGTGGCCTGCCGTTCAGTGGCCTCCTGCTCAGTGGCCCTCCGCTCAGTGGCCCTCCGCTCAGTGGCCCTCCGCTCAGTGGCCCGCCGTTCAGTGGCCCGCCGCTCAGTGGCCCGCCGCTCAGTGGCCCTCCGCTCAGTGGCCCGCCGTTCAGTGGCCTGCCGCTCAGTGGCCTGCCGTTCAGTGGACTGCTGTTCAGTGGCCTGCCGCTCAGTGGCCCTCCGCTCGGTGGCCTGCCGGCATCTGTGGGTGTGCTCTTCCGCCGACATGCTCCCTTGACGTCCTCTCCATGTCCAGCCGCTTTTCTTCTTCCACTGATGTGTGTTCCTCTCAGCATCCAGCAGTTCTGTCTCTGCCTTGTTAGAGTCTCGGGTTTTTATAGGCCCAGGATGGGGGCATGGCGGGCCAGGGTGGTCTTGGAAAATGCAACATTTGGGCAAGAAGGCGGAAGTGCCTGTCCTCACCCAGGTCCGTGGGGGTGGAGCCCTAGCCAGGGACCACGCCCACCTCTACCCAGCACCTCCCTTCTGTATCATTTAAAGGGACCACGCTCTTCCCTTCCCCGCACTCCCGTATCATTGCCGTGTGCCGCGCTCTCTGCTAGGTGGAGATGACAAAAATGAACCAGAGGCCCTGCCCTTAAGGATCTGTATTTGGGTAGAAAGTGATTTGTTAAGAGAGAGATTACAGATTTGGGATTGGTAAACTATGCCCTGGCTGACAAACAAAAAGGGTTCCCCATGGCTAACTGAGGTGCCCAAATTTAAAACATAACCTGGTGCCCAGGGCTGGGTGAGGGAGTGGCCACGAACTCTGTGTTCTCAGATACTGTAAACGCACCACAGGGCCCCCCTTTTCACAACGAAGCCCAATCAGTCCCCGTTGTCAGTGCCAAGATTAACTGTAGCCAGAGCGGCCCCCACCCTCCTCCCCGCCCGACACTCCCCCCACGCCCCTCACGCCCCCCCACCACTGTTTGAAGGAAACAGCTAACAAAGACCTCCGGTTTGCGGCTTGGAAACCAACCCATCAGGGCCCAGCTGTATCAACCAATCAGAACTAACAACGTTTCAATCCTTCATTTGCCCACATGGACCTAATGGGGACCCCAGGGCAGGAGCTTTTTGCTCTAAAACCTGAACTCCCTCTTTGCTCTTTGAACACACCTTCGTTTTACACCAAAGGCCACATCTCCCAGGCTTGTACACTGTTCACTGGAATAGTCTGTTTCCTCCAAATTCCTTTTCAGAGACCTTTTTGTTAAGAGTTCAGAAGTAGGAGCAGTTATTTCTAGGAAATCTGCCTGCGGGCCGTAGACTGAGCTGAATGCCTGAAAGGAAACAGTGGGGGGCAGTACTGGTAGAGGTAAATTTACTAGCACTAGTAGAGGTAGATTTACTAGCACTAGTAGACGTGGATTTACTAGCACTAGTAGAGGTAGATTTACTAGCACTAGCAGAGGTAGATTTACTAGCACTAGTAGACGTGGATTTACTAGCACTAGTAGAGGTAGATTTACTAGCACTAGTAGACGTGGATTTACTAGCACTAGTAGAGGTAGATTTACTAGCACTAGTAGAGGTAGATTTACTAGCACTAGTAGAGGTAGATTTACTAGCACTAGCAGAGGTAGATTTACTAGCACTAGTAGAGGTAGATTTACTAGCACTAGTAGACGTGGATTTACTAGCACTAGCAGAGGTAGATTTACTACTAGCACTAGCAGAGGTAGATTTACTAGCACTAGTAGAGGTAGATTTACTAGCACTAGTAGATGTGGATTTACTAGCACTAGTAGAGGTAGATTTACTAGCACTAGGAGAGGTAGATTTACTAGCGCTAGCAGAGGTAGATTTACTAGCGCTAGCAGAGGTAGATTTACTAGCGCTAGTAGACGTGGATTTACTAGCGCTAGCAGAGGTAGATTTACTAGCGCTAGGAGAGGTAGATTTACTAGCGCTAGGAGAGGTAGATTTACTAGCGCTAGCAGACGTGGATTTACTAGCGCTAGCAGAGGTAGATTTACTAGCGCTAGCAGAGGTAGATTTACTAGTGCTAGTAGACGTGGATTTACTAGCACTCACAGAGGTAGATTTAACCACATCGCAAGTGGTCTTGGATGATGGGCCAGGGATTTGTGACTTTATTTTGAAGGCACAGGAGTAATCAAAGCTTTTGAGCAGGGGGCACCAAAATCGTCTGGCTGTAAATAGATCCTGAAATTTGGAATCTCATTTTTGAGAATGAACTTAGAATGTAGGTGGATTCAAGGATGATCTGAGGACGTGTGAAAGGACACAGCCGAGCTGGCTGTCCTCCTGATGACGTGTTTGCTGCTTCTCACTCTGACTTTAGTGAGCACGGAGAGCTTCACACATGCACATGGGAAACAGTAATTTTCCCTAACTCATCCCTGTGGCCAGGGCAGCCTCAGACACTTAAGAAATCTAGACAACACTTCTAACTAAAATGCCAAGAGAAATTCTACATGGCTGAAAGCGAGGAGCTAGCCATCCCAGCCCAGAGATGTTTCTTCCTAAGACGAGGCGCACTGACGCAGAAACCTGTAACTTGCTGTAGTGACTGGAAGGACGGAGCCCCCCACCCGCACCTGCTGTGGGGGCGGGTGGTTTGTGGCAGACCACCAAGCTCTGCCAATCTCGGTTCAAGTCTGGGCATTGCCACTAATTTGCCTGTGACTTTGAACAAAGTCACTTGTCTTCTCTGGGCCCGAGTCTCTGGGTCTGTAAACTGGGAAGAAAGACTGGGTGGTCTCCAAAGTCCCTTTGAGCTCAGGCACTCTCTGGGCTCGTGGGACTGAGTGAGACGGCTGGGAGCGCTGGCGCGGCCAGGCTGAGGAGCCCCGGGGTCCTCTCCCCTCCCAGTGGTGCCAAGGGAGGCACCGCAATGAGCTGCACTTTTGCTCACAACCCTGGCCCGGTCTCACGGCCTGAGTTCAAGTCCTGGCCCTTGTGAGAAACAAACTCACCCATCCACACCCAGAGAATGGGCTCACGACCTGGAGAACAGCGAGAGTGAGACTTTTAATGACAGTCTTGTGAGATCGGGTGTCCAATGGGAAGGCACGCCTAGCCCGGTTTTGTTGTTGCTATTGTTTTGAGATGGGGTCTTTCTCTGTCGCCCAGGCTGGAGTGCGGTGGCAGGATCTGGGCTCACTGTAACTCTGCCTCCCGGGTCCAAGTGATCCTCCTGCCTCAGCCTCCTGAGTAGCTGGGATCACAGGCACTCACCACCACGCCCGGCTGATTTTTGTGTTTTCAATAGAGACGGGGTTTTACCATGTTGGCCAGGCTGGTGTCAAACTCCTTACCCCAAGTGACCTGCCCACCTCACCTCGGCCTCCTAAAGTGCTGGGATTATAGGCATGAGCCACCGCACCAGCCTCCAGTGTGGTTTGAACAAGCACTTTATCCCCTAGTGTGCAGGTCCCTCCCCCAGTTCCTCATAGGCTGAGCACTATGGGGTCACAGTCTTCTCGGACGTCACCTATTGGTTGTTGGGCAGGGGCTTTAGGTGTCTTTTTAGGGTTGTCTTGCTGCATTTTGTTGCAGTCCACAGTGCATTGCAATCCTAGTTAGCCCTGGGGCTCTTTACGCATTTGACTTATGACCCAAGTAGCTGGCAGACTGATAAGAACAGACAAAGCCAGCTGTTTTGCAGGCTAGTAAACTTTTATCTTAGACTAAACTTCTTCGGTTCAGGTGAGGGCAACTAAGGGGGATCCCGACAAGCAGGCATTGGCTATCCGAGCAGGGGCCTGGGATATCCTGTTTCTTCCGTATTTTGCAGACCTAAGCCAAGTCAAGGCACTTTGTCTTGGAAATGGAGCACCGTAGACACGATCTCCTTCAGGCCTGTCGTAGGTTAGCGACGTGAACTTCGGCAAGTCATTAGCCTCCCTGAGCCTCTGTTGCCTTTTCTGAGAAATAAATAACTGAATGTGTCAATGCCCTCCAGCCCGAGAAAAATAGAGGGATAAAAACGAAAAAGTCGAGGGAGCTGGCTTCCCATAAGTATGACACTAGCACTGTCAGGCTAAGCAGGTTCCTTTTGCAAAAGGAAGTAAGAAAAGTTAGATACAGAAAAACAGATTTTGACATACACACTCAAAAGCTAGTGGCATTGTGCTGTTTTCGACAATAGCTTAGGCCTTTGACTGTTTTATCAAGCTATATAACAAAGCACAGCGCTTATTAACCCCAGAAGTGTGGAAAGGAAGAACAAAGGAAGAGGAAGCTGTGTCTCATCTTGAATTGTAAGCCCCATAATCCCCATAATCCTCACGTGTCACAGGAGAGACCAGGTGGAGGTGACTGGATGATGGGGTGGTCCCCTTATGCTGTTCTCATGCATGGGAGAGACCAGGTGGAGGTGACTGGGTGATGGGGTGGTCCCCTCATGCTGTTCTCATGCACGGGAGAGACCAGGTGGAGGTGACTGGATGATGGGGTGGTCCCCTCATGCTGTTCTCATGCACGGGAGAGACCAGGTGGAGGTGACCGGATGATGGGGTGGTCCCCTCATGCTGTTCTCATGCATGGGAGAGACCAGGTGGAGGTGACTGGGTGATGGGGTGGTCCCCTCATGCTGTTCTCATGCATGGGAGAGACCAGGTGGAGGTGACTGGGTGATGGGGTGGTCCCCTCATGCTGTTCTCATGCATGGGAGAGACCAGGTGGAGGTGACTGGGTGATGGGGTGGTCCCCTCATGCTGTTCTCATGCATGGGAGAGACCAGGTGGAGGTGACTGGATGATGGGGTGGTCCCCTCATGCTGTTCTCATGCATGGGAGAGACCAGGTGGAGGTGACTGGGTGATGGGGTGGTCCCCTCATGCTGTTCTCATGCATGGGAGAGATGAGGTGGAGGTGACTGGATGATGGGGTGGTCCCCCCATGCTGTTCTCGTGCATGGGAGAGATGAGGTGGAGGTGACCGGATGATGGGGTGGTCCCCTCATGCTGTTCTCATGCATGGGAGAGACCAGGTGGAGGTGACTGGATGATGGGGTGGTCCCCCCATGCTGTTCTCATGCACGGGAGAGATGAGGTGGAGGTGACCGGATGATGGGGTGGTCCCCTCATGCTGTTCTCATGCACGGGAGAGACGAGGTGGAGGTGACCGGATGATGGGGTGGTCCCCTCATGCTGTTCTCATGCACGGGAGAGACGAGGTGGAGGTGACCGGATGATGGGGTGGTCCCCTCATGCTGTTCTCATGCATGGGAGAGACCAGGTGGAGGTGACCGGATGATGGGGTGGTCCCCCCATGCTGTTCTCATGCACGGGAGAGACGAGGTGGAGGTGACCGGGTGATGGGGTGGTCCCCCCATGCTGTTCTCATGCACGGGAGAGACGAGGTGGAGGTGACCGGATGATGGGGTGGTCCCCTCATGCTGTTCTCATGCACGGGAGAGACCAGGTGGAGGTGACCGGATGATGGGGTGGTCCCCTCATGCTGTTCTCATGCATGGGAGAGACCAGGTGGAGGTGACCGGATGATGGGGTGGTCCCCTCATGCTGTTCTCATGCACGGGAGAGACCAGGTGGAGGTGACCGGATGATGGGGTGGTCCCCCCATGCTGTTCTCATGCACGGGAGAGACGAGGTGGAGGTGACCGGATGATGGGGTGGTCCCCTCATGCTGTTCTCATGCATGGGAGAGACCAGGTGGAGGTGACCGGATGATGGGGTGGTCCCCTCATGCTGTTCTCATGCACGGGAGAGACCAGGTGGAGGTGACTGGGTGATGGGGTGGTCCCCCCATGCTGTTCTCATGCACGGGAGAGACGAGGTGGAGGTGACCGGATGATGGGGTGGTCCCCTCATGCTGTTCTCATGCATGGGAGAGACCAGGTGGAGGTGACTGGGTGATGGGGTGGTCCCTCCATGCTGTTCTCATGCACGGGAGAGACGAGGTGGAGGTGACCGGATGATGGGGTGGTCACCCCATGCTGTTCTCATGCATGGGAGAGACCAGGTGGAGGTGACTGGGTGATGGGGTGGTCCCCTCATGCTGTTCTCATGCATGGGAGAGACCAGGTGGAGGTGACCGGATGATGGGGTGGTCCCCCCATGCTGTTCTCATGCACGGGAGAGACGAGGTGGAGGTGACTGGGTGATGGGGTGGTCCCTCCATGCTGTTCTCATGCACGGGAGAGACGAGGTGGAGGTGACCGGATGATGGGGTGGTCCCCTCATGCTGTTCTCATGCACGGGAGAGACCAGGTGGAGGTGACCGGATGATGGGGTGGTCCCCTCATGCTGTTCTCATGCATGGGAGAGACCAGGTGGAGGTGACCGGATGATGGGGTGGTCCCCTCATGCTGTTCTCATGCACGGGAGAGACCAGGTGGAGGTGACCGGATGATGGGGTGGTCCCCCCATGCTGTTCTCATGCACGGGAGAGACGAGGTGGAGGTGACCGGATGATGGGGTGGTCCCCTCATGCTGTTCTCATGCATGGGAGAGACCAGGTGGAGGTGACCGGATGATGGGGTGGTCCCCTCATGCTGTTCTCATGCACGGGAGAGACCAGGTGGAGGTGACTGGGTGATGGGGTGGTCCCCCCATGCTGTTCTCATGCACGGGAGAGACGAGGTGGAGGTGACCGGATGATGGGGTGGTCCCCTCATGCTGTTCTCATGCATGGGAGAGACCAGGTGGAGGTGACTGGGTGATGGGGTGGTCCCTCCATGCTGTTCTCATGCACGGGAGAGACGAGGTGGAGGTGACCGGATGATGGGGTGGTCACCCCATGCTGTTCTCATGCATGGGAGAGACCAGGTGGAGGTGACTGGGTGATGGGGTGGTCCCCTCATGCTGTTCTCATGCACGGGAGAGATGAGGTGGAGGTGACCGGATGATGGGGTGGTCCCCTCATGCTGTTCTCATGCATGGGAGAGATGAGGTGGAGGTGACCGGATGATGGGGTGGTCCCTCCATGCTGTTCTCATGCACGGGAGAGACCAGGTGGAGGTGACTGGATGATGGGGTGGTCCCCCCATGCTGTTCTCATGCACGGGAGAGACCAGGTGGAGGTGACCGGATGATGGGGTGGTCCCCTCATGCTGTTCTCATGCATGGGAGAGATGAGGTGGAGGTGACTGGATGATGGGGTGGTCCCCTTATGCTGTTCTCATGCACGGGAGAGATGAGGTGGAGGTGACCGGATGATGGGGTGGTCACCCCATGCTGTTCTCATGCATGGGAGAGATGAGGTGGAGGTGACTGGATGATGGGGTGGTCCCCTTATGCTGTTCTCATGCACGGGAGAGATGAGGTGGAGGTGACCGGATGATGGGGTGGTCCCCTCATGCTGTTCTCATGCATGGGAGAGACCAGGTGGAGGTGACTGGATGATGGGGTGGTCCCCTCATGCTGTTCTCATGCACGGGAGAGATGAGGTGGAGGTGACCGGATGATGGGGTGGTCCCCTCATGCTGTTCTCATGCATGGGAGAGATGAGGTGGAGGTGACTGGATGATGGGGTGGTCCCTCCATGCTGTTCTCATGCATGGGAGAGACCAGGTGGAGGTGACCGGATGATGGGGTGGTCCCCTCATGCTGTTCTCATGCATGGGAGAGATGAGGTGGAGGTGACTGGATGATGGGGTGGTCCCCCCATGCTGTTCTCATGCATGGGAGAGATGAGGTGGAGGTGACCGGATGATGGGGTGGTCCCCCCATGCTGTTCTCATGCATGGGAGAGATGAGGTGGAGGTGACTGGATGATGGGGTGGTCCCCTCATGCTGTTCTCATGCATGGGAGAGATGAGGTGGAGGTGACCGGATGATGGGGTGGTCCCCTTATGCTGTTCTCATGCACGGGAGAGACCAGGTGGAGGTGACCGGATGATGGGGTGGTCCCCCCATGCTGTTCTTGGGACAGTGAGCTCTCAGGAGACCTGGTGGTTTCATACATGCTCGGTAGCTCCTCCCGCGTTGCTTCTCTTTCCTGCCGCCTTCTGAAGAAGGTGCCTTGCTTCCCCTTCCACCGGGATCGTGAATGTCCCTGGGGCCTTTCCAACCATGCTGAGCTGTGAGTCAATTAAAGCTCTTTCGTTTCTAAATTACCCAATCTCAAGCAGTTCTTCACAGCAGTGTGAAAATGGACTAATGCAGCGACCACTCCCAGCCTGTTCCTTCTCAGTGCAGGTCCACATTTGGGATTTTAAGACTAACCAGAGCCTCCTAGTTTCCAAAAGCTTTGATTTTTCCAGAACCTCCTTCAGGCCAGTAGGTAACCAGGAGCCCTGAGAGGGCTGGTGGGGGCCGACCTGTCACAGCCTCCTCAGGGAGCCAGAAGAGCAGGGCCAAGGGGCCAGGCCAGAGGACCTGTGAACATAAGGAGCCCCAGAGGCTAGGAGAGCCCAGGGAATTCCATGACCTCAGAGGCTGCCCTCATCGCCCCTGCAATGTGCCCAGCCTGCAGCAGAGACCCCCACCCCCACACATCCCTGCTGTCGCCATCCCTGAGGCCTGGCCCTGCCCTTGCCTCTCCTTGGCCGGCCCTGGGCAGCCAGGGGCTGCAGTGTGTCTGGCCTGGAGTTGCTGGCCTCAGGAGAGGTGGGGCCAAGGATGCCAGATAAATATGCAGGGTGCCCGGTGAAATCTGAATTTCAGATAAACAATGAATACATTTTTTAGTGTAAGTATATCCCAAATGTTACACGGGACGTACTTACACTGAAAGACAGCTATCGATCTGAAATCCAGATGTAACTGGCCAGCCTGCATTTTTATCTGCTCCATCTGCCCACCCCACCCATGGAGGAGCAGCCACACCTCTCAGGGCTGGGGCGCTCTGATTTCACTGGGGTTGCAGGTGGGTCCTGCGGGGCCAGGAAGGATAGGGGCGACTGGAGGAAGTGCAGAGAGCATCAGGGACCTCGCCGGGCCTGTGGGGAGGCAGCTCCAGGCAGGGCAGGCTGGTCATCCTGGGGTACACCTGCTGGCAGAGCCCCTGGAAGTACCCTCAGAGGCAAGGTGGCCACACGGGGAGAAGGGGAGAAACCACCCCAGTCAGTCGCACTGTGGGGACCTCTGAGAGCCCCGCCCGACAGCTGTGATGGTTAATTTCATGGGTCAATTTGGAATGTGTTTTTGGATGAGACTCATTTTTAAATCTGTGAACTTCGGGTAAAGCAGATGGGTGGGCCTCATCCAATCAGTTGAAGGCCAAACTAGAATAAGAAGGCCGGGCCCCCTGGGCCAGAAGGCCTTCCCCTGCAGCCTGCCTTTGGGCTTGGCCTGCATCACGGGCTCTTCTGGGTCCTGAACCTGCCCGCCCACACCGCACAGGAGCCAATGCCTCGTGCAAAGTCTCTGCTCCTCTCCACACATCCTAGTGGCTCTGTTTCCTTGGTAAGCCCTGATGAATGCAAGGCCCGAAGAGGCAGCAGTCCCACGCAGGGGTCAGGACATCTTGTGTTTAGTCCCACCGGCCAGTTCCCCATCCCTGAGCCTCAGTTTACCCATGAGGGAGGGGTGAATGGGGCATCCTCCCTGAGGACCTGAAGCTACACAGCTGTGCTCCATAGAGGGACCTGGACATCCATGCACTTCCTCCCTGTGCTGTGGGTGTCACTGGGCCTCTGATTGCGTCAGGAGCTGGCGCCAGGGAGGAAGGAGGCAGACAAGGTGCTGCCAGCCACGTGCACTCCTGCCCGGTGCACTCTGCTCTGTTTACGATCAAAGGGCACCAGCACTGCTGGTGAGGCCATGGCTGCTGTCCCCTCCCAGGCGGGCAGCCCTCCCTGAGCCCTGTCATGAGGCTGTGGGATTTTGCTGTCCCTGAACTGAGTCTCATCGGTCAGTCTCCTCGGTCCCCAGCTCAGGTGTGTAGGACAATGTGTGTGAGCGTGTGTGCTGGTGTGTGTGTGCAGGGAGATCAAGTGTGTGTGTGCAGGGAGAGTGAGCGTGTGTGTGTACAGGGAGAACGTGTGTGTGTTGTGTACAGGAAGAGTGAACGTGTGTGTGTGTGTGTACAGGGAGAGTGAACGTGTGTGTGTGTACAGGGAGAATATGTGTGTGTGTACAGGCAGAGTGAGCATGTGTGTGTGTGTACAGGGAGAGTGAGAGTGTGTGCGTGTGCCTGTGTGTGCCCGAGTGTGTGTGAGGATCCAGGTAGCCAGCAGCATTGAGCCACCCCACACCACAGCCCCTGTCCCGTCTGGGAGGGACGCTCCTGTCCTGCAGGGAAGCAGGAGAGGCTGACAGAGGCAATGTGAGCTCCCTGTGGTCACTGGGCTATGGCATTAAAGACACACCCCCAGAACTGAGCCCTGGGGACGGTGCCCGGGGTGCCCAGAGCACGAGGACCATCGGCTCTGCCCACGTAGGCAGCTCTCACTGTGGGGAGGTGGCTGGTGTCCTGTGGCTGCTAAAACAAATTGCCAAAAACGTGAGGTTTGACCGACGCCATCTATTTTAGAATTCTGGAGGTCAGAGGTTGGACATGGGTCTCACGGGGCTGCAATCAAGGTACTGCCAGGGCTGGTTCCCTATGGAGGCTCCAGGATAGAACCTGTTTCCTGCCTTTCCCATGCCTGGCTCGGGGTGCCCCCCTCCACCTCCAAGGCAGCCGCACAGCACCCCGACCCCCTGTGCTCACAGCTCCTGACCCCCACTTACTAGGACCCTGTGAGGACATCGCCCATCTCTGGGTCCTGGATTTAATCCCACCTGCAAAGTCCCTTCTGCCACAAAAAGTGACATCTTCACAGGATCCAAGGATGAGGATAGGGACATCTTTGCGGGCTGCGGTTCTGCCCACCATGGAGATGGCTTTGAAGAGGGAGGTGAAATGAAGGCGGAAACCTCTGCCTCCAGGGTGCTTGGAGCTGAGGTGAGGTGGAGATGCCACCGCGGGCCAGGCGAGGGTGGGAGGACGGCACCTGAGCCCTGGGCCACAGGAAGCATCCATGGGAGCCCACAGGCTGTTTGACCTTTCAAGGGGACAGACCAGGCAGGCCTGAGGGGCAGGGCTGGCTCACGGTGAGCACCTGTCAAGGCCAGGCTGTGGATGCCTCTCCTCCCGAAAGAAATCAGGGCTCCCCAGGGCCAGGGCAGGAGGGGACAAGACAAGAACCCCTTGTCCCACCAAGAGCCACGAAGCTGCGAGGACAACCAGGGCTGGTCATAAAGACAGAGCAGACGCAGAGGTGCCACTGGTCACAGACGGGACGCTGTGGCTGCATTAGGGAAAGTAAGGCCACCAAATGTGTTTAGAGCCATGCAAAATGATGCTTACAACATGACTGTCACTGTTAGAGGAGGCAGCTCTTCACCCTGCACATGGTGAATCAAGGAGCGTAGCCAGTGACCCTCCTGCGATCCCGCAGGAACCAGGCACAGGGAAGGAGGCACCGATGCGCTTCCTGGAAGATTCTAGCTAACAAGCGAAGAGGGCTCATGGACCAGCGGATCCTGCTCAATCACCCCGCGAATGAACAGCAGCTGCAAACGTCCCCGGGAGACAACCGAAGACACACAGCTGACGGGAGAGTGTGGCCAGCAAGCCCTGCGGGAAATCCAGCGAGCCCACGCATTCACAGAGGCGCATGCAGGCGCCGTGGGGGCGCCGCAGAATCCAGGCAGGGTGTCCCCGGGCGGGCAGCCAGGCTGCTTCAGCAGAGCCACCGTGAGGGGAGCCGACAGCAGACAAACGGGGTCCGTAAGCTAACAGACCTAAGAGGCCTTGGCCAGCAGCCTCGGCGGAGCACTGGGGAGACTGATTCCAGCCAGCCCGGAAAATACGACGAGATCGTCAGGGAGATGTGAGCACCCAGCAAGGAAGAGTCAGGAACCGCTGGAATGTCATTTTCAGGTGGATGGTGGTTTTGTGGTTATATGTTTAAAACAAAAAAGAGGCCCTATGTGTGAAGGGTTCCTGCTTATCTTTACAGATAGGTATTTTTTTGTTTTGTTTTGTTTTGTTTTTGTTTTTGAGATGTGGGATTTGCTTTTACTCATTTGGAGGGAGAACGTAGGCGGGTGTGAGGATGGGAAGCCGGGTTGGGCAGGCGTGGATCACGGCAGGAGGAAGTGAATGGAGCCCAGTACAGCACTCTCCATTTATTCCTGTGAGTGAGAAACTCGCTATGATTGAATGTTACGATTTACACATTGATCGTGGGGACTAGGACACACTGGTGCATCCAATGGAATATCAATGAAGAGCTGCCACACTCAACAGAGGTCTCATGTACGACATTTCTTGAAAGAAGGTAAAACTACAGAAAACAGTGTCCTGCTTGGATAAAACCGCTCCCTTCCCATGGAGAGACGCCACCGATGCCGAAAGGGTTGCTGGTTCTCCGCACTCTGAGGTAGGCAGCCTGGCTTCTGCAGCGAGGCCCTTCCCTAGGGGCAGGACCCGGGATCTGCACGGCTGTCCCGTCCCTCTGCTTGGGAAAGGGCAGGGCCTGGTGGCACTGCAGGGGGGCTCCGTGACAGGTGGGAGTCATTGCAGGCAGAAGGTGAGGTCTCCCCTCCCCACCCCAGGAGCTGAGGGGCAGGGCAGGCTTGGAAAGCAGGTGCGCCGGCAGGGGCCAGCAAGTGGAAGCAGCCAGGCTGTCCTGAGGAGACGGGGACGGGCACGGTGGCCAGGAGCACCAGGTGGTCAGGAGGACAGTGGGGACAGGCCAGCACCTGTGACCCTAGGGCAGGCCGGGGCCTGGAAGTGGGGGCCGGGCTGTTGGGGGCCACCATGCACCAGTGGGAGGTGGATCTAGCGAGTCACGGCCCTGGAGAAGCAAATCACCTCCCGACCTGACCTGGGGGTGTGGAGGTCACACAGAGAATGCGTCCCCTGGCGCGAGCACCACACCCTACTATTGACCAAGAGCCTGCACAATGGTGGTCTCTGGAGACCCTCGCCCCAGCCTAGGAGGCAGTCACACAACAAGGCGCCCCGCAGTGTGGGCTAGAAGACACTGACAGCCTCAGGGGGCAGGAGTGAGGGCACCCAGCGTGTTGACATTAGCCAGTTTCCTTGATGTAGAGACTGCTGCCATGGTCATGTTCAGGCTACCATCATGTCACCTGGTGCAAAAATGCCTGAAACCTTAAGAGTTGGCTGTCAGGAGCTACATTTAACCCTCCACTGTCATGAGCCTGCTGGGGGCCTGCACAAGCCGGCTCTGCACCCTCTGCGGGGCTCATGCAGGTTCAGCTCCAGCAGCCCTTCCGGGGCCACAGCTGTGGATTCACAGGTCCCTCAGCTCCATGGCAATGCAAGGTCTGGGGGAGGGGGAGGCTTGGGGTTTGGGCCGGGCCGCAGAGTTGCAGACGACAGAATCCACACTTGCTGACTAAAGCATGAAGAGCTTTATTGAGGGCTCACAGAAGGGCTGAGAGACAACAGAATCAGACACCGGCACAGTCTGGGCCAGCAGCACGGCCCGCTCACACCTGCCTCTCCAGTTACACAGTTCAGGATCCAAGTCCTATGCAAACGCATCTGACTGGCCAACAGAAATCCCAGCTGCAGGGAACCTGGGGTCACGGTTTTCAGCTCCTGACCACTGCGGTCCAGGAAGGCCAGCCAGACGAGGCCTAAGCCAAGCCCCCACGTCCCCCACGAGGGGACGTGCCAGGAGCGTCCAGGACCCTGGGCCGCCCTCTGTGCTATGTGCTATGGGGTCAGCTGCCTGCAAACCATGGGCCACACCTGCTCAGAGTTCTTAGAAGCTCTTAGAAGCCAGGCTCCTTGCCTCGCTGCCTTGGCTCTGGTGACCTTGGCATTTTGCAGACCCCCGGGAAGAACTGCCCAAGACGGCAGCCCCGCTCCAGACCCTGTCTGATGGGCCGAGCACGTCCGCACGTTCCACAGAATGTGACCAGCTGTGGAGCTCAATGCGAAATGGCCCTTTGCTGGCCGGGCCCTGCCTTCAGCCTGGACACTCGTCCCCATGCCCTGCCCAGATGACCTCTGGGCAGAGCCAGAGCTTCCTGGCTGCTTCGGTTACGAAACACACGTCCAGGTTTAGCCCGGCCTCATGTGCAGTTTACAACTCTCATCTACCCTCCCTGTAGGCGAGGCTGGGGGCCCCAGGCTCTGTGGCGGGAGGTGGTCCCCGGTTCCCAGCCTGCGGGCAGCCCCTGCGGAGGAGGCCGGGGGTCTCTGAGGGCCAGATTCCGCTTCCCCAGGGCCGTTCATGAGAGGAGCCTCCTCACCCACAGCTGCCAGCATGACCCACTCTCCACTGCCTGCCACGCAACCCCTGGCAGGCCCACGCCCTGCACCCCATAGCCTCCAGCCAGCTCCTGTGGGGCCTGCGCCGTGAGTGGGCCTAGGAGTCTCCCTGCCCTTGGTGGCCTTCCTGCCTCAGAGGGTCCCACCCCACCAGGGACGGCCCTGTGGATCAGGATGGTTCTGCTGGTGGCTACACCGGCTCCGGACCCGTCCCCCACTGCTGGACCCCACCCCGCACAAGGGAGCCTCTGGACGGCATCTGGGGCTCCAAAGCCCAACAGGAAACCAGCAGGGGGAGGGGCCCAGGCCTGGGCTCTTCTCCTAGGGTTAGGAGTTAGCTTTAGAGTTAGAGTTAGGGCTGGGTTGGCTTAGGTTAGGGGTTAGCGTCAGGGTTAGGGTGAGGGTTGGGTTAGGGGTTAGCATTAGGGTTAAGATTGGGTTGGGTTAGGGGTCAGCATCAGGGTTAGGGCGAGGGTTGGGTTAGGGGTCAGCATCAGGGTTAGGGCAAGGATTGGGTTAGGGGTCAGCATCAGGGTTAGGGCGAGGGTTGGGTTAGGTGTTAGCATCAGGGTTAGGGTGAGGATTGGGTTAGGGGTCAGCTTCAGGGTTAGGGTGAGGGTTGGGTTAGGGGTTAGCATGAGGGTTGGGTTAAGGGTTAGCATCAGGGTTAAGGTGAGGGTTAGGTTAGGGGTTAGCATCAGGGTTAGGGTGAGGGTTGGGTTAGGGGTTAGCATCAGGGTTAGGGTGAGGGTTGCGTTAGGGGTTAGCATCAGGGTTAGGGTGAGGGTTGGGTTAGGGGTTAGCATCAGGGTTAGGGTGAGGGTTGGTTTCATTTGCATCTGTGTGAAGAGACCACCAAACAGGCTTTGTGTGAGCAATAAAGCTGTTTATTTCACCTGGGTGCAGGTGGGCTGAGTCCGAAAAGAGAGTCAGGGAAGGGAAATGGGGGTGGGGCCGTTTTATAGGATTTGGGTAGGTAAAGGAAAATTACAGTCAAAGGGGAGTTGTTTTCTGGTGGGCAGAGTGGGGGTCACAAGGTGCTCAGTAGGGGAGCTTTTGAGCCAGGATGAGCCAGGAGAAGGAATTTCACAAGACAATGTCATCAGTTAAGGCAGGAACAGGCCATTTTCACTTCTTTTGTGGTGGAATGTCATCAGTTAAGGCAGGAACCGGCCATCTGGATGTGTACGTGCAGGTCACAGGGGATATGATGGCTTAGCTTGGGCTCAGAGGCCTGACATTCCTGTCTTCTTATATTAATAAGAAAAATAAAAAATAGTGGTAAAGTGTTAGCACGGCGAAAATTTTGGGGGATGGTAGGGAGAGATGATGGGCGATGTTTCTCAGGGCTGCTTTGAGCGGGATTGGGGCAGTGTGGGAACCTAGAGTGGGAGAGATGAAGCTGAAGGAAGATTTTGTGGTAAGGGGTGATATTGTGGGACTGTTAGAAGAAACATCTGCCATTTAGAATTATTGGTGATGGCCTGGATACAGTTTTGTATGAATTAAAAAAACTAAACGGAATAAGAGAAGGAGAAAAACAGTATTAAAGGTCTAAGAATTGGGAGGACCTAGGACATCTAATTAGAGAGTGCCTAAGGAGGTTCAGCATAGTCCTGCCAGCAAAGATTATTTATTTACTTCAAAAGTTAAGAGTGGCAGTTTGGGGATAGCACCAGGAGATATCAGCTGTGATGGCTTGGAGAAACAGTGTAAACCGGCAGTGTAAACAAGAGCAGGGCATGTATGAGTAGTTGTGAACGGCGAATAGGAGTATGACTAGACAGAAGGCAGTAGGGATGACAAGTTTTTTGGGGGCACAGTCTAAGTTAGTCTGGTGTCTGGAATGAGACTGGGGCCTCATAAAAAGGAGTATCTATACAGGAGCTCAAATGGGCTGTACCCTATAGCATTCTGAGGACAGGTCTGACTTCTGAGAAGGGAAAGTAGTAAAAGTATTGTCCAGTCCTTTTTAAGTTGGTGGCTGAGCTTGGTGAGGTGTGTTTTTAAAAGACCTTTAGTCTGTCACTGAATACTAAGAGCCTGAAAAAATGCTTGGCTGATTTGACTAATAAAGGCTGGTCTGTTATTAGGCTGTATAGAGGTGGGAAGACTAAACTGAGGAATTATGTCTGACAGAAGGAAAGAAATGACTGCAGTGGGCTTCTCAGACCCTGTAGGAAAGGCCTCTACTTATCCAGTGAAAGTGTCTACCTAGACTAAGAGGTATTTTAGTTATCTTACTCGGGGCATGTTGAGTAAAGCTAATTTGCCAGTCCTGGGTGGGGGCAAATCCTTGAGCTTGACGTGTAGGGAAGGGAGGGGGCCTGAATAATCCCTGAGGAGTAGTAGAATAGCAGATGGAACACTGAGAAGTTATTTCTTTGAGGATAGATTTCCACGATGGAAAGGAAATGAGAGGTTCTAAGAGGCGGGCTAGTGGCTTGTACTATAGCATAGCCTGCCTTTGCTGGTGTGTGACAATTAGGCCTGGTGGAACTGCCATCAATAAACTAAGTGTGATCAGGGTGAGGAACAGGGAAGAAGGAAATGTGGGGAAATGGGGTGAACGTCAGGTGGATCAGAGAGATGCAGTCATGAGGGTCAGGTGTGGTATCTGGAATAACGTGGGAGGCCAGATTGAAGTCCGGGGCAGGAACAATGGTAATTGTGGAGACCTTAAGAGTGAGTACAGCTGAAGGAGCCGGGGAGCAGAAAGTATATGCATCAGGTGTGAGTAAGAAAATAGATTTTGGAAATTATGAGAGCTGTAGAGAGTGAGTGAGCATAGTTTGTGATTTTTAGGGCCTCTAAAAGTATTAAAGCAGCGGCAGCTGCTGCACGCAGACATGAGGGCTAGGCTAAAACAGTAAGGTCAAGTTGTTTGGACAGAAAGGCTACAGGGTGCAGTCCTGGCTCTTGTGTAAGAATTCTGACCGCACTAACCATGCCTAGGAGGGAAAGGAGTTGTTGTTTTGTAAGGGATTGAGGTTTGGGAGATTAATTGGACATGATCAGCAGGGAGAGCACGTGTGTTTTTATGAGAATTATGCCGAGATAGGTAACAGATGAGGATGAAATTTGGGCTTGACTGAAGTAATGGGAGCTGTCTGTGAAGCCTTGCAGCAGTACAGCCCAGGTAATTTGCTGAGCCTAATGGGTGTCAGGATCAGTCTAAGTGAAAGCGGAGAGGCTGGGATGAAGGGTGCAAAGGAATAGTAAAGAAAGCATGTTTGAGATCCAGAACAGAATAATGGGTAGTAGAGGGAGGTATTGAGGACAGGAGAGCATATGGGTTTGGCACCACAGGGTGGATAGGCAAAACAATTTGTTTGATAAGGTGCAGATTCTGAACTAACTTGTAAGCTTTGTCTGGTTTTTGGACAGGTAAAATGGAGGAATTGTAAGGAGAGTTATAGGTTTTAGAAGCCCGTGCTGTAGCAGGCGAGTGATAACAGGCTTTAATCCTTTCAAAGCGTGCTGTGGGATGTGATATTGGCGTTGAGTGGGGTAAGGGTGATTAGGTTTTAATGGGATGGTAACAGGCTTTGGGTTGGGGAGAAGGGCGGCAATGAGATGCAGCTGTACTGCAGGAATAGTCAGGGAAGCAGATAATTTGGTTAAAATATCTCGGCCTAATAAGGGAACCAGGCAGGTGGGGATAACTAAAAAAGAGTGCATAAAAGAGCGTTGTCCAAGTTGGCACCAGAGTGGGGGAGTTTGCAGGGGTTTAGAAGCCTGGCCACCAATACCCACAACAGTTATGGAGGCAAGGGAAACAGGCCCTTCAAAAGAAGGTAATGCGGAGTGGGTAGCATCCGTATTGACGAAGGGGACGGACTTACCTTCCACTGTGAGAGTTACTGGAAGCTCGGCGTCCGTGATGGTCTACCGGGCTTCCGAGGCGATCGGGCAGCGTCAGTCTTCAGCCGCTAAGCCGAGAAGGAGTCCGTCAGAGAGCCTTGGGCCAGAGTTCCAGGGGCTCTGGGAGTGGCTGCCAGGTGAGTTGAAGGGTCTGATTTCCAGTGGGGTCCCGCACAGATGGGACACGGCTTAGGAGGAATCCTGGGCTGCAGGCATTCCTTGGCCTGGTGGTCAGATTTCTGGCACTTGTAGCAAGCTCCTGGGGGAGGAGGTTCTGGAGGAACGCCTGGCCGCTGCGGTTCAGGCGTTTGGAAGTTCTTGTGTGCTGGAGATGTGGCTGGGGTTTGTCTCACAGTGGAAGCAGGGAATTGCAACTTTTTTCTATTATTGTACACCTTGAAGGCGAGGTTAATTAAATCCTGTTGTGGGGTTTGAGGGCCGAAATTTAATTTTTGGAGTTTTATTTAATGTCGGGAGCAGATTGGGTAATAAAATGTATTTTGAGAATAAGACGGCCTTTTGACCTTTTAGGGTCTAGGGCTGTATAGCGTCTAAGGGTTGCTGCTAAGCGGGCCATGATCTGGGCTGGGTTTTCATCTTTACCTTGGGTCGTTTTTTTAAGTTTGTCATAATTAACAGCTTTGTAAGATACCTTTTTAAGCCCTTCAACTAGGCAGGAAATCATGTAATCTCGCCTAGCTATACGTGGGGAATCTGCCTGATAGTTCCATTGGGGATCCTCTCGGGGAACTGCTCTAATGCCTTCCTGGAGGTCTGGCTCATGAAGCCGGCGGTTATCAGCATGAGATTGGGCTAGAGAAAAAACTTTCCCGTTCATCTGAGGAGAGGGTAGAAGTCAGGATGACATTTAAGTCACTCCAGGTTAAATTGTAGGACAGAGTTAGATATTGGAATTCCTGTATATATTTAGTGGGATCTGATGAGAAAGAGCCTAAATGTTGACTGATCTGAGAGAGGTCTGATAGAGAAAAAGGTACATGTACCCTGACTATGCCTTCAGCTCCAGCCACCTCTCTAAGAGGAAATTGTTGGGCAGGTGGGGAAGAGCTAGTCTCGGAACTAAACTGTAAGCCGGACCGGGTGTGAGGAGGGGAGGTGATAGAAGGATTACAGGGTGGAGGAGCGGAGACTGAGGAAGAATTGGGACCTAACTGGGCCTGGTGAGGAGCAGCCTGGGGAGAAGGGGAGAGGTCAGATGGGTCTGTAGGAAAGGAAGACTGGAAAGACTCAGCGATGCTTGGGGTTGGGACTGAGGGGACAGGCGGGAGGGAAAGAAGGAGGATCTGGGAGGAATCACGTTGGGAACAGAGACTAGAGAGGGAACGAAGTGTAAAAAATGCCTGGACGTAAGGCACCTCAGACCATTTGCCCATTTTTCGACAAAAATTACTGAGGTCTTGTAGGATGGAGAAATCGAAAGTGCCATTTTCTGGCCATTTGGAACTACTGTCGAGTTTGTACTGGGGTCAAGCAGCATTGCTGAAAATAAGATGCTTAGATTTTAGGTCAGGTGAGAGTTGAAGAGGTTTTAAGTTCTTAAGAACACAGGCTAAGGGAGAAGGAGGAATGGAAGGTGGAAGCTTGCCCATAGTGAAGGAGGCAAACCCAGAGAAAAGAGTTGAGACACGGAGAAGGAGTGGGGGGTTCCTGCCCTCCAGAAAAGCAGAGAAGGGGTCGGGGTGCAGAGATATAAGAGGTTGGGGCGCAGAAATAAGGGATCGGGGCACAGAGCTACGAGGTTGGGGTACTTTCCCTCCCCTAGAAAAGCGGGACTTGCCGCTAAGGGTGAAGGACCAAGGCAGGCTTCCCTGCGTGGTCTGAAACCTTTGAAACCTGGGTGAATAATCAGAGAGGCGTCCTTGCAATGATTAAACACCAAGGGAAGGCTGCCTTCCCAGTCCGTGACCGGTGCTGGAGTTTTGGGTCCACAGATAAAACGTGTCTCCTTTGTCTCTACCAGAAAATGAAAGGAATTGAAATTAAGGGAAGGGAGAGATTGAAGTTGTGGCGCCAAGATTGAAAGGAGAAAGAGGTTGAGGGATAGTGAGGGAGGTTGGAGAAGAGGGTAAAAAGAGGCCGCTTACTGGATTTGAAATTGGTGAGATGTTTCTTGGGCTGGTGGGTCTGAGGACCTGAGGTCGTAGGTGGATCTTTCTCACGGAGCAAAGAGCAGGAGGACTGGGGATTGATCTCCCAAGGGAGGTCCCCGGAGCTGAGTCACGGCACCAAATCATTCGCGTCCGTGTGAAGAGACCACCAAACAGGCTTTGTGTGAGCAATAAAGCTGTTTATTTCACCTGGGTGCAGGTGGGCTGAGTCCGAAAAGAGAGTCAGGGAAGGGAGATGGGGGTGGGGCCGTTTTATAGGATTTGGGTAGGTAAAGGAAAATTACAGTCAAAGGGGGGTTGTTCTCTGGTGGGCAGAGTGGGGGTCACGGGGTGCTCAGTAGGGGAGCTTTTGAGCCAGGATGAGCCAGGAGAAGGAATTTCACAAGGCAATGTCATCAGTTAAGGCAGGAACAGGCCATTTTCACTTCTTTTGTGGTGGAATGTCATCAGTTAAGGCAGAAACCGGCCATCTGGATGTGTACGTACAGGCCACAGGGGATATGATGGCTTAGCTTGGACTCAGAGGCCTGACAGTTGGGTCAGGGGTTAGCATTAGGGTTAGGGTGAGGGTTGGGTTAGGGGTTAGGGTGAGGGTTGGGTTAGGGATTAGCATTAGGGTTAAGATTGGGTTGGGTCAGGGGTTAGCATTAGGGTTAGGGCGAGGATTGGGTTAGGGTGAGGGATGGTTTAGGGGTTAGCATTAGAGTTAGGGTTGGGTTGGGGTTCAGGCTCTGCCTCCCACGATGCCCAGGTAGGTTCCCGGGGTGAAAGTGGTGAATGGCCAGCATCGGGAAGCTAAGCCCTGCCCAGCCAGTCTGGCTGGAAGATTCTGGCTCCCCGGTGGCCCAGGAGTCACAGAATACCCCCAATTTCCTATCCCCTCCCCCTTCCCTTGTCTCACAAGGCCGAGACCTCCACCATGTCCACACTGTGAACTGAGATATTCCCTTTGTCCCCGCCTCTCCGTTGTCAACACTGGTGGCCTGGCTGGTGTGGGGCTGAGCCCACGGCCTCTGCAGATGTGGGAAACTCTTGCAATCAGTGCAGCATGAAGGCAGAGGGGCTGATTTGGCCTGAGCGTCCCAGCAGGCAGCAGGTCCCAGGGTGCACATGCTCACATGTGGGCTGTGAAGAACTGAGTCACAGGGAGGGACGGGGTGCTCTGGGGCCAGGCAGCGATGTCACCTCAGGGGTGCTCCGCCGCCCCTCCTTCTGCAAGTGTCCATCATGGGCTCTAGGCCCCGCCAGTAAAGAGGTCACAAGATGGGAGGGGAGGGGATGGCAGAGAAAGGAAGTGGAGGGGAGGGCAGGGGAGGGGAGGACATTAGAGGGCAGGAAGGGGAGGGCTGTACCCCGGGAGAGCTGAAGACTTGCAAGCATCCAGGGCAGGAGCTCCAATGAGCATGAAAGAGCTTTGGGGTCCCACAGTGTTGGGGTCTCTATGGTCTTCTTAGAGGGGAAGTGTTTTCCCCCATGTTGGTAGGGCAGGGGGCACAGTAAGGCCAGGACGGTGGGCAGCTTATGGACCTGACTGAGCTCACAGTGCAAGGGACAGGGCCTCTCGTGTCCTCCTGGTCCTCTCCCCATCTCCTCCTCCCAGCAGGAGGTGGGCAGGGGCCCAGCAGACCTTCACCAAGGGGAAGGCCAGACCCTGGGCTGGGGCGGCCCAGCAAATTGGGGCAGGGAGGGACGGGCCTGCCCCTGCCCTGTGCACCTCCTGAAGGGCCACGTCTGGGTGATGTCCAGTCTCTGGGCTGATTCTAGGGTAAGGACAAATGAAGAGTCCCCTGGCAGCAGGGAAAGGGCCCCCCAAAATGTGAGAAGGGACTGGCCAGCACCCACAGGACACAGAGCCGAGGAGAGGCCCTGCCTTCACCACGCAGGCCTCGGTCCACACTCTCCTTGGGACCTGGGGTCACACGTGCTGGGCAAACCCACCACAGGCACCCTGGCATGGAGAAGGGGTAGCAGGAGGACGCCAATCACCATGTGACCCGAGGCCTGCTGGCCAGGCCAGCAACAGTTCACCTGTCCCACCTGCATCTATCAGAGAGCCAGGGATGGTACCGGTCGTTCACCCACACATCCTTATCCTATGCTTTCAGCCATGTGTCCTCTCGAAGGAAATCCCCACGGGCCCAGGGCACTCTGCTGTGTCAGCACCCGCTTCCTCCAAACAGTGGAGCCGGACACCCCGCCACATTGCTGGCCCTGTCTCGCGTGGTCCACGAGGACCACGCGGCCCCACACCAGCACGGGTGCACTCCCGGGGGCTGGCACTTGGTTCTAGCTCTCACTGGAAGGGTGAGCGGTGCTGGCAGTTTCCGTGGAGGTCTCTGTCCTCCGAGCATGGCGACACTCAGGCAGCGTGGCATGAGGGAAGCAGGCGGGGCCTGGGGCTGCCTCCACTCACACACTGGGCCTGGCCCCTCACCCACCCCGCGTTTGCACTGTGGGCAGAGCAAAGCCTACCAAGCACCTCACAACACAGACACCCCCGTGACTCACACTGCACATACTGGGCACATCAGAACCAGTGCACACACCCTGGACAGGCTCTCACCTTCCAAGTCACCTGGTACTTTCCAAACAGAAACCACCTTCAACTTCCAGTCATTTTTAAGCATCTGTTTGGCGAAGCATCTCTACATACCTACACTTCAGTCCACACACAATGTACACTGATTGCTCATTTACACCCCCCAAAAAATACTCAAAGTACTTTAAAATATAAACACTCATAAAAAGGACAATAAAAAATAAAATTAGCAATTACTATCATATAGGTGGAGGTAACATCTAACCTGAATGTGAAGTAAGGTTAGTAAATTGAGCACTAAATTATCTCTGAGATTCCTGGCAGCAGAGGTGAAAAGAGAGTTCCCGTTGCTGGAGAAGACGAAGCATCCCATTGATTGGCCTTGAAACATCTATCACCAGTACTCCGCGCCTTGGAAAAAGAGCTGTTTTGTATCTTAGTGAGTAGAAAAAGCAAGGCACAGGGCCGGGCGCGGTGGCTCACGCCTGTAATCCCAGCACTTTGGGAGGCTGAGGCGGGTGGATCACTTGAGGCCAGGAGTTCGAGACCAGCCTGGCCAACACGGTGAAACCCTGTCTCTACTAAAATACAAAAATTAGCCAGGCGTGGTGGCTCATGCCTGTAATTCCAGCTACTAGGGAGGCTGAGGCAGGAGAAGTGATTGAGCCTGGGAGGCGAAGGTTGCAGTGAGCCAAGATCGCCCTGGGGCAGGGCCTCCCCATCAGGCACAGCCAGAGGGGCAGGAAGCAGGCGGGGCCCCAGGTATGTGGCTGCTGTCTTCCCCGGGCAAGCGACCCTGGACTTTTCCCAGGTCTCTCTCCATATTGTTCACCCCATTACTGAACTGAAATTTTGGCACTATGGTTACAAAAACACTGTGAGAATAAAAAAGAGTAGGACAGTTTGTTTGAGCGACACATCCCACTTAGCTCTCTGGAAAAACCTGGTCTCTGCTACTTTGCTCTGGAAACAGGGCTCATGTTCCAATGTACTTGGCTCGCATGGTGGAAGGAGGCGGAATGTCACGATGGACAGCCCGGGTTGAAGTCCATTGGGATAATTTCCTGATGGTATCATCACGGGCAGTCATTCCGTTCCTCTAAGCTTCAGGTTCCTCATCCGTCACACGGATGTGATGGCAAAACCACCCAGCCTGGAGGTGCTGCTGTCCCTGAGTGCAACAGTGGGGAGCACACATGACTGACACCTGCCTCGGGGAAGAGCAAAAGCATCATCAGTCACCACCTACTACAAAAGTGACAGCAGCCACCGGCGGGGGTCTGCCGGAACAGGCGCTAGGGCCCCGGGCCGATGGGGTCCTTGGAGGCAGGGGCACTGGGCAGAGACTTCAGGTACTCCAGGTGCCTCCGGGCATCCTCCTGGTTGTGGCGCACGTAGTACACGACGTAGGCGATCACCATGGCGAACCAGCCGAACATGGTGACTAGCATGGCCACATCTGTGGTCCTGTGGGGGACGCTGCAGAGGCTGGCACCCGCATCCAGAGCCTGAACCAGGGGCTTCCCCACAAACTCCTCCTGCACTGAGGTGTGGCAGGCGATCTCGTCCACGGAGTCGGGGTCCAGCTTCAGCTCCCACAGGGCCTCCTGCAGGGCGCACTCGCAGTGCAGGGGGTTGTGGGACAGGCGTATCTTGGCGCTGAGTTTGCCCAGGGCGTCCTTGGGGATCCTCTGGATGCGGTTGTAAGACAGGTCCAGCAGCCGCAGGCCCCCGGCCAGGCCCGCGAAGGTGGCGGGGCCGATGGCCTCGATGGCGTTGTGGGACAGATCCAGCTCCCTGAGCCGGTGCAGGTGCTGGAAAGCCCCGTCCGGGAGGTGGGAGATCTTGTTGGCATCGAGCTTCAGGAGCACGGTGTTGGCCGGGATGTCCTCGGGGACCTCCTGAAGGCCCCGCAAGCTGCAGAAGACAGCCACAGCCCCTGCGTGGTCAGGGCACTGGCAGGGCTGCGGGCAGGCGGCGCCCAGGCGCAGGCAGAGGAGGAGGAAGAGACAAGACCCCCGGGTGGAGAACAGCAGGAGCGAGGGGCGAGGTGGGCGCACGGTGCCCATCCTGACCTGACCTGGGGACGGGGACGCGCGAGCCTCTGCTCAGGCCTGGGGACGGAGCTCTTTTCCGCGGGCAAGGCCTTCTCCAACCAGACATGAAACCGCCATCCTGCCCCGCTGGGAGAAGCAGTGCACTCCACTCTGGCAGCTCTGAAAGGGCAGACGCAGGAGGGAGGGGAAAGGGAGGGAGGGTGGTCAGCACTGCCGGCTGCGGTCATCTGGGGAACGCATCCACTGGTGGGGAGGGTGTTGAGGGCCTACTAAAGGGTCTGGGGTGGGGAGCACGCCTCCTTAAACAGCTCTGCCTGTAACTTATTTCTGGAGACTCCCAATGCGCCCGGGAGGAGCGTCCCACAAGTGCAGGGAGCTGGCACTGCCAGGGGGCTCCGCGTGGCCCAGTGGGTGGTCACTGCGGCCAGCCCTGGCCACCTACGGCACCGCTGGGGACCAAAGGCCGGGCGGCGGGGTGGCGGCGGCTTGGGACCACCCAGCCCCTCCTCAGGGTGGACGCCAGGAGGACGGTGACGGCTGCAGCTTCTCCCGAAGTGGAGCGCGGGTCAAGCTGGGCACGTGGCCGGGCACCAGCGGGCGCTCGCGCGCCAGGGGCTACTCCCGCAGCCAACGCCTGGCTGACTCCGACAATCCCTAAAAACTGTAATAACCCAGCAAGCCCTTCCCTGCCAGCCCTAAAGGAGCCGCGGCTCGCACCGGGCACAGAACCGCGCCTTTTCTTTCAACTGCCTGAAGAAGGAAACGGAGAAAACAGAGAAGCCAAGCCCTGTGCGCGCGGCCCGCGCTGGGCGTGGACGGCGGGGCCGCGCGCGGAGCCGGCCGGGAGAGGCTCGGACCCCCGGGACCTCGAGCCTTTAGACCCTCCAGCCCTAGGACCCCCGGAACCTGGGACCCCCGAGACCCCAGCACTCGCGGCGGGGGGATGGTCATAGGGTGGGGGGGAATCCACGCTCCCAGGGCTGGGCGGGGGCTTTACCTGCGCGGCGGCGGCCGGAGGCTGCTCTGCGCGCCGCTCCCGGTCCTCTCGGAGCCCGCCAGACCTGGCTCCACGCCTGGCGCGGCGGCCACCCCGCTGCCCCTGCGCCCGCGCCCGCGACCACTAGCTGGGGAGGCCGCGACTCCTGCCTGCGCGGGCGAGGGGCGGGGCGAAAGGCGGAGACAGGCTGTCGATTCCCCGCGGGGGCGGGGAAGGGGCGGGGCAAGTAAGGAGACCGGAACGGGATTTGTGGTTAGGTGGGGGCGGGGTTTGAGGGCGGGTTCTGCGGCAGGGCGGGGCCTGGAAGAGATGGGGGCGGGACATGGGAGGGGCCGGTGGTGCGGCTTTAGATGGAGCTGGTACTAAGACCCAAGTTGCAGGGGCTGTGGGCGTGATTGTGGCATGCTAGGGGCGTGGTTGTAGGGCTGAGGACGAGGTGGTGAGGGCTGAGGGCGTGGCTATGGGTGTGGGCGGGGTCTGTGCGCCGGGAGGGGCTGTGGGTCCAGCCCCTGCCCCTCACTCTAGGCAAATCCCCTCTTCACTCTGGCATCCGGACTTCTGGGGCTTGAAGACCCTGGGTCTGCGGGAAGCCCCTGCTGAGCGTCCCTCGCCTACCCCGTGGCCAGTGGGTGAGTAGGGCTAGATCTCCGCCCATCTAGGTCCCCTCCTGCTCCAGCTCCAGCGTCTGACATCCCAAGGAAGGAAGGCAGGGTGGGGGCATTTGAACCGGACCTGAGCCATCCTCATGGTTTTCAAAAAGTAGCTTTATTGTGGTGTAATTGATAGACGGTAAATCACATATTTTAATTTGATACGTTTTGACACTCGGATACTCCTGTGAAACCATCACCACAATCAGCCTTGTGAACACCCCAGGTTCCCTCTTGGTCATCTCTCCCTGCCCTCCCTCATCCCCAGGCAAGCACTGATCTGCCTTCTGTCGCTGCTGATTACTTTGCATTTCCTATGATTTGCACAAATGGAATCATATAATATGTACTTTTTGTGTAGCTTCCTTCACTCAGCACAATTATTTTTGAGATTTGTCTGTGTCATTTGGTTTGTCAATGCGTATTTCTTTTACGGCTGCATGGTACTCCAGTGTATGAATGTACCACAGTTTGTATCCATTCACCTGCTGGTGGGCATTTGGGTTGCTTCTGGTGTTGGCTCCTACAGATAAAGCTGATCCGAACGTTGTGCACAAGTCTTTGGATGAATGCTTTTCTTTCTCTTGAATAGATGTCTAGCAGTGGAGTGGCTGGATGCCACGGTAGCCTATGTGAAACTTTTTAAGAAACTGCCAAAGCGATTGTATGATTTTACATTCCACATCCTCCCCAGCACTTGGTATGGTTGCTCTTTTTAATTTCAAATACTCTAATAGGTGTGTGGTGATAGATGGAATTGTGGCTTTAATTTGCATTTCCCTGTTGGCCAATAATGTTGAGCATCATTTCATCTGTTTGTTCTCCATCTCCTGTAGTAAGCATTGAGTTCAAATCTTTTACTCACTTTTAATTGGGTTATTTTCTTATTATTGAGTTTGGGAGTTTGTTGCATATTCTGGATACAAGTCCTTTATCAGATATGTGATCTGTAAATGTTTTCTCCGAGCCTTTGGATTGTGTGTTCATTCTCTTAACGGTTTTTCAAAGAGCAGAATTTTTTAATTTTGAGGAAATCCGATTTATCTATGTTTTTCTTTTATGGATCCTGCTTTTGGTGTCACATATAAGAAACCTTTGCCTCACCCCAAGTCACAAGGGTTTTAGAGTTTTAAAGGTTTGCATTTGGGTCTATTACCTATTTTAAGTTTATTTGGGTTTATGGTATGAGTTATGATTCAATGTTTATTTTTTGTATATGTGGATAATCAGTTTTTTCCAGACTGTTGAAAAGACTATCCTTTCTCTTGTTTGCTGAGAGTTTTTTTAATCCGGAATGAAAATTGGATTTTGTTTTTTCTGCATCTATTGAGAATCTTTTTGCATGATGATCTGTTAATATGATAGAGTATAATGATTGATTTTAAAGTGTTAAATCAATCTTGTGTTCTGGAGATAAACACCACGTGGTCATGATGTATTATCATTTTTATATGTGGTTGAATTATTTAATGGATACACAACTGCTGAGTTTTATTCTTGACTGAATGTATGTAGTTTGTATCACTCAAGAAATTGCCCATCGCATATAAGTTGTTGAATTTATTAGCATAAAGTTGTTCATAATATTCCTTTATCCTTTCAACATCTGTGAAGTATGAGGTGATGTCATCTTTCTCATTTCTGATACTGGTAATTTGTGGCTTTTTTTAAACTGAACAGTCAGATAGCAGTTTATCAATTATATTGATCTTCTCAAAGAAATAGCTTTTTGGTTTCATTGATGCACTTTTTTTTCATTGACTTCCACTCTTCTTTCTTTTGCTTGTTTTTGTTTGTTTTTGGTTTTTTTTTTTTTTGAGACAGAGTCTTGCTTTGTTGCCCAAGCTGGAGTTCAGTGGGGGCAATCTCGGCTCACTGCAAACTCCATCTCCCGGGTTCAAGTGATTCTCCTGCCTCAGCCTCCTGAGTAGCTGGGATTACAGGCATGTGCCACCATGCCCAGCTAATTTTTGTATATTTTTAGTAGAGATGGGGTTTCGCCATGTTGACCAGGCTTGTCTCGAACTCCTGACCTCAGGTTATCCACCTGCCTCGGCCTCCCAAAGTGCTGGGATTACAGGCATGAACCACTGCACCCAGCCTCTTTTGCTTACATTGGGTTTGACTTTCTCTTCTTTTTTAGGTCTCTTAAGGTGGAAGCTGGGGTCACTGATCTGTGACCTTCTTTTCTAGTATAAGCATTCAGTACTATAAATTTCCCTCTAAGTCCAGCTTTAACTGCATCCCAGAAATTTTGATATATTGTATTTTTGTTTTCATTAAGTTTAAAATAATTTATAATTTTCCCTTTGATTTTCTTTTTGAGCCATGAGTTTAGAATTATGCTATTTCATTTCCACATATTTGTGTGTTTTCCAGAGCTCTTTCTGCTGTTGATCATTAACTTAAAGCCATTGTTGTCAGAGGACATATTCTATGTTTTGGATCCTTTTAAATTTATTGAGACTCTTTCATGGCCTCAAATACGGTTGGCAGTTGTTGCATTTGCGCTTGAATTTGTGTTCTGTTGCTCCATTAAGTGTCCTATAAACGGTAATGACTGTGTTATTTGAGTAGCCTATATTATCATCCACTTTCTGTCTACTTGCTCTGCTAATTATTGAGAGACCAGCCTGGGCAACAAAGTGAGACACCATCTCTACAAAAAATCAAAAACTTAGCCATGCATGGTGGCGCATGCCTGTAATCCTAGCTACTTGGGAGGCTAAGGCAGGAGGATTTCTTGAGCCCAGGAAGTCAAGGCTGCAGTGAGCCATGATTGTGCCATTGCATTTGAGCCTGGGTGGCAGAGCAAGACCCTATCTCAAACAAACCAATTCTTGATAGCGGTGTTGAAACCTCTGACTGTAATTGCAGATTTGTCTAATTTTTCCTTGCAGCTCTATCAGCTTTTGCTTCGTGTGTTTTGAGACCCTGTGCTCACATCGTGCATGCTCTTGACTGGTTGACCCCTGTGTCATCATGAAATGAGCCTCTTTATCCCGAGACTCTAACTTGAAATCGACTCCTGCTTTCCTTCGATTAGTTTAGCATGGGATATCTTCTTTTACCTTGTTACTTTTTACCTAGTGTGTCTTATACTTAAATTAGCTTCCTTGGAGATTTCCGTAGGATCAAAGTATCTGCTTTGACATATTTATTAGTTTAAAAAAGTAATAACAGCTTTTCAGTGGAGAAACCACCTTATCTATGTGACAAAGCTTGGGCCATCAGTGGCAAGGCAGATTGGCATCACGTACCCTTGATACAACAACCTGAGAAGGACGTCACTTCTGAGATATTCCTGCCAGAAATGCATCTCCCCATTCCAATCGTGAGAAAAACCTGGGCACACCCAAACTGAGAGACACCATACAAAGTGACTGGTCAGTGCATTCAAAGGCAAAAAGCTCATGGAAGACAAGAGAAGACAGGAGAAGTGACAGCAAAAAGCAGCGTGGAATCCTGGAAGGGACAAAGAACATGAGCAGAGAAACTGCAGAAGCTGAGTGAGGGCAGCGGTCTGGCTTGCGCTGTTTTGCCAGGGTGACTGGCTTTGATGACCTTGTTTTGAGGTGACGATGCTCTGGCCGGGCCCGGTCTGTGCTGATTCTTCCCGGGCTGCTCCACACAGCGCTGTTCCTCTGTTCTCTGTTCCAGCCTCAGGTTTTCCTTAGGGTTCCATGTGTGCTCCCCGCCTGGCCCCTCCACAGCGACTCTGCTGTCATTTCAGTGGCTGCCCCAGGGTGGAGAGTGACCTGCCTCCGGCTTCTCCTGTCCCAGCGGGTCAGGCACACTGTAAGATCCCCACAGCGGGGCGCCGCCACCCTCACCCGGACCCCACACCGTCACCATCACACCTTCTCGTGTGTCTTAAACCCCACAACGCATTGTTATGATTTTTGCTTTAAATCAATTATCTTTTAAAGGGATTGGAATAACGTGAGCTGTGAAGTTGGTATGTTAAAAGCGGAAGAGATGCCAAAGCCAAACCCAAACGTGACAGTATATTTTAAATTCAGTGAATTCATGCAGTTGCCACTGAACACTGCAGTGTAGACAGGAATGAATCCGCAGACATTGCCAAGAGTGAAGGAGGCCAGGCACGCAAAGCACACCTGGCCAGGTTCCGACTGGGGAGGTTCAAGAGCAGAGGAGACTCGTGGGGGGTGAGGAGGTCAGAAGCATGGGGACAACAATGCGGAGGCTCCAGGGCTCTGGGGGCTGGAGATGACCAGGTGCTTGTTGTTGACATAAGTAACCCATCAGCTGCTCACACCTAAGAGGTGTGTGCATGACTAAGTGTGGGTGATGCCACCGTCAAGACAAGGCAGGTGTGCGGCGTGCTCGCCGGTCACAGACGCTTCTCGGTGTTCACGGTGTATGCGCTGATTGACCGATTGTTGAGTCAGGGGCACTTGCGTGAAGCTGCATGGTGAGTGCCTTCTCTGGGTCCCCTGGGTTCTGCGTGTGTGGCCTGCCCCATTTGGTGAAGACGTCAGCCGTCTCCAAGGGCCCTGCACCCAGCCTGGGGCGCCGTCTGCTCCAGACCACAGCCTGTGCTCTCAAAAACACCAGAAGCCTCCTCCTGCCTCCCTGGTCTGCGCGCTGTGGCCTCCCTCGTGGCTGTGATTGAGTTCAGGGCTGAGCATCTCACTCCCTTATCTGCCCAGGACCCAGCCTTGTGGTCTGGGGGTAAAATGCAGCTGCTGCAGCTGGTTAATCACTCTCCCAGCCGTGAGGGCATCTGGCCAGGAGAGGTCTGAGTGCGTCTCGCTGGGGACTGGCGTGGAGGAGCTGCACTTGCAGCATCCACGGGGCTGGGATGTCATCAGGCAAATGAATAAAACATCCTGGGTGAAGGAGCCGGGGTTGCCCACCCCACACTCAGAGAGACAGAGCGGCCTCGGATGAGCCCTGCCCCACTGCCACGGCTGGCCACTGGGTGCAGGCTGACCACCTGCTGCCCTCCAGGGCCCTCTGCTGCCCCGCTTCCACACTCATCCCTCCTGACCCAGCCCCTGCCCCTCACCCAGCGTGGGGACCCTCAGACAGAGCCCCCGGCCATCTCACAGGCAGGGCAGGGGCAGCACCGTGGTGAGGGCCAGGGCTGCCAAGAGGAGTCCACGAGGGCTGGGCTGGAGCAGCCACACTCTCCAGGGCGTCCGCCCTCATGAATTGCCTTTCAGCCAATTGGTCCTCAGTGGCTTTGGCCGGACGGAGCCTTCCCCTAAGCTCCCTGAATTCCTGGATTTCTCTGTCAATCTTGAAAATCCGGACCGGTTATGTTCCCTCCTGGGCCCGCGAGCACGGTCTGTGTAGCCAGGCCATCCTTCGCCAAAGTCCCCCTAGCCACCTGAGCCACCTCCTCGTCCCTGGCTCCCAGCCTGTCCCGTTTCCCGGGGTCCTCCCTTGGATTCTGGAGCCCCCTCGTTGTGGGCTCTCTTGCACGCCACACCCACCCCGATCTCTGGCTTTCCCTTGCTCTGAGTCGTCTAAACTTTGTCGTTTTTGTTGATATCTTCCAAGAACTGGTTTTTGAATATATTTATCATACCAGTTCTTTATTTTTTCCTTTTTCATAAAATCCGAAATTGTCTTCATCTTCACCTCTGGATTTATTTTGTAGCTATTTTTTTAGCCTCTTGAGTCATAAACTTAGACCATCTATTTTAGTCTTTTTATTTTCAAACAAGTGCATTTAAGGTTATGAATGTTCCTTTGAAAGCCCTCCAGCCACGCCGGAGAGAGGCACCCACTGGGTGGCATGTGCCCTCTCATTCTCTCAGAGAGAGGCGCCTGCTGGGTGGCACACATCCTCTCGTTCTCTCTCATGTCTCATTTCTACCCCACTGGACCTGCAGGGCGTCCCAGCTGGAGGCAACGTGAGGGGGGCTCTGGGGGAAGCTGCTTCAGCCCCTCTGGCTCTCCGGAAAGAATCCCTGCTTTGTTAGGGAGGACAGCATGCCCAGCTCAATGTCCTCACTTCCCTCCCCCAAATCCCTGTGGCTGAGTCGCAGGACAGCCTCCACTCTCCCGGTGGCCCTGCCCTCCCCATGGTCACCCAGCCTGGGAAACAGAAGGAGGTGAGGCCTCCTGCCACAATCTGATGGTGAGGACAGAAGCCCCTCACGGGGGCAAAGGGCAAGGAGGGCTGCATTCCCAGTGGGGCCCGCTGGCCGGCCGACAGTGCCATTGCTGAGCTGGTCAGGGCTGGGCGCTCAGGGTCCGAGGATGCCTGGAGATCCACTCACACCTGCTGTCCTCTCACGGCACGCCCCCCCACCCCCGTCCTAGCATGACTCTCCTGAGGTTATGGCTGGAGGGTGTTTCCAGCAGGGTGGGGGTGCTTTGGAAACTTGCTGGGACCCCCTCTCTGCGAGGTTGTGCGTGTTCCGTCTGCACATGCAGACGTGTCTGAAGATGAAGTGTCTCCTCAGGACCTGTTGGCAGCAGAGCAGGTGCAGAATCACACACTGTATGGATCCATAGTGTTTGCTCATGTATCGTTCATGTGTGTGTTCATGCATATTACACATGAGTTATATGCACAATATGTAATAATCCATAATCCATCAAGATATATGTACATATAAATGCAGACAAGCACACAGACATCCATATCTGTAGGTATACACGCGCATGTACACATGCCCACAGGGCAACCGCAATCTCCACTGCCTACATTCCAATTCTGCCCTGTTCTCCTTGGGCTTTTCTTTTTTTTTTGAGACAGAGTCTCGTTCTGTTTCCCAGGCTGGAGTGCAGTGGCATGAGCTCAGCTCACTGCAACCTCCGCCTCCCTGGTTCAAGTGATTCTCCTGCCTCAGCCTCCTGAGTAGCTGGGACTACAGACACGCACTACCATGCGGGGGTAATTTTTGTGTTCTTAGTAGAGATGGGCTTTTGCCATGTTGGCCAGGCTGGTCTTAAACTCCTGACCCCAAGTGATCCACCAGCCTCAGCCTCCCAAAGTGCTGGGATTACAGGTGCGAGCCATGACGCCCGGCCTCCTTGTGCTTCTTGATTGCTTTAATTTCTGAGAGAAATCTGCAAAGACTTCAGCAATGGCTGTGAATTTGCCAATTTCTTCTTGAATTTCTGTTTTGCCTTATAAATTTAAGAATTTTGCTTTATATATTTATATACAGTTTTTGCCTTATATATTACAATATTACAATATCCATGTTACATAATAGACCATGATCATAGTATCTTCTTAATGTATTTGTAGTTTTATCCAGTTACACTTTCCTCTTTGTTCCTTAAAAGGACAAACTTAGCCTTCGGTTCTGTTGGTCTGTGATGACCGTTTCCACGTCCTGCTTTCTGAGAGCCTTTGCCTGGTGTAGAAGTCCCCGTTTGCAGCGGTTATGCGTCCCTCTAGTTTCGCGTGAGTCTTGTAGATGGAAAATAGCAGGAACTAGTTGTGTTATGTTTTTATCCCAATACGAGACTTGCCACTTACATGTGTGGTTATTACTGTCACGGTTTGACTGTTTCCTGCCATTTTGTTTCATATTAACCATTCTTTAGTGATATTTTTTTCCTTGATTTTGTTGTTTCATTTTATTCCTCCAGTGGTTTAAAGTCATTCCTCCATTTCTATCCTTCTAGTGATGCCCTGAGATTTACTTCCTGCATTTTGAAGCCCAGGTTTCCCCAGCACTCATGTGTGGCCCAGCGTCTGATTCTTCCCCCAGAGCAAGCCAGGGAGGCCACTGCACCTCAGCTGCCTGCACAAGTCTCCTCTGCCACCCCCGCTGAGGCCGCCTGGGATTTTAATTCTAGGCTATTATTAGATTTCTATAAAATTGTTTCAACTTTACTGAGAGATAAGTCACAAATAGGAATTGTGTATAGTTCAGGTGTAGGACTTGATGTTCTGATACACGCTGTGAATGATCACTGCAGTCAAGCTATTTAGCATGTTCACACCTCACAGTTACTACTAAGTTGGTGCAAAGAGTAATTGAGGTTTTTGCAACTAGAAACAATTACTTTTGCACCAACCTAAAATAGTTTTTTTTTTTTTTTTTTTTTTTTTGTCGCCCAGGCTGGACTGCCGTGGTGAAATCTTGACTCACTACAGCCTCTGCTTCCCAGGTTCAATCAATCTTCCCACTTCAGCCTCCCCAGTAGCTGGGACTACAGGCACATGCCACTATGTCCAGCTAATTTTTTTTTTTTTTTTTAATAGAGATGGGGTTTCGCCACGTTGCCCAGACTGGTCTTGAACTCCTGGCCTCAAGTGATCCACCCCCCGCTCGGCCTCCCAAAGTGCTGGGATTCCAGGCATGAGCCACCGCACCAGCTTCTTTTATTTTCTTTATGTGTATTGAGAACACTTAAGATCTATCCTCTTAGCCCATTTCCAGCCTCCAGGACAGCCTTGTTAACCATGGCCACCCAGGACAGCCCTCCCCAGAAACTGAATTTGCTGGCACCTTGATCGTGGACTTCCAGCCTCCAGAACAGCGAGAAAAATAGCTTCTGGGTTTAGACCAGCCAGCCTGTGGCATTTTGCTACAACAGCCTGGGCAGCCTGCAGTGGTCTGTGCTTTGTTCTGTTTCATTTTGTTTTGTTTTCTGTAATTCACCTTTGAGAAACTCGTTCAGGAAAGACGCGTGGGTGACATTTTCTGCATCCTCACATTTTGTCACTGGGTGTGGCCGGGTCTGTGACTCTAGACACAAAGCCAGTCATGTGGGGATGCTGCCACCTGAAGGCCTGCGTGGCCAGGTCTGTGACTCTAGACACGAAGCCAGTCACCTGGGGACGCTGGGACACCCTCTTCTCTCACCCCATTGCTGTCGGGAAGCCTGGGGATGGCTTTTGTTGTTTTGGTTTTTTATCATGTTGGTGTTTTTTTTTTTTTTTTTTTTTTTTTTTGAGACGGAGTTTCCCTCTTGTCTCCCAGGCCAGAGTGCAATGGCGTGATCTCGGCTCACGGCAACCTCCGCCTCCGGGGTTCAAGTGATTCTCCTGCCTCAGCCTCCTGAGTAGCTGGGATTACAGGCATGCGCCACCACGTCCAGCTAATTTTTGTATTTTTAGTAGAGACCAGGTTTCACCATGTTGGTCAGGCTGGTCTCGAACTCCTGACTTCAGGTGATCCACGCGCCTCGGCCTCCCAAAGTGCTGGGATTACAAGCGTGAGCCACCGTGCCCAGCCCACGTTGGTTTTTAAATCTTTCCTTTTGCCTTCATTGTTCTAAAATTTTATGAAGATGAAGACATATCTCGTGTCTCATTCACGGACAGCTGATTCTATAACAGCCGCTGCTCTGGGCTCCGGGAGAAACCATGAGGAGCAGGCAGAGCTTCCGTCGCGGGGCTCACGGGGCCCGGGTGTGCATCATTTCCCTCCCTCCAATCCTGTTCTTCTTCTGAAACTCTCAGTGTGCAGACGTTGGAATGTCTGGCTTCGTCCTTCATTTCCTTTTTTTTTTTTTTTTTTTTCGTACTTTCCCTCAATCTCTCTCTGCTGTGCACAAAAAAAACTTGGGCATTTTCAAGTACAAAGCAAAGGAAGCAATAAAGCATCCCCAGATATTTGAGGAAAGCCGCCATTACAAAGTGGAGAATTCCTTGACTGTGTGTTCCAGGCACAAGTTCATTCTTCAGCCTTTTCTTCCTGTTTTTCACCCCATCACTTTTTAATTTTTTTTTTTGGATGTCACATTTTTCATATTTATCTTTTCCATTCCGTGTTTAAGCCTGTGTCTTCTCTATGGAGAGATAAACCTGTGAAGATGCACTGCCCTTTTCTTGAGGGTGTTGTTTGCTCTGCTTCCTTGGTACCTGCTGACTTTGGGGGCCCCTTTTTGGTAGTGATTGGTTTTCCTCAAACATTTGGTGGTTCTGGGTTGTCTGGTGATTCCATGAAAATTGGTTGGCTGCATATTTAACAAATTTTAGGTTAAAGTTGGTTGGCACCCAAAATAACAGTGGCTTTAACACACAGTATTCCCTTCTTACATAAGAAAGGACTCTGGAGGGTGGGGCCCTAAAGAGCCTGTCACCTCCCACTCCACCACACCAGGCAGGTGCCTCATCCTCGTGGCCCCAGAAGGCTGCTGGAGCTCTGGCCATCACATCTGCATTCAGCCAGCTTCCGCTCACCCTCCCGCCAGCCCCCACCCAGATCCTGCTCATGTGAGCTCTTCCCTTAGAGGACAGTGGCCTCTAAGAGACCATGGTTCACAGCACCCTCGCTTCCTTCAATGCCGAGGTCCTGGATGAGGGCACTGCCTGCTCCACACTGCCCCCAGCAGGCTGGCCCACATCAGTGCTGTGGAACGTGCCCCTGCCTGTCTCCCGTTTGCTGTTTGTTCTGCCCTTGGAGTCTTCACTCTCAGCCGTCTCACTGGAGAAGCCAGCTGACTCCTCTGCTGGAATGCCTGCTCTTCCCCGGCCTCCGACCCCGTCCGGCTCCTGCGGTCCTGAGTGGACTTCATCCAGGTTGTGAGGCCCTTGGGCAGGGATGGGTTTTATTCATCACTGCCCCGCTCAAATCCCAATCCCCAGGGCACAGACAGGCTCAGCAGCCAGGTAGGAAGGGATGAGTGAATGATCAGAAGGCCTCATGCCTCTCAAAAAGTCCCTGGTCAGCCAGGCATGTCATGGTTTCCCATTTGGTTCTAGGAGCCACTGACCTCTGTGGCTGCTGCATGACGCAGCCGAGGAGAGCTGGGTCCAGGCCTGGCTTTGCCAGCGGCTGCTGAGAGGACTGAGCAAGGCCTCTGCCCTCTCCGCACCCCAGATCCCTCTACAAAGGGAGGCAAAACTTCCTCCCACAGGGCCGCTGTTGGTGTGTGGCTGGGCCCAAGCACGCACCCACAGACAGCTCAGCCACAAGGCCCTCAGGGGTACTGCTGGAGTAGGGAGCAGCCCCAGGTTGGAAGAGCAGCACCTCTAGGAGTGGGCAGAGCAGGGGGGACGGTGGTGATGGGGGACAGCCCTGTGAATGTCTACGGCCACTGCACTGTGCAGCTGAAATGGTTCCAATGGCAAAGTTCGTGTCATGGGTGTTTTAACTGAGCAGAGCAGACGCCCGTCCCCTTGGTGGCATCCCACTCTGGTCTGACCCCCAGGCACAGCCCCCACCCCTTCCCTGGGTGCAACCTTCAGCGTGGGCGTTTCTAGATCCTGCAGACACAGCTGAGACCAGCCCCAGACAGTGGGAGCTCAGCCCCGTGGTGCAGCCAGAAACAGGAGCACTGAGCACAGCGTGGTCCCTGGCAGACATCTGGACCCACGGCCAGTAACCGAGGAGTCACAGGCCTTCCCTGTGGTACCTGGAGGCTGGATTGCACGTGGAGGCTGCATTGCACGTGGAGGCCGTATTGCAGGGGGAGAGGGAGCTGGAGAGGGGTGGGGTGGGCCACATCCAGGCTGCATTGTGGTTCAAACCCGCCACCTTCGAGCCCCTTGGGAGTGGCGGATGCTGACCACAGATGCAGCTTCCAGGACCTCCCAGCCCTGCTGCCTCTGAGCTTCAAGAGGGGCCTGAAGATCTACATTTTTCTCAAACCCCAAGGTGACTCTGTCACGAAAGCTGGTGATGGGACTGATTCTAAGCAGGGCATAAGGGGTCAGTTGTGTCCTTGGTGATGGTGATGAGGTGAGGGGGATACCTGGGGACAAGGGGGTGGCCAGAGAGCTTTGGGTCAGGTGGAAGACAGAGGCCTGCCCAGGGAAGGGTGGGCGTCACCTCGGCCAGTGCTCAGTGGCCAGGCAGCCCCAGGATCCATCCGGAGCCCCTGCAGGGGTGCCAGGGCACATTGGCACCACCCTGCAGGGGAAGCCAAGGAGGAGGGAATGTGGATGCCCCCATCCTGGCCTGGTGGGCTTGGGGACCATGCTGGAGCCCAGGTTTAGGAAAATGAAGACAGGGAGAAACTGGGGGTGTAGGGCTGAGGGGCTGCAGGACACCCAGGGGTCAGAGGAGAAACTGGGGGTGTAGGGCTGAGGGGCTGCAGGACACCCAGGGGTCAGAGGAGAAACTGGGGGTGTAGGGCTGAGGGGCTGCAGGACACCCAGGGGTCAGAGTAGAAACTGGGGGTGTAGGGCTGAGGGGCTGCAGGACACCCAGGGGTCAGAGGAGAAACTGGGGGTGTAGGGCTGAGGGGCTGCAGGACACCCAGGGGTCAGAGGAGAAACTGGGGGTGTAGGGCTGAGGGGCTGCAGGACACCCAGGGGTCAGAGGAGAAACTGGGGGTGTAGGGCTGAGGGGCTGCAGGACACCCAGGGGTCAGAGGAGAAACTGGGGGTGTAGGGCTGAGGGGCTGCAGGACACCCAGGGGTCAGAGGAGAAACTGGGGGTGTAGGGCTGAGGGGCTGCAGGACACCCAGGGGTCAGAGGAGAAACTGGGGGTGTAGGGCTGAGGGGCTGCAGGACATCCACAGGCCGCAGGAAGCTCACCCAGGGATGGAGGAGAATTTCAGGCAGCCATCACACAGCCCCTGGCCCTGGACGTGTCAGGAACTTTATTTGTGGAAAGCACAGAAGAGCCAGCCAGGCCTGAGATGGCAGATTTAATGTGTTGGGTTTTACCACATTCCCCTCCTGAGGGCCCTGATGGTTCATGCTCCTGTGAGCTGTTGACACCAAACCAGGAGGCCCCCACGTCCCCGCCTCCTGCCCAGGCCGTCCCTCCTTCCTGGGCGTGGCCAGCACGTGGCTCCCAGGGAGTAGGGAGGGAGAGCTTCTGCAGCCTCGTCCCAAGGTCCCTGGGGCCAACCCTGGCAGGGGCCCTCTGCGTCTCTTGACAGGCCTGGGCTTTGTCTGGGCTCCTGTACCCCCATGGAGTTTATCCTGACAGCCAGGAGTTCAGACGGTGCCCCTAGCCCAGGCCAGGCAAGGATCCATGTTGAGGCACCTCGAAACATGGAGGCCCTCTTGGGGAGAGTGGCAGGGCCCCTTCCTCACAGACATAGGCCTGAGGGGGCCACAGGGGACCCCGACTCTCCGGGGAACTTGCCTCGGGCCAATGACCTCCACGGTGGATGAGCTGCTCGGGGTGACACAGCCAGGAAGGGAGTGGACTCTGGCCAAGGGCCCAGCTGCACAGGCCCAGCCCCTCACCTGATGGCCAAGGGTCCCAGGGGCCCTTCAACTCCGAGTAGCCTGTGCCCTGTCTTGAGCTCTCCTCCCGGGTCACCTTGCCCCCGTCCAGTTCATGGGGTCATCTGCGGCAGACTTGCGGGGCAGTGGGTCCACCAAACCCCATCATGCGTGGGGCCCAGGATCAGCCGGGGTCCTGGACAGGCTCAGGAGAGACAAGCCCTGGTTTCTGGGGGGACCATCCACGGACTGAAGCCGCCCGGCCTGAGTGCACAGTCAGTAGTGAGCCCCGAACTCAGCGGCCACCTTCTGGAGGAGGGTCTTGTGGTTTGCATATAGTGGGACACGCCTGTCCACCACCTGCCATCGGATGGAGGCCCCCGAGTCGCAGGCGTGCAGGTTCTGGAAGAACAAGGGCAGAGCTGACCCTCCCCGCCAGGCCAGCCTCTGCCCAGCTGAGCCCTACAGACTGCAGCCTTCGAGGGCTTGGGGCCTGTGCACCCTCCCTTTACTCCTCTGTGAAATGGGAGGCAGGACCCCTGTGTCAGGTGCACCAGAGATGCACCCGCAAGGCCCTGAGGATCCTTCAGGGGAAGAAGCTGCAGGTGCAGCTTTGCCGGGAGCTGTTTAGCCCGCATATAAGGCCCGGGGTTATTTATGGAACTTTCCCATCCCAGTTCTGAATTAGGAGAATGCAGGATTGATCCAAGTACTGGGAATCCACATCCCCATAAAGGGCTAAAAGCCAGCAGCAGGGCAGGGGGCGGGTGTGGGGCCTTGCCAGTCTCACCCCTGGAGGACCCAGGTCCCAGAACTACACAGGGCCCTCATGGTCGCCTGGCCAGCCCTGTCAGCTCTGGCCATCTGAGGTGGCTCCCTGGTGCCCCCTTTGTCACTTTCTGGGCAAGACTCTGACCCTGTAGCCTCCAGTTTCTGGCCCTGGGCCCCAGGAGCATAGCCAGGTCCCTCCCTTGGAAGCCCCTGAGGCACGTCCAGAATCCAGACCCCGGTCCCCACCTTCCCCGTCCCCAGAGGCCATGCCCATACCCGTCCCTGCCTCCCCACTCCCAGGAGGCCAGGCACATACAGAGTTCAGCCTGTTCAGCTCCACATCGTTCTGGTCCTGGAAGTGGACGCTGACGGCCACCGTCTCGATCCAGGCATTGTCCGTGTTCCTCGGGTCGTCCATGTAGCCTTTGTACACCTGGATGGGCAGGGCAAGCCCAACATCGAGGGACGCCTGAGAGGTGCCCCGGCCCACCTCGTGCCCTCCACCCTGCCCCAGCTCTGAGCACAGCTTCCACCACACACAGGACCCTGGCCCAGCTCTCCCCAGCCCCTGTCAGCCTGCCTGGGCCTGCACGGTGGAGTAGCCCAATGCGGGCTTCAGACACATCCTTGCCCTGCAGAGATCTGGGAAACGTCTGCTCAGTGAAGGAAGACAGTTTCAAAGGCCACCTGCTGTAGGAGTCCACTCATAACAGACACCCAGAACCAGCAAATCCAAGGAGATGGGAAGCAGATGTGGGAGTGCTGGGGAGGAGCTGGGGGTGACTGGGGTGATGGAATGTTCTGGAACCGGATAGAGGAGGTGGCTGCACAATGTTGTGAAGTGTTCCACACCATGGCATTATCACTTTTTTTTTTTGAGACAGAGTCTCACTCTGTCGCCCAGGCTGGAGTGCAGTGGTGCAACTTTGGCTCACTGCAACATCTGCTGCCTGGGTTCAAGCAATTCTCCTGCTTCAGCCTCCCAAGTAGCTGAGATTACAGGTGTGTGCCACTGGGCCTGGCTAATTTTTGTATTTTTAGTAGAGACGGGGTTTCACCATGTTGGCCAGGCTGGTCTCGAACCCCTGACCTCAAGTGATCACTTGAGGGCTACCCACCTCAGCCTCCCAAAGTGCTGGGATTACAGGGGTGAGCCAGTGCGCCTGGCCCGTGTAGCCTGCTTTTATAAAGAGCGTCCATAAAGGGCTGGGCACAGTGGCTCACGCCTGTAATCCCAGCACTTTGGGAGGCCGAGAATGGGCAGATCGCTTGAGTCCAGGAGTTCATGACCAGCCTGGGCAACATGGCCAAACCCTGTCTCTACTAAAAATACAAAATATTAGCCGGGTGTGGCGTCTCACCCTTGTAGCCCCCGCTACCTGGGAGGCCCCCAGGCTGGGCATGCACATGGGAAGGGCCCCTCCAGAGCTTGGGAGTCGGGGGCAGGTGCTGGCTTCCCAGCACCATTGGGTGCAGCTGTGCTCGAGGCAAGGGTGGATGTGGGGAGAAGGGCGGCACCAGGCCTCCAAGCAGCTGTCACACTCGAAGGCAGCAAGGGTCCTCAGCCCATCCCCCTTGATTTACAGAGCAGAAAATGGAACAGAGAGGGAGGGCGAGATGTCTGAGGGACCCTGCACACAGCTATGCTTCCGGGTCCTCTGGGAACTGTGCAACGTGGGGGCAGGGGCTGGGACCACCGTCACCTGGTGAAGCCGGGTGGGACCACTGTCACCCAGTGGGGCTGGGGCAGGTCCCCAGTATCACACTGTGTTCCTCCTACAGCCCTGGGGACACACAGGTGGAGCAGAGCAAACAGGCTAGGAATACCTCCATGCCGCACTTTAGCAAGTTCTCAAAAGCCGGCCAGTGCTCCTGCCGGAGGACCCACTTCAGCTTCTGAGGCAGCGTCTCCCCTGGCTCCCGGGAGCCCTGGACAGACAGAAGACAGAGGCAGGTCAACAGGGCACCGAAGCAGGACCTCAGGCTGCCCTGGCACCCGTCTCCACTGGCCTCCTGCCCGGCGTGGGCAGCGGCCCAGCCCTGGGAGCCACAGGCAGGAGGCGTCTCGGGATGCAGTGACATTGCCCAGAACCCGCCATCCACGTCAGCATCTGTGAGCCCTGCCGTGGCCCGAGCAGGGGGCCCTGGGCTGCAGGCACAACCTCTGAGGAGCAGGGACAGCCCCCAGGGTACCCACCCTGAGCTCAGGCTCCCCAAGGGTGCCAGGGCACCCCCTCCCCGGTCCTCTGGCGCCTGCCCCGGCGTCACCCCTCCCAGCTTGCGCCCAGTGCAGCAGGCTGCCACGGCGGGTTCCCTGTTAGCATTCCTGTCTCTCCCAGTCCCACCCCGGCCTGTGCTGCGCCTGGCTGGGCTCCCAGATGCTCCCGAGCGCCACCCGCCTCAGGGACTCGGCTCCGGCCGGCACCTCCTCCCCCCCGCACCCATCTTTCCCACCCTATTTGTCATTCAAAAAGTCCCACTGAAACACCCGTGCGTTTCTCAGGAAGACTTTGCAGGCCCCGTCAAGACAGTCCCACCTCAGCCCCATGACACTCCCACCCTCAAGCGTGCGTGCCCTACAGAGCCAGGAACCCAGGAGGCCCCTCAGAGTGCCCCTCTCAGTGACCAGCCTGAGCTGACAGGGATGCCAGTGAGTGGGACCTAAGACCCAACCCCACGCACCCCGCATGGAAAATCCAGAGAGCGGAGAGCGACTCGTGCCCCAGGGCCGGGTGTGCACAGGCAGAGAAGCCACTGGGTGAGGGCAGCAGGGCAGCAAGGGGACCCCAAGGCCTAAGGCCCCCTCTGCTGTGGGGACGGTTCCAGCTGTGGAGACAGGCCCCCAAAGCACTGGGACCCAGCAGTGGGGGCCAGAGGCCCTTGTGGCACTGCTGCCCTGCACACCATGGTAGCACACACACCCCCACACCAGCAGAGGCAGCCACCAGGCCGTGAGCTCGGGGTCAGAGAAACACAACAGCTTCTTGCTGAGTTGTAAGTCACAGACTCCCCGGATCAGGTGCAGAGGAGAGGCCCTGCGGGGCAGACTGTACCCCAGAGGCCGTGCGCCACGGCCAGGCCTGGCAGGACTCAGACCTCCTGGCAGGACCAGCCTCATCCATCCCCTGCAGTGAGGGGGCTGGAGGGCTGTGGAGGCCGGGCTGGCCTGGAAGGAAACAGGAGCTGTTGGAGGCACTTGAACAGGAAAGGCCCAGGCCATCTGTCCCGCGTGTGTGCACCCCTCCCCACAAGATGCTGGGGTACACTCCAGCCTCAGCCCCACAACCAGCCCCTGAGCTGAGGGGCCTGTGCACATGCCTGACCCTGACCCTGACCCTGCCCCATCTTTATGGCTCAGCACCTGGCCCTGAAGGTCAGGAGCAGGTTGGTGTCTGACACTCGGGTGAGGAGCTACCTCTGCCCTCAACACCCTGAACGCCACGAGGGGAGCCCAGGTGGCCTCCAGCCGCAGCCCAGCCCATGGCTGGGACGCAGTAGGTGCCCCATTAGTGTTTATGCAACAAAAGATCCTCTGATCCTGGGTTTTCCTAACTGCAACATGAGGAAACGGGAGGGAGGAGGGTCTTCTACAGACAAAACAAGCTGGGGTCTCGAAGCCTCCCTGCCCGGGGGCTGCAGGGGGCTGGTGTTCAGTCTGTGGGTGGAATGGATGAATGGACGAGTGACCCACAGACAGCCCAGTGGACAGAGGTCCCACGCGTGGCAGCCTTACCCCAGGCAGGGCCCAGTGCTCGGAGAGAGGGAGCTTCACCACCAGCACTTCCAGCATCTTCTTTACGCTCTTCCTGCAGATGGCTCCGTCCTTGTTGCGCCTCCACCTGGGGAGGGAGTGGCCACGGCTGCCCAGGACCTGCTGCAGCCTCCACCCTCCCCTGCGCCACAGTGGGGCTGGCCCTGCCTGGGGCGGGGCAGTGTCAAGCCTACTGCAGGCTCAAACCCTGTTCTTTTTCAAGTTCTTCATCCCCAGGGAAAAGACTGAGAGAGTAACCACTTAGGGGACGTCCTTCTTTACTTCCATCAACAGCTGGTAGGACTAGAAAGAGCCCCAGCCTTCATGGAGAATTTTTTAAACATTAAAACCCTTAGAGAGGTACCTGCCCTTTGACCCAGCTTTGCAGTTTGACCACTCTTAGAAAATGCCAGTGGGAGTCCAGTGAGGTGATGTGGGGTGCTGAGTGAATACCGGGAGTGATGTGGGGTGCCGAGGGCCGCCTGGGGGTGATGGGGTGACGTGGGTTGCTGAGTGCAGCCTGGGGGTGACGTGTGGGTGATGTGGGGTGCCAAATGCCGCCTGGGGGTGAGGTGGGGTGCTGAGTGCCACCTGGGCAGGCCAAGGAGAGGCCAAAGGGACGGGGGAGCAGAGAGTGACTCGTACCCCAGGGCCATGACTGCACGGCGAGAGAAGCCACTGGGTGAGAGTGGCTGGGCAGCAAGAGGACCCTGAGGCCAAAGGCCCCTCTGCTGGGGGGAGGTCCCGGCTGTGGAGGCAGAGCCCTCAGAGAGCACAAGGCACAGTAGCTGGGCCTGGGCCCCAGAATCCCGTTGCGGCCAAATGGGGGCAGCAAGAGCCCCCGGCAGCTTCCTCAGGGACCGAGGCATCTGCACCCGCATGGAAGGCGGCCTGTGCGTTGGGTGAGAGCAGTGGGCCAGCTGCTGGAGTGAGCCTGAGGGGGTGAGTGTGAGGCTGTGTCCCTGTGGATGGGTGTGGAGAGTGAGTCTGAGGGGGTGAGTGTGAGGCTGTGTCCCTGTGGATGGGTGTGGAAGAGTGAGTGTGGGGCTGTGTCCCTGTGGATGGGAGTGGAGAGTGAGTCTGAGGGGTGAGTGTGGGGCTGTGTCCCCGGGATGGTTGTGGACAGTGACTCTGAGGGGGTGAGTGTGGGGCTGTGTCCCTGTGGATGGGAGTGGAGAGTGAGTCTGAGGGGTGAGTGTGGGGCTGGGTCCCCGTGGATGGGTGTGGAGAGTGAGTCTGAGGGGGTGAGTGTGGGGCTGGGTCCCCGTGGATGGGTGTGGAAGAGTGAGTGTGGGGCTGTGTCCCCGGGATGGTTGTGGACAGTGACTCTGAGGGGTGAATGTGGGGCTGTGTCCCTGTGGATGGGAGTGGAGAGTGAGTCTGAGGGGTGAGTGTGGGGCTGGGTCCCCGTGGATGGGTGTGGAGAGTGAGTCTGAGGGGGTGAGTGTGGGGCTGGGTCCCTGTGGATGGGAGGGGACGAGTCAGTCTGAGGGGTGAGTGTGGGGCTGGGTCCCCGTGGATGGGTGTGGAAAGTGAGTCTGCGGGGGTGAGTGTGGGGCTGTGTCCCCGTGGATGGGTGTGGAGAGTGAGTCTGAGGGGTGAATGTGGGGCTGTGTCCCCGTGGATGGGAGTGGAGGAGTGAGTCTGAGGGGTGAGTGTGGAGCGGTGTCCCTGTGGCTGGGGGTGGAGAGTGAGTCTGCGGGGGTGAGTGTGGGGCTGTGTCCCCGGGATGGGTTTGGAGAGTGAGTCTGAGGGGTGAGTGGGGGGCTGTGTCCCCGGGATGGGTGGGGAAAGTGAGTCTGAGGGGTGAGTGTGGGGCTGTGTCCCCATGGAGGGGCCCTCTAATGGGCAGGGACCGGCAGGAAAGTGAAGGCAGCCCGGGAGAGGGGATGGGTCCTGGGATCTTCCTCCAGGATGGGCAGCATGGACACTTCTGCCGTGCTTCGGGTGTATTCACGTTTATCCACACACGCCCCCCACATCCCCCCGATGGGCACCATGTGCCAAGCACCGAAGCCGCCCTCCCAGCCCCTGAGCACTGGGCAATGGCAGCAACCCCTTGTGAAGGTGGGAGTGAGCACTTTGCTGAGGTGCTGGTGCCCGGCACGCACGAACTCACCGAGTGACTATGGGGTAAAGCGTGTGGTTGGGTCCGAAGCAGCTGAGGCTCCCGCGCCCACGCAGTCCCGTGCGGCCCATCGGGTTCCTAGGATGCAGAGGGGTTGACTCAGTCCACCGTCCAGCAATGTGGGAGCAGGACAGGGCAGGGAGGGCAACTCAGATGGGACAGCAGGCATCAGGAGCCGGAGCACAGCGGGACAGCCTGCAGGCTTCTTTAGGGACCTGCTCTGGCCTAGGGAGGTGGATCCCTTTGGGACTCCCAGGGAGTGAGACCAAGGCTCTGGGTTGCCTTGGGGTCACCTGGTGGGGGAATGGTCTCCCTGGGAGCAGAAGTCCAGCCACTACAGGCCGGCGAGGGGCTAAAGTGGCCACCTTCTCCCCACAGAGCATGGAACTAGCCGACTGCTCAGGCCAGCACTTCGCGTCCAAAGGCCCCAACACGCGAGAGCACGGCCTCCGTCCTGGCAGCCTTCCGAGGGGCAGCATGGGAGCCAGGCCAGACACCCAGAGGCCCTGCGTCTGTGTGGCTGCAGATGATAAGCCACACAGACCCCCAGCACAGTGTGCTAACCACGGGCAGCAGGAGCCACAGACGCTTCCCACTGGGCCAGGCTGGTCTCCCTGACACCACCAGGTCCTATATGAAACAGCAAGTTCTAGAAACGGGTGAGTTCCTGCGAATGTACCACTAAAACAGAAGCAAGAAATGCACCACTGCTATCGTGCGGGGCGGGGGCGGCCTCCACGTCTACAGAAGGTCCCCAGCAGCGTCCCCACCATAGACCCCGCCACCATCCCTGCCACCAGCGTTCCTAACACCAGTGTCCCCGCCACAGCCCCCGTCACCATCCCTGCCAGCGTCCCTGCCACCGTCCCCACCACCATCCATGCCACAGTGGGGACAGTGGTATCGTTCCTCCACCATTCCACTCTGACCTCCAGACCCCACCAGAGCTGCAGCCTCTGACCCACCCCTCACGGCCTCCTCTCCACACAGCCTGGACTCCGTCCTCCTGAGTCTGCGCGTGGCTGCCCCGGGACAGCTGACCACCTCTAGCACCGGCAGCCACCAGCCAGACCTGCGCTACCGTCCCCAACCCTGCCTGGCGTGGCAGCCTCCAGCTGGCCTCCCTGCCTCCACCCAGCCCCTCCTCTCTGTTGCCCCCCAGCAGCCGCCCTGCTCCTGCTCAGCTGTCAGGGGCCCCAGCTCTCGTGGCACCTCTGCGCAGACCTGCCTGAGCCCACGGCAATCAGAGTCCACACCAGAACCTGTCCAGTGTGTAGGGCCCATCTGGCCAGGCCTCTCAGACAGCCCTCCCAGGTCACTCTGCAGTCTCCTCTGTGGCCGGGGGGACTTGCACGGTGGGGCCCAGGCAGCCTCCCCAGAAGCTGCTCAGAAAGCAGGGCCCCGGCCCCACCAAGCTACAGAGCTGGCAACACACGCAGCAAGGCCTGGGGACCTCAGCTCGAAGGTCAGGGCTCAGTCAGGGTTCCTGCGAGGGCCACTGCTGCCTCCCCTCAACCCCAAGCCCGTCTCTCACTCCCGTCCACCCCGCCCTTGCCAGCCACCATTCTCCTTCCTGCCCTCACGCCACTGAGCGGGCAGAACCCAGAACCAAGACCACGGACAAATTCGGCACTGGGCAGAGCTGCACTGAGCTCCAGAAGGAGAGGAAGGCAGCGGGTCCTGCTGCTGGGAGCAAGGCTGCCTCGTCTCCCTGTAACTGCTGTTCATGCTGAGTGCAGTGCATTGGTCAAGAAGCTCACAGAGGAGGCCACACGCTCTGCCTGGCATGAGTCCACTCCCACAGGAAGCTCTGGGCCCCAGGGCCCTGCTGTCATCTCACTGTCCCCGTCCCTAGTCGACCAGTGGCAGAGCCAGGAGGGAGGTCAGGGGCCTGCCAGCTCCTACCACATGCACGCTTGCTCCTGCCAGGAGGGAAACAAACAGTCTGCACCCTTGCTTCTCAGTCAGCCTGAGTGGGCCGGGCAGCAGGGGCTTCGGACCACCATGCTGCCCTCCTCCCACCGCAGCCCGCACCCCCACGCCCGAGTCTTCAGCTGCTCTCACTGTGCCCTGATCTCTGAGCCCCCGGTCATGAGCTCGTCCACACGGTTTTCAACCCCTCATCTCCCTGCCGCATGCTCGGTAGTTCCATCACAACGTCAAGGCATAGGCCCATCCATAAACCTACCCACACAACCCCAAAGCGCAAAAGCGGAGACAGTCCCGCTGCAGCAATCACACGTTCATTCACTCATCCACTCATCCACTCAGCTCCAGAAATGCAGGTGGGTTGAGGGGTGGAGAGCTGGCCTATGGGTTGAACAAGGCAGAATTTTTGCTGACCTGACCTCAATCCATCTCAGAAAGAGGGGGCAAGCCAAGCCCAAGTAGAGTGGATTCAAAAGAGGAAGGGACTTGCAGGCAGGGGCAAAGGAGAAGGCTTGTTTAAAGAGTTTATGTCAGCAGGAGCAACGCAAGAGGGCAGGAGGACCCAGGTGCAGGAGGAGCAGGACATTCCTGGGATGAGGACCTTGAGAGGCAATGGGAGATGGGTCTAGGACAAAGATGCACTGGGGTGAACAATGCCTACAAATGTATGTCCTTCCCAGAACCTCAGAATCTGGCCTTGTTCAGAAATAGTGTCTGCAGGTGTAATTAGTTAAGATGAAGCTACACTGGAATAGGGTTGGCCCTAAACCCAGTATGATTTATAATCCTAAGAACAGAAGAGACACCGACACATGCAGGGAGAGGCCATGTGGCTAGGGAGGCAGAGATCACAAGCCAAGGAACACAAAGGGCTGCCAGGAACACCAGGAGCTGGAGAGGCAGGAAGGGGTCTCCCCTCAAGCCCTCAGAGGAAGTGTGGTCCTTGATTTCAGACTCCTGGCCCTCAGAACTGTGAGATAATCCATTTCTGTTAAGCCCCCCAGTTTGTGGTACTTAGTTACAACAGCCATAGAAAACTAATACAGTGAGGGAGCTGGCCCCAGACAGATGTGGGGACAGTCACTCCTATACCAGAAAGGGCATCTGAGTGTGTGAGTGACTTGAGTCAGACAAGCTCACACAGGCTGCTGTTGTGAATGGGCCAAGAGGGTTAGGGTTAAGGGTTAGGGTTAGGGTTAAGGTTAGGGTTAGGTGTTAGTTTAGGGTTACAGTCAAGCAGCTGCAACAACCCAGGGTAAAGACTGGGGCCACAGAGGACATTTCAATTTCAAGAATCAGCATGTTGCCAATCCTACTCCAACAAAAATTCAATAAAACTAGAAGGTGATAACAAAGAATGGCTTAAAAACTATAAGTGCATGACCAGGCATAGTGGCTCACGCCCGTAATCCTAGCACATTGGGAGGCCAAGGCAGGGTGGATCACAAGGTCAGGAGTTCAAGACCAGGCTGACCATCATGGTGAAACCCCATCTCTACTAAAAATGCAAAAGGAATTAGCTGGCATGGTGGTGCATGCCTGTAATTCCAGAGACTTGGGAGGCTGAGGTAGGAGAATTGCTTGAACTGGGACCCGGTAAGCAGAGGTTGCAGTGAGCCAAGATCGCACCACTGCACTCCAGCCTGGGCTACAGAGTGAGACTCTATCTCAAGATAAAAAAAAAAGCTAAAAGTACATCACTAAATAATCAAATGAAGATTATGCTGGGCGTGGTGGCTCACACCTGTAATCCCCGCACTTGAGGAGGCAGGAGGATAGCTTGAGCCCAGGAGCTTAAGACCTGCCTGGGCAATAGAGCAAGACCTCATTCTCCACAAAAAGAAAAAAAAAAGAGCAAAACAAAAGTGTAAAATGAAGATTATAATGAAATTCATAAAGTAAAAAATAAAATCCCTACACATCAAAACTTAAGGGACACAGCCTATCAGGTCTTAGAGAGAATTTATAGTCTTAGGTACCCTTATTAGAAAACCAGGAAAGTTGAATAAAAATGAGCTGTAACACAAAAATCAAGAGCAAATCCATAAGAAGTAGAAAGGAAGGGAAGATAACAATAAAAGCAAAAATGGATGAGGTCGAAAAATTAAGATAATCAACAAATCCAAAAGTTAGTTTTTTGAAAAGATTATAAAATTAAACCACTGGCAAGAATAATCAAAAAAAAGAAGAGAAATACATAATGAATATCAATGCTTAAAAGAGAAATTACTGTATATTTAGAGATTTTTTAAATCATAAAAGAATATTATGGACATCTGTGACACAATACATTTCAAAAGTTAGATGAAATAATTTTCCAGAAAATTTACAATTACTAAAAAGGACCCAAGAAGAAACAGGAAATAAGGTTCCAAAAATCATTATGGAAGATAAAGTAGTTAGAAATCCACTTGCTCAAAATATGTTAGAACTGACAGTTTTATAGGTGAGTATTATCAGACTTTAAGAAACAAATAATTATCTCCACCTCATTCAAACAGTTCCAAAGAAGAGAAAAGAAGGAAAGCTGACCAGCTCATTCATTGAGACTGGTATAACCTCATACCAAAACCAAAGTATGACAGCACAAGAAATATAAATTATAGGCAAATTCCACTTTTGAACACAGATTTTTTAAAATCTTAAGTAAAATATTAGTAAATTAACTCCAGCAGTACATTAAATATAACAGAAGGGTTTATTCCAGGAATGCAAGGATGGCTCAACACTGAAGAAGCTATAAAAATAATTCACACACTAATTGGCTAAAGGGGAAACATAACTATCTCAATCAATGGCAGAAAAACCATTTAGTAGCATTCAGCTCCTGAAAAATTGGGACTAGATAGAAACATTCCTAATCCGATAAAAGGTATTTATAAATTTCTTCAGTAAATACCATACTTAATGGTGGAATGTTGATAGCATTTCCATTAAGTCAGAAACAAGGAAGCCTGTTAATATTACCAATATTCTAAATTACACTGAAGAATTTACCCAGCACAATAAGGCAAGAAAAAGGAATGGGGCATGATTATTGTAAGGAGAAAGATAATATTATTTGCAGAATATATATTATTTACATAGAAAATCTACAAACACATTTATATAATTAATGAGAAAGCTTAATAAAGTTGTTAGATACAAAGTTAGCAAACAAAATTAATAATGCCCCTATATATTTTTTAAAAATTGAAAATAGAAAAAAATGTTATAGGCCAGGTGTGGTGGCTCATGTCTGTAATCCCAGCACTCTGGGAGGCTGAGGTGAGTGGATCACCTGAGGTCAGGGTTCAAGACCAGCCTGGCCAACATGGTGAAACCCCATCTCTACTAAAAATACAAAATTAGCTGGGCATGGTGGTGGACGCCTGTAATTCCAGCTACTCAGGAGGCTGAGGCAGGAGAATTACTTGAACCCAGGAGGCGGAGGTTGTAGTGAGCCAAGATCACCCCATTGCACTCCGGCCTGGGCAACAAGAGTGAAATTCCATCTCGAAAAGAAAAAGAAAAAATGTTATAATTCCCCCAAATAACAAAAGTTATCAAATACCCGAGGAATAAATATTATTTAAAAATGTAAGATCTTTATGAACAAAATTATAAAACTTTAGGGAAGGACAAAGAGAAGACATAAATAAATGTTGACAAATACAGTCATAGAAGATTCATTATCATAAAAGTGTCCATTGTCTCAAATTTTTCTATAAATTTAATACAATTCTTATCAATGGATTTGTCATAGAGCTAGAAAAACCGGCTTTTAAACTCACAAAAAAGCTAAAGGCTCAAGACTAGAAAAGGCAAGTTTAAAGACATGCCATCCCAGAGTCAGGAGTACTGCAATGCTGTGGCAAATAGTGGCACGACCTGCTATGAGATGAGTGGCACAGAGGCATACAGAGCTATGAAAGAGGAGCCAGACCTCAGGGGAGGAGGCAGAGCTAAGGGGAGGAGCCAGAGCTAAGGGGAGGAGCCACACCTCAGGGGAGGAGCCACACCTCAGGGGAGGAGCCAGACCTTAGCAGGAAATGAAGTCAGGCAGCTCACTTTCTATGTGAATTCACAAAATAAATCAGGCCCCTCCTCACACCTTATACAATCAGCCTTCAGCTGTATTAAAGTCTCGGTGAAAAAAGCTCATTTTAAAATGTATCAAATGAATATAGGAAGGTGTGTCTTTATAATTTCATAGAAAGAGAACGCACCTAAGGAAATATAATGAAAATATGATTCGTAAGTCCACAACAGAAGCATGGTGCATATAGAAAGTGCTCTTCTGTGCTATAAAGCCCGCGTGGCCACCACGTCCTGCCAAGTCCTGACACACCTGCCTGTGTGGCAGCCGCCCATGAGAGCAGGTGCTCGCGCCTTGTTGCCCACGCCACGCACCTGCTGCTCTCCTCGTCAGCTTCCCACAGCCACCAGATGCACCTCCCTAAACACCCACCCTTGCCCGTCCCACATACTCCAACACCAGAGCGGGCTGCCTGCAGCTGCAGCCACCCGGCCAGGACCTCTGCTCTCAGGCCCCATTGCCTCCTACCACCTCCTTACTCGACCTCCGGCTCCAGGCAGAAGAGCCCATACCCTGTTCCAGAGCATTCCGCAAAGGCCTGCCACGCAGTCCCCCCGTCCTTCAGACCCTTCGGCTCCTCAGCCCTATGGTCCATGCCCCACATCCCGGCAACCCCCCAACCCCAGGATCTGGTGGCCCCTCCTCCACCTCCTCCTCATGGCAGGGTCCAAGACCCCCAGGCTCCTTCCTTCCAGGGCACTTGTAGGTGCTTGCGGGGCACTTGACACCTTTACATTGGGTTTCCTCACCTGTGTGATGGGTGCAGCGCCGATCCTGTGGGGAACAGGATGCCAGGCGAGGCCACCTTCCCAGCCAGGTGAGCCTGCCAGCGCCCATCTCTGTGTCCCCTCCCTACCGCACAGCTCTTGCCCATCCTCTGAGGCATCGCCCTCTCCCAGCACAGCCATCTCCACGTACACGGACAAATCCATGTCCCCAGGTTACGGCAGGGACCGTGGGGCAGGGCCTGCCGGAGGCCAGGGGGCAAGTCCTACCCCCCCATGCCCAGTCCTGGGGGCTACGGAGATGCCATGAGTTGATGTTTTCTTCCTTTCTGTGGCTCACGTGCTTTTGTTTTGTTTTGTTTTATGAGAAAAATGTTTCCTTTGCCCAGAGAGGAAACCTGCCCCCCAGGCAAACCCCAAAGGCTGACGGGGCGGGGCCCATGGGGGGGCACACTCACAGGGGCAACCCGGCCTGCACTGTGTACGGCCCGTGGAAGCTCCGGCGGTCCCTCAGGCCATCCACCACGTTGTACTGGATCATGGACAGCGGCTCCAGGGTGCTGGGAGCAGAGGAGAAAGCATGTCTGTGTCCCCGTGTTGCAGGTGGGACAGAGCAGACAGGCAGAGGGTTCACCCCCAACCAAGGGCCGAGCCGAGTGGCTGCAGGCTGGGTGTACACAACAGTAGGAGCTGGGCCCCTTCAGGCCCCCACAGGCCCCTCCTGCTCACCTGGGCCTCCCCGGGCTGGGCTCTGACTGGGATTCTCAAGGGAGCCCCTAGGAGGCCCTGGGTTTGGGGGCAGCTGGGAGCACGGACAGTGGCCCATACTCACTCTCCCACGGGGTCCAGGGCGGCCGCGTCCTTCCTCTCTGCCGTGTAAAAGGGTGGGTCATAGATCAGGAACTCCGTCTGTAGCAAAACAGGGAGTTTTCCCTCAGATTTTTACCCCCACTGCAAAGCTGGCCCAGGCACCAGGGTGAAAGGGCTGCTCAGCTGGGTCTGAACCCGACGCCAACATCCCAACATGCAGGGCAGAAGCTCCAAGCTGGGCAGAGCCCAGTGCCAGGCAGAGCTGGGGGCTAGGCTCAGGGACCTCCACCCTGGGGCCAGCTGAAGGGCAGGTGGCCATGACTTGGGGGCCTTGGGGGTCTTCCCAGAGTAGGGCAGGGGGCTAAGCTGGACCCTAGAGGCAAGGAGGATGCTATGTGGTGGAGACCAAGGGGAGGCAGTGGAAGCAGCAGCCTGGAATGTTCTGGATAGGCCAGAGAGAAGCCCTGCACCAGGAGGGCGGGGGTCTCCCCGGGGCCATTAGCCATCTCCCTGTCTCTGTGTCTCTGTCTCTCTTCCATGCCTGGTGCCTGGAAAGGGGCCAGAGCCATTCACCGGGGTGGGTGGGGTCTAGGACCAGGGCATGACCTGGGAGAATGGGGCCAGGGGGGCTGGACCCCAGGACGGTCATGGGAGAAGCCCGAGCCTCGAGCTCTGTGGGGATCAGTGTGCCCCCACCCAGGCCCCTCCACCACCTCCAGCTGTGGGGCCCCTGTGACCTGACTTCTCTGTGCCTCAGTTTCCTCAAATGTCAAACAGGGGCTGCCAGACGCACAGATCCCCCTGTGGCTGCAGTGGCTGGGAGCCAGGATTAATACCAGATGGATGGGGACAGGGCCGCCCTCCCCTCCCCAGGGGCCTGGCCACTCCGCCTGGTTGGGCTTGGGCAGGCGCTCACCTCCCAGGGCACCTTCTCGTTGGGCACAGGGAAGCGCGTGACGGGGCAGTTGGGGTAGAGGAGGTGCCGGGCATTCACGTGGTAGCTGTCGCCCGGCTCCTCCGTCTTCTTCCTGCCTCCCGGCTCAGCATCCGGCTCCTCCACGGCCTTCTGGGAGGCTGGGGACAGTCAGGAAGCTGTGACGCAAGGCGGAGCCCGGGCTCAGGTGCCCACCCGCAGGACAAGGACTTCCTCTGTGGTCCTTCCACCAAAACATCTGGGCTCCTCCACCTCCCCAAGCCCAAATGGCCATGCAGGTCAAACACTGGCTCTGAAGTGGGCAGGGCCCCCATGGAGGATGGCCATTGGAGCTCAGGCAGCGTCCCCGCCGGCACCTGCCTCTTTGTGCAGTGGCAATCAGGGACCTCGGTAATGAGCTGAACTCACAGTGCAGTTACGAGGGCAAATATGCTCCTTGAGGGCCAGCGAAACTCAGTGGCCCGAGGAAGGCTACTTATGTCCATTTCATAGCCGGCTGCGAATTTAGGAAAACAGACTTTGCTTCTCGTCACTCAGCCCACGTGACCAGGTTCGGACACAGTCTGCAGCTGCCCGGCTCGCACCCCCACTCTGCAGTGCGGTATGTGGGGAGCTCAGGGCACAGCAGGCCAGGCCTCCCTGTGGACGTCCAGGAACCAGGTCAGGTCAGGGATTGGGCGGGGCCTTGGCGCCAGCGTCGGTGGGTGGGCTGAGTTCCTGAGGGCGTTGGCCCTGCCAGGCCTGGAACAGGCTGCAGCCAGTGCCTTCCTCCTAGACAGAGCCCCCCCACCCCCAGCTGCCTCTCCTCCCAACTGACCCCAGACCCAAAAGAACACAGGCGGGTGGAGACCAGCTGTTGGCCTGGCCACCCACTCACCCAGAGTGGGGACGTCCGCCTCCGAGCTGAAGCCGCTGGCCCGCAGCGTCCTCACAATCCAGTGCAGGGCTCGGGCTGTCTGGGCCACCTGGAAGGCATGGCCCAAGACACAGTGAGCACTTGCCACCCACACGCATGGTACACACCCCACTGCCCACTGAGACTTCACGCCCCCAGCCAGGAGCCCCACCCCTGTCACTCAGCTCCTGCGCCCTTTAAAAGTGAGACACCACCTCCTCCCCAGGCAGCCACCAAGCCAGCCAGGACGCTGCCCCAGGCCCACCCGGCTCCCCCCGGGGGCTGCCAAGTCACACATCTGATGGTGCAGCCTGCCCAAGAGACACAACAGTGGGACTGTCACTGGACTGGACAGGCCAGAGGCTGGAGCCAGCATGACGCCGCAGTCAGGCAATTCTGCACCACAGGGAGAGGTCACAGGCCGCCAAAGCCAGAGGCTTCCAGGGTTCCTGCACCTCCCAGGAGGAGCCTCCCCAGGGGCCGATGCGCCCCCCACCGGGGACAGGGGGACATGTCTCACTCGTGTGGCTCAGTGCTGGGCACCCTGTCAGGGGTCCCAGCATGGCCAAGACCGGGGGAGAGGGCGGCCTGGGCAGACCCCTGGGTGCAATGGACAGGACTGGTGGATGGTGGATGCCCCAGCAGCACAGGGCCCAGCCCTGCCCCACAGAGCAAGGCTGGGAGCAGCAGCACTGGGTGGCTGAGCCATCCACAGGGCTCAGCGCTGACCGCAGGGGCTGCCGCGGCCGCAGGTGCTGTTGTTGGAAAGCACGGCCCGGCCCAGCTGGTGGACGTTGATGAGGTGGGGCAGGCAGACCCCGAGAGGCCGTCTCTAAGCCCTCCCCACCTCGGTCTTGTGGCCTCTCCAGGGCTCAGACACAGGATCCCACAGCCTCCTCGGAGGCCGGGAGGGGACAAGCACTCTGTTTCCTGGGAGCAGCGAGGAGCACAGCCCGGCCATGGAGGCCTCAGTGCACACAGGAGGAGCTCAGTCACAGAGACCCTTAGGCGGGGTTTTCTGGAGGACACACAGGGTGCCTCTTCCAGCTGGGAACGGCTGCCCGACATTCCGGCCTCCTCACCATCACTTCTCAGAGCCCTCCTTCTCGGTGCCACCACATGGCAGAGCCGCCCACCAGGCCCAGCAGTGGCACCTGACAGAAGCCCGGACCTCGGACCCACCTGCTCCTCCAGGGAGGCCAACCTCTGCTCCAGGGAGCCCGACCTCTTCAGTGGGTCCAGGTCCAGCAAGTCCACCATGGCGTCAACCCTGAAAGAGGAAGCAGCTGAGCTGGATGCACACCACACCTTGCGGCCCCGGGAACGCCACACCGCTCTGCAGACAGCCCTGCCAGACGCAGCCACCAAGGCCCTGTGTCAGCCTTTGCTTCCTCTTAATATGAAACTATTTCTAACATGCATTTCTCCCATAGAACCAAACTGCCCAGGGCCCCAAAGGGGAAGACGTCTCAGCAGACAGACAGCCGAGGCTCACACGGCAAGCTCTGGCAGCCTGTCGATCCCAGGAGAGAGGGGCAGGTGAGTGAGCTGTGAGGGGCAGGTGAGTGAACTGAGGGAGGGCCAGGTGACAGGTCATAAACAATGAAACTTCCTCTGGGCACAGCAGAGGTTGGTTTTGTTTTGGGGGTGATGTGGCGGGGCACTGTTGCTTGAGAATATTTGGTTTCTTATTTTGTGGGGTTGTGGAGCAGTGCTGCTGTTCTAACGATGTTTGGTGCCTGTCGTATTTTGTGGGGGTCGTGGAGCGGTGCTGTTTTTCTGGGAGTATTTGGTTTCTGTCTTGTTTTGTGGGGTTGTGGAGTGCTGCTATTATTCTGGAAATGTTTGGTTTCTGTCTTATTTTGCTTCGCCCAGCCTTGGCCTGCTGTGTTTATGGTTAAAATAACTCTGTGGGCAAACCCGAGTCTCCAGCTCTCATCCGCTGTCCCCTGGGCTCCCTCACTTCCTTTCATCCACAGCGCCCACTGCAAGTGATATTTTTATAATACGCTGAGCAACTATTTTAGTAACACAGAAATTTTCTGGGGATATGACCCACTTTAAACAGTTATCTAGGGAAAGGGAAGAAAGTGATTTCGCCCCAGGCCTGGGCGTCTCCTTTCACCCACATTTCATTTTGCTTAATTCCACAAAAGCCGCTTAACCGCACCTGCCACATTTTCCCAGACAGCCTTGCAAACATGCGACGGTGGTTACTGGAGCCTTCTCGGACCCACGTGATTCCACCACTGTGAGATGCAGGGTCTAGATTTGCAGACAGAGCTTGTCCTTGACCCCCAAAGCTCCAGCCCTGCCCTGTGGGCGAGGAGCTTTGGTGAACTCAGCTCACCTCAATGCCGCAAGGTTATGGCACCCCACACTCATGCGCCTCCCGGGTCCCCGGCTTCCTCACTGGAGGAAGGGACGGTGACCAGGTTCGGGCCCTTGGTACGGGCTGAGGAGCTCTTTCCTCACTTTCCCTGGAGACCGTGTTCTGCAAGATCAGGTCAACTGAAGCACATCAGCTTCTGTCCCAGGTCCTTCTGCGGATAAGCCAGAGCTGCTGACCAGTGGGAGTGACAGCTGAGCACACCAGCCAGCGGCCCAGCGGAAACATGTTCTGCAGCCTCAACTTGGGAAAACTTCTACTCATATACAAATATGCATTAGAGTTGGGGTCTCACCCTGTCACCCAGGCTGGAGTGCAGCGGCACCATCATGGCGCACTGCAGCCTCGAAGCCCTGGCCTCAGACTCCTGAGCAGCTGGGACTTGACCCCATGTGCACCACCATACCTGGCTACTCTTTCCTTTTTTGTTGTTTTATTTATTTTTTGTAGAGATGGGGTCTCACTATGTTTCCCAGCCTGGTCTCAAACTTTTGGCCTCAAGAAATCCTCCCGCCGTGGCCTCCTTAGTAGCTGGGATCACAGGCATGAGCCACCATGCCTGGCTAATTGTTTTATTTTTGTAAAATAAAAATTTTTGTAGAGACGGGGGTCTCACTGTGTTGCCTAGGTTGGTCTTGAACTCCTGGGCTCGAGTAATCCTCCCACCTCAGTCTCCCAAAGTGTTGGGATTACAAGCGTGAGCCACCGCGCCTGGCCTGAAAATTTATATTTTAGTTAAGCGTTTTCAACCTCAGAAAATAACTGAAGGTGCCCAACTTCCACTGAGCACCCAGGCTGGGAAATAGGCAGCAGACCAGCTCTGAGCTTTAAGACGTCTGGGATAGGGCAGGAGCTGAGAGGCATTTGGGACTAAATTTTTTTTTTTTTAGGTGGAGTCTTGCTCTGTCACCCAGGCTGGAGTGCAGTGGTGCGATCCCAGCTCACTGCAACCTCCACCTCCTGGGTTCAAGCGATTCTCCTGCCTCAGCCTCCCAAGTAGCTCGGATTACAAGCACACACCACCACACCCAGCTAATTTTTGTATTTTTAATAGAGATGGGGTTTCACCATGTTAGCCAGGATAGTCTTGATCTCCTAACCACGTGATCTACACACCTCAGCCTCCCAAAGTGCTGGGATTACAGGCGTGAGCCACTGCGCCAGGCCTGGGACTGATTCATTTGCGACCCAGCCCACTCCCTTAAGGCAAGAGGCTGCAAAGTTGCTGGGGCCTGCATTCCAGGCCACACTGCTGGCCAGTGGTGGAAGCTGAGCCACCTCTCTCACTTTCCTGGGCCTCCACTTCCTCATGGGTAAAAGTGGAAGGAAAAATACCTCTCTCTGCAAAAGGGTTGAGCGAGATGATGCAGGTGAAGGGTGTGGTCCTCAGTGAGCCCTTAATACACGCCGGCCGGCCATCGTATTCCAGCCCTGACTATGTCGGTCATCAGCAGAGCTGTGGCCTTCCAGCTTCATCCCGACATGTGGAGGCCGCCTTTCAGAAACTCTCCCAAGCCCCTTCCCCCAGCATCTGCGCCCTGGGCATGGCCACTGCTCAAAGTCCCAGACGAGGCCATTCATCAAACCTGTGCTTGGCCACAGCAAGTAAGAGAAGGTTCTCAGGGCACTGCATGGCCCCAGGCCCCTTCTCTGTAAGTGGACCACCAGAGCCAAACGCCAGGGCTGAGCAGGCCTGGAGACCAGCGACCCCAGCCTCCTGCAACTCTGCCAGGCCAGGAACTAGCAGCAGTTCCAGAATTGCACAGGATTTCCTGAGTGCCTTCTAGGCACTGGGCCTGCTCTATGTCCCAGGATACTATGGGGAACATGTGGGACTCTGTCCCTACTCTCACATGGAGCCTGGCAGTTAGACATGACCCAACCCACAAACCCACCAGCCAACCAACCAACATCCAGATTCCAGAAAGACAGGGGATGGGGACAGGGTGGGTGGAGGGCAGGAAAGGCCCTCCAATGAAGTGAGGCCTGAATAGAGACAGACAGCAAGTCCTGACTCTCTCTGGTAGAAGACTGTTCTAGGCAAAGAGCATGCCAAGGGCTCAACTGGAAGTCATCATGCCCAGACTCAAGCAAACAGGGCACGTGTATCTAGTTCACTCAGAATGGAAGCTAGAAGGGGCTTTGACATCAGCTAGTTCATTAAGGTCCTACATTGTCACCATCGTCATTACTATTGCCACCATAATCACCATCATCACTATCACCACCACCACCACATCCACCATCGTCACCACCACCAGCACCACCACTACCATCACTACCACCACTGTCACCATCACCATTACCACCACCACCACCATCACCACTACCACCATTACCACTATCACTATCACCACCATCACCATTACCACCACCACCACCACCATCACCACTACCACCATTACCACTATCACTATCACCACCATCACCACCACCACCATCACCACCATCACCACCATCACCACCACCACCATCACCACCATCACCACCATCACCACTACCACCATTACCACTATCACTATCACCACCATCACCACCACCATCACCACCATCACCACCACCACCATCACCACCACCATCACCACCATCACCACCATCACCACCACCACCATCACCACCATCACCACCATCACCACCACCATCACCACCACCATCACCACCACCACCATCACCACCATCACCACCATCACCACCACCATCACCATCACCACCATCACCACCACCACCATCACCACCATCACCACCACCATCACCACCATCACCACCACCACCATCACCACCACCACCACCACCACCACCATCACCACCATCACCACCATCACCACCACCATCACCACCAACATCACCACCACCATCACCATCACCACCATCACCACCATCACCACCACCATCACCACCACCACCATCACCACCACCATCACCACCATCACCACCACCACCATCACCACCACCATCACCATCACCACCATCACCACCATTAGGCATTGCTGGGCCTCCCCAGGTGGGACATGTACTCATGGTGCCTGTGGACCTGCAGGAGGTCCCCCAGAGGCTTCCCACCCCCAGGCCCACCTGAGCCCCCATACTTATTGCTGATGTCCTCGATCTTCTGCTCGGGCCGCTGCTTTTGCTGGAACTGCTGGTTCTGGAGGTAGTTCTCCTTCAGGTAGATCTCCCAGGAGAGCAGGGCTGCCTCCTCGTTCTTCTCCAGCTTGTTCTCTGTCAGGGTGGGAGGACAGAGCAGGGAACCTGGAATCCTCAGGAAGTGGGCCCTGAAGCCCTGACCCACCGGGGGGCCCCGTGGGAGGGGGCCAGTCCTGAGTGGCAGGAAGAGCCTGCCGCACACCTGCCCCCAAGGGGGCCTCTAGGCTCGGTCCCCACCACTTGCTCAAGGCCAGCAGAAGGCCAGTGGCCTGAGTGGCCTGCACGCCTGCCGAGCGTCCAGGGTTCCGGGCAGAGCTGCCACACCATCTCCACCCCCCTGCACCCGGGAGGCCAGGACATTCAGGAGAGGCACTGGGACTGGCGTACTGAGCTGCTTGTGCCTCTTGGCCGGAGTCTTCAGCACCACCCTCTTGATGAAGAGCTGAAGGTGACTGAGGAGGATGAAGGGGGGCGGTGCGGCAGGGCGGCTGTGGTACTCCTCGATCAGGTCGTGGCGCTGGAACTTCCAGATCTGGTCTGTGTGCTCCTGCACCTGCTGGAAGGTGTAGCTGTCGGGGAGGAGAGGTCAGGGTGTTTACCCGGAACAGACCCTCTCACCGCCCACGTGCCCACTGTGATGCCACAGAGAGCGGAGCCACGCCACACGGGAGGCCAGCTCCAGGCACAGAACTCAGCCCACAGACCTCACAATTCCAGGCTTCCTGGGAACCAAGGCAAGAAAAAAGGAGAAGCATGCAGCCTTTCGATTTCATAAGCCTCACTGATGAATAACACGCAGTGAGTGTTTATCAGGAGACAGACGCTGTCTGGCATTGAACTCTAAGACCTGATCTGCGGATTCTGACGAGCACAAGAGCCAGACCCTCCAGGGGTGCATGTGGAAGAGGCAGGGCTGCAGGGGCCTCCTTGATGTGTCTCAGGGTGACAGGCACAGAGCCCTCCGCAGTGGGAGCCGGCAGTGTGGGTGTCATACTTGCTGCAGGGACAGCGTCCTGCCACCAGCCCCTTGGCCTCGAGATGACAGTCCTGGCCCATGCTCAGGTTGTCTCAATGTTCAGAGCCCACGTTAAAGCAAAAGGTGGCAACCTCAGCAACTTAGCCAATGAAACAAGAAGAAAAACATTGGTTCCTAACAAAACCAGGAACACAAGGATTTTCATAGTCCTGGGTAGCACAGGGTCTGTCTGCAGAGGCTGGGAAGGGCTCTGAGGGCCTGGAAGGCTTTCTGAATTATGGGGGCAGCACGGGGAGACCGGGCTTTCTGTGGGCCATGACAGCTCCGCAGCTGTGCTGGGCTCCTCAGCTCCACTGTCAGGGCCAGGAATTGGCCACAGAACCCCCAGAGCCAACCCTGGGGCCCACTAGGACCCCAAACACCTGCGTTTTCATTCTGCATGGCCTCCTGGTTCCCTGGAGTTCTTTTTTATGCTGCCTCTGGTGTGAGGTCCTCAGCATTTAATTTGTTCTAAGTTTAAAAGCTGCAAGAGCAAAACAGAACCCCAAAAGCCTGGGGCCCACAGCTGCTGTGGCTGAGCAGAGACAGGACCCCAGAGGACCACGTCCACCAGGGGCCGGATGGACAGCCACCTATTTTGTACTTCTTGTTTCAAAAGCAACAATAGCAAATAACATTCCAAAAGTTCTATGATAAGACTGGGTGTTTCAAGACACTAAGGATTTAAAGAAAATCCTAGACATTTTCAAAGAGAAGAAACAGCTACTGCATGGGTCTCCTGATGCTACTGTAGTGAACCGCCACGGCCTTGGCAGCTCAAAGCAATCAGACTCTTCTCTCAGTCCTGGAGGTCAGGAGTCTCACTGGGCTAAAACCAAGGTTCAGCAGGGCTGTGCTCCTCCCATAGGTCAGGAGCCTCCATGCCTTGCCTTTCCTGCCTTCCAGAGGCCACCTGCATTCCTGGGCTGGGGTTCTCACCTCCTCCTGATGCTCACTTCCACCATCACATTCCTTCTCTGCCTCCCTCTTCCAAGGCCCCTCGTGATGATGTCAGGCCCATGCAGATAACCCCAGATAATTTCCCATCTCAGGATCCTCCACTTAACCCCACCCTCCCAGTCCCTTTTGCCACATACGGCCCCATAGCCACAGGGTTCGAGTGTGGACATCCCTGGGGCTGTTATTCAAACTGCCACAAATGCCACAAACACCAGGCCCAGAGGAGGTGGACACGTGTGCAAATCCACAAAACCAGCAAAGCACGTGAAGACGTGCAGATGAGGAAGACCCTAATGGCGCGGGAGGGCGGACACTGAGCTGCCCACAGATGGATCGGAACTCCAGGAAGGCACCGCAGAGCTCGTGCCGTCTGAGGCACACAGTGGGGGTGGCAGGAACACGTCTAGGGCTGGGGAACTGGCCCCAAAAAGCTAAAGAACCCAGCAACTAAGAGAAATGCTCACACTTACAGGTGGCAGACAGGAAGAGAAACCACCTGCTGGGATGCTGAGACTTGCTCGCAGGAGCTTTCGGAACTGGCTGAGGTCAGCTGGGACCAATGTGGCCAGCTGGAGTCTGCACAGCCCGAGTTTCTACCCCGGGGTCCCAGTAACTCCGCCCGAATGTGCACACGAGACCCATGAGGAGGCACAACTTTCCAGAACCCCCTTTTCTTCCACCAGCCACTTACTAATCCAAGAACCCACCCTCGAACCTTCCCTAATAGAAACACTGCATTAAAGCCAGCACGGGGAGACAGACATGAACTGCGCCCCTGTCCCTTGTGGGTTGGCCTAGAATAAAAGCTTTTCTTTTCTCAAAAACCTAGTGTCACAGTATTGGCCTCCTGCACATGGGGGAGTGAGCCCTTTTGCTCAGTAACAGGGAGAAACAGGCAGAGCCCTCGGGGTGACAAGGGGACAGCCCTGAGCAGCAGCGGCCCCAGCACACTCCCCAGGCAGAGCAGTGAGCTCACGAATAATGCTGCTCCTGCGCAAAAGGAACGGGGCTGATGCCGACATCCCTGCCCTCCGCGGCAGCGCCGTGAGCAGGGCCCATGTGGATCTGCCGCACTGTGGGTCCCCAGCAGCCACAAGGACAGACCCACGCCAGCTCAAGAGACGCAGCAGTGACCACAGAGAGTGGCTGTGCCCACTCCACCAGGATATGAGTGACACACCTCTGTGCACCAGCCCATCATCCACACTGTCCACAAGACCCTGGAGACAGCGTGGCCACTGCGGCCCAGGAACGCCGCCCACCCACCCACCTGCAGGCCAGCCCCACCCAGGTGCTCACTTGAACATGGCGATGAGGAGGTTGAGCAGCAGGATGTTGGTGAAGAGCAGGTAGAGGCAGAGGAGGAGGACCGTCAGCCACTCAGGGAAGGCCGGCCTCTGCTGCGTTGCATCACTCTCGGGGCACTTGGGCTTGTAGGGGTCGGTGCCGTTGGGGCTGCAATGCTCCGGGTTGAAGTTCACACCTGGCGTTGGGAATGGGGGTGGGTGAGCCAAGAAAACAACACAGAGTCAAGAGGAAACTGGCAGGAGGGGGCCCTCGAGGCCTCCAGTCACTGCCAGGTCCCCCGCAGGCCTGATGCTGCTCATCTGGGTGACCTCAGCTGTCACCTCTGGGCCAGAAGTCCAGAAAGAGGCATCTGTCTCCAGCCAGATGCAGGTAGGAGGCCCCAGGGGCAGAGCTGCACCCAGGCTGGCCTGTGCCTCCGCCCAGGGTGTGCCACCCACCAGGGCACTGCCAGGGTCCCAGCCAGGGCCAGCACCAGGTCCCAAGCCTGGGGAGTTCAATTTGGTGGGAAATAATTTAAAAGGAAAGGCCAGGAGCAGTGGTTCATGCCTGTAATCCCAGCATTTTGGGAGGCCAAGGCGGGCGGATCACCTGAGGTCAGGAATTTGAGACCAGCCTGGTCAATATGGTGAAACCTTGTCTCTACTAAAAATACAAAAATTAGCCAGGCATGGTGGCAAGCGCCTGTAATCCCAGCTACTCGGGAGGCTGAGGCAGGAAAATCACTTGAATCCGGGAGGGAGGTGGAGGTTGCAATGAGCCGAGATTGCGTCATTGCACTCCAGCCTGGGCAACAAGAGCAAATGTCTGCCTCAAAATTTAAAAAAAAAAAATAATAAGGATTGAAAAGGAAAAAAATAACAACTATCCCAAAGAGAAGAGAGACAGGGAGATGTGGAAAAGGGAAGATGCTGCAGAGGCAATGCATCGACAAGTGAAACGGGTGATTGTGAAGCAAAATAGCGTCCTGCGTGCATAGAAAGTAAGGACTATTGAATATGGAACCAGCTTCTACCTTAAACAAACCTCTAAGGAAACATAGGAAGTTGTTAACAGTGGTTAACTCCGGGAGGTGAAATTAGGAATAACATTCTTTCCTTATACTCATCTTGAATTTTAAAATTGTTCAACAATGAGCAATGCACTATTGAGTAATCAAACCTATTTTGAATGTGTTACTAATTTTCTAAGATAGAAACTCACTCTGATGGCTATAAATTCCTATATTAAAAAAGAGCTGAAATTATTAATGTAACTTTCCACTGTAGCAAACTAGAAAAAGAAGAGCAAACCACCCTTTCACAATAAAAACACTCAAGAAGTTAGGAATCAAAGAGAACCTCTTTGATTGAAAGGACATTTACAAAAACCCTGCAGCTAACATCATACCCAGTGGGAAAGACTGGATGCTTTCCCCGAGACAAGCCAAAAGCAAGCAGAAGAAGGAAAGAATGAAGATTAGGATATAAATGAGATCGAGAAAACAAAAACAATGAATGTCAACAAACCAAATTCAGTTCTTGAAAAAGAGCGACAAAAAAATTACCACCTTGTAGCTAGACTGATCCAGGAAAAAAAGAGAGAAGGCTCAAATTGCCAAAATCAGAAATGAAAGAGAGGATATTACTACTAATCTTACAAAAAGAAAAAGAACTCACAGGAAATCCTAGAGAAAATTGCATGCTAAAAAATTAGATAATCTAGATGAATGGACAAATTCCTAGAAAGACACAAACTACCAAAGGTGACTGGAGAAGAAACAGAAAATATAAATAGACCTATAACACATAAAGAGATTGAATTAGTAAGTTAAAAACATCACACAAAGAAAAGTCCACACTCGGAGGAGTTCACTGGTGAATTCTACCAAATGTTCACGGAAGAATTAAAACCACTCTTTTACAAACTCTTCCAAAATATAAGAGAAGGAACTACTTCCTAAGCCATTTTATGAGGCAGTATTATCCTGATGCCAAAACTAGGCAAACATATTACAAGAAAACCACAGACCAATAACCTTCATGAATGTAGGTGCAAGAATCATCAAAAAACAGCTAGCAAAGTGAATCCAGCACCATATAAAAGGGATTATTCACCAAGACCAAGTGGGACGTGTCCCAGGAACACACAGTTGGTTTAACATTCGAAGGTCAATTGATGGAATGCACCATATTAATAGTAAAAGGATCAAAGACCATCTGAACATTCGAATAAGTGCAGGAGAAGCAGCTGACAAAGTCTACCACTCCTTCACATAAAAACACTCAAGAAACTAGGAATAGAAGGGAACTTCTTCAACCTGATAAAGGACATTTACAAAAGCCCCACAGCTAACATCACACTTAATGGTGAAAGACTTGTTCCCTAAGATCAGTGGACTCGTCTTAAGATCAGGAGCAAGGCAAGGATGTCCCCCGTTGTCCCTTCTGTTCAACATTGTACTGGAGGTTCTAGCCAGAGCACTTAGGCAAGAAGAAGAAATAAAAGGCAACCAGTTTGGAAAGGAACAAGTAAAACTCTCTTTTTGCAGATGACATGGTCTCGTATATGACAAATCCACTAAAAAACTATTAAAAGTAATAAAGAAGTTTAGCAAGGTTTCAGGGTTCAAGATCAATCTACAAAAGACAATGTATTTCTATATACCAGTCATTAACAATTTGAAATGAAATCAATAGGACAATTCTATTTATAATAGCTTGGACAATAATAAAATATTTAGGAATAAATTTAACAGAAGCATTAAGACTTATTACTGAAAACTATAAAACATTATTGAGAGAAATTAAAGAATTAAATAAGCAAAAAGACATCCCATGTTCATAATCAAAATCACAGATGCCCTTTTTGGAGAAATTGATGAGCTGACCCAAAAATTCTTTTGAAGCCAAGGGACCTAGAGGCCAAAGCAATCCTAGAAAAGAACAAATTAGGACTCACACTTCCGAATTTCAAAACTTACTACAAGGCTACGCTCACCAAGACAGTGCGGTCAAAACTTACTACAAGGCTATGCCAACCAAGACAGTGCAGTCAAAACTTACTACAAGGCTACGCTCACCAAGACAGTGCGGTCAAAACTTACTACAAGGCTACACCAACCAAGACAGTGCGGTCAAAACTTACTACAAGGCTACACTAACCAAGACCGTGCAGTCAAAACTTACTACAAGGCTACGCTCACCAAGACAGTGCAGTCAAAACTTACTACAAGGCTACACCAACCAAGACAGTGCGGTCAAAACTTACTACAAGGCTACACCAACCAAGACAGTGCAGTCAGAACTTACTACAAGGCTACACCAACCACGACAGTGCGGTCAAAACTTACTACAAGGCTATGCTCACCAAGACAGTGCAGTCAAAACTTACTACAAGGCTACGCTCACCAAGACAGTGCGGTTCTGGCACAAGGACAGACATTAGTGGAGTTGAACTGAGACTCTAGAAATAAGCCCTTATGTTAATGGCCCACTGATTTTCAACAAGGTTGCCAAGATGCTTCGCTGGGGAAAGAACAGTCTTGTCAACAAATAGTGCTGGGACAACAGGAGAGCCACAACGAAGACCGACCCTTACCGCACACCAGGCCAAACAAAAAGTGAAAGCTATAAAACACTTAGTAGAACACAGGCATAAATCATGGCAATGGTTTTCAGCTAGCACACCAAAAGCACAATGAACAAAGATATTGATAAGTTGAATGTCATCAAAATTTCAAAAGGTTGTGCCTCAAATGACACCGTAAAGAAAATAACAAGTCAGCGCACAGATTGACAAAAAAAATTCAAATCATACATTTGGTAAGAGACTGGCATCCTTATGTAAAGAACTCTTACAACTCAATAATATAAAAGACAACTCAATTGAAAAATGGGCAAAGATGGCTGGGGGCAGTGGCTTACGCCTGTAATCCCAGCACTCACGCCTGTAATCCCAGCACTTTGGGAGGCCAAGGCGGGCGGATCACGAGGTCAGGAGATCGAGACCATCCTGACCAACATGGTGAAACCCTGTATCTACTAAAAAACACAAAAATTAGCCAGGCGTGGTGGCGTGCGCCTATAGTCCCAGCTACTCAGGAAGCTGAGGCAGGAGAATCACTTGAGCCCAGGAGGCAGAGGTTGCAGTGAGCCGAGATCGCACTACTGTACTCCAGCCTGGGTGACAGAGTGAGACCCCATCAAAAAAGAAAAAAAAAGAAAAATGGGCAAAGGAGAGGAAGAGACATTTCTTCAAAGAAGACATACAGATGACCCAGTTAGCACAGGAGGAGATGCTCAACATGGCGGGTCCTTAGAGAAATGCCAGTCAAAGCAACAAGGAGAGCCACTTCTCACCCACTGGGATGCGAGCTTTTTTTTTAAATGGACAATAACAAATGTTGGTAAGAAGGTAGAGAAATTGGAATCCTGGGACTAGGCAGGCAGGAATGTGGAATGCAGCCGGTTCTTTGGAAAACAGCCCAGCACGTCCACAAAAACTTAAACATAGAGTTCCCATATGAGCCAGCCATGCATTCCTAGGTGTCTAAGAGAAATAAAAACATACCCACACAAAACCCTATAAATAACTGTTCATGCTACGTTATTCACAGCATTTGAAAAGTGGAAATGGCCCTGCATGGTGGCTCATGCCTGTCATCCCAGCACTTTGGGAGGCCGAGGCAGGTGGATCACCTGAGGTCAGGAGTTCAAGACCAGCCTGTCCAACATGGTGAAACCCCATCTCTACAAAAAATACAAAAATTAGCCAGGCATGGTAGCAGGTGCCTGTAATCCCAGCTACTCGGGAGGCTGAGGCAGGAAAATTGCTTGAACCCAGGAGGCGGAGGTTGCAGTGAGCCGAGACTGCGCCACTGCACTCCGGCCTGACTCCCTCTCAGGAAAAAAAAAACAGAGCAAGACTCCCTCTCGGGGAAAAAAAAAATTTAAATATTAATTAATTTAAAAATTTTTTAATTAAAAAATTAAATATTAATTAATTTTTTTAAAAAAGGAAAAGTGGAAACAACCCATATGTCCACCAACTGATGAATGGATGAACAAAATGTGGTGTGTCCACACAGCAGGGTCCTATTCAGCCGTAAACGAGAAGTAAATACTGATACACGGTGACGAACCTTGAAAACGTGACGTCAAGTAAAAGAAGTCAGACACCAAAGACTGCCCATTACATCATCCAGTTTCTATGAAATGCCCAGAAAAGGCAACTCACAAGTAGCTTCATGGGTGGCTGTGGCTGAGGGAAGGGGAACGGGAGTGGCTGTGAGTGAGTATACAGGGTCTTTTCAGGGTGATGCAAATGTTATAAAATTAGATTCTGTAAAGATACTGAAAACCACTGACAGGTGCACTTTATCCAGGTGAACTTTCTCTCAATGAAGCTGTTAAACAAAACAAAACAAAACAAAAACCTTCTATATGAAAAGTGTTCTCTCTGGCAGGCATGGTGGCTCATGCCTCTAATCTCAGCACTGTGGGAGGCCAAGGGGGTAGATCACTTGAGCTCAAGAGTTCCATACTAGCCTGGGCTACGTGGTGAAATCCCCATCTCTACAAAAAATATGAAAATTAGCCGGGTGTGTTGGTGTGCACATGTAGTCCCAGCTACTCGGGAGACGGGTGGGAGGAGGACTCGAGCGCAGCAGGTGGATGTGCCACTGCACTCCAGCCTGGGTGACAGAGCAAAACCCTGTCAAAAAATGGAAGGAAGGAAGGGAGGAAGCGAGGAAGGAAGGGAGGAAGGGAGGAAGGGACAGAGGGAGGAAGGAAGGGAGGAAGTGAGGAAGGAAGGGAGGAAGTGAGGAAGAAAGGGAGGAAGGGAGGGAGGGAGAAAAGGAAGGGAGGGAGGGAGGAAAGGGAGGGAGGAAAGGGAGGGAGGAAGGAAGGGAGGAAGGAAGGGATGAAGGGAGGGAGGAAGGGAGGGAGGGAGGAAAGGGAGGGAGGGAGGGAGGAAAGGAGGGAGTGAGGGAGGGAGGGAGGGAGGAAGGGAGGGAGTGAGGAAGGAAGGGAGGGAGGAAGGGAGGGAGGAAGGAAGGGAGGGAGGAAGGAAGGGAGGAAGGAAGGGAGGAAGGAAGGGAGGAAGGAAGGGAGGAAGGGAGGGAGGGAGGAAAGGGAGGGAGGAAGGGAGGGAGGAAAGAAAGGAGGAAGGAAGGGAGGAAGGGAGGGAGGGAGGAAAGGGAGGGAGGGAGGGAGGAAGGGAGGAAGGAAGGGAGGAAGGAAGGGAGGAAGGAAGGGATGAAGGGAGGGAGGAAGGGAGGGAGGGAGGAAAGGGAGGGAGGGAGGGAGGAAAGGAGGGAGTGAGGGAGGGAGGGAGGGAGGAAGGGAGGGAGTGAGGAAGGAAGGGAGGGAGGAAGGAAGGGAGGGAGGGAGGAAGGAAGGGAGGAAGGGAGGGAGGGAGGAAAGGGAGGGAGGAAGGGAGGGAGGAAAGAAGGGAGGAAGGAAGAGAGGAAGGGAGGGAGGGAGGAAAGGGAGGGAGGGAGGGAGGAAAGGGGGGGAGGAAGGGAGGGAGGAAATGGAGGGAGGGAGGGAGGAAATGGAGGGAGGAAGGGAGGAAGGGAGGGAGGGAGGAAGGGAGGGAGGGAGGAAGGGAGGGAGGGAGGGAGGGAGGAAAGGGAGGGAGGAAAGGGAGGGAGGAAAGAAGGGAGGAAGGGAGGGAGGAAGGGAGGGAGTGAGGAAGGAAGGAAGGGAGGAAGGGAGGAAGGGAGGGAGGAAGGGAGGGAGGGAGGGAGGAAAGGGAGGGAGGAAGGAAGGGAGGGAGGAAGGAAGGGAGGGAGGAAGGAAGGGAGGGAGGGAGGAAAGGGAGGGAGGAAGGAAGGGAGGAAGGGAGGAAAGGGAGGAAGGGAAGAAAGGGAGGGAGGGAGGGAGGAATGGAGGAAAGGGAGGGAGGGAGGAAGGGAGGAAAGAGAGGGAGGAAGGAAGGGAGGAAGGGAGGGAAGGAGGGAGGAAAGGGAGGGAGGAAAGAAGGGAGGAAGGGAGGGAGGAAAGGGAGGGAGGGAGGAAGGAAGGAAGGGAAGGAGGTACAGAGGGAGGGGGGAGGGGAGGAAAGGGAAGGAGGTAGGGAAGGAGGGAGGGAGGAATGAATTCTTTCCATCAAGAGAAGAAGGAAGTTATTTCTGATTGAGGTGAGAGGGAAAGGGGAAACAGGCTGACATTCCATTTCAGGGGGCTGTCAGCTGATGCCCCAGGTGCCCTTGGCCCACTCTGACCTCTGCGTGGCACCACCCACCCGCATCCCCACCAGGCCCACCCTCCTCCCTCCCCTGGTGGAGCCCCTTCTACTTCCTGCCACAGGAGCTGGGGAATGAATGCCCCCAGGGAGGACGCTGGCCAGGTGGGAACCGCAAGACCCCGACAGAGCCGGCCTCGCTCCCACTCAGGCTGCAGCCCCTTTCCAGCCTCTCTCCTGCTTCCTGGCATCACCACCCGAGCTCTCATGGTGCCCGGCTCCTACCGTCAATGTAGCCCGGGATCTGCCCGAAGATGGTGAGGTAGGAGTGGTAGACGGCCCCTCGGAACAGCCAGTCCACCCGGCGCTCGTTGTGGATGAGGATGGCCTGCTTGGCCACCCCGAAGGACACCACCCACACGGCCAGCAGGAAGAGGAAGAAGAAGACGTCCTTCATCTGCAGGACAGAGAGTGCGTGGGCTACACTCTCCTGGCCCCCGACACTCACTGGGTGCAGAGGCAGGCCCAGAAGCGGTGGAGACGGCACTGCCACTCACAGTACAGACATGGCATGCAGGAGGCTCGCAGGAGCGGTCCTGGGGCTGCCTCCACACCCTTGTGGACTGCCGACATATTTGTGCTGGCACCACAAAGTGCAAGAGGGTCAGACATAACCGTGACCTGAGGAAGAAAGCTCCTAGAGCTGAATCAGATGTCAGGAATAAGTGGGGATCAGAGAGGAGAATGAGGTAAGGCTTCCTGGAAGAGGTGACATACAGTCAAAGATACAAGAAGGGCATTCTTGGGAGCCCAAGGGGCAAAGCAGGGACGGGGAACCTGCAGGTGTGTTTAAGCCCTGGTCCGAGCCAGTGGCAAGAGGCCTGCCCTCCCCGAGGCCCACCCTGGGCTGCAGGCACGATGGAGCCAGTGCCCCCGCCCCTTACCATCCGCTTCACAATGATGATCTTGGGCCCCAGCGTCTTACTGATGGTGAAAATGTGCATGAGCCGGAGGCAGAACAGGATGAAGTCCAGAGAGAGGATGACACGCCCGGGGTACAGCGTCGCCGGGATGAGTCTGGCCACCGGGCAGAAGCACACGCACCTCAGCCACCTGCTCACAGCGGCCCCTAGAGCTGTCCCCCGCCGCCCCTCCACCTGTCCTAGCCCAGGTGGGCCCTGGAGGCAAAGGGTTCTGGTGGGCCCTGCATCCCAGGTGTTCAAAGCCGGCGTGAGATTGAGGAACAGAGCCTCCCACTTTTCTTCAGAAAGGTCCAGACGCCCAGCCCCACAGGGCAGCCTGGCGCGGGCGCACCTGGGGAGCCAGCAGGTAGCCAGGGCCCTATTGCCTCAGAAAAAGGGGGCCGTGGCCTCACAGAGACACGAGACCGTCACAAGCAGTGCAGTGATCCCACGATAGGGAGGCAGAGGGAGAAAGCAGCAGCCGCGTGTCCATGGAGCTGGGACAATTCCAGAGGTTGCCATCCATGGCCCCTTGTACATGGACAATCTCAGCTCTGCCGGGAGCACTCATGCCCCTTCTGTGCTCCCTCAACAATCCCAAGGGTAGGTGGGGCGCTGTTGCCTGGACACCCACTGGACAGATGACAATCCAGGGTTCACAGAGGAGCTGAGCCTCACCCGGTGCGGCTGGCTCCGGGCCGGCCTGTGCTCATCTCCTGCGGGGCTGGCTGCCTCAGACAGGGGCCTGCCATCAGGGTGAGGCCACTCACCTGCAGGTCAGCCCCGCCATGAAGAGCAAGATCGCGCCGACGTCCAGCTTATTCCAGAAGTCACTGAAGTACAAGGCTGCCTTCTTCATCAGCCCGCACTCGTCAGGGTCATAGAAGAGCTACTGGGAAGAGGGGCGGTGGGAAGGCAGACAGGCTGTCACTCTTACTATCCTCTCTGTCATTGTCACATCACTATCCACTATCATCACAATCACTGTCACTATCATCACAGTCACTGTCACCATCACTGTCACATCACTATCCACTATCATCATCACAGTCACTATCACTATCATCACAGTCACTATCACTATCATCACTATCCTCACTGTCACATCACTATTCACTGTCAATATCACAGTGTCATCACTATCATCACTGTCACTATCATCACTATCCTTGCTGTCACCATCACTGTCACATCACTATTCACTGTCAATATCACAGTGTCATCACTATCATCACTATCACTGACACCATCATCACTATCCTGTCACTGTCACAGTCACTATCACTATCATCACAATCACTGTCACTATCACCACTATCCTTGCTGTCACCATCACTGTCACATCACTATCCACTATCATCATCACAGTCACTATCACTATCATCACAGTCACTATCACTATCATCACTATCCTCACTGTCACATCACTATTCACTGTCAATATCACAGTGTCATCACTATCATCACTGTCACTATCATCACTATCCTTGCTGTCACCATCACTGTCACATCACTATTCACTGTCAATATCACAGTGTCATCACTATCATCACTATCACTGACACCATCATCACTATCCTGTCACTGTCACAGTCACTATCACTATCATCACAATCACTGTCACTATCACCACTATCCTTGCTGTCACCATCACTGTCACATCACTATCCACTATCATCATCACAGTCACTATCACTATCATCACAGTCACTATCACTATCATCACTATCCTCACTGTCACATCACTATTCACTGTCAATATCACAGTGTCATCACTATCATCACTGTCACTGTCACTATCATCACTATCCTTGCTGTCACCATCACTGTCACATCACTATTCACTGTCAATATCACAGTGTCATCACTATCATCACTATCACTGACACTATCATCACTATCCTGTCACTGTCACAGTCACTATCACTATCATCACAATCACTGTCACTATCATCACTATCCTTGCTGTCACCATCACTGTCACATCACTATCCACTATCATCAGTCACTGTCACTATCACAGTCACTATCACTATCATCACTATCCTCACTGTCACATCACTATTCACTGTCAATATCACAATGTCATCACTATCATCACTGTCACTGACACTATCACTATCCTCACTGTCACTGTCACATCACTATCACTATCATCACAGTCACTGTCACTATCATCACTGTCACTATCATCACTATCACTATCATCACTGTCACCATCATCACTGTCACCATCATCACTACCACTATCATCACTGTCACTATCATCACTGTCACTATCATCACTATCACTATCATCACTGTCACCATTATCACTGTCACCATCATCACTACCACTATCATCACTGTCACTATCATCACTGTCACTATCATCACTGTCACTATCATCACTACCACTATCATCACTGTCACTATCATCACTGTCACTATCATCACTGTCACTATCATCACTACCACTATCATCACTATCACTATCATCACTACCACTATCATCACTACCACTATCATCACTACCACTATCATCACTGTCACTGTCATCACTGTCAGTGTCATCACTACCACTATCATCACTACCACTATCATCACTGTCACTATCATCACTGTCACTATCATCACTGTCACTATCATCACTACCACTATCATCACTGTCACTGTCATCACTGTCAGTGTCATCACTACCACTGTCATCACTACCACTATCATCACTGTCAGTATCATCACTGTCAGTATCATCACTGTCACTATCATCACTGTCACTATCATCACTACCACTATCATCACTACCACTATCATCACTACCTCTATCATCACTGTCACTATCATCACTGTCACCATCATCACTGTCACCATCATCACTACCACTATCATCACTGTCACTATCATCACTACCACTATCATCACTATCACTATCATCACCGTCACTATCATCACCGTCAGTATCATTACCGTCACTATCATCACCGTCAGTATCATTACCGTCACTATCATCACCGTCACTATCATCACAACCACTATCATCACTGTCACTATCATCACTACCACTATCATCACTACCACTATCATCACTGTCACTATCATCACTACCACTATCATCACTACCACTATCATCACTGTCAGTATCATCACTACCACTATCATCACTATCACTATCATCACCGTCACTATCATCACCGTCAGTATCATCACCGTCACTATCATCACCGTCAGTATCATTACCGTCACTATCATCACCGTCACTATCATCACCGTCAGTATCATCACCGTCACTATCATCACCGTCAGTATCATCACCGTCACTATCATCACCGTCACTATCATCACAACCACTATCATCACTGTCACTATCATCACTACCACTATCATCACTACCACTATCATCACTACCACTATCATCACTACCACTATCATCACTGTCACTATCATCACTACCACTATCATCACTGTCACTATCATCACTACCACTATCATCACTACCACTATCATCACTGTCACTATCATCACTACCACTATCATCACTACCACTATCATCACTGTCACTATCATCACTACCACTATCATCACTACCACTATCATCACTGTCACTATCATCACTACCACTATCATCACTGTCACTATCATCACTACCACTATCATCACTGTCACTATCATCACTGTCACTATCATCACTGTCACTATCACTATCATCACTGTCACTATCATCACTACCACTATCATCACTACCAGTATCATCACTACCACTATCATCACTGTCACTATCATCACTGTCACTATCATCACTGTCACTATCACTACCATCACTATCACTATCATCACTACCACTATCATCACTACCTCTATCATCACTATCACTATCATCACTACCACTATCATCACCGTCAGTATCATCACCGTCAGTATCATCACCGTCACTATCATCACCGTCACTATCATCACCGTCACTATCATCACTGTCACTATCATCACTGTCACTATCATCACTACCACTATCATCACTATCACTATCATCACTACCACTATCATCACCGTCAGTATCATCACCGTCACTATCATCACTACCACTATCATCACCGTCAGTATCATCACCGTCACTATCATCACCGTCACTATCATCACAACCACTATCATCACTGTCACTATCATCACTACCACTATCATCACTGTCACTATCATCACTGTCACTATCATCACTACCACTATCATCACTATCACTATCATCACTACCACTATCATCACCGTCAGTATCATCACCGTCACTATCATCACTACCACTATCATCACCGTCAGTATCATCACCGTCACTATCATCACCGTCACTATCATCACAACCACTATCATCACTGTCACTATCATCACTACCACTATCATCACTGTCACTATCATCACTGTCACTATCATCACTACCACTATCATCACTGTCAGTATCATCACTACCACTATCATCACTACCACTATCATCACTGTCACTATCATCACTGTCACTATCATCACTACCACTATCATCACTGTCAGTATCATCACTACCACTATCATCACTACCACTATCATCACCGTCAGTATCATCACCGTCACTATCATCACGACCACTATCATCACCGTCAGTATCATCACCGTCACTATCATCACCGTCACTATCATCACAACCACTATCATCACTGTCACTATCATCACTACAACTATCATCACTGTCACTATCATCACTGTCACTATCATCACTACCACTATCATCACTGTCAGTATCATCACTGTCACTATCATCACGACCACTATCACCACTGTCACTATCATCACTGTCACTATCATCACTACCACTATCATCACTGTCACTATCATCACTGTCACTATCACTATCATCACTATCACTATCATCACTACCACTCTCATCACTATCACTGACGCTATCATCATGGTCAGCAAATCCGAACATTGGTTCTGATCTGAAGAGAGCTGGGTCAGTGAAGGAGATGGGAACAGGACGTGGAGGAACAATGCAGAGTAGTGCTGGCAGCAGCTACCCCGGCCCCCTGCTCACTCACACCTGTGTGTGCGTATATGTGTATGTACATATATTCTGCATGTATGTGTGTGAATATGCATGTGTGCACATATGTGTGCATTGTGTATGTATGTGTGCATTCTGTATGTGTGTGTGTATTTGTATGTGTATGCATGTGTGTCTATGTGTATGCACATACATGTGTGCATGTATTATGTATGCATGCATGTTTGTGTGTGTGCATGTATGTATATATGTATGTCTGCGTGTGTATGTGTATTTGTATGTTTTTTGTGTGTACATGCGTGCATATGTGTGTCTGTATGTGTGTGTTCATGTTTATGTTCATGTATGTGTGCATATGTATGTGCTTGTGTATATATGTGTGTACGTGTTTGTTCATGTGCGTATGTATGTGTATATGTGCTTGTGATGCATATATTTGTGTATGTGCATGTATGTGTATATGCATGTGTGTGTGCATGTATGTGTGCATATATGTACCTGTGTATATTGTGTACGTGTATGCATTTGTGTGCTGCTTATGTGTGTATGTGTGTGCATGTGTATGTATGTGTATATTTGTGTGTATGCACGTGTGTAATGTGTATGTGTATGCATGTATGTGTATGCATGTGTGCATGTATGTATACATGTATTTATCTGTGTATATGTGTGTATGCATGTGTATGTGTATACGTGTGTGCATCTCTATATGCACATGTGTCCATGCATACGTGTATGCATGTGTATGTGTGCATGTATGTATGCATGTGTGTGCATGCATGTGTATGCATGTGTGTGCATGTGTGTATGCATATGCATGTATGCGTGCCTATGCGTGTGCTGTGTTCACGTGTGTGCATGTATGTGTATATGTGTACATATGCATGTATGTATGTGTGCATATGCATGTGTGCCTATGTATTTGTGTGTGCATTTGTGTGCATGTGTACATTTGTGTGCATGTACCTGTATGTGTATGCATGTGTGTGCACGTATGTGTGTATGTTTTGGCACAGCCCCCTCCTCAATGTCAGGTGCCAGCTGCCTTCCCACAAGGATCTTTGTTCTGTCAGGGGCCACACTGCTTCTTCAGCAGGCCAAGAGTGGAGGACCCTGGCAGGGGCTGTGGGGGCCCCCTTTGGCCTACTTGGCAGGAGTCCCCACACCCTCCCTAGCCCCAGGCCCCAGGACCCAGCAGCTGGACAGGTGGGGCAGGTGACCAGCAGGACCAACCAGGGCCCTCCCCAGATCACAGACAGATGCAGGGAGAAGGAAGTGCCCCCTCTGCTCTCAGGCTGCTGCCCATGGGGCTGGGGCTGGGGGTGCATGGAGGCCTCTGGCCCCTCGTAGAGAGGGTCTGGTGGCAGAAGACATGTGGCAAGAGGAGGGCCAAGGGGAGCACAGCAGAGCCAGGGCCACAGCACAGCTCCCAGGCCCCACCGGGTCCTGGACCTGATCTTCCTTCCTGGGGATGCCGGTGCCTCCCCCAGGGCCCCAGCAGGCAGTGGTGTTTACACAGTGCACACTGCTTTCTAACTGGGGGCCTGGTGGTCCACCAAGGTTAGAGAGCAGAAATGAGTCTAAGCCAGGACCACTGCCCCGTGGGCCAACCCCACCCCCTCACCACTGCCCTGAGGGTCCCATGGACCTAGTTCCCATTCACCGGCTGCCAGCAGGTGCAGGCACCGCAGGGGCACAGTGAAGACCCCACACAGTAAGGGATTCGCCCCACCTGGAGGGCAGCTTGGCCTCGCCCAGCTCCAGGGAGGTAGCCTCTGAGCCCTTGGAATGTCCGCTTGATGAGGGTGTCTTTGTTCCTGGGGCCTGGGCCACGCCAGGTGGTCCCACAGTGTGATTTGGGGTGGGGCCCTAGGCAGTTTTCAGTTTGACCTTTGGAGGGCTAGAGACTGAGGTCAACCATGGGGTGTCAGCCGCGCCTCTGTGACTGACCTCCAGTGGACACCAAGGCCCGTGAGCCTCCCTGGGGACCGTGCCTCCACGCATGAGGCCACACATCATCACTGGGAGGATGGAGTGCCACCCACACCTCCCTGGGCTCAGAGCTGTCCTGGATGCAGCTGCGTCCCTCCCCCTGGCTGGTTTAGTCTGTAGACTTTTGCTTAAGAAACCATAAGTGAGCATTGCCACTCCCCAGCATCTGTGGGTCCTTCTGGCTCGTTATTGAATGTGAGAGGGGTCTTAGGGACCCCACACGTTGCACTGCTCCTCCTGGGGGAAGGGACACACTCATTCATAGTCCACAAGGTCAGGGCATCCACCTTGAGCTGATCAGCCGGTCTCCAGGAGGGAAGGATGTCTGGGCCGAGGGAAAGCAGGGAAGCAGGCGCAGGGGGCATGAGGAGGGAGGGGCTTGGAGGGCAGGGCCCCAGCCACCCATTTTGGGGAGGAAACACCGGCTCTGCTCAGCTTGCAAGGAGCTGGGCAGGCTAGATGGGGTGGGCTCTAAGCCCTGGGTCCCCTATGAGAATGCAGCCAGGTGGGTGGCCCCAGGCTGGGGCGTGGAAAAGTGGGTGGGGCTGTACCTGCCGCAATTCCTCGCACACCAAGGAGAAGAGCCAGAGGTAGATGGCACACTCGCACCAGGAGGGCACAGGTTGGAAGTCCACCATGAGCACATAGGCAAACAGGCAGAGGAAGGCGAAGTAGGAGAGGATGTTCAGGTGGAAGACCACCACGGGCGCGGTGAAGAAGGCACGGGCGCGGGCAGCCGGGGTGCCCACCTCCTGCAGCCTCTTCTCCCTGCGGCCGTCGCAGCAGAGAGGAGACAGTGACCGCCAGGGCCAGGGTCCTGACCTCCACAGGCCTTGGCCACCCCATGATCCCCCGTGCCCCTCAGAGAGATGTGCTTTTAGGGGCAAAATTACTCAGGGATCCAGGGCCATAACGGCAGCTACAGACAGAGCTGGCACAGCGCAGCCTGGGAGCGCCACACGCAGTCACCGGGGTGGGGCTGGACCCCACAGCCCAGCAAAGTGAGGACACAGGGATGCCCGCTGACGCCCTGCCCATGGCCATGACCCTCATGGCTGCACACAGGGAGGCCCAGACTGCCCCAAGCCCAGCCTTGGGAGGGCCCCAGCTTCAGAGCTCCCGGTGCTCAGTGGACGCTCAGGCCTTGGTCACCCTCCCGTAAATGGGGACAGGCTTTCCTTGCCATCCTCAGTGGGGGCAGGGCTGACCACACTCCCCCTGTGGTGTGCCCTGATCCCAGGTCCCTATCCCAGGGCCGCTGGAACGGGAGCAGAGGCGGCCATCAGTGACATGGCTCTGCCATCCTCGGGACAGCAGGGGAGGAGCCAGCACTGCTTTAGGACATCTGAGCCGCTCCTCCCTGCCTCAGTTTCCCACCAGGCTTCCTAAGCACTCAGGTACCCATCCTGGCCGTGAAGAGAAAGGGAAGGAGGCGGGCACTGTGGCCTGCAGAAGGGGCTCAGCCACCTCGCTGGGTCTTGAATCTGCCCTGACTCCCAGGAGACCCTGAGCCTCCATCCAGCCCTCAGTAAAACACAGCAGACCCCACAACGCCCCAGCAAGCCTCTGAGGAGGTGCAGGTGGGGACACCAGGCCAGGCCAGGTCTTCAACCATAGCCAGCCATGTCCTCCTCCTGCAGAAGGGAAAGCAATGCCATCAATACAGGCTCTGTGGCTGCGAGGACAGGGAGGCACTCAGCCGTAGCTCGCTGCCTGCATCCCAGACCTGCACTAACTGCCCGCGCCCCAGACTGGCTCAGGTCTGCGGTGCCGGCAGGAGCAGGAGACCATCTTTCCTGGCCTCCTCGACCCCAGGCTGCTGTGGCCGAGGGAAAGGCTCACCAGCAACATGAGATCAGTGCTGGGGCTGGGGCAGGGCAGGTCCTTCTAGTATGTGGGGCCCTGCTCTGCTTCCCACCCCCATCTCTACAGCCCCAGGATCCAGGGACAATTCTGAGGACACGTGACTTGCTCCCAGCGAGGGGATCTAGGGAAGATCCGGAGCCCCCAGGAGCCCCTCCCACAGCCCCGCAGCCCCGCAGTCCCGCAGCCCCACAGTCCCACAGCCCCGCAGCCCTGCAGCACCTGAAGGAGATGAGGCCGGTGAGGAGCAGCGGGAAGGCCAGCATGCACAGGGTCACACGCCACAGCCCATTGTCCACGGAGAGCTGGCCCCACCACACCTTGGTCAGGAAGGCCTGCGGATGGGGGCAGTCTCAGGACAGCGGTGCCCAGCCCTGTGCCCCAGATGGTGCCCGTCAGCTGTCTGCTGAGGACTCGGGGTGCCTAGTGGACAGAGCTGGCCTGCAGTCTCACAGCAGAAAGTGGTGAAGACACAGCTTGCCCTGGGGCTTTGGGTGCCCAATCCCGCCTTTCACCCGACCTCAAGCTAAGGGACCTCATCTCTGCTGGCTTCAAAGGCCCCGTAGTTGCAAGCTGTAGAGCACTGGCCCCTCTGAGCTCTGCAGTGGGGGACAGGACCCCTCCCCAGGCTTCCCTAAGCCTGGCACAGCCCAAGACACAATGGGAGCTCATGGACTTGGCAATAGCTCGGAGCTCCAAGGAAGGCCAGCGTGCAAGGGGCACTCGCTGTGAGCCAGGCCTTGCCAGGGGTGCCAGGGCAATGCTGAGGGCAGCCATGCCTGGGAGCCCTTGCTGCTCCAGGGAGACACACCGTGTCCCGCTTATCCCTCCAGGGAGAGATGGCGGACGCCGTTCCCAGAGCCACCTGGGCTTCTGCCTGCTGCACCCAGGTAGGAACATCCATGGGGAGGTGAACTGCGACCTCCATGGCCACCAGCTCCTGCTTTTGCTTCATCTTAGTTTCCGCCCATCTGCAAAATGGGAGGCCAGAGCCTGGAGCAGGTGGCCGAGGGGTCAGGCACTGTCCCCGAGATGCTGAGGGCCCTGAAGCCTGTGTGAGTGTGCATGCCAACTGCACAAACAGGAGACTGTGTCCACCCTGCAGGCACCACAGGCGTCTGTTTCTGGAAGGAGCCCTTGGGAGGTCACCTGGATGCCCCCGTGAGACACAAACTTCATGCCCTTGGCCTCCAGGGCGAGCTGCAGGCAGGTGGTCTTCCCCCAGGCCTCAGATACACGGGTGAGCAGTTTCTGAGCTCTCTCTTCGTCCTTCCTGTAGCATTCGGTGAAGACCCCTGGGCAGAGACATCAGAGCCCCATCAGAGCAGCAGATCATCATCACTGAACCCTCTTGCTTCTAACCTCCAAGCTGCCCTTGTCCATTCCTGGGCATAGGACACACTAACTTTGAGAGGAACTTCGTTTATAGTTTAACTTCCAAACAAAGATTTCCCGAAACGAGCAGGCCTTTCCCGAAACGAACCCCCTTCTTGCCTGGGAGCAGTCTGCGTTTGTAAGACTAACGAAGTAGCCACAAATTAGAAATTACAGTTTAGGAGTCATGCAGCCAGAGGCCACAAGATTCCAAACCTCCCCAACTCTTCCTAGGAGTAACATCACTATTGGAAAACCCAGGGTATTTTGAAAGCCTGCATTCTGATGCATCCCTGACACCACCCCGACTGGAGATCTGGCCCAACCAGTTCTGTGTCCACACCCAGAACAGCAGACAGCGAGAAGAACCCACTTCGACCCCTGTGATCAGGAACAATAGACAGCGAGAAGAACCTACTTCTACCCACTAGGAACAGCAGACAGCAAGAAGAATCCACTTCAACCCGCTGTGATCATGCATAGCAGACAGTGAGAAGAATCCACTTTGAGCCGCTGTGATTTCATCTCTGTCCCAACCAATCAGTACTCCCCACTGCCTGGCCCCCTACCCACCAAATTATCCTTAAAAAATCCCAGTCTCGCCAGGCATGGTGGCTCACGCCTGTAATCCCAGCACTTTGGAAGGCCGAGGTGGGCGGATCATCTGAGGTTAGGATTCGAGACCAGCCTACAAAAATTAGCCAGGTGTGGCGGCATGCACCTGTAATCCCAGCTACTCGGGAGGCTGAGACAGGAGAACCGCTTGAATCCAGAGAGCAGAGGGTGTAGTGAGCTGAGATTGTGCCACTGCACTCCAGCCTGGGCGACAGAGTGAGACTCCATCTCAAAAAAAAAAAAAAAAAAAAAGAGGGGGCTCCAAATGTTCAGGGAGACTGATTTGGGTGATGAAACTCCAGCATCCCATTCAGCTGGCTCTGTGAATTAAACTCTTTCTCTATTGCAATCTCGCTGTCTTAACAAATGGGCTCTATCTGAGCAGCAGGCAAGACGAACCCACTGGGTGGTTACAGGGCCGAGACTCTGGGATGAGGACCCCAGGGTGAGCGTGCAGGGCTGAGGCCCAGGGACAAAGACCCCAGGGTGAGGGCACATGGGACTGAGACCCAGGGACAGGAACTCCAGGTGAGGGTGTGCATGGCTGAGACCCAGGGACCCCAGTGAGGGCATGTATGGCTGAGCCATGGCCTGCAGCCCGTGCCCAGCGGAGCTCACCGATGGCTCTGTGCTCATACTCCTCCGCCAGCGCCAGCATCTCTTCCGAGCTGTCCGTGTCCTCCTCCTCCTTGGACAGCTCCTTCAGGATCTTGCTGCAGGCCAAGGCCGCTGCGATGCAGTCCTGGCTCTGGGGACCAGAGGAGCCACTGTGAGACTCTAAAAAGCCAGGCTCAACCCAGCCTGAGGAACCCAACACACTGCCCCAGGTGATGAAAACAAGGCCCGGGGACAGCGCAGGCCACTGGGCAATCACTGTGTGTGACCACATCTATACAGACAATTTAAGCCCTACCCCAGTCAATACACAACCTCTGATGGACCAGGCTCCTGCGTGGCCTGTGGGAGGGGTCTGCTTGCCCTGCAAAGCCTAACGGACAGCACATGCCCAGCACATGCACCAGCCCCCGTCAGAACCCGTGTGAGCTGTAGAGGGCGGCACCACCCGGCCTGTGTGTGCCCAGCGAGACTTGGCCCTGGACATAACCACAGAACCAGTTTTTTTTAGCAGAACTTTTAATTTAAAAATTCCTTTCCTGGGCCGGACACAGTGGCTCACTCCTGTAATCCCAGCATTTTGGGAGGCTGAGGCAGGCGGATCATGAGGTCAGGAGTTCGAGACCAGCCTGGCCAATATGGTGAAACCCCATCTCTTCTAAAATATAAAAAATTAACCAGGCGTGGTGGCACATGCCTGTTGTTCCAGTTACTCAGGAGGCTGAGGCAGGAGAATCGCTTGAACACGGGAGGCGGAGGTTGCAGTGAGCCGAGATCGTGCCACTGCACTCCAGCCTGGGCAACAGACCAAGACTCCGTCTTTAAAAAAAAAAAAAAAAAAAAATTCCTTTCCTGCCTAGAGCTAAGTTCTTTGTTCTCCACCTCCAGGTTCCCCAAGTCCTTCCCGGTGTCGGAGAGGCCCACACCCCTCCACAGCCTCCACACCCCTCCACAGCCTCCACACCCCTCCACACCCCTCCACACCCCTCCACAGCCTCCACACCCCTCCACACCCCTCCACACCCCTCCACAGCCTCCACACCCCTCCACACCCCTCCACACCCCTCCACACCCCTCCACAGCCTCCACACTCCTCCACACCCTTCCACACCCCTCCACACCCCTCCACAGCCTCCACGCCCCTCCACGCCCCTCCACACCCCTCCACGCCCCTCCACACCCCTCCACAGCCTCCACACCCCTCCACACCCCTCCACACCCCTCCACACCCCTCCACAGCCTCCACACCCCTCCACAGCCCTCCACACCCCTCCACAGCCTCCACACCCCTCCACAGCCTCCACGCCCCTCCACGCCCCTCCACACCCCTCCACGCCCCTCCACACCCCTCCACAGCCTCCACACCCCTCCACACCCCTCCACACCCCTCCACACCCCTCCACAGCCCTCCACACCCCTCCACACCCCTCCACAGCCTCCACACCCCTCCACACCCCTCCACACCCCTCCACAGCCTCCACACCCCTCCACAGCCTCCACACCCCTCCACACCCCTCCACACCCCTCCACACCCCTCCACAGCCTCCACACCCCTCCACAGCCTCCACACCCCTCCACAGCCTCCACACCCCTCCACACCCTCCACACCCCTCCACAGCCTCCACACCCCTCCACACCCCTCCACAGCCTCCACACCCCTCCACAGCCCTCCACACCCCTCCACACCCCTCCACAGCCTCCACACCCCTCCACACCCCTCCACACCCCTCCACAGCCTCCACACCCCTCCACAGCCTCCACACCCCTCCACACCCCTCCACACCCCTCCACAGCCTCCACACCCCTCCACAGCCTCCACACCCCTCCACAGCCTCCACACCCCTCCACACCCTCCACACCCCTCCACAGCCTCCACACCCCTCCACACCCCTCCACAGCCTCCACACCCCTCCACAGCCCTCCACACCCCTCCACACCCCTCCACAGCCTCCACACCCCTCCACACCCCTCCACACCCCTCCACAGCCTCCACACCCCTCCACAGCCTCCACACCCCTCCACACCCCTCCACACCCCTCCACACCCCTCCACAGCCTCCACACCCCTCCACAGCCTCCACACCCCTCCACACCCTCCACACCCCTCCACACCCCTCCACAGCCTCCACACCCCTCCACACCCTCCACACCCCTCCACACCCCTCCACAGCCTCCACACCCCTCCACAGCCTCCACAGCACTTGGCCTCAGGCTCCCCAGCCACGCTGCCCAGCTGGCCGCTGGCCTATAGCTGTGTCTGCTGAGAAGCTGGTCTTATTACCTGAGCCCAGATGATTCCTGCCAGCTCCTGACGGTTCTGGACGATGGCCCAAATGAGAAGGTCACGGATGGGGTCCACGGTGAAGGTCACATGGCCTGAGGAACGCTTGTAGAGGGACCGGAGGCTCACTCCCTGCACCTGGTGAGCAGTGGACTGTCAGAGCCCCAGCCGGGCCCCCCTGGCCCAGAGTCACCGGCGGAGCCTGTCTGAGGTGCAGGCCCTGACCCCAGCCCCGACCTTCTCAGGATCTCACTGTCCCTGGAGAACTACAACCTGCATTTTCAGCAACACCCTAGATCATTCTTATGCACACTGAAGTTTTTTAAAACACTGTTCTGGAGATATCTAGAAAGTGAAATACCCATCTAACTCCTTTACCAACATTTGTAGACTCTTGCTTCATGCCAGGCACTTCAAGGTTCCCCAGTCTTATCTGATAGCATCAAAGCTGCTTTCAACAAAGCAAAATTCTAGCACAGTGGAGTGTGTTAATAGGTCAGTGACTGTCTTCTCCCTGAGGGACTCTCCTGCAGTGTCTGTGGCAGAGAGGCCACTAGGAAAGATCTGCCAGGGGGGCAACAATGCTCACTCATGAGCAAGGACAGGGCACCTCACCCAGACCCAGCTCCCTACATGGCTAGGCTTTTCCCCGGACCAGGAAACGCGTACTCAGGTAGCTGGGAAACACTCCCCAGCAGTAGAAAAAAAACCGTCTCCCACATCACATACCGTACAAAACACACCTCAAGTGATCCTAGAAATTTCCTGAAGGTTTTTCATTATAAAGAAATGTGTTTTTCTTCCTAAACCACAGGTACAGATAAGCCTGAGCTTCTGCTTTGGGCCTTCCTAAGCATATTTCAACTGAGTGTCTTAAATAAACGCAGTGGACTTAAGAAGCACAGATTGTGAATGTATAAAACCAAGCCATACCCAGGCTGGCACAGTGGCTCATGCCTGTAATCCCAGCAATTTGGGGGGCCGAGGCGGGCGGATCACGAGGTCAGGAGATCGAGACCATCCTGGCTAACACAGTGAAACCCTGTCTCTACTAAAAATACAAAAAATTAGCCGGGCGTGGTGGTGGGCGCCTGTAGTCCCAGCTACTCGAGAGGCTGAGGCAGGAGAATGGCGTGAACCCGGGAGGCGGAGGTTGCAGTGAGCTGAGATCGTGCCACTGCAGTCCAGCCTGGGTGGCAGAGATCCTGTCTCAAAAAAATAAATAAATAAATAAAAGAAAAAGAAGAGGAAGTGGCACCAGAGACTTTTCTGTCTGTCATGTGAAGACACAGCAAGAGGGCAGCCACGTGCAAGCAGGAAGAGGCGCTGGCCAGAAGCCAGCCCTGCTCGTGCCTTAATCAGGGACTTTGGGCCTCCAGAATTTCGAGAAAATAAACTGGTAGTTTCTGCCCCGTCTGTGGAATTTTGTTACAGCAGCCCAAGCAGCCTAAGATAGAGCGTGTGTCTTTTCTAATAAAAATAAAAGCTAATTTTAGAAACAGAGAGCTCTAAGAACATAGTAGCCCGCGCGGGCGAGGCCAGGCTGGGCCCGGTTACCAGCACGCACGTTGAGCTTGATGTTGGGCATTGGCAGCAGGAGCCGCGGGCGGTCGCTGTGCCGGGGCCGGGGGTAAAGCGGCTGTGTGAAGTCCCCCAGCAGCTCCCGCAGCACCTGGGCCACGTGGTGCATCTGCAGGCGGGGCGCCGCGGGCGCGCAAGCCAGGCGCTCGGGCTCCTCCGCCAGCACCTTCTGCAGCTTGCTGTGGAATAGGCAGGAGGGCTCCAGGTTTTCGTACAGGTAGAGCAAGGTGTCCCACGTGACGAACTCCTTCAGCCGCACCCCGTTCTCCAGGAAGAGCTTCACAAACTCAGGCTTGTTGGAGATGAGTGCAGCTGTCATCGTGGGGTGCAGATCTGAAGGCTGAGAGCAAACACTGCGCGGTGATGGTTGCATCTGGTCATCACCCCACGTCATCCTGATCTCAAAGACCCTGGAGATGGGGGCTGCTGTTGTCCCCAACCTGGGGAGGATGAAAGCTGCCCAGGTCACCCACCCTCAAGGGAAGGGCTGGGATCCAGACAATGCGACCTTTGCCTGCCCTTGCTTCAGTGGTGCAATGCATGTGGGCCCAATGGGCCCCTCCACGGGGTGCTCTGGAAGACTTACCTTCCACTGCCACGCATCCGTGAAGATCTCACTGCGGGCAATGTCCACGCGATTCCATGCCACTGCCAATTTCAGCTGGTGGTCCCAGTTCTCGTGGCCAAAGTGGTCTTGGCTCCGTGAGGCTGCAGATGAACAGGTACACATTGGGCCTCGATCTGGGGCTCACAGCCATTTCCCTCCAGGGAAATGACGTCAGAGTCAGGGATGTGTCATGAGCCCTTGCCTCTCAACAATTCAAAGTGACAGGCGCAGCACCCAGTGACCTCCTCCCATACACACAGCCTTGCAAAAGCACATTCCATTTCAGGTCAGAATCAGTGAATCTTGGAGCTTTGGTCATCACGTCCACTCACCCCTGTTTCCCCCGCCCTCCTCCTGGCCATGCCCTGGCCCCTGAGCGACAGGTGGGCAGTGAGCAAGAGAAAGGCCTCCCTGTTTTAAGAAGACATAGGTCTCTGGAGGGCAGGCATCTTACACTAACATCCAAAACTCAGGACTCAGAAGCCATCACATTTCCTTTCCTGCCTCAACTGCCTGTAAATGTTCAACAGTAACAACCACCTCACTGGTTCTCAGGACAAGTTATTTTGCTCAAGTACTTTCTGTGCTCCCTTTCTGGTTTAACTTTTTAAAACATGGGTTGTTATTTGGGGAAAAAGAAAAAAGAACTTTGACCCTTACCTCACACCATACACAAGAATCAACCTGAAGCGGTTCATAGGCACAAACATAAAGGCTATGTCTACAAAGCTGCCATCAGAAAACAGAAGAAAATATCTGCAACCTTGGGATGGGCAGAGATCTCTTAGCTATGACACAAAGAACATGAACCATAAAGAAAAATTGATTAAATTGGCCAGGCGCAGTGGTTTACGCCTGTAATCCCAGCACTTTGGGACGCTGAGGTGGGCAGATCATGAGGTCAGGAGATCGAGACCATCCTGGCTAACACAGCAAAACCCCATCTCTACTAAAAATACAAAAAATTAGCCAGGTATGGTGGTGGACGCCTATAGTCCCAGCTACTTGGGAGGCTGAAGCAGAATGGCATGAACCCAGGAGGCGGAGCTTGCAATGATCCGAGATCACGCCACTGCACTCCAGCCCGGGCAACAGAGCGAGACTCCATCTCAAAAAAAAAAAAAAAAAAAAAAATTTAAGCCTCCTGCTCTTCAAAGACATCTTGAAGAAAATATGAAAGCAAACTACACACCATGAGAAAATAATATCTGACAAAGGATTTGTACCAGAATATACAAATAACTCTTAAAAATTGAAAACTGGAAGACAAGTAATAAAATAAAAATAGACAAGAGATCTGAAAGACATTTCAGAAGGAGGAGAGGCAAATGGCCAAAAAGTCCTTGAAATGATGCTCCACATCAGTAGTCCTCAGGGAAATGTAAATTCAAACCACAACGAGATGTCACTTCATACCCACTAGAATGGCTATAGTTTAAAAGACTGACAACACCAAGTGTGGGCAAGGATGTAGGGTAACGCTCATCCATTGCCAGCACACAGGAAAAAGAATGCAATCTTTTCAGAAAAGTTTGTCAGTTTTTTACAAAGTGAAACATACACTTACCATAAAGGCCAGTAATTCCACTCCTAGATATTGACCCAGGAGAAATGAAGACAAATAGCAGCTTTATTCATAATAGCCCCAAACTGGAAACAACCTAAATGCACACCAACAGATGAATGGAAAAACAACCTTTGGTGTATTCACACAATAGGATACTCCTTCACAGACAAAAAAGAACAAAGTTCTGACATACGCAACAACATGGATGAATCTCAAAAACAATGCACTGAGCAAAAGAAACAAGACATGAAAGAATGTATCATGTATGATTTCATTCATGTGAAGTTCTAAAATGGGCAAAACTAATCTAGAGTGACAGAAAGCAGACAGATGATTTCCAGAGCCAGGATGGAGGGAGGCTTAACTACAAAGGGCCATGAGGGAACATTCAGGGTAGGGGAGATGTCCTGTATGGAGACTGTGGTGGGTCACGGTGTCTAGGCTTGTTATACAGTACATTTAGAATTGGGGGAGCTTATTGTCTCTAAGCTGAACCTTCATAAAGTTGATATTTTAAAATTCATTATGTTTTTAAATTGTGGTAAAATACATGTAGCATAAAATTTACCATCTTAACTTTTTGGGTTGATTTGTTTTTGTTTTTGAGACAGGGTCTTACTCTGTCACCCAGGCTGGAGCACAGTGCTGTGATCATATTTATAATCATAAGGCTTATTGCAGCCTCAGCGTCCTGGGCTCAAGCAATCCTCCCAGCTCAGCCTCTTGAGTAACTAAGAGTACAGGCGTGCGCCATCACGCCTGGCTAGTTTTTTTAAATTTTTTGTAGTGACAGGGTTCTCTATGTTGCCTAGGCTGGGCTCAAGTGATCCTCCCACCTCAGCCTCCCAAAGTGCTGGGATTATAGGCACGAGCCAGCTCACCCAGCCAAATATTTTTAAGCGTACAGTTCACTGGTCTTAAGTACATTCATAATGTTGTGCAACCATCATCACTGTCCTTCTCCATATATCTTTTTATCTTGGAAACTAAAACTCTATCCCCATTAAACATTAACTCCCCATTCGCCTCTCCCCCAGACCCTGGCACCCACCATTCTACTTTCTGCCTCCATGAATTTGACTACTCCAGGGACCTCATGTAAGTGGAATCATATAGTATTTGTCCTTTTGTGACTGGCTTACTTCACTTAACATGTCTTCAAGGTTCATCCATGTTGCAGCATGTGTCAGAATTTCCTTCCTTTTTAAAGCTCAGTAATATTCCATTGTAGGAATAGACCACATTTTGCTTATCTATTTTTCTGTCAATGGACACTTGGGCTGCTTCCACTTTTTAGCTATTGTGGATAATGCAGCTATGAACGTGAGTACACAAATATCTCTTCCAGACCCTGCTTTAAATTTGGGGGTGGGGAGTGGCATATATGTCTAGAAGTGGAATAGCTGGATCATACAGGAATTGTATTTTTAAATATTTAAGGAACTGTCATCCTGTTTTCCACGGCAGCTACACCATGTTACATATCCACCAGCAGTGCACAAGGGTTCCAGTTTCTCCACACACTGGCCAACATTTGTGATTTTCTGTTCTTTTTTATAGTAGCTATCCTAATGTGTTTGAAATGATTATCTCTTAGTTTTGGTCTGCATTTCTCTAATGATTAGTGATGCTGAGCATCTTCTCATGTGCTTATTGGCCATTTGTATGTCTTCTTTACAGAAATGTCTATTTAAGTCCTTTGCCCATTTTTGAATTGTGTTGTTTTTTTATTGTTGAGTTATAGGAGTTCTCTATATGTTCTGGATACCAATCCCTTACCATATGTATGATTTGCAAATATTTTCTCCCATTCCATGGGTTGCCTTTTTACTCTGTTGATAATATCTTCTGATGAACAAAATTATTTAATTTTCATAAAGCCCAATTTATCTATTTTTTCTTTTGTTTCCTGTGCCTTAGGTGTCATGGCCAAAAAACCACTGCCAAATCCTTTGTCATGAAGTTTTTGCCCTGTGCTTTCTTCTAAGAGTTTAGGTCTTATATTCAGAAATCCTTGATCTACTTTGAGTTAGTTTTTGTATATGGTGTTAGGTAAGGGTCTAACTTGATTCTTTGACATGTGGATATCCAGGTTTTCCAGCATCATTTGTTGAAAAGACTGTCCCTCTCAATGATTTTTGCATTCCTGTCAAATATCATTTGACCATATATGTGAGGGTTTATTTTTGGGCTCACTATTCTATTCCATTGGTCTCCATATCTTTTTGGGATTTTTTTGAGACAGGCTCTTGCTCCGTTGCTCAGGCTGGAGTACAGTGGTACTACCATAGCTCACTGCAGCCCCAACCTTCTGGGCTCAAGTGATCCTCTCCCCTCAACCTCCCACGCAGCTGGGACTACAAGTATGAACCACCTTGCCCAGCTTTTATATTTTATAGAGACAGGGTTTCACCATGTTGCTTGGGCTGGTCTCAAACTCCTGAGCTCAAGCAATCAGCCCACTTTGGCCTCCCAAAGTGCTGGGATTACAGGCATGAGCCACCACACCCAGCCCTCTATGTCTTTCTTTACACCATTACCACACTGTTTTGATTACTATAGCTTTGTAGTGAGTTTAGAAATCAGAAAGTGTGAGTCTTCCATCTTTGTTCTTCCCTTTCAAAATTATTTTGGCTGTTTGGGATCCCTTTAGACTCCACATGAATTTTAGGATGGGCTTTCCTATTTCTGCAAAAAAAAAAAAAAATCACTGGGGTTTTGATAGGAATTGCATTGGATCTGTAGATTTCTTTGACTAGTATTGTCATCTTAACAATATTAAGGCTTCCAATTCATGAACATGGGATGTCTTTCCATTTATTTATGTCTTCTTTCATTTCTTTCAGCAATGTTTAACAGTTTTCATTGTACAAGTCTTTCACCCCCTTGGTTTAATTAATTACTCAGTATTTTTTTCCTTTTGATGCTACTGTAAATAGAATTGTTTTCACAATTTCCTTTTCTGATTATTCATTTTTAGTGTATAGAAATGCAGCAGATTTTTTTTTTTTTTTTTTTTGCAGGGAGTGAGGGGATGGAGTCTCGCTGTCACCCAGGCTGGAGTGCAGTGGCGTGATCTCAGCTTACTGCAAGCTCTGCCTCCTGGGTTCACACCATTCTCCTGCCTCAGCCTCCCGAGTAGCTGGGACTACAGGCGCTTGCCACCACATCCAGCTGATTTTTTGTATTTTTAGTAGAGACAGGGTTTCACTATGTTAGCCAGGATGGTCTCGATCTCCTGACTTTGTGATCCGCCCGCCTCAGCCTCCCAAAGTGCTGAGATTACAGGCGTGAGCCACCGCACCCAGCAAATGCAGAAGATTTTTGTGTATTGATTTTGTGTCCTGCTACTTTGCTGAATTCATTTCTTAGTTCAGGGGTATGTTGTGGAATCTTTATGGTTTTCTGCACAGAAAATTGATATGGTTAGGCTCTGTGTCCCCACCCAAATCTCATCTTGAATTATAATCCCTATGATCCCCATGTGTCAAGGGAGAGACCAGGTAGAGGTAGTTGGATTGTGGGGACGGTTTCCCCTATGCTGTTCTCATGATAGTAAGTTCTCATGAGATCTGATGGTTTTAGAAGGGGCTCTTCCTTCTTTATTTGGCACCTCTCCTTCCTGTCACCTTGTGAAGACAGTGCCTTTCTTCCCCTTCATCTTCCACCATGATTGTAAGTTTCCTGAGGCCTTCCAAGGCATGCTGAACTGTGAGTCAATTTAACCTCTTTCCTTTATAAATTACCCAGTCTTGGGCAGTTCTTTATAGCAGTGTGAAAATGGACAAATACGAAAATCATATCATCTGTGAACATAAATAATTCTACTTCTTCCTTCCCAATTTATAAGCTTTATTTCTTTTTCTTGTCTAATTGCTCTGGCTTGAACTTCCAGTGCAATGTTGAATAGAAGTGGTGAAAGTATGCATCCTTCCCTTATTTCTATCTTGGAGGAAAAGATTTCATTTGTTCTTATTTTTCTAATTACTTAAGCTGTAAAGTTAGGTTGTTGGTTTAAGATCTTATTTTTTAATGTAAGCTTTTATAGCTATAAATTTCTCCATTAGCACTGTTTTTGCTATGTCCCAGTCTTTCACCATTGAACATGATATTCGCTGGGAGTTTTTCATATATGGCTTTTATTACATCAAGGTAGTTTCCTTTTATTCCTAATTTGTTGAATGTTTTTCCATGAAAGGGTGTCAAATTTTGTCAAATGTATCAGTTGAGATAATCATGGTTTTTTCCCCATCATTCTGTTAATGTGGTGTATTGATTAATTTTCATATGTTGAACCATCCTTGCATTCCAGGAATAAATCTCATGTAGTCATAGTGTATAATCCTGTTAATGCTACTGAATTTTGTATGCTAATATTTTGTTGAGGAATTTTGTATCAATGTTCATAATGGATATTGGTCTGTAGTTTTCTTTTCTTGCAGCGTCTGTCTTTGGTATCAGAGTAATGCTGGCCTCAAAGAATGAATTAGGAAGTTTTCCTTCTTGAATTGTTGGGGAAAGTTTGAGAAGGATTGGTGTTAGTTCTTTAAACATTTGGTAGAATTCACCAGTAAAGCTATCAGCCTTAAAACTTTTGTGGGGAGATTTTTTATTACTGATTCAGTCTCCTTACTACTTATAGGTCTATTCAGACTTTTGATTTTTTTATGATTTAGTCTTGGTAGGTTTTGTGCTTCTAGAAATGTGTTCATTTCATCTAGTGCTATGGCCTGAATGTTTTCCCCAAAGTTCATGTGTTGTAAATGTAATCCCCAGTATAATAGTGTTGGGAGGTGGGGCCTAATAGAGGTGATCCATTACAGGGCAAAGCCTTCATGAATGGATTAATGTCTCATTTTGGGTGTGGGTTAGTTATTGCAAGAGTGGGCTTGTTATAAAAAGCAAGTTTAGCTCCCTCTTGCTTTTTTACTCTCTTTCATGCGTCTGTGTGCTCCCTTACCCTTCTGCCTTCCACTGGAAGGGCATGTGTGTGCTGCCATTCTGGAATGACACGAGGCAGGCCCTTGCCAGATGTTGGCCCCTCAATTTTGCCAGATGCTGACCATCCTCTGGGAATGCAAGGATGGTCAGTGATTGATCTATAGAGTACTAGTTAGTTTATAAAGTACTTAGTCTGTGGTATTCTGTTTTAGTCACATAAAACAGACTAACACATCTAGGTTATCCAACTTGTTGGCATACAATTGTTCACAGAATCCTTTTTATTTCTGTAGAGTCAGGAGTAATGTCCCTACTTTCATTTCTAATTTTAGTAATATGAATCTTCTTTCTTTTTTCTTAGTCTAGTTATCTAAACGTGTGTCAATTTTGTTGATCTTTTCAAATAACCAATTTTTTACCTTATTGATTTTCTCTGCAATTTTCTATTCTTTATGTCATTGATCTCTGCTCTAATCTTTACTATCTCCTTCATTCTGCTACTTTTGGATTTCATTTGTTCTTATTGTTCTAATTACTTAAGTTGTAAAGTTAGGTTGTTGGTTTAAGATCTTATTTTTTAATGTAAGCATTTATAACTATAAATTTCTCCATTAGCATTGTTTTTGCTATGTCCCATAAGCTTTGATATATTGTGCTTTTGTTTTCATTGGTTTCTTGATTTCCCTTTTGATTTCTTCTTTGATCCATTGGCTGTTTAAGGTAGCGTTGTTTAGTTTCCACAACTTGGTGAATTTTCCACTTTTACATCATTATTAATTCCTAAGTTCATCTTGTTGTCAGAGAAGATAATTTGTATATCTATCTTAAATCTATTGAGAGATAAATTAAGACTTAATCTGTGGTCTAATATGTAGTCTATCATCTCGCTGTTGGTGTGAGGTTTTATGCACAACATCAAGTCCTCGATAAGGGGAGTCTCAAATCAACACAGAAACAAGATGAAAGTCTGGCCTTTATCACAAAAGTTCCCTGCTGATCCCAGCCTGGGCCCACTCTGCTGAGCCCTTCAGAATCAGCCTGGGGCCTCCAACCCCGGAGGGTGAGAAGCCCAGCATCGGATGGGAGGAGCATATATAAGACCAAGGCTTCCCAGTGTCAGGTGCCAGCTGGGTAAGACAAGGAGGCATAAGCCTTCTCTCCTGTGGCATGAGAAGAGGACAGTGATGTTTGTGGCCTGAAGAAAGGGCCAGGCTAAGCAACAGAAGTTACACAGAAAGCCACTACAGCTCGAGTCCATCGCACCATTCCTGAGGCCCTGCTCTGCCTCTACACTCTTTCCTGCATCAGAGGCAGAGGAGCTAAAGTAGCCAGCAAGCAGGAAGTTGAGAGAGGCAACTTCCGCACTCTTTCTTTCCACCCTGAAGTTTTATGAGAAATTATGACCACCACAAAGGTAAAAATGACACAGGCTGCACTCGGATTCCAGTTACAAATAAAGGAGCTCATACCTCTAACATCAGGTGACAGGCAGGCGCCCACCTGCCCGTCGCCAGTTGCCCTCTGGCCAGGGTTTCTGACCAAGGAGGAATATTCTGGTTCCCAGAATCATGGCGCTTCAAGACTAGAACTCAGGGTCCTCAGAGCCCACATTCTGGCCTCCACCCCATTGCCCCCACGTTCCCTGACCCTCACCTTTCAGCAAGGCCTGCAGGATGGCCACATCCACGTCCTGCTGACCATCCTTGCCTTCCCGGAAGACAGTCAGCAGCTGCCGCCTCCGGACGATATCTTGGATCTGCAACAAGCATTTTCTAAGTGAGACACAGTGACTCCTGAACCCCTGCCTCCTCCAGGACACATAGAATTGAGGCCCTGGACACGGCCAGAGCCCTGGGTCCTGTCTGCCCTTGTGGCCAGGACACCACCACATCTCCTCTTGCCTTAGATGGTGCAGATGAAGATCTATGGGGACCAAATACACCATGTTTGTGAGAATCTGTTGGGTGGAAAACACAACCCAAGGGCAACGGATCTTCACCCTGACGATAGTGCAGCTTCATGCGAGGCTGCTCCTCCTAGCCTTCCTGCTAAGCCCAGGCCACTCCTCACCACTTGCCTACCTGCCTATCTATCTGTCTACTTATCTATCTATCTGTCAATCGATAAATCGATCTATCTATCTATGCATCTATCCATCTATCTATATATCTACCTAATCTGATCTATCTATCCATCTATGCATCTATCCATCTATCTATCTACATAATCTATCTATAAATCTGTCTATCCATCCATGTATATATCTATCCATCCGTGTGTGTTTCACCTATGTATATATGTATGTATCTGTCTACCTATCCATCTATCCATGTATCCATCTATCCATCCACATGTATCTATTGTTAGCTATCCATGCATCCATTCATCTTTCCATCCATCCATACACACACCCACCTACCAACCATTCATCCATCCACTTATCTTTCTATCTACCTCCCACCCACTATCTATCTATCATCTATCTATCTATCTATCATATCAATTCATTCATCTTTTTTTTTTTTTTTGAGACAGACTTTTTGCTCTGCTGCCCAGGCTGGAGTGCAGTGACACGATCTTGGGTCACTGCAACCTCTGCCTCCTGACTTCAAGCAATTCTCCTGCCTCAGCCTCCCAAGTAGCTGGGATTACAGGTGCCCACCACCATGCCTGGATAATGTTTGTATTTTTAGTACAGATGTGGTTGGCCAGGCTGGTCTCAAACTCCTGACCTCAGGTGATCCACCTGCCTCAGCCTCCCAAAGTGCTGAGATTACAAGTGTGAGCCACTGTGCCCAGTCCATCCATTTTATCACCTATCTGTCTATCTATCCATACATCCATACATCCATCTAATCTACCTATCATCTAGCTACCCATCTATCCATCCATCCATCCATCCACATGCCCACCTACCCACCTACCATCCATCCATCCATCTATTCATCCATCCATCTTTCCATCCATCCATCCACACACCCACCCATCATCCATCCATCTATCTACCACCCACCCACCATCCATCCATCCATCATGGCGTCCCTAGCAGGTATGTCTACTACAGTTACTCCTCCTTGAAGCGCCTTCCCCCTGTGTCCAGGGCGGGCAACTCCACAAACGCATCTTCCCATGGCTCCCATTACTCCCAAAGTAAGCCTCAGCCTTGTCCCTCAGGCTCCCCAGGCCAGCCACACCTGGCTTCCCCTGCTTCTCTCCTCGTCCCCAGCCTGGCCCCGTTGCCTCCACATAGACTCTGCCCTCACCTGGAGGGCTCCTCACACTCCATCTCCATGCCTAAGACCTCAACGGTGCCCCATCCCTCGGGGTCCAGCTTTCATGACCACTCCAAAACACATCCTGGGCTCCCTGGCAAACTCCACCCTCTTCCAGCAGCCAAAGGTCTCCTGGCTTTCAGCACCCCCATCCTCATAGGGTAAAGCAGCTCCCAGCGTCTGAGCCTGTAAAAGTCTCCTGGACTTCAGCCTGCCCTGTCCTCATAGGGTGAAGCAGCTCCTAGCGTCTGAGCCCATATGGACACCAGGGCCCCGTTTCCTCATCTGAGTCGAGCACTCAGTACCCCTACCTGACAGATGAGAAAGGCAAGGCTGAACGAAGGTGGGCAACTTCTTCCTGGCCACAGCTGTGAGCCCCTGCAGGGAGGTCCCTGGGCCCCTCTGACGGGGCCGCCCACCAGCGGCAGCACCAGAGGGTGGCTCTGCAACTCCTCCCCAGTGTAGACGGACAATCCGAGAAGGCGTGTTAAAGGAGTGCACTGACCCCGGCTGTGTGGCTGGGCCCCTCCCCACTGACCCTGCTGAGGCCTGACGGCTGTGTATGAAAGCACCACTTTCAGGGCCTTGGCTTGGCTATGGAGAGTGCATTAAAAACAAGCACCTTTCAACAACAGCAGATTAAACTCAGTTCTGAGAGTTGCCTGAATAATTTATCAACCAGCAGAGAAAGGGCTCCAGGGCCCGCCTGACAAGTCCTAGTGGCACCGGGAAGGTCAGAAAGCCACCCTGACGTCGGGAGCTGAGGAGCCGCTCACAGCCGGACCGCGATGTTTTCACAAACCGATCTGACGCTTGCAGCTACATCACGTTATTCTCCTGCCGGACAAAAACGCTCTCAGAAGACATCTGTGCATGGAGAGGCTGAGGCAGGAGAATGGCGTGAACCCGGGAGGCGGAGCTTGCAGTGAGCCGAGATTGCGCCACTGCACTCCAGCCTGGGTGACAGAGCGAGACTCCGTCTCACAAAAAAAAAAAAAAAAAAAAAAGAAGAAGACATCTGTGCAGAACAAGGTCACTCTGAGACCATCACAAAGCACAGAAGGAAACAAGGTCACTGTGCCACCCACAAATCACCAGTCACAGAAACTCTGCTTCTGGATCGGCCAACGGGGCCAAGACCTCCACCCAGCCCTTCCGACACCCGTGGTTCCTGAGGTTGCCCATTTTTAATCCCCTCTCCACAGGCCCAATCTGGCCAAATACGTGTGTCCCTGTGGCCTGCAGCTGGGGGTCACCACTGCCCACAGAGCCCAAATTAAACACAGTGGGAGCCGTGGAAAGCACATGTCAGCCACTCTGAACCTGGGGATGTCCAGGGTCTGCAGGAAAGACACAGACAGAGGGCTCCGCCGGCCCCGGCTTGCTGGGAAACTGAGGATGAAAAGGCCCCAGTGCCAGCCCCTGCAAAGAATCCTCCAAGAATTGAGTCAGGTGACCCTGGAACCAGCAGGTACAGGGAGGGGAGGGACTCTCCTCTGGAGGCCGCCCCCCCCCGGTCAAGGGCTTGGTGGGGTGGCCAGGGCTGACCCACCACGGCCCTTCACAACTGACCCCCTCTGGAGGCTGGGATCATGGCAGGGGCCGCTCAAAATCTACCCCTGGACTGGGGCAATGGCCCCTCCTGAGGCCACTCTACATGACTTAATTCACCTGTGAGGCTATGATCTGGAATGGACCCCGCCACCCACAGCCATTACTCAGCAGCTGCCCTGCTGCCCGACTCAGCTGAGGCCTCCCCAGCACCTGCCTCCCACCCTCCAATCCAGCAGACCCTTTTCACAGCACCACTGAGCCCAGCAGTGTTCCCAGCCCGCCCTGGTGTGCTGCCGGTGAGGTTCACACCCTCCTTTCATGTGCTGTCATGGGGTCTGACCTCCGGAACCCAGCCAGGAGGTTTCCCACCTGTGCCCTGCCCTCTGCAAATCACTCTGGCACCCGCTCAGACCCGGTGGGTTGTCCACATCGGTCCGTGAGTCCTGGTCCCGCCCACCAGGCTGACAGTGTCTCTGTGAAGCAGCCACATGCTGGTGACCGTCGTGCCCGTCAGCCTCACCTTTTTGGTCCACTCGACAATCCTGCTTTCTGTGAAGGTCTCAAACATCTCCTGGAAGAACACGCTCAGTTTCTGCTGGATCAGGGAGATAGTGATGTCCGAGACAGGCAGGTTGGCCACCTGGGCAATGACGTCGGCCACGCGGCCCGAGCCCTCCACGACCACGCAGGGGGTGCCGTTGGTGGTGGCGTTGTAGATGGTCTGCAAGGCAGGTGGGGGTGTGAGCCCGGAACTGGGTCCTCGCCTCGCTCCGATGCTTTCTGAAATGGAGAATTCTCCAAGGCCAGCTAAAGGCAGGGATGGCTAACACTACTCCGAGATCCACTGAAAGCACCTATTAGTTTGGTGGCATCCCCTGCTCTGGGGGAAGAGGGAGCTTCCCCAACACACTGGGGGCTGCACACCTGGCGCCTCTCAGGCCTCAGCACCAGCAGAATCAAAGACTCCCAGCATTTTTGCCCATGGACCTGCAGACATGAGGGCCTCGCAGCAAAGGGGACGCTGCATGGACCTGGAGTTACCGACCTCATAAAAGCCCACAGTAAGAGCAGGGCCATGAGGAGGGCCCCTGGGCTCCAGGGTGTGCTGGACTTCGGGAAGGGACTGGCTACAAAGCTATCTGGCAGGAAGGACCCTGCTGTGTGCATGAGCATCAGCCTGGGGCAAGGAGGTGGGTGCAGCCGCCCCAGCAGGAGAGCCGTGAAGGGTATTCGGCACGCATAGGGAGTGGGGACCCAGTGCTCTATGGATTCCCGTTCAGCCTCAAGCCCCCAAGGCTCTGTTTTGACCTCCTGCAATCATGAAACATAAACAAGACATTGCCTATGATCCCATCCTTCACAAAAGCCCACACTCTTGCTCCAGATCCTCAGGCTGCATGTCCTCGTACATTCCTACAGCAGGTGAGGTCGCCTCGCACCCTGCACGCCACAGAGCGGTTAGGGTTAGGGTTAGGGTTAGGAAGGAAGACTAGCAGAGCAGCACATTCAAGCTGCCTGCCACATCTGTGGTCACACAGCTGCTGGCACCATGGATCTGGGATGGGGGCCACGGCCCTGTACTTTGAAAAATGCTTCCTGGAGGAGTCTTGGGGGCAGAGTTGTAGAAACCCCCCAGCCTCCCCAGTGGGTCCTGGGAGCAGAGGCTCCCCACTCACTCCAGGCCCTGGGGCCCCACCCTTTCCCTTCATGCTGGTCAATGGCCCGGTCACAGCCAAGCCCAGCCTCCTCCCCCACACACCTTCCTCCGACCCTCCTCCAGCACCCAGAAACAGCCCCGACACAGCATAGATGCTCTTTCTCTTCTCCTGGTGGGCAAGCTCATCACCCTCTTGCCAACAGTCTTGAGTTCTGAGACAAGCACTTTTGGACAGTCATCAGCCTGCGGTGGGACGACAGGCCCACACATGCCCCCTCCCACTCGGCCGTACTCACGTGCAATGTGCCCGGGCCGCCCTCCAGCACCACGCACACAATGGGGATCTTGATGGCCACACCTAGAAAAAGCATGGAGCCGAGTGAGGGGACAGAGGTGGGGGGCAAGACCCTGCACTGGGGGCACTCTTCCCTGCCCCCCTGCCGGCTCCAGCCTAACCACACACTGAAGCACCTGCTGGGAGGCCTCTTGCCAGTGCTGAGTCACCATTGAAGGTCAAAGCTCCGCATTCCCAGGGAACCTGCCTGTTCCACATCAATGAGCAGATTCAAGAGCCCCCCGCTGCCCACACCTTCCCCGCTCGCTTGCATCCCATCCACCCCTGCTTGCTTTCTTGGGAGGGAGCGAGAGGGGCCATGGACAGTCAGAGCTGATGCCCCAAGCAGGTGGGCATAACCTGTCATGTGTGGATGGGAGCAGCATGCGGCACGTCCATCCTGTGTCCATCCGCCCGGCCCCACCCTGAACCTCATCCAGCCCACAGCAGTGGAGCCTGAGAAGGACTTAGCAACCCCTTTCCCTAGGCAGCAAACTCTGTCTGTGAGCCCCCCGTGGGCCCATCGTCTTCATACACTCACCCACACATCCCACCCTGGGTGTCCTAGTCAAGCAGGGTTCTCAAAGTGTGGTCCCTAAACCGCAGCATCGTCCTCACCAGGGAACGTGCTCCTAATGCAAGTTCTCAGCCCACCTAGAGCTGCTGAATCTGACCCTGGGGCCAGAGCCCACATGCTGGTGAGGAGCTCTCCAGGGGAGTCCGATGCACAAGGAAGCCTGCGAGGGACCCCAGCCCACCCGGGCACAGGTCAGACACCTCCCATTCACCATCTCCTCTTTGAACCCTCCTCAAGTGATGTGCAAAATCCCACACTTGACCTCCCGACGTTCTCAAACCCATCCCATCCCCCCTATGAGGAAAAAGGTGTCAAATTCTAAGTTTTGACTATCATACATTCTGATTTCCGAACCTGAGACCAGACCATGATCATGGTTTAAAATAATTGTAGGGCCAGGCACAGTGGTTCAAGCTTGTAATCCCAGCACTTTGGGAGGGTGGTGGGAGGAACCCTTGAGCCCAGAAGTTCAAGGCTACAGTGAGCAGAGATCACACCACTGCGCTCCAGACCCTGTCTCAAAAAAAAAAAAAAAAAAAATGCAGGTTGGCCTATTACCTGCGAGCACACAGGTGAGCCGCCAGCCCCCCAGACCGCCCTCCCACTGGCTGAAACCGGCAAGAGAAGATGACCCTCCTGGAACAAAGTATAAAGAGACATGGAAAAGAAACCCAGGTGTGTTCTGAGGACGCTCCGAGTACCATGAACATCTGGTCATGACCAGCTGTGCCTGACACTCTGACCAGCCCACTGCACTCTGCCCGAGCGCCATACCTGTTGAACGTCCTGGTCGTGACCAGCTGTACCTGACACTCTGACCAGCCCACTGTGCACTCTGCCCAAGCGCCCTCGAAAGCAAGCTCCCCTACCTCCTCTTTCCTTGGTCTGCTCCGATATGAACTTCTCCAGCCTGGTCCTCAGAGGAATCTCCACCCCGTACTGGCCGTGGGTCCCGTCGTCCACGAGGATGAAGTGAGAGTGGTTGCTGTCCAGGCAGGTCAGGTTCCCCTGGCCGTCCTCATCCAGTATGTACTCAGCGGGGAAGCTGCCCTGGGATGGCCAGGAAGCATCAGACACAGCTTCTGGAAAGCTCTGCCTCTCTAACACGAGCAGGCTGAACACCAGCCCCCAGAGAGACCAGGTCCCAGTCCCTGGATTCTGTGGATGTGGACTTATTGGAGAAAGTCACTTTGCAGATGTGATTGAAACATGAGAAGATTAACCTGGATGATCCGAGTGGGCCCAAAATACCATCACAGGTGTCCTTACAGGAGAGAGGTGGTGGGAGACACACACAGGAGAGGAGGCCGAGGGACCACAGAGGCAGGGACGAGTGACGTAGCCACAAGTGGAGAAAGCCAGACCCTCCAGGAGTGGAGGAGGCAGGGAAACAGACCCTCCTCCCAGGCCTCAGGAGGGGTGTGACCCTCACATCAGAGTTCTGTCCTCCAGACACGTGAGAGACCACAAATGCTGCTGTTTCAGGCTTGAGGCCATTTGTTACGGCAGCCACAGGAAACGGATACAGGTCTGGGGTGAGGAAGTGGGGTGCTGCTGCAACAAACACCTAAAAATGTGGAAGTGGCATTGAAACTGGCAATGGGGAGAAGACGGGAGGATTTTGAAGCACTGTGGATGGAAAACGTCTCAACATCCTTGAAGAGAATGTTGGTGGGAATGTGGTGTTAAAGGCCTTGCAGAGACGGGTGCAGTGGCTCATGCCTGTAATCCCAGCACTTTGGGACGCCAAGGCGGGAGGATCACCTGAGCTCTGGAGTTCGAGACCAGCCTGGACAACATAGCAGATCTCATGTCTACAAAAATAAAAAAATTAGCCGGGCATGGTGGTGCACACCTGTAGTCCCAGCTACTTGGGAGGCTGAGGTGGGAAGATCACTTGAGCCCAGGAGGTCAAGGCTGAGGATCACACCAACACACTCCAGCCTGGACAACAGTGAGACCCTGTCTCAGAAAAAAAACAACTCGCAGTAAGGGCTCAGAAGGAAGCAAGGAGCAGGGCAGAGAGGGCTTTGTTGCCCTAGAGCAGGGGTTCCCACCCCCTGGGCCATGGACTGGTAATGGTCTATGGCCTGTGAGGATCTGGGCTGCACACAGCAGGAGGTGGGTGGTGGGTGAGCAAGCGAAGCTTCATCCCTATTTACAGCCGCTCCCCGTCATGTGTGTGACACTGTCCGAGCTCCACCTCCTCAGATCCACTGCGGCATTAGATTCTCATGGGAATACTAACCTTACTGTGAACTGTGCATGCGAGGGACCTAGGTTGTACGCGCCTTACGAAAATCTAATGCCTGATGATCTGTCACTGTCCTCCATCACCTCCAGATGATGGGACCGTCTAGCTGCAGGAAAACAAGCTCAGGGCTCCCACTGATCCTACATGATGGTGAGTTGTATGATTACTTCATTATATATTATAATGTAATCATAGAAATAAAGTGCACAATAAACGTAATGTGCTTGAATCATCCCCAAACCAACCACTTACCACCCCGCCCCCATCTGTGGAAAAACTGTCTTCCATGAAACCAATTCCTAGTGCCAAAAAGGCTGGGGACTGCTGCCTTAGAAAATATATATATGGGCCAGGCACGGTGGCTCACACCTGGAATCCCAGCACTTTGGCAGGCCAAGGTGGGCAGATCAGTTGAGGTCAGGAGTTCAAGACCAGCCTGGCCAACATGGTGAAACCCCGTCTCTACTAAAAATACAAAAATTAGCTGGGTGTGGTGGCACATGCCTGTAATCCCAGCTACTTGGGAGGCTAAGGTGGGAGATTTGCTTGAACCCGGAAGGCGGAGGTTGCAGTGAGCCGAGATCACGCCACTGCACTCCAGCCTGGGCGAAAGAGCAAGCCTCCATCTCAAAAAAAAAAAAAAAAAAAAGAGAGAGAGAGATAGAGAGAATACATATACTGGCATGAACAGAATTTTAGCAGAAAAATGAACATCACAGATGCTCCTGGTGAGGGCTCAGAAGGAAGTGGGAAATGTGGCACTGGAGACTGGAGGGAAGGCCACCTTTGCTGCAGAGTGACAGAAAGCCTGGCTGAATTGTGCTGTGCAGTTTTGTGGAGAGCAGAACTGTAAATGATGAACTTGAAGATTTAGCCGCAGAGATCTCCAAGCAAAGTGTTCAAGTTGTGGCCTGCCTTTTTTTCTTGCTGCTTCTCACAAAATGCAAAAGGAAAGACAGAAATTGAGGGAAAAACTGACAGACAAAACGGAACCAGGAGACTTGATGATGTGGGAAATTCTCAGCCTTTCCAGGTCGCATATAATGCAGGTCGCGTATAATGCAGGTCGCGTATAATGCAGAAAAGAGATTCACTCTTCGAAAAGCAGCCTCTAAAGAGAAGGCCGAGGGCCCAGTGCGGTGGCTATGCTTGTAATCCCAGCACGTTGGGGGGCCGAGGCGGGCGGATCACTTGAGCTCAGGAGTTCGAGACCAGCCTGGCCAACATGGAGAAACCCTGTCTCTACTAAAAATACAAAAATTAGCTGGGCGTGGTGGTGGGTGCCTGTAGTCCTAGTTACTCAGGAGGCTGAGGCAGGAGAATCGCTTGAACCCGGGAGGCGGAGGTTGCAGTGAGCTGAGATCGCACCACTGCACTCCAGCCTGGGCAACAGAGTGAGACTGTCTCAAAAAAAAAAAAAAAAAAACACAGAGAGAGGGCCAAGGGTGTGTCTAAACAACTTCCTGCTAGTGATGAAGAGACTAGGCAAGGAGACTGCGATTCACTCAACCATCTCAGAAGCCAGGAGTGGAGACGGCATCACAGGAAAGGTCTGTAGAGCCCTTTTTGTCTACTGGCAGAAATTCCTATGGCATTCAAAGGAGGACCGCAAGGTTTTCACAAATGCTATATCAACAACAACACTGCAAATTTGGACTGAAAGGGACAGAGACGGGATAAAATGAAAGGTCATCAGACTCCTTAAAATCTTCAAACAGACAAAAAGCTATAACCTTCAGGGAAAAGGATTGTCCTGAAGGCAGGGCCATGGACACAGAGCAGGGTGGGGGATGCCCAAGCCACAGAGGGGTCTCCCCGGTCTTATCACCTAGTGTATTCTGCCTGCTGGGTTTTGGAATTGCCTGGGGCCGGTGATGCCTTCGTTCCTCCCGTGTTCCCCCGCTGGGAATGAGCGCGTCTATAGCTGTGATGCTACACCTGTTCTTCCCTTGTATTGTGGAGACAGGTGCCTTGTTTTCTGGTCTCACAGGTGCACACACAAAGAGAAATTCTGCCCCAGAATGGATCAGACCTAGAGTCTTCAGTGTCCCTGACTTAAATGATGACATTTGGGACTTTTGAGCTGATGATATTTTTGTTTGTTTATTTTGTTTTGCTTGAGACGGTGTCTCACTCTGTCACCTGGGCTGGAGTGCAGTGGCACAGCCTTGGCTCGCTGCAACCTCCGCCTCCCGGGTTCAAGCGATTCTCCTGCCTCAGCCTCCCAGTAGCTGGGATTACAGTCGCCTACCACCATGCCCAGCTAATTTTTTGTAGAGACGGGGTTTCTCCATGTTGGCCAGGCTGGTCTCGGGCTGCTGACCTCAGGTGATCTGCCTGCCTTGGCCTCCCAAAGTGTTGGGATGACAGGTGTGGGCCACCACACTCGGCCGAGCTTATGATATTTACATGAGATTTTGATCTTGGAGTTTCTGCTGTAACAGGTTGGTAGTTGGAGGGGATCATTTTGTTTGGTTTGGTTTGGTTTGGTTTAGACAGAGTCTTGCTCTGTCACCCAGGCTGGAGTGCAGTGGCATGATCTCGGTTCCCTGCAACCTCCAGCTCCTGGGTTCAAGCAATTCCCCTGCCTCAGCTGGGATTACAGGCGCCTGCCACTATGCCCAGCTAATTTTTGTATTTTTAGTAAAGACAGGGTTTCACCATATTGGCCAAGCTGGTCTTGAACTTTTGTCCTCAAGTGATCCGCCCACCTCAGCCTCCCAAAGTGCTGGGATGACAGGTGTGAGCTCCCACACCCAGCCAAGATCTGGCAATGATGTGAACATATTTTGTCTGTGGAGTGGACAGGAATCTTTGAGGTCAGAGGGAGGACTGCAGTTGGCTGAATCATGGCCACCCAAAGACATCAAGGCCTTCTCATGGACCCGGGAAGTGCTGCTCCTCATTTCCTTGTTTGGAAAAGCGTCTTTGCAGATGTCAGTTAAAGATCTTGATATGAAGGCATCACCCTAGATGACCCTAGTGGGACCTACACGCCATCACAAGTGTTCTTACGGAACACTTGGGGGAGATTTGACACAGGCACACAGAGAAGGCCATGGGACATGGAGGCAGAGACTGGAGGGAGGTGGCCACCAGCCAGGGAATGCCCATCAGCACCCAGATGCTGGAGGCAGCAAGGAATGCTCTTCCCCCTAGGCCCTGGAGGGAGGTGGCCCCACCAACACCAATGGCCGGATGATGGCCAAGCGACGCAGATTGCAGATCTGATAGACTAAGTTTCTGCTGCTTTAAGCCACCAAGTTTGTGAGCCTGGGTTACAGCAGCCGCAGGAGACAGACCCAAGGGAGGGCGGCAGCCGGGCTGGGACCCACACCCTCCACCAACCACAGAGAGGGAGCGTGGCTGAGCGTAAGCAGCCACAGTCCCATTCCTCCACCAACGCCACCAATGGTGGTGTCACAGGAAGTCATCTGAACTCAGCGTGGGGAGGAAAGTAAGGAGTGACCTGGGACATCACCTAGCTGCTCCTGGCTTCAGTTTTTCAATTTGTGAAAAGAGCGAGCAAAGCCGAACAGCTGCTCCAGTCCGACTCTGCCAGATACATTCACGATTCTGACGCAAAAGGAAGGTGAAGGCTGGGCTGGGGCTGGCCAGTGCTTGCTGGGCCCCTCGTGGGAATCTGGGAGTGTCCTCTGCCCGCCCCGGGGAATGGACGCACAGTGTCCGTGTCGTTGCCAGAGGAGTGAATCGCCCCTTGGGGTGACGAGGGAACCTGCTCAGTGAGTCACAGGCCAGTGGTCCCTGGGCTGTCCTGACCACGTGAATTCAGGGGCACACACGCATTGTGCCAAAGTTAGTGTGTCCTTGGAAAATCTGGCTGAATGACTCATTATCTGTCCCAACTCAAGGCTCTGGATTAAAGCAGCTGCTTCTCCTGCATCCAGTTAATCAGAGGCAGGAGTGCTCCATCCTCAGCCTTGACAGAGAAGCTGGGGATGGGTGCTGGCTGCCAGAGACCACAGCACAGTGGGATTCCCGGCTGCAGGCGACCTCTGAGTACAGGGACTCAAAGTGCTAAAAGCTCTGGTTCGGGGTCAGATCGCCCTGGCTCAGTCCCACCCAGCTGCCTGCTGGCTACGCTCCCTCACTCTGCTCTGTTAGCGGAGCCCTCACAGCGAGCGACTCTCACGTGGACCCCTCTTACAACCTTGAGGAAGACGCCAGAGTCCAGCCAAGTTAGCCATTCGTCCGGGGTCACCTGGGTCAGGGGTGGGGCTGGGAGTTGCGCCCAATCTCCTGAGTGCGTCCGCCTCCCCTGCACACTCCACCTGCTCCCGGCAGCACCCGGTCAGACGTCACCCACACCCCGGCCCCTGCACACTCCACCTGCTCCCCACAACAGCACCCGGTCAGACGTCACCCACACCCCGGCCCCTGCACAATCCGCCTGCTCCCCACAACAGCACCCGGTCAGACGTCACCCACACCCCACCTCCCCTGCACACTCCACCTGCTCCCCACAACAGCACCCGGTCAGACGTCACCCACACCCCGGCCCCTGCACAATCCGCCTGCTCCCCACAACAGCACCCGGTCAGACGTCACCCACACCCCACCTCCCCTGCACACTCCACCTGCTCCCCACAACAGCACCCGGTCAGACCTCACCCACACCCCGGCCCCTTCACACTCCACCTGCTCCCGGCAGCACCCGGTCAGACGTCACCCACACCCCGGCCCCTGCACAATCCGCCTGCTCCCCACAACAGCGCCCGGTCAGACGTCACCCACACCCCACCTCCCCTGCACACTCCACCTGCTCCCCACAACAGCACCCGGTCAGACGTCACCCACACCCCGGCCCCTGCACACTCCACCTGCTCCCCACAACAGCACCCGGTCAGACGTCACCCACACCCCGGCCCCTGCACACTCCACCTGCTCCCCACAACAGCACCCGGTCAGACATCACCCACACCCCACCTCCCCTGCACACTCCACCTGCTCCCGGCAGCACCCGGTCAGACCTCACCCACACCCCGGCCCCTGCACAATCCGCCTGCTCCCCACAACAGCACCCGGTCAGACGTCACCCACACCCCGGCCCCTGCACACTCCACCTGCTCCCCACAACAGCACCCGGTCAGACGTCACCCACACCCCACCTCCCCTGCACACTCCACCTGCTCCCCACAACAGCACCCGGTCAGACGTCACCCACACCCCGGCCCCTGCACACTCCACCTGCTCCCCACAACAGCACCCGGTCAGACGTCACCCACACCCCGGCCCCTGCACACTCCACCTGCTCCCCACAACAGCGCCCGGTCAGACGTCACCCACACTCCTGGTCTTAGGCTCCCCTCCCTAGGGGGCTGCACTCACCGTGGGATGGATCAGACCCTCGCGGCGGTGGAGAGTGCCCCAGGTGGCGACTCCGATGGTGATGAGCTCGCCTTCCTTGTAGCTGCTACTCAGGCTGAAGTCCCGCACCGCCTCGCCTACCTGCTTCATGACGCCGGCGTGGGACCCCCCTGTGATGATCCAGGCCCCTGGGGAAGGAGCACGGGTGGGCAGGCCCTGCAGCACTGAGGGGCACCCTGACACCCAGGAGCCTGACGCCTGAGCCCCTCTAGGCTCAGCGATGCCCCGCCCCCATCAACGCAGAGCTCCTCACTCAGGGGCTTTCAAACCAGCATCAGGTGTAAGGAATCGAGGTTCCCACGGCGCTCAGGCGGGGTGGGAACAGGAGCAGGCCCCGCCCCTCTCCCTGGTCCCTGCTGCCTCCTCAGGCCCCAGTCTGAGGATCGCGGTTCTCAGCACGTTCTCTGCATTCTTCTATTTTGCTTTCCCTCTTCCTTCCAGCTTTCAGGACCCAGGTGCGGCAGAGTGCTTCCTCACTCCCACCACTCAGCCTGGTCCCTAGGAAGGATGCTCCACACCTCCCACCCACCATCTGCTGCCGGTGGTTTGCAGCCACCCCTGTAAGAAACACACCTGTGGCCGGGTGCGCTGGCTTACGCCTGTAATCCCAGCACTTTGGGAGACCGAGGCAGGCAGATCACCTGAGATTGGGAGTTCAAGACCAGCCTGACCAACACAGAGAAACCCCATCTCTACTAAAAATACAAAATTAGCTGGGTGTGGTGGCACATGCCTGTAATACCAGCTACTCAGGAGGCTGAGGCAGGAGAATCGCTTGAACCCGGGAGGCAGAGATTGCAGTGAGCCAAGATCGTGCCATTGCACTCCAGCCTGGGCAACAAGAGGGAAACTCTGTCTCAAAAAAAAAAAAAAGAAAAAAAACGAAAAGAAACACACCTCCCACCCCACATCTGGCCTGACCCAGTGTCGTGAACTGGCGGCAGCTTTGCCTGAGAACAGGAGGTCCCCAGGGGTCTGCTTTCCTGGGCTGCCCCAGGGTGAGAGGCACAGGTGAGGCCACAGCTGCTGCCCCACAGCCTCCCCCTGAGGCACCAGCGAAAGTCACATTTGTTCGCTTTCGGGGTTTGTCCCTGGTGCAATGCTGCCATATCAAAGGCTGGGTCACAGTGTTGCCATAAAAACAACAATCAGGCCTGGCGTGGTGGCTCACGCCTGTAATCCCAGCACTTTGGGAGGCTGAGGTGGGCAGATCACCTGAGGTCAGGAGTTCGAGACCAGCCTGGCCAACATGGTGAAACCCTGTCTCTACTAAAAATACAAAAATTAGCCAGACATGGTAGCATACGCCTGCAGTCCCAGCTACTCAGGAGGCTGAGGCGGGAGAATTGCTTGAACTCAGGAAGCAGAGGTTGCAGTGAGCTGAGATAGTGCCACCACCACTGCACTCCAGCCTGGGTGACAGAGCAAGATTCCGTCTCCAAAAAAAAAAAAAAACAAAAAAAAACAAAAAAAACAGCCAATCGGCCAGGCACGGTGGCTCATGCCTGTTATCCCAGCACTTTGGGAGGCCGAGGCAGGAAGATTACTTGAGCCCAGGAGTTAAAGACCAGCCTGGACAACATAGAGCTTGTCTCTACAAAAATTAGCCTGGCATGGTGGCATACGCCTCTAGTCCAGCAACTCGGGAGGCGGAGGCAGGAGTATCACCTGAGCCCAAGAGGTCGAGGCTGCAATGAGCTGAGATCATGCTACTGCACTCCAGCCTGGGGAACAGAGCAAGACCCTGTCTCAAAAATAAATGGATGGATGGATGGATGATGGATGGAGATAGATAGATAGATAACAATTGAAAAGGTGGTACTGGCTTTGGGCCAGGAAGCGGACGACAAGGACATTGATATTGAAAGCTAAAAAAATGCAACATTAAGACCTGGAGCAGGTGAGACCCGAACAAATCCACGGCATTATTTGAGGCAGCAAAGCTTCAGAAGGTGCCTGTGGGATGGTGACCTGTGTTAAACCGAGTCCCACGTGACCAGGCTGAGAAAAGGTCTGGTCATTTTACAAGCAGGGCTGTGGGGCTCACAGGTCAAAAGATGCAGCCGTGCCTCACAGTCACCAGGCAGACAATGAAACTGAGGACTCTGTGAGCCGCGTAAGCCAAGTCAGGCTCAGTTACGACTCCACTTCAAGGCAAAGACCAGACCCCAGGAAGAGCGGGGTGACTCTAGGCCCATCCGGATGCAACATTGCCAATTAATCACCTCAGGGCCTCACTATTCATCCACAGTCCCCTCCGGGGAGGCCCGGGGAGCCTTGAGGACTTGGGGCCCCCTCCCCATGGAATTAGGGTGGGGCGGGGCACCAGGTCACGGCACCTGGGATCTCACACCATCCACCAGGACTGGGTCCCTGCCTGACTCTCACCAGTGGTGCAGCCTTGGGAGGTGACTTGACTCCAACCAGGCAGTTGCCTCAAGTGAAAAGATGGAAATAATAATGCTCCTTGCCTGATTTTGATGGAAAAACACGATAATGGAAAGTTTGATGACCGGGAACTCTCACTGACCCCCACAACTGGCCCACAACGCTGGCCCCAGCCGTGCACCCAGTCCACTGAAGTTACCAGGCCACCGAGGTTCTCATTTCTGCTTGGCCCTGGGTACCAGCAGGGCCACACACTGAGCCATCTCCAGCCCACAGGCAAGCCAGGGGCAGCACCGGCGTCAGGGAGCAGCTGTGCCCAGGTGAGGGGTGCATGGGTCCAACTCAGGCTGGGGCACAGCCTCGGTGGCTCCCAGGGACTTTTTGGGTCCTGATGGCCCTGACTGCCCCGGCACTGCCTCCACAGCCCACCCCACCCGCCGGGGCCTCGTGTCCCTCCAGCCTCTGAGTTACCTGTGGTCTGAGCCACCTTGACCAGACCTCTGCGGAAAATGCTTTTCAGCCGCGGCTTCATGTTGAAGTTCTTGGCCCCCCCGGTCACCGAGATCAGGAGATTGGGGACGTCCAGCCCCCAGTGCTGGGTCATGAGGTGGTAGATCACGCTGGAGGGCGTGTCCTGGGAGACTCGGACGTACTGCGGGACAGGGAAGATGGCGGAGGGAACTCGTGTGTCCGTGGTCAAGGACAGCACCGACCCACACAGGCCACGCAGAGAGGCCCCAGCGGGCGGCAGACACCGCACACCTTTCCAGCTGAGACCCAGAAAAGGGGTCCCCATGTGGGCGGGGCACGGATCATGAGAGAAGAGGGAGGCAGAGAGGCCCGAGCCAGGAGCAACAGGCCGTCCCTTGGGGACCAGGATCGCCCTCAGCAAACCTCCCCCAGCCCTCGTGCCCCCACAGCACCCACTTTTTCCTCTTCCTCTCGATTTTGGGAGTGCCTCTCAAACAGCCACCAGCATAGACTCCAATTCCCGCCGTAGCGCCTGGGCCCTGCCTCCCCGGGATCTAATCAGCTCCTGCACCGGGGTCTCTGCCCTCCTGTCCTTGTGTGCCCTGCACTGCCCCCTCTCCTGTCCCCTCTCCTGTCCCCTCTGCCCTGTCCCCTCTGCTCTGTGGCCCCTGTGCCCTGGCCCATCCTGGGGACTCAGTGGGCCCAGCTTCCTCTGCCTCCCGTCTGAACACGGCTCTCCCAGGCTCTGTCGTCACTCTGGCCCCTCGTGCTCCAGGAGACCCTCACAAGTACGCAGTCGACTTTCCCTGTTCCACTAGGCGGGCTGTGTCTGAAGAGACCCAGCCGGGCCTGCAATCTCTGCCGGGATTGGCCCACCAGAGACACAAAGGTGATGGGTGAAATCCAGAAATGCCATTAGGTGCCCTCAAAACAAACATGTGGTAGCATTGTCACTAAAGAAGGTCCAGTTAACCCACAACCACGGTGCCTGTCACCATCAGAACGTGCGTCCCACCAGGTCCACCAGGCATCTGGAGGTGCTGGTCTCCCTGGGAGGAGCAGGGCTGCGGCCTGCATGGTGGACGCTCCCGGGCTTCGAGGCAGACCTGCTGCACCACAGGGTCTGTGTCTCTGGTGTCACTCACTGTCAGGCCACAGGCATTTTTCCCTCACACCACAGGCCCCTGTTGGCAGCTGCGGGGAGGGGGCTGGGAGAAGCCAGTGGGGTTGGGGGAGGGATGCAGCCAGAACCCCAGGCTCAGACACAGCTGGATTCAAACCCACCACTGCCACGGCCACGGTGGCCTTGGACAAAGTGTGGGGCTTTCCCATACCTCAATCCCTCACCTGAAACCCAACAACAGGACTATTCCCATGACCACAGCAACAGAGGGGCCCAGGGGCCTGGAGAACACCCACGTGTCATGGTGACACAGGATGGCTCAGGGGCTGTGCCAGCCAGGAAGCCTGGGGCCACACGACCCCGTCTCCGGGACCTGCCACTCAACCTCTTTGGCCACATCATGGTATCACCACGCATCGAGTGGACGGGTCACACTCGGAAGGTACCAAGTTCAGGGCTCCAGACCCCAGCACAGGGATCAGCACCCCCCCCCATCCCACCCAGGACAGTGGCCCCCAATTGCTGTCTCAGAACCCTCCAGAAGGCTGGTCAACACGCGAGTCTCAGAACCCTCCAGAAGGCTGGTCAACACGCGAGTCTCAGAACCCTCCAGAAGGCTGGTCAACACACAAGGGGCCGAGCCTCTGACTCCACAGGCCTGGGATGTGGCCTGAGAATTGGTCAGAGATGGCTGGTCCAGGGACCTCAGTGAGGTTGTGCACAAGAGAACCCAACCCTGCAGTTGGGCCTCCCTCCAGCAGTCTGCACCCTCACAGGGCTCTCCTGCAGGCCAGGCTCAGCCTGGATCCCGCCACGCCTGGCCCAGCCTCCTCGCAAGGACTCTCACATTTGCTTCCAGACTTGCCACACGGGCCTCCCTGCTATCCTGGGCCCCTTCCCCCTGCTTTTCCCTCCCTCCCCACACCCTTCCTACCATTCCCCCAGCACACCCTGAGCGCGTCTGTGTCCTGCATCCCTCTCCTTCCTCCCTACTCCCTCCCAGGCCCTGACAAATGCCGCCCAGGGACACCCAGCCAGAATTCACTCACCACTTCCGGCTTGCACCTTCCTAGAAAGCTCACTGTGCCCCACCCTGCTTTGCAGATGGCCAAGCACTCTGAGAGTGGGGTGCATCTCTTGCTTGCCTTGCAGAGCCCCTCCCCGCCCTCTCCCTTGCAGTGCAGTGGGCTCTATGCACCCTGGAGCTTTGCCAGCCTCCTGCTCTTGCCCCAGGAAATGCCAACCACCGCATGTCACTGTGGGGCCATGCAGCTCCACCTACAATTCAGAGCAAGAGTGATGGAAACCAACCTTTTTCACCTTCTGGCTCAGGCCCGTGAAGATGATGTCACCAAAGGCATCTGTTGGCATCTCCTGGACATGTTTCTTTGGGTCCCACTGTGTGCCCTGGAAGGTGTAGGGCTTGGTAGCCTCCTCCAAGTGCTGCTCACGCGTGTAGCCACACTGACACACCACCTTCCTGCAAAGACACAGCATCAGTCACCCAGGGAGTGTGGTGCCCTTCCTGCTCCCTGTGAAGGCATCAGAGGAGGCCCAGTGGAAAGCCGCAACCTTCCCCCACCCATCAAAAACAAAGCACCTGCCCTTCCAGCCATGGGGAAGGCAGCAGAGGCCTAATGGTGGGCTGGAACTCTTCTCACCCTCAGCAGTAACAAGAAGCCTCCCCAGGATGTGTCAGTGGATCAGTGGAGGCTACAGGGGGGCTTAGACGTCACCCTTCTTGGGGCAGTGACGGGGGGACCTCCTTCCTTCACCATAGACATGTCAAGAGGACCAGCTAAAACTCAAGATCTTGAGTCTCTTAACATAAAATCTAAACTATCAAGGTTTCAATCAAACATCACTAGTTTTACAAGGAGACAGGAACATCTTAACCAGGATGACAAAAGACAGCTAACAGCCACCAACACCAAGATGACACAGATGTTAGAATTATCTGAAAATGATTTTAAAGCAGCCACATTAGAAATGCTTCAACAAGCAATCATGAACATGCTCAAAACAAATGAAAAGATATAAATTTCCAGTAAAAAAAGAGAAGATATACCAAATGCAAACTTTAGAACTGAAAAATACAGTAACCGAAATAAAAAACTCAATGGATGGACCCAAGAGCAGGATGGAGGAGATAGAGGAAGGAACCCAGGAGCAAGAAGATAGAACAGTAGAAATTGCCCAGTAAGAACCACAGAGAGAAAACAAACCACAACAAAGAAAAAATACACAAGTAAACAAAACCTCCGGGACCTGCAGCACTATAACAAAAGATCATACATTCATGCTCAGAGTTCCAGAAGGAAAAGAAAAAGACAGTGATCCTGAAAACGTATGGAAAGAAGTCATGGCCAAAATTTCCCATATTTGACAAAAAAGACATAAACCTACACACTCCACAATCTGAGTGAACACCAGGCAGGATAAACCCAAAGAGATACATGCCAAGACACATAACAGTTAAACTTCCGAAAACTAAAAACAAATAAAAAATTTTAAAAGCGGCCAGGCTCAGTGGCTCATGCCTATAATCCCAGCCCTTTGGGAAGCTGAGGCGGGTGGATCATGAGGTCAGGAGTTTGAGACCAACATGGCCAACATGGTGAAACCCTGTCTGTACTAAAATCCGAAAAATTAGCTGGGCATGGTGGCAGCCGCCTATAACCCCAGCCACTCGGGAAGCTGAGGCAGGAGACTCGCTTGAACCCAGGAGGTGGAAGTTGCAGTGAGCCAAGATGGCACCACAGCACTCCAGCCTGGGCAACAGTGGGAGACTCCTCAAAAAAAAAAAAAAAAAAAAAAACAAAAAAAAAACCTCAGAAATGACAGGAAGTTGGGACCTTCTTAATTGAAGGAAGGCTAGGGAATTTGTCACCAGCAGACACACCCTAAAAGAATAGCTAAAGGACACTCTCTAAACAGAAAGGAAACAAGAAAGGCCGGGCACGGTGGCTCACGCTTGTAATCCCAGCACTTTGGGAGGCCGAGGCGGGCGGATCACAAGGTCAGGAGATCGAGACCACGGTGAAACCCCGTCTCTACTAAAAATACAAAAAATTAGCCGGGCGTGGTGGCGGGCGCCTGTAGTCCCAGCTACTCGGAGAGGCTGAGGCAGGAGAATGGCGTGAACCCGGGAGGCGGAGCTTGCAGTGAGCCGAGATCGCGCCACTGCACTCCAGCCTGGGTGAGAGAGCGAGACTCCGTCTCAAAAAAAAAAAAAAAAAAAAAAAAAAAGAAAGGAAACAAGAAAAGAAGGAATTTGGGAATATCTGAAAGAAAGAAAGAATAACAAAAAGAGTAACCGCTTGAATTTCCTAACTGATGTTTGATGGCTGAAGCAAAAATTATAACACTATCTGCCACGGTTTTCTTTCTTTTTTTTTTTTTTTTTTTCTTGAAATGGAGTCTCGCTGTGTCACCCAGGCTGGAGTGCAGTGGCGCCGATCTCTGCTCACTACAAGCTCCGCCTCCCGGGTTCACGCCATTCTCCCGCCTCAATCTCCCAAGTAGCTGGGACCACAGGCACCCACCACCACATCTGGCTATTTTTTGTTTTTGTTTTTGTATTTTTAGTAGAGACGGGGTTTCACCGTGTTAGCCAGGATGGTCTCTATCTCCTGACCTCGTGATCCGCCCGCCTCAGCTTCCCAAAGTGCTAGGATTACAGTCTTGAGCCACCATGCCCTGCCCTGATTTCAATATATGCAGAAGAAATATTTCAAGCAATTATATTATAGATTAAGAAGGGGACAAGATGTTAAAGGAGATACTGTTTCTATACTTCACTCAAACTGGTAAAATGTCAACATCGGTAGATTGTGATAAGCTATATTATATAATATACTATCTAGAGCAACCCCTTTTACAAAAAAAGTGATACAAGAAGATACACTCAAAAATAGTATGCTGTAAGCAGTGGCTCACACCTGTAATCCCAATACTTTGGGAGGCCAAGGTGGGCAGATTGCTTGAGCTCAGGAGTTTGAGACCAGCCTGGGCAACATGGCCAAACCTTGTCTCTACCAAAAATACAAAAATTAACCGGGCGTGGTGGTGCCTGCCTGTAGTCTCAGCTATTCAGGAGACTGAGGTGAGAGGATCACCTGAGCCCAGCGAGGTGGAGGGTGTAATGAGCCGAGATTGTGTCACTGCACTCCAGCCTGGGCAACAGAGTGAGACCCTGTCTCCAAAAAACAAAAATAGTATGAATAATCAAAATAGAATTCTAAAAAATGTTCAAGTAACCCACAAGAAGGCAAACAAACAAAAAAAAAAACAGAACAGAAAACAAAAAATAAAATGGCAGACATAAGCCCTAACATACCAATAATTACACTAAATATAAATTTTCTAAATACGACAATTAAAAAACAGATTGACAGAATGTATTTTAAAAAATAGGACCCAATTATTTGATGTCTACCAAAATCTCACTTGAAGTGTAATGACACAGGCAAGGTGAAAAGGAAAGGAATATTTAGCAGTTAAATAATATTGACACAAGGCCAAGCGTGGTAGCTCACACCTGCAATCCCAGCACTGTGGGAGGCCAAGGCGAGTGGATCACTTGAGGTCAGGAGTTCAAAGCCATCCTGGCCAACACGGTGAAGCCCCGTCTCTACTAAAAATACAAAAATTAGCCAGGTGTGGTGGCGCATGCCTGTAGTCCCAGCTACTCCCAGTTGCCAAGAGGCAGAGGTTGCAGTAAGCTGAGATCATGCAATTGCACTCCAGCCTGGGAGACAGAATGAGACTCCATCTCAAAGATAATAATAATAATAACAATAATATTGGCACAAGCAGCAACTTGGATGGATATCAAGTGCGCTGTGCTGAGGGGAAAAGACACAGGTCATGTAGCGTATGATTCCATTGATGTAACATCCTCGAAATGACACAATGATAGGCATGAAGAAAGATTGGTGGTTGCAGGGATCAGGGATGATGAGGGAGGTGAGCTGACCATACGGAGGAAGTACAGGAAGAGCTCGGTGGAGACGGACAGTGCGGTGTCTTGACCACGGTGGTAGTTACACAAATACACATGTGAAAAATGACATAAGTCCAGGAGCAGTAGCTCACACCTGTAATCCCAGCACTTTGGGAGGCCAAGGCAGGCAGATCACTTGAGGTCCGGAGTCTGAGACCAGCCTGACCAACATGGCGAAACCCCATCTCTACTAAAAATATAAACATTAGCTGGGCGTGATAGCACACGCCTGTAGTCCCAGCTACTCAGGAGGCTGAGGCAGGAGAATCGCTTGAACCCAGGAGGCAGAGATTGCAGTGAGCTGGTGTGGTGCCACTGCACTCCAGCCTGGGCAGCAGAGCGAAACTCCATCTCAAAAAAAAAAAAAAAAAAAAAAAAAAGACATAAATGTAACACATACATTCTACCAGCTTTAATTCCTGGCTTGGGTACTGTACTACAGTTATGCAGAATGTAGCCACAGGTGGAACTGTGGGGCCCATCTGTAGTATCTTTGGAACTTCTGTACATCTATAATTATTTCAAAATAAAAAGTTAAAAGCACACACAAATGGAGGCTCCAAGCAGATGACATGGGGCTAGCACCTCGCCCAAGGTCTCCCACCTCCTCCCCTCGCCCGGGGACAGCAGGAGCTGCCAGAGTCGCCAGCCTTCAGGACCTGCTGCTCTGCCTCCTCCCCTTCCCTGGCAAGAATGAGGCAATCTCTTTCTTCAACTGCTACCTTCCCTCTTTTTTCTTTGTGGGTTAAAGTCTTTTTGTTCTTTTACTGCAATTCATTAGTGTTTCAGGGCAAGAAGAGATACATTTATGTGTTCTTTATAACTTGTTTAATTGGAAATCCACAATATTTTTAGATTCTTATTTTTTGCTGGTAACAAATAACCTAGAAAATTTCAGATGAGGCCAGGCATGGTGCCTAATGCCTGTAATCCCAGAGTCTGGGAGGCTGATGTGGGCGGATCACAAGGTCAAGAGTTCGAGACCAGCCTGGCTAATATGGTGAAACCTTGTCTCTACTAAAAATACAAAAATTAGCCAGGCGTGATGGTGCACACCTGTAGTCCCAGCTACTCAGGAGGCTGAGGCAGGAGAATCGCTTGAACCTGGGAGGTGAAGGTTGCAGTGAGCCAAGATCGGGCCATTGTACTCCAGCCTGGGCGACAGAGCAAGACTCCGTCTCAAAATAAATAAATAAATATAAATATATATATATGTGTGTGTGTGTGTATATATATGTAAATATATGTGTATATATGTGTATATATATGTGTATATATGTGTGTATATGTGTATATATATGTGTATATATGTATGTATATATGTATATATGTATATATGTGTATATATGTATATATGTGTATATGTGTATATATGTGTATATATGTGTGTATATGTGTATATATGTGTGTATATGTGTATATATGTATATATGTGTATATATGTGTGTATATGTGTATATATGTATATATGTGTATATATGTATATATGTGTATATGTGTATATGTGTATATATGTGTATATGTGTGTATATGTGTATATGTGTGTATATGTGTATATATGTGTATATATGTGTATATATGTGTATGTGTGTATATATGTATATATGTGTGTATATAGGTATATATGTGTATATAGGTGTATATGTGTATATATGTGTATATGTATATACGTGTATACATGTATATATGTATATATGTGTATATATACACAGATGAGACAGGAAAAAAATGGACCAATCAGTGCTTTATAAAATGGACCAATCAGCGCTCTGTAAAATGGACCAATCAGCAGGACATGGGCGGGGACAAATAAGGGAATTTAAAAAAAAAAAACAAAACTCTAAAACCAGATGAAACCTGAACCAGATGGCACAGGGGAAAGACCACTGAGCAGTGAGAAAGGAAACGGGTTTCCCCGCCACGTAGTGACTGTGTGATCTCGGATGTTTCTACACTCAGTTTCTCAATCATTAAAATGGGAAAAATAATTCCTCCCGGATGTGCACCCTACAAATCCAAATCCGTATAAACCCCTAAGGTCACGCTCAAGGCACTTCAGACTTGCAGGGATCTTGCGAGCACCTGATGTTGACAGGTGAAGCCAGCTAGACTTCTGGGTTGGGTGCGGACTTGGAGAACTTTTCTGCCTTACAAGAGGATTGTAAAATGCGCCAAACAGCACACCATAAAATGGACCAATCGGTGCTCTGTAAAATGGACCAATCCGCACACCGTAAAATGGACCAATCAGTGCTCTGTAAAATGGACCAATCCGCACACTGTAAAATAGACCAATCAGCACACCATAAAATGGACCAATCGGTGCTCTGTAAAATGGACCAATCAGCACACTGTAAAATGGACCAATCGGTGCTCTGTAAAATGGACCAATCAGCACACTGTAAAATGGACCAAGCCATGCTCTGTAAAATGGACCAATCAGCACACTGTAAAATGGACCAATCAGCACACTGTAAAATGGACCAATCAGCACACTGTAAAATGGACCAATCAGTGCTCTGTAAAATGGACCAATCAGTGCTCTGTAAAATGGACCAATCAATGCTCTGTAAAATGGACCAATCAGCACTCTGTAAAATGGACCAAGCAGCGCTCTGTAAAATAGACCAAGCCATGCTCTGTAAAATGGACCAATCAGCACACTGTAAAATGGACCAAGCAGCACTCTGTAAAATAGACCAAGCAGCACACTGTAAAATGGACCAATCAGCACACTGTAAAATGGACCAATCAGCGCTCTGTAAAATGGACCAATCAGCACTCTGTAAAATGGACCGATCAGCAGGACACAGGCAGGGACAAATAAGGGAATAAAAGCTGGCCACCCCTCCAGCCGGTAGTGGCAAACCGCTCGGGTCCCCTTCCACGCTGTGGAATCTTGGTTCTTTCGCTCTTCACAATAAATCTTGCTGCTGCTCACTCTTTGGGTCCGTGCCACCTTCAAGAGCTGTAACGCTCACTGCGAAGGTCCCCGGCTTCATTCTTGAAGTCAGCGAGACCAAGAACCCACCGGAAGGAACCAACTCCGGACACAATGTGACCTCCACTGTTTATGGATGAGAGACCTGGGTCCAAGGTGGGGAAAGGAGTTCCCTGGACAAGGACCTGAGCTCTCCTGTCTTGCTCCAATGCTGCCCCAAATGTCCTTGTGTGTTCCTAACAGCCTATCACAAGCTACCTCCTGTCCCTCTTCTCCTTGAACCATCACCTCTGATGAGATTGGAACTTAAACCTGCGTGGTGTTTGCAAGCCTGATGTGATGCTGGAAACTGCATTGCGGCCACTGATCCAGAAATTACATCACCAGAGAGTTGCTCGGAACTCGGCCCAGATAGGCGTAAACGGGACGCCACCCCCGGCACCCCACGGGAAATGAGAGCTCTTGGAGGTGTATTCTCTCCAACCTGGGCTCCTTCCTTCCCCCACCACCCCCCACCTCCCCCACCCCCACCGCATGTGCGCCTGAATTCTGAGGCATCCCCTCCAGTCTCTGCGCTTCACAGATGAGGATTGGTGGCCCAGGGAAGAGAAGTCATCTGCCCAAGGTCACGAGGTCCATGGTGGAAAAATGTGAACACAAAGGTCTGGACCAGGGTGGCCACAGCAGACACGGAAATGAGACGAGTCTGTGCAGAGCTGAGGAGGGTTACCAGGACATGGGGCTAAGCAGTGGGATTCCCCGGGCGGGTGTCGAGGGGCTCCAGGTCTGGACGAGTGGGGTGGGAAGACCCTACCATGCTTAATGGAAACATGTGAGTGGTATAAATAAATCTGCTTCAGAAGCTGTGTTTGTGGCAGACGATGCTCACCACTCGCTCCGCCCTGGTCTTTCCACAAGAAGGAGGGACACTCCATCCACTCCTCAGGAAGGAACAGCCAGGAACACACCTGGTCCCTCTTCCCATCCTGCTGCAGTGACCACCGTGGTTGGTGAGATGAGAGACGCTTCTGTGCGGGACAGACTCGGCGCAGCAGATCTCAGGCTGCCTCCTCAGAGGGGCCTGCCTTCAAGGTGGTGTCTGGGAATGGGGCTTTTGGAGCACCTCTCCGTCCCCTGACTGCTAGGAGTGCTTTGCTGGGCCTGGACTGTTCCTGCAGTGGGTTTATGCTGAACAGCTGCTTTCCTGCTGGGAATCTGGGATTTAGGTGGTTGCCATGCAGAGGGGCCCACGTGGCCAACACAGGATGCACGCCCTGGGCTCTGAGCCTCGAATGGGCTTCGCAGGTTGCCACGTTCTTCTTGGCTGGAGGAAGGAGCACGCATGGCGCCTGCACAGGAAAGCAGCAGCAGCCTGCCCTCAGATTCTCCAGACTCGGCCTGTGTCTTTCTCCCTTGTCAAGCCCACCACGTAGGCCTTCACCATGATAAACCTTAGCTGTGTGCACAGCTGTGAGTCCTAGCAAACCCCTGAGCATGGGGGATGGCTTTGGGGACCTCCAGAAGCAAGTCTATCCTGCTTACATCTGATCCAGGTCAGCACCCCTTTCTCTCTGGGCCCTGCTGCCCCAAGGATTTCCACTTCCACGTGAGAAGCACGCAGAGCCGACCAGCAGAGGCCCCAGACCCACGGGACCTCACCTAGGCTTCTCAGGACACAGCAGGTCATGGTGTCAGCGGCGTTCAAACCAGAGTGAGTCCATCTTGAATAGGCGCTGGGTGAAATGAGGCTGAAACCTACTGGGCTGCATTCCCAGACGGTTAAGGCATTCTAAGTCACAGGATGAGACAAGAGGTCGGCACAAGACACAGGTCACAAAGACCTTGCTGATAAAACAGGGTACGAGACACTGGCCAAAACCCACCAAAACCAAGACGGCGACCAAAGTGGACTCCGGTTATCCTCACTGCCCATTACAGGCTAATTATAATATATTAGCATGTAAGAGACACTCCCATCAGCGCCATGACAGTTTACACATGCCATGGCAACATCAGAAATACCCTATATGATCTGAAAGAAAGGGGAAATCAGTTCTGGGAAATCCCCGCCCGTTTCCCATAAAACTCATGAATAATCCACCCTTGTTTACAACATGATCCAAAACTACCATAAAAATAGCCAACCAGCCAAGCACGGTGGCTTATGCCTGAAATCCCAGCACTTTGGGAGGCCAAAGCTGGTGGATCACCTGAGGTCAGGAGTTCCAGACCAGTCTGGCCAACATGGTGAATCACATGAACCTAGGAAATGAAGGTTGCAGTGAGCCAAGATCACACCATTGCACTCCAGCCTGGGCGACAGAGCGAGACCCTGTCTCAAAAAAAAAAAAAAAAAAATAGCCAAGCAGCAGCCCTCAGGGCTGCTCTGCCTATGGAGGAGCCATTCTCTTATTCCTTTACTTTGTTAATAACTTGCTTTCACTTTACTCTGTGGACTTGCTCCAAATACTTTCTTGTGTGAGACCCAAGAACCCACCCTTGGGGTCTGGATCGGGACCCCTTTCCAGTAACAAGGGTGCGCTCCGAGGCTGGAGCACCACTGCTCTACAGACCCTGCTCCTTCCACATGGGGCTCTTCATCACTGTCTGTACATCCAGCCCTCCATGGCCGCAAGTTCTGCATCTGCAGATTCAGCCAAACGCAGACTAAAAATATTCAGGAAAAAAAACAATTAAAAATAACATGGCCGGATGCGGTGGCTCACGCCTGTAATCCTAGCACTTTGAGAGGCTGAGGCGGGCAGATCATGAGGTCAGGAGTTTGAGACCAGTCTGACCAACATGGTGAAACCCCGTCTCTACTAAAAATACAAAAATTAGCCAGACGTAGTGGCGCATGCCTGTAATCTCAGCTACTCGGGAGGCTGAGGCAGGAGAATCACTTGAACCCGGGATGTAGAGGTTGCAGTGAGCTGAGATTGAACCACTGCACTCCAGCTAGGAGACAGAGCGAGACTCCATCTCAAAAAAAATAAAACAACAACACATTGGCCAGGCACGGTAGCTCACACCTGTAATCCCAGCACTTTGGGAGGCCGAGGCAGGTGGATCACTTGAGGTCAGGAGTTCAATCGAGACTAGCCTGGCCAACATGGCAAAACCCCATCTCTACTAAAAATACAAAAATTAGCCAGATGTGGTGGCGCATGCCTGTAGTCTCAGCTACTCGGGAGGCTGAGGCAGGAGAATCCCTTGAACCCGGGAGGAGGAGGTTGCAGTGAGCCAAGATGGTGCCACGGCACTCCAGGCTGGGTGACAGGGCAAGACTGTCTCGAAAAAGAAAAAACCCACACAACAACAAAAATACAATTTTTTTTTTTTTTTGAGACGGAGTCTCACTCTGTCGCCCAGGCCGGAGTGCAGTGGCACGATCAAGGCTCACTGCAAGCTCCTCCTCCTGGGCTCACGCCATTCTCCTGCCTCAGCCTCCAGAGTAGCTGGGACTACAGGCGCCCGCCACCACGCCCGGGGAATTTTTTGTATTTTTAGTGGAGACGGGGTTTCACCGTGTTAGCCAGGATGGTCTCAATCTCCTGACATCGTGATCCGCCTGCCTTGGCCTCCCAAAGTGCTGGGATTACAGGCCTGAGCCACCGCGCCCGGCCCAAAAATACAATTTTTTTAAATGCAGTATAACTATTTTTATAACATCTACATTGTATCAGGTATTATAAGTAATCTAGAGATGATTTAAAGTATGCCGAAGGATGTACATAATTTATATGCAAATACCACACCATCTCATATCAATGACTTGATATGAGATTTTGGGACTGATAGGAGATATGGGATTTTGGTATCCGTGGGTGTCCGGGAACAATTCCCCAGGGATGCCGAGGGACAGCTGTTATATTGGTGACCGTGAAACTCTGATGATGTACCGAGTACACTAGAGGTACTCTGGGGCAACACAATCTTCTTCTGTTTCCCAAGCACAGGATGCTTCTCGCTCCCCATATTCAGTAAATATGAGCTGAAGGCCACCCTCTGGGGATTAATACAATACTCTGGCTTTCGTCCCAGCCCCCCAAAAGCTCAGCAGCTAGCAAGAAAGATGAACACAAAGCCACACAGTTACAGCACGACAGCTGGGATCAAAGAGAAACACACGGTGCGGTAGGAGGGAAGCTCACTTCCTGGTAGAGGTTGTACAGTCAAGGGAGGCTGCACAGCAGAGGTGGCATCTGCAATAGGCCTTGAGGGATAAGTAGGAGCTCACCAGGTGATGGAGTAAAAGGAGGAAGCGTGTGGCTCATTTGTGGAAGAGCATGAAATGGGTGTTGCTCGGGGAAGGCACACAAACATGAATCAACACTCTGTCCGTGCCTAAAGGGGCGCCAACTGCGGGGAGCACCATCGGCTCCGGAGGGCATATCCAGCCAGAGACAGTGGCCATGTTGCCTGGGTGGGAGTCTTGGCCACACCTGAGTCGTGGGCTCTGTGGGGAGGAGGGGCAACGGGGGCTCTGTGGGGCCTGGGGGCAAGTCGGGCCTCTGGCTTTGGCAAGCTGTGCAGGGGGCAGTCTTCTGGCCGTGGACTCTCCCTAAGGCCCTTCTAGTTCCTGGACCCTGGGACTCTCTCTCTTGGGGTGGGGGCAGGTGTGGAAATGAGAGGATTAGAGGATGCATCTGTGTTCAAACCACTGGGCCTCGCCGTGCGATAGCGCCGTTACGACCCTGAACAAGTCACCTAAACTCTGCACTTTGGTCCCTGCACCTGCGAGGCAGGATGAGGGTCAACTGTCCCCGACAGGAGGCTTGTGAGGGTTAGGTGGAAATGCTCTGCGGACTCCAAGCCTCGTACGGAGACAGAGCTATCTCCAGTGACCCTTCACTGAGGCCCTGAGGGGTCTTGGCCTGATCAGCTACTCCATGTGGGATCGGAAGGAAGAAGTCAGAGGCCTGACACACAAATCACATCACTTACCCAGCATCAGACAGCTTGGAACTTTCCACAAAATACATGCATTCTTTCTTCTTGATGTTTTCAGGAATCCATGAACTGAGGCTTTCTTGCTGAAGGTAAAGACAGCACAGTGAGATCCTCCAACATTCGAAAGAGCACACCCAGCCCCCCGGAGACACATCTGAGCTCCTTGAGGAGCTTCCACACTATTTGCTGGAAGGAAGGAAGCCCGCGCAACCCCGAGCCAAAGATTAGAAGCACCTTGCCAAGATGCTCAGGTGGGGATTCAGGAGGGAGCAATGAATCTAAGAAATCATTTCCTCTTGGGGCCAATTTGAATGTGCACGCACTTTACAGTTTATACAACACCACCACCTTCCTTGGGAACAACGTGGTGTGGTGGAAAACGTGGAGGCTGGGGATCTGGGGACCTGGATCTTGCACCATCGGGAAAAGGGCAACCACCTTCCTGGCTGCCTGGCAAGGGGACTGCAAGATGCCACGTGCTTTCAACACACTTGTGTCTCCGTATCCGGGGCTTTGGGGAAAGCTAGCCCAGGCCCAGGCCCTCCCAATCAGATAAAGGATGTGAAATCATTACACAACAAGGTAAGCATGGGTAACAGACTGCCAGGACTCTAGCGCAACATTTTTGAGTTAATTCAGTGATTTCCCAATCAGACCAACCATGGGAAATGATCGTGCAACCCACAGAAGGCCAGAAAGGCCAGCCACACATCACCCTCCCCAGTTCTGTTCTCCCAAGGGTATGACTAGGCAGGAGCCCCCAAGGTCAGCAGACCCTTTCCCACCCCCATTGTCACAGCCTCAAGCTATGACCTGCCCAACAGTGACCTCCGTGGCCACGTGCCAGCTGCAGGCTGACCAGCAGAAAGCCTACCTTGTCATTGTTGCCGAAGGGGCACTGCAGCCTCCGGCTCTTGAAGAGGCTGCTGTTGCTGCGCCGGAGATTGGAGACCCTCCCCAGGGCAGTGACCCTTCTGGGCGGCCCCCCAAAGTCCTCCTCCTGCTCGGAGCCAGCTTTCCCCAGGGTTGAGGGCTCCATCCTGAGACCCCCACGCCAGCTGCAACCAGGCCTGCTGCCCTCAGGACAGTCCTCTCTCCAGCTCACTACACTGGGGGTTCTAGAGACACGTGGGGTGGTTGCTGAAATAGATCAGAGACAGGAAGATGAGGCTGATGTTCTGAGACGACCCGGCCACGTGCTTCCTCATGTGAAGCCCTCATCCGGTTCTCTTCATCAGCCTGCACATCTTCCCAGCTGCCTGAGCTGTGTCCCTTGGCTGGGGCCCCCGGACACTCTGGGGAAGTACATGCACATGCGGGGGTCCCAGCGGCCGTTCATAATGGTAACAACCTCAGGTCACTGCAGGGCCAGAGAAAGCTCCCTCCCCCACGGATGCATCTGCACTGAGCACCACACAGGGAAGTCTCCACCGCCAGCATCAGCTGCCGGCGACATGGTTTCCCAACTGTGCAATTCTGCACAGTTCCTGCTTCCAGACACCAGTGACTACTTTCATATTCCAAAAATTTTTTAAATAGCCCTCACTGTCCACAAAGGAAGTTTCTTTTTCTTCTTGTTTTTTGAGACGGAGTCTCACTTTGTCGCTCAGGCTGGAGTGCAGTGACGCAGTCTCGGCTCACTGCAACCTCCGTCTCCCGGGTTCAAGTGATTCTCCTGCCTTAGCCTCCCCAGTAGCTGGGATTATGGGTGCCCATCACCACACCCTGCTAAATTGTTTTGTATTTAGTAGCAACAGGGTTTTACCATGTTGGTCAGGTTGGTCTCAAACTCCTGACCTCAGGCGATCCACCGGCCTCCGCCTCCCAAAATGCTGGTTTTACAGGCGTAAGCCACCGTGCCCAGCCTAGAAAGGAAGTTTTGGGGAGTACCACATCTCTCCACTCCAGGAAAAAGACAGTAATTCAAAGGAATCTTTTTCTCTCATATCCTTTCTCCCTGGCTCTGATGCGGCCTTCATCACCGAGGCCACAGGAAGCCACCAGATGACTGCCCTCCCTTTACAAATGAGAAACGGAAGCATGTTCAACCCCTGCAGGGCCTCCCTGAGCCCCTGACACCCCCAAGGCGGTTCTCATGAGGTCATCCATGGTCATCCCCTGCCCCTGCCCCAAAGGTGTGAAGGAGAGGGTTGCTGGGAGGCAAAAGATCTGACTGCAATTCCCCCCTCATCCCTGCCCTGAAACCCGATCTCTGGCCACGTCCTCTCCACTACACATTATGGTCACTGTCAGTCAAGACTTTGCTCTGCTGTCCCCTGATCACATTAGGTGACTGAGCCCCTCTTTGGGGCCACGCAGCTCGAAGCTCGGTGCCGGGCACTTGGGGCTGAGCTACTGGCTGCTGTCTTGGGGCAGGCACTCTCAGGCAACCCCACCTCCCCCTCTCCCTCCTTCCCTTTGCCCCTTGGCCACACTCATTCCAAGACCCGTAAACTTCACTGGCAGGATGGCAGGGGTGCCCTGCCCGGCCCTTTCCTGCAGTTCTCAGAGCAGATGTCGTGCCGCATGCCAGTGGGGCCTTTCCAGGGCCGTGAGCTGTCCCCGCAGCCACTGGCCCGGCTTCACAACCAGCTTACAAGGGAAGCAGAGGGGCAGAGATGTCCCCAGTGGCAGGAGGAAGAGGAGACTCTAGAGAGATCACAGTGGCACCGCAAGGGGACCCAGACTGCAGGTGGCTCCCCAGGCAGGTGGTCCACCCTGCACGGGATGAGGATGGCTCCATGCTGGAAACGAAGGCCCCAGCATCAGACAGGAGGGTCCACAGTGTGGGGTTCTCTGCCTTAAGGAAGACCAGCATGTTCTGTTCACATGCTCATCTTTCAGGCAGCTGCCCACCTCAGCACAGCCCCTGGGGTCTTGTGCAGGTTCCTCTAATCCCAGCGGCAAATGGGCCCTGGGAAGCAGGTCAGACCTGCTCCAGCACCACCCCAGACTTTGCAGGAGGCAGCCAGGAGCCCCCGTGAGCATCTGATGCCCGCTGTCGGGGGCCCAATGGCTTGACCCAGTGCCCAACAGGACGGGTGCCTCAGCCTCAGCCCAGGGGTGCAGAACCCTGAAAACCCAGGCCTGGCAACAACCTTCCAAGGGCCCATCCAGCCCTTTCTGGGGTTCTTCTACCCAAAATTACAGGCTCAATCCCTTTCTCACAGGTCGCCTGAGAATAGCTTGGGCCACCCTGGTTCACAGCTAAAATTCTCCACAAGCAACTGGCACAGGTGTGAGTGTTGAGAGCACTCAGGTAGGAAGTGAACTTCCAGAAGACAATGCATGAAGCAGGCATGAGCAAGGCAAGGCCCCATGTGGGGTGGATTTCCAAACCCAAGCCCTGCACAGAGCTATTCCCGGAGAAAGGGGTGCAGTGGAGCCCCAGGGAGCGTGGGTTGGGGTGGCATTCCGGACCCTTCAGGGTTAGCCACTGAGCAACCCCACCCTCAGCCCCGGGGGTCCCGCATGGCAGGGGTGGCAGCGGGAAGACCACTACCACCATCACCTAGGCCGAATTCAAGAAGACTCGTTGGCACGCGAGCCCAGGACCAGGCGACTTAAGAGTATCCTGGTGTGCCCATCCGCCCCCAGCCAGCCCAGCCCAGCCCAGCCCAGCAGATTCCCCGGGAAATGGAAGGTTCTGTCTGGGCAGGGCGGGCCTCTCGCACCGGCAGGACTGGGACAGGCGCGCCCTGCACTCCCTCGGCACACCGTGTGACCTCCCTGCCCTCTTTGGAGGTTGCTCGGGCATCCTCTGAAATCCCCGCGTGAAAGCCAGCGCTTCGGGGACTGGACAGGCAGAGGCGGGTGCGGGGATGGAGGAAGTAAGCGCCCCAGAAGCGGGCCCTGCGGTCCCGGCGGACGGGCATGGGCACGAGGACCGCCGAGTCCCTCATCTCCACGTCCCCTCGCGCCAGCCGGACAGGGTCGCCCCAGCGGCAAGGCGTCCCGCGGACAGACCGCACCCGGCTCCGAGTCAGCGCCCCGCGCCTCTGCGCACACTCGGTGCTCCAGTCCGCGCCCCGAACCCCACCGGTGCCGCTGCACCAGCGCCCCGAACCCCGCCCGCCCCTGCACCCCACCGCGCCCTGCACCAGCACCCGGAGCCCCTTCGCGCCCCTGCACCCCACCGCGCCCTGCACCAGCGCCCCAAGCCCCACCCGTGCCCCTGCACCCCGCCGTGCCCTGCATCAGCGCCCCGAACCCCGCCTGCGCCCCTGCACCCCGCCGCGCCCTGCAGCAGCACCGGAGCCGGCCGCCTCGGTCCCCGCACCCCGCGCCCCTGCACGCACTCGTCCCCGGTCCTCCCCCCTGCACCCCGCAGCAACCTTCACAAGCTCCAGGGACCGCTGCCTCAGTCCCCGCACCCGGGCTCGCGCTCTTGCCCCGCCCCCGGCGGGCACCTACCTGCTCGGAGCCGCCCGCGCCCGGGCGTCACCCGCGTCCCCGCGCAGCACCGCAGCCCTGGCCCCGCAGGGCCGTCCGCATCTCGCCCGAGCGTGCGCCGCGTGCCCTGTGCAGTGGAGCCGCCCGCAGCGCTCTGCGTCACTCAGCCCGGAGAGCGCCTCCCGCGCCGCGTCCCGCGCCCGCAGCTAGAGCCAAGGACACGCCAGGGAAGACTGGGCCCAGACACTCCACCTGCGGGCCCGCCCTCCCCAGAGACCTGGGACCGGACACTCGCGCGGATATGTGCCTTCCGAGGGTTGGGGGCACGTGTCTCCTTTAAACCGGCGATTGCCGCGATTATCTCTAAGCCCTGAATTGCCAACGGGAGCGGGAAAGGCAGGACAGGAGTCGCAGGGGGACCTGGGCCTGAGTGGAGACCCCCCCACAACGAGACTCAGGACCCCCTCCTCAAAGACCTCTGCAGCCCCCTCCCCCAGCACTCCAGATGTGACCCCAGAGCCAGGGACCATTCCCAGTGAGAGAGGCAGGACCCCAAGGCTGGAGCAGGCTCAGGGCCTGCTCCCTGGATCTGTCACAATAGAGGGGACAGGAACAGCCAGAAAGATCAAGCCCAGCAGTCCCCATCGCGGCAGGTGCTGGCCACGGGGCCCCACGGATGTCTAACTCCACCCTGTGTGCTGCCCACTCTCCGGCTTGGGGAGGGGCGGGGACTGCCCTCTGATGCCTGAGAAGGCGAATACGCTTTCCCAAATGGCTTAGACCACCCAGACGCCCTTTCACCTGGCAAAGCCACACTGTCCGCCCCTTCCTTGCCACCAGAGGGCGATACCCGGCTGCCATTCCTGGGCTCTGCTGGCCTCCGTGTCCAGGGAAGTGAAGAGGTCCTGTGGCCTCTGATCTGGGAGGAGGGAGGGTGCCCCCAGACTCCTGCGTTACCCGCCACCCTCATTTCCTCCCTGTGTGTGCAGGCCTGCTGCCCGGACTCCTGCCCAGAGCACACGCCTCTGGATGGCCCTCCGCAGATGAGCCAGGCAGCAGTGCTGGCGTGCTGAAGGATGTCCACCATCTCACTAACCCACCATCCTGGTGCCTGCAAAGTGGTGGGAAAGCGGTCAGAGCCCCTGGTGTAGGACAGCACTCAGGACACTGTCGCCTTTTCAGGACACTGTGCTCTGCACAAGCGTGGCCGGAAGCTGCCCTCCAGAGTAACCAGCACAGTGTCCCCACACACCCGCAACTGTGCCCTGCTGGACGGTACAGTCCTCCGCCCGGTCCACCCCGCAACCAGATGTGCTCGATAAGCATCCGCTGCAGGAGTTGGGTTCTATGACAACCAGCAACATCCCAGAGAGGTGTCTTAGAGCCTCCTTGACAAGCAAAGGAAGTGAAGACCCCTCCCTTTCACCTGCTCCATGTCAGCAGAGCCCCATCCAGTGCCCCTGCCCTGGATGCTTTCTGGCTGGAGAGCCATCTCGTTAACTAAAAACATACTTCAGGGCAGTTACTATTTTATAAGACAGTCATAACTGCAGAGCCATCTGCGAGACGGGCTGGGCGCTTATTTCCAAGTATCCCGGGGCCTCTGTGGGAACGTCATTTAAGGTGAAGTGGTTACCAAGCTGACCATCTCTGATGAAACAGCCGGGCCCACATCGCCCTGGGAGCGGCTCCTGCCTTTCTAGAGAAGAACCACACACTCCACAGAGGGCCATGTCTGTCTGCCCAGACGCTGCTGCAGTAGCAATTATGCAATATTCTTCCCATAAAAGAGAGGACACGTGACCATAAAACTCGAGCAGGGCAGGTACCAATCTCCTTGGAGAGTCCTCTCGAGTTCAGAGAGAGAAAGCACTTGGCACAAAGTGTTTCTCACGGTGTGGGCACGAGGCCCAGGTGAAAAGGCCCCTGCTCTGGCAGCAGGAGAAAACCACAACTAGAGAAAAAGGCAGTGACAGGGCCGCAGGCACTGGCACACTCTGGTCCTGAGTGAGACACGGGAGCAGGTGACAGGCGGCGGGCTCCTCAGAGGAGACTCCGGGAAGGAGGGAGGCCTCAGGAGCAGCAAACTCTCTGCACAGGGCCGCATGGTCTCTGTCCCAGCTCCTCGCCTCTGCCCTTGCAGTGGGAAGGCAGCCGTGGGCCATTCGGCTGACCCTGAACGACACGGGTTTCAGCTGCGGGGATTCACTTCTATGCAGATTTTCTTCCGCCTCTGCCACCCCTGAGATGCTAGACCACCCCCTCCTCTTCCCCCTTCTCCTACTCACGGGAAGACGGCAAGGCCTTTATGATGACCTGCTTCTACTTAATGTAAATATATTTTAATTTCATTATGATTTTTTTAATAACATTTTCTTCTCTCTAGTTCCCTTTATTGTAGGAATACAGTTTATAATACAACATACAAAATGTGTGTTTATGCTATCAGTAAGCCTTCCTTCTGGTCAATAGTGAGCTATTCATAGTTAAGTTTTGGAGGAGTCAAAAGTTATACACAGATTTTCAACTTTAAGGGGTGTTGGAGCCCCCAATTCTTGAGTGGTTCAAGGATCAACTACATAAATGAAACAGTATGTTACGTGGTTTGGCTCTGTGCCCCACCCAAATGTCATGTCAAATTGTAATCCCCAGGCCAGGCACAGTGGCTCACACCTGTAATCCCAGCTCTTTGGGAGGCCGAGGCAGGCAAGATCACTTGAGGTCAGGAGTTCAAGACCAGCCTTGTCCAATGGTGAAACGCCATCTCTACTAAAAATACAACAATTAGCCAGGCGTGGTGGTGTGCGCCTATAATCCCAGCTACTCGGAGGCTGAGGCAGGAGAATCACTTGAACCCAGGAGACAGAGGTTGCTGTGAACCGAGATCGTGCCACTGCACTCCAGCCTGGGCAACAGAGCGAGACTCTGTCTCAAAAAAAATTGTAATCCCCAGTGTGGAAGGTTATTGGATCAAGGAGGCGTTTCTCACGAACGATTGAACACCATCCTCTTGGTGCTGTTCCCGTAATAGTGAGTGAGTTCTTCCAAGATCTGGTCGTTTAAGTGCGTGGCACCTGCTCCTGTCTCTCTCTCTTACTCCTGCCATGTGAGACACCTGCCCGCTTTGCCTTCTATCATGATTGGAAGCTTCCTGAAGCCTCCCCAGAAGCAGAAGCCACCATGCCTCCTGTACAGCCTGCAGGACCGTAGGCCAGTTAGGCCTCTTTCCTTATAAATTACCCAGTCTGAGGGGTTTTTTAATAGCAATGCAAGAACGAACAAATACAGTACAGCTGGGCACTAATATTAAACTTTGCAGACTGGGCACAGTGGCTCACGTCTGTAATCCCAGCACTTTGGGAGGCTGAGGCAGGCAGATTACTTGAGGCCAGGAGTCTGAAATCAGCATGTTGAAGGCCAACATGGTGAAACCCTGTCTCTACTAAAAATACAAAAAATTAGCCGAACGTGGTGGCGCATGCCTATTGTGACTCGCGTCCGTGTGAAGAGACCACCAAACAGGCTTTGTGTGTGCAACAAGGCTGTTTATTTCACCTGGGTGCAGGCGGGCTGAGTCCCAAAAGAGAGTCAGTGAAGGGAGATAGGGGTGGGGCTGTTTTATAGGATTTGGGTAGGTAGTGGAAAATTACAGTCAAAGGGGGTTCTCTTGCGGGCAGGGGTGGGGGTCACAAAGTGCTCAGTGGGGGAGCTTCTGAGCCAGGAGAAGGAATTTCACAAGGTAATGTCATCAGTTAAGGCAGGAATCAACCATTTTCACTTCTTTTGTGATTCTTCAGTTACTTCAGGCCATCTGGATGTATACGTGCAGGTCACAGGGGATATGATGGCTTAGCTTGGGCTCAGAGGCCTGACACCTATAGTCCCAGCTACTCAGGAGCCTGGGGCAGGAGAATCACTTAAACCCAGGAGGGGGAGGTTGCAGTAAGCCAAGATCAGGCCCTTGCACTCCAGCCTGGGTGACAGCGAGACTCCATCTCAAAAAAAAAAAGAAAGAAAGAAAGAAAGAAAAGACCTTTATTTGCAAACAGGTGGCAGGCCCAATCTGGCCAGTGGGCTGCAGTTTGCTGACACCTGGTCTAGAGCAGGGCTTCGGGCTGAGGGAACAGACATGTTTCTTTTCATCTCTGGAGTCCACAGAGTCATCTGCATTCTGGAAATATCTTATACAACAGAACTGTTCTTAAAATGTGAAAGGACAGCGATGGATGCCACGCCAGGGTAAAGACTGCAGCCGGCGTGGCCACCATGAACTCTCTGTGCCAGGCGCCCTTGCCCCAATGGCTCCCAGAACGGCAATTACGAGAACGGAGCTGGAAATGACCACAAGGCCTGAAGACCTCTCAGGACGCTGAAAAAATATAAATCAACACGTGCTGCCTGTCCCTTCTCCCAGGCCTGGCTCTGACCTGCCACAGGGATCTGAACCATCTGCAGCACCAGCCAGGGGGTCCTCGGTCAGCTGGGGGTCAGGCAGACTACCCACTGCACTGGCTTCTGAGACCAAGGGAGAGTTCCCAAGGGGATCTGGGAGGTGTGCCACACCTGCCACCCGAGTAGTTCCAAAGTTTGCCTCAGGGATGTGGTATGGAGCCCAGAGCCTCCAGGGTGGACCAGGTTCTGCCCCCGAGTGGGGGTGGCAGGGCCAGCAACATGGGCAGGGGAGAGGTGGTCACTCCGAGATCATGAAAACTTCAGCTCCGGAGCACGTTTGCTGACTCTCCATTTGTCTCTCTCTCCTCCTCTCCCCCTCTCCCTGCCCCCCTCATCCCTCACTCCTTGGGAGGCCATGTTGTGAGAGACCATGCTGCAGGGAGCGAAGCCTCCCACGGACATCTTGTGGGGCAGCTGGGAGACCCCAGCCAGGTCCTCAGAGACGGTCCCCCTCCCTCCCAGGAGGCTGAGCCCAGCCAAGCAGCTCAGCTGCTCCAGATGCCTGAGCCTCCGAAACCGGGAGACGGCGATGTCTATTGTGAGCTGCTAAGTCTGGAGGTGATTTGTTATGCAGTGCAGATGACTAGGGTATCGGCCTAGAGCAGGTCTGGACTGGGGGTGTCACCTACGGGGCGAAGGTGGTGGAGGAAAGAAGAGACAAGGACGGGACCTGGGGCGCATGGGACTCAGCACCACGTGTCGCCAGAATAGCGTTTGCCCTGAGTTGGGGGTGAGCCTTCCCTGCTGAGCCCTGCAGAGCCCCCAGCTGTCAGGGCAGGAGGGAGTAGCGGTCAATCCATGGTACCTTGTCCTCAGCAGCACCCCTAGCTGCAAGCCAGAAACCCCGACCCACTGGCTGAAACCACAAAGCGGGTGTCGGCCCCGTGTGCCTGGTGACAGCAGTGATGGCCTTGCTCAAAAACTCGACAGGAAGCTCCAGTGTCCCCCACTCTCCATGTCTCTGGGAAGCAGGCTCTGTGTGGGGCCCCCTGAGATTTACTGGGGAGCAGCGTGCCTAACTCACCGCCTGTAAGAAGGGAGGCCCAGGGCTGGGCAGGGGGCCAAGGCTGTGATGTAGGTCCAGCGGAGCCTTCGTGAGCCCACCAGAGCTCTGAGGCCCGTGGCCGTCACACTGCGCTCCTGCAAGCACCCGCAACCTGAGCCTGCTAGAAGCTTCCTACCACTGCTGGGGCCCAGCTCCAGCCTCATTAGCACTGAACATTCTGCCTGCTTGGTGTAGAAGAGCTCAGAAGGCACTGCTCTGAGACTTTTCTATCATCCCACATCTTACACCAACCTGAGGACTAAGCTCTGATTTTTTTTTTTTTTTTTTTTGTAGTTTTAGTAGAGACGGGGTTTTACCATGTTAGCCAGGATGGTCTCGATCTCCTGAACTCGTGATCCGCCCACCTCGGCCTCCCAAAGTGCTGGGATTACAGGCGTGAGCCACCGCGCCCGGAGGTCTCCACAGTCTTTTATCTTCACCTGAGCATTTCCTTTCTATGATCCCAGGTCTTCAGACAAACTCAACCAACTGTCAACCAGAAAATGTTTAAATTCACCGATAGCCTGGAAGCCCCCACTTTGAGTTGTCCTGCCTTTCTGAATCAAACCAACGTATTTCTTAAGTGTATTAGATTGCTGTCTCATGTCTCCCTAAAAAGTATAAAACCAAGCTGTGCCCCGACCACCTTGGACACATGTTCTCAGGATTTCCTGAGGGCTGCATCACGGGCCATGGTCACTCATATCTGGCTCAGAATAAATCTCTTCAAATATTTTACAGAGTTTGACTCTTTTTGTCAACACCACGATATATAAGGTTAAATAAAACCCATCTGATGAGAATTTATGGTTTGTAGGGCATGACTCTCCATACCCCTTAGGAATTTGGGCAAGATAAAAAAAAATCAGAGTTTAGTCCTCAATTACTTCAAGGCCGAGAATGAGTTCCGGCCTTGAAGTAATCTTGTTGGAGACAGAATGAGGTGTCCGGTCCCTTTCAGGAGCTGACCCCTGAAGCTTCCAAGCAAAGAGGTGAGCATGGTGTGTGCTTAACAGGCATCCAGGTAAAATAAATGTGCATAAGGCCTGGGATGGGAACGGAGTGGAGGTTCACATTCCCAGGCTGTATTTCAAGATGAAAGGTAACATAAGCAGCTTGTCTCAGTTACATCTTCAGACTAGGGTGGAGGAGGAGGAAAGGGGAAAAAAGTTTTAAGACATGGTTTGAGGCTTAGCTGTGTGAAAGGAATATAAACCTCAAGACCTTAAAATCACTAAGTCAAGGGAAAAGTCAGCTGGAAAGTGCATCAGGCAAACCCGCCTCCAATTTTATTCCTAAATAAGATGTTTTATTCCTAAATAAGATTGCTACAAAGATAAAAAGCTATGAAGCTCCCTCACAATTTGCCCACAAGGAAATTCCTTGTGGGCCTCAAGATCTTTACCCTCAAACAGTTCTGTTGAATTTCACCCTGGAATGTAAACTGATAGCTGATCTTCACAGGTGTGGGACAGAAGGTCATCCCCCTGCTCACCGGAGACACATGCCTATCTGTTTGCTTTCTCTGCCTTATTGTTTATGTAAAAATGCAGATTCACTATGCCAGATCAAATTGTGTATTCAGTGAAAGGACTCAAAAGAATGCAATCTTTTGTCTCTTATCCACCAATGACCTGGAAGCTGGAAGCCTCCCTCCACCCCCACACCCCCACCTGGCCTTCAAGGTGTCCTGCCTTTCCGGACTGAACTAATGTACATCTTTTTTTTTTTTTTTTTAAGACGGAGTCTCGCTCTTGTTGCCCAGGCTGGAGTGCAATGGCACAACCTTGGCTCACTGCAACCTCTGCCTCCCGGGTTCAAGCGATTCTCCTGCCTCAGCCTCCAAAGTAGCTGGGATTACAGGCGCCCACTGTCAGGCCTCTGAGCCCAAGCTAAGCCATCATATCCCCTGTGACCTGCACGTACACATCCAGATGGCCGGTTCCTGCCTTAACTGATGACATTCCACCAAAAAAGAAGTGAAAATGGCCTGTTCCTGCCTTAACTGATGACATTCCACCAAAAAAGAAGTGAAAATGGCCTGTTCCTGCCTTAACTGATGACATTGTCTTGTGAAATTCCTTCTCCTGGCTCATCCTGGCTCAAAAGCTCCCCTACTGAGCACCTTGTGACCCCCACTCTGCCCGCCAGAGAACCCCTTTGACCCAAATCCTATAAAACAGCCCCACCCTTATCTCCCTTCGCTGACTCTCTTTTCGGACTCAGCCCACCTGCACCCAGGTGAAATAAACAGCTTTATTGCTCACAGACAGCCTGTTTGGTGTTCTCTTCACACGGACGCGAGTGAAACCCACCACTGCGCCCCAATAATTTTTTGTATTTCTAGTAGAGATGGGGTTTCACTATGTTGGCCAGGCTGGTCTCGAACTCCTGACCTCAGGCGATCCACCTGCCTCAGCCTCCCAAAGTGCTGGGATTATAGGCGTGAGCCACCACACCCGGCCTAATGTACATCTTATACATACATTTTTTCTTCTTTTTCTCTTCTTTTTCCATCTTACACATATTGATTGATATCTCATGTCTCCCTAAAAATGTATGAAAGCAAGCTGTGCCCCAGCCACCCAGGGCACATGTCGTCAGGACCTCCTGAGGCCGTGTCACGGGCTTGTCCTTAACCTTGACAAAATAAACTTTCTAAACTGATTGAGACCTGTCTCAGATATTTGGGATTCACAGCTGCTAAGCTGCTCGGTTACAATTGAAGGCTCGTAGGTTAGAGGTTGTTCAAAGGTAGTTTGCTGAGCAGGGGGCTAGGGCATGGGGAGTGCTGATTGGTTACGTGCGAGATGAAATCTAGCTGTCCTTTTGGTCCTTTTGTGCTGCATGGCTTCTGGGTGGGGCCACAGGAGCTGTTGGCAAGACATCTAGCTGGATCCATCCGTGTCAGACGTGCAAGAAACCTGCAAAGATACAATAGTGATGTTCTACAATAGTGATGCTACCTCCAAGGGTAATTGGGGAAGTAGCTTGTCTTGTGACCTCCAGAATAATGGCTGACGAAAGTTTACATCTGCTCCTTAGTGGAATTCATGCTCCTCTACCCTTCTAGGCTGGTAGTGTAACCGCCCAATGGGTTCACCTTGCCCACTGCCTAGACAGAACCGATTTATCAAGACAAGGGAATTGCAATGGAGAAAGAGTATTCACACAGAGCTGGCTGTGCAGGAGAGCGGAGTTTTATTATTACTCAAATCATCTCCCCAAGCATTCGGGGATCAGCTTTTTAAGGATAATTTGGCGGGTATGGGCTCAGAAAGTGGTGAGTGCTGATTGGTCAGGTTGAAGATTAAATCATAGGGGGTCGAAATGAGTTCTGGCTGACTTCTGTCCCTGGGTGGGCCAGATTATCCGTTTGGGTGGTGTCATCTGCTGCATCCGAATGCAGGGTCTACAAAATATTTCAAGCACTGATCTTAAGTTCTGCAACAGTGATGTTATTCCCAGAAGCAATTTGGGAGGTTCAGACTCTTGCTGCCAGAGGTTGCATGGCCCCTAAACTGTAATTTTTAATCTCGTAGCTTAATTTGTTAGTCCTACAAAGGCCGACTGGTCCCCAGGCAAGAAGGGTTTTTTTTGGGAAAGGGCTATTATCAATTTTGTTTCAGAGTTTAATCTATAAACTAAATTCCTTCCCAAGGCTAGTCTGGTCTACACCCAGGAATGAACAAAGGCAGCTTAGAGGATAGTAGGAAGATGGGGTGGGTTAGGATGTAGGGACCAGCCCCACAGGGTCAGTGGGTCTCTCCCCATGTGCAGTGACGAGAGAGTGCAGAAATAAAGACACAAGACAAAGAGATAAAAGAAAAGGCAGCTGGGCCCGGGGGACCACTACCACCAATGCACGGAGACCGGTAGTCGCCCCGAATGTCTGGCTTCGCTGTTATTTATTGGATACAAAGCAAAAGGGGCAGGGTAAAGAATGTGAGTCTTCTCCAATGATAGGTAAGGTCACATGGGTCACGTGTCCACTGGACAGGGGGCCCTTCCCTGCCTGGCAGCCGAGGCAGAGAGAGAGAGAGAGAGAAGACAAAGACAGCTTACGCCATTATTTCTGCATATCAGAGACTTTTAGTACTTTCACTAATTTACTACTGCTATCTAGAAAGCAGAGCCAGGTGTACAGGATGGAACATGAAGGTGGACTAGGAGCGTGACCACTGAAGCACAGCATCACAGGGAGATGGTTAGGCCTCCGGATAACTGCGGGAAAGCCTGACTGGTGTCAGGCCCTCCACAAGAGGTGGAGGAGCAGAGTCGTCTCTAAACTCCCGCGGGGAAAAGGTGACTCCCTTTCCCGGTCTGCTAAGTAGCGGTTGTTGCTGCTTGACACCTTTTGCTACCGCTAGACCACGGTCCGCCTGGCGACGGGCATCTTCCCAGATGCTGGCGTCACCGCTAGACCAAGGAGCCCTCTGGTGGCCGTGTCCAGGCATAACAGAAGGCTCGCACTCCTGTCTTCTGATCACACCTATGTCCCCTCAGCTCGTATCTCTGTAGGGTCTGGTTTTTCCTAGGTTATGATTATAGAGCGGGGATTATTATAATATTGGGATAAAGAGTAATTACTACCAACTAATGATTAATGATATTCATATATAATCATATCTAAGATCTATATCTGGTATGACTATTCTTGTTTTATATTTTATTATACCGGAAGAGCTCGTGTCCTTGGTCTCTTGCCTCGGCGCCTGGGTGGCTTGCCGCCCACATTAGGAGATCTTTCCCTGTCATAATTTCTTCAGTTATGATTTTTGCAAAGGCGGTTGCAGTGGTCTCATTAGTTTTACAAAGGCTTAGTTTTGAGGAAGGGCTGCTATCATTTAAACTATAAATGCCTCCCAAAGTTAGCTTTGCTTATCCAGGAATAATTAAGGGCAGCTTTAAGGCCAAAGGCAAGATGGGGGTTGGCCAGATCTCCTTCAAGGCCATCCTTCTCTCACCGATACAATTTTTTGCAAAGGCGGTTTCAGAACGTCAGAACGCCTGTCTTAATGTAACTGTGGCCCATGTAACGATGTTTAGAGGGTCTTCTCTGATTTCTAAAAGGCTGAAACGCTTGTAAGGGCTCTGCTGGACCTGCCCGTGCGTCTTTCCTATAAATGCAGGGAGGGAGGGAGACAAGGAATCAACACAGCCCCAGGGCTGCCCTGGGTTTATTCCAAGAGTTTGAATCGCGTAACTTGGAGCTGTGTAGCGCCCATCCCATCCACGCTAGGCCCGCGCTCAGAGTCAGGCCTAAGCACTCGGCCATGATGCGCGTGGGACCGAGCCCACCCCGCTCGGTTCCTGTGAGCAGCAGTTCAGCCCTCACTGGACAGACTTGGGGACCGCCACCGGCACCCACCCTCTGCTCGCTGCGCACTTCCGGGGTCGCGTTAGAATCGCGTCAGAGCCGGGCGCCCCAGGCCGCGCATGAGCAGGAGCAGAGCCAACGTGTCAGCGGCGCCCAAGCGGCCCCAGCGCGCTCGCGTCGCCCCGCTCTCCTCACCTAGTCGCCAATGGGCTCAGGATCCGCCCCTGACGACGCGGGCCCCGCCCCTGGAGACACGCGCCGCGCAGTCGTCACCCGCCCGGGAGCAGGAGGCCGGGGACGCCCGCCGGTCGGGCCTGGGCGGCCGCCATGAAGCTGACGCGGAAGATGGTCCTGACCCGGGCCAAGGCCTCGGAGCTGCACAGTGTGCGCAAGCTCAATTGCTGGTGAGGCAGGGCCTGGCCGCGGCCGCCCCGGGGTCGGGGGAGGAGCCGGGGCGGTGAGGGGCGGAGCCGGGGCGGGGAGAGGGCGGAGCCAGGGCTGGGGAGGGGGGCGGGGGTGGGAGTGGAACGGGGGGAGGGGCAGGGGCGAGGGCGGCGAAGGAGCCACGGGTGGGGGAGGGGAGGAGGCCGGGGGTCGGGGGTCGCCTGAGCCCCCCCATTTCCCGGCCCGCCTTTGCCCAGGCTGCCCTGTGGGCTGGATCTGATGTCTGGGGTTGCCAGCAGTCACTGGGACCAAGTCGAATAGGAGAGAGAACTGAGCTCTTGAGGACTGAGTCAGGAAACACGTTGGTGATCAGTACTGGGGGCGGCTGTGCCCAGGGTACTCCTGGCAGGTGACAGGAAGGGACGTGGGTGCGGTGGGACCCATGCAGGCTGAAAGGCGGGTAATGCTGAGTCTCACTGGGCCAAGGAAGACCAGGAGCTTCCAGAGGAGGGAGCCTGGAGTTGAGGCCTGCAAGAGCTCCAGGGCTCCCTGGGGACTCAGCGGAGTCACTGCGCCGTGTCAACCGGCCGCACCGTGCAGGCGGGCGTGGGGGTCAGCGAGAGCAGACGCTTCCTCCCAGGGGTGTCCCCAGACTGCCCAGAGTGAGCTCTTTCCTGTTAATTAAAAAGCTTTTCCCTCTGCCCTGGCATATCTGGTGTTTTGGCTACAATTCATCTGTGTCATTTGCTTTCAATAATGCATTTCTTTGTTTTGCATGGGGTGGTCAGTACTCTCACTAAGCTGGGAGAAACAACAACCCTATTTCAGGCTTTTAAAGTTTGCTTCATAAGGTGCCTGTTCACCCTTTGAATTTGGCCTCTTGTTTATGAATTTCACCCTTGTTTATGTCTGTCAGTGAGAGAAATGAACCTTCTGCTACTCAGGGACCATGAGGAAGAGTTCATCTTTTTGTGTCTTACAAATGCAGCAACGCCTGCTGCTCCTTATCTAAAAAGTACCACCCCAACGTCAAACATACAGTTTAGTTGAAAATCAACTAAAACAATTGTTTACACCTTTGCCAGTTATCTGGGCAACCTTCCTTTTTTGCCATGCCATTAAAATCCTAGAATCTTTTTTTTTTTTTTTTTTTTTTGAGACGGAGTCTTTCTCTGTCCCCCAGGCTGGAGTGCAGTGGTGCGATCTCGGCTCACTGCAAGCTCCGCCTCCCGGGTTCACGCCATTCTCCTGCCTCAGCCTCCCGAGTAGCTGGGACTACAAGCGCCCGCCAACACGCCCGGCTAATTTTTTGTATTTTTAGTAGAGACGGGGTTTCACCGTGTTAGTCAGGATGGTCTCGATCTCCTGACCTTGTGATCCGCCCGCCTCGGCCTCCCAAAGTGCTGGGATTACAGGCTTGAGCCACCGCGCCCGGCCTAAAATCCTAGAATCTTAAGGTTTGTAGGTAGTCATCGGTAATTTTTGGAATTTTTGTCTTCAGTATTTTTTATTCAACTTTAACAAAATTAAAGTATGTATCTTTTCTCTCCCTAGGGGCAGCCGCCTCACAGATGTAAGTATTGCCTCACAGATGTAAATATTGTGCTGATCATCTCCAAATAGCCTCAATCCCAAATGTTGTAGCTTCTTTCCCAAGAGAATTTTTAAGTTGACAAAACTGCACCTATCAGTTCAGTCCCACACTTGGTACTTCGTTCACTTAGCAGTTTTCATTCAGCAGAACCACTAATGGAAAAACAATTCTCTAGTGCCAGGCTTATTTTGCAGTTCCCGTCAACATCCCTACAAATGAAATGCCCTTTGTCACTTGGTCGCAGAGGAGGGGAGCAATAGTTTGGAACTTGCTCTCACCTGGAAAGGAATCCCAGGAGGGTTTGTTTTACTTTGTTAAGGGGAAGTTGAAGGTCTACACCCCCTCTTCTTGGTCACATCTAGCCTTGTACCCCCCTACCGCTACCCCAAAGGCAGGCAGAGAATAAGCCCTGCTGGGAGAACTTGAGCCTGTGCGTCTGTGAAAGATTTTTTCTTCTCTCCCTCATTCTCTTTCTCAGTCCAAAATGTCCCCAACTTACACAGGGATCCCATACCAATTGTTTCTTTCTTTTTTTTTTTTTTTTTTACATGGAGTCTCTCTCTGTTGCCCAGGCTGGAGTGCAGTGGCACGATCTTGGCTCACTGCAACCTCCGCCTCCCGGGTTCAAGCGATTCTCCTGCCTCAGCCTTTGAGTAGCTGGGACTACAGGCAACCACTAATTTTTGTACTTTTTAGTAGAGATGGAGTTTCACTGTGTCGGCCAGGCTTGTCTCAAACCCCCTGAGTTCAGGTGGTCCACCTGCCTCAGCCTCGCAAAGTATTGGAATTACAGGTGTGAGCCACCATGTCCAGCCCAATTATTTATCTCTTTATTCTCCTTTGTTTTTTTAATTTGAACTGTACATTTCCTTAAAGACAAAAAAAAAAGCCTGGCTACATGGCATCTGGATGTAATCTGTTTTGTGCTATAACTGAAATACTCCATGTTTAGCAGTGAATATACAAACGTACCATGTCCATAGACACGAGTTCCTTATACATGGGATGCATCTGACTAGGCTGTGAGCTCGTTAAGGTTGGGGCCCTGCCAGGCACCCAAGCGCTGGTGCCATGCCTGACGTATGGTGGGCTCTCGCATATGTGGGAGCTTTGCAGGTTGTGAAGGCTTTGTGGACCACTCTGGGCACCTCACCCCTGAATTGACAGTACCAGTGTGATTTGAGATCCAGTTTCAAGCCTGTCTTCCTTTTGGCCCAGACCTGTTATCAAGAAGAGATTTCCACCCTCTCCTTGCTTTCTATCCCTGCATAGGGGGCATTGGGGTCCCCTTACCTGATGTCCTTTGAGGGCATCCAAAGTAATGAATGCTCTGTCTCCACTGCTGGCAGCATCTGACAGCAACGATGCTGCTGTAAAATTTAATAAAGAGAGAGTGCGCGCAAGGAGGAGCCTCACATTTCTCCTTCAGTCTGCGGGGCGTCTGGGCTGCAAGGTGGCGTCAGAGGGGAGCCTGGCATGCTCGTGGGCATTCACCCTGGGCACACTGGCTGAGCAGGGCCGTGCCCCTCAGGCCCCAGAAGTGGGTTGGCCGTGGCTTCGACAGTTCTCTGTGGCTGATGGCAGTGCGGCCGCGATGCCCTGCTGTGCCGTGCTTGCTAGTCATGCTCTTTTCCTCCTAGATCTCCATTTGCCGGGAGATGCCCAGCCTGGAGGTGATCACACTCAGGTACCTCGCTCCTGCCAGCATGCTCAGCCTGGGGCCTGGAAGCTGGGGCAGAGCCTCACGTCCCTCCAGTGGGACCCAGCACTGTGACATAACCTGGAAACCTCCAGCACAGACTGAGCGCGGCTTCTAGAAGGGGAGGGGCCGGGACAGCGAGAGCTGGGCCTACCCTGTGGCCCCCATGTTCAGCCCTCCTTCCTAAGAGCCTCACCTGGGCCTCCTGATGGCTCCTGTCCCCTGCCTGCCCTGCTGTACCCCTGCCCACCCTTGGCCTGTGTGCTCCGATAAGCCATTGCTGTGTTCACTGGGCCAGTCGGTGGTGGAGCCAGCCCTCCTAAGGATTCACGGTGGCCCGCCCTGGCCACCCTCACGGTGGCCACATCTGCCCCGGGACCCCCAGAGTCCTGGCCTCTTCTGCCCCCCAGTGCCACCACTGCTTACCAGTTTCTCTGCACCCCATGACCTGTGCCCATCTTCTGGGGTCACTGCCCTCCCAACAGACTAAGGGAAACTTGAATGAACAAATGTTACTGGACTTTCAGGCAGTTGGGGTGTATTTGGGGGCTCCGGGGAAGAGAAGAGCTCCCTTTACCCTGAATTCCCTCCTGCCTACTGTGGGACCCAGGGAGGGAGCAGACGCTCATGGCTCACCACTGCCAACCAGACGCTGGATGGGTGCCTTCTTTGGGTTTCCGCATTTAAAAGTTCACAAGGGTTTAAACCCTGTGGGGAAGGCCCACCCCTCTGGCAGCTCAGAAGGCTCCAGGGCTTGCCCTCTGCGAGTGGGTGTTGCAGGCCCCTGGTCCCTGACTGTGACCTACCTTCTTATCTCACAGGCAGCCACGAGGTAGGCCAGCCCCTGCCCATCCTCCGTAACACCCTCCAAGGTTGGCATTGCCATGTTGATGCCCGTGCCCAGCCTGCTGCCCACCGTGGGCTGAGGCCAGTCCATCTGGTGTTCAGGCATCCCCAGCGCGGGCACCAGCCTGTCCTGCCCGAGCCTTGCTGAATGAATGAAATGGGCTTGGAGGCATGCTCCTGGGTCAAATCTCAGCCCTCCCATCTATTGGCTGGCTAACCTTGGGCGAGGCATGGCCCTCTGTGCCTCAGTTTCCTTTCTGTAACATGGAGGTATTACAAGTGCCCACCCCACAGGGAGACGAGGAGGAGATGGAGCCCGAGTCCAGAGGTTGAGCCGGGGTGCACGTGCCCGCCCAGAGGTTGAGCCGGGGTGCACGTGCCCGCCCAGAGGTTGAGCCGGGGTGCACGTGCCCGCCCAGAGGTTGAGCCGGGGTACGCGTGCCCGCCCAGAGGTTGAGCCGGGGTGCGCGTGCCCGCCCAGAGGTTGAGCCGGGGTACGCGTGCCTGCCGCGGGGCTCGTTTCACTAAGTCAGGCGACACAGGATGGGATTTCAGCCCTGCCTCCGAAAGGCTTACCTGACAGGGAGACGTGGAGCTTGTGGTTCCCACGGTGGCAGGAAGCTTGGGGCGGAGCTGTGGATCCAGCCCTGTCCCTGCCGCTCACTGAGTCACCCAGGGGCCACAGGGCCTCCGAGCATCAGGCCACTCGTGTGTGGGGCCATTTCTGTCACATCTCAGGAGGGACAGGATCCCGAGGGTGTTGACTGAGCTCAGGTGCCTGGTGCCTGCACGCCTGACTGCCCTGGAGCGGAGCAGGAAGCCTCGAGGCCGCGGGTGTGGTCCGCACATCGCGCTGCTGCCTGTGCCTGGGGCAGACTCCATCCTGGAAAGAGTCCCACAGCCTGAGTTTTGCTCTTGGTAAAAGGGGGCGGCCTCAGAGCTAGGAGCTGCATGAGACAATACCTGGGAAACCCCGAGTGAAGGGATGGTATGGGGAGGGGGGCTCAGCACCGCAGGCTGCCCATGGGGGCCTGGTAACCGCCCTTCCGAGGCGCCTGCCGGGTGCGAGAGCAGCCTTCCAGGCAGGGGGCCCTGGCTCTCGGGAGGCGGACGCTCCGCACCTTTGAGGGCCTGCGGGAGCGGCTCCGCGTGTTCGCTTGCGGAGGGGACGGACCCCACGCTGTTGGGTAAAGCCTGCAGGTCTCCGCTCCCAGCCTCCTGCGTTTCTCTACTTCTCTGACGCGTCCACATTCTGTAGAATGGAAATGAGGCCCATCCCGAGTTGTCGCCCAGGTCCGTGCTCACTCCCATGTCACATGGAGCTGGCTCGTAGTTTTTTGCCAGTTTTTCTGGCCGCTCCCTGCTTTGGAGCAACATGATATGTTCCTTCAGAGGCCTTAGTTTTCCTCATCTGTGAAGGAGGGCTACATCCCCCACCTCCCACACTCTAGTGCCCTGAGGAGCTGATGTGGAGCGTCGGGCCAAGGGGCTGTTGCTGGCGGGGTCCACCCCAGTCCGCCTTTGAGTTCAGGGCCTGGCCTTCCTACAGCTCTCTCCTCGGCCCAGGTCCGCTGCATGTGACTCATGACATCCGATTTGGGCTTCTCAGGAGAGGGCAGGGACACAGGTCCCTGAGTGCCTTTTACTGGGGGTGGGGATTGAGAGGTGGCCTTGGGGGCCCTGGCCACGACCCTCGCCGACTGTGCTGGTCTCCGTGCAGCGTCAACAGCATCTCCACGCTGGAGCCCGTGAGCCGGTGCCAGCGCCTGAGCGAGCTGTACCTGCGGAGGAACCGCATCCCCAGCCTGGCCGAGCTCTTCCACCTGAAGGGGCTGCCGCGTCTGCGGGTGCTGTGGCTGGCCGAGAACCCGTGCTGCGGCGCCAGCCCCCACCGCTACCGCATGACCGTGCTGCGCACCCTGCCGCGCCTACAGAAGCTGGACAACCAGGGTAGGTGGCCGCAGCGGGGTCACCGGCCCTCCCAAAACAATCCCTGGAAGGGGATGTCCTCGGCCCTCTTTTCTCTTCTCCTTTTCTGCAAATACCTGGTCTGGCGGGACACAGTTGTGTCCTGTGAAGTCTCCTCCAGAGGCTGTTCCCCTAGCTTCTGTCTCCTCTTGATCCCGCCGCCCGAATGCAGCAGCGCAGCGTAGGGTCCCTCGTGGGACTGACAGTTTGCGTATGCCCCGATGACCGCAGGACCTGGTAGCAAAGCAAAAGGGTTCCTTCTTTGCTTTTGTGAGTATCAGCCCTGCTCTGACCATCGCCATGCACCATGGCGAGCGGGGGCATCAGTATCTGGCAAGCAGCGTCGCACTGGTCCACAGGGACTGGGCAGGCTCCACGGGCCACTGTGAACCTAGGGTGGCGGTGCCATCGCGCTCCTGCCGTGGGAAGGGGCTGCCCAGCACCGCAGTGCCCGCTGCTGCGCTCCACCTGTTGGAGGCGCTCGTGCCTCCTCTGGCCAGCGCCAGCACCGACACAGTTTTCCAGGCTGTGGTTTCATGCTGTTTGTTCATCCTTGGCATTCTCAGCACACTAGTGTCTCATCCTTGTCAGGCATACGGACACTAATATTTTCTTCCAGACAATTTTATTAATATTAGTAATATAAACTTTAGGGAAATTGATATGTGAGTAAAATGGAATAAATTAAGTATGATCTGTTCCTTTTTCTATTGTCTTAGTTGAGGTTTTGAGGAGTATTTGCTTCTGGCCCAGGCTGGTGTTGAGATTCCTGAGCAGCCCTCCACCATCTGTTGTGTGTCGGCCCTTGCCAGGCTGGGGATGGGACAGTGAGGAACCGGCTCCTACTCTGGGAGTTGTCCCTGGAGGTTGATACACGTGCATGCATTTCACAAGCAGACTGTGCCTGAGGCCGCAGTAAGGACTGGAGCTGCAGTGCGTGTGGCCTGCATGTGGGTGAGGCCACTCATGCTGTCTTTTGTCCTTCATCCCAAAGCTGTGACGGAGGAAGAGCTGTCCCGTGCACTGAGTGAGGGAGAGGAGATCACCGCCGCCCCGGAGAGAGAGGGCACAGGCCACGGCAGCCCCAAGCCATGCTGCACACTGAGGTCCCTCAGCTCTGCTGCTGAGACCGGCCAGGACCCGCTGGACAGCGAGGAGGAGGCAATGTGAGGCTAGAGGGCAGTGCGGACTCCGCAGCCCGTCCCTGTCCCCCAGGGTCCTCCCACGGGGAGTGAATGGGGCTTCCTGTGAGCTGCGTCTCTGGGAAGTGAGGGAGAGGGATTATCCAGGGGAGTGTCTGTTCTCATCCATATTCTCTGGGAGTGACTCAGTGCCCAGGTAGTGATTTCAGTGGCAGGTCCATGTTTTGCCCAACAGCGGATGTGCCAGGGAGCAGGAGGGGGGTGAGCCAGGCCCCGTGCCTTGGCACAGAGAAGGCTTGCAGCACCAGAGCTTGTGAGGTGCAGGGAGCCCCTGGTGGGGGGTGTGGCCTAGGGCCACAGTCACTGGAATGGTTTGTGGGCACGGCCATCAGTGCCCGTACGGCCTTGGGCCTGGGGGCCGTGGAGGGGCCACAGGGCTGACTGCAGTGAGACGCCGGCGCCTCCCAGGGCAGTTGGCTGCGGGTCACGAACGCATTTGATAGAAGCTGGGCGCTTCTCTCCTGCTTGGCAGATCACACCCGCTGCTGGTGCCTGTGGTGGGGGCATCGGGATGTGATCTCCGTTAGGCATCTGCCGTCCAGCACAGGGCTTGACCCCATGGTCAGGAGCTCTCCCCCCGGCATTTGTGTGTTCAGGTGGCCCCCACCCTGCCCCCGAGGCCCCGGGTGGAAGGTATTACAGCTGGGGAGCCCCAGGGTGCCAGGAGGGCACCCCACAGGTGAAGTAAGTGCCGGGCTCTGTAGGAGCTGCCATCTGTAGCCCCTGACCTCACAGGAGTTGCCTCCCTTCTCTTGCCCCTGTGTGCCAGGCGGGATTTGCATGAGCCCCGCCTTTGCTTGGATGTGACCTGCACACAGGGTTTGCAGAGGCCCCCGCTGCCACGAGCCCCTGACCCTCACACGCCTGTGTCCCTCTCACCAGCAGCGCCCGGGCTGAACTTGGCCTGAAGCCCCCTTCCCAGGACCAGTTTCCTTCCTTCTCACCCAGGGATGCTTCAAGCAGCCACAAGAGCAGGGTGAGTGATGGGCTGCTAGGGGGCCGCTGCTGCCTCTGCCCACTGCACAGAAATCGTGGGGAGGGAGGATGGAGCCTCACAGGGCCTCGAAGAGCTGCGCCCCAGGGGGAGCTGCATGTGTGGGTCTGTGAATGCGCACACACGTGTAACACGTGCCCCGCACGGAGCCCTCCTGGCCCCTCAGCCTCTCCTGGTCTCCTGGTCTGTGGAATGTGGGCCCAGGCCCTGCTGGGCCGAGGGCAACAGGAGTCACGTGGAAGAAGCGCCACACACATGTTCACAGGCGGGGCTCCTCTGCTCAGATTCTCCGCGTGTGCCGGTCAGTCACTTGGACGGCCCGCACCCCCGGGACCAGTCGCTTTGTGGTGGGGCACTGCTGGCCAGGCCCCAGCCCTTGTGGAGGGAAGCAGCCTCGCGGTGCTTGGTGGGCTTAGTCCGCACCCCTCTCTGCCCCCAGAATGTCCTGACTGCCATCCTGCTGCTGCTGCGGGAGCTGGACGCAGAGGGGCTGGAGGCCGTGCAGCAGACTGTGGGCAGCCGGCTGCAGGCCCTGCGTGGGGAGGAGGTGCAGGAGCACGCCGAGTGACCGCAGGACCTGAGCGCCACTCCACCCTCCACGAGGACCCCAGCGTCTTCCCCAGCCCCCGGGAGCTGGAGGGTGGCTGCCACGGCCGCAGCCCTGGCCCCACACAAAAGCCTCCCTGGTTCGCCACATCGGCCGAGGGCAGGAGTGGGTGTTAGGTACTAGCTAACCAGGGCGGTAGAGATGCTGTCCACACCAGTCCTGTCCCCAGGACTCCCCTTCTGTGGTTTGGTGGTTCTGGGCTGGCCTGGGCTCTTAAAGGGAGGATTTTGCAGGCTGTCCTCCCTAATAAAAGATTTTCCCAAGGTTGATCTGGAGGTGACATTTCCCAAGGCATGGTCGTGACAGTGTTCCTGAAAGTAAGGGCCGTTTCTCCACAGAATGAGGAGGTATTCACGGATGGCTTTGCCGATTCCAGCCCTTGGTCCTTGGATAGATTTCTGTTACGCAAGGGAGACTTCGAGAATGCTGGCATCCATAGGGACATCTGCCCTGAGCTGCTCTCAGGCAGACAGCACCTCCCTCATCCACGGGAGAGGGTTTTGTTTTCTTGGCCGGGCTGGGCAGGTGCACCTTCCTTTCTCTCTCCTGTGAAGAACTGCAGGAGGGCCCTCAGCTGTGAGGCTGTGGATGAACAGGCCTGTTCGCTCTGGGGTCCGGGCCTGGCACAGGAAGCAGCTGGACTAGGGGAGTCCTTGGAGCATCTGAGAGGGGTTTTCTTTCCTCTGGGAAGAATTGCAAGTCTTATGAGGATGCCACAATCTGGGCAGTGACCCGCGGCCCTGGGGACCTTCCTAGTGCCCCCCAAAACCAAGGAAGCCTTCCAGCTGGTGTGTAGGAAAAGCCAGCTCCCTGGGCCCTTGTCCTGTGTGGGGTTGAGATCCAGATCTCTGTGAGATGTCCCCGTCCTCCGCTGAGCGGTGATGCGTGACCACGTGTGCAGGCCGCTGTTCTCCCAAGCTCGGGGCCATGCCGTGCCACCGTCACCAGAGCCAGCTGCAGCATTGGGGCAGCCACTGTCGCCGGACTTGGGGAAGCCCAGGGTGAAGACAGTCGCTCCAGAAGGTGTGTGATCTCCAGGCAGTGGGGAGTGGAGTCACCACTCATGACATAGAGGGTGGACAGTTCAGGCCTGTGTCTCCTTGGGACTGTGGGGTGGGTGCCCTCAGTAAAGCGCTTTGTTGGAATGGTTGAGGTCGTTTAAATTGAGTCCCTTCCACTTCCCCTGCCACGCGCTGCCGTGGGCATGCGGGGCTTACACCGGCGCCCTCCTGCCCCACACCATGCGCACCTTGGGTGGGACCTGTGGGGGCAGCTGTCTGCGTTCAGCCCCACGGTTCCCCCTATCCCCGTCCCCACCATTGCCGCCTCCAACCTCAGCCTCCTGCATGCTCCCCCTCCCGACACCTCGTCACCCAATGCCCCCAGCCATGGAGGACAGCCAGAAGCACGTCCAGCTCGGGGTACCCCACAGTCCCACTCCACTCCTCCCCGAGTCACCCCAAAAGTGGGTTCTCAAGCCGAGCAGCACTGGTATCACACTGTCCCATTCACCCAGTTCACAGGAGAGGACCAAGGGCCCAGGAGACCGCGTCACTCTGCCCGAAATACCAGAAACGCCAACTCCACGCAGCCAGAAGTGGGCCTGACGCAGGCGCTCGCCACAGCATGTCGCCCAGGAGGGAGGCGGCCACTGTCCTGGGCATCAGCCACAGGCCACCACCTGGGTGCAGCAGCTGAGTGGCAGCTGAACAGGTTCTAACACCTCATCAGGCAGGGCAGGCCAAGGGGGGTCTACTCAGAACTGAGTCCTGATCCCAGATGGTGTGACACAACAGAGCCCCCAGAGCATGCCTGTGTGGTTCCCTGGGCCTGTGAACCTGTTCCTCTGTTCCTTTGAGACAGAGCTGCAGACCCAGGAGCACTGTCCTTGGACAACTGTCCCCTCCTGGGCCTGGCCCCAGAACGGCCCAGCTCAGAATGAACTAGAAGGCCACTAGGTGTGGGCCCCTCCACCCCAGCTCCAGAGTGAAGCAATCTGGAGGCCTCCGGCACTAGGGCCAACACAGTGAGGGGCTCAGGAATATCAAGGTGCCCGAGGGCAAGAGGGTCCGCAGCCCCTTCACCAGGTCCCTAGAGACACCTCACTGGCCTGAGCTCAACCGGGAGACACCCAGGGGCCCTCAATGTGGCCCTTAGAACCCTCCAAGCCAGGGTCTCCCTTGAGATACCTCCTGTGTCCCAAAACCACATCCCCAGGGTGGACTGCAGGCAGGAAGCAGCCCTCTTGGGCAAGCACCTGCCACCTTGGTGATGCAGAGCGTGGGCTTCGACGCTAAGGTTAACAGGCATCCTGCGAGCAGGGCGTCCACCACCTCATAACCACCTGCAGGACTCAGCCCCAGCCCCTGGTGGGCACAGCTTTGCACTGCCTTCTCTTCCCCTCTTGCGTGTCCACCATCAATGTCTCCTGGATGCTGGCTCAAGCCAGCCACCAGCCTGCAGGTTGGAGACCCCCACTCAGGCTGAGGTTGGGAAGACAGAGGAGTGAGGCTGTACCCTTCTGCCCCCAGGGGAGGACCAGGAGGGGCTCAGGTCACCCTGGTGGCCCCCAGGGAGTCCTGGAGAGCGCCTGTGGCCTCCCAGGGCACATGTCCCTTTGGCCTGGACCAGGCACTGGCCAGAGGGCCCTCCACCCCTGGGGCCGCTGCCCACTGGGCTGGCCGCACGGTGCTGCTCCCTCCCTCCGAGGAGTTCCGCGGGCTGTGCTCTCCAGAGACGGATGCACCCCACAGTCAGGGTGAATTTATTTCTAGAAAAGGTGATGATAGGTGCTGCACGTGGGCAGGAGCAGGTCACAGTGAGGCAGGGCCAGGGGCATCCCCCTCTCAACACAACCCAGGCGCCAGCAGCCTACCAGCCAGGTAGGGCGAGGGCTAGCCCATGTAGTGAGCCCAGCGTGGGGAGACGCTGAGGGCCCATGGGGCGCCAAAGCCAGGGGGCAGCAGCCTCCAAACACTGACAGCGCCATGTCCCCTGGGCAGGAAGGTGGATGCCACAGGGCGCTCTGTCCTCCTGCTGGAGGGCCTGGCAGGCTGGTCTCAAGACACCAGCCCCAGGGAGGCCTGGCAGGTGCCCAGGGATAGAGGCAGGGGGTGGGCTGAACAGGGACGCAGCCCCCACCTGCCTGCAGGCTCCAGACACAACAGCCCAGGCCCCATCTGAGCCCTGGCGCTGCGGCTGGCATGGGAGGGGGCTGGGGAGGGGCGTGGGCATGGCCTCAGAAGCCCTTGTCCATGCTGAGGGTGTGGCGGGTCACGTGCTCCAGCTCCCCTGACACGTAGGCGGCCATACTGATGCGGTATTGCGCCAGCATCTTCAGCATGAGCCGCAGGCTCAGCCACCACTGCTCCCGCGGCATGCGGTGCCTGTGCAGGGCGGGGATGGAGGGATGATGGGGAGTCGGGTCAGGGCAGCTCTTCAGGCCACGCCCCCAGCCCGCCGACCCTGCGGCCTGTGCATGCCCCTCCCTCTGAACATCTCGATATCATGGAGCTGGGACGGGTCTGGGGTCCCCATCCCTCGGAGGCACAGCACAGAGTCAGCCGCAGCCGCCCTCAGGCGTGCCCACTCCTGGCTGCCTGCTGTGCCCCCATGCCCACCCGAAAGTATCGCCCAGTGCTGCACTCAGAAGACTTGGGCATGGTCCCTGCTCTCCACAGCCTGGCGGGGACCCGGGCGTGGGGGCCCAGGAGGCCTTGCGGGATCAGGGTGCGAGTGGGGCTGGGCCTGGCACACCTGCCTCAGGGAAGATCTGGGCCACCCCTCAGCCCCACCCGCCTCCACGAGGCTTCGGTGGAACTCACTCGAAATCAGTGTCTTTTTTGAGCTCAGTGACGGGGCTGAAGGCCACCGCCTTCTTCTTCAGGCCGATCACGCAGGCCGAGTCTGGGGCATTGGCGAACACCCGTCCTGCAAACAGAGGCACGTGGCAGCCCTCCACAGCCAGGCCCTGCCCCAGGGAGCCAGGGGAGGGCAGAGTGGGGCCTCGGGTGGCACCCACCACCTACCCTTGCGGTAAACCTCGCGCAGCTTCTCCGACAACCACAGCATGGCCTTCACCCCCAGCTTGGTCCCGTAGTTCCGGTCAAAGGGGGTTGGAGCACCACCCTGGAAACAGGTGAGGCCGGTTCCTGGACTCCCCTGGGCTGCCTGGGCCAAGGAGAGGGGAGGCCCAACCCCAGTGCAGACAGGGTCCCCACAGGGAGCCTCCCAGGCAGATTCTGACACCCATTCCTTCCAGCCCGTGCACAGTTCCCGTCTGTTCCCGATCGAGGACCCTGCCTGCTCTCTCCAGCTCCAAATCCAGGCCAGAAGCTGCCTCCGAGGCCGGCAGTCGGCTGCCCCCTGGCCAAGTCAAGTGACTCCTGGGCCCTGCATCGGCAGCCGGTGGCCCCACCTCGGGCCCCATCACCTCGGGCCCCATGCCCAGCCACCCTGACTCCCCTTCCTGGCTCAGAAAACCCCAGGACGCAGGCTTCCTGCAGGGCCACCATAAGGCAGGGAGCATACCAGGATCTAGGTGAGGGGCTCGGCGGAAGTGGCCACAGGAGGCCTGGCAGGGGTGGGGAGCTCGGCTCAGCTTGTGAATGCCCTGGCTTGGGCCCCGGCTCCAGCCCCAGCCCCACCCCTTCTTGGAATGAGACCTCACCTAGATACGGGCCTCGGTCCCCTCACTGGGGCAGGGCACACATGCCCGAGGGCCTGCCGGGAGTGCCCGTGGGTGCCCGTGAAGGCTGGGACCCCTGGGCCCGGGGACAGATGGTGGCAGGAAAGAGGGGCAGGCCTCTCAGAGCCTCACCCCTGCCCCACACCTGCTGCAGGTGGCCCAGGACGTTGGTCCTGCAGTCAAAGACGCCCTTGCCCTCTGATGAGTACAGATTGTACAGGAACTCCGTGGTGTAGTAGTCATGGCACTTCTCGTTCCTGAGAGGGACAGCAGGGCCTGAGTCAGCGGGGAACGAGTTCAGGTCTCCCCCAAATCCTGAGTCCCCGCTGGGCCAGGCCTGGGAGAGGGAGTGGCAGCTCCCAGGAAAGCCGCCCTCGCCCACCCTCTCCAAGGACCCCTCCTGCCTTCTCCTGCCCAGCCGCTCCTCAGCAGCCCCACCCCTAGCCCTGAGAGTTGGAAGCTCAGCTGTGGCCGGGGACCCATGGCAGCCTCACCGCAGCACCAGGCCCCTCTGAATGTCTGTCTTCATCTTCTCCGTCATGTGCTCCACGTTGACCTGCAGGAGGGGCGGACACGGATGAGCCGGAGGAGGGAATTCCAGGCTGACCAGTGATGCAGGGCCAGCAAGAGCACTGGGCTATGAGTCCCGCCTGCCCAGGCGCTGCCCTGCACTGGCCGGCCTGAGTGTCTGGGGCCCAGGCTGGCATGCCGGCAGGTCTGCCGCAGCAGGGGCTGGGCTGGGCTCACCTTTAAGTCATGGATGTTGAAAGGGTCTTCGAAGACGTAGGCGGCGTCGGCCCCCACAGCAATGCCAGTCACGGTGGCCAGGTAGCCACAGTAACCCCCCATGGTCTCCACGATGAACACACGGCGCTTGGTCCCTGAGGCGGACTGTTTGATGCGGTCACAGCTCTGGGGGACAAGGGGGGTCGGGGTCCTCCACGTGCCCACCCTTCCCTGCAGGCCGTGGGCATGGCTACCCTGCAGGGAGCCCTGTGTCTCCAAAGCCAGCCTGGGGCTGACGCACCCAGACAGCCAGCAGCACCAGGCTTGGGCCCACCTCCCACCTGGGCCCCACAGGACCAGGGTTCTCAACCAGGCGACCCCACCCCCCAAGGCACAGTGGACAGCGGCCTGCACACACACTGGCTGTGAGCGGGCAGGGGTGTCCCTGGCACCCTTGGACAGAGGCCAGGCGCTGCTCTTAGACTACCCAGCACTGGGGCAGGGACACTCCCGCCTTAGTCTCCCCATCTGAGCTCATCACAGTAGCGAGGAACAACGCAGGGCCCTCCTGGCCCTGGAAGTGGCTATGGCAGGGAGCTGAGCCCCTTCACCCGGGCCTGTGCCCCACAAACCCCAACCCTGGCAGCCCTCCCGGGTGCTCACCATGCACTGTCCCCTCCAGCAGCCTCCGTAGGCTCAGCCCCACCCCACAAGGGCCTGGGCATGGCAGGCAGGGGTCCAGGAGCCCCGTACCTCCATGGCGGCATTTACAGCGGTGTCGGAGCCCAGGCTGAAGTCGGTGCCAGGGACGTTGTTGCTGATGGTGGCTGGGATGACGCACATGACGATGCAGAGCTCCTCGTAGCGCCCGCGAGCCTCCACCAGCTGCAGCACCCCTTCATAGGCCTGCAGCAGTAGGGACGGGGGGCAGGTCAAAAGCAGCACCAAGGTCAGGGTGGGCCAGGGACAGGCTCTGCCAGCGGCCGCCCAGCCCTGCTCCCTGCTGACCTGCCACGTGCCCACCTGCTCAATCCCCTGGGGCTGGGCCAGGCAGTCAGCCTGGTGTCATCTCAGGACACCTACCAGGGAAACTGGACTCTAATGAGGGTCAGGAGGCCCCTCCAACCCACTCTGACCCCAGATCCACTTCATGGAGGGCAAGGGGGAAGGGCTGTCATTTATTCATTATTTAGTGACAGCTTGCCCCGTGCCAGGACACCACGTAAGCAATGCCATCCAGCACCTACACCTCTGCCTCCTCTGCCTCCCTTCTTTCTCGTCCTCCGGCTTCCGAGTCCTCTTCCTCCCCTGCCCCTCCCCAGCACCGGGGTTAATCGGAACCTTGTGAAGCTTTCCGGAGAAAGTAAAGAACCCCCCCGAGCCCACACACCACACTTAAAACCCCGATCCTCTCAGCCGCTGCATCGGCCCAGCTGGCACACGGGTTTTCAGGACAGGCCCCCTCGGCGGGGGGACACCTTGGGTCTCTTGTGCCCCAGGGCTTTTTCGTCCGTGGGCAGCCCTCACCTCAAACCCGCCGACCACCAGCAGGGCGTGGATACCATAGATGCGGATGTTCTCCACAATGGACTCCAGCTGGCCCTTGGGCAGGGTCCTGCAGTCAGAGACACATCCGCGTGAACACGTAGCGCCCGGGGACACGTGTCCAGATTGCATCTGATCACAGAAAGGCATTGCCTTGGCCATTCCCCCGAGCCGGTCAGCAGTCACTGCAACGCCCTGGATGTGGCGCTGTGGCTCCACTCGGAGAGGGACACACAGGCCCAGTGTGAGCCGCCTGGGCACCACTCAGCATCACCAGGCACCGGCCAGGCAACCGAGTGAACCCCCCACCCCCCTGGGCTCCCCATGGGAACCCCTTCCTGCCCGAGGCATTCTCGCCCAACACTCAGTGGCAGGAAGGGATGCTTCCTCTGGCCCTTGCAGCCACTCAGTGGCTCAGGACTCAGCAACTTCCCCTGTAGCCACACAGGGTGACTGTGCCCACCCCATGCCCACGGAAGGGTCTAAGGCCCTGGGACAAAAGCCATCAGACAGGCCCACAGCCTCAGCCAGAGTGCTGACAGTGCAGGCTGCCTGGCCCGGCCAGGCAGGGACAGACGCTGGCTAGCTTCCTTGCCACAGAGAGCCCACCGTGGGCAGGGGGCCGCCAGAGCAGCCTGCCCTACACAGCTGAGCTCAGGCCAGGAAGCCCCAGGCAGGAGGCGTGAAGCCTGCTCTGGGCAGACCACCAGCAGGAAGAGGGGCCGAGCCCAGGGCCCTGGGCTGGGTTCCCCTTGCCGCCCCCACCTGCAGGGCCTGGATACTGCGCCTTGGCCCTCCTGCCCCCAGGTACCCGCAGCAGGCAGCTCACCTCTTGGTCCCCAGCATGGAGCCACCACGCCCCAACCAGCCGGCCACGTTGTACCAGCCTACTTCTTGCACCTGCCAGGAGGAGATGCAGCTTCAAGGGCCAGTCTGAGTCTCTGGCCAACTCCCCCCAGAGGTGGGCCTGTGCCCAGGGGCCAGCCAGTGTTGGGCATCATGCTGCAGACAGAGCTGAGTACCCAGGCCTGGGTGGGCACCGACACGCAGACCTAGGCCTCGGCCTCCACCTCCAGCAGCCAGCCTTCCACAGGAAACACCCCAAGTCTGCATAGAGAAGGCCCAAGTCCTCACTTGTTTGCCCCGGCTGGACCCACCTGACCCTTGGCTAGGCCTTCGAAGCCATCGTGCACCACGTATACTGTGTGTCCATGGGAGATGCCGGTCCGCACCGCCGAGCGCACAGCCGCGTTCATGCCAGCCGCCGGGGCCCCCACGTTCAGGATGGCCAGGGAGAAGTTAGACTTCAAAGAGAAAGGGAGACGAGCGTGAGGCACGGCCGGGGAGGGGACCCCCAACCTGCATAGGAGTCAGCAGGCCGGCAGGTTCTGGAAAAAGGGGCCAGGCCCTGCCACCAGCCTGGACACTGCCCAGCACACCAACTGCCCTGGGAATACGGTATCTGTTCTAATTCCAGAAGATTCTGGTGAAGACCAAAAGAGACACAGTGCAAGCCTGGCCCCCTGGCACGCAGGCAGCAGAGGAGGCAGAGGGGGCGAGCACCATTGTGAAGCCAGGCTTGGGGGCAGGAGCACAGGTCAGTGCCCACACAAGGGGCTGGCAGCGGGCAGGGGGGGGCGGGGGGTGCACAGCCACGAGTGAGGAAGGGGCCCTGACTATCCTGTTTTCTAGTAGCCACGTTAAGGGAAGGGAAAAGACGTGGAGACAGTCCCATCAGGACTATAGTTAACTTAACCTGATGGACACAAAACCCCACTACGTCTATGTGAATCCAGTGACGGCCGCCACCACCTCCCCTCCACCCCAGTGCTGAGGCTCTGAATCTGGTGCGCACCTGTCACATGCCGCACACCCCACTTGGCAGCAACCACACCCAAGGGCTCCACAGCCACATGGCCCCATTGGGTCCTGGCACGAGCCAGCCCTGCTGCCCATAAAGCCAGTCACGCCCCAGCCAGGTTCTGGGTTCATGGAGACCATGTTGCCCCACCACGGAGGGTGGAGCCCACTGACTGGCTCTGGGGATAAGCAGGAGGCTGGAGCAGCAGGGACACCCAAAGATGACCACGGAAGGGAAGACCAGACCCAGGCTGGGCCACGCTGTCCGCCCCGGCCTGCAGCTCCGGCTGTGGCTCAAGGGGCTTGGCAGCCAGGACCTCACTGGCCATGACTCTCTACAGGGCCCTCGTTGTCCCCCAGGACTTTAGAAACAAGCCATTTCATCCTTATTTTAGAGAGATCCCATTTCCTGAGGTTTTCAGCTGTTTGGGGACATTTTATTTTCAGAGTTTCACTCTTGTCGCCCAGGCTGGAGTGCAATGGCACGATCTCGGCTCACTGCACCCTCCACCTCCCGAGTTCAAGCGATTCTCCTGCCTCAGCCTCCTGAGTAGCTGGGATTACAGGCATGTGCCACCACCACGCCCAGCTAATTTTTGTATTTTTAGTAGAGACGGAGTTTCGCCATGTTGGCCAGGCTGGTCTTGAACTCCTGACCTCAGGTGATCCGGCCACCTCAGCCTCCCAAAGTGCTGGGATTACAGGCGTGAGCCTGGCCACGGGGGACATTTTCTATACAATGGCTCCTCCTCTCCTGAGTTAAGCCTGTGGGCCTGACTTCATTTCCATCAACCACTGAGAAGCAACCGCCAGCCCTGCAGCCAGGGTCCCAGCCTCTGGGACCTGCCAGCCACAGTTGTGTCTGAGCCCGGCAGAGGTCAAGCCCACCGTCCCTGCTCACAGCTCGGACCCCAGCAGGAGGGAAAGTCGGGGCAGGCAGGCCCAGCCACAGGGGCCAGCGTGAAGAGGCTGCAGGATAACCGAGCCCGTTCCTCCCTCTGTGGGTGCCGCTCCCTGCCTCACCTTCTCCTTGGGGGGCTTCTGGTGGGCGAGGAGCTTGTAAATGTTCCAGTTGTTCTCGAAGCTCCTGGAAAGGATTCGGGTCACGCCATGCACAGCCCAGCAGCCCCACGGCACACAGCCACAGTGCAGCCGTGACAGAGCCCAGGAGGCTGGTCACAGGCACACGGCCTGATGGAAGCTCAGCCATGAGGCAGCAGACACCGCGTATGCCAGGCAGGGCACCTTCCACAGAAGGTGAGAGACCCCCAACACGAGGCCACGCCAGCCCGTGCAGCAAAGCACGTGGCCGGCATCCAGCTCAAGGGAGGGTTGGCCAACTTGGTAGCGGGTGGGGGCACGGATGGGAAACCAGACGTCCAATCCAGCCTGACCCGGCCACCAGGACGCCCGCAGGAGGGCGGCACCCACACCCAACATCTGCCAGCCTTCCCAGCCCCCGCGGGGCCACCCCATGTCCTAGGCTTGCGTCCACAGCTTCTCATCCCCTCGCCATGCCCATATCCCTGTGTACTGGGCCCTGCCCGTGCCGCCGCCCAGGATGTCCTGTGGCACCACACCTCCCAGCCCGCCTCCTGTACCACCCGCAGGCCCCTTCCTCCCTCGATCTTCAGACGCGGTGCCTAGAAGGATGACCCAGGCCAGGCGTGCACAGCGCCACCTCCTGGCACCAGGACCCGGCCATGTAAGAGTGCAGGGGTCTGCTGAGGGGCTTACCCACCACGGAGCTGGATGGCCTCATCAAACCTCTTGTCATCCATGGCTTTCTGCACTTCTTTGGTCTTAAGGAAGAGAAACAGAACACAGACTCTGCGGTGCCCGGCCCACACACCCATGGCTACTGCCCCATCCGGTGGGCCTGACGAGGGCAGATCTGGCCGGCATCTCCTGACCCTGGCCCAGGCCTGGCAGCCTCTCCCTAGGAACAGTGGTCCCCACCAAGGCCAGCTCCTCTGAGGCTGGCTGAGGCCAGGAGGCCCTACCCTGCCCCCAGCTGCCCTCCTCTCCTCCCAGCAGCTCCGGCTCCAGGCAGGGCCACTCTGCCCCAGTTGCAGGCCCCCAAACCCGCTGAGCCAGGGCTGGACCAGCCCCCACACCCGGCCCCCTCGCCTCTGCCCTCCCCGTACCTCCTCTCCCGGGGTCCCTGCTCCAGCCACCCCAGTGTTCCCCATCACCTGCCCGAGCTCCTCCCAGGGCTCTGCTCTGATCACCGGCCCCTCCTCCTCCAACCCATCGTAATCCCAACTCCCACCACTGCCCACAGAAGCTCAGTGGCCGTGGACCCCTGTGACTCCCCTGCTCACCAGGCTCCCTGCAGCTCCGACACGCCTCTTGGGGAACGTCCCAGGTCCCACGTCCCACCTGGAGATGTGCTCACACCCCTCCCCTCCCTAGAGACCTGGGATGCCCTGGGCCAGCCACGAGGCCCTGCCCTCCGGTGCTCACAGTGCTGGGACCCCCAGAGAGCAGTGGGGCCTGTGAGTGGGGACTGGGGAGAGGGGCCAGGTGGTTCTGATGGGGGGCCCCAGGGCTTACCATCTGCACACACTCCATGAGGGGCAGCCGCACTGACTGGTTCCCCGAGAGGGTGACCACGCAGGCCGGCGTGTCAGGCGTGGCTTCCAGCAGCGCCATCACCGCCTCCATGCCCATCTTGCTGCTCTGTGGGGAGGGGTTCAGGCTGACACACCCACTTGGTCCCTCTACCCCAAGCCACATGCCCATCCTCTGCAGATGCGCAAACCCCAGCTTCCAGAGCCCCCCATGCTGACGGAAATTTCCAGAACAGGTGGCACCAGAGATGGAAACGTGTCTGACCAGCATTCACGATGGCACGCCGGACACCGTTTCACAGAGTCCTCGCTGCCCTGCTGGGAGGCCCAGCCTGCACTGCGGGGTGCAGGGTGCCATGCGATGTGACCCACCCACCGTCGCTCGGTGCTATCGCTGGGCGCGCAGGGCAAGGGCGGGAGCCAGGTCCCCAGGGCCCCATCCGCTGCGATGGTTCCTCCCGTGGAGGCCCTCATGTCGTGACTTCCCTGGTGTGTATTTGCGCCGGCCAAGGGGCTGGGCAGTGGACACATCCAGGAGCTGCCCCCCAGGGACACACTGCAAAGGCAGGCCCCAGCCCCACCCCGGGAACCGGCCACAGTGGACAAGAAAGCCAGGCCTGCGGCTGCCGTGGCCATCCCATGACCAGCAGCGGCCGGCCCTGTAGCAGCCCAGCAGCTGCACCCCCGGGGCCACAGGTTTTTTCATCTTCCAAGTGAGGCACAGGCAGCACCTTATTCCGGGCGGTCTCTCTAGGACACTGTTTAGGGAGAGCAGCCTCGGAGACACCCCCCATGCAGGATGAGGCTCCTTGGAAAAGTCCAGGTTATCACTGCACGTGCTAGGGTCCCCTGGCCCCCTTCGCAGCACTCAGTGGGCATACGAGCTCAGGGAGCACAAGAACACTGACACTCTGGGTGATAGCTGCAGCTGGGGATGATCAACTGTCCTTTGTTTCGGAGCCGGCACTGGGCATCCGAGACACTGGCTGGAAAACCCGGCAGCCTGCAGGCTGGGAGCACGTGGCTGGCCTGGTCACAGCAGCGGCATTTCCGTCACCCAGGCTCGGCGGCGGCGGCGGCTGGCTTGCCCTAATGTCCCAGGCCTCTTACGAGGCTCTTCGGAGTGAGCCTGAGGCCTCACAGAGGGGACAGCAGCTGCCTGGCTAGGTCGGCAGGGCCCCTCTCTGAGGAAGCGTCCCCTCTGTAGAGTGGCCCTCGTCCAGCTCTGTGGGTTCCCTGGGAATGCTCGGCTCAGCACAGGAGTCACAGGGCCAGGTGCAGTCACAGGGCTGGGCGCAGTCACCTGGTCTCCCTCAGCACAAGCCCACCTGTCTGACAGTCTGTGGCCCTGCCTGAGAGGGTGACCACCCTCATACACAGGCATTTTGCCTACCATGGGGCCTGCCTGGCCCCAGACCCGTTCCATTTGTCTCCAACTTGATTCCCATTTTGCAGAGGACAAAGTGACACCCAGCGGTGATCGGGACCAAGGACGGCGAGCCAGGCCAGACCCCGAATGCTCCCTCCCAGCACCAGCTCCCCAGACTGTGATGCCGCCAGACCCCGAATGCTCCCTCCCAGCACCAGCTCCCCAGACTGTGATGCCGCCAGACCCCGAATGCTCCCTCCCAGCACCAGCTCCCCAGACTGTGATGCCGCCAGACCCCGAATGCTCCCTCCCAGCACCAGCTCCCCAGACTGTGATGCCGCCAGACCCCGAATGCTCCCTCCCAGCACCAGCTCCCCAGACTGTGATGCCGCCAGACCCCGAATGCTCCCTCCCAGCACCAGCTCCCCAGACTGTGATGCCGCCAGACCCCGAATGCTCCCTCCCAGCACCAGCTTCCCAGACTGTGATGCCGCCAGACCCCGAATGCTCCCTCCCAGCACCAGCTTCCCAGACTGTGATGCCGCAGGCACCACCCTCTGCCCACCCAGCCCCTCTCCCAGGGCCTACCCCTGGCCCTGACTGCTGCCACCTTGGGCTGGCAGGGGGTGGGGGGCAGAACGGCCGGGAGGCACAGGCTGGTGGGGAGCCTCCCACGGTCCCCAGGTCTGAGTTCCCTACGCCTGCAGGGGAACGGATAAGCCAGGCCTCAGTCTCCCCCAGGAGGAGCAACAGCTTGAGGGAACACCCACTACACACCCACACTGACACACCCACACGCAGACACACACACCCACGAGGACCAGACACACACAGACACACAAGGACCAGGCATCCCCCACGCATACACCCCCACACACAGCCATGGACACTCACCCACAGCCACATGGACACAGTGCACGTGCCACGCTCGCGTGCACACTGCCCACACCCACACACACCACGCTTACCCACGCACGTACGCAGGGCAGGGTGACAGCCACTTACCAGGACTCGGTCGAAGGCAGAGGGCGTCCCTCCCCGTTGCACGTGGCCCAGCACAGTTACACGGGTGTCGAAGCCCAGCCTCTGAACCACCAGCTGCAGGACAGTGGGAAGGACCAGCCCTGAGCCCCAGCCCACACAGCCTAGAGGAGCAGGGGGTCTGCCCAGTGGCCACCCCCAGGCCCACACGCACGTCCTTCACGTAGCTGGACGAGATGGGCTTCCCGTTGCGGTCGATGGCACCCTCAGCAATAATGATGATGTTCAGCCGGGACCCAAGGCTCCGAGTCTGGGTCAAAGACACGACAGGGCTCAGCTGCCAGGCGGGGAAACCTGCCCCGGACACAGCCCCCAGGCGCCAGGAGCCCTCCCTGGGGCCACCATCCCCAACCCACGTCGGCCAGGGCACAACCCCCACCCAGCAGGAGGAAAGCAGGCCTGGAGCACGAGGGCAGAGATGAGGCTGGGCCCACTAGGACCCCCGCCCTCCAGGAGGCGGTGCCCGTAAGCCTGGGAAGGGCAGCAGGGGAGGAAGGGGGCCCTCGGGGCTGGCCCAGCACACACACGCTGGAGCTGGGCCCTTGTGTCTGGTGAAGGCTTCCAGGCAGGAAGACACACAGGGCTGCAGCTCCACGGGGCACAGGGCAGAGGGGCCTGCCCAGGCTAGCCTGGGCCACTTGGGGCCCCTGTGAGCTTCCATCTGCTCATCCTTACAACCAGGGACCTCACATCGCTGGCACCAGCCAGGGCTCACCGGACACCCTGCACCCTGAAGCCACTGTGGGTCCACACTGGTGCACATAGGACACACCGTCCCCTCTGCCAGCCTCAGGCTGCTGCCTCAGCACCACACACCAGCCGCGGCCCAGCTCTCTGGGAACTGAAAGGGCTTTCCAGCCATCCACTTCAACGACCCAGCCAACATTTGTGAGACTCGCTCTGAGCCACAAGCCCCGTGTTTGCCCACCATGGTCCACAAAGCCGCCTACAGGGACAGGGTTGGAGCAGCTCAGACAGGGCCCGGGTGCGGTGGGAGTGGAGGGCTACCTGGAGGAGGTGGCACCAGTGCAGGTGAGGTCAGACACCCGGAAGATGGGCTGCAGGTCCCACAGGAGAGCTGCGCCACCCTCCTGCCCCAGTGCACCCTGGGTGGTGGGCAGGGTGGGAACCCGCATGTTACAAGAGGAAACAGACTCAGCGAGGGCCTGAGCTGCTCACACAGAGCAGGAAGGAAGCAGGTGGGCCGGCCTTGCATCCAGGCCACTTCCAGGAGGGCCCGACCTGAGTCGCAGACGTAAGCTAAGGCCGAGGTCACCACTGCAGCTGGGACCCCCGGGGTGAAGTCCCTGCCCTAGGAGAGCAGGCCCCTCATAGGACCCGCACCTCGGGCCAGCCTCACCTGTTGGGCTCCGTCTCCTCCCGGCCCCTAGGCTCCACTGGAGAAGGTTCTAGAAGCCAGGTCATTACCCACGGCCTCTCCCACTGCCCTCGGCAGCGCTATACAGCCACGCGGAGGTGGAACCAGTGTCCACACAAATGGGAGTGACGCTGCCACCTTCACATGGGGACAGGGATACCGTGTCAGCCCCAGACCCACCCTCTGCCCCCAGGGCTGGTTCCAGTGGTCCTGCCTCAGCCTCAGCGCACAGACGACAGAGCTAGAGCCACGGGGGCCCCTGGGCTTGCCCTGCATGGTCGGGTGTGGGCGCAGGACAGCCTGAATGGCCCATGCCTCTGGTCCACCATTGAGCCCCGCCCCACCGAGGGGCTGACCTGTCCTAGTTGAGGGGTCTCAGGGTCCACAGGGCAGTGTCAGCCTGTTCTAGGCCAGAGCCCCCAACTCCACCCCAAGGGAACCAGAGGGCGGCATTCCAAGCACTCCCACTCCAGACACACCCCTCCCTGCCAGGCACCCCCCATCCCTCCCAGAGGTGGTCTTGGCCTCCCAGCAGCCTCCCCACTCTCTCCTGCTTCCAGGACCTCCTGTCCACTCTGTGGCTACAGCCACTTTCCGACACATCTTTCCAGGCTAGAACCCACCCCCGGGCCCTGACTGCCCTCAGGGGAAGGCCCTGCTCTCCACCTGGCCCAGCTCCTGGCCTTGCCGCCCCCAGGGCCCTGCCGTCTGGACCTCACAACCAACCACCTCCCACTGGCCCAGGCTCAGCAGTCCCACCCCAGGAAGCAGCCTCACCGAGCTCCCCACACTGACCACAGAGCTGAGCCTGGGGCGGCGGTGGCCTGAGTGACCCTCTCCACCTCCTGCCCACTGGGGGCAGGACCACAGGTGCCTCACGGAGGTCAGCCCCGTAGCCCCCCACTCCTTGCGCGTCCTGCCCCGAGGGGCACCTGAAGCTGCTGGTGAACCAATGAGTGATAGATGAGTTGGTCAAAGCTGGTCACAGAACCCCAGGGGCGCTACCCAGTGCCCCAGGATACCTGCGGCCCCACCCAGTGCCCCAGGACACCTGCGGCCCCACCCAGTGCCCCAGGACACCTGCAGCCCCTAGCAGGCTGGACGGCACCCACCTCACCCAGCCTCTCGCACATGAAGTTCTCCCAGCCATCCTCAGGCGGAGCCTCGGGGATGAACAGCCAGTCGGCCCCCGAGGCCAGTGCAGATACCAGCGCCAGGTACCTGGAGGGACGAGCGCCTGCCTGCTCAGGACCCCCACCCAGTCGCTGAGGGGAGCTTCCCCGTACCCAGAGGTTCGACTCTGGGCCACAGCTTCTCTGTCTCTCCCGGCCCCCACCCGGCTCTCTCACACCCATGGTGTTAACTGAGCCCTAGAATAAATATGCCACACCTGTCGCTGCGGTCCCCAGCAGCACCCGGCCCACCCCAGCCGGCCAGGAAGCCCCTCCTCACCCGCAGTGCCGGCCCATCACTTCCAGCACGAAGGTCCTCTGGTGGCTGTGGAGATGGAACAGGAGGATGCATCAGTGCCAGCCACACAGCCCTGCCGGCCCGATTCCCTGCGGGGTGCTCAAGGGACCCACTGGATGGAGAGGCAGGCAGGGGACAGCCCCTTCTCACGCCCAGGCTCTGAGCGAAAAGATACCTTGGGTTTCTTCCAGCCTTTGGGCTGGTTTCGACTGCTCCAAGGCTGAGGGTCATTTGCCGAGCCCAGGCCTGGCCAGCCCAGGACTTCCTTTGGGGGCGTCACACCCCAGGGCAAGCAGCTGCCCCTCAGAAGGGGCTGCACAAAGGCCCCCCGCAGCCTGGCAGAGTGGGAGTGGAGCCCGCTGTGCGTTCCCTCAGCTGGGGGCTGAGGGCGGCTGGCCTGGATGCTGGGGGCTACCAGAGTCCACTGCCCTTGCGGATGGCTGTCACCCTGAGACCACCTCACCACCGTGCGGGGAGGAGGGGCCCTGAGCTGGCCGCTGGCGCCAGCCTCACTCACCTCTGGGCAGTGGTGGTGATGGCATCGATGACCTCCATGATGCGGTGGAGGGCCGAGTCCGTGCCAATGGTCATGTCGGTGCCGCAGAAGTCGTTATCAATGGAGCCCACGAGGCCTGCGATGTTCAGGTGCGAGTAGGTCCGGGCCGTAGTCTCTGAGATCTTACCTGGGCCAGGAGCAGCGGGAGGGCCTGGCTGAGGCTCCACTGGCCCCACCACAGGGCCAGAGACCCCTGTCCTGCCACCCTTTCCCCAGCATCCCAGGCGTGCAGCCTGGCAGGGGCCCCGGAGTTCCAGGCTCAGCCTCCTCCTGCCTGGAACCCTGTGGCAGCACGGCTGGATCCGCTGGGGCCAAGTGCAGACGAGGGACCTCTGGGGTGCCTTGCAGAGCGGCCAAGGCCTCGCCCCAGGGTCCCCCACACGAGGGACATGGAACAGACACGGCTCCGAGAGGCCACTTTCCAAGCAGCAATCTCGGGACTCTGTGTCTTATGTCACCCCAGCTTTAACTCTATTTCTGCAAACTGTGACCACGCCTGTCCAGAATCTCCCTCGGATCAATCCCAGGGAAGACTTGTCCACGCCTCGTAGGGTGAGCGACGCCGGCCTCCACCAGCCCAGGCACTGCCTGAGTCCCCTCCCTCAGGCCTGAGCACTGACCTCCATCTCTGGGAGACCTCCGAGCTCGCGTTGGCAGATGCCACTCCTCCCCGGCCAGCCGCCAGACAGCCACTCCTCTGCCTCGGGGCACCCAGGACTCCGTCCTCCCTCTGTCCCGCCCATTCCCATGCCTGGCAGCAGCGGCAAAACAAAACCCCAGGGCCTCCAGTGCACCGGGCACAGACCCACCTTCCGCCACCAGCTCCTCCAGCAGGCTGCCCCACTCGCTGCGGAAGATGTTGGCACCCGTGAGGCTGCCATCTCCGCCAATGACGCACAGGTTGGTGATGCCGTGCTGGACCAGGTTGTAGGCCGCTGCCCGGCGCCCCTCCCTGGTGGTAAAGGCCTTGCAGCGAGCGCTGCCAATGATAGTGCCACCCTGCAAGAAGAGGCCAGAACCTTCAGGAGAGATGGCAGGCGGCAGACAGCCCCTGGGATCATCGGAGGGACCCCAGGACGGGGCAGCAAGGGGACCAGCAGACCCTGCAGAGTGACAGGCAGAAGCCCCGGGGTCTCTGGAAATCTGAGGTGGCCCTACCTCCCTGGGCCTCTCTCCTTGGAGAGACAAAGAGGAGGACAATGTCCGTCCCGGCCTGGGCTCGGGAAGCCCAAAGGTAACAGAGTGGAAGGCTTTGGAGACCGGAAAGCACAGTACACACACGCATAGGCTGCCACACACGGGCCCCGTACCAACGCAGGGAACTGGCCGGGGCCTCCAGGGCACGAGCCTCAGCAGCTCCAGGTGTGCTCCTGTGGCCCCTCGTAGCCAGCCTCAGCCAGGGCTCCTCCAGGACCCAGCACGGCCACGTCTCCAGGCCCTCCTGGCCCCTGGCAACCCCATGACCCTGCGACCCAATAATTCCATGGCAGCAGATGACAGGGTTGGCCCGAACCTGAGCCCCTGTGCGATGGGACACGTGTGTGTGTGACTCTGAGTACATATGTCTATATGTTTCTGTATCTGTGTACCTGTGTGCGCATCTGTGTGTCTACGTGTGTATCTGTGTATTTATGTGTCTGCATGTGTCTGTCTCCGTGTCTGTGTGCATCTGTGTGTCTGTGTGCACGTCTGTGTGTCTGTATGTGTGCGAGCGTCTGTGTGTGTCTGTGTGCACGTCTGTGTGTCTGTATGTGTGCGAGCGTCTGTGTGTGTGTCTATGTCTGTATCTGTGCACGCGTCTGTCTGTGTGCATGCCTGTGTGTGCACGGGTCTGTGTGTGCATGCGTCTGTGTGTGCGTGCATCTGTGTGTGTGCGTGTCTGTGTGCATGTCTGTGTGTCTGTGCGTGTGTCTGTGCACATCTGTCTCTGTGTGTGTGTCTGTGTGTGCAGGTCTGTCTCTGTGTGTCTGTCTGCGAGTCCGTGTGTAACATGCATCCGCGTTCCCAGGCCTCACCAGCTGAATGATGTTGGAGACGCTCAGCCAGTTGGCCTGCTTGATGTTCTCACCTCCCTCCACGAGGCCCTCATAGCCCTGAAATCAAGAGCGGGGCAGGCATGAGATAGGGGACCCCATGGCAGCCGGCAGCATGTGGTTGGGAGCAGGATTTTCACCCCAGCAGCAGAAAGCAGACCAGGGTGCTGACTGTGAGGCCCCACCATCATCCCAGGGCCTGGGGTAATGGGGTCTGGGTGCCTCTGCACAGCTGGTGAGTCCGTGTGTCCCGGGGCGTGACTCCCGTGGCAAGCGCTTTGGTGCAGGGGCCTGTCTGAGCTCCCTCACCCCACCCAGATCCACACAGGCAAGTTCAGCACCCAAAGGCCCCAGCGGAGCCCGCCATCCAGCTCCTGAGGGTGCAACCTAGGTCTGCCTGTTCTGAAGTCCTAGAAATGACACCACAGAGGCTGCTGTGTGTGGCTCCTTCTGTCCCCCCTGGAGTCCTCCCGGGCATGCGGCCGGCGGGCTGTGCGGTGCATGCTCCTGCTGTGTGGCGGCCGCGTGAACAGCCCAGGCTACCATCTGCTCACCAGAGCGGGCAGCTGAGAACACACACACCTCCCTACAGGCAGGCCCCTGCCCGAGGGGGCTCCTGGGTCCAGTGGACCCGAGTGGCCATCGCCCGTAGGGTCGGCAACACCCCAGGCAGGGGCTCCGGGCTCCGCGTCCCGCCACGCTGGCCACACTGGGCCTTCCATCCAGTGCCGTGGATCTGCCCCTCGTGCGGTTCTACCTGGGATTTCCCAGATGGCACCTGCACAGCCTCCACGCCACGTGCCTGTTTCCTACTGCACGGCCAGCCCTTTCTTGTTGTTTGAGGGGAGGGACACTCATGACTGCATTTCACTAAGGGTGTGGAGAAGAGAAGGGCGGCCTCCTCCGTGCAGCCCCGGTCCCTCCATGGCATCAGCAGCCTTCTCCAGGCCGTGAGGTGAAGCAGTGGAGCAGCCATTCCTCGGCTGGGGCTGATGCCAGCTCAGCTGTGGGCTTCTGCTCCTCCCTCCGCCTCCTCCCCAACCGGGTGTCAGGGCCCTGGGGGCCAGGAGGGCAAGTGCCTCAACCAGGCGGGGGTCAAGGGACAGTGCATGCTGCAGGGTGCGTGAACATCCCCACTCTGGCCATGGCGGGCACCCAGCCTGACGGCCTCCCTTCCCCACCAGCTGGGCTGGGGGACAGGTGCCCCTGCACCATCTCAGGGGCTGATCTGAGGGACCACAGAGCTACTTCCTCCAGCTCAGGCCAGGCCAGCCTGGCCCCTCTGGTTGTACCAGCCCTGAGCTAGGAACGAGGAAAACAGGAAAATGATTCCAAACCCACAGCCCCACCTGAGCAGGAGGCCATCAAACACAGATCTGTCTGCAAAACTCAGGATCCAATACAGAGCCCAGGTGCCACCCAGGCCCCTGCCCCACTGGGCGGAAGGACAGGCAGGTGTGGCCAGCCCAGCAGTCCCCAGAGACCCCACAAGGCCAGTGGCTCAGGTCTGCTGGAATCAGTCTCACAGACACAACCTCCTCCTACCCTTGGAACCTTCTAGAAGCGGTTTGCCCCCCTCTACCCACTTTGTTTCCATATCTGTCCTCCTAGGCTGAGCTCACCTTCCCCTCCTTCCCCTCTAGCCCCGCCCCCTCCTCTCACTCCTGCAGGCCTGGACCCCGCCCCTCCTCTCACCCCTGCAGGCCTGGACCCCGCCCCTCCTCTCACCCCTGCAGGCCTGGACCCAGGCTCAGGGCCCTCCCTGCTGCGCTGTGGGCTCTTCTTGGGGGGATAAGAGCAGCCTGTTCTGAGCCCTCCTTTGTGTCAGAACTTGAGAAGGGTTTTCACCTCCAAGGCCACCCTCCCTTTCCGCCCTAACAACAGCCCCAAGGAGAAGGGATCGGTCTCCCTGCTGAAGGAAGCCAGCGCTGGGGGCTCAGAAACCCAAATGCTGTCTGATGTGAACTGACGCAGCTGCAGGTCTCCCTGACCTCCCCCTTCTGCCTCTCGACCCTCTGCCTCCTCCAAGCTCAGGATGCAGCTGCTCCCTGAGGCCCCCGTATCTGCCTAAAGCCCACAGCTGCTGGAGAAAGGAACAGTGATGGCCAGTCCCCTCCCTGAGTTTCCATGCACTGAGGTCATCGCAGGAAGAAAGACCTGTGTCTGCCAACACACCTGGGCAGGTGGTCACCAGGACAAACAGATGCTGTCCAAGCCCATTGAATCCCCTAAAAACCATTCATGGCCGTGCGCGGTGGCTCACGCCTGTAATCCCAGCACTTTGGGAGGCAGAGGTGAGTGGATCACCAGAGGCCAGGAGTTCAAGACCAGCCTGGCCAACATGGTGAAACCCCATCTCTACTAACAATACAAAAAACAGCTGGGCGTGGTGGTGGGTGCCTGTAATCCCAGCTACTCAGGAGGCTGAGGCAGGAGAATTGCTTGAACCCGGGAGGTGGAGGTTGCAGTGAGCCAAGATTGTACCGCTGGACTCCAGCCTGGGCAACAGAATGAGACTCTGTCTCCAAAAAAAAAAAAAAATTCCTACCCCCCTAGAATCATCCAGGCTGCCCATGCCTCTTTCCCCTGGGAGGAGGGCAGGTCAGCATCTTCGCCCTACCTCTCCACGCCTGTTCACAGTGAATGCCAGCACCTCTGCCCTATTAATCTGCCTTTGGCAAGTGGATTTTTCCAAGAACCTTCACAGGACGGAGGGGAAGTCTGCCCTGGGCCGCTATACTAGAATGTCTCACATCAAAATCTGCCTCTTAGATGTGGATGTTTCTGAGCTAAAGCCCACTAGGCAGCAGGTTCAGGGAAGCTCTCAGCCTTGCCTCCCTTCGAGAGGAAAGCAGCTCACAGCATCCCAAGACTAAGGCTCCTCCTGTTCCCGCCTGGACAGGATGTAAATGCCCCTCACAACCCTCAGGACCCAGAGACAGCCCCAGGACCCGCGCCTACCCCTTCATTCCTTTTCCCATAAACTCACCCTCCTGCATTCCCCCACCTCCGAGGGCCTCACACTGTGTCCCCGTACCCCTCGGCTTCTCCATGCGCACTGGTCTCTGCTGGGCTCTGCAGAAGCCAGGACTCTAGGAACAGCAAAGTGCCTCTCGTCCCCTTTTCCAGGACACACTCTGCACCGATGAACCTGTTTTCTGTCTTTTCCCACAGGAGTCTTTCCCAACCACAAATGTGTGGGGGTTCAGGAAAACCCTAATTCTCCCCTTTGCCACTTAGAAGAAGAAACTGAAGGTCAAGCAGGCGGCAGGAGGGGTTTGTAGGGACACAGCCCAGCCTGCCTTGAGAGGCCCCACACCCAGCTCCCCAGGGCTCTGAGACCTGCTTCCTAATCCAATACTGGCAGGACCCCAGCCCCACCCCAGCCTGGCCACAGGGAGAGGACGGGCCAGCACAGCCTGCCCACTCGCTCATTCATTCACACAGTCCTGCAGAGGGAGGGCTGGGCAGGCTGCTGTTCCCTGGGGCCAAGATGGGGGAACTGAGACCCAGGGCGGTGAGCAGTGAGGTGAGCAGTGAGCCGGGTGGGGCTGAGTGCCTGGGGCTGCAGAGCTGGGGTTGCTACATTTTATGTAAACAGCTACATATTACATAAAAAGTGGCAACAAAATAACAAAAGGCCTTGTCTTGTGGAAAACCACCTGACAAGGCAAGAATGCAGCCTGTGAGTGCGTGGTGTGGCCCAAGTGTGTGAATGCGCCTGTGTGTGCGCACGTGTGAGTGCAAGTGTGGGTGTGTAAATACCCAGGACGGAGGGCGAGCCCCAACTCTCCCACGGGGACTGGGGCTGAGGCAGTGGGGCATCCGCTGCTCCTATGGGAACACAATGAACACGGACGCAGCAGAGCTGCTGCCAGGGGCTTTTCCCCAGGTTTGGGTGGTGAGGCAGGGGGCTGGGGAGGACAAGGGCAGAGGGGGTGAGGTCCCTGGTCCCCACTCACAGAGGCCTCGGGGCGGGACAAGGGCCAGGCTGGGGAACACCAGGCAGGGGTGTGGTGGGTGGGGCCTGGCCCGTCAGCGATCACTGTAGGAAGGACCTATGCTCCCTCTCCACCCAGCTCCTTCCCTGCCCCCAGGCCCGCCCCCTACAGCCTCTGAGCCTCCAGCCGGGCTGAGTCCCAAGGCAGCAGGTCTTCTCTTCTTTCTGCAGATGCCTCTGGCCTGGCCCCAAGCTCCCCCTCACACTCCCCAAGACCACATACCCGTCAGCTCCTCCAGGCCAGGACCACCCCGTCTCCCAGGGTGACCCACACAGAACACACCTCGGCATGCGCCTCAGGAGGTCCCCACTCCCGGCACACACACAGCCCACCTTGGCCTTACCTCGTAGATGAGGAAGACTTTGGCACCCACATAAATGCCCATGCGTGTCACAGCCCGGACAGCAGCATTCATGCCTGTGGAGGTCAGGGCACACCTGTCAGTCCCACGCTGAGACGCAAGGCCCTGGACACCCTGTCCATCTCAGAGGGCGGGTGGTGGGGGAAGGCCCTGGTCACCCTCCTCATCTCAAGAGGGCAAGGGTCAGGGAAGGCCCGGACGCCCTCCCCATCTCAGAGGGCAGGGGGTAGGGAAGGCCTGGTCATCCTCCCCATCTCAGAAGGCACCAGGCCAGGAAACCTGAGGACCAGCCCTGGGCCCCCGGGTGGAGGCTCGGGTGAACCCAGCAGGCTCTAGGCTTCAGCTTCCGACACCTGGAGTATGGTGCCCAGAGATAAACTGGGAGCATCCCATGCAGGGCGTGGCAACCAGGCGTGTGTGGGTGTCCCGAACTCCACACCCCGCCGCCCCAACCTCTGCCATGGAGCCCCCACACTCACAGGCCACGGGGCCAGGCCTTGACCACAGAGCAGGATAAAAAGTGGGGCAGGTGGAAAAGGGGCCGGCACCTCCCACACCGGCCCCCACCCCAGACATTCAGGCTGCGGCACGGGGATGGAGGAGCCAGGGAGCACCTCTGGGCACTGAGGAAAGCGCTCGCTGGAATGTCCATGGGCTCCTTCCTCCGCATTGAGACGGGGGACTGAGAACAGAGCCCCTCCGGCCTCAGCCACCCAGGGGACAGCACTGCCCTGCCCCAGGGCCTCAGGGACCCTCACCCCCCAGCCTGGATATGACGCTGGTGCCACCAGGCTCTGAGGTCACTTCCTCTTTCCTGTCCCCTTGCCCTCGGCTCCCAGGACTGCAGTGAAAGAAATAGCCCGTCCCAGCGGGAGCCTTGACAAAGCCGGTTTCCTGGAGAGGGACATTAACAGAGGAGGCGGCACGCAGGAAACGCTGGTGCTAATGTACCTCACACCCTCTTCCCGAGATCCCCCATCTCAAAAGATATCCATGACTTCATACAAAAGGGGCAGCCAAGACCACCTAATCTTCAGAGAGGAGGAAACCCATGCCAGCGGCCGGGGTCCCCCTCCGAGTGAGGTCTGGGGCTGTGTAACAGGCCTGAGCTTGCGCTTGCCCCTGGGACCAGCCCTGCTCTTCCTGCCTCCCTCCCGGCACCCGTACCATGCCATCCATCCCTAAGCCATGCGGGTCCTCTGTCCCCAAGCCTCGTGCCCCTCAAAAGCCCCTGCCCTCCCACCCCCCTGCACTCGCAGAGGTGGGAGGTGCTGACTTGCCGGGGGCTCCTGCTCAAGCCTCGGCAGCTCCCTTGAACACGGAGACCCCCATGAGACGACTCTCGACCTCTACCCTGGTTACACATGCTTTGCATCCGCTCTCTAGCTTGGCGTGGGGCTCGGCAGGAGGAAGGGAGCAGGTGTGAGGTGAGGTGCCACACCTTGAGAAACCCCAGGGATCGGCACACTGTTCCCACGTAGCAGCCAGAATATCTGCCACCATCCCCACACTACAGGAATCCAATGAGGTCCCAGAGGGAGGGTGAGGGACCTTCCAGAGCCCAGCAGGTGGCAGCAGAGCCAGGACTCACCCAGACCCATCCTCAGGTTCAGTAGGTGGCGCTCTCCCCACCCAGCAGCCAGGGGATCCCAACAGGGGGGCTACAGCCAAGCCCGGCAGCCATCCAGGAGGAAGGGGCACAGACGTCAGAACAGGCAGAGCACAGAGCCTGCAGGGAACTGGAGCTGCCCACACTGGCAGCTTCTCCACTTGAGCAAGCAACCCCGTCTCTAAAGGAACAGTGCCTCCCTCACATCCCCACACAGATGGGAGCGCGGCTGCTACAGCTGAAACCAGGGCGGGAACCCAGCAAGCATCCCACACACACCCAGAAAGCCAAGCCCCCCAGACAGACAGCTGAGCTCCCCTAGAAAGACAGCCGAGCCCCCCAGAAAGACAGCCGAGTCCCCTCAGACAGCCGAGCCCCCCAGACAGCTGAGCCCCTCCAGACAGCCAAGCCCCCTCAAAACAGACAGCCGAGCCCCTCCAGAAAGACAGCCGAGCCCCCAGACAGCCAAGCCCCCCCAGACAGCCGAGCCCCCAGACAGCCGAGCCCCCCCAGACAGCCGAGCCCCCCAGACAGCCGAGCCCCCCAGAAAGACAGCCGAGCCCGCCAGACAGCCGAGCCCCCCGACACTGAGCCCCCAGACAGCCGAGTCCCCCCAGACAGCTGAGCCCCCCAGACAGCCAAGCCCCCCCGTAAGACAGCCGAGTCCCCCCAGACAGCCGAGCCCCCCCCAGACAGCTGAGCCACCCCAACACCTGACAACCAAAAACAGTCAGCAGAGCCAAGTCCTGCTGCCTGAAGCTGGGTGTCCAAGGCGGTGCTGTGACTACAGGCTCCCTGTCCCCCACCCTCACTGGAGTTGGGGGCAGTGAGGGAGATCCACTCAGCCACAGCTGGCTGAAGCTAAGCCTCTGTCCCTCCCTCGCCCTCCCTGCAGACCTGGTCCCACCACAGGTCCAAGCCCACCTCTAGCAGGCAGCAGCTGAGGCAGGGCAAGGAGAGGGCAGGAGCAGCGCACCCAGGTCACCGTCCAACCACAAGGCCTCTCTGGTGTCCCCAGCTCCAGGCGGAGTCAGTGTGCCACTGGGCAGGTCAGCCCAGGGTCACAGCCATCTCAGCAGCTGGCCTGGTGGGCTTGTCAAGGGGCCTGGGAACAGCAAAGGGGCCCCAGGGTCAGGGGTCAGCGAGGGTGCCCCTCGCTTCCAAATGTCTTCAGGGTGCTCTGCAAAATAAAACCTGCTTTGACGCCCAGAGACAATGAAGCTGCCAAAACCCAGCTTTGTGCTGAGCCCTTGGGAGGAGAACAAAGTGGCCATGTCACACGGCCACTTTGTTGTTGGGACTGGATTTTAGAACGGGACTGGAACGGGACATGTCCTGGATTTTAGAACGGGACTGGCTGCGGCCTGAAGGAATAAATTTTCTCTGTCAACCTCATTGGAAGCTGTAATCTTCAAAAGACCTTTTTAATGGCCCTTTAATCGGCTCTTCTTTCTCAAAATAAACCTTGAGCAGCAGTCTCGGACACCACACAGTCAGAGGGCAGGCAGGACAGTGGGCCTGCCGCTGCCTACCAGCAGGTGATAGCCACCCCTGCCCAGGAAAAAGGCTGGAACAAACTCGATGTCTGAGGTTGGTGTGCTGGTTCCCCGTGACCTTTCCTCACCATTAGCTCCTGGGCAAGAAAGCAGTGAGCATGAAATGGTCGCAAAGTTTAACGATCAGCTAAGGATGTAGGCATGAGCCTGAAGGCTCCAAACAGGACACCATGTCAGGGAGGCGTGGCGGGCCAGGAAGCTAAGTCCTCACCTGCGATAACAGGAAACCAAGGTCCAAACACGCCGGCCAGGGAAAGGCAGGACACAGTGTCCTGCAGGGGCAGGGAGGGGGGCACTAGACAAACGGCCCAGAGAATTAAAAGTGCCCAGGCCAGGGCGAGATGAAGGTGGGCACAGGCAGGCCGGGCTGTTTGTTTTTTGTTTTTTTTTGTTTTTTTTGAGACAGAGTCTCGTTCTGTCACCCAGGCTGGAGTGCAGTGGCAGGATCTTGGCTCACTGCAACCTCTGCCTCCCCGGTTCAAGTGATTCTCTTGCCTCTGCCTCCCGAGTAGCTGGGACTACAGGCATGCACCACCACGCCTGGCTGATTTTGGGGGCTTTTTGTTTGTTTTTTGAAACAGTCTTGCTCTGTCACCCAGGCTAGAGTGCAGTGGCTCGATCTCAGCTCACTGCAACCTCCACCTCCTAGTTCAAGCGATTCTCCTGCCTCAGCCTCCTGAGTAGCTGGGATTACAGATGCGCACCACCATGCCCAGATAACTTTTTGCATTTTTAGTAGAGATGAGGTTTCACCATGTCAGCCAGGATGGTCTTGAACTCCTAACCTCAGGTGATCCACCCGCCTCAGCCTCCCAAAGTGCTGGAATTACAGGCGTGAGCCACCGCGCCCAGCCTGTTTCAAGTCTTCTAGCTACCTCTGCACAGGTTATTGTGCAAATAGACATCCTTGAACAACGCCCTCCCCTGCTCGACAACACGGACCCCCGGCCAACAGGAAAGGCGTGACCCAGAGCCACACAGGACAGGACTTGTGCGCTGGCTAGAAGGAACTTGCAAGGTGGCCTGTCTTGTCCCCAACCCCCCTTTTCACAGAAGGGAAAATCAAGGCCCGAGAAGTCCCAGGACTGGGCAACACTGGCAGGGTGGTGAGGCTGGCTGTTCCATACATCCAACAAACACAGACTTCAGCATCGGGGCAGAAAGTGCCTCCCAGTCCCCGCTCTCCTGCTGTCCGGCTGACACGGAGGGCACAGAGAAGGGCACACTAGGCCACGGGCTTCCCCTCGACCAGGGTCAGCCTTTCTAGGAAGGCAGTGGGGCCCCAAGAAAAAAAACAGAGCACCCACCATGGGGAGCCACACGGCAGCAGCAGTGGTGGTCAGGGAGAGCCCCGCAGACTGCTTCTCAGAACTCATGAAACAGAAGGACCCTGGTTCTGCCCGGAATGTCAGTTCCTCCCATCCCACTCGCCCCCGATCATCCTCCACGAATCAGCCCCAGCCCTGAACTGGGGAAGTGTGTGGAGTCCTCCTCCCTTGCAGAAAACCACCTGTTCCCTGTCCACGCATGGGAGCTCGCATACAGAGACGCTGCAGCTGCCCAGGGCTTGGGAAGGGAGGACATTTGCAGAGGAAGGCACAGGCCCAGCTGGGATGCCATGATCGGCCAGCAGGTGCACTGTGGGCACCCTCCCAGCTGCAGCCAGGAAGCGCTGCCCACCCCATATCAGGCACTGGGGCCAAGCTGGGCAGTCGGAACCTCCAGCTCAGACGGAGATGGGAGGCCCACCCAGCCAGCCTGTCCGCAGGGCCAGGAAGGGTCTCCCATCTCCAGATTCTCCACCGGCATCCAGAACCGCCTGTCTGTCACCCTGGGTGCCCCTCCCCACTGGCCCAAGAACCACCTGCCAGGCTGGCCCTTCAGCAACCTCCAGTGAGCCCCTTCTCTGTTTTGTCTGTGCATGGGGTGGCAGGGGGTGGGGGGCACGTGCCACCTCGGGCTCTGAACCTTCCCAACCCTCCGCTGCTGCTGCTCCCACTTTGCAGACAAGGAAGCTGGTTGGGGACCCTCTGTGTTTCAGGGAGCCACAGGTGGGCCAGCCTCACCAAGAAAGCGCCTCCCTGGTGGGCAGGCGGGCCAGCCCCACAGCAACGTGTCTGCCCTCCAGATTCGGGGCCTTTCTTGTCTAATTTCATGGGATGGAGCTTCCCCAGTTCACCCTCCAAGGCCATGGGCCTCCTCTCCCACCTGGGCCCACAACCCACCAGGCCACGCTCCAGGACACTGCCAGTGGCCGGCAACAAGCAGCAGCTCCCACTCTTGCCACAGCTGTGAGAAGGGCAGGCGGGCAGCCACCACAGGCCTGGTTCAGCCAGGTCTGAAGGAGCCCCCTCTGCAGGCCGGGATTCAGACAGTGACACCCATGAGCCACTCCTGCCTCCCTGGCTTGGTCCCGGTCAAGGCCCGCTTCCTTCTCGCCTCTTCCTGGCTTCCAGATAGGGAAAAGGAGGGTCAGGTGCCTGAAGCTGGCTGGGGGTGTGTGTCTGCATTTTCTCAACCATTTTCTTAACTCTAAAAGACCAGACCCTGCTGCACAGTCTTGGGGTGCTGGCTGGGCCCCTTCCCAACCCAGCACCTCACTTCTGGTCTCCTAAATCCTCTCCTCTCTCCTCCTGAGGGTTAGGGTAGGTGGCGTCCTGTGCCACAGGTGCCACACTGGACATGTCAGGCCAGAGACACTGGAAGCCGGCAGTGGGCAGGACCGGGCCTCTAGGAGGGAGCGTGGGAGGATACCACGCCCTCAGGCCGGACCCCCACCCAGCTCTGCCAAGTTCCAGTCCCCACCACCTGGGGCCTCCCCAGTACCCCTGCAAAAAGGGTAACAAAGGGGCTTTGCTCAATGCCCCGGGCAGCTCATCTCCCCACCGCCCTCTTCCTCAGCTACATCCACACGGAAGGCGGCCGCGAGGGCCCCGAGATGGAGGCGCGGTCCGGGGGTGAGTCCGCCCCCACCCAGCCGGGAGGAGGTCCCGGAAGCCCGCAGCCTGGCGCCGGCCCTCGGGAGGCACCGGGTCCCCAGGTCGCTTCAGAACCAGGAAGGGCCAGGCTCTGGGGGCGGCGGGACCGGCGCCCTCCGCTCACGTGGCCTCGGGGAATCCTCGGGGGGTCCTGCCCCGCGGCCCATAGTCGGACACACCCCCGGGGCAGGGCGCGAGCGGTGCCAAGACCCAGGCGGAGGCCGAGAACGTGGCCGGCCGCACGTAGGCCGGAGACCGCGCCGGGGAGGAGCGGGGGACAGACCCGGGGCAGGAGGCCAGGGCGGGAGGCCGGGGCTGGAGGGAGGACGGCCGGCCCGAGACCCGGGTCCCAGGGCTCGGCGGGCGCTCCAGAGGGGCCGGGGCGGAGGCGCCCTCCCCACCCTGCACCGTAACGCGGCCGGGACCCCCGCCCACCTTGCGCGTCGCCGCCGCTGGTCAGGACGCCGATGGCCTTGCCCGCGCCCGACGCCCGCAGCTTCTCCAGGTCCACCGCGGCCATGGCGGCGGCCGAGACCCGGGCCCAGCTCGCACTCCCGCCGCCTGCGCCGCGTCGCCGTCCCCGTCCCCGCCCTGCGCGCGCCTTGCGCCCGCCCCGCCCCGGGCCCGCCCCTGGCCCGCCTCCTCGCAGGACGGACCCCGGACGGAGCAGGGATCCTGCGCCCTCGGCCCGCCGGGGCCTTTCCGCTGTGCGTTTCTAAACCCGTGCAATGTAACGCGGGCCCTGAGCAGTGAGACCCGGGGCAGAGCCCCCCACCCCGGTGGTCTCGAGGATGTGGCCGGGGACCAGGGCGGGGCTGGTCCCAGCGCGGCCGCACGCGTCCCTTCTCCAGCGCCGAGGCCCCGGTGGCACCCGTGGCACGTCTGGCCCAGCTTTGCTTCTCCGGAGGTTCTTTGCTGTTGGCCGCAGCCACCACCCCTCCCTGCCACCCAGGGGCCCTCAGGGCTGCCTTCAGGCCTCAGCAGAGGCGTTACCCAAACGGGGCGCTGGCGGAAAGCAGCCAGCATTCCTCCCTCCCTCTCCCTCCTTTCCTTCCTTCCTCGCTTTTGCTGGGCCCTTGGGAAAGTCTTGGTCCCCGGGGCCCTGGGGGTGCAGAGCCGGTGTTCGGGAGAGCCGTCTCGTGACCGCACGGTGTGTTCGGTTTGTGAAAGCTCAGCGGGCTGATCACTAGGATTTGTGCATTTTTCGCTACATATACGGTGGAAATGGTGGCTGTGAATATCGACTACTCCTTATTTAATTGTGAAATGTTGGAAAACACACCGAGAGACTGCGCAAGCACATAGCGTGGGCTAAAAGGCGCTAAGAAGACCCTGTGTCGCCGGGCGCGGTGGCTCAAGCCTATAATCCCAGCACTTTGGGAGGCCGAGGCGGGCGGATCACGAGGTCAGGAGATCGACACCATCCTGGCTAACATGGTGAAACCCCGTCTCTACTAAAAACACAAAAAATTAGCCGGGCGTGTTGGCGGGCGCCTGTAGTCCCAGCTACTCGGAGAGGCTGAGGCAGGAGAATGGCATGAACCCGGGAGGCGGAGCTTGCAGTGAGCCGAGATCCCGCCACTGCACTCCAGCCTGGGGGACAGAGCAAGACTCCGTCTCAAAAAAAAAAAAAAAAAAGACACCTGTGTCTACCCCTGAGGCATCCTTGTGCTGACATTTTGGGTCATTATTCTCTCCCTTTTCTTACAGCTTCATCACGTGTGTGTGTTGTGGGTGGCAAGCAACCCAGGCGCCGAGGCAAGAGACCGAGGACACGAGCTGTTCCAGTATAATAAAATATAAAACAAGAATAGTCATACCAGATATAGATCTTAGATATGATTATATATGAATATCATTAATCATTAGTTTGTAGTAATTACTCTTTATCCCAATATTATTATAATCCCCGCTCTATAATCATAACCTAGGAAAAACCAGGCCATACAGAGATAGGAGCTGAGGGGACATAGTGAGGTGTGACCAGAAGACAGGAGTCCGAGCCTTCTGTTATGCCCAGACAGGGCCACCAGAGGGCTCCTTGGTCTAGCGGTGATGCCAGCGTCTGGGAAGATGCCCATTGCCAGGCGGACCGTGGTCTAGCGGTAGCATTAATGTCAAGGAACAACACCCGCTACTTAGCAGACCGGGAAAGGGAGTCTCCTTTTCCCCGAGGGAGTTTAGAGAAGACTCTGCTCCTCCACCTCTTGTGGAGGGCCTGACATCAGTCAGGCTTTCCCGCAGTTATCCGGAGGCCTAACCGTCTCCCTGTGATGCTGTGCTTCAGTGGTCACGCTCCTAGTCCACCTTCATGTTCCATCCTGTACACCTGGCTCTGCCTTCTAGATAGCAGTAGTGAATTAGTGAAAGTACTAATAGTCTCTGATATGTAGAACTAATGGCGTAAGCTGTCTTTGTCTTCTCTCTCTCTCGGCCTCGGCTGCCAGGCAGGGAAGGGCCCCCTGTCCAGTGGACACGTGACCCACGTGACCTTACCTATCATTGGAGATGACTCACACTCTTTACCCTGCCCCTTTTGCTTTGTATCCAATAAATAACAGCGCAGCCAGACATTCGGGGCCACTACCAGTCTCCGCGCATTGGTGGTAGTGGTCCCCCGGGCCCAGCTGTCTTTTCTTTTATCTCTTTGTCTTGTGTCTTTATTTCTACACTCTCTCATTGCCTCACACAGGGAGAGACCCACCAACCCTGTGGGGCTGGTCCCTACAGAAGATGGTGTAGGAAAAGCCGCAGGTGGAAAGGGGGTGGCAAGAGGAGCCTCCTGGGGCCTGGGTCCCAGAGACTGAGCAGGACCTGTCCCTGGGACCTCTGAGAGGACCCCTGCCTGCAGATGCCAGCCCAGCCTTCCCAGGAAAGGGAAGCTCTGCAAGCCCTGAGGTCCCTGGGAATTCATAGAAGAGCTGAGGCCTCTTTCACCTGAATCACCCAGGTTAATATAATAGAGCATGTGGAAGCTCCAGTTACAGGGCAAGCGGGTGAGGGCTGCTTTTAATCCACTGAAGATTCTGAGCCCAGAGCTCCAGCCTGATTTGCTCTCTTGAGTCTAATCTTTTCCAGAAATACTCTTCTGAGCCCAGCAGGCTTGCCAGTGTCCACCGATTCTCCACCTGGGTGTTTAGAATGCCCCGAGCCAGAGCCAGCCAGTCCCAGAGCCCACAGCACCCCTGGCAGGATGGCCGTGGGGCTCAGCACCGTGGAATTCAGATCTCTTCGTTCATAAATTATTGACAATTTCCAAACAGTGACACTTGAGCAGAGACCAAAGGCAGGGCCTGCCCCTGAGGCCGCCCCAGCCCCCGATGGATTCAAAGAGCTGCTGTAGGTGGTAGGGGTGTTACACAGAATTGCCCACAACACTTGCTAACCTGACCACAGGACTCCTGCTGAGCTGGACTAAGTGGACCAGGGCCGGAGCCCAAGCTTGAAGCTTCATCTAGAAGAAGACTCAGAGGAACCCGACCTAAGCTTGGCCAAGGAGAATGTCTGTCTCCCCCAGACCTACATGTCGAAGCCCTCACCCCTCATTACTCACAATGGCACTGTGAGGTCTTTATTTTTTTTTATTTTTTATTTTTTTTGAGATGGAGTCTCGCTCTGTCGCCAGGCTGGAGTGCGGTGGCGCGGTCTCGGCTCACTGCAACCTCCACCTCCTGGGTTCAAGCGATTCTCCTGCCTCAGCTTCCCAAGTAGCTGGGGTTACAGGTACGTGCCACCACGCCCGGCTAATTTTTGTATTTTTAGTAGAGACGGGGTTTCACTGTGTTAGCCAGGCTGGTCTTGAACTCCTGACCTCGTGATCCGCCCGCCTCGGCCTCCCAAAGTGCTGGGATTACAGGCGTGAGCCACTGCGCCCGGCCCACTGTGAGGTCTTTAAAGGGGTGGCTAAGGCTGAGTACGGTACCTCACGCCTGTTATCCCAGCACTTCGGGACACCAAGGCGGGAGGATGAATCACTAGAGACCAGGAGTTCCAGACCAGCCTGGCCAACATGGCAAAATCCCCCGTCTCTACAAAAAAAAAGTATAAAGCCAGGGTGGTGTCATGTGCCTGTGGTCCCAGCTAGTAAGGAGGCTGAAGTAGGAGGATCTCTTGAGCCTAGGAGGTCGAGGCTGCCGTGAGCCTTGATAGCACCACTGCACTCCAGCCTGGGCGACAGAGTGAGACGCTGTCTCAAGAAAAAAAAAAAAAAAAACAGGCCGGGCGCAGTGGCTCACGCCTGTAATCCCAGCACTTTGGGAGGCTGAGGCAGGCAGATCATGATGTCAGGAGTTCAAGACCAGCCTGGCTAACATGGTGAAACCCCGTCTCTACTAAAAATACAAAAATTAGCCGGGCGTGGTGGCACGTGCCTGTAATCCCAGCTACTTGGGAAGCTGAGGCAGGAGAATTGCTTGAACCCGGGAGGCAGAGGTTGCAGTGAGCCGAGATCAGGCCATTGCACTCCAGCCTGGGCGACAGAGCGAGACGCCATCTCAAAACAAACAAACAAAAAACAGAGAGGGGCAGTTAAGTTAAAATGAGGCCATTAGGCTGGCTCTGATCCAGTCTGACTGTCCTTTGAGAAGAGGAGATGAGGACAGACACACACATGGATGGCCCTGTGAGGGCACAGGGAGAAGACGGTGTTTGCCAGCCCAGGGGAGGGGCCTCAGGAACCGGCCCTGCTGCACCCTGACTCAGACCCCAGCCTCCAGGGCTGTGAGAAAATCGTGTCTGTTATTTGACCCTCTGGCCTGGGGTCCTTTGTCACAGCCACCCTAGGAAAGGAACATGGGAGGCGGAACAGGCTGTGTAGACCGCTCTGTGGACCGATGCAGGCTGTGTAGCCCACTCTGTGGGCCGGCATAGGCTGCGTAGGCTGCGCTGTGGGCCAGCATGGGCTGTGTAGACCACTTTGTGGACTGGCACAGGTTGTGCAGACCACTTTGTGAGCCGGCGCAGGCTATATAGACCGCTCTGTGGACCACAGTTGCTCGTGTGAATAGCCGCCTGTCCGCGCATGTGTGCTCACTCATGTGTGTCCACGCGTGTGTGCTCACGTGCTCAGCAGCAGATGGCAGGCCTGCTACGTGGGCAGACCTCGCTCCAGTGGCCAGATGAAGGAGACAAACCTCCATCCCCTCAGAGAGACAGCCGAGCTCGGGGAAGGCCTGGTGTCTAAAGGCAGGAGACAGGAGGAGCGTGAGGCAGTGGGGAATGCGGGGTGAGGGCAGCAGCCGCCCAGCGAGAGGCAGTCATTCTTTTGCCATTTTCTATTTACTTTATAAAACGCCAATTGAGCACATGCTTATCGAGAGCAGGGGAGACTGCTGCCTGCCGAGATGCATGCACAAAGCCCTCGAGAGGCCCGTCCCTGCCTCCCTGGTCCTCAACCCAGTGATTGTGGGGTGGAAGGAGGGGAGTCGTCCATGCACTGTCTGCCCACCCGCGTCCAAACAGAATCCTTGCTGTTTCTAAGGGAATTGAGCTGTGGCTGGGGGAGGAGCCCCCAGAGCCCCATGCAGTTGGATGAAGGAAGGGTAGAACCTCAGGGCTCAAGTCCCAAAGAAGAGTGACACAGAGTTTGGGGACAACGACATGAGCGCAGTCGAACTACCAACCCCGTGAAGGGATGCTGGGCCCAGGGGCAGGGTCCTCCTGGACCTGTCTGTAGAGGAATTCTGATAAGACTGGGGTTCCCCAGGCCCCCAAGGTGAGACCCCAGGTGTCAGCAGAGCACTGGGCTGGGGGGAAGACTGGGTGCATGCCTGGGAACAAGGTCCAGAGGACTTCATGGCCAGGGTGCATTTGGGTAGGGAGAAGGCTTTGGAGTGGCGGGCGTTGGCCCCTGATGGGTGGCGTGTCTGCAGCGTCTGGGATCGCCCTGGCCAGCTCTCTAGCCGCCCTGGATGCCACGGCCCCACCTCATCACCCCATGGGGACAAAGGTGGCTCCCTCTTGGATGCTAATCCACCACGTTGACTTTGGACTGGCCCCAGTCACATGAACGCCTCCTGGTTTCCACCTTATCTACTGTGCCTAGTGTGAGAACACATCAACCTGGGCGTTATCTCACAACTAGAGGCCATGACACATGCAGTGCCCTGGCCGTCCTGGAGGGTCACCTTCGACTGTCTGCACAGAGCATGTCCACCCTCCCCCGTGGTGTGGGCGGCACCCAGGTGCCGAGGCAAGAGACCGAGGACACGAGCTATTCCAGTATAATAAAATATAAAACAAGATGGCCGGGCGCGGTGGCTCACGCTTGTAATCCCAGCACTTTGGGAGGCTGAGGCGGGCGGATCATGAGGTCAGGAGATCGAGACCACGGTGAAACCCCGTCTCTACTAAAAATACAAAAAATTAGCCGGGCGTGGTGGCGGGCGCCTGTAGTCCCAGCTACTCGGAGAGGCTGAGGCAGGAGAATGGCGTGAACCCATGAGGCGGAGCTTGCAGTGAGCCGAGATCGCGCCACTGCACTCCAGCCTGGGCGACAGAGCGAGATTCCGTCTCAAAAAAAAAAAAAAAAAAAAAAAAACAAGAATAGTCATACCAGATATAGATCTTAGATATGATTATATATGAATATCATTAATCATTAGTTGGTAGTAATTACTCTTTATCCCAATATTATAATAATCCCTGCTCTATAATCATAACCTAGGAAAAGCCAGGCCATACAGAGATAGGAGCTGAGGGGACATAGTAAGGTGTGACCAGAAGACAGGACTGCGAGCCTTCTGTTATGCCCAGACACGGCCACCAGAGGGCTCCTTGGTCTAGTGGTAACGCCAGCGTCTGGGAAGATGAATGAGGAGGTGACATTGGAGCTGAGATGTCAAGGACCAGAAGCCGGACTCAGAGCCCTAGGGGAAGGAGTGTCCAGGCAGAGGGAACGCCTAGCGAAGGCCAGCAGGTAGGAACAAGCCTGCTGGGGGAACAGAGGGAGGCCAAGAGCACAGTGAGGGGTGAAGGCCGGGGGTGGGGACCCAACCACGCAGGGCCTTGCGGGGTGGACAGCAAGGGCTTGGGTTTTGCTGGGGGGCCGTGGGAGGCAGGGAACAGAGCCTTGTGGTTTTGTTGGTGAACTCCTGCCCACAGGCACCGCTATTCCCTTACGGCAAGCTCCCTTCCAGCCAGCTTGGCCAACACTTCAGGCACCAGGCGTACGAACGCCCCAAACAAATGCCCCCACTGAAGAGCATCTCAAAACCACAGGTTTTAATTTCCAGGCACATGATGGCTGGTGTCCCCAGAAACACAGGGCTGTTTACAGCCGAGGACTAACAAGACGTGGTGCTGTCCCCTTCTTGGTCCCAGCCGACCAGCTTCCAGGGCTGAGAAGGAGGTGTCCTTCTCAGCACCCTCCCATCAGAGCTGTGTGTCCCAGCCATCCGGGGTCAGGAGGGGAAGGGGGCTGCTGGGCGGGCCATGCTCTGGATGGCCCACTGCAGGATGCCGTCGAAGGTGTGCTGCGGGACAGAGTGATGGTGAGAACCTCCAGGTGCGCCCCCGCCACGGCCACAGAATCGTGGCCATCATTACGAGAAGTCACCGTCCAACCTTCCCTCTAAGTCAAAGGTGGGGAAACTGAGGCCCGAGGGTCCACGGCACAGGCCAGTCTGGGGAGGACCCTGTCCTGTGCACTTCACCGCATCCCATAAGCCCAGGGCACATCCCCATGGCAGTTCATGGCAGTTCATGGCAGTTCATGGCAGTTCTGCCTCCTCGGGTGGTTCCTTCGGGGTGGGGGGTCAGGGCCGGCTGCTTATTTTGCTCAGGAGCCTGACGCTCCCACAGGATGGGGCCAAGGGCCCCACGATGCCAGCAGAAATAAGGCCGCCGCCCCGGAGAGGCTGTGAGCCCATCCCTCATTTCTCCAGCTATATCCGGGGACCCCAACCAGCGGGGCAGCTCCATTACCCAGCGCTGGGTCCCCTGGCCCACTCTCAGGCCCTGGGGCTCTACAGACACCTGCATGGTCAGGGTGTGTGGGGCACGGCCACTGCACAGGGCAGGACCCCTGCCCCATGGTCAGCTGGGACTCCCAGGTGCCACATCAGACACTGAGAAGAACCCGTGCAGGCTGGAGGAGCTTATCCTCTTGCCAAAAAGACAGAGCCCTTAAAAGTCACATTTTCCCCACAGATTCTACCTGCCCATCTTAGCGTAGAGAGGCCTGAGTTGGGAGGGGCAAGCAACTCTCAGAGGGACGGGGTCTGGGACCCCCCTACTCCCACACCCCACCCTCCCTGGGAAAGTGGACTTGAGCCTGGTGCTCCAGCCCCTGCCTGCCAGGGTCCAGGCCCTCGGGGGAGGGGCCGTGTGGGGGCTCTTGTAGGGGAGGGGCTGGGGGCGCTCAGCAGCACTGGGCTCCTGCAGGGAGAGGGGCCAGGGGGGCTCCTGCGAGGAGGCTGCGGGGGCTTCTGTGGGGGGTGCCAGGTGCTCAGCAGCACTGGGGCTCCTGGTGGGTGGAGGAGGGACAGCCTGAGTTTCCATGGCCCAGGAGTAGTGGGGGCTGGCAGTCCTCCCCCAGAGTGGGGGGCCTGGGTGCTGGCTGAGGCAGGGGAGGGGGAGTGGAGGAGCGGCAGGTGCAGCCGAGGCTGGGGGAGGCATCACCTCACTCAGAAGGGACTCCAGGTCATCCCTGTGCAGAGTGGGCTCGTGACTGGCAGTGTCATCCTGGAACCCAGGAAAAGGAAGAGGTCAACCCAACTCCCACAGCCCTGGCGGGGACACAGAGGCCGCACAGGGACACAGAGGCCGCAGGGCCTAGGGGCCGCGGGGGTGTTTCCCCCACACTGAGATGGGAATTCTTACACCCAGCTCCATTGGGGGCGGGGGCACAGGGCTGCGTGGGCATGATGGGGCTGCGACTGCCTCCCCAGGGTCCTGCCCACTGCCCACGGCCAGCTGCCGTGGCCCCCAGACAGCCTCCACACTGTGTAGCCTCCTGGGGAAAACGAGGGGGCTCAGGGAACCAGCAAGGAAGTCCCACTCTGAGAGGGGAAGTCTGAGGCCCAGACAGGAAAGTGCCTGGTCCATGCCACCCCCGCCCCCGACAAGCACCACCAGGGCCAGCCCACACTATGAGTGAGTGACCAGAGTGGGGGAAGGTGCCCAGGCAGGCACCCCCAGCAGAGAGGAGACCATATTAAATAGAACCCTGTGGAATTGCCCATTTGTAGCCCCAAACAGCCACATCCCAGCTCCTCCACTCGGGTGAACACTGGCGCTGCAAGGCCCAGCAGCCCTGCGTGGCTGAGGAAGGGGCTGCCCGGTCTGGAGGAGAAAGCCTCTGGATGCTCCCCGGTCCTAAAGATGCTCCCAGGGGGTGGGAGACATGCTCAGGACGGGGTCTGGGGCCAAGCCCAACCACCCTGGGGGAAGGGGACAGGCTGGGGGGGCAGGGGCCAAGGCCAGCCAGAACTTTTCCTGTAACATGGCATTACATTTCACATCACAATGACAAGAAAGAGGGCTCTACTGTTCAGAGACAGAACCCAGGAGGTTATCCGCTGCAGGAGCAGCTGCAGGAAAGCTGCCTAGGGCTGGGGAGGGGCATCTGTGTAGGCCCGGCTGGGCCCCTGACTCCAGGTGGGTGGTGTGAGGAGGGAGGCTTCTAGAAGGAAGGGGACAGTGACAGCTGTGGGCCACGCCACTGTTCCACAAGAGCCCCAAGGGCAGGGCTTGGTCTGAGGCTCGTGCCATGCCAGGCCAGAGCCTGCATGCCGGGGACGCCTGTCACCTGCCCGGGGAGTAACACGCTGGGGCGGGCTGTCACCCTCCTGGGGAGTACCACGCCGGGGTGGCCTGTCACCCACATGGTGTATGCAGGGTGGAGGCACAGCTGGGAAAGAGCATGGGCCAGTGGAGCAGGTGGGACATGTAATCACCCCAGGATCCCTAAAGGCTCCTCGGTGGCCAGGATGTGCTCAGGAGGCCTCTGCTGGGGGACGCCTGTCACCTGCCCGGGGAGTAACACGCTGGGGCGGGCTGTCACCCTCCTGGGGAGTACCACGCCGGGGTGGCCTGTCACCCACATGGTGTATGCAGGGTGGAGGCACAGCTGGGAAAGAGCATGGGCCAGCGGAGCAGGTGGGACATGTAATCACCCCAGGATCCCTAAAGGCTCCTCGGTGGCCAGGATGTGCTCAGGAGGCCTCTGCTGGGGACGGTCAGGGCAAGAGGCCACCACCCCTGGAGGCTCCTGCAGCAGCGACTCGGGCCTCCCCCACACCCAGCTCCAGGGCAAGCTCAGCCGCCCCAGCAGTCAGGGGTGTCCGTGCCACCCAGGTCCTCTCTGACACCAGAGCAGGAGGACAGGAAGAACTACTGGCTGGACCTGGGGTCGCTTTGCCTCTCTGAGAGGGCTCCGGCCACACAATGGGGTGGATCCTGGCCCCAGGGAGGACTGGGGGTGAGACGACCTAGAGAGGTCAGACAGGGTGGGGGTGTGCTCCTGCAGGCGTGGCACTCCTGCTCTCCCTTCACCCCACCAGGGCGCCCTGGCAGGACTCTCAGGCTCAAGCTGTGAGGCAGCCACACAGCCAACCGTGATGTCAGTCACCAACCCTTGGGGGGAGCTTCCTTTTTAACTATATTTAAGTTGCCAAAAAGAATTGGTTTAAAGGGACAATATTTTCTACAGATAATGAGCACATGGTCAGTGCATATGGTGCAAACCCTCGAAGCTGGCACCCAGGGTCTGCCCTGAGATGTGCTCCCCCCACCCCAACCCAAGGGGTTCCCCACCCCCAGCACCGGCATGCATGGAGGGTCCCTGCGGCACTGACCTTGGCAGGCCCAGGGGCCAGGCGGGCGGGGCTGGGGGCCAGCACCCCCTCCACAGGGGCCGGGGTCACGTCTCCTGAGCAGGATCTGCAGCGCAGGCCCGTCCTGCAGCAGAGGATGAGGGGCTGCCAGGCCTGGGGGGGAGCAGGAGTGCCACCTCTGGGGTATGGGGTGTGGGGTGCTGGGGGGAGGTGTCGGGTGTGGGGTGTGGGCGTGGGTGTTGAGTGGGAGTGGTGGGTTTGGGTTGGGTGTAGGGTGTGGGGTGGGTGTAGGGTGTGGGTGGGAGTGTGGGGTGGAGGTGTGGGGCATGGGGTGGGGTGTGGCTGTGGAGTGTGGGTGAGGTGCAGGGTATGAGGTGGGGTGTAGGTGTAGGGTGTGGGGGGGTGTGGTGGGGTGTGGCTGTGGAGTGTAGGCTGTGAGTGCGGGGTGGGGGTTGTGGGGTGGGGTGCAGGGTGTGGGTGGGGTGTAGGGTGTGAGTAGAGGTGTGGGTGGGGGGTGTGGGATGGAGTATGGGTGTAGGGTGTGGGTGGGGTGTGGTTGTGGGCTGTATGGTGTGGGTGAGGAGTGTGGGGTGGGGTGTAGGGTGTGGATGTGGGTTCAGGCCTCCATGCCGACCACACTCACTCACTCACCCAGTCTGGGAGGTGCCCGCTGGGAAGTGGCAGCGCCAGTGGAAGGCGGCAGCACAGTGAGTACACCGCAGCACGTCTGTACCATCTCCACACACCCCGCAACGCGCACCAGGAGCCGGGTTCTGTGGGAGGCGACAGCACGGGGGTGACGCGGGGGGGCGGGGGAAAATGTAGCTGAACCCAAACCCGTGCCCTGCACTCTCCCCTGGGACCACCCAGGGCTGGACGGAGGGTCTGCGTGCAAGTGAGAAGCCTCACGGTGCCACGCAGGCTGCAGGACAGCAGGGCCAGTCCCATCCCCAGGAGGCAGGGGCAACCCAAGCACCCTCAGGCTGCTGCCTGCAAGCCTGGCACCCGCACCTCTCTCCTGCTTGGCGGGCCCAGCCTCCTTTGGGGCTGAGTGTGGGAGTCTCCTAAAGGGTGGTGCCCACAGGGGTGCAGTGAAGGGAATTGAGGCAGGGAGGGGAGAGCTCCCATGTGTGCTTGGACATCCCCCCCTTCACTGTCGTGCCTCGTTGGGGGAGCAGTAATGCCCAGGGCCAGGAGCTGGAGTGGAGGTCTAGGAGCGTCCCCTTCCCCCCGCAGCCCCCCACGCTCCTCCCACAGCCCCAGGCCCTGTGCCTCCCACAGCCTTTCTCGCCTGGTCTCCCTCTCCTCCTGTTTCAGGTGAATTCATCCGCCCCGTAGGTCCTTGAAGAGCCCACCCTGACCCCCACTCCCCGCTCACCTGCTGGCACTCAGGGCCCACACACAGCAGGGGGTGCAGGGCCGAGGAGTCCAACCCTGGCAGCGGGGCTGCAGAAGGCAGGGCCGGCAGGTGCTTGTAGACAAGAGTGGTGTCCATGCCGGCTAGGGGCTCCCCGGGTGGACCTCTCACCTCCTCTCCCGCCGACCTAAGCACCGGGGGGAGCTGGAACCCAAGGGTCAGCATCAGAGGGGCAGTGGGCACCTGCCCGGCACCACCCGGCAGTCAGTGACTGCTGGGACCCTGAAACCTGGGGCAGCAGGGTGGGGGCGGGGCGCCGGCATGGTGGGGGCGGGGCGCCGGCATGGTGGGGGCGGGGCGCCGGCATGGTGGGGGCGGGGCGCCGGCATGGTGGGGGCGGAGCGCCGGCATGGTGGAAGGCGTCCACACTGAGTGGGAAAGTCTGTGGCAGTTCCTGGCTCTGTGGTCCTCCCTCCTCCCCTGTCTACACACAAGGGGCCCTCAGGGCTGTCAGAGGGAACACTGGGTCTGTGCACAGTAGCCCTCCTATCCTCACAGCAGCGGAACGATGAACACATCTTCTGGGGCCGTTATCAGTGTTCATAGTGCCTCCCCTGGGGTGGACCCGCAGCCAGGAGACCTGGGTTTAGGCCCATAGGAACCATGATGGGGACTCCACCACAGGAGACCACAAGGACCGGGCTTGGACATGGAGGGCATAGTGCTATGGCTGGGGCAGGCCTGTCCCACAGGACTCCAGGGGACAGACGGACAGGAGGGGTGGCCTGGCTAGGAGGCGGCATGGCCTATACCGGGCTCTCCACCGGTGGCTCCTGGGGCCGGGGCTCCTCTGCCCGGGGCCGCATCTCCTGGACTGTTGCCTGCAGGCAGCTGGAGCACCTCCAGGTCCCACTGCTCGTGTGTCCACCAGTCAGAGACATGCAGAACAAGACAGCGGGTGACAGATCCCCAAACCCACAGGTGGAGCTTGAGGGCTCTGCACCATGTCCTTTTGCAGAGTGGGAACCGAGGCACAGCAGAGAGATGGGGAGAGACACAGGAAGGGAGAGCCCAGCGGGGGGACATTTACCCTTCGCGGGGTGGCCCTGGCCAGCGTGATCAGGGTCCCCTTGGTGTGCTCGCTGATGAACCCCAGGAATCCCCAACACCTGCGAGCCCACAGTGGCTTTGCCTGCCTCTCAGGGCTGGGCCCTGCCAGGGGCCTCCCTAAGCTGACCCACCCGTTTCCTTAAGGGGAATGGCACCCAGCAGAATGGGAGGTGATCAAGGGCAGAAGAGACGGCAAGGAGGAACGGCTTCAGGAGCCGAGCAATGACCCCCACTGTGCCCCTTATTCTAGTGATGACGCACGAGGCTGAGAGGGGGCTTGGTGACGGCCACTCAGGAGCTGGGGCAGAGCCTCGCCTGAACGTGGGTCCCCACTCCACCCAGAGCTCGTCCTCCCACAGACTGCCACGTCCTGTGGGGTTGGAATGGGGGCAGGGCTCGGTGGGCTGTGGGGAAGGAGCGCCAGGATGTGAATGCGGAGGAGGCCTCCCGCCCCCACTAAGCCCGGGGTCCTGTGCATTGGTGGACAAACTCCCACCTGCCCTTGGGGGTGCAGCTCTGTGGCCTCTGTGCTCCCCAGCCCTGTCTGGGGTGGGACTCTGGGGTGGGGCTTGGGGGTGGGGGCCAGCTACCCATGGGGGCGTGGGCTGCAGCCTGGGATGAGCTTAGACAGGGTGGCATCTTCACCCTGGGCCTCTGTTCTGCTTTGCTGCCCTCAGGGGCCCAGCTGTCCAGGCTGGGCAGCCAGTGTGGCCAGGCCGGGAGGCAGGTGGCAGGGTGGGAAAACCCCAGGCCCCAGCCCCATGGCCCAGTGACCTGACTCAGAGCCTCCTTCCATCTTGGATGGGAGAGCCTTGGGGTAGCTTCCCTTCAGGGTCAGTGGGTGGAGGTGGCCGTGAACCGGGGTGGCCTGGTTGCGCTGGCAGAGGTGCAGGCTCACCTGGGGATCTCCTGGAGCGGAGGGGACAGGCAGGCCAGGTGGAAGGCCCGAGGGCAGCCGTCACAGCAGATGAGCTCCCCGCCGTCCCGACACACGGCACACTCGTCCTCATTCTTCTGGCACAGGCAAGAGACGCTCATGCAGACTGGGCTGCGGTGCAGCACCCTCCTGAGAGCCGCCTCCTTCCGGAAACGGCTCCCCCAGCAGCATCTCTGGGTACCTGAAGTCCCCAGTCTCTGCCCTGCTCCCATGCTGCCAGGGCCTGAAATTCCGCCCTGACCTCCTGTTCCCCATCCATCTGGTCTCCAACAGACACCCCCCGGGGCCATCCCTATTGGGAAGAAAACCCAGTTTCTTGCAGGCTGCCGCGTTCCAGGGGCCCCGGAACTGTACGTGAACCACACACACCCTTCCTCACAGGGCAATGGGGCCAGGCCCAGGGAGGTCTCTCCCGACCTCAGCGCCTGCTGAGTCCTCCACCTGCAGCCCCCACCGTCCTTGTGCCCTGCCTGGATGGTGCCTGCTGTGCCTTCAGGGGTCTCCCAGGTACCACCTCCTCCAGAATCCCCCCAGACAGCCAGGCTAGGCTGGTCCTGCACAGCAATGACCTCACTCATTCTAACAATCCCCCAGACGCCCACCAGCCCGGGTGTTCCTGCAGTGCAGGACTGGGCATTGTCATTCCTAAATGTCAGGGCCCCACAGAGCCCCTGGTGCCAAGTGGTCAAGATCTGTAACCCACCACAGCAGGCACCCACCACACTGCTTCTACCCCATTAAGAAACCATGCTGGGGATGAAGGATGAGCTTGACATTCCCAGTGGACCCTTGACCTCCTGGCTATAGCAGGGGTGCCTGACCCACCCACGGGCCCAGCTGAGAGCAGCAGATACAGCCTGGACCAAACGCCATGTTTTTAAGAGCCTGAAAGGACCTCGCTTTCTCTGACTTATTTAAAATATTACCATTGTGTATTATCAGGAAAATAATACTGTCTCTTAAGGAAAAAGAGCTCTACCCTGTGGGTAGGGGTTCAGGCCCCGGTGCTCATCCCTGAGTGCCCAGGTCAAGGCAGAAGCAGCAGGACCTGCCCAGGGGGAGCAAGGGCAGACAGGGGCCCCTCCTGTGCTCTAGGGCATTACCTGGTGGAGCTGGGGGTCACTGGGGAGGGCCGGAGGGGCAGGAACCCTGCCCTGCTGGCCCAGCCTAGCCTCACCTCCACCCTGCAAGGAAGAGGGGCGTCAGCAATGGGGGTGGCCTGAGCAGCCTGAGGGTGCACAGGCTGTGGCACCAGGCGTCTCTCGGCAGCAGCCCCCAGCCCCCCAGCAGAGCCACTCCCCAGAGGCAACGCTGTTCCTGGGGCGGGGGTGCATCGAGGCCGGGCTCCCCAGGGACGGTCAGGGGCTTACGGGGGCAGCGCCCTGGGCTCCCTTGGCTCGAACCACAGGCTTCGGGCCACTGCTGCTGCGGGTCTTGTTCTTCCCACCGCCGGGGTCTTCGAACTTGCTGGGAGTGTAGAACTCCCCGCCGACCTGGATGCACTTCTTGGAGCCCCCTGGGAGGAGATGCCGGCTGGTCCTGGCTCACCCGCCCAGCAGGACCTGCCTTGGCAGTCCTGCAGGCCCCGAGTTGGGGTCTAGCAGAGACAGGTGGAGTTCCCACAGCCTGCATTCCTCCAGCCCGCCCCCACCCCAGCTGAGTCTGGGGCCCGGGGATTGTCCTGGATCTACACCAGGGTGTTCAACAGTGTCCCTCAAAGTTCACATCCACCCAGAACCTCAGAGTGTGACCTTACTTGAAATTGGGGTCTTTGTAGATGTGATTAGTTAAGATGAGGTCACATTGGCCCATAAGTTCAATGACTGGTGTCCTTATAAAGAGGACACATGAGAGACGGCTGTGAGGCCACAGAAGCAGAGGCTGGAGCGGTGGGGTCCTGAGCCCAGGAACAAGGGGCACAGGGGTATCCCCATAACGACCAGCAGCTGGGAGGGACAAGGAAGGATTCTTCCCTGGACCCGATGGCACGGTGGGTCTGCCGCCAGCGGCCCTGCTGTGCCCTGGCCAGATGGCACTGGTGATTCCATGGGGTCAGCGGCTGGCCAGGGAATGGGGGGCGAGGACGCTGCAGACTGGCCAGGGTATGGGGGGCAAGGATGCTATGCTACAGGCTGTCCTGGTTGAAGAATGCCAATACCCTGGAGGGTCTCAGCAGCACAAGCAGAACTTTCTAAGAATGCAACCCCATGGCCCAGGAGGGTCCATGCACATGGATGGAGGTGACTGCGGAGTGCTACACGTCCTGGGTGGGGACGTCGGCCTGGACCGCCGGCCTTGCAGAAGGTCCCCCGACAGGGAGACTTCAGTGCCCACCCTCCTCCTCCAAAGTCAGCAGAACCACAGGCAGAAACTCTGGCTACCTGAGCGACAGCCCGGTCTGCTGTGGGACCACCAGGATGCAAAGGGGCACAGTCCTCCATCCATCTTGGAGCCTGGGTCTCCCCATCAGCCCCATCTCCCCACCACAGCGTCTACCTGACTCAAACACCTGCTGGATGAGGATCCCCTCCACGGCCCCTCGGGCTCCCGGGACGTCCCCAGAGGACACGGCCACAGCTCTCTGGACTGAAGCTGACATGGTCTGAATCCCTGGGAAAGGGAGCACCCATTGGGGTCACCTGTGGGGACATACTGTATGCCAGGAGCAGGCAGTACTGGGCTGCAGAGCCCTTTCCTTCCAGCCAGGGCAGGCCGAGGAGGGGACCCAGTCCTGCCACGTGCAGACAGCCCACAGGTAAGTGCAGAGACATGAGAATGTGTGTGTTCATGTGTGCACCCATGTGTGCATGTGCTAGGGGGTGGCAGTGTCAGCAGAGCTGGCACAATGGATAGGAAGGCATGACCAATGACCAGCCCCACCCCCCCATGACATGGGCCCTGCGTTGTGCTGGGAGGGACACAGAGTACCTAGGCTCTGCCCTCAGGGAGATAGGGGATCCCTGGTGTCCCGTGCCCTGGGAAGGAAGGAGAAGGGGACAGGAAGGGTTCAGCCTGCATGCAGCTGGGGGCCAGGGATGATTTTCTGGAGGAAGCCATGTCTGGACTGGTCCTGAAGGATAGGGAGTGGATGGGCAGAGAAGGTGCCTGAGAAGGGGGTCCCAGAACCAGGGTGCAGTGGGGGCAGGGGTGACTGGCAAGATCGTGCTTAGACCCAAGGTGTCCCCTTCCTGGGTCTGGTGGTGCAGCTTAGGCCCTTGGAATGACACGCCAGGCCAGCACGTCCCCAGCCCCTAGGACAGGGTCTCAGAGGGCAGGCCCTGCTCTGACCCCTGACCCCTTGCCCCTGGCCAGGGAGAAGGGAGGCGCTCCCACAGGGCCCCGCTCACCGTTCCCGAGTGGAAGGCGCTGCTGCTCTGCGCTGCTCTCCGGCTTCTTGGGGGGCTTGGCCTTCAGTTGAGAGCCTGAATGGGGGAGCTGGGGGCAGCCTGGCCTCCCCTCTCGGTGGGGGTGAGTGCTGGCGGGCAGGGGCCCGCGGTGGGAGGGCGTGGAGGGGGGGTTCAGTGCTGGGTATTCCCTTTGCCAGGCTCTGGTTTCTCATCAGTGAAAAGGAAATGAAACCTGCCTGCCTACTTCGCCAGCCCTGGGGGGCTCAGCCTTCGGGCAGGAGGGAGCTGAGAGGCTGGTCCAGTGTGCTGGTCTAGTGCCCAGGGGAGACCCCCACAGCCCCAGGCAGGCTGGCTCCACGCCCAGTGGTTGGGAGCCCGGGTGGGGAGAGGGTGTGGGCTCCCGGGGAAGACTGGAGACCCCAGCTGGCTTCCCCTGCAGGGTACCTGAGCTGGAGGTGCCCCTTGGAGTCAGGGCTGCTGGCACTGCAGCTCGAGTCTCTTCTGAGGCCTTCCTCTTGGTGGGGAGTCTGGGAGGCGGTACCAAAGCCTTGGGGGCGGCCGGGGGCTTTCTGCCCTTCCGGGGCTGGCTGAGGTCCACATCTGCAGCTCAGGGGCAGGAGCAGGGTCCCAACCTCAGGGTTTTCTCCAGGGAGAGGGTGGGCCCCAGAACTGGACACCCTGGCCAGATGGGTGAGGCCTGACCCCTTTGCCTCTTAGGATCCAAGACGGTCCTGGAACATCACCCACGGGCTCCTCAAACACCACTCCGGGTCCAGTCCAGCTGGGCTGAGCAGGTGACAGCAGCTGCCCCAGGCCCCCAGCATGGCCGAGTCCACCAGGACCCACCTTTGGGGAAGCTGTCCAGGATGGGCTGCAGCCGGCCATAGCGCTCCAGGTTGTAGTCCTTGAACAGCACCCTCCAGAAATCCAGGATGGCTGTGGAGCCCTGGGTCAGCAGCCAGGACAGGAGGGCGTGGAAGGCCTGGGGGCAGCCCTCCTTTTCCTTCAGACGAAGCGTCTCCTGCAGTGGGGTGGCATGAGGGTCCCTGCATGGTCCCCCGCACCCTGCGGCCTGCCCATCTCCACCATGACTAGAGGGTGGAGCTCCCAGCCAGAGGCGCCGGCGACCTGGGCAGCTCTGGGCCCATCTCCTCGGCTTGTGGTAGGGTCAGGTGGTGGCGTAGGGGTGTTGAGGGTGGGGCTGGGGGAACCTGGAGGCCATTCCCTTGGCTTGGGGGTGAGGTGTGGGGACGGCTGGGGGAAGGGGACCAACTTCTAACTTGTCTTCGGGGACACCCCTGGCTCCTTGTAGGGAGGGAGCTGGGGAAGGCTGGAGGGGCCTGGGGATCGGGAGGGGCGGGGAGGCATGGGGCAGGGTGCTCCTGCAACTTCCCTGGGGACTATCCCTGGCTCACAGGGCCTGGGGGCAGCGGGGGGCGGGCGGGGGGCCCACCTGGAACTTGTCCTCGGGGACCACGTCGTGGTCGGCCAGCGCGTGCAGCAGTGGGAAGGCGCTGTCCACGGCCACTGCGATCTCCGTGCGGTGCAGCCTCAGGAGCCGGCGTAGCGCCGCGTCGGCCGCCATGGGGTCGGCGCCGGGACCCGGGGCTGGGGCGGACGCGGTGGGTCCCGGGACACTGGCAGCCCTCGCCTCGCCTCGGGTCCCGGCGGGGCTGTGGGGCGTCCGCGCCGGCTGTGCGCCCGCCCGTCTCCCCGGTCTGCGAGCCACGCGCGCCGCTGTTATACCCCCGCGACCATGCAAAGAGCAAAGGCCGCTCCGCCCCGGCGCCCAATCAGGGCCAGAGTCTCCAGCGGGGCCACTTCCCCGTGAAGGAGGCGCTGCTGTCCCTCCCTCGCTCCCGGAAAGTCTCCGGACCCGGCCTGACTCACCCGCCGGGGCAGCTGCCTTGGGGGCTGGGGACAGAGACGTGCTCTGTGCGGGACTCAGAGGCCTCTCACTTCCTAATGTGGCCCTGTCCTGCCTCAGCGAGGGCCCTGCTCGAATGGGGCAAAGCCGAGACAGGTGCCCTCGGTGGGGAGGCTCGGGTCTCAGGGCTCTGGCAGGGGCTGCCCAGGGTGCACTGGCCCCTCCCAGTGGCCGGCAAGAGGCTCCATGGAGGCTGGATCGGGGTGGTGTCCCTGGGGGACCTCCACACAAGCTGAGAGCCCCTACTCAGGGGCCCGCCTGGGGCTGTGGGAGGAGCCGGACGGAGGCCTAGTCTGATGGAGGAGACGGTACAGCAGCCCGGGCGTTGCCGGGGAGCCTCCTGACCTCCCCATCTCAGGCTGGCGGTGGGAAGCCAGGCCAGTCCTTTCCTTCTCTGAGCCTCAGTTCCCTCATCTTTAAAAGGGGCATATTTGCCTGAGGATTGAGGCTCGCATTGACCCCCTCCTTCCTTCCTTCCTCCAGGTGCTTTAGAAGGAAGGTGGCCAGCCCCACAACAGGGGTCCTGAGTGTGGCCCTGAGTGAGAGCTCCCAAGGGGTCTTCCTAGGACCAGTGACAGAGGCTGAGGGATGCTGTGGCCTGGACAGGAGCTTCTGGGGGCATCTGGGAAGGTGTCCTGGAGGGGAGCTGCAGTGGACAGGAGCCGAGGGTCCCAGGTGGACGTGAGTGGGGACAGTGCCCCCAGTAAAACAGGACCAGGTGCAGAGTCCTGGGGCCTGCAATGATGCTGAGGCTGTGGCGGCCCCGCAGGCATGGCCTGGAGGGGGGGCGGCCTCAGTGGGAGGCCTTGGTGACACAGTCCCCTTGTCCGTGCGGTCAAGCCAGGGAGGCAGGCCCTGTGTGCAGGCTGCAGAGAACCACGAGAGGACTCTGGGCACGGGTGCCGGAGAAGGAGATGACCTGGCCAGCATGGGTTAGGGCTGAAGGATGGACGAAGGTACCAGGAAGCCTGAATCCGGGCAGCACTGGGCTGGGGGCTAACTGATGCGGTGAGAGACGTCACCAAGATTCCCACGTGGGCAGGCATGCCGTTTGCTTTTGGGCAGCCAGAGTCCAGGATGGGGAGCGGCAGACACCTCTCCTCCAGACCGGGGGTCAGTCTCGGTTTCTCCCACCTCCTTCAGGCCCAGGGTCCCCCTGAGCGTTCTGCATGTCTGAGATTGCTCCGGAAAAGACTTTAGGGGTGTTTGGGAAGAAACCTGGGGAGGAAGGTGGGGCCAGAGGTGGTGGCCGAGGTGGTCAGCCTGGGGTCAGGTGCTGGGGATGTCGTGGGGAGCTATGTGGGAGAGGGTCCATCTCAGAAAGCCAGCTGTGGCTGTGGAGTATCAGGCAGTGCAGAGTCGGAACAGGCTGGCTCCTGTGTGGAACGTCCTGGGAGCCTTGAGCGGGGAGCAGGGCCCTCTCACTGCCCATGCCTGGGCGTCTCTCACTCCCTGCACTGCGCCTTCTGAAGACCCCGAGAGGGAAGCCCCGTGCCTGCATGCCTGCCTTGCCGGTCCCCGCTCCAACAGGCACATCCTGTCCCCAGTCAGGCCGGGCTGCTGCTCTCTGGGTTTCCTGCCCTCTCCCCTGCAGTTCTGTATTTACAGCAAAAATATTTAAATAAGTGCAAGCGACAGTCGCACAGAAGCCCAGCTTTGCACAGGATCCCTGTCTGCTCCTGAAACACCCCCATTCTCCTTGCTCATCCATGGGCAGGCGTCTCACGAGGGGAGAGCTCACTAACATCAAGTTCAGCGGCAACCCTCGGGCCCACTGGCTCCACATTCATGCACAAAAGCCCCTGGGGTGCCAGGGAACCAGCGCACACAGCTTTGGGATGACCAGTAACTGTTGCTCCCAGCAACTTGGCTTTCCTCTCTCCTTTGAGGCTGTGGGGAAAAGAAAGAGAGATGAGCTTGTGAATGTGTCTGTATGGAAAGCAGACAGAAGAGACTCCATTTTCATCTGTAACTCCACCCCCAACCCTGTGCTCCCTGAGACATGTGCTGTGTCAACTGAGGGTTAAATGGATTAAGGGCTGTGCAGGGTGTGCTTTGTTAAACAGATGCTTGAAGGCAGCATGCTTGTTAAGAGTCATCACCACTCCCTAATCTCAAGTACCCAGGGACACAAAACACTGCGGAAGGCTGCAGGGACCCCTGCCTAGGAAAGCCAGGTATTGTCCAAGGTTTCTCCCCATGTGATAGCCTGAGATATGGCCTCGTGGGAAGGGAAAGATCTGACTGTCCCCCAGCCCGACACCCGTAAAGGGTCTGTGCTGAGGAGGATTAGTGAAAGAGGAAGGAACGCCTCGTTGCAGTTGAGACAAGAGGAAGGCATCTGTCTCCTGCTCGTCCCTGGGCGATGGAATGTCTCGGTGTAAAACCTGATTGTATGTTCCATCTACTGAGATAGGGGAAAACTGCCTTAGGGCTGGAGGTGGGACATGAGGGCAGCAATACCGCTCCTTAAGGCATTGAGGTGTTTATGTGTATACATATCTAAAGCACAGCACTTAATTCTTTACCTCGTTTATGATGCAGAGACCTTTGTTCATGTCTTTACCTGCCGACCTTCTCCCCACTATTATCCTATGATCCTGCCACATTCCCCTCTCCGAGAAACACCCAAGAATGATCAATAAATACTAAGGGAACTCAGAGGCCGTCCTCTGTATGCTGAGCGCCAGTCCCCTGGTCCCCCAATTTCTGTCTCTATACTTTGTCTGTGTCTCTTTCTTTTCCAAGTGTCTCACTGCACCTAACGAGAAACACCCACAGGTGTGGAGGGGCAACCCCCTCCCTTCAGAGGCCATCCTGCCCCAAAGTCACCCCCTGCAACCTGGTGGCTTTTCTCTCCCCAGATGGTTAAGTGAGTCAATGGATGCCTTAGCCCAGAGATAGTTAAAGGGGAATTAAAAACTGCAAAGCGAGATCCAAGTCTGCACTTCACTTTTTAAAAAAGACCTGCAATCTTTGCGGGTGCACCTGTGTCATTGGGCTGGGGCCTGACCCCTGTGGGCAGGCGTCACCCAGCCTCTTGCATGGAGGTTTAACAAAGAGGCCCCTGTAGAATTTTGGACTTTCCACCAAGCCATGGGGCTTTCCATCCCAGCCCCTTGCCCGCGGGTGATATGGAGCCGCCACGGCTCCCTGGAGGTGACATAGACCCCTGGAGGGGGGCGAGGGGCTGGGGGCTTGGCCCTGTCTTCAGTGGGGCTCATGCCTTTGTGGGAATGAGCCTCAGTTTCCCCAAGAGGCGCCTGGGCAGCAGAGCTCTGGGACAGTATTAGGCTCCATCCCTGAGCCCCGTGTCCTCGGCTGGAGCGGGAGGGCCCGGCGGCCCTTTCTCCCACATCTGTGCTGTGCCCTTGGAGGCCTGCGGACCTGCCACGCCCCAGGCTAGGCCCTGAGAGCTTTGTGATTCTGCTCACTCCATCAGCAGAACGGTCTCCTCAGGTCATCGTCGTGATTAGTGCCATCCACAGATGTGGAAACTGAGGCCCGTTGCGGGGAGGAGCTTGGCCAGAGTCACGCAGCTGCTAAGGGGCAGAACCGCGACTCGGACCTTGATGCACGGACGAACAGAGAGTCTCCAGGTCCGTGCTCCTGCTGTGCCGGGTGCCCGTCAGGTGCCCAGGTCACCTCAGAAGTTCTCAGCCTGCAAAGAGGAGGGATGTTGCCCATGTGATGTGTACAGAAGTTGGGAGGAGCCAGGTCCTAATGGCAGAGCAGGGAAGGGGCTGGAGGGGGCTCAGCCTTGGCCCCTCAAAGGAGCCTGGACTCCTTGCCTTCTCCCCTGCTCCAGATGGAGGTTCCATCCCCTGTGGCTCCCTGGAAGGGCCAGGCTCCCAGAGGCCTGGAGCCTGAGTCAGGGTGGCCTCCGGGGACATGGATCCCTGGCCCGGCCTTGGCTCCTGGAGGCCCTGGGCCCTGCTCCTGCAGCCTGGCCAGGTGGTCTGGCATCAAGGGAGGTGTGGGTCTCCTCAGAACACTTTGTGAGGACCCTAGCACCCTCTTGGCCACCAGCTTCCTCACTGGGCCTCAGTTTCCTCACTGTAGAGAGGAAGTTGCCTCTGCTTGTTGAGGGCGGGACGGCCATTCCACATTGGTATCCAAGTCAGGGAGGCAGCTCCGAGCGCCGGTGAGCTCAGAAGAACCCCTGCTCACCCAAGGGCTCAGCCAAGAGGGACCCCCTGCCCCCTCCCCTCCTACTACTCTTGCCTCAAACCTGCCCCACTGGTTGGGCCTCAGTTTCCCTGGTCTGGCCTCTCCACTGCGTCCCACTGTGGTTATGTGTCCAGACGGTGTCACTTTTCTCGGTGAACTAGGTGGTGCCAGATTTTTTTCTTCTTTTTTTTGAGACAGAGTCTCGCTCTGTCTCCCAGGCTGGAGTGCAGTGGTGGGATCTCGGCTCACTGCAAGCTCCGCCTCCCGGGTTCACACCATTCTCCTGCCTCAGCCTCCCCAGCAGCTGGGATTACAGGTGCACGCCGCCACGCCCGGCTAATTTTTGTATTTTTAGTACAGACGGGGTTTCACCATGTTAGCCAGGACGGTCTCGATCTCCTGACCTTGTGATCCGCCCGCCTCGGCCTCCCAAAGTGCTGGGATTACAGGCGTGAGCCACCGCACCCGGCCTGAATGTTTTATAATTTTACGTTTACATTTAAATCTTTGTGATCCCTTCCAAGTTAATATTTACAGAAGATGTGAGACCTAGGCTGAGGCTCTTTGCCCCTACTCTATGGGTGTCCAATTTGTTGAAAGGTTGTCTTTCTTCCATTAAATTTATTTTATATCTTTGTCAAAAATTAGGCAGTAAATCAAATGGATCCAAGACCTACATAGAAAAGCAAAAGCTACAGAACTCTTAGAAGAACACATTGAGAGAAATCTTCATGACTTGGATTTGTTAGTATTTTCTTAGATGTGATGGCAAAAACATCAGATAAATAAACTGGACTTCATCAAAATTAAAATGTTTCTGTAGGCCAGGCACAGTGGCTCATACTTGTAATCCCAGCACTTTGGGAGGCCGAGTCAGGTGGATCACCTGAGGTCAGGAGTTGGAGACCAGCCTGGTCAACATGATGAAACCCCGTCTCTACTAAAAATATAAGAAATCAGCTGGACGTGGTGGCGGGCACCTGTAATCCCAGCTACTCAGGAGGCTGAGGCAGGAGAATCGCTTGAACCCAGGAGGCAGAGGTTGCAGTGAGCCAAGATCTTGCCATTGCACTCCAGCCTGGGCAACAAGAGTGAAACTCCATCTCAGAATAAAATAAAATAAAATAAAATAAAATGTTTATACAATAAAGGACACTGTCAGGAGAGTGAAAAATCCCCCCGGTGAATATTTGAAAAATCACATATCTGATAACGGTCTAATATCGAGAACATATGGAGAACTCTTAGACAATCCAATTAAAAACTGGGCAAAGGACTAAAATAGGCATTTCTCCAAAGAAGATAGGCAAATGGCCAACAAGCACATGAAAAGATGCTCAACATCCTCAATCGTTAGGGAAATGCCAATTAAAATCAAATGAGATACCACTTTACCCCAGCTAGGATGGCTATTATCAAAGAACAGAAAATAACAGGTGTTGGTGAGAATGTAGAAAAACTGGAATCCCCACAAGTTGCTGATGGAAACAGAAAGTGGTGCAGCCACTGTAAAAAACAGTTTGGCAGTCCCTCACATAATTAAATATAGAACTACTATATGATCTAGCAATTTCACTTCTGGGGATACACCAAAAAGAAATGAAAGCAGGTATTCAAGGCAAAGCTTGTACACAAATGTTCATAGCAGCACCATTTACAACAGCCAAAGGGTAGAAACAGCCCATAAGTCCATCAACAGAAGAATGGATACATAGAACGTGGTACAGCCATAAAGGAGTATCATTCAGCTGTAAATAGGAATGAAGTACTGATGCCAGCTACAATGTGGATGAACCTCAAAAATGCTATGCTAAGTAAGCCAGACATGAAAGAGCCACACATTGTATGATTTCATTTATATGACATACACAGAATAGGCAGATCTGTAGAGACAGAAAAGAGATTGGTGGTTTCCAGGGGCTGGAGAGAAGGGGAAAGGAGGAGTGACTGTTTAATGAGTATGGGGTTTCCACTGAGAGTGGATGAAAAAGTTCTGGAACTAAGACAGTGATGACTGTTGTACAATATCATGATGTACTAATTGCCACAGAATTTTAAACTTTCAAATGGTTAAAATGGTAAATTTCATGTTTTGTGAATTTATAATACAAATTAATGAATTAAAAAGCAGTTGGGCATATTCGTATGGATCTATTTCTGGGTTCTCTGCTTTGTTCCATTGGTCTATGTGTCTGTTTACCAATATCACACAGTCTTGATTACTGTAGCTATATAATAAATCTTGAGACCTAGTAAACTGATTTCTCACTTCATTCTTCTTTTTCTTTTTTTTTTTAAGTCTCTCTCTGTCACCCAGGCTGGAGTGCAGTGGTGCGATCTCAGCTCACTGCAACCTCTGCCTCCTGGGTTCAAGCGATTCTCCTGCCTCAGCCTCCCAAGTAGTTGGGATTACAGGTACGCGCCACTACGTCCAGTTAGTTTTTTTGTATTTTTAGTAGAGACAGGGTTTCACCATGTTGGCCAGGCTGGTCTCGAACTCCTGACCTCAACTGATCCGCCCCCCTCAGCCTTCTAAAGTGCTGGGATAACAGGCATGAGCCACCACGCCCAGCCTCAAATTGACTTCTGTGTATGGTGTGAAGTAGGCAGGACCTGAGGTTTATCCTTTTGCAGGTGCATGTCCAGTTGCCCCGGCACTGGAAATACCCCTTTCTCCATTGAATGGACTTTGCTCCTTGGTCGAAGGCCAGCTCTCCACAGGCATGAGGTCTGTTTCTGCATCTTCCCCCTTCCACGGTCCGTGTGTCCATTGGTTCACCTGGGCCCTGTGGTCTTAGTGACCGTGGCTCCACACAACCACATCTTTGGAGTCCGGCCACACAGGGATCCTGTTGCTTCTGCTCGTAGAAGTCCTTGGCATTTCTGTAGGAAACTTGGGGTCACCCTGTAGATTTCTAGAGCTGCATCCTTGGGGCCACTTGAACCCCTCAAGGCTTTTGGTGGGGGAAACCCCTTCTTGGCTCCCCTCAGAGGCCCCCCATAACCTGCAGAAACTCACCCACACCCAGGACCGAGGTTGAGGTCAGGCCTCTGCCAGCCTGCCCGGCGGAGGTGCTGGTGGGTGTGGCCGCCACTGGATGGGCTCCCAGTGCCACTCACATTGCACCACTCAGGGGGAGCCCAAGGTGCCCACGCAGGGGTCTCCAAGGACTTCCTAGAACAGCGCCCCCTCCCTTCCACCCTCCACATCTTCCCTCTGCCCACCTGCTCACTGCCAGGGTAGGTGGCTCTCCCCTGCTGGGCCTTCCATCAGCACTGAAGGGTCGGCAGCGTGGCACCAGGGAACAGCCCTCTGGCACCCCCACCCCTGGCGTGGCCCCATCAGCACTGGGGTTTGTAGTAGGAGCTCTTGTTACCAAAGGGGTTAAAAACAAGCAGCAAACACAGGCGGCTCCACCGTAGTCAGAAAGCCCAGAACAAAAGGAAGGGAAGAAACCACCACAGGGCGTTGGGTGCTGACGGGAGCTTCCCACAGGGTCCGTCCCCATGAGGCACGGCAGAGGTGCAGGACAAGGAAAGGATCCAGAACGCATCGGCCAACCCTAAATCCAGAGTCAGACGGTGGCCCTGACAGAGGGAGGTGGGTAAGTGGGGTGTCCTCAGCAGGAGGCCCAGGGGGAGCCTGTCGTCTGGACCCGCACACGGCCACCTGTGCCGAGGGGCATCCTTACCCTGGGCCCATTGTGACAGTCCTCACCTGGGGCCCTGCCCATCTGGTGTCAACTCAGGTGCTCAGGGCTGTGCTGGTTTACAGGCTCACCCTGGGCAGGAAGAGCCCCCCACTCCGAGGAGGAGCCTGTGCTCAGAGGGGCCCCAGGAGCCTTCTATGCTGGCAGCCGCCCATGGCCCTTGGCACCAGAAAGGAAACCACTACACCCTTGGTCCCCTCCTGGCCCAGCCCAGCACCTGCTCTTCCTCCAGACCCCAGCACAGCTTGACTTCCCAGCCCCTCGTTGCTGGCCTTTTGCTGGGCAGCCAGTCCCTGTTCCCCCCCATGGAGGAACCCTCCCTCTGCCCAGCAGGCCTGCCTTCTGGCCTCACCCCTGTATCTCTGCAGGGTCCCCCAGCTATCCCAGGTTCCCAAAGAACCCACCCCAGCCCACTTGGCCTCGGGGCTGCAGCCCTGCCTGGTGGGTCCGCTTTTCCCCGAGATTTGGCTGGCTTTCTCCCAGCGTCTGCCCAGGGCCTGCCCTGGAGCAGGTCTGGACACACCCGCTGCATGGACAAGAGAAAGAACAGGGCTCCCTCAGCCTCTCCACCCGGCCAGAGACAAGGGGAGCAGGCCCCAGACGTGCTGATGGGTTAGTGCTGGGGAAAGGTGCCAACCCTTGAGTGATAGCCACGTGTGCAGAAAACACACAGGGAATCTCCAGGTCAGAGGGCCTCTGCAGGCACCCCCATTCAGGCAGCCTCAGCCCTGGCCCTGAGCCCCCAGGCAGACTCCAGCCATTCCTCAGCCCTGCCGGGTCTCTGGTGTGCTGGTCCTGAGCCACTGCAGGCCATGGAAGCAGGCACTGAGGCCAGGGTGCTCTGGTGACGTCCCTTCCACAATGTCCCCACCTGCTCCTGACCTGCTGAGGCACAGAGAATAGAGGAGAATGTGGCCTGGTTAGGGGCTGGAAGGGAGTCCTCTGAGATTAAGATGAAGGACAAAAGAACGGAAACTACCCAAATGTCCCTCAGTGGGGGCAGGTGAGAGACCAGGCGTCCCTCTCCACAGATGATGGGCCAGCCAGCAACGGGAAGCCGGGACCGAGTGCTCAGACTGCGTGGGGTCCAGCGTGCCACTGTTTAATCTGCATGCATAAGCATGGCTTCAGTTGTAGACATATGCATAGATTCATTCTGATGTTAAAATAGGAACTAGGCCGGGCACAGTGACTCACACCTGTGATCCCAGCACTTTGGGAGGCTGAGGCGGGCAGATCACCTGAGGTCAGGAGTTCGAGACCAGCCTGGCCAACATCGTGAAACACTGTCTCTACTGCGGCCGGGCGCGGTGGCTCACGCTTGTAATCCCAGCACTTTGGGAGGCCGAGGCGGGTGGATCACGAGGTCAGGAGATCGAGACCACAGTGAAACCCCGTCTCTACTAAAAATACAAAAAAATTAGCCGGGCGTGGTGGCGGGCGCCTGTAGTCCCAGCTACTCGGAGAGGCTGAGGCAGGAGAATGGCGTGAACCCGGGAGGCGGAGCTTGCAGTGAGCCTAGATCGCGCCACTGCACTCCAGCCTGGGTGACAGAGCGAGACTCCGTCTCAAAAAAAAAAAAAAAAAAAAAAAAAAAAAAAAAAGAAACACTGTCTCTACTAAAATTACAAAAATTAGCCGGGCATGGTAGCAGGTGCCTGTAATTCCAGCTACTCGGGAGGCTGAGGCAGGAGAAACGCTTGAACTCATGAGGTGGAGGTTGCAGTGAGCCGAGATCATGCCATTGCACTCCAGCCTGGGCAGCAAGAGCGAAACTCCGTCTCAAAAAAAAAAAAAGAGGCCGGGCGCGGTGGCTCATGCTTGTAATCCCAGCACTTTGGCAAGCTGAGGCGGGCGGATCGCCTGAGATCAGGAGTTCGAGACCAGCCTCAACATGGAGAAACCCAGTCTCTACTATAAAAAATACAAAATTAGCCGGGCGTGGTGGTGCATGCCTGTAATCCCAGCTACTCGGGAGGCTGAGGCAGGAGAATTGCTTGAACCTGGGAGGCGGAAGTTGTAGTGAGCCGAGGTCGCACCATTGCACTCCATCCTGCGCAACAAGAGGTAAACTCCGTCTCAAAAAAAAAAAAAAGAAAAAGAAAAACAAAATGAGGAAAGAAGTGGAAAGATACATCATGTTCCTAGATTTAACTTTTTTTTTTTTTTTGGCAAGGTCTCACTCTGTCACCCAGGCTGGAGTGCAGAGGTGAGACCACGGCTCACTGCAGCCTCGAACTCCTAGACTCAGTGATCCTCCCACCTCATTTTGGGTAGAGATGGGGTCTTGCTATGTTGCCCAAGCTGGTCTCCAACTCTTGGCTTCAAGAAATCCTTCCAGCTCAGCCTCCTAAAGCACTGGGATTACAGGTGTGAGCCCTTGTGTCTAGCTGGCTTTAATTTTTTTTTTTTTTTTTTTGAGACAAAGTTTTGCTTTTGCTGCCCAGGCTGGAGTGCAATGGCGTGATCTTGGCTCACTGCAACCTCTGCCTCCCACGTAACTGGGACTATGGGTGCCCACCACCATGCCCAGCTAATTTTTGTATTTTTAGTAGAGATGGGGTTTCACCATGTTGACCAGGCTGGTCTCAAACTCCTGACCTCAGGTGATCCACCTGCCTTGGCTTTCCAAAGTGCTCAGATTACATGCATGAGCCACGGTGCCCGGCCTGGATTTAACTCCTTGATAATATTTTTACAAGTCAGTTCTTCCTTAATTAGTGTGTAAATCTAATATCATTCCAATCCAATTACCAATGGGATTTTTCAAAGAACTTGATTTAATGTTCTTGTGGAAGGTGAGTGAACATGAGACAAGACAGTTCTGAAGACTGTCACACGGCGTGGGGTGTTTAAACATGGTGTAAAGCTACAGCCAACGTGGCAGGAGCTCCGAGGCAGAAACTGACACACCCCTGGAAGGAAGTGCAAAGCCTGAGACCCAGGCACCCAGAGAGGCAGGTGATTGACACACGGTTTTGAATGCATCAGGGAATGGAGGGCGTATTCAAAAGTGATCTCTAGAGAACTGGATAGTAATTCGCAAAACCCATGGCAAACACTAAAATTATTCCAATTAGAATTAAAACATAAAATGACTTAAATGAAGACATGAAATGATGAAATGGAAAAAACGAAATAAAATACCCAAAGAAAATAAAGGTGCATGCTTATACCATCTTGGGGTGAAGAGGAACTTTTTAAATGTGTTAGGAAGAATGGAAATCTAAAAAAAGACTCGTAGACAGGGCCAAGTGCAGTGGCTCACGCCTGTAATCCCAGCACTTTGGGAGGCCAAGGCGGGCAGATGACCAGATCAGGAGTTTGAGACCAGCCTGGCCAATATGGTGAAACCTTGTCTCTACTAAAAATACAAAAATTAGCCATGCATGGTGGTGCGCGCCTGTAACCCCAGATACTCAGGAGGCTGAGGCAGGAGATTCTCTTGAACCCGGGAGGTGGAGGTTGCAGTGAGCAGAGATGGCACCACTGCACTCCAGCCTGGGCAATAGAGGGAGACTCCTCAAAAAAAAAAAAAAAAAAAATTAGCCGGGTATAGTGGTGCATGCCTGTAATCACAGCTACTTGGGAGGCTGAGGTTGCGGTGAGCCAAGATCACATCATCGCACTCCAGCCTGGCAACAGAGCGAGACTCTGTCTCAAAAAAAAAAGAAAGAAAAGAAAGAAAAAAGAAAAAGAAAAACAGGCCGGGTGCGGTGGCTCACGCCTGTAATCCCAGCACTTTGGGAGGCTGAGGTGGGTGGATCATGAGGTCAGGAGATTGAGACCATCCTGGTTAACATGGTGAAACCCCGTCTCTACTAAAAAAAAAAAAAAAAAAAAAAAAATACAAAAAATTAGCCGGGCATGGTGGCGGGCGCCTGTAGTCGCAGCTACTCGGGAGACTGAGGCAAGAGAATGGCGCGAACCCGGGAGGCGGAGCTTGCAGTGAGCCGAGATGGCGCCACTGCACTCCAGCCTGTGCGACAGAGCGAGATTCCATCTCAAAAAAAAAAAAAAGAAAAAGAAAAAAGAAAACTGCCCCTCCTTGGAGTCAAAACCGGCCCCCAGGAATTCTCCCCTTTCCACTTGTGCTGGTGGGAACAGCCCCGCAGGGCAGGGAAGGTTGGGTGTGGGGCTGGGGTCAGGGGACAGATGGGCCTGCTGCACCCGCTGGCTCCTTCTCATCACTTTCAATCTCGTGAGCTCCTGAAAAACAAAGCTCTTTGGAATAAAAGGAGGAGAAAACAATCAAGGTCATTTACTCAAACACAGGGAAGTGATCTCACTGTCATCGTCAATATTCTCTCCCTTCACTTTTTTTCGTTAAAAAAAGTAACTAAGTTAGAACAGCTTTAAAGTTACACAAACCTTGAGGCTGTAGTCCAGAACTGCCACAACCCCCACCCAGCCCTCAGGCCGCCATGGACACTGTGGTTACCTGAACAAACCTGCAGACGCACCAAATTAGAGCCAACGAGCCACATTTTATTCAGATTTCCCACTCCCTGCCGCCCCTCTCTGTCCCGGAATCCATCCGAGATCCCACGTGAACACTTCATTGTCCCAGTGCCTCAGGGTCCCCCCCGCTGTGAGTTTCTCAGACTCCCCCGTTGGGCAGCCTGACAGCCCCAGGGAGGAGGGCTCAGGCACTGGGCCGCCTCTGCTGGGACCCAGCAGTTCACTCCTGGAGAGGCTGGGCAGTGGGTTGGGGGAGAAAGCCCCGGTGCAGGGCACCCACCCAGGTGAATCCTCCCGAGACGCTGGCCTGGGCCAGGGGCCAAGGGGCCATCAGGCTGCCCCTGTGTGGTCACCCCTCATGCAATACTTGCAGAAGGAAGTCCCCAGGCCCAGCCCACACTTCAGGGGGGTTACCTCCCGCAAGGGTCTTCTCCCACTTTCGACCACCACCATAAATGCCCTGTGGCTGCAGCCCTGCCCCGCGGTCCTCCGCCCCCTGCTCTGAAGCCCCCAACCTCCCTCCAACAAAGTCCCCCTTCCCAACCCACCCCACACCTCCCACAGTGCCCCTCTGCCCACCCCACACCTCCCACAGTGCCCCTCTGCCCACCCCACGTTCCTGCTCCCTTCCCTGCTTCCACCTTCCACCCCCACCCTGAACCTACCCCTCCCAGCTCCCCAACCCCCCACCTGCCCTGACGTTCCCCACTCAACACCCCTTACCCCACCCTCCAGGGCCTTCCCGGTTTCCTTCTCTGAGCCCCGACAGCTGCCCCCCAAACCTGGGGCTCCAGACTGAGCTCCCAAGCCCCGCTCCTGAACGCCCCTCCCTCTATCCCGCCAGAGGACCACATCCCCTGAACACCCCCATCTCCTCCTCACCATCTACCCCCACCCCCACTCCCATCCCCACCGACCCTGAGATCCCTAAGGCCCATCTCCACCCCATTCTCACCCCTATCCTGCCCTAAAGGCCACCTCCCCTGAAACCCCCATCCTCAGCCTCACACCCCAATTCCTACTTTCACCCCCTCCCTACCCTTGCCCCGAAACCCCTCCCTGCCCCTGAGTGCCCACCCTCACCCTATCATCACCCCCATCCCGCCAGAGGAACACCTCCCCTGAAGGCGCCCATCTCCAACTCACCATCCACCCCCACCCCCACTCCCTTCCTAATCCCCCAACAGATCTCCCTAAGCCCCGCCCTCCACCCACCCAACCTGCCCTGAGGGCCACCTGCACTAATCCTCATCCATCTCCACCCAGGGGGCCAACTCCACCTAACCCCCACCCCCGCCCTACCTCCACCCCTCCACCCTCCACCCTCATCCCTTTCTTCACCCTTCCCCTGAACCCCACCCCTATGACCTTCCTAAGCCCCACCTCTGAGCGCCCTGCCCCTACCCCACAGCCACCCCTATCCTTCACCCCACCCCAAGGGCCCCCCTCTACTGAAACCCCCCTCATCTGCCCCATCCCCAGTCCTCCCATCTCCACCCCTCCCCTGAACCCCATCCCCCACTGAGGTCCCTAAACCCCACCCCTCACTCCATCCTGAAGGCCCCATCCTCTGAACCCCAATCCCCCAGCCCCACTGAGCTCTTAACCCTCCCCACCTGAGTGTTCCCTTTCCCTGCCCCTCCCCCAGCTTCTTAGCTCCCCACCCCAAGTGACCCCCAGCAGCTCCTCGCCCCTCCCACTGCACACCGGCATTGAAGGGCTGCCCCGCCCCCGCCCCTCCCCGCCCCCGCGGGACACGCCCAGATTCTTCGCCCCCATAGCCTGGTGACCTCTGGCCGCCCGCTGTCCCAGGTGGGCCTGGATACTTCCAGCTCATTCTTTGCCTGCGCCGTCCCTCATTCCATGGCCCAGTCCTCCCCGGGGACCCCGAACCTGGAGGCCCCGGACCACTGGAACCTTGAACCCACCAGCTGGCTGTACCCGGAGCCGTGGCAACAGCCCTGTGAAACCCGTGAGTCTGTCTCCCACTCCCTGACCGTCCTGCCTTGGAGGGTGCGGCTGGCCAAGACCATCCCCAGGGGTCCCTGCTGGGCCTGGGGGACACTGTGGGAGGCTGGAGCATGGGGGTCCCTGAGGGGTCGAAGGCTGGGCCCAGAGGAAAGCAGGGGCTGCAGTGGCCATTGGCCCCAGGTCCCCATGAGGCCCCTGCCCTCTCCTTTCTGCCCCATCTTCCATGTTGTAACAGGGCCAGGCAGGTGGGGGGCACGCCTCAGGGGACCCTCGAGCCCCTCTCAGGGCTGGCACTGGCCTTGGCTGTCCTGCCCCTCATCCCTTCATTGGGCACGTGGGTGTCACTGCGGGGGTTCAGGTGGCCTGAGCTAGTCAGGGTCTGCTCAGCAAGCTGCTTCCTGTGCTGGGGTGCATCAGGGATCTGAGCAGGGGCTGACGGCTTTCTCACGTCTGTGTCCGTGTGTCCTGACGAGGCATCCCCATGGCGGACATCCCAGCCCTGGACCCGGAGGCTGAGCCCAGCATGGATGTGATTTTGGTGGGATCCAGTGAGCTCTCAAGCTCTGTTTCACCCGGGACAGGCAGAGGTGAGGGCTCATCTGCTTATTGGACCAGTCACTTAGGATGCTGACCCCAGGCCTGGAAGAGGTCTGGAGTTCCAGGCTTCTGGAGTATTCGTGCATTATTCAGACACCCGGCTGGGGCAGGAGGTTCCCCACCCATAGTCTTCCCCCAGGCATGGGCGTTTAACACACCAAGATAAGGTGTGAGGGCGGGATGGCAGGGGACCTCAGGCTCCTGTGTCTTTGGAAAACGAATGTGTGATGCTCACTTCCTGGCCGAATTTAAATTAAGAGATCAGAGGAAGAAGAAAGGAGCTACTTCTTATCTTTTCCAGATCTTATTGCATATGAAGTCAAGGCTAACCAGCGAAATATAGAAGGTGAGTGTTTGCCTGTTGGCCCACACCAGACAAAAGAGGCAGGGTGTAGTGGCTCACACCTATAATCCCAGCACTTTGAGAGACCAAGGTGGGAGGATCATTTGAGCCCAGGAGTTTGAGACCAGCCTAGGCAACATAGCGAGACTCTGTCTCTACAAAAAAATAAGAATAAAAATTAATCAGGCATGGTGGCATGCACCTGTAGTCCCAGCTACTCAGGAAGCTGAGGTGGGAGGATTGCTTGAGCTGGGGAGGTCGAGGCTGCAGTGAGCTATGATAACACCACTGCACTACAGCCTGGGTGACGGTGAGATCCTGGAAGGAGGCAGTGGACACCACTGTGCCACGTGTATCCCTTCTCCCCTCCCAAGGCCCCTGTAGCTTCATTTAAAGCATACAGTTCAATGTATTTTAGCTTATTTACAGAGTCAGCAACCATCATCACCATCTAGTTTTAGAAGGTTTTCATCACCCCGAAAAGAAAACCCATATCTAGTAACAGTCACTCTGAATTCCCCCTTCTTGCTTCCCTTCCTTTAATTCTAGGCAACCACTCCTCGACTTTCTCTCAACATAGGTTTGCCTTTCCTGGATCCTTTGCATTTACGTATGAATTTAGGATCAGCCTGTCAACTCCTGCCAAAAAGCCAGCTGGGATTTTGAGAGGGCTCTGTAGATCCACTTGGGGACTCATGCTATTTTAACAATATTAAGTCTTCTTCTTAAGACAAACTCTCACTCTGTCCCCCAGGCTGGAGTGCAGAGGCATGATCTTGGCTCATAGCAACCTCCATCTACCAGGTTCAAGCGATTTTCCTGCTTCAGCCTCCCAAGTAGCTGGGATTACAGGCACCTGTCACCATGCCCAGCTAATTTTTGTAGTTTCAGTAGAGACAGGGTTTCGCCATGTTGGCCAGGCTGGTCTTGAACTCCTGACCTCAGGTGATCTGCCCACCTCAGCCTCCCAAAGTGCTGGGATTACAGGCATGAGCTACCACACCCAGCCAATGTTAAATCTTCTGATCCATGAACATGGGATATCTTTTCATTTTGTTCCATCTTCCTTAATATCTTCCAACAATGCTTCTTTGCAGTTTTCAGTGTATAAGCCTCATATTTGTTTGGCTAAATTTATTCCTAAGTTGTCTGCTGCATTTGATGGCACTGGGAAAACTGTGCTTTGAATGTTTTCTTTAGACATCTGCATCTGCTGCGGAAGTCTCCAGGTTCACACGCAGCACCCTCTGTTTGAGGGAGGGATCTGCACCCCTTGTAAGGTAGGCAGAGAGGCTGGGGGTGACTCCCTCATGGCCTCAGAGCATGGATGACACAAAGCCAGCCTTGCTTTGCTCCTTCCAAGGACAAGTTCCTGGATGCCCTCTTCCTGTACGACGATGACGGGTACCAATCCTACTGCTCCATCTGCTGCTCCGGAGAGACGCTGCTCATCTGCGGAAACCCTGATTGCACCCGGTGAGGCGAGGGGCCTGCCCAGGGGGGTGAAGGGGCTGAGGACACACCCATCCTTTGAGCTACTCATTCTGGAGTGTGGGTGGATTTTCCTCCCAAATGGATGATTTCCCTGAGAGCTTCCGACTTCTGTCTCCAATGCATCATTTGGCGTAGAGCCCTGAGCTATGGGAGGCGGGTGTCTACGGTTGGCGATTGTGATTTTTCTTTTCGGTGTTGGTACTGCCACATCACTGTGCAGGGGAGCGATGGAAACCCCACACCCCAGGCTGCCAGTCATGACCGAGGTGACAGGGGCACCCCTCATTCGTCACTCCCCCGCCTCAGCTCCCTCCGTGGGTTCCTCTCCTCGGTCCTTCTGAGCCGTCCTCGTATTTACAGCTCCCCCCACCTCAAGTTCTCCCCCAGCTGGTGTTGCTACATTTGGTTTTGCTGGGAGTCCCTACACTGTTTCTGCAGGCTTGAGTTTGGGGGCAGACAGGTGGCTTAGGGGGTTCCTTGGATCTGTCATTGCCTGTGAATCCACCTCCCTGTCTTCTGCACCTGGCTCGGCTCCTGTCACTCTGCGTCTCTAGGAAGGACCGTGTCCCCCTTCCCAGTCCACCACCTGGTCTTCCCAAAGGGAGCTCCAGTGTGACTTCCCTCCAAAACAAGGCTCAGGCCCACCTCCGCCATCCTCGGGATAGGCGGGCTGTCACGTCTGCTGCTGTGGTTTTCTGTTTGGCCTTAGATGCTACTGCTTCGAGTGTGTGGATAGCCTGGTCGGCCCCGGGACGTCGGGGAAGGTGCATGCCATGAGCAACTGGGTGTGCTTCCTGTGCCTGCCCTTCTCCCGAAACGGGCTGCTGCAGCGTCGGAGGAAGTGGCGCAGCCAGCTCAAGGCCTTCTACGACCGAGAGTCGGTAAGGAACCCGTGGAGGGGCAGGACCCGGCAGCAGCAGGCCCTGACTTACGGCCTTCCCTCGGTTCCTGCTGCAGAATGCAGGTGCGCCGACGGGCACTACAGCTGCAGGCTCGGGAGCACACTCTTTCCTGGGTTCCACTGATAGTGGCTTCCACTCGATGGTGGCTTTGGGTAAACTGCTTTGGCAGTTTTGTTGCTTCCAAGCCTAGGAACGAGGCCCTGGTAGCAGATAGGAGAGGGGCTGGGAGAGGGTGGCTGGCACGTCTCAAAGTCCAGTCCTCAGGAGCAAATGCCTGGGCTTGTGCTGGCCAGGTGTGGGCCGTTTTGGGAGTCCAGCCGAGGAGCCGGGGGGCCAGCAGGAACCTCAGACAAAGGCAGAGAAGGTGGAATTGTGTCCCTCTGAGAGGGACACCCAAGTCTCCATCCCATACCTGGGAAAAACAGGGTTTTTGCAGATGTAATTTAGTTAAGGATCGCGAGGTGAGATCATTCCAAATTTAGGGTGGGCCCCTCAACGCAGCGACTAGTGTCACTGTAAGAGATTTGGGAAATGGAGACGAAGAAGACAGCCACCTGATGATGGAGGCAGAGACTGGACTGAGGCGTCCACCAGCCATGGGCGCCAGCAGCCCCAGGAGCTGGGGGAGAGGCCTGGCACGTCCTCGCCTGGCGCCTTCTAAGGGAGGCACGCCTGCTGGCACACCTTCACTTCAAAACCTCTGGCCTCCTGAGCTGTGAGAGAATAATTTCTGCTGTGCCAAGTCCCCTGGTCTGTTTTTTATTTTTTTTGTCTTTGACATGGAGTTTCGCTCTTGTTGCCCAGGCTGGAGTGCAATAGCACCATCTTGACTCACTGCAACCTCTGCCTCCCAGGTTCAAGCGATTCTCCTTCCTGCCTCCCGAGTACCTGGGATTACAGGCACCCGCCACCACACCCGGCTAATTCTGTACTTTTAGTAGAGACAGGGTTTCACCATGTTGGCCAGGCTGGTCTTGAACTCCTGATCTCAAGTGATCCACCTGCCTCGGCCTCCCAAAGTGCTGGGATGACAGGCATGAGCCACCGGGCCCAGCCCCTCCAGTCTGTTTTAATTTGCAGGCCAGCCACAGGAAGCTCCTATAGAAGGGGTGTGGCCCCCTATGAGGCGGCCAGCGGGGAGCAAGGGGCCCCTGAGCTGATCATGAAACTGCACTGGCCTCCAGCTCACATTTGTTAAGGCTGAACGAAGTCATCTCTCCCTGCCTAGCAAGCTTCAGCCTGCTCCGATTCGAAGGAAAGGGTCAGATGGGAAGGTATTTTATAGGAACAGAGCCTAGCACTCTGAAAGCCGAGGCCCCCAAGTTTCAGGCCTTGGGGGTTGGCCCTTTAATAGGGAGCACGTGAGGCCAGAGCTGGCTGTCCGCCTGGCCCATCAGGTTGGCAGGAGCAGGGAAACCACAGGCCTCACCTGCCCCGAGGCTCACCTCTCCCCGGCATCTCTGGCCTTGGGGCTCTCTTCCCCGAGGTTCTGGAAGCTGCCTGGGTGAGCAAGACCAGCCTGGCCAACATGGTGAAACTCTGTCTCTACTAAAAATACAAAAATTAGCTGGGCATGGTGGTACGTGCCTGTGATCCCAGCTACTCGGGAGGGTGAAGCAGGAGAACTGGGAGGTGGAGGTTGCAGTGAGCCAAGATTGCACCATTGCACTCCAGCCTGGGTGACAGAACAAGACTCCATCTCAAAAAAAAAAAAAAAAAAAAAAAAAAAAACCAGCAAACCCCTCCACACCTACTGTCTCTCGGCTGGAGACCGGTCAGAGCGGGAGACTGCTGGGGCAGGGGGTGGAGTTGGCCTTCCTGGGGGGCAGTGCTGGTCAGGACAGGCCCAGTCAGCCTCAGCAGGTGCGTCTTAGGTGTGTCTCCAGTGAGTCTCGAGTGAGTGTTCATCCAGGGAAGAATTTTCATTGTAACTCAAGGGCTCTGTAACCAAGTAGCCGGCACAATGTCCTGTTTTGGTTTTTTAATAAATAGGAGAATCCCCTTGAGATGTTCGAAACCGTGCCTGTGTGGAGGAGACAGCCGGTCCGGGTGCTGTCCCTTTTTGAAAACATCAAGAAAGGTGAGTCAGTGACATCCCAAAGATACACATGGAAAGATGCCTCCACACACCTGACTGCCCCTCAGGCCACCCTCCGGGGCTCCCCACCCCCTCCCCTAAGCTGGCCAGCTGCTGGTGTCCTGCACCCTTCCCCACCCTGGGCCCAGCTGACCCTGCACTGGGGCCTTTGGAAATGGCACTCGTCTTCTGGGCCCCGCAGGCACAGCCGAATCTATGAAGACACTCCCCCTCCTCTGGCCGTTAGGGATGGGTCCCGCTGGGACACCCACTAAGGCCCACAGTGTCTCAGAGCGGCCTCACGCGGGAGCACATATCTGCCCCATGCAGCCGACCAGGAGCCTGATCTCGCAGCACCCGCAGAGCCTGCCCAAGGTCTTGCTGCCCAGGCGGGGCTGAGAAAGCCGGGGCCTCCTCCAAGGCTGTTCCAGGGCTCTGCAGCTCACACCAGCTGCAGAGTGGAGTGGACTCCACCGCTCTGTGGATTTCCTAGCCAGATAGCCAGAGGTGACATCGCATCCCAGAAATGCCTGGGGCTGTAATACAGTCCTTGACGTCCTTGACGTCCTTTTTTTTTTTGAGGCAGAGTCTCTCTCTGTTGCCCAGGCTCGGGCTCGGCTCACTGCACCTCCGCCCCCTGGGTTCAACCAATTCTCCTGCCTCAGCCTCCCGAGTAGCTGGGATCACAGGCACGTGCCACCACGCCCAGCTAATTTTTGTGTTTTTAGTAGAGACAGGGTTTCACCATGTTGGCCAGGCTGGTCTTGAACTCCTGACCTCAGGCGATCCATCCGCCTCGGACTCCCAAAATGCTGGAATTACAGGCTTGAACCTCTGTGCCCGGCCGTACTTGACGTTCTTAAATCAATACTTGGCAATGTTTGCTTGTTTAGCTTGTTGTGAGACAAAAACCTCCAACCTTAATAATCCTGCTACATCATTAAAAAGATAAAGTTGGGCGGGGTGCAGTGGCTCACACATGTAATCCCAACACTTTGGGAGGCTGAGATGGGTGGATCATTTGAGGTCAGGAGTTAGAGACCAGCCTGGCCAACATGGTGAAACCCTGTCTCTACTAAAAACTCAAAAATTAGCTGGGCGTGGTGGCGAGCGCCTGTAATCCCAGCTACTCGGGAGGCTGAGGCAGGGGAATCGCTTGAACCTGGGAGGCGGAGGTTGCAGTGAGCCGAGATCGTGCCCCTGCACTCTAGCCTGGGCGACAGAGCGAGACTCCACCTCAAAACAGCAACAAAAATATAAAGTTGGCTCCTTAATGGTAGAAGCGTGCTCCGATCAGCCGTCAGCCTTTTCGAGTCCCTGTAGGGGCACAATCCACACTCACCCTCTGGGCCCTTCTGGTCTCTCCCCATCCAGAGCTGACGAGTTTGGGCTTTCTGGAAAGTGGTTCTAAGCCGGGACAGCTGAAGCATGTGGATGATGTCACAGACACAGTGAGGAAGGACGTGAGTACACTACCCAGAGTACACCTCACAGTGAGGAAGGACGCCGCACACCCTCAGACACTGCGGTGGGGGCAGGGGTGCGAGTGTCCTCAGAGGAAATGCCAAGGATGAGGCGGGCAAGGAGGCAGCGGCAGCGGCTGGGAGGAGCCCTGAACACACGGGGGCCTCTGGCAGCCCGGTGGGTGTCCTGGGTCTGGCAGGAGTCAGCCCCACCCCCGCCGGCCCAGCCACCACTGTGATGCCCCGAAGCGGAGGGCTGAGCAGCACGTTTTGGTGGTCCCAGCATTGCCCAGAGCCCAGAGCCCAGAGCTCAGAGCAGGGCAGTTGGGCAAACATCTTGTCCAACATCTTGAAATCCAAGGAGCCAATTTCCACTGCCTGTGATGGGGCGCTGTCGGGCAAGGAGGGGCTGAACCCCCACTCCACACTCTGAAATGAGTAGGCCGAGCCTTGACCTGGACAACTGGTCACTGTTGGAAAGCATCCTCCCGCTGTTGGAAGGAGGTGACACAGCTCCAGCTGTGCGTTCCCTCTGTGGGCCAGATTCCCCACTGACCTGGTGCCTTCCCATGCTGCCGTCAGAGAAGCATGAGCAGCCGCATGTGTACAGGTCTTTTGGGGGGTCCCGGCCTGGCACCAGCAGCCCCCCTCACCTCCGCTTTCCCCACCCCGCCATGCCCTTTTGGCACTCGGAGACCCTCAGGTCGCACCTGCCGTCAACAGTTAGGTTTATCCACTTGCTACATCGGGGAAGGACACAAAAGGATGCTCCGGAGGCACGAGGAGTTTGGGGCTAATGGGAGTCGAGCTGTTATATGATTTGAGGGGGTCCAGGGAAGTGGGGTCCATTGTAGGCTGGTGCTATCGGGAGACGGGGTTCTGATATTTGACTGTCTTGTTTAGTTTTGGGGAGCTTTTTTGTTTTTTGTTTTTTTTGAGATGGAGTCTCACTGTGTTGCCCAGGCTGGGTTGCAGTAGCACAATCTGGGCTCACTGCAACCTCCGCCTCCAGAGTTCAGGTGAGTCTCCTGCCTCAGCCTCCCAAGTAGCTGGTATTACAGGCACCCGCCACCACGCCCGGCACAATTGGTTTTATACATTTCAGGGAGATGGGAACTGCAGGTAGAATCAGAAAACAGTACACGGGCCGGGCGCGGTGGCTCACACCTGTAATCCCAGCACTTTGAGCTCAGGAGTTCAAGACCAGTTTGAGCAACTTGCTGAAACCCCATCTCTACCAAAACTACAAAAAAGTTGGCTAGGCATGGTGATGTGCACCTGGGGGTACTCAGGGGGCTGAGGCAGGAGGATTACTTGAGCCCAGGAGGTAGAGGTTGCAGTGAGCCGAGATCTCGCCATTGCACTACAGCCTGGGTGACAGTGAGACCCTATCTCAAAAAATCAATCAATCAATAAATCAATACATAGAAGATGTGCATTGGTTCAGCCCCAAAAGGCGGGATATCTTGAGGCTTACAGGTTATAGGTGGGTTTAGGGATTCTTTAGTTGGCAGTTGGTTGAAAGAGTTAAGCTTCGCTTAAAAACTCGGAGTCAGTAGAAAGGAATGCCTGAGTTAAAATAAGGAGGTCTGCTGTCTGTCGTGTGATGCCATAGCAGAGTCACAATATACCGGGTCAAAAACACCCATTCCACAAGCTTTTGTGGTTTGTAAGGTGTGATTCCCCTACGCTCCTTAGAAAGAAATTTGAGCAAGAAAAAATAAAGGCAGAATTCAGTCCCCAAGTGCGCCGGGCGTGGTGGCTCACGCCTGTAATCCCAGCACTTTGGGAGGCCGAGGCAGGTGGATCACGAGGTCAGGAGATCGAGACCATCCTGGCTAACGCGATGAAACCCCGTCTCTACTAAAAATACAAAAAAATTAGCCGGGCGTGGTGGCGGGCGCCTGTAGTCCCAGCTACTCGGGAGGCTGAGGCAGGAGAATGGCGCGAACCCGGGAGGTGGAGCTTGCAGTGAGCCGAGATTGCGCCACTGCACTCCAGGGCCTGGGCGACAGAGCAAACCTCCGTCTCAAAAAAAAAAAAAGAATTCAGTCCCCAAATGCATGGCACAGAGTCTTCACCTTAGACCCGGAGCGTTCTCCTCTGGGCTCCAGGCAGGCAGCCCCTGAGGCTGGTGGTGGCTGTGGAAGGCTCTGCCCTAGTGGGTTCCACTCCTCGGCTTGCCCCGGCCTGTGGGCCCTGCGAGCTGAGCAGGGTCTGCCCTGGGATCATCTCGTGCTACTGTACATGACCTTGCCCACTGCTGCTGCCTCTCAGTGCCCACGCCCCTCTGTCCTGCAGGTGGAGGAGTGGGGACCCTTCGATCTTCTGTACGGCGCCACACCTCCCCTGGGCCACACCTGTGACCGTCCCCCCAGTGAGTGATGCTTCAGTTCTGGCAGCCTGTCCCCACCACCCTTGTCTCCTCTCCTCTCTCCTCACACCTCCATGCCAGGGCAGAAACTGCAGATTGTCAGCATTTTTCAAAAACAGCTTTATCAAGGCACCACTGACATACAGTAAGTTGCATGCATTCAGCGTGTCCGACTGGATGAGTTCTGAGCTAGCTCCACACCCATGCACCCCTCATCATGAGCAACAGAGTAAGCGTCCCCATCACTGCAGGCTTCCCTGTGCCCCCCAAGCCTCCCGCTGACCCCGTGCAGCCGCCAGCGTGCCCACATCACTGCAGCTCATGTGTCCTCTGGAGCTTCCTCTAAAAGGCGGTATTTGTGTCTCGGCATGCACTCTGCGTCAGCTCCTCCCTCGGGGTTGCCTGTCTGTCTCTTCCCAAATCTAGGCCTGCCTGGGGGAGGAGGGGTCCTCGCATCTCTGTGGCCCCAGCACTGGGCAGGGCTCCATTGCTGCTGGAGGTACAGGGGCAGGGGGGACCCCTCAGACCCAGGCTGGTGCATCCCCTAGACCCCCTCAGCCCTGCTCTCAAGCCCCAGTTTCCTTAGGCTCCCGCCCAGATGCACCTGAACAGCGCCTCCATTACCAGCACCCCGCAGACCCCCCTCAGCCCTGCCCCCTCACCCCACTCCAGGCTGGTACCTGTTCCAGTTCCACCGGCTCCTGCAGTACGCACGGCCCAAGCCTGGCAGCCCCAGGCCCTTCTTCTGGATGTTCGTGGACAATCTGGTGCTGAACAAAGAAGACCAGGATGTCGCGTCTCGCTTCCTGGAGGTGTGTGCAGGGCTGCGTGGGCCTCCCTCTGACCCCTGCCCACGTGAGGGAGGGGCTTTTCAGTCTACACCCCAGGCTCTGGGCCTGGCTCCTTGCGGCCCCTGGTTTCCAGGTGTGTACAGGGCCCAGGAGAGCTGCTGTGCAGTCCAGGCAGGGACCGTGGCCTGGGACACGAAGCCCCTTCAAGGACAGCATTAGAGGGCAGTCCCACCTCACACCACTCCTGTGCTCACAGAACACAGCCTCAGGGGCTCACCTCCTGCCCCTGCCCCCTCAGTCTCCACACACGCACGTGCACGTCATACCACACACACCCACAGGTGCACACACTGCAGTGTGCATGTGCACAGTCACTGTACACATGCACCACACACAGGGACACACTTGCCACATACACACAGGCACACTACGTGCATGCATACTCACACCACACACATACAGCCTTTTCTTCACACATCTGAATCCTGATTGTCAGAGCAGCCACTTTTGGACTCAGTTGATGGGTCCCCTCTGGGGCTGATGGGCCGGGTGTTCCAGACACTTCCAGGGTTGGGAAGGGACGGCCACACCTCAGCCACCGGAGACAGGCGTGAGGCTCAGGAGGGGGAAGTTCCTCATGCTCTCAGGTCCCATGGAGGGGCCACAACCAGCAGGGGGCCCGACTCACCGAGTGGGCAGCACCTGTGGGCCGGAGCCTTTGCTGGGGGTCCAGGCGGGGTCGAGGTTCCTTTGGGGCTGGAATCTCATGGAGTGGCTGGAATGCAAATCCAGCTATTCGGAAGGGGAGCAAATGCCATGAGCTGAAAATCACAAGGTCTGCTTTTAGAACAGGAGACTTTGTTTCTGTAAAGGGGCACAGCCTGCAAGGCCCTGTCCCCCAGGCTGGGAAGCACAGCCTCCGCCAAGACCAGAGGAGCCAGGACGAGACACTTCGAAGGGGAGGGGTGGCTGGGGCAGGAGCTCCGTGCTGACCATGCTGACTGGGTTGGCTAAACCTGTGCAGAAGGTTATGGAGGAGAGGTGAATATTCATGAGGGGGGTCCTGCTGCATGCGTACTAAACAAACATGCGTGTAACATACGACCTGTGTTCACTCTGAAGTGGAGTCTTAACATGTCAGTGTGTCTCAATGAGGCCCTAAACCTCAGGTCTTCTCAGGACACAGGCACTCAGGTGCGCAGCCTCTGTAAACCGGCCGGAGCCAGTCCATGGTTGGGGTCCCTTATCAGGAGGAGGTTCCTGAAGTCAGTCTCCTGCCCAATCAGAGCTGTGGTCATGGCTGTGGAACGTGGTCAGTTGGCATCTGCGGGTGGATGAGCTGCAGTTGTTTGAATCTTGCTCATCGCGGGGCCAGTGCGTGTTTAGCCGCTGCAGAAAAAGAAGCAGCTGTGGCGTGAGAGCAGAGTCCGTCCTCTTGGTGTAGGGTACGCGGCTCGACCTTTGCCCGGTGTGGCCTGAGGTCCTGTTTGTAATTTGATATCTTATTGCCACAGAGTCTGTTCTGTCAGTTTAAAGTAATTAATTAGCATTTTTCTCCAAAGATGATTTATAAGGAAAAAGGACGTAGGGAACACAGTCAGGCTAGAAAGTCCATTGACCACTCAGGGCCGTTGGCGGCTGAGGCCAGTGGGCCTGTGGGGGGCACTTACTGTCCAGGTCCCCTGACCCACAGCCGACCCTCCCGCCCCCAGATGGAGCCAGTCACCATCCCAGATGTCCATGGCGGATCCCTACAGAACGCTGTCCGCGTGTGGAGCAACATCCCAGCCATAAGGAGGTATTTCCCGGGCTGCTGAAAGCGTTCAGGGTCAAGGGGAACATGGACCCAGAAGCGGGGCTCACTGAGGAAATGGGGTCTGTCTAGCAGAGCCAAGCCCAGAGCAGCCTCTGTGCCCCGGTGGGACTGCGGTTGGCCTTTGGGGCCACCCTGAGACCCTGAAGGCACCGAAGCCTGAGGATGCCCCTTTCCCCTTGGGGAGCTTCTCCAGCACTGGCTCTCAGCTTCTCGGGGTCCAGCCCCTGGACACCCATATGTGCCATGGCGGCCTGGCCCTGGATCGGCTGCAGCCCCCAGGCTTTCATTCCGTGTGGCCTCCCCACTTCCCTTGCACACTCACAAGCGCATGCGTGCTCACACTCAGCCACACTCACACGACTCACTTGCACACTCATCCACACGCCTGTGTGCTCGTGTGCACACACAGTCATCCCCACAGTCAAATCCTCATCCACACACCCACATGCTCCCTCAGTCACATGCTCACACAAGCACACTCACGACTAGCACGTGCATCCACACGTTCACATGTGCTCACAGTCACACAGGCACACACGCATCAGTCTCACCCACCCACACGCTTGCACCCCCTACGGTGCACTCCTGGGCTGCCCTCCCCACCTTTTGGGGCCTTGAACACACGGCCCCACCCCACGCGCCCCCTCTGCGGCTGAGCACCCCCTCCTGCTGCCCCCACGGCCTCTCCCAGCTGCCCCCGTCCCTCGACAGCCTTTCCAGGCAGCCCAGACTTCACGCCCTCCAGCCAACCGCCCATCCATCCCCTCACTCCCACACTCGCCTGGCGTGCCTCGCTCATACGTGCATTCGTGTGGAACGAGCGCTTTCTGGCTCAGCTGAGTCATGTCTCCTCCTGCCTGAGAGTGAGTTCTGGAAACTTATTCCCTCTCACCTCCCATGTCACCATCGAGGCACGATCCTGTTGCCTGGCACCTGCCAAGGCATGACACCTGCAGGTCCTGCTGGCCTGGCCTCCCCTGGATTTGAGTTTGGGTGGGGCTGAGCTGAGCCACTTTTCCAGAATGCTTTCTCTTCAGAAGCCCTCTCACCTGCATGCCGGCCTTTGCACAACCTCCCCCTAATCCTAAGCCTGTTCCCTGCCATGTCACTTCCTGGGAGGCCATGCCAGGCTCTGCGAGGCTGGGTGAGCGGGGGTGAAGGTGGGGACAGACCCAGCAACACCTGTGTGCATTACAGGCCATGCCTCACCTGCTGCCTGGCCCCCGGAGGCTCCATGCGTCCACACAGCAGTGACAGAACAGGGCCCCATCAGGGTTCTTAAGTGGCAGGTGCAGCCAGACCCAGGGTTGCAAGGCTGCTCCACAAAAGGCGCCTCCCTTCACTCCAGTGGCCACACCTGCGGTCCCTGCAGGCTTGGGCCGTGGCTGGCAGCTGCTTCTTCCCAGGCCCCCTTTCTGAGCAAGGCCTCACAGAGCTCCTCACAGGGTTTCGAGGGCTGGATGCACCTGAGCCGTGATCCTGGGGTCACCTGGTTCCCAGAAGGAGGCTGGCAGTTCCTTCCCACAGGTTTCCCTCCCAGGCTCCTGGGTGTCTCAACAGTGACGTCGGAGACACCCACTCACTGAAAGGAGAAATCGTTTTGCAGAGGTGGCCACCATCACCCCCAGGATGGTTAAGGACAGTCCCCACTGCCCTAGGGAGGGTGCCTGAGGAGGAGAAGGAGGGGGACACTGTATCTGGCACTTCACTCGCAGCCTTCACCCCAAAATAAACAGATGTTCCTGGCCTCCAGTGGGGCGGCTGGGAGCAGGAGAGGGGGTGTTGGTGCCCAGTCTGCAAAGCCTGTCTTCCTCGAGGGCTCCTCACAGCAGGCTGGCAGGGGACCTTTCCTCTCCCCCGTTGCCCTCCTGCGCCCAGGGCTGGGGCTTCCGGCACAGGCAGCCCCAGGAACCCAGGGGACGGCCTTTGTGATGGAATGGCCAGAGTCCTGTCCTTTCCTCTGCGGGCGTGCTGCCCAGGGACGGTGACATCCTCTAGCGATGGCCCTGGAGCTCGCTGTTCACACAGAGTGACCCCCAGCCTGCTTCCCAGGGGACCAGCCCCCGGCCGGGGGAGGCAGGAGGCAGAGGAGTCATCTGGTCCCTTGCTGTTCACTCCACCTCCATGAGAAAAACTCCCAGAATCAGGCGGGGGTTCTGGGGGGGTCTTAGGCACCTGGGACAACTGAGAGGCAGGCTGTTCCCCTCACCCCCTCGCAGCGATTCCTTCCCAGCCCCATCTCCGGGCCACCTTGTGGGCGCTGCGCTTGCTCAAAACCTTCCCTCCTCTGCTCTCAGCGGCAGGCACTCGGCTCTGGTTTCAGAAGTGGAATTGTCCCTGCTGGCTCAGAACAGGCAGAGTTCGAAGCTCACGGCCAAGTGGCCCACCAAGCTGGTGAAGAACTGCTTTCTCCCCCTAAGAGAATATTTCAAGTATTTTTCAACAGAACTCACTTCCTCTTTATAAATGAGTCACTATACTGTGAAAAAGAAAAAGACTTTTCCTAGAGCAAAGGCAACTTTCCTCACATTGTCTCTTTCCTCTTCGGATTCTTGTTTTATTTGCTCAGCTCTGGTTTTTTTGCGTCGTCACTGCGGACCCACGTTCCGCTGGGTTCTGGAGACTCAGGGTCTCTCCCCCATCATGCTGGCTCATGGGACCGGGCGAGGCCCGCGCCGCTGCACACAGGACCACACATGGTGGTGCGCGTTGTACTTCCCGAAAGCATTTCTGTGTTCTAGTTGAGAAGTTCAAGTATATTATAAGATAGTTATTGGTCACGTCTGGTGTTTTATGTATAGGCACAGCCATCTGTCACCCTGCAGGGCGTGGGGTGTAGGCCAGAAGTGAGCAGGAGACGTCTTCGGAGCGCCTGCGCCGTGTCCCGCATGATGCACTTTCTGCCGGGGCCTTCCCCATGAGACCGCTACCCTGATTGTAGCTGCACCAAACAGGCTAGACCTTTGCAAAGTACAGGACCTCAGCCTTGGCAGGCAAAGGAGGGACCTGCTTGGCCTGCGGAGGCCAAGGCCAGATCCACACACAAAGGATGTCACTTTGGGGTCCTACCCCAGGTGGTGTTGCTTGCAAAAAGCAGGGCTCCTCCTGGCCCTCGGCAGTCTGAGTCTGAGTGAGGATAAACCCCGCAGAAAGCTGTGCCTCAGGCTGGGCTCGAATCACAGGAAATGAATCTTACAGGGGAACTTTGGGGTCTGCACTGGGACTATTAGTGGTATGTAAAATGCTTTGTAGAAGAAAGGTTAAAATTGGACCCTTTGAAGGTTAAAAATGTGTATCTGGAAGTAGAATAGAAGCCTTCACTTGAATTAACATGGCTGGATGCCTCTCCCATCTTGGGACAGTCCTGGATGCTTACGACACACGTCTCATGTCCAGGGATGAATTTAGCAAGCTCTGTAATGACCCCGGGGGCTCCTGAAGCCACAGAGGGAGCACAGATGAGGGCATCCAAGTGCAAATGAGCCCTCTGGGGAGGCCGTGCTTGAGCTGACACATAAACGGGGTTGAAGCCATCGTGAGCCCATGGGCACGGGCCAGGCGGGGTGGTGAGAGCTCCAGACAGGGCGGGCTGGGCTCAGGCTGCGTCCACCCAGGGAACCAGTGTCATGGGCCCAACATAACTCGTGTTCAGTTTCTGTGAGGGCTGCTTCAAAGCAGGAGTCCAGGGCGCTGTGAGGGGCTTTCTGCCACCCAAAATGCACTTTCCTTCTTTTGTTCTCTCCTCAACACTCAGAACTGTCCACGCTACCTTGAGATTCTCTGTATTTTATTTTAAATTTTTATTTTTTGAGACAGGGTCTAGCTCGTCTCCCAGGCTAGAGTGCTGTGGCACAACCACAGCTCACTGCAGCCTCCATCTCCTGGGCTCAAGAGATCCTCCAGCCTCAGCCTCTGGAGTAGCTGGGACTACAGGTGCATGCCAACATGCCCTGCTATTTTTTTTTTTTTTTTTGAGACGGAGTCTTTCTCTGTCCCCCAGACTGGAGTGCAGTGGTACGATCTCGGCTCACTGCAAGCTCCGCCTCCCGGGTTCATGCCATTCTCCTGCCTCAGCCTCCCGAGTAGCTGGGACTACAGGCGCCCGCCAACACGCCCGGCTAATTTTTTGTATTTTTAGTAGAGACGGGGTTTCACCGTGTTACCCAGGATGGTCTCGATCACCTGACCTCGTGATCCGCCCGCCTCGGCCTCCCAAAGTGCTGGGATTACAGGCTTGAGCCACCGCGCCCGGCCAGTGCCCTGCTAATTTTTAAAAATTATTTGTAGAGATGGGGTCTTGCTCTGTTGCCCAGGCTGGTCTCAAACTCCTGGGCTCAAGTGATCCTCCCACCTTGGCCTCCCTAAGTGTTGGAATTACAGGTGTGAGCCACTGTGCCCGGCCTTCCAAGCATGCATCATGACCCCATGCTCAGCCAAACAACCCTCCAAAGGATGCCCATGTCCCCATTCCCGGATCCTGTGAATGTTACCTCATGTGGCAAAGGACGGACTTTGCTGACGGGATTAAATTAAGGTGGGAGGCCTCCCTGGACCATCCAGGTGGGTTCTACGTGTCATCCCAAAGGTCCTCATAAGAGAGGGGCAGAGTGAGGCTTGACCACACAGAGAAGCCACAGGGCCACTGAGGCGGAGGCTGGAGCAAAGCACAGGGATGCCTGGGCCACCGGGAGCTGGGAGAGGCAGGTAGGATGCTCCCCTAGCGCCTCCACCAGGCAGGCTTCCACTCTCCAGGGCTGAGAGAGAGTAGATTGCTGTTGTTTTGAGCCAGCAAGCGTGAGGTCATTAGTTCCAGCACCCGCAGGAAACGAACCTACAGTCATGCACCACATAACAACCTTCGGTCAACAAGCAATGCCACAGTGCTCCCATATCACAACGCGGTATTTTTACTGCACCTGTTCTATGTTTAGATGGCTTTAGATACACAAATACCAGTGAGTCACAGCTGCCTACGCCATTCAGCGCAGTCACCTGCAGCGTAGGCTTGTGGCCCGGGAGCAGCAGGCTGTGACACCAGGGCCGGTGTGTGCCCTCGGTGTTCACACAAGGACAAAATCACCTAAGGACGCATTTCTCAGAAGGAATGTATCCTTTTCGTTAAACAATGTATGACTGCTCCCCGAAGAGAAAAGATCTTCCTTGGACCAGAAGTTGAGTTCTCAGCATCAGCGGACGCCCATGCTGTCAAACACAGGTTGCTGTGCCAGACCCCAAAAGGACCAGGGCCTGCAGGTTCATCAAGGAGGAGATCAGAAGACCCCCACGCCCTCGAAACGGCAGAGCAGGGTGGCCTGGGGCTAGGGGCGTCGGGCAGCTGCTTCCTGCTTAAGCACTACCACTTGCACCCAGAGCCTCGAAGCCCATGCTGCACAAATAGGATTCCTGCTTGGTTCCCAGTTGGCCCCGGACACTGCCAAGGGGCCCTCTCTCCACACCCCTAGAACGAAAGCCTATCCTACCCGCCCAAGAAAAGGTCACGGTTGAGGGGAAAACGAAAACCTTCCTTTGACTACAGGAAACTTCTCAAGGGTTTTTCTGTTTCTTCATCTAAACCCATCTAAGTGTTGTGACCCATGTGCCGGTGTGCTGTGTGCGCTCACTTACAACAACCCCATTCATGTATATGTCACAGATCAGGGGATGCAGGCACCAAGGGGCTAAGGAACTTTCTGAGGTCACACAGCTCCGGAGTTGGGATCTGAACCAGCCACCGCTTACCGTTGTCTCCGAGGTTCCTGGGCTGGTCCTGGCGCCCTCCCCCACGGCCGCCTCGGCCTGCCTCAGTGTCCCCTTCTGGCCCAGCTGCCTTCCTGCCCCCTGCCTGGCTGTGCCCTCCACGCGCGTCCCCTCTCTCGGGGGGGCCTGCCCGCAGCACTTGGCTTGCTGGGGTCTCTGGCGTCTGCCCGGGAAGCAGAGCCTGGACCTACCCCCTCGGCCACAGCACGGCGGGCCCTGCGGGGTCTGGACCCACCGACAGGGCACCTTCCCTTCGCCGCCGCGGATGACCGGCCGCGCTCTTGGGAGACCTTAATTTGGGAGGCTCTGCTCCCCCAGGACCCATTCCCCATCCTCCCACAGCCCCCACGCGGTATCCGGGGGCCGTCCCCCTCCCCGCAGTCCCGCGGGTGGAGGGCATTCAGGTGCGCCCGGCCCTTGGGGTGGAGCGCCCGGCCCGGCGTCAGCTAATCCGCGCGGCGCAGCCCGGACCTCCGCTGCAGGCCCAGAGGCGCGCGGATCCCGGCCGGTCAATCAGAGGGGGCCTCCGGAAGGAGGTGGTGCTGCCCGCAGCCCGCCCGCCCGGCTCACCTGCGCCCTCCTCACCTGCGGGGCCATGCGGTCCCTTACCACCAGCCGCCCGCCCCGGGGCGAGGAACCTCAGCCCCCTACATCGCCACCCCACCAGCATCGCCGGTCCTAGCCGGCGTCCCTGAGCGTGTCCCGGGAAGCGCACGTCCACGCTGGCGCTGGACCGGGTTTTCTGGCTCCAGGGACTGGACTCGTCCTAAAGAGTCCGGCTCAGATGGGGTTACGCGCCTCACCTTACCCGCGTGCGGACGGTCAGTGCCTCCGCCCTGCACGCCGCGGGCCCTGCCCAGCTCTTCCCGCCGGAGGGCAGGTGGCCCCCGCCCCGCCCCTGCCAGGCGCGCGATTTTAAATCCCCCCAACCCCCATCTCTCAGCGGGGCCTGGGAGGGGGAAGCCGCCCGGCTTCAGGGCTTCCTGCGCCCTCGCCGCTGCTCTATCTGCCCTCCCGCCGCCGTCCGCCCTACCCCCCCGGCCCGTCTCTTCCGCCTTCTTATTTTGTGCCTGGGCTCTCTGCTCCGCAAAAATGTTGACTTCCCACGGGCAGAGGTTTCAGAATTTTTTTTAAGCTTTTGTCCACGGCGTTCTCTACATCTTGGTTGAAGGAATGGCAGCCTGCGGGGTGCCGTCTGGGGCCCCCGTCTCCCGGCGCTTCTCGCCTCCTCCACGCGCAGGAGGCGGTGGGGATCCGAGCCTCAGAGCAGAGGCGGGGGCTCCGGGAGGAGGGTGCCCCGCTGCCCTGTCCAGCAGCCTCACCCAGGCCCTTCCGGAGGTGCCTCTGCAGAAAGGGAGTCACGTCCCCCCGGGCCCCACCTGGCTTGCAGGGATCAGGGAGGGAGGGCGGGGTGGGCTGGGTGCTGTGGGGAGGGAGCAGGGACCCTGGGTCCCACCCTCGGTTGCGTGGAGCAGCCTTTCCCAAACCAGCTGCCCCAGACTCCAAGCCAGACGCCACTGCCAAGGCTGAGGAGCCCAGAGCCGCAAAGCTGCCTCGGTTTCTCGGCGGGGGATCCTCAGAGCCAGTGTTATGCAAAAAGGCTGCGCCAGCGCCTTTCAGACCCCTCGAAGGCTAGGGGAGCAAGGCCAGGTGGGGGCGGGCTAGGGCTGGCCCAGAGGGTAGAGCCCGCCCACTTTCCCTCCCTCCTTCCATTCATGCACGCATTCATTCAATCATTCATTCCTCAGCAGTCGCTGAGCTCACTCGCCTAAGTCCTGGAGATCATCGGAGCGCAGCCGACCAGGGGCCTGGCGCTCTCCCAGCCTGGGGGCCTGGGTCCCCGGACTCCTCCTCGGGGAGGGCTGCAGGACCGGCGCATTGTGCGCGGCGCGGGGAACGGCCCTTGCCTCCCACGGTCCCCTCCCCCGCTGCGCCGGCACCCGCAGCACCCCTGGCCACCTTCCTCCGGGTACCCCCCACCCCTGAGCTTTCCGGGGCACCTACGGCGCCCAGGTCCGCGTCCAGGCTGACAGGCCGACCTGCCTCTGTCCCGCCTCCGGCCGACGGGCACACGCCTGGGCAGAGCTGAACTTTCCGGAGCCGCCGCGCAGCGCCCCGCCTCCTGCGTCCCGGGGCGGTCTCTGTCGCCAGAGGAGCCAGGCCGGGGTCGGGGCGGGGACAGGGCGGGGACACGGCTGCCTCCAGCACGCCGCGCGCTGGGCGCTCAGAGCCTCGGACGCGGCGGGAGCTCAGTTAGAGCCATCTCCCGCGCCCCGAGGTTGCTCCTCTCCGAAGTCTCCCGCGGCCCAAGTTCTCCGCGCCCCGAGGTCTCCGCGGCCCGAGGTCTCCGCCCGCACCATGAGGCTGGGCAGGTGAGCCGGGGAAGGAGCGGAGGCGCCGCGGTCAGGGGCGGGGTGGTTCGGCCCGCGCGTCCCCAGCTCGGCTCGGACGCGGGGCCTGCGGAGCTCGCCTGGAGGTGCCAGGCTGGCAGTGCGGGTCCGAGGAGCGGGCGGCGGAGGCGCCGGGGCGGCCGGCGGGGCGTGGACGGCAGCAGGCGGCGGGGCCTGGCACCGGGACCCACGGCAGGACGCGCAGCCGTGCGGGGGCGGGCTCGGGGGTGGGGTCCCTGCCAGGGAAGGAGGACCGCGAACGCTGGAAGGAGGGAGGGAAGGCAGGCGCACCCTGCACGCCGGGGCACGGGTGCTGCCCCTTCCACTCCCTGGCACTGCTGATTTCCTAGAAGAAGGGAGGAGGGAGGTGACCGGCCGAGCGCTCTCCAAGGCCAGCTGGTGCCCACGGTCTGCGGACACGCCCTCCCCCACACACGTGGGATTCCCCGCAGCCCGGCAGCCGATCCGCACTGGGGAAGGCTGTGGCTGCCTGAACCAGGAGTGACAGCTTCCTCCTGGATTTTTGCGAAAATATCCAAAATATACTCTTCGTAACCCACGTTGTAGGGTCCGCAGCCTGTGCTCCCCTGGGTGAACCTGTGAGGCTTCTGACCCCAGGGATGCCTCCTGCACAGCCCAGAGCTGGGCCACACCGGTGTCACACTCCCCAGTACCCCTCCCCATTAGAAGTATATGCAGTTATGATCCCGCCCTAGAGAGAAAGAATTTAAAAGTCCCGGAATGTCATAGCCCTCCCAAATGTCTTAGCCCTCCGCCACCCACACCTTCAAGTAGGTGGCCCTGTCTATGCTGGGTCTTGAGGCAAACTCCGGGTGGGGGTAGGTTAGATCTAGGGGTGCTGAGGGTCCAAGGAGAGGACACAGAGGCCGCTGGGTAGGCAGCACCCAGGGAGGGGACAAGCCAGAAACAGCCTGGAGCAGGCACCCCCCACCCCCGGCCCAGGAAGCCCCCAGATATCCTGAGGAGGCCTCTATCGACAGGACGGGCTTTGTGGGCTGGTGATGAATATGGGCACTGTGGGAGACAAATGGGGGCACAGAGGGGTTCTCACAGCTGTCGATTAGATGGTGGCTCTGGGGAGATGCTTGAAGGGGCTAAGGCTGGAGGCAGGGAGGTCCGGGTGGAGGCAGGGGACCTGCTGGAGGCCATCACAGCCATCTTGCCAGCCAGAACGGTGGCCCGAACAGGGGGAGTGGGAGAGAGAGGAAGGGCCACCTGCAGGCTTCAAGAGCCCCTGGTGGCCTGGGGCGGCCTTGGTGCATGTGTGCTCCCTTGGCACAGGCACACCTCCATGCAGACTCAGATGACAGCCATCGTGGGTGGGGCAGGGGTTTCTGTGGCTCCAGGGCTCAAGGACAGCCCACTGGGAGGTTCCCACAAGACCAACCTTTGACTTACAAAGCCCCCAAGCTTTCCCAGGCGGAGGCCACAGAGAAAAGGGATGAGCGTCTTCCAGATCTTGGAGGTACAGGGACATCAGAGGAGATACCCGTGCTCCGGGGGCTCCCACTTCCTGGGGAGCTGGCCCCAGAAACTGATGGTTTGGGGGGCTGGGGTAAGCACTGCTACCAAAGTTGTCCCGGCCACTAAGGGCCTCCACCTGGGGAAGGCATCCTGGGGGCTGGCGGGAAGAGGTGGTGAGCCTGTGGCGTGCAGGGTGCAAAGGCTCCCAGACCCAAGATGGCAGGGGCATTGGAGTCACGAGGGGAATTTGCTGCCCGAGGCAGGGGCACCAGCTGCAGCAGGATCTGAAACAGGAGGAGCTCAGGTTTGGTTTCAAAATGATCCACGTTCCCCACAGGGCTGTCCCGTCACTCACCTGACCCTGTCACGGGCACGCCTGATGTTCTCCGTCTCCCCAGCATTTTAAGTGACGCTCCTACTATAGGTGCCCTGAAAGCTTTTTTTTTTCTCTGATTTTCTACAATTTATTGGCATCTGTCCCCAGGAAGGCTAGACCAGCCTCGATGGCGTCCCTCGCTCCCCTTCATCCTCATGCCAGCATCACTGTGTTTCTAGGGATTTGTTACTGCGAGAGCTAGAGAGTGGCCAGAGGCTGCCAGCCCCTCAGACTTGCTGTGCTGGGCAGGGGGGTGGTGGTCCTGGCCCCGGACCCCGAATTCCCATGGAGAACAGAGGCAGGCAGGCTCCTGGCTCTGCCTTCACATTTCTGTGATGGGCCTAACTACCTCCTGCCCGTGGGAACCAGCCTGCTCCTGTTTGGAAGATGCAGGTAACTCCCCGGCGGCCCCGCCTCACCTGCCTTTCTGGTTGTTTTTTCCAGTCCCGGACTGCTCTTCCTGCTCTTCAGCAGCCTTCGAGCCGGTAAGTTCAGGGGGTGCTTTGCCATGGGGCGCCCGGCTCAGAGATGAGCTCTCCGGCTGCGTGGACTGCCGGCCGCAGGGCGCTGGAAGCAGCCTCACCAGGCTCCTTCTTGCTTCTCAAGTGGCCCTTTGGAGAAAGTTGGACCCTAAACCTAGGTTGCTGCACAGGATAGAAGCGTTTCCTTAAAGGAAACTCTGCAAACACTTCTGCAAACTCTGGAGTTCTTGTTTGATCCCGTGTTTGTTGCGGGCAGAATGCAGTTCCTCTGAGCCAGGGCTTCCTGGGTCCCCTGGTCTCCCTGTCCCAGGCAGCAGCCCTGCTGAGCCCTAAGAGCCACCAGCCTCTGGAAGAGCCAGGAATAAGGACGAGGCACCACAGCACAAACCCGAAACCTTGCCGAGCCTTCTAGCCCAGAGGGCTTTGGGGGCAGGGGACACACACAGATTTTCCTGCAGGTGCCAGGTGCAGTGGCTCACTCCTGTAATCCTACCACTTTGGGAGGCCAAGGCGGGTGGATCACCTGAGATCAGGAGTTCGAGACCAGCCTGGCCAACATAGTGAAGCCCCATCTCTACTAAAAATACAAAAAATTAGCTGGGCATGGTGGCGGGCACCTGTAATCCCAGCTACTTGGGAGGCTGAGGCAGGAGAATGGCGTGAACCCCAGAGTCAGGGGTTGCAGTGAGCCGAGATCACGCCATTGCACCCCAGCCTGGGTAACAGAGCAAGACTCCGTCTCAAAAAAAAGATTTTCCCACAGGCATTTACGTAGTTGCACAAACAGTACATTTATGTTACATTTATGACACCTTTCCTGATGCAAGTGAGCAGCAATATAATGTAATTGCTGAGAAATTGTTCTCCCTTAAATGCCTGAATTTTAAAGAACTTTTTATTTTGCATTAATTATAGACACCCGAGAAGTAGTAAAAATAGTGCTGAGTAACAAAAATAACACTGAGTGGCCAGGCCCCATCCAGCCGCTCCTCCCCATGGCAGCCCCTTACATAACGGGAGTGTGTCATCGAAGCCAAAGATTGACATGGACCTCACCATGAAATGTCTGCGTTTTTCAAGTTTGACTGCATTCCTACATGTGCCTTGTTAATAAATTCTGAGCCACCGTTGGGTGTTTGAGGCTTGAAACCCAAAGCCTGCCCCGTAGAGTAGCTTCAGGGCCTGGGCATCAGCCTCTGAAAACAGATTTTACACCTTTTGGGCCATTGCAGATACTCAGGAGAAGGAAGTCAGAGCGATGGTAGGCAGCGACGTGGAGCTCAGCTGCGCTTGCCCTGAAGGAAGCCGTTTTGATTTAAATGACGTTTACGTATATTGGCAAACCAGTGAGTCGAAAACCGTGGTGACCTACCACATCCCGCAGAACAGCTCCTTGGAAAACGTGGACAGCCGCTACCGGAACCGAGCCCTGATGTCACCAGCCGGCATGCGGCGGGGCGACTTCTCCCTGCGCTTGTTCAACGTCACCCCCCAGGACGAGCAGAAATTTCACTGCTTGGTGTTGAGCCAATCTCTGGGATTCCAGGAGGTTTTGAGCGTTGTGGTCACACTGCACGTGGCAGGTAGGACCGTCGGGGCGGAGAGAGCTGGGTCCATCCCAGACTCACATCGTGGAAAAGTGTTCACGAAACCCCCTCCCTGGCTCATTCACTGTTTCTTCCAGTGAAGAAAATTCTCATCTGTGTTATCAGGCTTCTGTCTAACTTCGAGGGAAACTAAACAGCTGAAAAATCCTTAGTGCATGACCTGCGGCTGCTTGGTTTCCTGGAAGGGCTCCTACCCTTGCTGTCTTTGCCTCTTGAGTTAGTTTTTGTTTTTGTTTTTGTTTTTTGAGATGGAGTCTCGCTCTGTCACCCAGGCTGCAGTGCAGTGGCACGATCTTGGCTCACCGCAACCCCTGCCTCCTGGGTTCAAGAAATTCTCCACAGCCTCCCAAGTAGCTGGGATTACAGGCACCCGCCACCACACCCAGCTAATTTTTGTATTTTTAGTAGAGACAGGGTTTCACCATGTTGACCAGGCTGGTCTCAAACTCCTGGCCTCGTGATCCGCCCGCCTCGGCCTCCCAAAGTGCTGGGATTACAGACGTGAGCCACCGCTCCTGGCCAGTTTGTTTTTTGAGACAGGGTCTCACTGTTGCCCAGGCTAGAGTGCAGCAGTGTGATCACACTGCAGCCTTGGCCTCCTGAGCTCAAGCAATTCTCCTGCCTCAGCCTCCTATCTGGGACTACAGGCACATGCCACCTCACCTGGCTAATTTTGATTATTTGTAGAAATGGGGTCTCACTATGTTGCCCAGGCTGGTCTCAAACTCCTGGACACAAGCGATCCTCCTGCCTCACCCTCCCAAAGTGCTGGGATTACAGGCATAAGCCACCACACCCAAACTAGAGTTTTAAAAGTGAAATTTGAAGGGAATGCCATAAAGCACTAAATGGGAACAAAATTTAAGAGAAAAATAAGAGGAAACCAAGGAGCTCTGGGCAGTTCATTGGGGAGAACAGCTGTGTCCATTTCAGATGGACTGTGAGCCCCTGCGTCAGCAGTGAGAATGACCAGATCCAAATGACGGGGTCCCGGCACAGCCGAAGGCCATGGAGTGGGGGGTCTGTGGGTGCCAGTCACTGCCCGACAGGCTCAGCGGTCCCTGGCTACTGGGACTGGCTTGGGGGATGACTCTTGGGCAGGACAGGGCGGAGCCTGCTGCTCAGACCACAGCCCTGGTCCTGGCCTGTCACCCATGTCGGGGCACAATGGGCCGCCTCCCGTCTGACCCAGCCTTGGCACCGTGTACTCTCTGTTTCTTGACCAGCAGGGCCTGGCATCTCTCACGACCTGTTTCCCTCCCCTGCAGCAAACTTCAGCGTGCCCGTCGTCAGTGCCCCCAACAGCCCCTCCCAGGATGAGCTCACCTTCACATGTACATCCATAAACGGCTACCCCAGGCCCAACGTGTACTGGATCAATAAGACGGACAACAGCCTGCTGGACCAGGCTCTGCAGAATGACACCGTCTTCTTGAACACACGGGGCCTGTACGACGTGGTCAGCGTGCTGAAGATCGCGTGGACCCCCAGCGTGAACATTGGCTGCTGCATAGAGAACGTGCTTCTGCAGCAGAACCTGACTGTCGGCAGCCAGACAGGTAAGGTCCCGGCGCCTGCGTGCTGAGCTGAGCCCGACAGTGGGGCCAGGGCTGGCTTGGGAGAGCCTCTGAGGCAGGAGACAAAAGTCCCTTCGACACGGCTCAGCACCCGAAAGGTGCTTGGAAGGGAGAGGAGGTGAGAGGCACGTGCCGCACGGTGAGAACCACCACGGTCTCCGGGAACAGGAATGGGCGCCGTGCCCAGTGCATATTGCTCCATTTTCTTCACCTGGGGTCAGCTTTCTTAAACTTACTTTACAGATGAGGGCTGAACTCTGAGGCTGGGTAACACTTCAGAAGCCGCAGGACTAGGCAGCAGCAGCCCAGGACAGAAGCCCACAGCTGTGCAGCCCCCACCCAAGCTCCCTGCCTCTTGGGTGTGTGTCCCCTGAGAAGACCGAAGTCCCCAGACACGGGAAGCCCACTGGGCACGGCTGCTGGCCCAGCCCCTCCCTGTGGAAAGGGTGCCCAGCCCCTCCCTGTGGAAAGGGTGCCCAGCTCCTCCCTGTGGAAGGGGTTCCTCTACAGGGACTCCTTTGTAGAGGACACAGGCCCTCCCCATTTGTGTCCCCAACTCCTGTGTCAGGATGAGAGGCAGAAGGTGGAGGCAGGAGATGATCAAGGAGGGGTCCTGGGTCCCTGCCGGCTGCAGGAAAGGGGCTGCCAGCAGGACTCACCGTGGCCCTGTGCAAAGCAAGAATGCAGGGCTCATTTTTTCGGAAGCATTAAGAATTCCAGACAGTGACCACAAGCATTGCACCTCCTGCCGGCCTTTCTGAGCTCAACCTCAGAAGCCTGCACAGGTCATACCCTCGAAGTCTGCCCTGGCCGCCAGGATCCCCGGCACAGCCGGACATTCTCCTTCTTGAAATCAGGGCTCAGCCCTTATGACTCAACATTCAGAGTCTGTGAGCTGCGTGCAGCAGGATGAGGGGCTGCTCCCAAAGCAGTCTCTGATAACTGCCTTCCAGCCAGCATATTCCCCGCGGAGCAGGCCAGGTGGCAGCAGAAGCTTCTCCCAGGGCTGTCGTCTCAACCCCGGCTACACAGTGGGGTCATCTGGGCAGCCTATGAAAGCCCCCATGCCCAGACCCATTGCACTGAAGCTCTGGGCTGGCACCTGGCATCGGCATAGTATCTGAAAGCTTCAGAGGTTCAAGGTTGAGCACCGTCCAGGTGGTTTCTCCAGGTGTGTTTGGAGACGCGCCGGGCATTCAGAACAACCTCCCAGGGGGATGCTGCTGCTTGTTTGCCGGTGAGGACGGCTCTCTGAAGGGCAAAGGCACTGCACACAGAGACCAGAGGCATTGGCAACTTTGTGCATCGCGGTGGAAAAGCAGAAGGGTGCAGCTGCCATGGGGAACGGTGTGGCAGTTCCTCGAAAAGCTAAGCGTGGAAGCACTGCAGGACCCAGCAGTTCTCTCCTAGGGATATAGCCAAGAGGATTCAAAACAGGGACTCAAACAAATGCCTGTCCATGAATGTTCATGGCAGCCGGAAGGTGGGAACCACCCAAGTGTTTCTCGTGGGTGGACCGATGCACCAAACGTGATCCATGCGTGCAGGGGAGAATTAGCCTGAAAAAGGAAGGAGGCAGCTGTCCTGATGCACGCTGTGGCGTGGAGAACCTCAAGGCCATTATGCGAGTGACAGAGCCAGACACCTGAGGACAAGCCTGTGGGACTCTGTTTATGCAAAGTGTCCAGAATAGGGCGAGCCACTGAGACACGAAGCAGACTAGAGGCTTCTGGGGCAGGAGGACAGCAATTCTCCTGCCTCAGCCTCCTGAGTCTCTGGGACTACAGGTGCATGCACCTCGCCTGGCTAATTTTTGATTATTTGTAGTGATGGGGCCTCACTATGTTGCCCAGGCTAGATTCAAACTCCTGGACACAAGTGATGCTTCTGCCTAGGCCTCCCAAAGTGCCGAGATTACAGGTGTGAGCCACCACGCCCAAGCTAGAGTTTTAAAAGTGAAATTTGAAGGCAGTGCTATAAAGCACTAAATGAGAACAAAATTTAAGAGAAAAATTAGAGGCCCCAGCTGTTCTGAGACCCCCTCATTTGGATCTGGTCCTTCTTGCTGCTAACACAGGCTCACAGTCCCTCTGAAAGGGACACGACCATTCTCCCCGATGAACTGCCCAGAAGGACAGCAGAGGACAGGGACGAGTGGGGAGTGACCGCTCATGGACACAAGGTTCCCTTTTGGGGGTTACAGGTCCTGGAATTAGGTGGTGGTTATGATGGCACTGGCACCCTGAATTGCTCACTTTAAAATGGTTCATTTTGGGCCAGGAGGGGTGGCTCACACCTGGTCCTAGCACTTTGGGAGGCTGAGGTGGGTGGATCATCTGAGGTCAGGAATTTGAGACCAGCCTAGACAACATGGCAAAACCCCGTCTCTACTAAAAATACAAAAATGAGCCAGGTGCGGTGGCATGTGCCTGTAATCCCAGCTATCCGGGAGGCTGAGGCAGGAGAATCGCTGGAACCTGGGAGGCAGAGGCTGCAGTGAGCCCAGACCACACCACTACACTCCAGAGTGGGCGACAGAGGAAGACTGTGTCTCAAGAAAAAAAATAAATAAATAAAGCATAAAGTGGCTCATTTCGGCTGGGCAAGGTGGTGCACACCTGTAGTTGCAGTTACTTAGGAGGCTGAGGCAAGAGGATCACTTGAGCCCTGAGACCAACCGGAGCAATATAATGAGATCTCATCTCTACAAAAAAAAAAAAAAAAATTAGCCAGGCCTGGTGGTGCACACCTGTAGTCCTGGCTACTTGGGAGGCCGAGGTGGGAGGACTGATTGAGCCTAGGAGGTCGAGGCTGCAGTGACCTATGATCACACCACTGCACTTCAGCCCGGGCAACAGAGCAAGACCCTGTCTCAAAAACTAAATAAATAAAATGAAATGGTTAATTTTATGTTATGTGGCTTTCACCTTGATTTTTTTTTTTTTTTTTTTTTTTTTTGAGACGGAATTCTGCTCTTGTTGCCCAGGCTGGAGTACAATGGCGCGATCTCGGCTCACCGCAACCTCTGCCTCCTGGGTTCAAGCGATTCTCCTGCCTCAGCCTCCCGAGTAGCTGGGATTACAGGCATGCACCACCACACCTGGCTAATTTTGTATTTTTGGTACAGACAAGGATTCTCCATGTTGGCCAGGTTTGTCTCAAACTCCCAACCCCAGGTGATCCACCCGCCTTGGCCTCTCAAAGTGCTGGGATTACAGGCGTGAGTCACCGCACCTGGCCTCACTTTGATTTTTAAAAATCCAGTAAGGGCCAGGTGCGGTGACTCACGTCTGTAATCCCAGCACTTTGGGAGGCCGAGGCAGGTGGATCACGAGGTCAGGAGATCGAGACCATCCTGGATAACACGGTGAAACCCCATCTCTACTAAAAATACAAAAAATTAGCTGGGCAAGGTGGTGGGCACCTGTTGTCCCACCTACTCGGGAGGCTGAGGCAGGAGAATGGCGTGAACCTGGGAGGCGGAGCTTGCAGTGAGCCAAGATCACACCTCTGTACTCCAGCCTGGGCGACAGAGCGAGACTCTGCCTCAAAAAAAAAGAAAAAAAAATCTAGTAAGAACCTGTGCTTCCCACCACACCCAGCCCTGTGCTCCCCTGGCTGTGGGTGGGGTTATCGCCTCTCCCAGGTAGGACGGGGAGGAACAAGATCTCTGCAGGAAACGAAGCCCCTCTGCAAGAGAAAACCCTCCTCTCATCAGCCTGGTGTTTTTAAAACCTCAAAATCATGTCAGGGAAGTTCTCTGGAATAAATACTTCCCTGCAACACTTTCTATTCAAGGATGAAAAAGACCCTTTTCCCCTAAGATCCTTTAAGTCCGGTTATTTTCTTCTTTCTTGTAGGAAATGACATCGGAGAGAGAGACAAGATCACGGAGAATCCAGTCAGTACCGGCGAGAAGCACGTGGCCACGTGGAGCATCCTGGCTGTCCCGTGCCTGCTTGTGGCCGTGGCGGTGGCCATAGTCTTGGTGCTCAGGGGCCGATGGCTCCAAGGCAGCTATGCAGGTAGAGACGGCCCCATATTGTGGATGTTAATGTTCGTTCTGTTGGTGTGAACGTTTGCCTGCTTTAACTTCCCTCACCGATACTGATTTAGCTTGAAACTTTGTGTGGTAGGCCGGGTGCGGTGGTTCACGCCTCTAATCCCAGCACTTTGGGAGGCAGAGGCGGGCGGATCACGAGGTCAGGGGATCAAGACCATCCTGGCTAACACAGTGAAACCCCGTCTCTACTAAACATACAAAAAATTAGCCAGGTGAGGTGGCGGGCGCCTGCAGTCCCAGCTACTCGGGAGGCTGAGGCAGGAGAATGGTGTGAACCCCAGGGGGCGGAGCCTGCAGAGAGCCGAGATCGCGCCACTGCACTCCAGCCTGGGCAACAGAGCAAGTGTCCGTCTCAAAAAAAAAAAAAAAAAAAAAGAAAATAAACTTTGTTGCGGTGGCACTAATATTCATGAGCCTTAGCAACCCGAACTCTCCCACAGAGCGATTTTGAAACCCAGCATCTGTGACATTCCTGACACTGCCAAGCCAGAAGGGCGCTGCGAGGTCTGCCCTGCAGGTCGGGTGGCCAGGATGGCTTCTGCATATAGAGGCCAGGGTGGTCAGTCATTTCCAGGGAAGCCGCTGAGGCTGCCTTGAGCACCCCTGTTCTGTGGGTCTGTGACTCTGGCCAGCTCTGCGACAGAGCCCGGAGGTCTGTGTTTCAGTCACGTAAGACACAGCAGCAGAACTCAGTGGCGCAGGAAGCCCTGAACGTTGGCTGCAGTGACAGTCCTGATGACGGGTGGGGGGGGCTCGTCCCAGAACCTCCCAAGGGTGACAGTCAATGGAGTGCAGGCGCAGTGGCCACGGAGTAGGGGCGGCTCCTGTGAGCTGCCCCTGGCTTTCCCATTTGTGGCCAATCTCAGTCATCCCAGAAACATCTTCCACGGCCATGATGCCACTGCCGGCCGGCTGGGCCGCGGAAGGGCCCCAGAGCCAGGTCACAGCATTTTGAGTGCTTCCCAGGCACTTACCCCTTTAAGAGGATCTTTCTCAAAAGCCATGTGGCCTGGGGAGCCCCTCATCTGTGAGTGCTTTCCCTGCCTGGAGCCGGGAGCCTTGGGGAGACTTCCAATAGGGGTGTTTAGGGGGCTGCTGAGAGCTCACGAACACCAGGGGCTTTAGGGACACCCCCCATTGCTGCTGCCCTGACCATTTTGGTTTGTCCCCCAGGTGTCTGGGCTGTGAGGCCGGAGCCAGAGCTCACTGGTGAGTTTGCCATGGGAAGCAGCAGGTTCTGGGGGGCCCAGGCGAGGCTTGGCTGCCAGCTGTCTTTCAGATTTTCAAAAAACTTTCAAAAGGCAAAAGTCCTTTGCCCTGAACAACTGTTGCTCCCAGAGATGCAGTGAAGCCCTGGATGGTGCGCACGGCATTTCCTGCAGCCTCCCCTTGGCATGGGATGGCATCCTGGTGTGCACTTTCTCACACTGCAATGGGATTTTCCCAACATGCACAGAAGCAGAGAGACGAGTGCTGGACCCCTGTGCTCCCCAGCGCCCAGCCGCCACCAGGGTGTCCAGAGCGGGTCCAGGCACCGCCAGCTTCTCTCTGCGGCAGCCACTCCTGCAGCTCTCGGGCGGCTCCCTGTCTCCTGGTGGAGGTTTTTGCCTCCCAGTTCCAGGAGCAACATAGATGTGGATTCCTGTCCAATTTGGGAAAAATGTCCACACACGGTCACCCACCTGGCAGGTGCCTCTGGCTGCAAGGGGCACTGAGCTTCGCAGGCAGGCCAGCCGGGCCCCCTGCCAGGGGCCAGGATCCCCTCTGAGCCCCCTTTGCCACCCATGAGAAGGGGTTCACCGGGGACAGTGGGCTCAGGGTGTGCGCAGCCACCACGCTGTGGTGTCACCTGTGGACCCCGGTGAGCTGATGGCCGACCGCAGAAACGCACTTCCAAGGCCAGGTCAGCCCATGCAGATGACGCAGGAACACGGCTTGCTGAAAACATGACCGGCCTGTTCCTATCAGAGCCAGTCGAAGCGCCCTGTATGGGCCGCTGTTTCTGAAGCTTTAAACCCTTTGTTTCCACTAAGCTGAGTCCTAAGAAAACCGACGTCTGCCTGCAGAATGGAAAGGTGTCCTTCATGTTCCTCTCTCTCCTTCCCTTCCCTTCCAAGGTCATGTTTGACCCAGAGCTCACTGCCCGGAGCGTGGACAGGGCTTCTGTGAGACGCCACCATGAGAGGCCAGGTGGCAGCTTGAGAATGGACTCTCAGACTGCAGGGGAACACTTGGGGCAGCCCCCAGAAGGACCACAGCTGGATCCCAGGGAGAACCTGCTGGCATTGGCTGTGATCCTGGAATGAAGCCCTTTCAAAAGCGTCATCCGCACCAAAGGCGAATGTCCCCAAGTGAGTGGGCTCCCTGCCGTCACTGCCAGTCACCCACAGGAAGGGACTGGTGATGGGCTGTCTCCACCCGGAGCGTGCAGGATTCAGCACCAGGCTCTTCCCAGTACCCCAGACCCACTGTGGGTCTTCCCGTGGGATGCGGGATCCTGAGACTGAAGGGTGTTTGGTTTAAAAAGAAGACTGGGCGTCTGCTCTTCCAGGACGGCCTCTGTGCTGCTGGGGTCATGCAAGGCTGTTTGCAGGGACACGGTCACAGGAGCTCTTCTGCCCTGGACGCTCCCAACTTGCCTCCCACCCGGAGGCCACAGGACCAACGCATGTGTGTGCCCACAAGTGTAGACAGCCGTCCACACTGAGGAGCCCCCGAAGTCCCCACTGGGCTTCAATGTCCTCTGCCACATTCCCTGGGAGGAACAATGTCCCTCGGCTGTTCTGGTGAAAAGTCGAGCCGCCGTTGGAAGAGGCATGGGTGGAGTTTGCCAGAAGAAAGGCGGTGCCAGGGCCTTGTTTGGCCAGCTGCAGAGGCTGCCAGGGCTCTTGGCTCTGCAGCGAGAAAGACACAGCCCAAGAGGGCTGGAGACACCCATGTCCAGCAGTCGCAGGCCTGGCAACACGGTCCCCAGAGTCCTGAGCAGCAGTCAGGTGCATGGAGAGGGTATCACCTGGTAGCCACGGTCCCCCTTCTCACCTCAGCAATGATCCCCAAAGTGAGAGGTGGCTCCCCCGGCCCCCACCACCCTCAGCAGCCCCACCCCACTCAACCCTGAGGGTCCCCAGGGTCCAGATGAAGACCTCCGACCCCAGCGCCAGGCTCCTCAGAGCCCAACAGTCCCAAGGGGGCAGGAGACGGGGTGGCCCAGTGCTGAGGGGTACAGCCCTGGGCCCTGACCAGCCCTGGCACCTGCCATGCTGGTGCCCAGAATGAATCAGCTGCTGACTGTCTCCAGAAGGGCTGGAAAGGATGCTGCCAGGTGACCCGGGGTGTACTTGCCCCAGGGAGATGGAGTAGACGGCCTGGCCTGGCCCTCGGGACACACTGTCTGCCCCAGGGCTATGGGCAAACGTCCCTCCTTGTTACTTCCCAGAGTCCCCTGACATTCCCAGGGTCAGCCAGGACCTGTTATAGCCTGGTCACTTGGAACTGACAGCTGTGAGAGGCCTGCACTTCTCAGACCCAGACTTAGAACAAAAGGAGGAGTGAGGACTCATGGTTACAATGAGGTTCCAGTACTTGTTACAAGAAATTGGTTTTCTACAAAAACAGTCCCTACCTGGGCCTTTAAGTGAATGTGGGATCCACTCCCGCTTTTAACATGAAAGCATTAGAAGATGTGTGGTGTCTATAAAAGAACAGTTGTCATCACCGGGCATTGATTGTCAGGGACAAGGAGCTGCTTGGGTGTGGAAAGTTGGGGCGTTGGAAAGTGGGGTGTGGTGCCCATCTGCAGTGACTGTGAAGTGACTCCAGGATGGACCTACGGGGGCACCCAGAGGTCCTAAGCCCCAGGACTGAGGGTCATGCATCACCGCTCAGGTGTCCCGGGAGGTGCCCTGGGCCCGGGGACCTCAGAGGCAGGACGGCGACACTAATGCAGGAGAGGGAGTCTGGCTCCAGCTTTTCCCATCGGAGGCGATTTTCCTTCACCGGGGGGGGGGTGGCAGGAAAGATGCAGGGGCCCCAAAAGCTTCTACCCCTCACGCCTGGGGCACGGGGGACACTTGGAGGCTGCTGTCACCACTGTGCGTCCAAGGCCATGCCGTCTGCGGGTCAGTGCCTGAGTCTCGCCTCCCTGCTGGTCCCCGAAGTCCCCTCAGAAGCCCTGCCTGTCATGTCAGCATTTGTGTGACCCACCCTGTAACGCCTGCCCCTCTCAGCCCGACATCAGCTTCCTCTTTCTCCCTTGCTGTAGACAGGCTGGATTCCAGTGTTGTGACAGTCATCTCCAGAAACCTGACTTAAGACAGTAAGATGCAAATCGTGCCTGTATCCTGAGGCTTCGGTGGGTGCAGGGCGTCTTGGGCACAGCCAGCTCAGCTGTCTGTGGTCTGAGCAGGAACAGGTGCCACTCCTGCTCGGGGGACCCTGCCCTACACCAGGCTGTTCTGTCCCCCTGGGGGACATGGGGCCAGGTCTGGAGGCATTTTGGGTCGTCACAGCTGGGGGCTGTTCCTTGGCTTCAGCGGGTGGAAGCCCCAGATGCTGTTCAACATCCTTCTGGACACGGGAGGCCCCGACACAGAGAAGCGTCCACTCGCAAGTCCACAGTCTGAGGTCTCCCCTCAGAGACCCTGCCCTCCACACCCACCTCCAGCCAAAGGTCCTGCCTGCCCCAGGGCTCAGGGGAACCTTGCCGGTCTGTGGAACAGGAGAGGGGACTCTCGCCAGCTGCACCACCCTGCACATAGTAGGTGTGCAGTAAACATCCACCAGGGAGGCTCCAGTCAAGCCTGACAGATGGGGTGGTCCATCCCTAGGGCAGGTGACAGAAGGGAAAAGGCTGCCTGCTGGCCCCCGAGCCAGGTAGCACATGTTTGTGCCTCAGTTTCCCCTCCTGTAAAGTGAGGCGCTGGATCCAGGTTCTGTCTACTGGGCTCTGCAGCTTGGACGCTCCTAAGACCAAGGGACCCACCCTGGGGAGGGCGGCTGTGGCTTTGGAATAGCTGTCCAGGCCTGGGTGCCTCCAAGAAGGCTGCCAAGCCCTGCCCGTGCTGCAGGGGTGCGGGGGTGAGGGGCACCTCTCTGCATCTCCTTGTCTTCAGTGGCCGGAGGTGAGGCCTGAGCTCAGGGGAGGGGCTTCTGCCACGAACCCCATGGCGGGGCACAGCACACTTTTCCCACGGAGGACCCCTGGGCCCCTGCATTGTCCCCAGTGGAGTGTGGGCTCACCTTGCAACAGCGACATCGAGAAGCTCCAGCTCCGGGACTGTGCAGACTCTTAACCAGGCAGGCCCAGGCCCTGGGGCACACAAAGGCGGGGCCTGCTCTCCCCAGCTGCCCCTGCCAATGGGGGCTGGACTGTCCTACCCTCCTCCCTTCTACCTCCCCACTGTCTTCCCTCTCCACTGTCACCACTGCCTCCCTCTTCCACTGTCCTCCAGGCACTGCCCTCCCTCCACCTTCCCCCACCCCCACCCCTCCCCATGCTGTCCCCAGGCTCCCCCCGCTCTCCCCCCTCCCCACTGTCCCCTTCCCACTCCCCATGCTGTCCCCAGGCTCCCTCCGCTCTCCCCCCTCCCCACTGTCCCCCTCCCCATGCTGTCCCCGACTCACCCCGTTCTCCCCCCTTCCCACTGTCCCCCTCCCACTCCCCATGCTGTCCCCAGGCTCCCCCCACATGGACTTGACAATGTCCTTCCATGGCTCGCCGGTCTGAGTTTCCATGATGGGCCGGGCCTGCAGCTTTGCTCCCCACCCCTGCCCAGGCTGCAGCTGTCCACGCAGGGAGCGAGCTCCAGCACCTGCGGAGTCCTTCTGTGGGGGCCTCTCTGTGCCGCAGCAGCCAGGGACCTCAGGTGCCCGTGCATGACACCACCGCTCCTTCTCATCCTCAGCCAGCCTCTCAGGATCAGGACTTGGTTTGGCAGCGTTAACCTTAGAGCCTGCGAGGGGCTTCCTCCCGGCGGGCCTGGCCGTAGCCTGGGGAGGCCGCAGCTCCAGACCCCCCTTCCTCTGGGCCTTCCAACCACCGCAGCTACAAGGGAGGGAAAATGGAGTCTTTGTTCTCTGGCTGGGCTGGGGTCTGGGGGAAGCCATGGGCATGAAGACTGTAGTATTCTTTGATGGAGAAGCGGCCACTCCTGGAGACCAGCGGCAAACACAGGAGCACAACGTGGAAGGTGCTCGTGTCGGCCCACACGGGTGATGGGGTCAGACTCAGGAGTCACCAGGGTCAGAGGGCCCAGGCACAGCAAGTCCTGCTCAGCCCCAGACACAATGCATTCCTGTTGCCCTTGCCCTCAGCCAGGCCCCACACAGGCCAGGGAGCACTGGCAAAGCTTGGCGACCCTCGGGGGCCAGCCTCCATGCAGGCTGAAGGTGGTCAGTGGCCCACCTTGGCCCAGGTAGAAAACTCATGGATTAAGATTTCATGCCCGACTCCAAAGGCAAGGGACTTTATTATTTAATTTTTTCTGAGCCAGAGTATCGCTCTGTCACCCAGGCTGGAGTGCAATCTCTGCTCACTGCAACATCTGGGCTCAAGCAATTCTCCTGCCTCAGCCTCCCGAGTAGCTGGGATTACAGGTGTGCGACACCATGCCCAGCTAATTTTTGTATTTTTAGTAGAGACCGGGTTTCACCATGTTGGTCAGGCTGGTTTCAAACTCCTGACCTCAAATGATCTGCCCACCTCAACCTCCCAAAGTGCTGGGATTACAGGCGTGAGCCACCGCACCTGGCTACCAAACACTTTAGAGTCACAGGTTAGTTTTTTCTTTCTTCTTCTTTTTTTTTTTTTTTGGTGGAAGTGTGGGGGGAGTTAAAAAAAAAAACAAAATAAACAGGCCAGGTGCGGTGGCTCATGCCTGTAATCCCAGCACTTTAGGAGGCCTAGGTGGGTGGATCACGAGATCAGGAGTTCAAGACCAGCCTGGCCAAGATGGTAAAACCCCGTCTCTACTAAAAATACAAAAGTTGGCCGGGCACGGTGGCTCACACCTGTAATCTCAGCACTTTGGGAGGCTGAGGTGGGCAGATCACCTGAGGTCAGGAGTTCAAGACCAGCCTGACCAACATGGAGAAACCCCATCTCTACTAACAATACAAAATTAGCTGGGTGCGCCGGGCGCGGTGGCTCACGCTTGTAATCCCAGCACTTTGGGAGGCCGAGGCGGGCGGATCACGAGGTCAGGAGATCGAGACCACTGTGAAACCCCGTCTCTACTAAAAATACAAAAAAATTAGCCGGGCATGGTGGCGGGCGCCTGTAGTCCCAGCTACTCGGAGAGGCTGAGGCAGGAGAATGGCGTGAACCCGGGAGGTGGAGTTTGCAGTGAGCCGAGATCGCGCCACTGCACTCCAGCCTGGGTGACAGAGCGAGACTCCATCTCAAAAAAAAAAAAAAAAAAAAAAAAAAAAAATTAGCTGGGTGCAGTGGTGCATGCCTGTAATCTCAGCTACTCAGGAGGCTGAGGCAGGAGAATCGCTTGAACCCGGGAGGCAGAGGTTGCAGTTAGCCGAGATTGCACCACTGCACTCCAGCCTGGGTGACAGAGCGAGAGTCCGTCTCAAAAAAAAAAAAAGATTTGATACATTGTAATACCTCAAATACTTGTAAGTGAAGCACCCCCGTTCCCATACAGCTGCCACACTCAGAGGCTTCTGTAACCTGCCTGCTCCCAGCATTCTATTTAGGGTCTGGTATGTCCAGAATCTGCAGACACAGCAATTCCTTCCTGCAGCAGCAGTGCGCCTTGTGGAAGGGGTACCATAACCAGGCCATACTGCGAGCTCACACGTGATGACTGAGGCTTCTTCACACAGCAGGGCTCTGGATGTGATACCCAGGGCACACGTGTTTGCACAAGCACAGGCCACACAAGTTATCACATGCTCAGCCCCATAAGCCGTGCTGGACAGGCATGGTCGTTTGCACTCAGGATCCTGTTGAGAACAGCAACCAACTCACCACCCTGGCATCATGAGCCTTGCCACACAGGGGCTCTGGTGGCTTTGGTGGCCTGGGCTGTGGCTTTGCTGCCAGCCACCCTGAGTGAAGATCCGGGTTCTCTGGGTGCTACTCAGCTGCTGTGTGGGGAGCTGGCCTCTGGGGTGACGAGGGCCTTTCCCAACCCGCCCTCAGCCCTTGGACAGCCAGGATCACCCGGGGCTGTCTGCACACAGGCTTCTCAGGGGAGTTCTCAGCTTGTACCCATATCTCCCCAGAATCCTGGAACCTGCTCCTTTTGCTCTTGTGACTGACCGTGTTCTCTATGCACCTTCCAATAAAACCTCTTCATTTGAAAGGAAAAAAAGTCTGCATCATCTGTTTAGGAAGGAAGAGACTTCATGTTGCAATTTTTTTTTTTTTTTAAATAAAAATAATCTCAGCCTGGGCAACATGGTGAGACCCCATCTCTGTAAAACATTTAAAAAAAATTAGCCGGGTATGTTGGTGCACACTTGTAGTCCCAGCTACTCAGGAGGCTGAAGGGGGAGAATCAATTGACCCTGAGAAGTCAAAGGTGCGGTGAGCTATGACTGTGCCACTGTCCTCCAGCCTGGACAACAGAGTGAGATGCCATCTCAATAAATAAATAAATAAAGGACTCTGAAGGCCTTTTTACCATGGTTCACTCTAAGTATTTTTGCTCTAAGGTGTGCTTCCATACATAACTTTCATTATGTCCATTAGGGCCCATAACTATAAAAATCCACAATTAAGTCATATTTTATATACTAATTTGTCAGCCGGGCATGGTGGCTCACACCTACAATCCCAGCACTTTGGGAAGCCAAGACGGGAGGATCGCTTGAGCCTAGGAGTTTGAGACCAGCTTGGGCAACATTGTGAAACCCTCTCTCTACAAAAAATACAAAAATTAGCTGGTTGTGGCGGCGTGTGCCTGTAATCCCAGCTACTCAGGAAGCTAAGGTGGGAGGATTAGCTGAGCCCAGGGAGGTCGAGGCTGCAGTGAGCCATGGTCGTGCCACTGCACTCTAGCCTGGGTGACAGAGCGAGGCCCTATCTCAAAAAAACAAAATAAATAAATTAAAATTAAAAATAGGCCGGTGCGGTGGCTCACGCCTGTAATCCCAGTGCTTTGGGAGGCTGAGGCGGGCAGATCATGAGATCAGGAGATCAAGACCATCCTGGCTAACATGGTGAAACCCTGTGTCTACTAAAAATACAAAAAATTAGCCAGGCGTGGTGGCAGGCACCTGTAATCCAAGCTACTCAGGAGGCTGAGGCAGGAGAATTGCTTAAAACCGGGAGACAAAGGTTGCAATGAGCTGAGATCACACCACTTGCACTCCAGCCTGGGCGACAGAGGGAGACTCTGTCTCAACAACAAAAAAGTCAAGATAACATTTTTCTTAGGTATTCCACTAATTTAGGTATTTAAAAATAACACCCTATGGATGGATAAATCCAGATAATTACTAAATAGAGATTGGATATTGTCAAACATTATTGTTCAAATAATCTTTCATTTCTGCCAAGAAATCCTTTTGAGTAATTTGTGTTTGATCAAATTGCTTTCAACCAAATCATCTATATTTTTTTCTTCTTTTACACATTACCCATATCCCTTTTTCCTGAACCCAGAATTCAATCACTTTGACCCTCTCTGCCTCTCATTCTCTCAAGCCACCCACAGGTGACAATCTTCACTTTAATTTGTCCTCTGCAGGGACTGACAGGAAATGGGAAAAACCTGGCCAGGTAAGCAGGCAGGGAGGCCAGGCTGGGGTCAGGTGTGGGGGGTCAACCACTGAGGTCAGGAGCCCTGCAGGCAGCAAGCCACCATGGCTTGGGAGGGATGGTTTAGAAAGTATCAACAAAGGCTGCAAACAGTGGCTCACGCCTGTAATTCCAGCACTTTGGGAGGCTGAGGCGGGTGGATCACCTGAGATCAGGCGTTCAAGACCAGCCTGGCCAATATGGCAAAACCCCATCTCTACAAAACTACAAAAAAGTTAGCCGGGCATGATGGTGGGTGCCTGTCATCCCAGCTACTTGGGAGGCTGAGGCGGGAGAATCACTTAAACCCAGGAGGCGGAGATTGCAGTGCAGTGCAGTGGCTGAGATCGCGCCACTAGCCTGGGCGACAGAGCAAGATTCCATCTAAAAAAAAAAAAAAGTATCAGTGATGAAATTACCGATGATGGGGTAACCCCAGGAACCTCTCTGCCTCCACCGTAAAGAAGCATCAAGCAGAACCCGGCTGTGTGCAGGGCAGTCACACGCCTTCAGAAGAGCCCAGGTCTGGGCACAGCTGCCCGCTCAGGCCAGAGGGAGGCCTGCCATGCCCCAGGAAGGCACTGGCTTGGAATTTTTCTTCATTGTGAAGAATCATGATGATGAATTAGAATTAGTGAGTTTGGCACGAATGAGGTGCTTCCTCCGGGACGTTGCTGGAGGGCGCTGCTATAGCTGGCATCCCGGCCTGGAGGCACTTCCCCTCTCATTCTTCTCAGGAGTAAGTCCTGGCTGAGACCTGCTCCCAGGGCAGGACTCTGGGCTTCAGGAGCGTGGTCCTGAGCCGCAGGGGCATGATGGCTGGTCTGCAACAGGCTTCACACCCTGTGAACGTGTGGACGCTCCAGAGCCCTGGAATTTCAGCAACGTCAGCCAACGGCCACAGGGACAACCACGGTAAAGCCAGCCTGCCAGGAGAAAAGTAACAGACCAAGCTAAAATCACCTCCGGAACTTCCTGTCTGCCTGGACATCTGTCTACAGGGCCTGAGAGAGGAACTGACACTTTCTCCTCCCGCACAGCCACATCAGGAAACAGCCTCTCCGGCAAAGGCTGCCCAGGCCCACCTGGACTCCACTCAGAGCCTGAGCCCTCGGTTCCCGTGAAGCTCTGAGGGCAGGTTGGCAGCCACAGCACTGGGCCAGGACCCAAGATGGGGCAGGCCAAGACCCAAGATGGGGCAGGCCAGGCCCTCCACCAAGGGCCCAGTCCCTCTATGCAGATGCAGGCCGTGCCTGTGTGTGGCCAGGGGCCCCTGGGACAATGCAGTGAGGAAGGGCAGGTGGATGTGCTTGGACTGAGACAGAAAGCTCCAGGGCAGCGCTTGCCATGAGCGTGGGCACCACCCTCCTCCTCTTCCTCCTCCTCTTCTTCTTCCTCCTCTTCCTCCTCCTCCTCTTTCTTTTCATTCTCTTCCAGGCACTTCCCCTGCAGCTGCAGTGGGAGGTGTTTCCAGATGCTGGAATGTGCTCCTGGGGCAGCAGCTCCCTGTCTGCTGGAGTCTCTCCTGGACTCCTCTGCTGGGCTGTGCACACAGCACCGATCTCAGGGCACAGCCGGTGGGGAGGCCACAGAGGGGAATCCTCTTGTGGCACTGGGGGTAAAGGTCCTGTCTTCCAGCCGGGAGCAACTCCATCCCGTGTGGCCTAAGGCAAAACTTGGAATCCATGTTGAATCCATCCTCCTCTTTTTAGACAATCTAGGGTAACTTCCTGATGTTGCCGTGGCATTTGTAAACTGTCGTGGCGCTGGTGAGAGTGTCTCTTAGCATGCTAATACATTATAATCAGAGTATAAAGAGCAGCCACACGGTGAAACCCTGTCTCTACTAAAATACAAAAAATTAGCCAGGCATGAAGGCATGTGCCTGTAATCCCAGCTGCTCGGGAGGCTGAGGCAGGAGAATTGCTAGAACTTAGGAGGTGGAGGTTGCAGAGAGCTGACGTCACGCCACTGCACTCCAACCTGGGTGACAGAGCGAGACTAGGTCTCAAAAAAAAAAAAAAAAAAAAAAGGCCAGGCGTGGCAATTCACGCCTGTAATCCCAGCACTTTGGGAGACCGAGGCGGGCGGATCACGAGGTCAGGAGATCAAGACCATCCTGGCTAACACGGGGAAACCCCGTCTCTACTAAAAATACAAAAAATTAGCTGGGCGTGGTCGCGGGAGACTGTAGTCCCAGCTACTCGGGAGGCTGAGGCAGGAGAATGGCGTGAACCCAGGAGGCAGAGCTTGCAGTGAGCCGAGATCACACCACTGCACTCCAGCCTGGGCGACAGAGAAAGACTCCGTCTCAACGAAAAAAAAAAAAAAGAGCAGTGAGGATGACCAGAGGTCACTCTTGTCACCATCTTGGTTTTGGTGGGTTTTACCCGGCTTCTTTACCACAACCCGCTTTATTAGCGAGATCTTTGTGACCCCTACCTTGTGCCAACCTCCTGTCTCAACCTGTGACTTAGACTGCCTGACACCCTGGAAATACAGCCCAGTAGGTCTCAGCCTCATTCTACCCAGTGCCTACTTAAGATGGAGTCACTCTGGTTCAAATACCTCTGACAGTGGGGTGGGACCCAGGTACGTCTAACATGCAGCCAGCTCATACTCACTCAGAAGAAGCACTGTGCTGTGCAAATGGCAGGCCAAAGGAAGTGACCAACCGTGACCTCACGGGAGCGGGCTTATGGTGACAGACAGGGTCCCACTGTGATTTTATTGAAAGGAGCCAGAGGTCCAGGGGGATGGGATGGTCTGGCCAGGGGTTGTGATCCATGGCAATAGCCACGTTGGCCATGACCAGAATGGGTGAGGGGAGACAATCTGGGAAGCCAGGGAGGAAAACGCGGGGTGTGCTCACCCCTGGGGCCAACGCTGCACTTGCTGGAGCATGAAGGTCTTCCCCAGGCCTCACCGTGGTCCAGCCCCGCCCAGGGCCCCAGGTGTGGAAACCATTACTAAATATTCAAGATTTTCACAGCTAGTTGAGAACTAGCTGGAAGCTTACAAATGGCCACAGCAGGAGTATGGAGCATTTACACGACAGAAACTGTGAACTCTAAAACCAGGGCTGCGCCTGGGGTGTGTTTTGTTTGGAGCGCCTGCTTAGCCGCACCCATCACTCCTTGCTCTCCCATGGCCAGCCCTGGGCCCACGACCTTCATTCATTTATTTATTTATTTATTTATTTATTTATTTATTTATTTATTGAGATGGAGTCTCGCTCTGCTGCCCAGGCTGGAGTGCAGTAGCGCGATCTCAGCTCACTGCAACCTCTGCCTCATGGGTTCAAGTAATTCACCTGCCTCAGCCTCCCGAGTAGCTGGGACTACAGATGCGTGCCACCACGCCCAGCTAATCTTTGTATTTTTGGTAGAGACGGGATTTCACTATGTTGGCCAGGCTGGTCTTGAATTCCTGACCTCAGGTGATCCGCCTGCCTTGGCCTCCCAAAGTGCTGGGATTACAGGTGTGAGCCACCACGCCTGGCCCAAATTATTTATTTATCTGAATCTTTACATTTCCTGTTGCGAAGTTCCACGCTGACAAATGCTGTTTTGTCCAAAAAATCCTCAGGACAAATTGGCCAAGGGCATTTTCCTTAAATAACAATCCTTTACGTGGGGCCCATGGTTTATTTGCAAAATCCATGAATGAATTGTCAGTGTCTTTCTTAGTGACTGCTGCATGACTGTTTTCCAAAGGCCCCACCCTGGACACAGACCCCCATGTCAGCCTCAGCTCTCCCGAGCAGCTGGCCTCACTCCCGGGCTGTCCCCAGGGAAGCCCCCAGAGAGGTGTGTTATATTTTCAAGAAAAGGCCCTCAGCTCCTGAACATGTAACTTTTGTGAATTCAATGACAGTGACTCCTTTTGATAAAGGGAGTTTCCGTTCGTTTGTTTTAAAAAAATTTTTTTAACGGTCTCTATTTTTAACACTCTCAGCTGAAGCCCCAGGGTTGGCTTCATGAGGCCCAGGGTCCAGGACATCTCCTTTCCCATGAAACTGTTCTGCTGAAGCACCTGGGGGGTGGGGGGGCTTTGTATTCATTCATCCCACATTCACTCAGTCATTCTTTCATCCCATAGTCACTCATTCATTCAACACACATTCACTCATTCATTCATCCCACATTCACTCACTCATTCTTTCATCCCATAGTCACTCATTCATTCAACACACATTCACTCACTCATTCATTCATCCCACATTCACTCACTCATTCGTCCCACATTCACTCACTCACACATTCACCACACATTCACTAGCTCATTCATTCATCCCATATTCACTCACTCTTCATTCATCCCACATTCATTCACAGGCATCCATCCATTCATTCCACATTCATCTGTCCCTGACAGATGTCATGTGTCAGGTGGTGGGACCTGTTCCAGGAATTGGAGACAGAGGGCAAGCCATGCAGAAGGCAGGTAAACCAGACAGTGATGGAGTGACCTGGGCTCTGGGAGAGAATCAAACAGAGGACTTATCAAACTGTGAGTGTTAGGGAGGCTTCTGAGGAGGTGACATTTGTCAAACCTATGACCTTGTGTCCTGTATCCTTCCATCCATTCATCCATCCCTCCCTCCCTCCCCTTCATCTATCCATCCATCCCTCCATCCATCCATCCCTCCATCTCTCCATCCATCCATCCTTCCCTCCTGTCTATCCCTCCCTCCCTCCATCCCTCCATCCATCCATCCCTCCCTCCCTCCATCCTTCCCTCCTGTCCATCCCTCTCTCCATCCATCCATCCCTCCATCCCTCCATCCATCCCTCCTTCCCTCCCTCCATCCTTCCCTCCCATCCATCCCTCCATCCCTCCATCAATCCATCCATTCCTCCCTCCATCCATCCCTCCCTCCCTCCATCCTTCTATCCCTCCATCCTTCCCTCCTGTCCATCCCTCCCTCCATCCCTCCCTCCATCCCTCCATCCATCCCTCCCTTCATCCTTCCCTCTCATCCATCCTTCCCTCCCTCTTGTCCATCCTTCCCTCTCTCCCTCCCTCCTTTCATCCATTCCTCCCTCCCTTCATCCATCCCTCCTCCTTCCATCCTTCCATTTATCCATCCCTCCTACCCACCCATCCCTCCCTCCCCTCCATCCCTCCCTCCCTCCCTCATCCCTCCCTCCATCCCTCCATCCCTCCATTCCCGTATCCCTCCCTCCTTCCCTCCATTCATCCATCCATCCAGCCAACCATCCATCCTTTTGTTTGCTCCTGTCCTGGGTGCCGGGAATGTGTGGCCTGCAGTGTTCACACCCCCTGCTGTGGCACCATGCCTAGCTGGAGAGACAGACACATGTAAGTCACCAGTCATCTCCCCAAGGGGTGGGCCTGGGGCTGACGGAGAAACCCAGAATGTTCTTCCACAGTGGCTGGGGGATGCCAGCTGAGCAGGGGACTCTAGAGAGAGGTTGGGGGAGCAGGGCCTGTCCATGCAGAAATCTTACCCATGGTGAGTAGGAACTTCCAAAGGTGAAGGACAGTGGGCTTTTCTTCAGGCTGATGGATTACTTTTTAAAATCATAACATGTCAGGCATGGTGGCTCATGCCTGTGGTCCCAGCTACTCGGGAGGCAGAGGCAGGAGGATCACTTGAGCCCAGGAGTTTGAGACCAGCCTGAGCAATATAGCAAGATCTGTCTTTAAAATAAAATAATAACATCCAGTTATCCCTCGGTATCCTCTGAGGATTAGTCCCAGGACCTCTGTGGATACTGAAGACCCCAGAATAAAATGGCGCAGTGTCTGCCTAGCACCTGTGCCTACCTTCCCGCACATCTTCCTGCATCCTGCAAACCATTGCTAGATCACTTATCAGACCTAACACAACGCAATGCTCTGTCAATAGCTATACTGTATTTTTTATTTGTGTTCTTTTTTCTTGCTGTATTGTTCTTTTGTTTTGTTTTGTTTTTCTTTTTCAAATAGTTTGCATATGGGTTGGTTGCGTCCAGGGATGTGGAACCCTCGGGTCTGGAGGGACAGCTGATCTCTCAATAGGTGAAAATGTTCCCTTTACCAGGAGAATGTTTTTGCCACTTTTGCTCTGTCTGCTCCTGGATCCGATCTGTGTCATTTTGCCCAGATCCTGGGCCCACTCCCAAGGAGGGCTCCCCCAGCTGCAGGGGTGAGGGCCTGTGCTGTGTGGGCGTGTGGCTCATCTGCCAGCAACCCACGATTGTTCCCTGGGGCTCTGCCACCCCCAGCTGACTCCTCTACACAGGCTCCTGATTCCTTGGGCAGGCCGTGTTGGTGGGGTGTATCCCAGAAAGGCATTGTGTGGGGTGCTGGTATCGCCAGGGGCCTGGGGTCCCCGGTCTCCTCTGTGACTTTCATGAGCAGAATGGAGGTATCCAGTCTCTCCTCATGTCACCACACCCCGCTGTCAGGAAGGCACAGGGTCTCAGGTTCCTAGTGTTCCCAGAACCTGCCTGCCAGAGGGCTGCAGCTCAACTGCTGTTAGCGTGGGTGGCTCTGAGTTAATGGCCCATTTTTCTGTGCAGTGCGTGGGGGGCAGCCTGAGCCTCTTACTCAGGTTGAACAGGAGCTTGGGGAACCCTCTTCCAGACCCTGAAGGGGTCCTGCTGTGCGTCCCGACCAGCACTCATAGGGTCTGTTCTGTGGTCCTGACCAGCACTCATAGGGTCTGTTCTGTGGTCCTGACCTCACTCAGGCCCTGCTCTATAGCGAAGAAACAAGCTAGACCTTTCTCCTCTGATGTGGAGACGGGAAAAAACAAGTTTTAGAATAACATGCCCAGAATGACCCCACTAGGAACAATCGATTGTAGGACTGGGAGGATTTGAACATGTGCAAGCAAAAGGAGGCACCAGAGGGCTGTTCAGATGGATAACTGTGCAGGTGGGCATTCGTGCAGGTGGGCATCCATGCAGGTGGACATTCACGCAGGTGGGCCTTTGTACAGGTGGGCATCCATGCAGATGGACATTCATGCAGGTGGGCCTTTGTACAGGTGGGCATCCGTGCAGGTGGGCATTCATGCAGGTGGGCATCCGTGCAGGTGGGCATCTGTGCAGGTGGGTATTCGTGCATGTGGACACAGGTGGGCATTCATGCAGGTGGACATCTGTGCAGTGGACATCTGTGCAGGTGGACATTTTTGCAGGTGGGCATCTGTGAAGGTAGGCACTTGTGCCAGTGGACATGGGTGCAGGTGGGCTTTCAGGCAAGTGGTTATTCATGCAGGTAGTCATCTGTGCAGGTGGATATCAGTGCAGATGGGCATTTGTGCAGGTGGACATCCATTAGCTGTCACCCTTATACCCACCATCCCCATCCTGAGGATCCAGGGCCTCCTTCCTTGCAATACGTCCCCCACTGTCACCTCAACAGGTAGGCAGGTCCTTACTACCTGCCTCTGCCTGCCCTCCAGGTCAGCCTCCCAAGTTTGGGCCTTCTTGTCGCCTCAGACTCACTTGCTTTCCAGCAATATGGCTATGTCACAGGCCCACATCCAAAATCCACACAGCCCACAGCACATGCAGGACAAGGGCAGCCAGTCAAGGTTGTACAGTCAGTCAGGGCTCACTGCTCCCTCCCCAGCCCTCCCTTGCCCTCTGAGAGACCCTTTTCTTACCCACCCAGGTGTCCATCCACCTGCCCTGGGGTCCCCTCCCCTCCTGTACCCTTGCAGCTCCCATGAGCCTCAGCCCCCTCCAAGCCCGTCTCCCCAGCAAAACCTTCCCTGAGACTCTAGCCCTTCCGTTTCCGCTGTGATAGGGTCTTACCACATCTGCAGAAGATTCAGTGTCTCCCGGCCCTGAGGCCCTGATGAATCACCCAGGCCTGGGTTCTTCCTGGGGACGGAAGACACTGACGGAGGCCACGGGGCCCACTTCCCTGTGAATATGAATATTCACATCCTCCTCCTTCGTGGCTCTTCCAAGCACAACAAATGTGCAGGCCAGAAGGACAGGCAGGATGATGATGTGGGGGCAGGAAGGGCTGAGAGCAGCTGCCCCCTGGGAGGGAGAGGGCCAGAGAGAGTGACCAGAGGTTCACAGACATAGACACGTCCCCACCATGGCCGGGGCTGGAAAGGAACAACCCAAAATGTCTCTGGACTTTGTCAAGTGTCTCCTGGGGTTTAAAATGGCCTGGGGTGAGAAGCTCTGGTCCAGGCAAAGTTGTGTCCCTGGACAATGACTGTGTCCAAATCGTACCCCCTGCCCAGGGTCTGAGTCATCCAGTCGTACCACAGTGGTGGCTCTTCTGCATGTGGACCAGAGACACCTGTTTTCCCTGATGCCCGACAGTGTTGGGGATGAACAAATGAATGAACAAACACTGCAGAGGGGAGGCCTCCCTCAGCCTGGGGCTGCTTGCCCACCTTCCCTGTGTGTCCTCCTGCCCCCAGCCCTGGAGGAAGCCCACGGTCTCACTTCGGAAAACCCCTCCAGAAAGCCCGGGACAGAGCAGGTGTGTGGTTCGGCTCGAGGAGGAAACCGGAAGCGACCATGTACCCATGCCTGGGCAGCCACCTGGAAACGCGGTCAGATGTGACCTCTCCACAGACTCGGGGGTGCTGGGCTTTGAGCAGAAGCGGCCGGGTGGTCCTCCTGGGTGCCTCAGGGGCCCGGGAGCATGGGTCAGGGCAAGTGGCTGTTCCCTGGCCTCAGGTGACCTAGGTGCCCGGTGAGTGAGGCATGGCAGGCGATACTGCACCCCACCCGCCGCGTACACCTCTGGAATAGCGATTGCCATGATCGATGTCAGTAGCCCGGGCTGGGAGCCGGCAGGTGGGTGTGGCGGGGTGGAAGGAGCTGGTGTGAGAGGAAGTAGGGCAAGCGGGGGCTGGGAACTGGTTTGGGAACAACCGCAGCCTGGTCAGGAGGACCCACAGGGCCTGGACAGGGGCTGGAGCTGACCGCTGACTGACCAGCTTCGCTGCAGCCACGTTCCTGCAGGGGACACAGACCCACCCACATTAGAAAAGTGACCCCTGCACCCCTAGTCAGCCTCCCGGAACGGCCATCACCACTGTTTCCTGATTCGCTGGTGCACGTCTCCCCCACGGGGCACACGTGCGTGAACTCAGGCCTGAACAGAGCTGCTCACAGCACCCACTTCCCTTTCGGTTTTAAAGCTGCTGTGCCCGGGGGAGGGAAGCCTTCCCCCAACGGGCGTTCTTATTTGTTTTCTTAATCACAGGTAATCAGAACTGAGCAGATGATTGGGTCACAGCCAGGAGACTGATTTTGTATCCAGAAGTTTCTGTTTCACAATCGCTAAGCTACTCATGCTCAAAGATTAGTGTCAACAAGAAATAAATAGACTCTGATACAGATATAAAATGAACGTACGTTCAAGATTTCCTTCAACTCATTGTTGGTGCAGAAACCGGTAAGATGCACCAGCCAGGTCAAAGGAGAAGTGACAGAGGCACCTGTGTACATGGAGTAAAGGGATGCAGGGACCCTTCACACACGAGGACTGGCTCTCCCACCGATGGGCGGGTGGTGGGAACTCGTGGGCAGCCGCAGGCAGAGCCCATCTGCATGCTGTCCAGGCAGTCCAGACTGTCCAGGCTGCTGCAACAGAGGACCACAGGCGGGGGCTAGAAACTGCCGATGTTTGTCCTCGCACAGTTCTGGAGGCCAGAGTCCAGCATCGAGGCGTCGGCAGGACTGGCTCCTTCTGGGAACTCGGGGAGAATCCGGTCCAGCCTCAGCCCCTTCTGGCACAGCCGGCAGCCCTGGTGTCCCCCTATCAAGGCTGCAGTGCTCCAGTCTCCGACTCTGTCCTCCTGTGGTTTGCCTCTGCAGGCCCCAAATCTCCCTCTCGTTCCTTCTACACGGGTGCTAGCGTCGGATTCAGGGTCCACCCACATAACCCAGGATGACCTCATCTCAAGAGCCTTAATTTGTCTGGGTGTGGTGACTCACATCTGTAATGCCAGCACTTTGGGAGGCCAAGGCAGGCAGGTTGCCTGAGGTCAGGAGTTTAAGACCAGCCTGGCCAGCATAGTGAAACCCCGTCTCTACTAAAAATACAAAAATTAGCTGGGTGTGGTGGCAGGCGCCTGTAATCCCAGCTACTCGGGAGGCTGAGGCAGGAGAATTGCTTGAACCCAGGAAGCGGAGGTTGCAGTGAGCGGAGATCGTGCCACTGCACTCAACCCTGGGCAACAAGAGTGAGATTCCGCCTAAAAAAAAAAAACAAAAACAAACAAAACAAAACAAAAAAAAGAGCCTTAATTTAATGACACATCTACAAACACCCTATTTCCAAATAAGCTCAACCCCATAAGCATGAGGGTTGGGACTTACACATAGCTTTTGGGGGCCACTGTCAACCCACTACAAGTGGCTATAAGCAAGAATTATCTGCATTGCTCTCTGTTATCTGTAATGTACAGATTGGAAAATCGCTCAAAGGCAGTGCGAGGCTAAAATCAGAAAACCAGAAGGGGGATGGCTCCCACTGCAGGCACCCAGTCCTCCTTCAGGCTCGGCTGCGTGTTCCAAACATGCTCACACTCACTTCTCAGGGTCATTCCAAGGCCCCCAGAATGGCTGCTGTGTATTTTTTTTTTTTTTTTTTTTTGAGACAGAGTCTTGGTCTGTCGCCCAGGCTAGAGTGCAGTTGCAAGATCTTGGCTCACTGCAACCTCCGCCCCTGCAGATTTAAGCAATTCTCTGCCTCAGCCTCCGGAGTAGCTGGGATTACAGGCGCATGCCACCATGCCTGGCTAATTTTTTAGTATTTTCATTAGAGACAGGGTTTCACCATCTTGGCCAGCCTGGTCTTGAATTCCTGACCTCGTGATCCACCCACCTCGGCCTCCCAAAGTGCTGAGATTACAGGCGTGAGCCTGGCCCGCTGTGTCTTTTTACGCCCACCCGTCCCTGGGGGCTGCAGGCACAGGCCCTGGGGGCCTGGTCAGTGCTGTTTGGGCAGGGGGAATCCTGGATCTGGAGAGGGGAGGGGTCTGGAGCACGGAGGAGCCAGGTGAGGGAGGCTGGGGTAGGGAGGCCTCCAGGTGCAGGCAGGGTGGATCCTGGGACCGAGTGATGCCAAGAGCCTGCTCCGCTCCGCCAGCACCCAACAGCTCTTCCCTTTCTCTCCCAGGCCTCCTGCCTTCCCTCTTCCCTCGTCTTCCCTTCAACACCAAGACTGCAGGCATCACCCCCACCCTAAGAGCCCCGGCAACCACCCACGCCCTGTCCCTTTCCCCTCCCCCTCCCCCCTCCCTCCCTTTTTCCCATGGGCGCTGGAGCTTGCAGGGCACCTGTACCCGTAGCTCCCTCTCCAAGTGCTCCCCCAACACACGCCCTCCTCACTTTCATCGGGCTCTGCTCAGAGAGACCTACCGATGTCCAGCACCCAGGGTCGCAATACTGCTTGAGCTGAGACCCTGTCCTGTCCAGCCCTCGGTTCCAGTGCCTAGAAGGGCACCCGCCCTGCAGCCATCCCCCTCTGCACCACAGGTACTCAGCAGGCAATGGCTGCAGGTGGGCGAGGGCACCCTCACCATCCACCTCAAGTGCAGACCTGCCAGCCTCACACTCAGCCCTTGGGCCTGGCTGGGGAAGTGTCTGGGGCACAGAGCCTGGCACAGGGCAGGCCCCTCCTCCACATTTCACAGATGTCAGAGGAATGAGGAGGAGCGGAAGGAGGGAGTGAGCAGCCATTGCCAGAAGCCCGTGGGAAATAGGGATCCTCGGGTAGATTCTGGCTCACGGAGATCAGAGGGGCGGGGCCACCAAGGAAGGGTCTGGGGCTGGAAGCAGCTGCTGCTCATGGAAGGCAGCTGGATGGAGGCAGCCGGGTCAGGCAGAACAGGCCTGAAGAGAGGGGCCATGGGGTAGGGACACCAAAGGAAGAGGCAGCGGTTGCCCTGGCCAGGGCCCACAGCAGGTGCAGGCATGGCTCTGGGCTGGCTCACCTGGCCCCCAGCACCCTCCCGGCAGAGCCCCCGCCCACAGCTGCTCCACAGGGGGTGCCAGTGGGTGTCAACCCCCGGCAGTGGGGACACCAGGCCTCTGCTGAGCTGATGTGGGGGGTGCAGGGGCAGCCCTGGAGTCCCAGCAGGCTGCGCCCTCTGTCCTGGCCTCGTCCCTGTGAAACTGCCTTTGCAAAAATTATAACAGCCATTATTCTGGAGGCCACACAATTTGCAACTTCCCCAATTACTCCTGAGGATGAATCACTATTGTAGACCCTAAGATCGGCCTTTTGAGGTGTCTTTTCAGGTTTTTGCATTTCTGATGACGATGGCTCCACCTGGATTTGAACCCATCAACCCCCCCTGCCCGCCACGAATGGGTCCTGCAGCCCCATCCAGAAGCAGACTCCCTGGCCTGCCAAACTATCCTTGAAAAATCCGAGCCTGAGAAATTTTGGGGGAGATTGATTTGAGTAATAACTCCGTCTCCCGTGTGGTGTGGCCAGCCCGGTGTCTATTAAACTCTTTATAGCAATGCCTTGGGCCCAGTGAAGTGGTTTTGTCTGTGCAGGGCAGGAAGAGCCCATCAGGCAATTACACCTGGAGGCCCAACCCTGAGCCTCCCGCCCTCTCCAGCGTCTGCAGAAGCTGACAGAGCCTCTGCTTCGGGATTCCTGGTGTGTCCGGAATTGGTGGGTTCTTGGACTCACTGACTTCAAGAATGAAGCTGCAGACCCTCACAGTGAGTGTTACAGCTCTTAAAAGCAGTGTGGACCCACAGAGCAAAAGAACAAAGCTCCCACAGGGTGGAAGGGGACCCGAGCGGGTTGCCGCTGCTGCCTCAGGCAGCCTGCTTTTATTCTCTTATCTAGCCCCACCCACGTCCTGCTGATTGGTAGAGCCGAGTGGTCTGTTTTGACAGGGCGCTGATTGGTGTGTTCACACACCTTGAGCTAGATACAGAGTGCTGATTGGTGTGTTTACAATCCGTGAGCTAGACATAAAGGTTCCCCACATCTCCACCAGAGCAGCTAGATACAGAGTGTTGATTGGTGCACTCCAGCTAGACACAGGGTGCTGATTGGTGTTTACAATCCGTGAGCTAGACATAAAGGTTCCCCACATCTCCACCAGACTCAGGAGCCCAGCTGGCTTCACCCAGTGGACCCTGCACCGGGGTTGCAGGCGGAGCTGCCTGCCAGTCCCTTGCCGTGCGCTCGCACTCCTCAGCCCTTGGGTGGTCGATGGGACTGGGCGCCGTGGAGCAGGGGGCGGCGCTCGTCGGGGAGGCTCGGGCTGCACAGGAGCCCATGGAGGGGGTGGGAGGCTCAGGCATGGCGGGCTGCAGGTCCCGAGCCCTGCCCCGCAGGAAGGCAGCCAAGGCCCGGCGAGAAATTGAGCACAGCGCCAGTGGGCTGGCACTGCTGGGGGACCCAGTACACCCTCCGCAGCCACGGGCCCGGGTGCTAAGTCCCGTATTGCCCGGGGCCGGCAGGGCCGGCCGGGTACTCCGAGTGCAGGGCCCGCCGAGCCCACGCCCACCCGGAACTCCAGCCGGCCCGCAAGCGGCGCACACAGCCCCGGCTCCCGCTTGCGCCTCTCCCTCCACACCTCCCCGCAAGCTGAGGGAGCCGGCTCCCGCCTTGGCCAGCCCAGAAAGGGGCCCCACAGTGCAGTGGTGGCTGAAGGGCTCCCCAAGTGCCGCCAAAGTGGGAGCCCAGGCAGAGGAGGCACCGAGAGCGAGTGAGGGCTGTGAGGACTGCCAGCATGCTGTCACCTCTCACTGGGCTGTGGTCAGGGTGGACCTGGGGACTCCCGTGCTACGGGGCTACTGGTCTGCTCCCCAGAGGCTGTGGGCAGAAGCTGAGACCTCTGAAGAAATCCTAAGGATTTTCAGGAAACCAGTGCATGTTTTCTCTTCTCTAACCATGCACAGGGGACACAAAGCCCCAAATAGTGGGGCCACTGCGATTCGTTTTCCAGAGAAGGACGCTCCGAGTTTGCACTCTGACCGCACTGATGGGGCGGCGTTCCTCCGGCGTCCACGGCTCCCAGCAAAGCAGACCAGCACCGCCCCCACGCACAGCTAGGCCCAGCCCAGCCCCAACACCGGCTGCCGAGCTCACCAAGATGAGGGCTAATGGCTCTGGCCATCGGCCTGCAAGCATTTACTGAGCACCTACTGCATGCTCAGTGCCCACAGGCCAAGAAGCAACGAAGACAAAGTCTCTGTCCTTAGTTCAGGGAAGCCACTCCCAGCAGGGTTCTAGGAAAGAAAGAGCCCGGGGCTGGAGGAGGCGGTGTCTGGTTTGCATAGGGGGCAGGGAATTGGTTTGACCAGGTGTATCATTCACATAGTCCGTGAAAAACCTGGCCCTCCCACCTTAGTCCTTTAATATGCAAATGTGGGTTGCCATGACGTTTTGAACACATGGTGTTATGTGGGGGCGGCCATGACACCTAGTACACCTGTCGACAAGGAGACGATGTGGGAATCGCCATGTTGGGTAGACCCAGTGTCTATTTGCCCGCGTTTGCATATTAAAGCTTGCTGGCCTGGCTCTTTAAGCCGCCTTTCTGATAGTTTCCACCTAGAACCTTTACCCTGTCTAGCTGCCTAAAAATTATTAGTCTTTTTTTTTTTTCAAGACGAAGTCTCACTCTTGTCCCCCAGGCTGGAGTGCAATGGTGTGATCTTGACTCACTGCAACCTCCGCCTGCCAGGTTCAAGCGATTCCCCTGCCTTAGCTTCCCGAGTAGCTGGGATTACAGGAGCCTGCCACCACGCCCGGCTAATTTTTGTATTTTTAGTAGAGATGGGGTTTCACCATGTTGGCCAGGCTGGTCTCGAACTCCTGATCTCAGGTGATCCGCCTGCCTTGGCCTCCCAAAGTGCTGGGATTACAGGCATGAGCCACCGCACCCGGCCTAAAAATTATTTCTTAATAACTCCTGTATTACTATCACAAAAGACTCTGAGAAACCACAACGCTGCATGAAGTCCACTGCAACCATAGACAGAAAATACTGTGGGGACATCTGCCCAGGAACTGTGGTCCAACCCTGGACTGGCACCCCTCCCCGCCCCCGCTGATGCTTGTAGACAAGGAGAATCGCCTCAAAACAATGGTGTGATCCTCGTTTTCCCTTTAAAAGCCTTTGTCTCCCTTTGCCTCCCTGAACACGCACATAGTCTACCACAGCACGTGTGTTCCGACCGCAATGCCCTATCTTTGAATAAATGTCGTTTTCTTTCACAGAGCCTCTCTGTTATCTGTTGACAAATGTAATCATAGCACAACACTGGTCTCTGTTGTAATCCATATTGATTCAGTCTCAACGGCATACACACTGTGGAGTAAAAGCCATGACATGGAGGCAGGGCGTGGGGCTCACGCCTGTAATCGCAGCACTTTGGGAGGCCGAGGTGGGCGGATCACTTGAGGACAGGAGTTCGAGACCAGCCTGACAAACATGGTGAAACCTCGTCTCTACCGAAAATACAAAAATTAGCCAGGCATGGTGGCGTGCATCTGTAATCCCAGCTACTTAGGAGGCTGAGGCAAGGGAATTGCTTGAAGCCAGGAAGCAGGGGGTGCAGTGAGCTGAGATTGTGCCATTGCACTCCAGCCTGGGCGACAGAGTGAGACTCCATTTCCAAAAGAAAAATCATGACATTGAGAGGATTGGGGGAGGAAATGTGGTTGTATTAAAATGTAACCACGTGTCACAGGAAGCCAACGCATAAAGTCCAAAATGATAAACCGAGAAGCTGAGCGTGGATGCGCTTTCCCTTCTGCTGCCGTGTTCCCTCTCCTCCCTGAGTCCTCGGCGGGCTGGCAGACGCGGCTCTGCCGTGGCCCACTCTTGGGGTCCCTGCAGTAAATCCAAGTGCCTCCAAGGGCATCCGAGTGACCAGGGACTAGTGAGTTTTCTTTGAGTTGTAGGGCTGTGGCAGGCTGCCTAGAGACCCCCAACATGGGCTCATTCTCCCTCCTTCTCTGCCAAGAGAAGAGCCGTGACCCCCAGGAGGAATCCTGTGTGGAGTGTCTGGCGTTGGATCTGACAGTGATCCAGGGATTTCTTCTTCTTTGAACAGTGATGGCCCAAGGTCAATCCTTTCCTACAGAATCAGCCTTCCCAGTGTCGCCACGGTGGACGGCCTGAATTTATCACGCGTGGCTCTTGCTTGTGACATTGCCACGTGTGGGAACTACTGTACATCAGATGCCTGCCCCAGCAGCCTGGCTGGTCTCAGAGAGACATGCTGCTCACCAGCCCTCCCGGTACCTCAGGGACCAGAAGTGGACAAGGGGCCCTGTGCCTGGACCGGCTATCCCTGGGCGGCAGGCCGGGGCCTCCTCCATCAGGCCTGCATACCGCTGGGACCACAGGTGAAGGGAAGGTCCCAGGAGGTGACACTGTCAGAGCCGATGGCCTTGAGACTGGTGCCGGGCTGCAGAGAGAAACGCGTCCTCGGCAGCGCTGACACAGACGCTTCACTGTGGGAGCCTTGGCCACGGCTCTGCCCTAGGCGGTGATTATGAGGAGACCAATTCTAGGAAATTGGAGGAAGGAACAGCAAGTTCTCTTGATTAAACTATGAATGAATTAAAAAATGTCTGTAAGCGGACAGTTTTCTTCCTTGGACGTTTCTGTGACTCTGGGAGCTGACTATATGGCTTCAAACCAACCCTGAGCCTCCACCCCAGGACAGAACGCAGGGCTCCTGGGTGAGTGCACCGAGCTGAAGGAGCTGAGAGCGGTCCATTGCCAGGTGGGTCCACTGGGGCATCTCACCTGAGCCTGCCTCCAGGGTAAGGCTTGGCCTCAGGGATGGAGAGTGATGCCACACACTGGGGGTCCTGGATTCTATGGGCAGCGAAGCCGTGTGTGCTACATGAACAGGCCCGGCTAAGAGGTCCCCATCCGCCCTGTGTGACCAGGATCAGCTCATCGGTGCTTCAGGGCAGGATGACCCCACCTGCTCCCTGACAGACAGGTCTGGCCGTGAGTGACAAACCCGTGTAGGCTTCCAAGGCCTCAACAGTGCATGTGTCTTGCTCCTGGAGGGGCCAGAGGAACTGGTGCTCTGTGTCCCCACGAGTAGGATGAGGACCGTCTCAGACAAACGTCCCTCAAGGCCTGTGTCCTCCCACCAGGAAGCCACAGACAAGGCTGAAGCCGGGCCTCCCACAGCCAAAGACGAGCTGTCCTGGGACTGAAAAGAGGAAGCAAGCCCAGATCCCCACACCTCCCATCCTGACTCTGGCGTCACTGAGGTGCCTGCCCCCGTGTCACGGCTGTGGGTGTTGTGCTGATGCAATCTCAACAGCAGAGAAGCACGCACATCCTGCAGGCCCACATGGGCCCCTGACATGGCAGATGGGGCCCTGGGGGACCAGCCCAGAGTGCCACTAGTGCCCTCCAGCCAGGCTCCAGCCACCCATGTCTTAGAACAGGGCCTTGCTCTCAGCACCAGGGGCGTCTTTGTCCTGGGGCCATCCTGTGCATTTAGGATATTCAGCTACACCCTGGCCTTCACCGTCCAGGTGCCCGTGGCACCTCTGCCCCAAGTCATGACAACCAAACATGTGTCCAGACACTGCCAGTGTCCCCTGCGGGGTAAAATTGCCCCTGGTTGAAAACGACCACTTTAGAATTGACGTTACTAACTCATCACCGTCGAATCTAAAAGGTTGAAAGGTTTGTGCATAAACACGGGGACCGAAATTCTCAACAAACGCTGTAAGTTGGCAAAATCGCAGGTAGTTGAAATTCCTAATTATATCTTTATTACCAGTGGAGAGAAGCTCCCCTAGGAAGTGGCAGATCCCACGGGGATGCCTCACAGTTTCTCATTATTGATCACACTCTACATAACCAGAGCTCTGTTTTGCATGGGATTTTAGTGCGGTCAGTACAGTTTTAGACAAGACCGCTTTTGTTAATGGAAATGTTGGTTCTAAAATTTGATCCTGGAAGTTGGATCTTTCTTGCACCTATTTTTGGAAAATCTGCTCTTTTGATTTTTGTGGGTGTGTGAATGTGTATTCTATGAATCTTTTATAAGATGGTGTTGAATGTCCCAGATCATAAATAAGGTGTTTACGCCACTTCTGTGAGTGGATCAGGACCAGACAGCCAGGTTTTATTTCTATTTGGCCACCAAGAGCGCCCATTCCATGAAAGCCAACTCGTGGCTCCTTCTTGACAGAGGCATCTTACAAAAAAAAAAAGACGGCTCAACAATCACTGTTAGACTCGATTAAAAATAAATATCTAAGAGCAAATCTGCTTGAGGCTCCTGACATTCCTGGGCAGGGTGGGGGCTTCCTGGCTGGAGCCATCCCACTTCTCAGAGGGGTCTCTGGCTCTCAGACAAGCTCAGGATGTGTACAAGCATTGGTCAGGGCCGGGAAGGCCATCACCCAAGACAACGTCTGTCCCGAGAGTACATGCGAGATTTTAATATTTGTTTTATAGGCCATTGTGGTTTACTCTTGTTTCCTAGGAGGAAGCATCAGGAATGGTAACAATTGAACCAAATCACGAAGAACCACGAAGAACAACACTCTAAGGGAATCTTGTGTTCTGAAAAAAAAAAAAAAAAAAAAAAGGTGCAACTTTGGTTTTCCTGGCTCCATCTGGTCAGCAGCACTGCCCTTGGTGGGTGCCCATGACCCATGAAGCCCTTCCCAGCTCTCCCAGCTGTGAGCCAGACACTGGCCCAGTGGGGAGCACTGATGGCTTTGGGAAGGTGGGCCCACCCTGTCCGTGTTCAGCGAGCACAGTCCTTGTGACCCGGTGCGTCCTCCTTGTGTTGGGGGCCCCCCACCAGCTCAGCCCAGACTCAGGCTGCAAAGCACCCTGCATGGCTTTGGTCTTCTCTTCTGGGAACCCCTGAACCCCAGTGCAATGGGCTTCTCCTCCCCACCCGGCGCAGATCCCAGCTGGGTCGCCCAGACCCCAGCTCTCAGCCTCTTCCTGGAGCAGCTGCCCTGGCCCACGGGAAGCGGCCTGGAGCCCAGCTGCACAGCCTGGACCAGTGTGTTGACTCTGCAATTGCCAGCAGGGACATGATGTCGAAACACAACACCCTCCATGACACAATCCAAATGGCCCTCTTACTCTTTTTTTTTTTTTTTTTTTTTTTTTTTGAGACGGAGTCTTGCTGTGTCACCCAGGCTGGAGTGCAGTGGCGCGATCTCGGCTCACTGCAAGCTCCGCCTCCCGGGTTCAGGCCATTCTCCTGCCTCAGCCTCCCGAGGAGCTGGGACTACAGGCGCCCGCCAACACGCCCGGCTAATTTTTTGTATTTTTAGTAGAGACAGGGTTTCACCGTGTTAGCCAGGATGGTCTCGATCTCCTGACCTCGTGATCCGCCTGCCTCGGCCTCCCAAAGTGCTGGGATTACAGGCTTGAGCCACCGCGCCCGGCCTCCTCTTACTCTTTTAAGTAGCAAAATAAATACCAGCATCAAGGTTCTGGATGGAGACCACTTCATTTGCTCACATATTTTTGCAAGCCGTTTATTAGGATACTGCTTAAATAATTACTTCTTGTTTTTATTTGGCTTTTCCTAAACATGGTCTTGTTAGGCGAGGTTTCATAACCACCACACAACTGTCTTTGTTCTCACGCTGCTGGAGCATGTTTTATGGGCATTGTAATAATAGCTGTAGTTTCCAGCGGCTGCAGTAGCTGACTAGTCTGTGGATTCAGCAACACACATTTATTCTCCCATAGCCCTGGAGGTCAGGAGCTCCCATCCAGGTGTTGGCTGGGTCCCACTCCTCCTGGAGGCGCGAGGGGAGCATCCGTGTCCCTCTTCCCACTTCTAGGATCCGCTGCACCCCTTGGCTCAGGCCTCTCCTCCCCTCTGACCTTGGCTTCCTCTGCCCGACTCTGACCCCTTGCCTTCCTTTTACAATGACCCCGTGATGACCTGGCGCCACCCAGCTAATCCAGGGAGGAGAAGGACCCTGTGATGACCTGGCGCCACCCAGCTAATCCAGAGAGGAGAAGGACCCTGTGATGACCTGGTGCCCACCCAGCTAATCCAGGGAGGAGAAGGGAATACTGAGCGTCTTTTCATTGTAAGCTTTTCAGATTTCTTTGGTTTGGTTCTTTTAAACTGAGTCACGCATGGATGTATGGATGGACGGATGAATTGAGACAGGATCTTGCTCTGTCATCCTGGCTGGAGTGCAGTGATGTGATCACGGCTCCCTGCAGCCTTGACCTCCCATCTCAGCCTCCCGAGTAGTTGAGACCACAGCCCCATGCCACCACACCATGGCTAATTTTTTATTTTTACTTGTATAGAGATGGGGTCTTGCTATCTTGCCCAGGCTGGTCTGGAACTCCTGGGCTCAAGTCATCCTCTGGCCTTGGCCTCCCAAAGTGCTGGGATTACAGGCATGAGCCAGCACGCCCAGCTTGCCTGTATTTTTAAAACAGATAATGGTGGCTATCAAATCACTGGGGTTTTGAATACATTTAAAAGAGTGACTTCATGGTTCTTTCTTACACATTGATTTTATAATATATCAGAAGTTATATCCTTTGCAACTACTTAAGCTTACGATGAGAAATTTTAGCTGTTAGAGACTGAATGTGCACATGGACAGCGGCCAGCCCAGCTATAAAAATGGAACTCCACCTCACATCTGCAGCACCCAGCCCAGGAGGCCGCCCCCCTGCCCCCATAAGCAGCCCGGGAGGTCGCCCTCATCCCTGGTAAGCAGCCCAGAGGCCGCCTGCTGTGTTGATTCATAGGAAGGGAGACTGTCATCTCCAGAGAGCATCCAGGAAGCTAAACAACAGCTCCTGTTACCGTCAGCTCCAAACAGCTGGGACTGGATTAATACATCAAATGACAAATGTAATTCATTCATTGATTAGCTTCCCTAATTTTTGCTCCCACTTTTTTTTTTTTTTTTTTTTTGAGACAGAATCTTGCTCTGTTGCCCAGCCTGGAGTGCAGTGGCGTGATCTCGGCTCACTGCAACCTCTGCCTCGAGGGTTCAAGCGATTCTCTCACCTCAGCCTCCCGAGTGGTAGGGATTACAGGTGCCTGGCACCACACATGGCTATTTTTTGTGTATTTTTGTTAGAGATGGGGTTTCACCATGTTGGCCAGCCTGTTTTCAAACTCCTGACCTCAAGTAATCCGCCAGCGTCGGCCTCCCAAAGTGTTAGGATTACAGGCGTGAACCACCACACCCAGCTTCGCTTTAAACTTAGGACCAACCAGAGAAAGCCACTGTGCAGCCCTCACCAATCCCACAGCAAGCCTGCTGTCTGGTGATCCACCCCCGCGCCTGGCTGCCTGACTGCCCAGGGCACACCTGTGCCTCCACTCTCCGACTCCGAAGCTTCCCCTCCCTGCCTGCCTTTGCATCTCTGCCAAACACAAAGGCCAGCACCAGGGGCCTCTGCACAGACCCGCCCCCCTCCACCAGCCCGAGCTGTGGATCCCTGCCTTCATCCTATCACATGACACCCTTGGGTGCGGACCCCCGTGTGCTCATGCACAGTGGCGGAGGGGGGGTCTATTGTCAGCTGTGTGTCCAGGGAAGAAGGGTCGCCTCCCATTACAAAGGCCTGAGGTCCCTCCTTGGCCCCTAGATGTCCAGAGAGAGCCCAGAGCCCGAAGCCCTGAGATGTGAACTGTGTCCTGTGTCCTGAAGCCACTCGCGGTCACAAGTTAGACCCAGAATGACTCGCCGTCAGAGCGGGCAGGGAAAGCTGGCCAGGCAGCCCAGCAGGGAGCAGCCCCAGGCACGTGCCCAGGCAGGGAGGCTCACCCCTGGGGTCTAGGGGGACTGGCCGAGTGGTGGCCTCCTGGCCCAGAGGCAGCCCAAGGCCCTACAGAGGAGGACTTAGGATAGTGCTGGGAAGCCCCATCAGACTTTCTGGCTCATCACACCTCGTCCTGAGGGAAGAAGGACAAACCGCATGCAGTCTTTTGAAATAACACCATTGTCCCTCATCTCCGTCCTGATGCCTCAAATCACAGAGCTTCCTGTGTGCTCTACAATGGCACTCCCCAGCCTTTTAGGCACCAGGACGTTTCCATGGAGAACAATTTTTCCATGGATGCAGGTAGGTGGATGATTTTGGGATGAAACTGTTCTATCTCAGATCAGGCATTAGATTCTCATAAGGAGCACGCAATTGAGATCCCTCCCCTGCACCCCTGTGAGACTCTAATGCGGCCGCTGATCTGACAGGAGGTGGTGCTCAGGCTGGAATGCTCCCTGCTCCCCATCCTCACCTCCTGCTGTGCGGCTCCGTTTCTAACAGGCCACAGACCAGTAGTGGTCTGAGGCCCGGGGGTTGGGAACCCCTGATGTGTAAGTACCAGGTGGTTGGGGGTCCTCCTGACTTGTAGGTGCCCAGTGTGGGCCAGGCTCGGCTCGACCTGGGTGTACGCAGCCCACGCCAGCCCCACCCAGCCCCACTTTGTCTGGGTCCCCTGGGGCCAGTGTGTGCCAAGGACGTGGAGGGCCCTGTGCCACTGATGGGACAGCAGTGGAATCAGACTAACAGTGGTCCTCTCAGCAGAAACTCTACAAGCCAGAAGAGATTGGGGGTCAATATTCAACATTCTTAAAGAAAATAATTTCCAACCCTGAATTTCATATCCAGCCAAACTGAGCTTCACAAGCAAAGGAGAAATAAGATCCCTCTTACTGGGGCCCTGCATCCCAACACGGTGGAGGACTGCCTAGGCTCAGGGGAGAGAAGACAGGAAGGGCGGCTGAGAGTGGTGCACACACCACGTCACAGATGCACTGCAGACCCCCTCACACATGTAAGCACGGGGCATAAGCATGGCCTGAGTCTATGGATGGAGGGAGGCTCCCAGGCCCAGAGCACACAGCAAGCCAGGTCCCAAGGCCAGTAGACAAGAGGTTCCTGGCCTGGATGATGAACACAGAGACATACGCCCATGGGACAGGGCCACCATGGCCAGAGGACAGGAGCGAGAATGGTGTTGCCGGCCGGCCGGACAGACAGGCAGAGGCAGGCCAGGCAGAAGGAGCCAGCTGGGTAGCCTCTAAACCGCTAGGAATGGGTAGAATCCATGAGCAGCAACGATGCAGGATTCTCACAATCCTTCCATTTTCCAAGTTAGTATTGAGCCTGCTAGGAGCTGAGGATAAGGCAACACATGAGATAAGTTTCCAAGGGTCAAATTTCCATCTGTGTGTGGAATTTGTGTTGTTCATAGATTAGATTAATCAAGTGGTTTCAGATGTCTGGGTCTGTCTCTAAGTCTGTTTACTTGCAAATCCAAGCCAAGGTTAAACAAATGGCCTTCATTAAACCTTTCATTTGATCTCATGTCCACAGTCTGCCCTGCCAGTAGTTTACAGCCAGAGGCAAAGCAAACCAAGAACGCAGAGCCACCTACAGGGAAAAATCCTGGTTAACTACTTCTTCTCGGAAAAGCCCATCACCATCTCCATGCTCAAGAGAATAGTGCTGGACCCCTACCTCACACCATGTACCAAAACTAACTCAGAACAGACCAACAACCCAAATGTAACAGCAAAAACTATAGAACTCTCAGACAAAAACCCAGGGGAAAAGCTTGACAACATTGCTTTTGGCAGTGATTTCTGGGATATAACACCAAAAGCACAAACAACAACAGAAAAAAAACATTAAATTTAAACCATCTGTGCACCAAGGACACTGAACAGTGAAAACACAACCATGAAATGGGAGAAGGTAGGTGCAAATTGTGTATCTGATATGTGATGAATATGCACAATATGATTATTTTATTTTTACTTTTTTTTGAGATAGAGTCTCGCTCTATCACCCAGGCTGGAGGGCAGTGGCACAATCTTGGCTCACTGCAACCTCTGCCTCCCAGGTTCAATTGATTCTTGTGCCTCAACCTCCCAAGCAGCTGGGACTACAGGCATGTGCCACCATTCCCAGCTAATTTTCAGTAGTAGAGACAGGGTTTTGCCATGTTGGCCAGGCTGGTCTCAAACTTCTGGCCTCGAGTGATCCACCTGCCTCAGCCTCCCAAAGTGCTGGGATTACAGGTGTGAACCACCACGCCCAGCCATGATTATTATTTTTTAAATATAGAGACCGGATCTTGTGCTATGTTGCCCAGGCTGGTCTTGAACTCCTGAACTCAAGCAATCCTCCTGCTTTGGCCTCCCAAAATGCTGAGATTATAGGCATGAACCACCACGCCCGGCCCAGAATATGACTTTTTTTTTAATTGGCAGAGACAAGATCTCGTTCTGTCACCCAGGCTGGAGTGCAATGGCACAATCTCAGCTCACTGCAACCTCCGCCTCCCAGGTTCAAGTGGTTCTTCTGCCTCAGCCTCCCGAGTAGCTGGGATTACAGGCACCTGCCACCATGCCTGGCTAATTTTTGTATTTTTAGTAAAGATGTGGTTTTACCATGTTGGCCAGGCTGGTCTTGAACTCCTTACCTTAGATGATCCACCAGCCTTGGCCTCCCAAAGCACTGGGATTACAGGCGTGAGCCACCGTGCCCGGCCAAAATGTTAAATTCTTTACAGATATGTCAAAGTCAGCATTAAACCGTACTACATAGAAAAAAACAAAAATTTACTAGAAATCATTCAGTGAGCCAACTCTTTGTATCAGTCATTATTATTACTGTTATTACTGTTTTGAGACACGGTCTCATTTCCATTGCCCAGACTGGAGTGCAGTGATGTGATCACTACTCCCTACAGCCTCAACTTCTTGGGCTCAAGTGATTCTCTCACCTCAGCTTCCCAACTAGCTGAGACTACAGGCACCTGGCTAATTTTTGTATTTTCAGTAGAGACGGGGTTTCACCACGTTGCCCAGGCTGGTCTCAAGTGACCCGCTGCCTCGACTTCCCAAAGTGCATAGTCATTTTTAAAGTAAAGTTTAGGGATAATCAATTATTTCTATTAGAGTTGTGATTTTAAGCTGGGAGATGTTAAGCAATTAAGTTTGTGAAGCTATTAGAATGTTTAAGTGCATTTGGTTCGCTATGAGCTTCATTTATTAAAAGGGTAAGAGTAATTTAAGTGTTGGACAAGTCTGGCTGTTTTGCAAATGTTTCCTGTCAGGTATTTGAAATGCTTAAAAAGAAAAATGAATACATTAAATTATAATCAAACATTAAAAACATAAAGGGAATTTAACTTTAATAAAAAGCCTATCAACAATGATACATCTACAAAGAGGCAGACGTTCCAAGTTGGGAAGATGGGGAGGTTACTTACCCGCACTGCTCCTGAACCAATTAACTGGCAGACTTGTTTTCAAACAGTAAGATACAACCTGGTACAGAATATTCCGGCACGGTGGGGGAGGGATCACATTTCCTGATGAGGACTGCAATATTGGGACTAAAACCGTGTGTGAAGCCTGAACGGCCTCAAAATCATCTGTTCCCTTCTCATCTCTCCCAGAAGCGTCCGTGACAGTCGCTGTCATGGAAGTCACCTCCCAAACACCACAAGGGAGGGCCGTCCTTCCCACAGGGCGGCCACATGGCCACCCAGGCTGGTCCCGGGAGACCTTGGACCCAGGCTGGTGCCTGCCCCAGCTCCTGTCCCGAGACGTGGTTGAAAGTGGGCATCTCACCCAGGCTGGGCAGCAGTGTCCACCCTGGGACTTTTGAGACTGAAGAAAACAGTCAAGTTCATCCCCATGAAAAGAGAGAGGGCTGCTTTTCCAGCAGAATAGAAATCACCAAACTCAATCCTAGAAGACCTGGAAGATTCGAATAGTCCAACTTCCACAGGAGAAATTAGAAAGGTGATGGATATTTATCTTTAAGGAAAATGCAGCCCAGCTGAATTTTATTTAACCTTTAAAAAGATAATTCTAACTTTTCCAGGCCACAGAAAAAGATGGGAAACCTCCTATTTATGAAGGCATAGCTTTTGTCAAGGGAGCATACAGGGCCACGTGCAGTGGCTCAAGCCTGTAATCCCAGCACTTTGGGAGGCCAAGGCGGGTGGATCACCTGAGGTCAGGAGTTCAAGACCAGCCTGAACAACATGGAGAAACCCCGTCTCTACTAAAAATACAAAATTAGCCAGGTGTGGTGGCACGTGCCTGTAATCCCAGCTACTCAGGAGGCTGAGGCAGGAGAATTACTTGAAACCGGGAGGCGGAGGTTGCAGTTAGCCAAGATTGTGCCACTTCACTCCAGCCTGGGCAACAGGAGCAAAACTCCATTTCAAAACAAAAAAAGGTGGGTGGGGGGGGAGCATATAAAATGATAAAGCTATGTTGCTTGTACCTATAGATGCAAACAGTTTGGATAAAATGTTAGCAAAAATATACTACCAATGTGTCAAAATCATCACACACCACCCCCAAGCAGGTGGTTTATTTTAGGAATGCAAAAATGGTTCAAGAACAGGTCACTGATCAGCATGAAAAAGAAATTAGTGGACCAGGAGCAGTGGCTCACACCTGTAATCCCAGCACTTTGGGAGGTCGAGGTGGGTGGACCACTTGAGCTCAGGAGTTTGAGACCAGCCTGGCCAACATAGTGAAACCCTGTCTCTACTAAAAATACAAAAATTAGCCAGGTGTGCTGACAGGTGCCTGTAATCCCAGGTACTTGGGAGGCTGAGGCAGGAGAATAGCTTGAACCCGGGAGGCAGAGGTTGCAGTGAGCCGAGATCGCGCCACTTCACTCCAGCCTGGGTGACAGAGTGAGACTCTGTCTCAAAAAAAAAAAAAAAAAAAAAAAAAAAAAATTAGTGAAAGCAGAAAGATGCAGAGAACTCAGGCTTAGCAATCCTTACGCGGCTGCTCCTGAGTGGCCTGAGGGCAACTGTAAAGGGTGCTGGGCCCAGCCACCCACAGAATGACCAGGAGCTCAGCCCCAACACGGCCTCACCAAGGTGGGCCTGGCATGCAGCATGAAGTCCTGGGGAGGGGAGGGTCTGTCCGGCCTCCGAAGGGACCCTGAGAGTCCTGGGCAATAGAAAGTTCTGGGCATTGAGTTGTTAGAGGGACCAAAGGTGGGGAAAGAGCGTGTCTGTGGTTGGGATGCGTGGGCTGCAGGCCACAGCCAGCACACTCCTCCGTGCAGATGCAGACAGGGAGCTTGTCAGCAGGGCGATCTGTGATCCCAAACCAGCCTGGAGCAGTGGACCCTGGGCAGCCTGCCAGCCTCAGACTCTGGCCTCGTCCCTCCTCCCTGCTCCTCTCAGGGGCTGGACACTGCCTCCTTCCCCTCTGGCCCCCTCTGATCCAGTCTCCAGGGGTGGGGACCTCAGCCAGCTGATGTCCAGGTGTAGGTGGCCCTAGCCACAGATTCACACTCCTGAGGCAGGCTTCGGACGGGCCTGCCTGGGACCCATGCCCGCCTCAGTTAGAGGTCAGGGCCCGGTGTCCCGTGGACAGGAGGGCAGATGCAGAGAATACCCTCCCCACCCCTCCCCACCCCTCATCCTTTCTCGGCCCCTCAGCAGAGGCTGGCAGATGTCATGCCAGGCTCAGTGGGCAAGGACCACGTCAGCCAAGGCTATGCTCTGGTAGGGCCTAAACGCAGCGGGATGCTTTATGTCTGCTTGGTGGTCACAATCGTCGTGAAACAAAGCCAAGGAGCTCATGCCTGTGGGGACCCTCCCCTGAGGGTCACGGGTCTACCCCGATCTTAGTCCTCGAGCCAGTCTGTGGAGGGAGTGCTCTGATTTCAGATGGGAAACCGAGGCAGGGAACGGCTATGCAGCTCACCCGGGGCCAGGCTCGGGCCAGTGCTCCTGTCCGGGGATAGGTGCCATCCTGGGTGTGGCTCACCACGCTGCATTCATCGTGCGTGTCTGCGGCCGCGTTTGTTGTGCATGTCTGTGTGGACACGGCTCCTCCAGGTCCAAGGAGCAGGAGCAGAGCAGGCCCCAGGGGGCAGGAAGCTCCGTCCTCACTGCCCCACACACAGTGCAGAGGACCCATAGGTGGACACAGGTCTCCGCTAGTTGAGGCCGGCATGGCTTGTCCTCCTGCAAACGTCCAGCCCCGAGGGTGGGTGCTCAGGGCCATAGGCGGTGAGGGCAGCTCTGGAGGATCCTGGGGCTTGGCACCTCGGGGCAGGCAGGGGCTTGCAGAAGAGAAGCCAAGGTCACTGCTGGGGAAGCAGCCGGCACCAGGGGCCACTGCCTGACGCACCATTGCAAGCAGGGTGTGGGGCTGTCCACCAACCCCAAAAGACTACCAGCATGCCCCCTGCCTCCAGCACCACCCTCCCAAAAGACCACCAGCATGCCCCCTGCCTCCAGCACCACCCTCCCCATCCACAGCCTCTGTGCTGGTCCTGGCCGCTGGCCAGGCTAGCATTGGCCCCCGGAGCTGGTGGGAAAGGGTCCTGTGTCTCAGGCTGCCCTCTGCTGTCTTCAGGGCTCAGAGGCTGGGATGAGCAGCCTTTGTACCAGGTGCTGGGGGCTGACAGCAATGAGGGCCAGGCTCCAGCATCACCAGGACTCGCCTCTTTGGGTAAAACACTTTCTCCAAAGGGCCCCGTGGCAGACGCAGCAAGTGGAGCAGAAGTCCCCATACCTGGGGTCTGGCAGGGAGGGGCCTCACTGGGGTTTCCTGGACACTGGGGCGGATGGGGCTGCTTCAGTGGGAGGTGAGTGACCAAGGAGGAGGAGGGGCGCTGGGACCCGCAGCCCCTAACATGAAGGCTGAGCGACAAGGGAGACAGGGCCCCAGCAGGGCACCCGGAAGGCACCGGGGACACAGAGACCACAGAAAGCTGAGGGACAGTTCCTGGCCAGGGCATCCTCTTCCCAGGTAGCAACAGCCTTCCCTGACCTGGACAGTGGCAGCCCCTGGAGGGGGCAGCTGTAGGTAGGGGCTGGAAGCCTGGGCAGGGGCCAGGATGAAGTGGGGCCAAGGCCAGCACCAGAGGAGCCCATTCCCAAAGGGCAGGGCCTGGCCCAGCCCCGTGGCTTTGCTGTGATGGAGTAAACGCCACAAAGTCCCCCATGGGGTTTCCCGGGGCTGCTTCCAGCCCAGTCCCCCTAGGCAGCTGCAAAATTAAGTTGGCAAACACCATCTGCCGAAAGAGCAAGTAGGAATTCAACCATAGTGGAGTGAAAAGGAGGAGAGGCTGGAAAAACCCACTCTCCCTGTTCAACAGGGAAAGTCCCAGCTGAATCACACTGATTATTCACGAGGAAGAAAAGGAAAACTGACAGAGTTATAAAAATATTCCGTTGTATCAAACCAGGAAAACACACTACTCAAACAACCTGCGGATTAAAAACACTTTCTGAAGGAAGAAAGAATACATTTAGGTGCTAGTTTCACTGGATAAATTCAGGAAAACATTAAGTGTAGGCACTGGGTGCTGAGATGTCAGATGAAATTGATGGGAATGGAACAGCAGCTAGTGAGATGTCACATGAAATAGATGAAATAGACGGGAATGGAACAGGAGCTGGTGAGATGTCAGATGAAATAGATGAAATAGACAGGGATGGAACAGAAGCTGGTGAGACGACAGATGAAATAGATAGGAATGGAACAGGAGCTGGTGAGACTTCAGATGAAATAGATGAAATAGACGGGGATGGAACAGGAACTGGTGAGACATCAGATGAAATAGACAGGAGTGGAATAGGAGCTGGTGAGACGTCAGATGAAATAGATGGGAATGGAACAGGAGCTGGTGAGACGTCAGATGAAATAGATGGGAATGAAACAGGAGCTGGTGAGACGTCAGATGAAACAGATGAAATAGGGATGGAACAGGAGCTGGTGAGACGTCAGATGAAATAGATGAAATAGACAGGGATGGAACAGGAGCTGGTGAGATGTCAGATGAAATAGATGAAATAGACAGGGATGGAACAGGAGCTGGTGAGACGTCAGAGGAAATAGATGAAATTGACAGGGATGGAACAGGAGCTGGTGAGACGTCAGATGAAATAGATGAAATAGACGGGAATGGAACAGGAGCTGGTGAGATGTCAGATGAAATAGACGGGAATGGAACAGGAGCTAGTGAGACGTCAGATGAAATAGATGAAATAGATGGGAATGGAACAGGAGCTGGTGAGACGTCAGATGAAATAGATGAAATAGATGGGAATGGAACAGGAGCTGGTGAGACGTCAGATGAAATAAATGAAATAGATGGGAATGGAACAGGAGCTGGTGAGACGTCAGATGAAATAGATGAAATAGATGGGAATGGAACAGGAGCTGGTGAGACGTCAGATGAAATAGATGAAATAGATGGGAATGGAACAGGAGGTGGTGAGACGTCAGATGAAATAGATGGGAATGGAACAGGAGGTGGTGAGACGTCAGATGAAATAGATGAAATAGATGGGAATGGAACAGGAGCTGGTGAGACGTCAGATGAAATAGATGAAATAGATGGGAATGGAACAGGAGCTGGTGAGACGTCAGATGAAATAGATGAAATAGATGGGAATGGAACAGGAGCTGGTGAGACGTCAGATGAAATAGATGAAATAGATGGGAATGGAACAGGAGCTGGTGAGACGTCAGATGAAATAGATGAAATAGATGGGAATGGAACAGGAGCTGGTGAGACGTCATATGAAATAGATGAAATAGATGGGAATGGAACAGGAGCTGGTGAGACGTCAGATGAAATAGATGGGAATGGAACAGGAGCTGGCGAGACGTCAGATGAAATAGATGAAATAGATGGGAATGGAACAAGAGCTGGTGAGACATCAGATGAAATAGATGGGAATGGAACAGGAGCTGGTGAGACGTCAGATGAAATGGGAATGGAACAGGAGCTAGTGAGACATCAGATGAAATAGATGAAATAGACAGGGATGGAACAGGAGCTGGTGAGATGTCAGATGAAATAGATGAAATAGATGGGAATGGAACAGGAACTGGTGAGATGCCAGATGAAATAGATGGGAATGGAACAGGAGCTGGTGAGATGTCAGATGAAATAGATGGGAATGGAACAGGAGCTAGTGAGACATCAGATGGAATAGATGAAATAGACAGGAATGGAACAGGAGCTGGTGAGATGTCAGATGAAATAGATGGGAATGGAACAGGAGCTGGTGAGATGTCAGATGAAATAGGTGGGAATGGAACAGGAGCTAGTGAGACATCAGATGGAATAGATGAAATAGATAGGAATGGAACAGGAGCTGGTGAGATGTCAGATGAAATAGATGGGAATGGAACAGCAGCTGGTGAGGCGTCAGATGAAATAGATGGGAATGGAACAGGAGCTGGTGAGGCGTCAGATGAAATAGATGGGAATGGAATAGGAGCTGGTGAGGCGTCAGATAAAATAGATGGGAATGCCCGGGAGGCAGAGCTTGCAGTGAGCCGAGATCGTGCCACTGCACTCCAGCCTGGGTGACAGAGCAAGACTCCGTCTCAAAAAAAAAAAAAAAAAAAAAAAAAAAAAAAAAAAAAAAAAAAGATTAGACGGGAATGGAACAGGAGCTGTTGAGACATCAGATGAAATAGACGGAGATGGAACAGGAGCTGGTGAGACATCAGATAAAATAGACAGGAATGGAGCAGGAGCTGGTGGGACATCAGATGAAATAGATGGGGATGGAACAGGAGCTGGTGAGATGTCAGATGAAATAGACAGGAATGGAACAGGAGCTAGTGAGATGAAATAGAAGGTGATGGAACAGGAGCTGGTGAGGAGTCAGATGAAATAGATGGGAATGGAACAGGAGCTAGTGAGACATCAGATGAAACAGAATGGGATGGAACAGGAGCTGGTGAGATGTCAGATGAAATAGATGGGAATGGAACAGGAGCTAGTGAGACATCAGATGAAACAGAATGGGATGGAACAGGAGCTGGTGAGATGTCAGATGAAATAGATGGGAATGGAACAGCAGCTGGTGAGGCGTCAGATGAAATAGAATGGGATGGAACAGCAGCTGGTGAGATGTCAGATGAAATAGACAGGAATGGAACAGGAGCTAGTGAGATGAAATAGAAGGTGATGGAACAGGAGCTGGTGAGGAGTCAGATGAAATAGATGGGAATGGAACAGGAGCTAGTGAGACATCAGATGAAACAGAATGGGATGGAACAGGAGCTGGTGAGATGTCAGATGAAATAGATGGGATTGGAACAGGAACTGGTAGACATCAGATGAAATAGATGGGGATGGAACAGGAGCTGGTGAGATGTCAGATGAAATAGATGGGAATGGAACAGCAGCTGGTGAGGCGTCAGATGAAATAGATGGGAATGGAACAGGAGCTGGTGAGGCGTCAGATGAAATAGATGGGAATGGAATAGGAGCTGGTGAGGCGTCAGATAAAATAGATGGGAATGCCCTGGAGGCGGAGCTTGCAGTGAGCCGAGATCGTGCCACTGCACTCCAGCCTGGGTGACAGAGCAAGACTCCGTCTCAAAAAAAAAAAAAAAAAAAAGAATAGACAGGAATGGAACAGGAGCTGGTGAGACATCAGATGAAATAGACGGGGATGAAACAGGAGCTGGTGAGACATCAGATGAAGTAGACGGGAATGGAACAGGAGCTGGTGAGACATCAGATGAAATAGACGGAGATGGAACAGGAGCTGGTGAGACATCAGATAAAATAGACAGGAATGGAGCAGGAGCTGGTGGGACATCAGATGAAATAGATGGGGATGGAATAGGAGCTGGTGAGATGAAATAGGCAGGAATGGAACAGGAGCTGGTGAGACATCAGATGAAATAGATGGGGATGGAACAGGAGCTGGTGAGATGTCACATGAAATAGACAGGAATGGAACAGGAGCTGGTGAGGAGTCAGATGAAATAGATGGGAATGGAACAGGAGCTGGTGAGGAGTCAGATGAAACAGAATGGGATGGAACAGGAGCTGGTGAGATGTCAGATGAAATAGATGAAATAGATGGGAATGGAACAGGAGCTGGTGAGATGTCAGATGAAATAGACAGGAATGCAACAGGAGCTGGTGAGATGTCAGATGAAACAGACGGGGATGGAACAGGAGCTGGTGAGACATCAGATAAAATAGACAGGAATGGAACAGGAGCTGGTGAGATGTCAGATGAAATAGACGGAGATGGAACAGGAGCTGGTGATATGAAATAGGAAAGGAACAGGAGCTGGTGAGACATCAGATGAAATAGACGGGAATGGAACAGGAGCTGGTGAGATGTCAGATGAAATAGACAGGAATGGAACAGGAGCTGGTGAGACATCAGATGAAATAGACGGGAATGGAACAGGAGCTGGTGGATGGACATGAATTAGCTGAGGGCAGGTGCGAGAAGGCGATCTCAGGAGAGACCCAGCGGCAGCTTTCAACGACACTGGGAGCTGAAGGAACAGCACCCACGCAGCACAGGGCCGGACCAGGACGCTGAGACACAGGTGGTGGCAGCCCCACGCCCCACACCCCACGCCCCATGCCCCAGGGAGGAGGAAGGCTGAGATGAGGAAAGAGAAAGCAGACATGAAGGACGGAAGCCAGAAACCTGCTGGGCGAAGGAGCAATTTTCCAGATAAAGAAACTCGAACAACAGGAACGGCGCAGCCATAGAGTATGTAAGAGAAGGAACTTCTAGAACTGAAGACAGATGTGAATCTATTTAATCAAACGGCTCACAGGGACAAGCAAAATTAATGAAAATGAATCTGGTGGAAATCTTCCACTTCAAGCATAAAACACCAGACAAGCACAGAGAGAAACTGAGTAGCCCAACGGCATCCTGTGCCAGGAGACCACAGAGACCACGGGGTGACAGCCGGAGCTTCATGGCTGCAAACCCACCAACGCCAGGAGACCACAGGGCAATGGCTGGAGCTTCATGGCTGCAAACCCACCAATGCCAGGAGACCACGGGGCAATGGCTGGAGCTTCATGGCTGCAAACCCACCAATGCCAGGAGACCACAGGGTGACAGCTGGAGCTTCATGGCTGCAAACCCACCAACACCAGGAGACCACGGGGCAATGGCTGGAGCTTCATGGCTGCAAACCCACCAACGCCAGGAGACCACCGGGCAATGGCTGCAGCTTCATGGCTGCAAACCCACCAATGCCAGAAGACCACGGGGCGACAGCTGGAGCTTCATGGCTGCAAACCCACCAACGCCAGGAGACCACGGAGCAATGGCTGGAGCTTCATGGTTGCAAACCCACCAATGCCAGGAGACCACGGGGCGACAGCTGGAGCTTCATGGCTGTAAACGCACCAACGCCAGGAGACCACGGGCTGGAGTCTCACAGCTGCAATCCCAGACTTCTGTGCCTGGCCGGGTCACTATAGGGAGACCTGCTGCACCAGTCCAGGCAACAGAAAAAAACATTCTCAGCTACATAGAGGCCAGAAATTGCATCAAGAACATTTCCTTCCCAAAAAGCCAACTCAAAATTAATTATTTGAGGCAAACGAGGTGACTCCAAACAAAGACCCATAAACAGGGAAGGGCAGGCAGGCAGTGGTGGCCGGGGACATGGAGATGGCTTGAGCTAGAATTGAGTCCACGTGGATTTTGTGAATAAAATATAAGAATTGCAAAATAACAATCACTAAAACTTAAAACCTCCACCTTATCAGGGACGACGGCTCTTTAGGGGTGTTGTAGTGAGGCCAAGATAGACTTCTGGATCGAGGTTCTACCAGTGATTTAAAATTAGGATGTTGAAATTTGGCAGAATGACTTAAGTTTTAGAAAAAAAGGAAATTGGGTCATTCGCTTTCCAAAGGAAAACTGTCCCGTGATGGAATACGTAGTCGTTTGTGTCTGCAACAGTGAGCGTCTGTAATCCTTGGGAACTTCACATTCTCAGCTTCACTTCATCCCAAAGAAAGTCATGGGAAATGCCAGTCACTCTGGAATGTTCCCAAGTGTGCAGAGACTGAGAGGCCTCCCACCAAGCTCACCTGGCCTCCTTCCCCAGCTGCTTCTCTCCCGTCTCACTGCTCTACTGAGCACTAGGGACTTCAAGACCTCCCTCCAGCCTCTGAGCTGCTGTGAGTCCCACTGGGGCAGGGCAGGGGCAGCCTCGTGGCTGTCCTGGGTGTCATGAAAGGCGGTTTGGTGAAGCTGTTGGTAACAAAATCCAAATGCCAGGATGGAAGAGTGATGTGGTGTCACCAGATGGTAAGGCAGACCCCAGGCCAGCTGGCCCCAGCCCACCCGTCACCGTGGGCACTGGCATAGTCACCCTGAGTGTGAAGGCAGGCAATTCCCTGCCCGGCTCTGAAGTTGGGCTGCCCAGACTGCTGGGCTGGCTCTGCCGTTGGGCTGGGCCTCAGCTTCCTCACTGCGGAGAGGGTGACAACACCCTGGCCCACGTGTGAGGGAGTGGGACACATGAGCCGGCAGGCGGGAGGTTCGCTCATGAATGCTTACCAAGGCCTCCTCCATTCCAGGCACCTGCCCAAACATGGCCCTTGCACGCATCCCGGGACCCCACATCCACACTCAGTGACGGCCCCATCCTTATGCTCCAGATGAGGAAACTGAGGCACAGCGCTGGAACCCAGAGCCTTCTAGTTTGGGCTCCACAAAAGGCCTTTTGATTGAATTATGCTTTGAAAAGTCAGGTTTCTCTGGCAAGGACAAGTGGGAACCATGCCCAGTCTGAGGCTTCGTGCCTCACCACTGCCCCTGGTCCTGCAGCTGCCTGGTGCCACCACCCAGGGCCACGGCTCCTCCAGGGCCCACTCCTTCCTCCATTCGGGAGATTGCTCTCTTCACGTTAGTGCATGAATCCCACCCTGGGTCATGGAGCCAGCATGGCTGGAGCTCGGAGGCCAAACGCAGCTGAAGACAAGATGGCTCAGGCAGGAGCCCCGCAGAGCTCATCCCCGTCCATCCAGGCTACAGTGGGGGTTGGGTGGGGACATTCCTAGGGGGCGAGTCTGAGAGAAGCATGAGAACCTGACCCCGCGACCCCCAGAAACCAGACTGGCTCTCTTGGTACAGCGCTAGTCTGCGGAGTGGGCCCATTCCCATGGTGTAAACACCCCCACCGATGCTGGCTTCCAGCTGCTGACATGCTGTCACTGAATGTGGAGCTGGGAAGTATTGTTCCCTTTTGGCTTTTGAGACATGCCAGGCCCAGTGGACCACTTCAGGCTGCAACACACGCAGGGCAGGGTGTGGGCTGGGGCATGGCCTGAGTCTTCAGTGCCAGGGCATCAGAACACCTGGGAGTCCCTTGAGGATAAAAAAGGAGACCCAAGCCAATGAGATGGACACACAGCCCCTGCAAACTGAAGGTCCATCTTCATGAACTTGATGATCATCTGTGGTGTTGGGTGATTTTTGTTTGTTTGTTTGTTTGAGACAGTCTCACTCTGTCGCCCGGGTTGGAGCGCAGTGGCATGATCTCGGCTCACTACAACCTCTGCCTCCTGGTTCAAGTGATTCTCCTGCCTCAGCCTCCCAAGTAGCTCAGATTACAGGTGCATGCCACCGTACCAGCTAATTTTTTATAGTTTTCGGTAGAGATGGGGTTTCACCATGTTAGCAGGCTGGTCTCAAACTCCTGACCTCAATTGATCCACCTGCCTCAGCCTCCCAAAGTGCTGGGATTACAGGTGTGAGCCACTGTGCCCAGCCTGGGTAATCTATTTCAATTTAACAAACCAGCCCAACACTGCATGGCTTTAAACAGTAATAGCCGTTTCTTTAACTCACGCATGTGCAGTTTGGGCAGGGCTCAGCAGGGCCAGCTCATCTCCTCTCCATGGAGGCCTGGGGCTGGGAGCCCTGCAGGCTCAGCTCAGATTCATGGGGATGGACATTCAAGCTGCAGGATTCACCAGGAACCTTACCCTTATCAGTGAAGACTGAGTTCACCTCTGAAAAGAGGGAGCCACATGGCTGAAGTTTGACCACCAGACATTCCCGGGCAGAGCTTTGGGTCTGGAGCAGGTGACCCAGAAGCAGGGACAGTCTGGGCTGTACCAGCAGCTGCCTCACAGCCAGGCTGCCCTCTCGGCCTCCCTGGACCTGCCTATACCCAGCCCTCATTCTCCAGCCTTCTGGCTGGTTTCCAGAGCCCCAAGAGCCCTCTGAGAAAGTTGTTTAGCATAGGTTTCCATTCACTGCAACCAAGATCCTGAGTGCTTATATGATACAGCAGATATGGTTAAAGAAAAAAAAAAGCAGAGAGAGGTGTTTGTGCAACAGGACTATGCTGCAGAAAAGTTGCATGGAGCAGCTCTGGCAGAGTGGGCAGGCAGGGGCTGTTGGGAGGGGCCTCTGGCTCTGTGGCTGAGCAGACCATAAGGAACCTGGTTCCCCTCGAGCTGGCCAGCAGGCCGTTCTCAGCTCCTCTGCCTCCACTCAGGGGAGGGTGGGCAGACGGGTGGGCAGATGGGGAACCACGGCTCCATTGGCTCCTTGGGGCAGCCCCTGTTGGGCCCTGTCCTTACCGTCAGAGAACACGCTGCCTGTACCACCCCATGAAGGGGGGTCCACGAGGGTTAGGGCTACAATGCACTTGGTGACATTAGGACCATGGCGAGACGCGGAGCGGGTGGACTCTGATCTGGACGCCATTGAGCTCATCACATGGCCCCAGCCTCAGGGAGGGGCTGGAGAGCATCCATTGGGGCATGGTGTGGACCTGGATGGTAGCCTGGGCACTGGAATCCTGGCCCTTCCCAGACCTGCTGAGCCAGTGCCAGCATCCTAACCCCAGGGACCCCAGGGACACCTGTGTGCAGTTGCTCGGAGAAGCCCCAGGATGCCTGTGCGCAGTCGCTCGGAGAAGCCCCAAGCTGACTCAACTCTGTCGAAGCGACTGTTCTAAGCAGACCTTGGAGGTCACCCGTGGTCTCTGCCTCCCGTGTTATTCCCAAGACAGCTGCGTTGTGTGGCAGAGGGATTCTGAAGTCATGGTGAAGTTCACCAACCCGCTGACCTTAAAACAGGGAGGTGCCCCCGGGCCTGACCTCATCACACCAACGCTTTAGAAGCGGAGTTTCCTCTGGCAGGTGCAGAAGGGACGGCCAGAGAGAGCCACTCATGAGAGGACTCCACCGGCCCCTGCTGCTTGAAGATGGAGGGGCCACCAGAGGCCACCAGGCAGGGACCCAAGAGCAAGCCCCAGGAGCTGAGGGCAGTCCCTGACCAACAGCTGAAGAAAAGGGGGACCTCAGTCCCACACCCACAAGGACCTGGATTCTGAACCAGCCCGGGAGGGGGCCTGGGTCCCAGGTGAGGCCCCAGCAGGGGACCCAGGCCGGCTCCTGACCTGCAGGTGTGAGCTACAAGATGGTGCGGACTTGTCCATTGACTTACTTATTTGTATGGTAGTAAAACACACATAACATTGCCCACCTGAACTATTTTAAAGAGTCCAATTCAGCCACATTCTGTGCATTCACGCTGTTGTGCAAACACTGCCTCAAGCAAGCTCTAGAACTCGTTCATCTTCCCAAATGGAGACCCATCAGCAGCCAGTCCCTTCCCTCTGCCCTCAGGCCCTGGAAGCCACAAATCCACTTCATCTCCTGGATTTCCCTACTCTAGACACTTTACATCAGTGCAAGTTTTTTATATAAATGCAGTCACTTAGCACCATGTTGCTGAGGCTCACCCATGCCATAATGTGTAAGGGAGCGCCACCCTTTCTCCGGCTGCACAACACTCCATCGTGCATGCGCTGTGGCCTGTTGATCTGTTCCAGGGTCCACAGACACTTGGGTTGTTTCCACCTTCTAGCTACTGTGAATAACACTGCTGTGAACACTCATGTCCGAGTTTTTGCTCAGACACCTGTCTTCATTTCTGGCTGTGCATCCCCAGGTGTGGAACTGCAGGGTGCTATGGCAACTGTTTAGCTTTGCGAGGAATCACCAGACCATTTCCCACAGCAGCTGCACCATTTCACAGTCCTACCAGGAATGTGTGCCAAGCAAGTGCTGTTTCAAGCTGCTAAGTTTCTGGTAAGCAGAAAACAGAAAATGAACACAGGGACTGGCCAGAGGGCTGGGAACAGGAGGCAGGGTGGCAGCAAGGTGGCAGCAGGGGGGCGGCGGGGGAGGGCAGCAGAGTGGCGGCAGGGCTCTCCTCCCTGGCCTCTCAGCCCAGCTCCCAAACTCCAGGTATCCTCAAACCCTCCTCCCAGCCTCAGCCCCAGCTCCTGGCCTCAGCCCCTGCTCCACATCTCAGCTACCAACCGCAGCTCCTGCTCCCGGCCTCAGCTCCAGCTTGCAGATGGATTCAGAAAGGCCCCAGGGCCTTACAGCAATGCCCCAAAACCATGCAGCTGCAGGGGGTCTGATTGGCACGCCCCAGGAGGACTACAGGTGGGGTGGAGGTCTAAGACCCCCACTCAGCTAAGTGGGGCGTACGCCAGGGCAGGAAGGACACCTGAACGCCCACGTCCGGGTGTTCAGAAGGGCAGAGGCCTGGAGAACGTGAGCGAGAGGGCGCGCGGGCACCAGATGTCTGAGGCCAAGGGCCTGCTGTATCCCTGTGCTGGGGGAACAGCACCTCCCAAAATCGAGTCCCCTGGAACCCAAGAAGACGACTTTATTTGGAAATAAATCTTTGCAGCTGTGATTAGTGAAGAATGAGATGAGGTCATCCTGGAGTAGAGGCCTTCGCCCTAGCAGGTGTCCTTCGAGAAGGGGAGACAGCCTCATGACAGAGGCGGGGCTGGCGCAATGCTCCCACAAGCCACGGAACCCCAAGCAGTGCCCGTGACACCAGCAGCCCCAGGACAAGGAGGGCTCAGGACCAAGAGCGACCGTGGCCCTCACAGGCCGATCTGACTTCCAGCCCCCAGCTCTGCGAGACAAGGCATTCTTGTAGCTTTAAGCCCCTCGTCTGTAGGACACTCACCCCCAACTAAAGGCCCAGCCATGATGGGAGGGGAGCGTGAGGCCGTAGCCCTGGGGAAAGCTGTCCTTGGTCTTCCAGAGGTGGGGAGCTGCGGAACCCCCTGCAGGACCCTCAGCTCCGCCCAGACCACCTGGGCTTCTCCATTTCCTCTTGGCAAGTCCCTCGGTGTTTACTTTCTCCCAGTCCAGGGAAACTCCACACCTAGGGCTTCAGGACTCAGGTCAGGAGAATATTCCCCCCGCGGCCAACCGCAGGCACGGGGAGGAAGTGAGCCTGACCTTTCTCAGGTCCAAAGGTCCCTGAGCTCATGCAGCCCAGCACAGGGAGGGAGGAAGGTGGCTCTGCCCTGCTCCTGACCTGAGACACCAGGGCCACAGATCACCTGCCCTGGGGCCTTCCGGGCCTCGCGGTCCTAGGCTTCAGGGCTGCCCTTGGTTTGTACTTGGCTGGTCTTTGGTTGGGTTGGGGATACTGGTAGGGAGGTGCAGGGGTCCCAGGCAGAAACTGACAAGAAACCTGTGGTCACCAGACCTTCTTGGCACCTGTCACCAGGTCACATCTGATTTGCTGGGCCCCATGGCAGAGTCCAGATGAAAATGCCGGCTGGGCATGGTGGCTCACGCCTGTAATCCCAGCACTTTGGGAGAAAGAGGCAGGAGGATCACTTAAGGCCAGGAGTTCGAAATCAGCCTGGCCATCATGGTGAAACCCCATCTCTACTAAAAATACAAAAATCAGCTGGGCATGGTGGTGCGTGCCCGTAGTCCCAGGTACTCAGGAGGCTGAGGCACGACAATTGCTTGAACCTGGGAGGTGGAGGTTACAATGAGCCAAGATCACGCCACTGTACTCCAGCCTGAGCGATAAAGCAAGACTCTGTCAAAAAAAAAAAAAAAGAAAGCAAGAAAAGAAAAAGGAAAGGAAAGAAAAAGAAAGAAAGAAAGAAAGAAAGAAAGAAAGAAAGAAAGAAAGAAAGAAAGCAAGCCAGCCAGCCTCCCTCCTGGGACAGAGTCTCTGTGATATGCAGCCTCTTCCCTGAACTACACACATGCACGCGCACGCGCGCGCGCACGCACACACACACACACACACACACACACACACACACGCACAGCAATGGCTGCCCTGCAGACAGCCAGGCCTCGGAAGTCTGGATGTCCGCGAGGCAGAGAGGCGGGGGCGGGCCACTGCCCCACGCACAGCCGCCACCTGCATTTCCCCTTTCCCAGAACCAGATGGGGCAGGGGAAGTGGGGTGGGGGTTTCAGTTCCTCTTGACCTCATCAAGCCACTGTTGTCTAGAACCTTCTTTCTGCCCATCACGGTAATTGGAGATGCTGCTAACCAGCTCCCACCTCTGCCTGCCCGCTTCATGCCTGCCATCCTTGGCATCCTTACTTAAAAAAAAAAGCTCTCCATTTTTGCAGGAAACCCTAGTGAAGGCTGAGTCCCCCATGAGGGACCCGGGCTCTGACACAGACTGTCCTGGCTGGAGTCCAGCCCCTGGACGACCTGGGTCTGCCCGTTCTGCCCTGGTGTCGTGCGGTGAGGCGGCGCTGATCAGAACCTCAAAAGACCTGACCCGAACACCATCATCCCAAATCCTGAACTCCTGAAAGATCAAAACCTAATGTGTTGGTATTCTTACCAGTTTCTCTGTGAATGGCCCATCTGTGCTTAACTCATAGCCACGTGACTGAGTGAGCACACCTGTGCGTCTGCGCCGGAGAAAATGTTATGATCACTGACTTTATTGGGTAAAGTGGCCTATGAGGGGTTCTGTCGTGTTTTTCAGTTTCTCAAATAAATCTCCCTTAAAAATGTAAATAAATAAATGTATTTTATTTATTTATTTATTTATTTATTATTTTTTATTTTTTTTGAGACGGAGTCTCGCTCTGTTGCCCAGGCTGGAGTGCAGTGGCGCGATCTCGGCTCACTGCAACCTCCGCCTCCCAGGTTCAAGCGATTCTCCTGCCTCAGCCTCCCAAGTAGCTGGGACTACAGGCGCCCGCCACCACACCCGGCTAATTTTTTGTATTTTTAGTAGAGACGGGGTTTCACCGTGCTAGCCAGAAATGGTCTCCATCTCCTGACCTCGTGATCCGCCCGCCTCGGCCTCTCAAAGTGCTGGGATTCCAGGCGTGAACCACCGCGCCCGGCCAAACAAATGTCTTTTACAGAATGTTTTCGAATTACTTTTTCCAGAATTATAATTTTGGGACTTTGATCTTTCAGGATGTCAGCATTCAGAACTGTGTCCTGGGGTCGTGGCCCAGACTCACAGGGCGGCGGCGTGCACTTTTGAGGGTTCTGAAGATGACTCAACGGGGTGCCTGACCTGCTGGTAAGGACTCAGGAGACCTCGCCTGTCCTCGTCACACTCATGGAAGTGGACTCTGGATCCCTGGCGTAGCTGGTCTGGGAACTGGGGAGGGATGGGCAGTGCCTGGTGTAGGGTGCAAGCTCCAGTGCCCACATGAGCATGTCTGTTGCTGTGAGATTCTATCCTGTGGACACCTGTGGCTGTGACACACCTTCCCACTACTGTCACAGGAGTGATATTCTTTCTGATTCTAACATCAGTGTGTGCACACTTTGGGAAAACCAGCAAGTACAGAAGAAGAATTTAGGCTGGGCCCAGTGGCTCACGCCTGGAATCCCAGCACTTTGGGAAGTCAAGGCAGGAGGATCGCTTGAGGCCAGGAGTTTGAGATCAGCCCGGGCAACATAGTGAGACCTCATCTCTATTTAAGAAAGAAAAAGACCACTGGTCCTCCCAGTGTTTACAAGATTTTTCCATTAAAACAGGAGGGATCATAATGAGTGGCCTAACAAAGACATTTAAAGACATGCCAAGAAGGGGCGCAGACAGGAGTCCTGAGATGCAGTCATGGGAACCTGCACCTGTTTTCCCGCCCTGGGCACCCCGCGTGGACAGGCTGGCAGGTGCCAGGGTGAGCAGGGCAGGCTGAGATCTCCAGTGGGTGGGCTTAGGTTGGGGGGTAGCAATTCAGTGACCTTGTCCAGGACTGGGTCCCTGGCAGAAGGTGAGGTCAGCCAAGGGTGGGGGTGGTGGCTGTGGATTCCGTTGTCCAGTCTATAGGGGGTCCCCCTACCGAAGCCCTAACCCTCTCCCCTTCACCACTCCAATGATCTCCTGGCCCAGGCTGCTGCCTCCAGCAGCTCCCCAGCCCCCAGGACAGTCCTTCAGGACCCTAGGGGGAGTCCCGTCTACAAGGACGGCTCACCAGTCTCCCGCCACAGCCAGTGAGGATGGGGTCCTGCAGCCGAGGTGGTGTGTGCCCCGTGTGGTGTCCCTGGCAGGCTGGGAGGGCGCCCCCGGCTGCCAGTTAGTGAGGCTGGGTTAGCACGAGGGCGAGGTGCTTGGATTCCGGGGCTGACGGCCTGAGCTCAACCGCAGCACCCCATCTTGTTGGGGCTCCTCCACCTGCAGATGGCTCCTCCACATGGCTCTGCCTCCATTTCTGCAGCAGTGCCCGCTGGACTCCAGCCCAAGGTGGGGGCCACGGCTGACCCAGCTGGAGAACGCCCCACTGGCCCAGTCAGTGCTGTCCCCTGCACCTGATCGCTTCTCTTGGCAGGGAGGGCTCCCTCGGCCCCTGGGCTCTGTGCCAGCCAGAGTTCTGCAGGAGCTGCTCACTTCCTCCCCACCAGCCGAGGCAGCCTGTGGGGTGGCTCCAACCTGGAGAAACCAAAATCAGGGCAAGTCCCTGGCTGCTTCCTTGGAAAGCCCCAACGGAGTCCCCGCTCCTTCCCGCCGGTTCTCAGGGTGCTTTATTTCAGAAGGGAATTTCTTCCTCCTGAGAATCTGATGGCCACACAGTGCCTGTCACATGTCCACATCGGGCCCTCCTGGCTGTCACCAACTTGTCCAACTGTCAGAGGTGTTTGAACCAGAGCGACTCCGTCTTGAATAGGGGCTGGGTGGAATGAGGCTGGGGCCTGCTGGGCTGCGTTCCCAGGAGGTTAAGGCATTCTTAGTCACAAGACAGGAGGTTGGCACAAGATACAAGTCACAAAGACCTTGCTGATAAAGCAGGTTGCAGTAAAGAAGCAGCCAAATCCCACCAAAACCAAGATGGTGACTAGAGTGACCTCTGGTCGTCCTCGCCACTCATTATACACAAATTCTAATGCATTAGCTGCTGAGAGACACTCCCACCAGCGCCATGATGGTCCACAAATGCCATGGCAACGTCCGAAAGTTACCCTACATGGTCTAAAAAGGAGAGGAAGCCTCAGTTCCGGGAATTGACCACCCTTTCCCAGAAAATTCATGAATAATCCACTCCTTGTTTACCATATAATCAAGAAATGACCAAAATACGCATAAGAATATTCCGTTGAGCAGCCCAAGCCTCCGCGCTGCCTGTGGAGTAGCCATTCTTTATTCCTTCACTTTATTAACAAACTTCTCATTTGACTCTCTGGACTCGCCCTGAACTCCTTCCGGTGCGAGGTCCAGGAACCCTCTCTTGGTGTCTGGATTGGGACTCCTTTCTGGTAACACAACCACACAGAGACGTCTCCAGGGAGTGGGAGGGCCCACTGAGCAGGCCGCACAGGCAGAGGCTGAGTGCCATCCCACACACTCATCACCAGGGGACAGGCCACCCACACCACCCCAGCAGCCCCCTCACACCCCCATGCTCCAGCACAGAAGGCTGCCCCGGGCCGGCTCTCTATGCTGCCTCGATTTCCCCCTTTCTAGGCCTTGCTTGGGATGAAGGTCACTGCACAACAGATGCCTTCACATACCGGAGCAGAGCGGGGCCGCCTGGAGCCCCTTCCCACCAACCCGGGCTGCAGCCAGGCAGGGTGGGAATGCAGGCTGTGGGGAGACGAAGGTCAAGTCTCAGAACACGGACGTGTCCCGGGCTCCTGGCTGGTGGGGGCCTGGTCCTTGGCTGGGAGAGGTAGAAGTGCAGGAGCCAGGGCTGTCTGCAGGGAACCAGCCGGATGGCCTTGGGGGTCACAGGGTCCCCCAGGCCTCTGCTTTGCTATCTGCTCTCTCTCTTCCTCGGAAGAAGTCTGTGCTGTTGGTCACTTCACTTTTACTCAACAAGCACAGAAGGAGCACCTGCTCGGGCCAGGCCCTGGGCGGGAACCACGTGGGCGAGTCCCTGCACCCTGGAGCTAAGGTTCTGGGGAGAGAAGAGACCGGGAGGCAGGCAGTGCCCGTGTGTGCAGGGGTGGGAAGCCCCAGTAAGCATGCGGCCGAGGAGCGGCCTGAGCAGATCTCGGGAACAGCTTTCCAGGCAGAACGGTCCGTGCAAAGGCCCCGGGGCAGAGGTGCTCAGACACAGCCAGGGGGCTGAGGGCAGAGGTCTGGGGTCAAGCTGGGGCTGGAGGGTGGGAGGGGTCCCCGGAGGGGGTATCCTGGCTCCTGGCGGCTCTTCTAGGGCAGTGAGCTGGGCTGCTCCACTTTCCCACTCCTGGGGTTTCCCCGGCAGCCTTCTCTGTGGCAAGAAGACTGTCCTGGAAAGTCCCAGACCACAAGTCAACGAGGAAAGGTCAGCTCTGGGCTATCGCCGGGCCAGGCCAGGCCTGTGCCCTGTGGTGCTCCCCAGGCTGGGGCCAGTGACCCTGTGTCCTGCTCCAGCCCCTCTGTGGGTACAGGAGGTTGGGGGCTGCCCTCCCAGGAAATACCACTGAGGCCTTGGCTCTCAGGCTGCCCACAGGGCCTCTCCCACGGAGGCAGTGGGGGCAGCAGGGCCACAGCCCCCGCTCACCCCCTACCCAAGCCCTCTGCCCTTAGGTGTGCAGCCACACCCAAGAGTGTCAGGCCTGGGGTCCTGGGTATGGAGCTGAGGGGCCCGGGCAGGGCAGATGGGGGAAACTGGGGGTCCAGGGATGAGCAGGCTGGGAGGGTGAGAGGCGGCCTGAGCGCCAGTGGCCCTCTGGGACGTGACCTTTACTCTGAGGGTGAGAGGAGAGGCCGGGAACAGAGAGGGCAGTGAGCAGGGAGGCAGAGGCGGCAGAGACGCGCAGAAGCAGGAGAATTGGGCAGAGCACCTAACCCGCTCCGCTCTGTCCCATAGCCTCTCCCCTCCAGGACAACCTGCCTTCCTCCTCCAGGCACAAGAGAGTTGGCCAACACCTCCTGGGGCAAAGTCCCCAGGTGAAGAGCGGCTGCTGTAAGGTTTAACCTCCAGGTTATCACAAACCCAGGGAGGGGAAGGAGGGACAAGTTTTTATAAAAGACGCTGGGGCAGTGGGATCAGACAAACCCCGGTGGCAGGACATCCTCCCAGCAGAGTCAGTGCCACTCTAACAAGCTGGAGCACGATTGCAGAAAGGCGAGGCGTGGACCCGAGTGAGGACACCTGGGACATCCGAGCGCGAGCGGGAGGCTAGATGCTCTGTGGAGTTTTCCGAAGGCCTTGATGTGATTGCGGCGACGCGGGGAGTGTCCTCATTCCCGGAAGTTTGCTGGTTGATGTTTTTAGGGCCAGTGTTCAAATGTCTGCAACTTGTGTTCAAAAATGGTGCATGAAAAAATAATGCGAATGGAACACGGATCCTGAAAGAGGTTGGGTGACTTTCAAGTGTTTCCCGAGGGGATGGGCTGGGCCGTCCACACTCTTATTCTTTACACTTTTCTACGTACGTCACAGTTTTCACAACACGCACACAGCGGGATGGCTATTATCAAAACACAGAAAATCACAAGTGCTGGCAAGGATGTGGAGAAACCAGACCCCTCGGGTGCTGCTGGCAGGAGTGTAAAACAGTGCTGCCACCGTGGGAAGCAGGATGGCAGTCCCTAAAACAATTCAAATAGAACTGCCAGGCCGGGGGTGGTGGCTGGCACCTGTAATCCCAGCACTTTGGGGGCCGAGGCAGGAGGATCACTTGAAGCCAGGAGTTAGCGACCAGCCAGGGCAAAATGGCAAGATTCTGTCTCTACAAAAAAATGAAAACTTAACCAGCCATGGTGATGGCCACCGGTAGTCCCAGCTACCTGGGAGGCTGGGCTGGGAGGCTTGCTTGAGCCCAGGAGACCGAGGTTTCCATGAGCTATGATCATGCAGCTGCGCTTTAGCTGAATTCTTCAGCAGAAATAAAAACTTCGGTCACACTGGTGTATACTGTCTTATCCTGTGCCCCTTAAGAAAGGGTTGATTCCCTAATTCCTTTTTATACACTAGGTTTTTTTCAAAAGTGTTTGCAGATCCCCTCCCTCATCTCCACACTGCAGGTAACTGGGTAGAAATTCTGCCCTCATGCATCAGACACGCTCCTGGTTCTCTGCAATCGGATCTGTCACTACGGACAGACCAAGCTTCCCAGATGCTAGTGGTGGTGGGAAAGCTGACAACACTCCCCACAGCAGGACGACTGAGGACACAGCCTGCTCTATAACGTCAAAGTGGCCTCTGGGTCCTCGTCCCAGGGCAGAAACAGACTCCTAAGTGTGAGCGGAAAACAGAGGATTATTAAAACTGTCACCTAACGCAGAAGCCCTGCTACGCCCTTAGGTGGTCAAGGCTGATTTCTTACCCATCCACGACCGCAAAGGAAACCATTCTTTGTTGCGCAAAGGAAACCATTCTTTGTTGGGGTTGAAGAGCATGAACTCTCTTTAGAATGGATAGTGTTGGCCGGGCACGGTGGCTCACGCCTGTAATCCCACCACTTTGGGAGGCTGAGGAGGGTCGATCACCTGAGGTCAGGAGTTCAAGACCAGCCTGGCCAATATGATGAAACCCCGTCTCCACTAAAAATACAAAAATTAGCCGGGCATGGTGGCATGTGACTGTAGTCCCAGCTACTCAGGAGGCTGAGACAGAATTGCTTGAACCTGGGAGGAGGAGCTCACAGTGAGCCGAGATCGAGCCACTGCACTCCAGCCTGTGTGTCAGAGCAAGACATCGTCTCAAAAACAAAACAAAACAAAATAAAAAAAACAAGATGGATCGTGTCCATGTCTGCACCACCACACATCAAACAATCAAACAGGTGGAGCTGCACAGACTTCCCCACACTCAACGTCCTCTTTCCAATGTCGCTGTTCGCTACCTGTGGATGTCCCTAAATGGCCTGAGAAGTTTCCATTAGAAGAGATTAGAGATACTGTAGTTTTTAAGTCATTGAGCAATCACTTACTAATTACAAGTCACTTATTTACTAGACAAAATTGAACATTTTATGTGCACAAAGATAGTATCACAAGGGGTGTGGCGTCTTGCCATTGGAACCTGGGCATAAGGTCATTTGTCCTGCGGTTTCTTGTGTACTGAAAGCCGGCGTGGATCCTACAGTTTCTCGTGTACTGAAAGGCGGCGTGGATCCTACAGTTTCTCGTGTACTGAAAGGCAGCGTGGATCCTACAGTTTCTCGTGTACTGAAAAGCGGCGTGGATCCTACAGTTTCTCATGTACTGAAAGGCAGCGTGGATCCTACAGTTTCTCGTGTACTGAAAAGCGGCGTGGATCCTACAGTTTCTCGTGTACTGAAAAGCGGCGTGGATCCTACAGTTTCTCGTGTACTGAAAGGCGGCGTGGATCCTACAGTTTCTCGTGTACTGAAAAGCGGCGTGGATCCTACAGTTTCTCGTGTACTGAAAGGCGGCGTGTAGGCCGGGCGCGGTGGCTCAAGCCTGTAATCCCAGCACTTTGGGAGGCTGAGGCGGGTGGATCACGAGGTCAGGAGATCGAGACCATCCTGGCTAACACGGTGAAACCCCGTCTCTACTAAAAAATACAAAAAAAAATTAGCCGGGCGTGCTGGCGGGCGCCTGTGGTCCCAGCTACTCGGGAGGCTGAGGCAGGAGAATGGCGTGAACCCAGGAGGTGGAGGTTGCGGTGAGCCGAGATCGCGCCACCGCACTCCAGCCTGGGGGACAGAGAAAGACTCCGTCTCAAAAAAAAAAAAAAAAAAAAAAAAAAAAAAGAAAGGCGGCGTGGATCCTACAGTTTCTCGTGTACTGAAAGGCGGCGTGGATCCTACAGTTTCTCGTGTATTGAAAGGCGGCGTGGATCCTACAGTTTCTCATGTACTGAAAGGCGGCGTGGATCCTACAGTTTCTCGTGTACTGAAAGGCGGTGTGGATCCTACAGTTTCTCTACTGAAAGGCGGCGTGGATCCTACAGTTTCTCTACTGAAAGGCAGCGTGGATCCTACAGTTTCTCTACTGAAAGGCGGCGTGGATCCTACAGTTTCTCGTGTACTGAAAGGCGGCGTGGATCCTACAGTTTCTCTACTGAAAGGCGGCGTGGATCCTACAGTTTCTCTACTGAAAGGCGGCGTGGATCCTACAGTTTCTCTAGTGAAAGGCGGTGTGGATCCTACAGTTTCTCGTGTACTGAAAGGCGGTGTGGAGCAGCACAAGGAGTTTGAGCATTGCAATGAGAAGACATGGCTGTGAATCCCACCCCATCGCGTTTTGAATGTCAGGCAAATTGATTAATCGTTTTATCCACTTACTAGGTAATGTATGGTTTGTATACTTCATGCCAGTCATTGTTTTAGACTCTTAAGATGCAAAGATAAATAAGAAAGTTGCTTTGGGCAAAGAGTGAGACCTTGTTTCTTAAATTAAAAAAAAAAAAACAATTACCATATGATGAGCATGTCTCCTTCTGGGTGCACACCCAGTGCTCTGAGCCACAGCGTCTAGCGTTCAAGCCAGCTTCCCAATCGGACCCCAGGATCCTTTCCAGAGAGAAATCCTGTCCACATTGCCCTCCTAGCTGGCACAGCTGCAGGCATGGGTGTTGTGGCAGCGGGAAGGGGAGGACAGGCTTGGTGAAAGGGGACTGGGGCCCTCCTCAATCCTGGGGCTGCCAGCTCCCTCACCCTGAAATCAGACTCACGCCCGCCCTGCACTTCCTGAGACCGAGGGATCAGAGCTTCGGCTGTGAGGGGCGGTGCTGTGGCCTGGGACACACGGAGCCACAGCCTCTGCTTCCAGGGTGCCCTGGGGCCTCTCTCCACATCTTCCTAGGGGCAGCTGCCACAACTACTCTGCGTCGTGTGTCCTGTGCCGTCCATCCAACCCCTCTGCCTCGCAGCTCGTCCCAAGCCTGGGGGGCTCTGGGGGACAGGGCAGGTGGGGCCATGTGACCAGGAGAACATGCTGGTGTCTCTGGCCTCCACTGGGTGCCCCAGGACTGTGGTCAGCAGGGTGGAGCCCCTGATGCAGCTTCACTGCCTGCTGCAGCCAGAGGGGAACGGGGTCCCACCCACAGCCCCTCCTTCAGGGCCCCCAGCTCCCCCTCAAATCTTTCCACCCACTGCACCCCTGAGCGTGAGGGGCACTGGGATCTCCTCCTAGAAGTGGGGGTCCCGCCTGGCCCCTGAGGCCCTGGGGAAGGGTTTCTGTGGAGCTGCTCATGGTCCCTGCCTGTCCTGCCCCTTGGCCCAGGGCCTGGCTCCGCCACCCCGGCATGTCATTCCCGGGGGTGGGGTCAGCACCAGGGAGGAGTCAGACTCTGGCTGGGCTGGCAACAAGGGTGGGGTCAGAGGAGCCCTGTGGCGCTGTTGAGGGTGACCGGGTGCCAGGGGCCCGGGAGCCACCGGGTTTGGGGCTGAGGCACAGGATGAGGCCGACGCAGGGGTCCTGGGCACGGGCGGTCTGAGCCATCCCCTCACCGCCCAGCCTCGTAGAGCCCCGCTGTGGGCCAACTGCAGCAGGGGCTGGGGACACAGCCGTCTCACACCTGCCTCCTGGTGAGTTTCTGGGGCTCAGGGACAGGCGTCCTCACTCAGGACACACAGCGCTGGTCTGGCCGTGGGGTCAGGGCAGGAGGCATCCCCTTTGCACCTCCTCACACCCCTGTGGGGAGGGGAGGGGAGGGCCCTGGGAACCCATAGACACCTGCCCCACAGCAGCTGAGGTCCCGCAGCAGCCAGCAGGGCTGGGCCACTTGAGGCCTCTGGCTCTGATCGCCCGGAGGGCGCACAGGGTTTGGTGCAGCCTCTGATGGGCACGAGGTGGCCACACAGGATGAACGCAGTGGGTGTCCCTTCCCCATGGCCAGGACTCCAGGCCGGAATGTGGAGATTCCCGAAACCCACACTTGAAGGCACCCCATGGATATGCTGGGGGCTGGGGCCGAGGAGAGGGCACTGCAGGCACGCAGTGGGGTGGCCTCCCAACGCCCAACTCTCCTGCGCACTCCAGCCGCCCCCCCGCAGGCCTGGGCATGGAAGTGCCCAGGGCGGGTTCAGGCAGCAGTCAGGGCCTTTGTTTCAGTGCCATACACTGGCCAAGTTCAACAACATTCAGGGTTAGGATAAACAAAGGTCCTGCACACGGCCTACACTGGGCGGGAGCAGCTCTGGAGAACCTGCCTGGGCCAGGGCTGCCCACAGCGCGGGGGCGGCATCTGCAGGCACACCCGGACCCTGGGTGACCAGTGTGGGGGTCTCTCTGCATGCTCAGGCAGGCGCAGACAGGGCCACGGCCTGGGCAGCCATCTGCCTGTCACTGCGTCTCAATGACTGGTGCCACAATTCTGTGCTGACAACAATCTCCACGCTTCAGCCACCGCCCACCCCACAGGCCCCTCACACTCCAGCCACCCGCCCGACCCACAGGCCCCTCACGCTCCGGCCACCCGCCCGCCCCACAGGCCCCTCACGCTCCGGGCATCCGCCCGACCCACAGGCCCCTCACGCTCTGGGCATCCGCCCGCCCCACAGGCCCCTCCACCTGAGACGCCAGCAAAGGAGGCTGAGAGGAGAAAGCCCCGGACCGGCTTCCCAGCTGCCACTGCCCCCACCCTGTGCCAGTTGAACTCCTGAGGCTTCAGGGTCCAGCCTCTCTGCAACCTCGGCCGCACCCCGCCCTCCCCGTGCCTTCAGATTCCTCCACTGGCTCTGAATGGGGTGCCTGGAGGGTCCCTCCCTCTGCAGCTCAGTAGCCACGTGAAGCCCTCGCTGCTCCAGGAAACGGGGCCCCGAAGGCCCGCCTGCGGAGGTGGAGGCAGGCACCTGCCATCCTCAGCGCCAGGACCACGGGTTCCATCCTGGCTGCACACTGCGCTCCCTGGGGAGCTGTAACGTGTCCTGATGCCCAGGCCACCACCTAGCCAGTCCACCCTGGACAGTGGGGAGGGGGGTCCCCGCATCAGCACTTCTGAAGGTTCCTGGGTGACCTCAAGGTGCAGCGGGAGAGATACTCACCACTCATGGGTGGTCCCCGGCCCAGTGCTCCCCGGAGCTGGGGAGGGGCTCTGTCTCAGCCACCCAGACTGAGGGACCCACGTCTGCACCCACAGGACCCCAGGGGCTCCCTGTGCTTGCCAGGTGCAGCCACAGTGCGCAGCACGGACTCAGTGAGGGACAGGTAGCGGCAGGGCCAGCTTTAACCCGAAGGGGCCCGGCCCAAGCTGCCAGGTGTCTGGGTCCCCGATCAGGGTCTGTATCAGCTCCCATTGCTGGCACTGCCAATCATCACACAGCAGGGGGCTTAAAAGGAGGACAGTTTATTCCCTCATGGTTCTGGGGCCAGGAGCCTGAGGTCAAGCGTGGGGAGGCAGTGGCTCTGGGGAGCGGCCTCCTGTCGCAGTCCTGCCCTTCTCAGCCCATGGACGCGCCCTCCACCTCTGCTGGTCTCCCGCCAGGACACGCCATTGGACTCAGGGCCCACGCAGGCGACTTGGGGTGACCTTATCTTGAATCTTGAGATCCTTAACTCGATCACATCTGCAAAGGCCTTCCCGAGGTTCCAGGCGGACGCGTCCCCTCCCGGGGTTCCAGGCGGACGCGTCCCCTCCCGGGGTTCCAGGCGGACGCGTCCCCTCCCGGGGTTCCAGGCGGACGCGTCCCCTCCCGGGGTTCCAGGCGGACGCGTCCCCTCCCGGGGTTCCAGGCGGACGCGTCCCCTCCCGGGGTTCCAGGCGGACGCGTCCCCTCCCGGGGTTCCAGGCGGACGCGTCCCCTCCCGGGGTTCCAGGCGGACGCGTCCCCTCCCGGGGTTCCAGGCGGACGCGTCCCCTCCCGGGGTTCCAGGCGGACGCGTCCCTTCCCGAGGTTCCAGGCGGACGTGTCCCTTCCCGAGGTTCTAGGTGGACGTGTCTTTTGAGAGGGGCTCAGGTTAACCCACTACTGTGTCTGAATCTGTCCCTTCCCCAAGCAGCAGCTCTGTGTCCCAGCATGGCCACTGTGGGGCAGAGACACAGCAGGTCCCACATCTCTGTGCCCTGCAGACCCGTCAGCCCTGGGGATGCTGGTCTGGGACGGACCCCTAGACATCACACAGCCGAAAGGTAGGTCAGTGCTTTAAGATGCTGATACTGCTAGTTCAGCTCCTGGAGCAGAATTCTCAGGGTGGATTTCCAGGAACGCCTCCTGGGAGGGTCAGCAGGGGCTGGGGTCAGTGGGGTGGTCTCCAGGAGGTTTGCCTGTGTCAGGCCTGTGCTGCTTCTAGCGGAGGCGCTTGTTCAGCCTCGTCCAGCCTGGTGTCTCCGGTGCCACGCGCTAACACCTTCAGTGCATGCTCAGGAACGCGCCTGGAAGGCCCTGCCCTGCCCCAAGCTCCAGCCAGACTCTGCCAGCACCCAGGCCCTAGGCTATGCCAGCCCCACAGAACTTGGGTGAAAGTGGGTCCCAGAGGCAGGGCAGAGGGGAGGCCCTGTCTGGGGGTGCATGCTGGGCACCTGATCTATGCCTGGAAGCCCATGGGGAGCAGGGTCCACAGGGCTGGCGACACCTCTCCCAGGAAGCCTTCGTGGGCTCAGACACAGGACCCAACAGCCCTGCAACAATGCCTGGAGCCAGACGCTCACCCCAGATCCTTCTGTGGGGTAAGACTGCAGGTCAGGCCGAGGGGTGTCAGCCAGGGTGGTGTGACTGCACCTCCAGCGCTAGCAGCAACGGCCAGGCTCAGATATAACGTTCAGAAACTCTGGCACCTCCAGAGCCAGCAGCAATGGCCAGGCTCAGATAGAACATTTAGAAAGAACTCTGGCAGGCAACCGTGGGTGGCAGGGTCACAGCTAATTCACAATCTACAGCCGAGACTGTCCCTGATCCAGTCTGGAGAGAACCTGTTAAGGAAAAATTATCCTGGTGCTTATTACAATGGCAAGGAAGACTTCATGCTGGACTCCCGCAGTGGGGAAGAGACGGGCTCCATGTTGGGTGCAGCAGGACAAGGGGAGTTCACAGCCGAGGAGCGAGGGGGTCTGTGGCTGGAAAATTGCCAGGAGGGCGTGGCAGGGCCGGGGCATCCTGCTGAAGGCGTCGAGGACTGAGGTCTGATCTGCTCCTGGAGCGGAGACATCGGGGTGGGATTCTCTCTGACCTGACTCTGGGTTCCTGCCCCGTTGGACTCGGCGAGGTTGCACGTGGAAGCCCAAGGTTGAGGCTCCGTCGAGAAGAGGCTCCAGGAGTCTCTGCCATGCCTGTGTCATTTGGCTGCAGGCACAGCTGTGTGGGCCAGAGTGTTGGGGAGATCCACCCCTGTTCAAAGAGCGGGCAGGGGCTGAAGCCAGGAGGTGGGCCCTGCGTAGGGGTAGCGCCCAAGAAAACAGAATGAGAAGGTACATGTAGGCTGAAGCATCCAGGAGCCAGGGCCTCAGGAGAGGGCAACACAGACAGCCAGGGCGGACGGCGGCCACCTGGACCCCGGAGAGCCACTATGAAGTGTCCCAAAGCTCTGGGCATTGAGGAAGCCTGATCAAGGAAACGCGAGAGAACTGGACATCGTCAGATGCAGGCTGGCCGGGCTGGCAGTGGCTGAAGGTCTGGGATGGGGCCCCTGCCACGTGGCCACCACAGGCTGAGCAGAGCCCCACGGGGAAGGACCCGTCAGCTCCCCTGGAGACCCTTTCCGCCCCTGGCTCTGGGGGCCAACCCTACAACCAAAGTCCTGCCCTCCCCAGGGGGCCAGGACCACCTCCCTTTCCCTGGGCCCTGGGAGTGGAGAGAAAACGGCTTCCTTTTTCTCCCCCAGCACAAGATCTAGAAAAGCGGGACTCAGCCGGGCGTGGTGGCTCATACCTGTAATCCCAGCACTTTGGGAGGCCGAGGTGGGTGGATCTCCTGAGGTCAGGAGTTCAAGACCAGCCTGGCCAACATGGTGAAACCCTGTCTCCACTAAAAATACAAAAATTAGCTAGGTGTCGTAGCAGGCACCTGTAATCCCAGCTACTCGGGAGGCTGAGGCAAGAGAATTGCTTGAACCCAGGAGGCGGAGGTTGCAGTGAGCCAAGATCGCACCATTGCACTCCAGCCTGGGCAACGAGAGCAAAACTCTGTCTCAAAATTAAAAAAAAGAAAATAAGGAAAGCAGGGCTCATACCATATGCCATAGGCACCTGACACACAGGCCCCTGCCTGCCCAGACCCTCCACATGTATCCAGGCCCCGAGTGTCCAGCCCCCCGCCGCATGTCCAGCCCCCGCCACATGTCCAGCCCCACACCGCGTGTCCAGCCCCACCGCGTGTCCAGCCCCCCGTCACACATCCAGCCCCCCTCCGTGTCCAGCCCCCCTCTGCGTGTCCAGCCCCCCTGCCGTGTGTCCAGCCCCCACTGTGTCCAGCCCCCCGCCGTGTCCAGCCGCCCGCCGTGTCCAGCCCCCCGCCGTGTGTCCAGCCCCCCGCCGTGTGTCCAGCCCCCCGCCGTGTCCAGCCCCCCGCCGTGTGTCCAGCCCCCCGCCATGTGTCCAGCCCCCCGCCGCATGTCCAGTCTGAAGAATCCCACAGAAGAGCAGACCACCTGTGGGAACCCATGCGCCTTTCTATAATGCAACGTGGCTACAAAATGTTCACAGCCCTTGAATCCCTGTCATTTCCCAGAAAATACCCTAGGGAAAAGGCCTCAGAGGCCAAAATGTTCTTCTCAACATTATTTTAATCAGGAAATACTGCAAACTATCCCAAAGCCAACTACAATGGTGGGGCGGAGGGAAGTTTTCTGTAAATGCCACTGGAGAAAGCGTCACACGGCCCTCACGGTCCCAGGGCAGGCTGCGGCCTCCCGGGGAGTTTCACAGATGCTGGATCACAGGGGTGGACCCATGAGAAGCAGGCAGCGGGCTCCTCCGCCCTCAGACTTGCAGGCACGGACCGCGGTCGCCTATGCTGGCAAGACCGCGATCCTGCTTTTTCATTTCTCAGGGTTTGGTAATTGGCCTGCATCTCTTCTCCAGCAGCAGCTGCACATTCCGCCACGGGGCACCAGCCCTGAGGAGCGCTTGGCATGCGTCTTCCTCCTCGCAGCCTGGAATCATCACCTGGGCCCTTCCCTCTCAGGCCGGGGACCTCTCTAGGGAAAGGAAGGGCTTTCCAGGGCAGCTCCTCCAGCCTGCAGCTCCTGGGAGGGCCCCAGAGAGGGCACTGGGCAGCTTCACTTCAAATCGGGGGCATTGGGGCTGAGCCCAAAGCAGGAGGGCAGCGAGGGTCCTGACATAGTGGACTTGGCCAGGGAGGGGCCAGGTCCCTCTCAGCCACCCACAGCCACCTGTCCTGAGAGCGTGAGGATTCGGGTCTTTGGTGGGCTCTGGGGAAGGGGCTGCAAGGAAGCAGGCCCAGGACCTGGTGCCGAGGCCCAGGACCCATGCAGGGACGTGGGGCAGGACAGAGAGGGGGCAGGGCAGAGAGGGGGCAGGACAGAGAGGGGGCAGGACAGAGAGGGGGCAGGACAGAGAGGGGGCAGGACAGAGAGGGGGCAGGGCAGAGAGGGGGCAGGACAGAGAGGGGGCAGGGCAGGGGCAGGGACATGGGCAGGGATGCGGGACAGGACAGGGGCAGGGACAGGGACGGGGACGGGGCAGGGACACGGGGCAGGACGGGGCAAGGACAGGGGCGGGACATGGGGCAGGGACAGGGGCGGGACACGGGGCAGGACAGGCGCAGGGGCAGGGCAGGGATGCGAGGCAGAACAGGGACGAGGGCAGGGACGCGGGGCAGGGACAGGGACATGGGGCAGGACAGGGACAGGGCAGGGACGTGGGGCAGGGCAGTGGGAGGGTCAGGGATGCAGGGCAGGATGGGCAGGGACAGGGACAGGGCAGGGATGTGGGGCAGGATGGGGAGAGGGGCAGGGACACGGGGCAGGACAGGGAGGGGGCAGGGACTCAGGGCAGGACAGGGCAGGGGCAAGGGCAGGACAGGGACGGTGCAGCCTCCGCTGCTGCCCTCTCGGGGAGCCTGGCCCCCATCCTCGCCCAGCCACTGCTCCCGGGCACAGAGCTAAAGGGGAACTGGAGGCTGCAGCGTTCCTCTCTCCATCCCCCTCTCTCTGGTGACGCATGTGATAAAGAACCGACCTTTTGGAGACATTCTGTGCCCTCAATAAAAACGGTCCCTGTCTGGAAACCCCCCTGAGGAGACTGACTTCCTCCCCTGCTGCCTGGGCTGCGGTAGCTCTTCTGGCACCTGCTCTTCCGGTACCTGCTCTTCTGGCACCTGCCCTGTGCTGGCCCCTCCTGCAAGAATCAGGTAAGGGGACCCAGGACCACAGGGAGGCTCCAGGGAGCCCTGTGGGTGCCTCCAGCAGCCGTCGGGGGTCTCTGTGCCCCACACCTCATCTGTGAGGGTCCCTTGGCAAGGCAGCCCCTCCCGCTTCCCCAGGGTGGCAGGCCGGCTGTCCGCACGCAGAGGCTGCTGGGAGGGTCCCCTCATGTTCTCCCCTCCCTGTCCCCTGCCTACCCAGCCAGGGCTCTGGCTCCTAGCAGCCAACAGTACAGCCCACCTGGGGTGGGCAAGGCCTTAGAGACAGGCCTGGCAGGGGAGGGGCCGGGCCTCTGTGCTGGCAGTGGTGGCACCATGGGGCCCTTGGGGACACCAAGTGAGCTCTTTAAAGTGGCTAAAGTGGTAAACCTTGTGTTTCGTGTAGATTCTACCAATTAAAAAAAGGAAATGTAGGTCGGGCGTGGTGGCTCACGCCTGTGATCACAGAACTTTGGGAGGCCGAGGTGGGTGGATCACCCGAGGTCAGGAGTTCAAGACCAGCCTGGCCAACATGGTGAAATCCCATCTCTACTAAAAAAAAAAAAAAAAAAAATACAAAAGAATTAGCCGGGCATGGTGGTGGGCACCTGTAGTCCCAGCTACTGGGGAGGCTGAGGCAAGAGAATCATGTAAACCCAGGAGGCGGAGGTTCCAATGAGCCGGGATCACGCCACTGCACTCCAGCCTGGGCAACAAAGTGAGACTCTGTCTCAAAAAAAAAAAAAAAAGAAAAGAAAAAGAGAAAGAAAAAGAAAAAGAAAGTGACAATTCACATACACCCCTGAAAACCTCTGGGCCTGGGGACAGCAAGAGCCTTCCTGGGGCATCCCAGACCATGTCAGGGCCTCCGAGGCTGGGACACCATCCTTGCTCAGCTTCCTCGCTCTCCTTCTGCCCGAGAACAAGCTCTGCTCTGCCCACGGCGTTGTCTACACAACACAGCTAACTGCTCTGCCGTCAGCCTTCGTACAGATTTAAAACACACACACACGCGCACACACACACACACACGCACACACACGCACACACACACGCACACACACACGCGCACACACACACACACACAAAAGATAAGGTTATGGGCTGCACTTTGTCCCCCAAATTCACAGGGTGAAGTCCTGACTTCAGGGTCCGCCTGTATTCAGACACGGGGTCTTTACAGAGGCGACAAAGGGGAAACAAGGTTACCAGGGTGGGCTCTGACCCGACCTACCGGCATCCTTAAAAGAGGAGGACACGGACACGCAGGAGGGGCGGCCACGCAAGGACACGGGGAGGTGGCGCCGCCTGCCTGCCAAGGAGAGGCCTCGTAACAGCCACGCCACACCTCAACCCGGGACGCCCCCAAGACTGGAGAGAACCCGCGTCGGCTGTGGGAGCACCTGTCCACGGTGTGTGCGAGGCGGCCCCAGCAAACTCACGCAGACAGGACCCAGCTCCCCCAGGCCATCTGTCAATGGGAGGCGGTGACCCAGTGTTTTCCCAAAACCCAGCACGGTCCCCAGGACGTGTTCCCACCAGGGTGGGCTGGGCCGGATCACAGCCCAGGCTCCCAGAGACTTCTGGTGACACATCATCTCACAGAGCTTCCTGTTTCAGCCCAGATCAGAAGCACCATGAGACGCTCAAGGAGGAATATTTTAATACTTCTGCTATTTGGCCTCACCCAAAACCAGGAAGTGCAGGGAGTCGTGAAAATGAAGAAAATGATCAGAACCTGAGGGACCAGGCCGTGCCATCCGAAGACAATCCTGAGATCTCTCTCCGGGCCCCGCCCGCCCCTCCCTCTCTGCCCCCAGCAGGAGCCCCCTTGTCCCTTGGGGCCAAGAACCCAGGCCACAGGCCACACAGGGTGCAGAAGACCCGCCAGGGAGGCCGCAGTAGGGGACAGAAAAGAAGGCCTGTCGCTGGCATGAGAGGTGGCTTCCGTGTGGGGAAACTGAGTCAGTGGCCATTCCTGATTGAAGGTCCTAATCAGGTCAGGTATGCGGGCGCCACACCATCAGCCAAGACCACAGCCCCACCTCCTCAACAGCTGGGCCCACGCCATCAGGGGGCGTTCCAAGAGACTTAAAAAAACCATAACCCAACCCCGAGGAGGTGCCCTCTGAGGTGGGGTGTCCCACACTAGAGTCAGGGTGACCTGAGGACAGGCCAGGCACACGGGGCCACCCTGAGTAAAGACGGGGGACCCAGGAGGGGCTGGGACTAGCCAGGATGGTGGCTGCTGTGTTGAGAGGGCATCTGGGACCCCAGCCCGCAGCCCCTCCTTGTCTCCTTGTGAGCCGTGGGCCCTCAGGAAATGCACCCCATTCCGTGCCTCAGTTTCCCTCCTGGGCTGAACTGTGTCCCCCACAGCCATGTGTCAAGGTCCTGACCCCAGACCTGTGAGTGTGACCTTATTTGGAGGCAGGGTCTGCACAGAGGTAATGAGGTTAAAGCGAGGTCAGCCGGGTGGGCCCTGACCCACCCAGACACACAGAGAGAGAGCAGGCCACATGACACGGGGCCAAGGCCATGGCAGTACTTCTGCCAGCCAAGGAGCACTGAAGACCTCAGGCCACAAAGCCAGGAGCGGCCTGGGACAGACCCCCCCTCACAGCCTCAGGGGCCAGCCCTGCCCACACCTGACCTTGGACTTCTGGCACCACAACCGTGGGAGGGTGAATCTCTGCTGGTTTGGGGGTGTGGGGTGAATCTCTGCTGGTTTGGGGGTGTGCGGTGAATCTCTGCTGGTTTGGGGGTATGTGGTGAATCTCTGCTGGTTTGGGGGTGTGCGGTGAATCTCTGCTGGTTTGGGGGTGTGCGGTGAATCTCTGCTGGTTTGGGGGTGTGGGGTGAATCTCTGCTGGTTTGGGGGTATGTGGTGAATCTCTGCTGGTTTGGGGGTGTGGGGTGAATCTCTGCTGGTTTGGGGGTATAGGATGAATCTCTGGTTTGGGGGTGTGGGATGAATCTCTGCTGGTTTGGGGATGTGTGGTGAATCTCTGCTGGTCTGGGGGTGTGGGGTGAATCTCTGCTGGTTTGGGGGTGCGGGGTGAATCTCTGCTGGTTTGGGGGTGTGGGGTGAATCTCTGCTGGTTTGGGGGTGTGCGGTGAATCTCTGCTGGTTTGGGGGTGTGCGGTGAATCTCTGCTGGTTTGGGGGTGTGAGGTGAATCTCTGCTGGTTTGGGGGTGTGCGGTGAATCTGCTGGTTTGGGGGTGTGGGGTGAATCTCTGCTGGTTTGGGGGTGTGCAGTGAATCTGCTGGTTTGGGGTGTGGTGATTTTTGCCACAGCAGCGCTGGGTTTCTGATACGGCTACAATGCACGTCGGCAGCGACGGCTAAATGAGGTAAAATACGTAGAGCCAGCATGTGGTGGGCACGCCCTCGGAAGAAGTGGTGGGAGTAACAGGGCCCTGGAAGGTTCCAGAAGGCCTAAAAGATGGGAGAAGAATGTGAGCCGAGCTGTGGGATGGACCAAAGAATTCCAGAAGGGGTTGGGGCACCGAGTCTGACCTAGGGGGCTCCTCTGAGCAACCCCAAACCTCCCAGACACCCACGAGCCGCCTTGGCTCTGGGCCAGCACTGAGCCCCAACTGCTGACGAATCGAGGGCCCGCCAGCCCTGTGCACTCGCTCAGAGCCGCGCAGGTTTACAGCACGGTCTGGTGTGTGACCGCACTTGGTCCTCGGAAAATTCGGAGGGTGTGTCCCAGCCGCAGCCCAAGGACCAGCAATGTGGGCGTCCCACAAGCCAGACACCACATGGCAGGAGCAAACTGCCAATCCTCCCCTCTGCCCACCAGGCAGAGGCGGGAGCCGGGACAGCCAGAGCGCCTGATAGCCCTGGACTGCCACCACCACAGGAGCGGGAGCGCCCGGCCAGCTCCAGGCTTAGAGACGACGCCCTCCCGGCTCCTGCCAGCCACAGGCTCCGCATTCGCCATAGAAAGGCTCTGCTGCACTCAGCACCCAGCCCATGTCTCTAAATGACTGGCTGCTGTTTGTTTTTCTTGTGGCTACAGTGGTTTTCTAAGAAGGTAACTCACACTGCAAGGCAATAAAAATAGTTACCATTCATGCCACACCTGCAGGCTGGGGCCTACCGGACCTGGTCCCAGAGGCTTACACATGTGCACAGATACACACATCACACATGACTGTGTGCACACACACCTGCCTGCCCACAGGTGCGCTGCACACCTGCACACACACATGCACGGATACACACATCACACATGCCTATGTGCACACATGTGCACACACACCTGCCTGCCCACAGGTGCGCTGTACACCTGCACACACACATGCACGGATACACACATCACATATGCCTATGTGCACACATGTGCACACACACCTGCCTGCCCACAGGTGCGCTGTACACCTGCACACACACATGCACGGATACACACATCACACATGCCTATGTGCACACCTGCACACACATGCAGTTCAAGTCCTCGCAAGCCCCATGAGCAGGTGTCCTCAGCCCCTTTCTCTGGAGCCGCAGCGGGCACGTGATTTGTCTAAGGTCCCACGGCAGGAGAGTCAGCTGCTGAGCTGGAATCAGGAACTAGGCCTGGCTGGCCAACACTGCTTGTCTGGGCAGTGAAACTCCTTCCTCATGAGGCCCTCCAGGCAACTCTGTGGCCGTGGGAAGAACACCCTGCCCCGCTTTCCCCTCGCCCCTCCCGCAGCACCAGCCAGGGTGCTGCACTCTTCTCGCTGGGGGCCTGCCAAGTCGTCATCAGAGATGGAATCTGCCCCGTCAGATGTCCAAACCACGCCCCCAGGGCCCTGAGATCAGGTCCCCAGGAGGAGCGGGAAGGGACTGGCTGGAGTCCCGGTAGCCCTGAGCTCCATGAGGGCAGGGTCTGCCCGCTCAGGGAGGTCTGTCCTTTTGAGGCCAGGCACCCAGTCCTGGTCGTCCGGGTCCACCCAGGATGACCCTGCCCTGTTCCTGCTTCTCCCAAGCACCCGTGACCCTGGGAAGCCTGTCACAAACACCTCCCTGGACAATCCACGCTACAGAGTGCACTGCTCCATTCCCACCACAGCCTCAGGCAGCACTGGCACCCGCAGCAGAGGCTGCCCTCACAATCTCACACTTCAGGAGCCCGGGTGGGACGCTAGCCAGGCTCCCTAGAGGTGGCTTGGCCGGCCCAGGCAGCCGCATCTCTCCGGGACCCCACTGCTCCCCGGGTCCGGCCCGGGCCCTGCATTCGGCAGTGGCTCCATAAACAAGTAAAATGAGAATATGCACGGGGCCCACACTTAGGGGACTCCTGTCACATGGTGTCCAGCATGGCTCGTGGGTGAGGACAGCAAAACCACCAAGAAACGACCCGAGAGGCCAACAGCAGCTCCCTGGGAAGGCCTGGCCAGAAATCCCCACAACCACCTCACATCCATTATCAACAAAAACAGTGACAAGTGTTGGCGAGGATGTGGGGAAACCGGAAGCCTTGTGTAGCGCTGCTGGGATGGAACATGGTGCAGCTGCAGGGAAGACAGGAAGGCAGTTCCTCAAGTCAGAACGACCACATGACGCGGCAATTCCACTTCCAGGCGTGTACCCAGAAGAACTGAAAGTGAGTCTCAGAGGGACACCTGGAGCCCATGTTCACGGCAGCGTTATTCATACTGGCTAAAACCTGGAACCAGCCCAAGTGTCCGTCACCAGAGGAACGAACACACAAAATGTGGCCCACGCACACGATGGAATATTTTTCAGCCATAAGAAGGAAATTCTGACAACACAGATGGGCCCAAGGACATGATGCTGAGTGAAACCGAGAGATTTTGTTAGTGGCTTGAAACAACCATCATTGTATTTGCTCACAATCCCGTGAGTCAGCCGTTTGGTTTGGGCCGGTCTCCCGGCCTGGTCTACCCAGGCCGCCCCCACCCCTGAAGCCCTTGGTGGTTAGTGCTGGCCAATGACCCCGTGGTGCACACCTGGCCGACTTCCCGGGTTCCAGCTCCTCCCCTCTAGGGCAGCCTCTGGGCCTCAGGGTTGGGGTGACTGAGGCTGACGGAGATGGCACAGTCTCCTCCACGGCTGTGCCCAGGGAGGCTGCCAGGCACCCATCTACGCAGCAGCACAGTCTAAAGCCAGCCAGCCCCTCCCTCGGCCCCCACCCACGCCTTTCTCACCACGGCTGGAGGCTCCAGGAAAGCAACACAGACACAGGGGTAGGGAGCACTTCCAGACCCAGCAGCAGCCTGGCAGGCTTCCGCAGCCACGCCCCATTCCTGCAGGGAAACGCTGGCAGCAGCCGGGGTGAGTCCTGGAACTGTCCGCCCTGCTGGGTGCCTGTCCAGGCACCAAGTCCTGCTTGTGTTTTAGAGCAGGCTAAAAGCGGTATCATGCCCAATCTACATCTAGGCATTTGGTATTGACACTGCAGAAAGTTAAAGAAACAATCTCGAAAGAAGCCAGCACGGGGTGGGGAGGAACACTAAACTACAGACGAAGAATACATTCATTGCTTATAGAATTAGTTTTGACTTTTCAGAAACTGTGCAAGTCAAAAGACAGTGGACTGAAATATTTAAAGTGTTGAGAAAAAATCCACAATCCTAGAATTCTGTATCCAGCGAAATTATCCTTCAAAAGTCAAGGAAAAATAGACTTAGACAAAAATTGAGAATTCGTTACTAGTAGACCTGCTTTGCAAAAGGTGTTAAAAGTTCTTTAGAGAGGAAAAATAATGTACAAGTCAGAAACTTGGATTTACATAAAGAAAGGCACGAGTGATGGAGAAGGAATAAGAAAGGTAATAAAAGCTTTTATTTTTCTTATTCTTTTTTTTGAGACAGGGTCTTGTTCTGTCACCCAGGTTGGAGTGCAATGGTGTAATCACTGCAATCTTGATCACCTGGGCTCAAGCGATCTTCCCACCTCAGCCTCCCAAGTAGCTGGGACCACAGGTGCACACTACCATGCCCAGCTAGTTTTTTTTTTTTTTTTTTTTGAGACAGAGTCTCACTCTGTCGCCCAGGCTGGAGTGCAGTGGCATGATCTCTGCTCACTGCAAGCTCCGCCTCCCGGGTTCACGCCATTCTCCTGCGTCAGCCTCCCGAGTAGCTGGGACTACAGGCGCCCATCACCGCGCCCGGCTAAGTTTTTGTATTTTTAGTAGAGACGGGGTTTCACTGTGTTAGCCAGGATGGTCTCGATCTCCTGACCTCGTGATCCACCCACCTCGGCCTCCCAAAGTGCTGGGATTACAGGCGTGAGCTACTGCGACTGGCCGCCCAGCTAGTTTTTTAATTTTTGGAGAGATGGCGTCTCACTATGTTGCTCAAGCTGGTCTTGAACTCCTGGCCTCAAACGATCCTCCCACCTCAGTCGCCCAAAGTGTTGAGATTATAAGTATGAGCCACAATGCCTGGCCATTAATCTTAATTGAACAGACAGAAGTTTGTTAAAGTTATAACAATGTACTTGGTTATATATGCTTATGTATAAGTGAAACTAATAATAGCAGTGATACAGGGGACAGGAGTGAAGAATTGGGAACATACTGTTATTAAAAGATACTTTTGGTGGGGCACAGAGGTTCACGCCTATAATCCCAGCACTTTGGGAGGCCAAGGCAGGTGGATCGCTTGAGCCCAGGAGTTTGAGGCCAGCCTGGGCAATGTGGCAAAACCTCGTCTCTATAAAAAATACAAAAATTAGCCAGGTGCTGTGGCATGCGCCTGTGATCCCAGCAACTCAGGAGGCTGAGGTGGGAGGACTGATTGAGCCAAGAGTTCCAGGCTGCAGTGAGCCGTGATCACATCACTGCACTCCAGCCTGGGCGACGGAGCAAGACCCTGTCTCAAACAACAACAAAACAAAAACATACTTGTGCTACCGATTAGCAAGCAGTTCAGTGTTATTTGAAAGTGGGCTTGAAATAGTTGGAAATGTGTATCACAAAATCTAGGGTAACCACTGAAAATGTGAAAAAGTATAATTGATGTCTAAGAAAGAATAGAAAATAAAATCATAAAATGGTCAATTAAAACCACAAAAGGCGGTCGGGCGCGGTGGCTCACGCCTGTAATCCCAGCACTTTGGGAGGCCGAGGCGGGTAGATCACGAGGTCAGGAGATCGAGACCATCCTGGTTAACACGGTGAAACCCCGTCTCTACTATAAATACAAAAAAAAATTAGCCGGGCGTGGTGGCGGGCGCCTGTAGTCCCAGCTACTCGGAGAGGCTGAGGCAGGAGAATGGCGTGAACCCGGGAGGCGGAGCTTGCAGTGAGCCGAGATTGCGCCACTGCACTCTGCGCTGGGCGAAACAGCAAGACCCTGTCTCAAAAAAAACAAAAGAAACAAAAAAAAAAAAAAAAAACCACAAAAGGCAGAAAAAATAAAAAACAAAAACAAAAAATAGAAAATACGAACAAACATGGTAGATATTAATCCAACTATATCAATAGTGACTTTGAATGTCAGTGGTATAAATGCACCAATTAAAAGACAGAGATTGTCAAAATGGGTCAAAAAATAAGACCTCACTATACGTTATCTACACAAAACCCACTTTAAAAATAAAAACAATGGCTGGGTGCAGTGGCTCACACCTGTAACCCCAGCACTTTGGGAGGCAGAGGCGGGCAGATCACTTGAAGTCAGGAGTTCGATACCAGCCTGGCCAATGTGGCAAAACCCCATCTCTACTAAAAATACAAAAATTCGCCGGGCATGGTGGCTTGTGCCTGTAGACCAGTTACTCAGGAGGCTGAGGCAGGAGAATCACTTGAACCCAGGAGGTGAAGGTTGCAGTGAGCCATGATCTCATCACTGTAGAGATGGGTGGCAGAGCAAGACTCTGTCTCTAAATAAATAAATAAATAAATAGACACATGTAGAAAGAAATATCATACATTAATCACAAGAAAGCTGGAATAGCTATATTAATTTCAGAGCAGACTTCAGAGCAAAGAAGCTTATCAGGAATAAAAGGGGTTATGCATAATAAGGGGTGTGGAATATCTTTCCATTTTACCTCTTTAACTTATTAAAGTTTTATAATTTTCCTCACAGATCTTGTAAATATCTTGTTAGATTTCTACCTAAGTTGTGTGTTCCAGAGCTGCTATGTCTTCCTGGAGAGTGTGGCCTTCCCAGGGAGCTGCTGTTGGCCTCTTGGGTCATTTCTTGGTGGTGTTGCTGTCCTCACCCACGAGCCATGCTGGACACCATGTGACAGGAGTCCCCTAAGTGTGGGCCCGGTGCATATTCTCATTTTACTTCTTTATGGAGCTGCTGCTGAATCAGGGCCTGGGCTGGACCCGGGGAGCAGTGGGGTCCCAGAGAGATGGGGCTGCCTGGGCCGGCATAGCCACCTCTAGGGAGCCTGGCTAGCGTCCCACCCGGGCTCCTGAAGTGTGAGATTGTGAGGGTGGCCTCTGCTGTGGGTGCCAGTGCTGCCTGAGGCTGTGGTGGGAACGGCGTGGTGCACTCTACAGCATGGGTTGTCAAGGGAGGCATTTGTGATGGGCTTCCCAGGGTCACGGTGCTTGGAAGAAGCAGGAACAGGGCAGGGTCATACTAGGTAGACCAGGACAACCAGGGTTGGGTGTCCAGCCTTGCGAGGACAGACCTCCCAGAGCAGGCAGACCCTGGTCTCCTGGCGCTCAGGGCTACGGGGACTCCAGCCAGGCCCTCCTGGGGACCTGATCTCAGGGCCCTGGGGGCATGTTTTGGACATCTGATAGGGGCAGATTCCAACTCTGATGACTTGGCAGGCTCCGGACTTACTATAAAGCTACAGTACTCACGACAGGGTGCTGGCAAAACAGACCAATGAAAGCAGAGAGAGAGCCCAGAAACAAACCCGCATGGAGAGTCAACTGGTCTGTGACAAAGCGGCAAAAGCAATGCAATGGGGCACAGCCTCCACCAAATGGAGCCAAACAACGGGGCGTTCACATTCCAAAAATGAATCCCAACACACGCGTTCCACCCCTACAGCAATCCACTCAGAATGATCACAGACCTAAATGTGAAATGCAAAACTATCAAACTCCTAGAAGATAACACAGGAGAAAATCTAGACGACTGAGGGTTTGGTGATGAGTTTTAAAAACACAAGACTGAGCCCAGTGGCTCCCACCTGGCATCCCAGCACTTTGGAAGGCTGAGGCAGGAGGATCAGTTGAGCCCAGGAGTTTGGGACCAGCCTGGGCAACATAGTGAGACCCTGTTTCTTTCTTTCTTTCTTTTTTAATAAGGAAGGGGAAAAACACAATCCAAGAAGAAACCAGTGAGAAACTCGATTTCATTAAAATTAAAAACTGCTCTGTGAAGGCACTGTGAAGAGAAGACAAGCCCCAAACCTGGAGAAAATAACTAGAAATGAGATATTCATGAAAGGATTACGATCCACAATTTACAAACAACTCTTACAACTCAACAAAAAGAAAAGGAACAACCAATTTAAAAAAGGGCAAAAATTCTGAGCAGATACCTCACCAAAGAAGATACGCAGATAGTAAATAAGCCATGAAAAGGGGCTCAGCATCATATGTCACTAGGAAATGGCAAATTAAAACAATATACCACTACACACCTATCAGCTGGCCAAAATCCAAAACACGAACACCACCAAATACTGGCGAGGACGTGGAGCAACAGGAATGCCCATTCATTGCTGGTGGGAACGCAAAATGGTGCAGACACTTGGGAAGACAGTTTGGCAGCTTCTTGCAAAACTCTCACCATACGATCTGGCAATCACACTCCCCGATTTACCCAAAGGAGGTGAGAATGTATGTCCACACCAAAACCTCCACACCGGTGTTTATAGCAGCTTTATTCATAAATGCCCCAAACTGGGACAAACCTAAGATGCTCTTGAGAGGGTAAATGGGTAAACTGTGGTAAAGCCAAACAATGGAATATTATTCGGCACTAAAAAGAAATGAGCTGTCAAGCCATGAAAACACACGGAGGAAATATAAATGCCTATCACCAGGCGAAAGGAGTCAATCAGAAAAGGCCACATAGTGCATGAGTCCAACCACATGACATTCTGGAAAAGGCAAAACTGTGGGGACAGTAAAAACCATCAGTGGTTACGGGGCTGGAGGGTGAGGGAGGAACGGGCAGAGCCGAGGGTTTTCAGGGCAATGAAACCATTTTGCATTCTCTGTAAATGGCGGATCCATGTCCTACATTTGTCCGAATCTACAGAACGGCTAACACCAAGAGTGAACTCTAATGGACGCCGTGGACTTGGGGTGATGACGCGTCCGTGTGGGTTGGTTGCCTATAATAAATGTGTGCTCTGGCGGGCGGGGGTGTGCAGGGGTGATGGTGAGGGAGGCTGTGCATGTGTGGGACTCTCTGTACCTTCCACTCCATTTTGCCATGAACCTAAGACTGTGCTAGAAAATAAAGTCTATTTAAAACAAAACAGAAAAGGTGATGTTGAGGGAGCCCTAGAGGAAGACACTGGCCAGCAGTAGGTTGAAGGGGTCTGGGAGCGGGCGGGCGCCAAGGTGGGCATGTCAGGTCCATGAGCCTTGGGCCTCGCAGCATGCACTGGCCGGCTCATGCCAAGAGCCCACCACCTCAGGGCCCAGGCCTGGCTGGGGAAGATGGAGGGGCACCCATGAGGCCCCCATCCTCTCTCCTGACGTTCCCAGTGCAGTGGGGAGACAGATGACAAAGCTGTGATACGTGTGTACTCACAGACCTCGAGATCTGTGAGGCGAGTGGCCCAGGGGCATTGAGTGTGGAGGAGCTGGGAGTGGTGGGGGAGCTGGGGGCTGAGTATGGAGCAGCTGGGAGTGGTGGGGGAGCTGGGGGCTGAGTGTGGAGCAGCTGGGAATGTTGGGGAAGCTGGGGGTTGAGTGTGAAGGAGTTGGGAGTGGTGGGGGAGCTGGGAGTGGTGGAGAAATGGAGAATGAAGAAAGGATTATCGGGGAATGGGGCATGTCCACAGCTGGAGCTCTGATGACCTGGACAGGAGGTGAGGAGGTAACCTGGAAGGAAACAAGAGGGACAGGGCAAAGGGGTGGGGCGTGTGGAGACCAGAGAGGGCTTCAGCAGACGATAGCCCAGACTCTGATGGCGCCAACAGGAAGCAGCTTGGTGAGGGGCTGCCTGCCCGTTGTCAGCCCCAAAGACAGTTCTGCCACGCCCCCTGGTGGCAGCACCTAAAGCCACAACCACGTTCCAGGGTGCACAGCCCGTGGGATGCAGAGGCCTCTGGGATGGCAGGAGGGGCTGGTCCCGGGAACCATGCATGTCACCAGCGCCCTTCCCTCCCCACACCCTGACCTTGAACCCCTGGTTAGCTCCTGTTCCCACTGGACCCCTTGTCCCCTTCCTTGATCACTTTATGCATGCCTGGCACCGCCATCCTCCTTCCCAGCATGTCCACACCCCCACCACTGCCAGGGGGGCTCCATGGCTCACCGGGCCACGTATTGGCTGCCCCCACCTGAGCTCCAGGACGAGGACATGCTCATGACAGTGCCCTTGGTACCTGAAGGCGCCTGGCATGCAGCAGCCACGGAGTCACTGCCCAGTGAACCCACAACCGAACTCCCCTCCAGTGAACCCAGGACCGAGCTCTCCAGTTCTGTCACGGCCCCTCTCTGGGCTTCCCAACGTCCCAAGATCTATTTCTAGGGCTGGGGTTCTGGTGCTGCGCTGCTGGGAGCTGAGTCCCAGCCAAGCCCTACAAGCTGCAGGGCTCTGGGCGAAGCAAAGCCTCATCTGCAAGTGGAGACACTGAGGACCCCCAGGGCCACCTGGGCTAAGGACAGATGCAGGTGAGGACAGGCCTGGCCCAGCAGAAGCACCTGAGTGTGGGGCGCCACACTGGATCACCTCAGAGAGAGAGCGAGCCAGAGAGAGCGCGCAAACAAGCGCGCAGCCGGTGCCTGCAGGGGGCTGAGAGGCTCTGGGGACAGTGCCACCGTTCCAGGCCCGAGCTATGGTTTGGCACATTTGCTTTGTGGAAACCCCAAAGTGAATGCTTGTGACTTGTGCACTTTTCCATACACTCATACATACGTGAATAAACATGCGTGGTATACGGGTACCCCCCCCACCGACCATGCAAAACGTGTCCATACCAGCCTATGAGAAAGGGGAGGAGCCCCACCTTACCCTGGACATGGGAGGCTCCTCCCCTGCCCGGGCCAGGGTAATCCTGGCCCCAAGGCGAATGCTGTGGGCGTGTGCAGCGGGTGTGGGCACCTGTGAGGCCTTCCTGAGGCCCGGCCTCAGTGGGAGGAAGGCCACTGGAGAACCGAGTTCCCACAGAGGAAGAACCAGAAGCGTCAGGCCGAGACCCGATGCGGGGTGCACCGGGGCCTTCCTGCCTTACCCATGGGCCCCCCACGCCCTCTCAAGGCGGTGGAATGAATCCGTTGATTCCACGCAGCAGGTGGAGAGGGCCGAGGGGGTGTGGTGGGTACCAGTGCAATTGAGGGTTCGAGTCTTGCGGGACCAGGGCCTGCACCCCTGTTCTGGGCCCAGCACCTGACAACACACAGGGAGGTGCAAACCAGACCACACGGAACAGCCATACCAGCAGCCAGAGCGGGCGTTTCCCACACTGCCACCCCAACGCTGGGCAGCTCCTGCCACCCACCCAGTGTGGGGCCTCTCAGGCTAGCCTGGCCCTGGCTGCTCAGGCAGAGACAGACCCAAAAGGCAACAGATATCTGACACTGAGTGAAGTGTGCAGACACCTGACTCCCACCCCAAATGCTTTCTCCCCCAAACAACCCTGCACACACAGATGAACGCAGCACAAAGTCGAACGCCAACACACTTTATTTCCCTTCAGACGCATCTGCAAGCTTCTGCCACACCTGAACCCACGGCCTGGCACCAACGCTACAATCACTCCCCAGAGGTCAATCTTGAGGGCTGAGGAGCTGCAATTTCCCTTTCTTCCTGAAAATTAGGAGAACTGAGACTAATTGAAGAAACCTCACTGCCATTCCTCACTCAGCAGTCTCAGCAGGCCTGAAATGTGGCTGTGGGAAGTTGCCATTTTGGGAAGGCGTTTATTCTCTGCGGCTACAGGGATTGCCTGCTTTAGAAACCCCCTTACGCTGATTAACTCAAAAGTCCCTTCAGAGTCAAGAACCAACCTTTCATGGTCCATAAATGTGGTATTTCTGGTTTCCTGATCAGGAGACTTGCAAACCTAAAAATGTTCTTCCTTCCAAAAACTAACCTGAAGTATAAAACCTCAGATGGCAGAATTTTCTATTTCTGGAAAAGCTGGCTGCGATTTGTTTTTGGGACACAGTGAGGCAAGTCCCTGTGGCAGAGAACGAATTGGCCCCTCGGCCTCTGTATGTGAGAGCAGCCCAGCCATGCCCAGGAGGAAACATCCCCCCATGCACTGCAGCACACCCTCCTTACAGAGAGAACGCCTGCAGGTTTCAGAAAAAAAAAAAAAAAAAAAAAAAAAGGGCCTGTCAGACTCCCAGATGGATGGAAAGCAGCCGACAGCTCCTCAGCCAGAGGGTGAGGCCAAGTCCTGGAACCTAGCTGGGCCCCCGTCCACGCGCATCACTTTCCAGTGAGTTCCAGCACCTTCCTCACCATGGCTCCGATCCCGTCGTGGATGTGGTGGAGTGCCGTCTCGCACATGAAGGCTGGGGTAGTGACCACCTTGTTTTTCTGGTCCACGTGAGCTTCGTGTGCAGAGTTACGGAAAAAGCCACCCAGCACGGACCCAAGGGACTTTCAGGTGTGGAGCCCCAATCCCTCCCCCACCCTCACCGCGTGTCCTTTGTTCTCAGGTAACTTGGAACAGGAGAACTCACTCCTGGTGCAGTCTGTGCCGGCAGGACCCCACTTTATGTATGATTTATGCTGCTGAACAACGTAAGAAGGAAGCTGTTCCCAATTCACATGCATTCTAGAGGAAGAAAGCAGGGAAATTCCAGGGAATGGGGCACCTTTCAGCCAGCATCACACAGGCCCAACACCCACACATGGCCACGAGCTGCCCCGCCATGGGGCGCACACATGACTGGGGTCCTCACAACTACCACGGGAGGCAGTGGCAGCGCCTCCACTTTTCAGATGAAGAACTGGCCGTGAGGGAGCCGGTCCTTATGCTGCAGGGCAACAGGCAACAGGGCAGCAGGCGGCACTACTGGGGCCGGCCAGCCACAGACCTGAGCCTCCCCAACACCACCCATGTAACCATTGGCCAGGCCTCCACACCAACCAAGACATGTGCCCCCATCTTCCCGCAAGCAGTCAGAGGCCTGGGGCCAGCCTTGGTCTGCGCTCCTGCCCAGCAGGAAAGCCGCAGGGAGTGAGACGGGGACTGACGTCCGAAGCTGCCTGTGAGTAAAAAGCTGCCCCACTAAGAGGAACTGCACCCTTTAGAACAACACCTGCAGGGGACCAGGTCCATGCTCTACTCATTCCAGTACCGTCCGGCACCCTGGAGTGTTCTGTTCTCTCAATTGGGCCCACGTGGACATTCTCCCAGATCCAGGCAGGGCCTTCCAGGAGCCTCCCTCCAAATCTCCCGGGGCAACAGCCCCGCTGGCATTCTCGGTCCATCATCTCAGAATGCAGGGACACACCTCAACAGGAGGGGCTGGGGGCCGCGAGGCGGGCTGAATCACCTGGCCACCCAAACTGGCCTGAGAACTTCCGCCCAAATAAAGCCAGGAAACCCCTGCCTCCTGCACACCCGGCCGCTCTCCCTCCACACCTCGCACACACTCTTTCCTCACCCTCCCCCGGCTGGGGGGAGTGTGGCTGCCTGGCGGTTGCTGAGCAGACTCAACAGTCAGGCTAGGGACCTGGATCTGCCAACCACGCACCACAGCTGCGCTTCTGATGTGTGTCTGCGACCCACCTCACACCAGCTGGGCTGTCACAGCCATCTGCTCTATGCCCTCAGACACGTGGCCGCCGTGCCCACCGGGGGAGGCCCCACAGGGAGAGCAGCAGGTGCAGCTCCCGGTGAAGAGGCCGCCCACCAAGGCAGCCTGGAGCGGGGGGCGTCCTTATGCACATCTCAGGGACAAGCGCAACGGCGGGCCGGGCCTGGCTACCAGGAAGGATATGATCACTTCCTTCACGCAGTGCTTGGCACCCAGGGCCTTGATGGCCTCCGCGGTCCCGGCGTAAGGCCACTTGCCACCTTCCTCATGCTCGTGGCCCACGGTGACTTCAACGCCTCTGAGCACCTTGGCCGCGAGGACAGGCGCGATGCAGCACAAGCTAAAAGGCGAGAGGAACACGGGTCAGGCAGGCTGCACGGCCTGCAGAACAGAAATTACCCTCGCCACGACCCCAGGCTGCCCTGCCACGGGAGCCCTGCCGTCCCTGCCCCTTGTGAGCCTGGGCTGCCAGAAAGCTGTGGCCCATGGGATGTGATGGAGGTGGCACCAGGTGACTCAAGGCTGAGAGTGAGGTGTCCTCAGCCCCACTCCCCGCCGAGCACTCCCTGCAGGCACTCAAGCACCAGGCCAAGGACCCCCGAGGGGAGTCCCCAACAGCCATGGGCTAAGCCCCAAGCCCCAGGACACCCCAGACTGGCGCGAGTCCTGGGCTGCCGAAGTCCACTTACAGAGAGGGTAATGATATGTGGCTGCCCCAGCCCTAAGTTGTGGGGTGATCTGTGACCCAGCAACAGGTAACACAGCTGCACTTATCAGTCACACCAGCCCCCCTTCTACAGGAGGCACAACAGGCCAGGAGCAGCCTTGCCAGCCTCCAACCCGCAGCACAACTCTCAGCCAGTGCAGGCCGGTGGGCGCACGCCCGACCCTGACGCACAGGCCGCAGCAGCTCCGCCCAGGCCACACCCACCCCTGGGACCTGCTTCTGCTTCACCAGGAACCCCTCCCTGCCCAGCCAACAGAGGCCCCTCTGTGTGCCAGGCACTGTGCCCACAGCAGGGCCTTCAGTGACCTGTGTTGTCCAGCACCTCACGGCCACCCAGGGGCACGGCCTCATTAAACAGCAGCCCCATCCCCTGGCAACCTGTGGTGTAGCCCACAGCTGTCAGGCCCCATCCTGCCCTCAACACCTCACACCTTGGCCCGTCTTCCTTCATCCCTCCTCCCGCCGTCTACAGTCCTACCCACTCCCGACAGGCCCAGGTGGAAACTGCTACCATGGGCTGTTAACAAAACACGGTTAAAAACACATTTCACAGCCAGGTGCAGTGGCTCATGCCTGTAATCCCAGCACTTTGGGCGGCTGAGGCAGGTAGATTACCTGAGGTTGGGAGTTCAAGACCCGCCTGACTAACATGGCGAAAACTCATCTCTATTAGATGAAATCCCCCTGCCGCCCTCTGAGCAGGCAGGAAGTCTGGGAAGCAGGTTCTCAGCAGCTCCAGATGCTGCACGCAGCTGCCCAGCCATCAAGTGCCAGCAACAGATGCCACAGCGGCTCCTGACACAGCCCAGCACCCACCTCGACTACTGCATTCAAGGAAGGGGTCCTAGCAGTGAGCGGCCAGGCCACCTAACAGTCCCTGGCTGGCCACGCAGGCCTCTGGCACCAGGCTGAGGGGTGGGTGGGGCCGGCTGCAGGAGGGACCTCAAGGCAGGCTGACATGGAAAGGGTGTGCCCGGCCACAGAGCCACTGCCACACCCCTTCTTCTCTTAGGAAAGCTGCAGCGGTTAAGGATTTAGGTTTCCTCAGGAAAAGAGCCTGTGGGTCACCGTGCACGGAAGCCCCATGGCTGGACTGGGGAGCAGACGGGCTTGCGCCCCGCAGTTTTCAGGGGAGCCTCATGGCTGGACTGGGGAGGAGACAGGCTTGCGCCCTGTGCTGTTTCCAGCAAAGCCTCATGGCTGGACGGGGGAGGAGACGGGCTTGCGCCCCGCAGTTTTCAGGGGAGGCATGCTCAGAGGCAGTGGTTCGCCTGCCAGAGGCTGTCTTGTTTCACCGAGATTTTGAATCAGTCACAAAAGAAAGGGCCACGGCCTCCTCCCTCTGGGCGCTCATGCCGGGAACGTTTCTCTGACAAGGACGGGATCCCGAGGTGGAGACCGCGGGTGAAATCTTCACCCCGGCTGTGACGCGGCTGCAGCAGGGACCTCCTTCGGGAGCTCTGAGCCTGCACCTCTTCCTGTGGCTCCGCCTTAGGGGCCTCCCTGGACGGTGACCAGGCAGGTCCTTAAGTGAGTGACTGTGGGTGGGGAGTGTTTTTTCCAGCCCCGCTCAGACAGAGGATTCCGATAGAGCCTTATCCTTGTTCGGTTGACAGAACCCGGTAGTGAGCGGCCATTGCCAGTGCACCTCACAGATGTTCATCAACGCAAGTGCGGCTCTCGCCCTGCCAGCACCAGACGCAGCCGAGACCTGGACAGCGCAGCGCCGCGTTCCAGGACCACCAAGGAGCAGGTGCCGGGAGGCTCGTGGAAGCATCACACCTGCCGAGGCGGAACCCGGCCTTGCTGGGTCACCCTCACACATCTGGGAGTGACTTCCCAGCAGCAGACGGTGAAGAGCACACACTCCCTGCGGGGCTGTGACCCGCCACGTAAGCCAAGGCGCTTATGTGGATGAAGGAGTGGGCACCCTACTCGTGCCGCCAGCCTCAAGACCCAGGCTTTGTCTGAGCAGGGACAAAGGGGCGTGGTCGGCTGTGGCTCCCCAAGAGGGAGGCCGCTGGGAGTGGACGGCGTCAGGGCCGGTGCACGTGCTGCAGTGACTGGCCAGAAGTCAGCGGGGTTGGGGTACTGTGGCTAAGGGGATTGGGAGAAGGGGTCTGGTAAAGGCTAGGGGTCCTGAGGGACTGCCTAGGGATGCCTCTGGGAGCCAGGAGAATTCCAGGTCTCCTCTAGGGAAGTGGAGTTGCCCTCTCCTTTCTGTTAAGTCACCAGTGACGTCGTGTGAAATCCCCTCAGTTAAAACAAGAAAACCAGCTGTGAGTTTTCAGGATCAGTGGCAGCTCCTGGCTGAGAACAGAGGCCGCAGGCCCACGCACCCTCCTCCCTCGCTCCCCGAGGCCTGCGCGGCTGTACACACCCGACGGGCTTCCCGGCCTGGTGGAACTCCTTCAGGACACGCTCCACTTCTTTATTCACCTTGCAATCTTTCCCGTCCACGGCAAACGTGCTCCTACCGGGAGACAAAAGGCCTCCTCAGACAGCCTCACAACTAGGGTCTATTCCTGGGGGGCCTCCTAGGCACAGCTCCAGACCCTCAGTCAGCTGCAGCAAGGGACACGGGCATGGCTGCACATATGCGCGTTTGATGTGAACACATTTTCCTGTTTTTTAAACAGAAAGAAGCATGGAAAGCAGGAGGATCAGGAAGTGGTGCAGCAGGAGGCCACCAGGGCGAGAGGGCCCACGCCCTGGAACCTTCCGCAGCAGCTGGCGGAACCCGGGCTGCGGTGCTGAGACTCAGACACCGGTTTCTGGCTCCTAACTCCCGTGGTGCTTGTTAGCTTTCTGTTATGACATTGGCTGTGTCGGGCCTCAGGCAGCCTCTGACCTCCTGCCCGCCTTTCACCTGCCCCAAAGCAGGACTCTAATGTTCCCCGCCTTTCTGACTGTGGGTCTCAGGACCCTCTCCTGAGAGGGTCCCCCACTCCCTGGGGGAGAATGCTGACGTCACGTTTCCCTGAGCACTGTGAGCCACTCCAGCAAACGGGGTTGTGGGAACCCCAACTTGAAGCCAATCAGTCAGTTCCAGAGGCTCCGACTGGTTACCAGTGTGTGTCAGAGGGCAGTTTTGGGGATGGAGGCCTCAACCTGTGGGATTGGACGCTACCCCGGGTCCATACTGTCGGAACTGAATTAGAAGGCAGCAGCGACCCCTGCGTGGTGTGTGGGGAAGACCCTTCACACCCACCTTCTGTGTGGACGACTGTCGCGGTGGGAGGAGGAGAAACACGGTGTGAGAGTTTTTCCTTAAAACAAAGGGGCAGCAGGAAACTCCAGGAGTTCCCGGAAAAAGAAACGCAATCGGCCTCCAGGCATACCAAGCACTCTTGCTTCGACGACCGTGAAAGAAACGCCAGTTTACCTGCGACACCAGCATCCACACCTCAGGCCGAGGAGCAGGAGCTGTGGAGGGCACGCGGGGCAGGGGAGGTCTCGCCACACTGCCCATGGGGCATGTGATTTGGCAATGCCACCAAATCTACAAGTGGATACACCTTCCCACGAACCCACCCCTGGGCTCTATGCCACCCTCATGCACCCTAGTCCTCTGCCCCTGCATTTTCCACATGGCTTTGCTGGCAGAGTGCTGGGAATCTTCTGGAGGTAGTGGGTGTTCGCCGTCCCCATGGGTGACCGTCTCAGAGGGTGCAGAGTGGCCACGGCTGCAGCTCATCAGAGCGCGCCGCACCATGAACGTGCAGGGCAGACTCGCCCAGAACGCTCTGGACAGGTCAGTGAAAATGGGAGCTTCGCCCAGGGGACGTGGGCTCAGACACACGGGCACATCAATACCTTGAAAGCCAAGGCCAAGACCCACCGACCCCGAGAACCACCACACACCTCACGCCTGTGCCTCTGGGTTGGCAAACCGTGGAGGAGCCATGCCAGGGCACCTAGCCCCCAGCACACCCTCCAGCTGCCCCTGCGCCCCGCCACACAGTGTCAGTGGTCAGAGCCTCGTGGAGACGGCAGCGACGCGGGGACAACTGGACAAAAGATCGAGCCTGACGTGGGGCTGCGTGAGGTCAGGGGTGTGGGCGGCACTGACGAGGCTTGCTGGCTTTCAGGAGGGGGGGACGACAGGCTGGGGTGGGGCTTCCGGTGAGAGAGAGGGGTGAGGGCACGGCCAAGGGCACTGAGAAAACGGCTGGCATCTGAGGAAGGAGGCCTCTGAGGTTTCAGGATAAGGAGGAGTGCATTCTTCGGATGGAGCCTGCCTGCCCCCCGACTCTGGGTGCAGGCTGCCCAGGGTGGGGCGAGTGGCCAGCCAGCCTCCAGCCTGCCCTTGAAACAGGAGCTGCCGACCGACCGGAGCTGGCCCTGCTAGGGCTGCCACCCACACCACGGCACAGAAGCCACCTGCACGCTCAGATGCACTGTGGCCAGTGCTCCTGCAGGTGGCAGAGCTGTCCCTGGAGGATCAGCCCAGCACTACCTCCACCTCGCAGGCAGGGCCATGGGGGCGGTGCCCAGAGAACCTCCATGAAAGTGCAGAGAGAGAGGAGACACAGAGAACAGAAAGAGGGTCTGGAACTCAAGGACGCCACCGTGTGGGAGCCGGCCAGGCCTCCACGGTTCACGGTCCAGCTACCATGGAAACAACCCTAACAGCCACGCCAAGGCAGCCTCCCTTCTTCCTGTCAGGACTGCCGCCCAACTAAGAAGGAAACCCATTTCTGATCCTGCAAGGTTCTGTAAGAGAACTGGGGCCGGGCGCGGTGGCTCAGGCCTGGAATCCCAGCACTTTGGGAGGCAGGAGGGTCACTTGAGCCCAGAAGTTCCCAACCAATTTGGGCTACATACATGGCTACAAAAAAAAAAAAAACATGGGCATGGTGGCATGCGCCTATAGTCCCAGCTACTCAGGAAGATGAGGCTGGAGGATGGCTTGAGCCCAGGAGATCACGGCTGCAGGGAGCTGGGATCATGCCACCGCATCCCTGCCTGGGCAACAGACCAAGACCTCATCTCTACAGAAAAAAAAAAGAGAGAGAGAGAGAGAAAACTGGTACCTGCAAGGAGTAAATACTCAGAGACTGATTTCAATGTGAAGAGACCTACCAGCACAGTGATGAGATAAGAGGGAGCCCCAAACCCACTCTGACAGCTGTTGGGTACCAGGAACGCTCAGAGAAGAGGCAGCAGAGAAGCAGGAGAAAAAGCATGTCTTGTAAAACGCTACCTAAGACCCAACCCTAAGAACGGCTCCCAAATCAGATGGCAGGCACGTGCCCTGCCCAGACCCTAAACCCAGAGGCTGCTCCTATCACCACCCCCTCCCATCGCCGCTCCACTGCCCACATCGGACAGCAGGCAGGTGCACCCCCTTCCCATCTGCTCCACATGGAAAGTGGAAGACCTCGAAGCTCAAATACGCACAGGTTTTTAGCCGCTCCAAAGCCTCCTGGAAAGATGGCGGCATCATGGTTGGCTGCACTGAGGTTGGCCAGGTCTGTGATCTTGCCACGGGCGATCCTCGCAGACTCGGTCAAAACATTCCTGGGAAAGAGCACAGGGCAAAAAGCCTCAGCATGCAGGTGGAGGACTGTGGAGCGGGGCAGGGGCACAGCCCACAGGCAACACACTCCACACACGTGGCTCTCAGCCACACGGGGACTTACTTCCAGGTCAGCATGTTTGGTCACTACCTGGAAAGACAACATGGTTCTAGCAACGCTAAATCTATGCTGGGCTCTTCAGATCAGCACTTCAGAACCTGCACCAAATCACTGAATCTTCTGCACCATCAGTCAAGGCCCATGAGAAATGGAAGTCTCTCCGAGTGTCTAAAGCAGGCGGAATTCTGTGCACTCATCAGGATGGTGGGACTCAGAGGGGAAGGTAGGAAGCCAGGACTCAGGACCAGTGAAGCAACCCGAAGGCCAGCCACCACAGGAAGCTGCTAGCCCCCAGGTGTGGGGGACGAAGATGCAAGTCCAGGTGCAGAAGCCAGGGTCCCAGGCAGGAAAAGAAATCACAGGGGTCCCCACTGGTGAGAAGCACAGCCCCAGGAGACAGCTATGGCTTCTTTTTCGAATCTCCAGCCCCGACCTCTCATGGTCCAAAGCCGGCTGGAAGGCACCTGGGAATGGCCTGCACAGGGCTGTCGGGTAGGATGCGCAAGGGAAGGGGATCTCGGGCCACACAGGCCAGAACCACACACACCGCAGTAAAAGACATGCTGCTGGGAACCAGCAAAACAGATCTGGAGTCCAGACAGGGGAAGAAGGTGGGCGGCCAAACTGAGAAACAGCACCTTTGCTCAAGACCAAGGTATGAGCAGCTTTACTCAGTAGGAAGCGATACGGTCGCTATTTTCACCCCGCCTGTGAGTACTGGAAGGAAGGCACTCCTGAGCCTCGGCAGCATTACTTCCAGAACAGCCTGAGCACAGCTGCTCAGAAGGATGTTCATTTGCACACAAGACTTGGTTTAAGCTAAGCCAGCAAAAAAAAGCTGCACCGTCGGAGGTGGACAAGAAGCAAGTTCCAATCCCACCCCCACACCTGCTCTCGCCTTCAGACGGCTGCCCCTTGGTGTGATCAATCACGTGCATCTGAGGGACGTCAGGAGCAAAGATCTGGACTTCAGCCCCTCCACGGCTCAGGTGCACCAGGATCCTGCATGGGGGAAAACCAGAGACAACTCTTCAAAACGTGCCCCACTCAGATTTGTGTTAACACATTTTTAAAAAGAGAATTTTAGCTAAGTGCCAGGAGCAAATTCCTAATGTATATTAATATCTTACTTGCTCTGCAAAAAGTTACGGTTGGTTCCATACCAAGCCAAATGTCCCCCACACCCCCATTCCAATTCACTGTCGGTTGGTGGGTTACGACTACGACAGACCCTCAGAAGTAGGCTATGGAGATCAGCTGGTCCCAACAGCTCCCTTTGCAAACTGGGGTATGGGGGCCGGGTGACTCCACTGAGGGCACAGCCTGGAGGCGTGCGGGTCCCCGGCTGCTGAGTGCTCTGCCTACACCCAGGGCCTGGCTGCCCCCCTCCAGTTGCTTGCTGCAAGCACCAAGAGTGAGAAGCAGCAGTGTGCTCAGAGTGCCACGTGCACAGAGGGTGTGACGGGGCTTTCGGTCACTACTTAGTTCAATTTCTAGTCTCCCTCAACTTTCCCACCACAGATGGTGGGAGAGACACAGAGACCCCAGGACAACACCACAGGCCGGGCAGCTCCATCTCCCCAAGGGCAAGGGCAGCAGAAGCTCCTCCTGGGGACAACAGCTGACATTACGAGGGCTCACGCTGGCCTCCGCAACTCCCGGTGACAACAGGAGATAGGTCGCTAAGCCCACCCACACACTAAGCCCTCACTACCCCTTACATGGAGGAGGAAACAGACGCATGAAGTGCAGTGACTTGTCAGATGGAAATGTCAGGACCTGGCCCTGGCACTCGGGTTCCGCTACCCATAAGAAATCCACCCAGACACCCCAGACACAAGACCCTGCCATTCTGCCTGGGAGGGCTCAAGCTATTCTGGGGCTATTTTCTATCCCATCAAGGCCAAATCATGAAACACATCCTGGCCCTTTCCCCCAGCTCACTCTGCCTAGTCCCAACTCCAACCGGCCAAGGCGGGCCACCCACAAAGCACCAGCCTCAGGCCTCAGCCCATGGCCTGACACCCCTTGGCCACCACCCAGCTCTCCCCTCTCCAGTTCACCCTGAACCACATGGGAACTACAGGTACCTGGCACGCGTGGTGGCCTCCTGCCCTACCAGTTCGGCCTGCAGTCATTTCCAGTAACACAGGAAATCAGGCCACCAACCACTCAGCAATAGCTGACCAGTTACATAAACGGTAACCTGTCTAGGACCCAGAAATACCACACAACTGTTAAAATGATGTTGAGAACTGAATGAATGGGAATTACTTCCCATGCGTCAGAAACATTTGCAAAACACGGGTGAGCGTGATCTCAGTGTTTTCAAAATGTGTGTGTTCTGAAAAACACTCAAGTGAAATGCTGAGTGATCACCTCTAGGTGACAGCATAAGCAACACTTAAAAACTGTTCTTCCTTAGTGTCTCCCTGGGTTTTGCCAGTCGTTTTTGCTTTTTTTTTTTTTTTTTTTTGAGACGGAGTCTCGCTCTGTCACCCAGGCTGGAGTGCAGTGGTGCAATCTCGGCTCACTGCAAGCTCCGCCTCCCGGGTTCACGCCATTCTCCTGCCTCAGCCTCTCCGAGTAGCTGGGACTACAGGCGCCCGCCACCACGCCCGGCTAATTTTTTGTATTTTTAGTAGAGACGGGGTTTCACCGTGGTCTCGATCTCCTGACCTCGTCATCCGCCCGCCTCGGCCTCCCAAAGTGCTGGGATTACAAGCGTGAGCCACCGCGCCCGGCCCGTTTTTGCTTTTTTTTAGCCAAGAATAGGGTATTTAAAATACAAGCTCTCTTGGCTGGGTGCAGTGGCTCATGCCTGTAATCCCAGCACTTTGGGAGGCCAAAGCGGGAGGATCACTTGAGGTCACGAGTTTGAGACCAGCCTGGCCAACATGGTGAAACTCCGTATCTACTAAAAATACACAAATTAGTTGGGTGTGGTGGTGCATGCTTGCAGTCCCAGCTACTCGGAAGGCTGAGGCAGGAGAATCGCTTGAACCCAGGAGGCAGAGGCTGCAGTGAGCCAAGATCACGCCACTGCACTCCAGACTGGGCGCTGTCTCAAAAGATAAAAAGTAAAAATAAAATAAAATACATGCTTTCTCTAAACTGTTCAAAAAAGAGTAAATTTCACTGGTAGAGAGGCCTTCTCGAGGTCCCCGGGGTGGTGGACCAGCTGCTCCTGAGGACTTACGCCGAGGCCTCGTGGATCTCGGTCCCATCGTAGACTCCGCATCCAGACAGCACCTGCGAGAGGAGCGGGAGCTGACCCGGGGGAAAGGGGCCGACCTGGGAGGCGGGAGTTGACTCGGGGGAAAGGGGCCGACCTGGGTGGCGGGAGCTGACCCGGGAAAATGGGGCCGACCTGGGCCGCAGGAGCCGACCTGGGGCGGCAGGAGCGGACCTAGGAAGAGGGGCCGACCTTGGGCAGGGAACAGCTAAGGCTGATCTCTGGAGGCGGGAGCTGACCTCACCCCCTCCGTCCACTCACCAGCGCGACCCTGGCCGCGGGGCGCGGCACGGAGAGGTGAAGGGCTGCGCGCTGGGAAGGCGTCCGACCGCCGGGGGACAGGGACGCGAACGCAGATGCCGCAGCGAGCCTCGAGGCCACCAGAGCCCTCACGGCCGCCATTGCGGTGAGGACAGCGGGGTCAAAAGGTCACGCCGGGACAGAGCGTGCGCACCTACAGGTCTACAAACGCATTGCTTGTTGGGACTGCGCCTGCGCAGCCTTCGGGGCGGAGCCAAGACCCGCCCCCGTCTCAGCCCTATCCCGTGAGTGCGCCGGTGGGCGGGGTCGCGCCTGCGCAGAGCCTCCGGGTAGAGTTCCGGCAACCCTGTCATCCTTCTGGTGGTGGCTGAGGGCTCGGGCTCGAGGCTGAGGGATGCTGGTGACTCCTGGAGTCCCCAGCCCCGCCCCCGCCGGGCGCGCCCTTCCCGCCATCCGCGGAGCAGCCTTGCCTCGGGGCGGCTCAGCCCGGCGCTTCTTACCTACCTCCGTCTCATCCTTAACTCACCAGAACGAGCACCCAGGGTCCACATTCTCCTAAATGGCCACTCATCTTAATCTCGGCGTCAGGACCCATGCGGGGTGAGGACTACCCCTCCGCTTCCATGACTGTCTCCTCGCTGCTCCCGCTCCCGCGGAGCGACCCTTCCGGGTTTTACTGACCCCGGGATGTTGTATCCTGGAAACTGCAGTTCCACCCAGGGGCTTGATCTGGGTTAGTCTGGGGGCAAGTGGGCCGCCGATTCTGTTTGGGCTTTTTTTTTTTTGAGACGGAGTTTCCCTCTTGTTGCCCAGGCAGGAGTGTAATGGCGCGAACTCGGCTCAACACAACCTCCGCCTCCCAGGTTCAAGCGACTCTCCTGCCTCAGCCTCCCGAATAGCTGAGACTACAGGCATGCGCCACCACGCCAGGCTAATTTTGTATTTTTAGTAGAGACGGGGTTTCTCCACGTTGGTCTGGCTGGTCTTGAACTCCCGACCTCAGGTGATCTGCCCGCCTCGGCCTCCCATAGTGCTGGGATTACCGGCGTGAGCCACCACTCCCGGGCACCGTTTGGGTGTTTTTTTTTTTTTTTTTTTACGTTCACAGCATGGATGGTCAGTGTGAAGATCCCAGCTGTTCAGGTCCTAGCTGGAATTCTTCCATTAAAAAAAATCTATTTGTTATGCATGCGTTACTTCACAGAGGAATGGCTGGATAAGTGCTGGCTTTTTCCCGATTTACCCATTTTCAACCTAATAATGCAGGTTTTTGAAATAATGTGAATGGTTACTGCTGGAGGATGTTCACAGGGACACGCTGGATTCTACAGACACATCTGATGACCTAGCCCACGGCTGTCACTTTCCCCACTGTCACGTCGTCCATCATTAGGACTTTACTGCTAATCCTTGCAAGATAGTGGAGAACTAGAATAACAGACATGGGACATTACCAGTTACAACCAAAGACGAGCTTGGCACAGTTGACTGTCCTCGTTCCTGCTCCTCCGTGCCTGGCCCTCTTCAGGCTTCTCAGCTCCTGGGGAGCGGCCAGCCAGGGAGCATCAGCTGGTGGGAGCAATGGGGCTGTGGGATGGCACAAAAAAACACCAAACGCCACTCCGAAAAGAAATGCCGAATGCAGACTCTCACTCAGTCGGTGCGGGGGCCAGGACCCTATCTCTACCAAGTGCACGGGAGCTGCCCCTGGCTGGGAGCTCCCAGACCCCACTGCAGAGCCACAGCTCCAGTTGTCTCAGGGGCGACTACTCAGGTGTCCATCGCCATGCACATGTGACACAGAAAGGGTGAGGCAAGGAGGGGGAACACTGGAAATTGTTTCACGGAAAAGGGCGAGGCAAGGCAGGGGAACGGTGGAAATTGTGCTTTGGGCAGGCGATAGCTAAGGATTCTCTCCAGTCTAGGTCACAGAGATTGTGCAGCCACAGAACACCTGATGGCACCAGGGCCTGAGCTCCTCCCTTCTACGAAGACCTCTGGTCTGCAGGCCTCTAAGCACAGCGCTGTGGGCCACAAGGCACCGCCTGTCATATTCATCTCCACTCTCTAGCACATGAGGCCTCACACCACCCCCGGGAGGCCGGCAGGCAGATATCAGCTCCACTTCCCAGATAAGCAAGGGAGCCAGGTACTACCCAGGGTCTTGTGGGCCACACCGCTGGCGAGGGACAGGCTGGGCCTGGCAGACAGCACTGGCAGTCATTGAAGTGCCCACCGCACTGGGTCAGCCTCAGGTCCTGACCCTGGAGGCTGTTACTGAGCTGTGGGGAGCAGGATGCCCTACCATGATGGAGACCCAAGCCACTCTCATGATGATCGTTCCCAAGGGCACTGCAGAGGGGAGGAGCTGTCCCCTCCTCCGTGTGGCCCACGCAGAGCTGGTGCAGGTCTGAGTGAGCTCGCCAAGACAGGCCAATCCCAGCCCCAGACTCCAAAGTGTCCCCAAGAGGTCAGGGAGAGGCTCTGTGCCCCTGACCCCAAGGATATGCACAGGTCACAGGGCAGGGCCCCTGCTAGACAGCAGGAGCATGCTGCTCTGTCAGCCTGTTTCCCCAGGACAGAAGCCCTGGTGGGCGGGCAGGCAGGCAGGTCTTGAGCCCCCACAAGACACCAGAATACAACATAATCCTTTTTAATCTGAAGTGCAGACTACATCCTCACATGTTAGAAAACTCCATCTTTTTTTATCACTAAGTTCTTTATCAAACCTTTATGTTAAAGATATAAATAAGTCATACAAAGTTCATGTGAATACCTCTCTGAGAGGCATTTTCAACGTTCATCACCATTCACCCGGCCCCGCTCCTGGGGCCGGGTGCCAGTGTGTGCCGGCCCCTGGCATGACCCATCGGCTCGCTGTCCTGATGGGCTACGTGTGCACAGGAAAAGCGAGTCACCATCACCAGCAACAGTATTTCAGCTGCTCTCTGGACCCCTCCTCTTTGCTGGCCCAGGTGGCACAAGGGTCCCATCTCCCTGGCAGGTCTTAGCCGGCACAATCCAACGCTGCAACTGGCTGGCTCTAGGCCAGCATCCCTTCTTCCGAGTCTCTGCCTCCTCCTCTGAGCAGGTGCAGGCTGTCATCTTCAGATGCTTCTGCCTCCTCCTCACTTCCCAGCGGGTCTAGGGAGCGTTTTGTGCCCCGCTGCTTGGAAACTGCTAGTGCGTACTGCATGTTATAGCGGTTCCAGCTACAGCTGTCAATCACACACACGGACGGGTCAATGCCAGCAACACCCAGGCCCTGGCCTGTCCTGCACCCCACCACCTCCTCTGCGACCCCCGAGAAAAGCAGCAGGGGCTGGACATGCCGGTTCCTCCACCTCAGCAGCCATTTGTTTCCTCTTTTCCCTGCCCCAACAATCTGGTTCTGCCCCACCCAGCCCTGGGGCAGCAAAGGCCTTCAAGGACCCAAGGACCCAACTATAACATCCCATCCCTTTGGGGTCATCCTGGCAGCTCAGCCCTTCCACTGGGCCCAATCTAGATGGCTTCACCAGCAAGTTCCACCAAACACTTAGGAAGAGACCGCTGCAGAGCTATGTGGTGTTTTGGAGCGAGAGGGGAGGAAGGCACGCTCTGAATCAGTTAATTTCCAGAGTTAATGGAATAAAGGAGAAAAGTGACACCACCATCACTTTACATAGAAAAGCACCTTGTAAAGGAGAACTGAAAGATAAATGGGTGAGAAAGGAAGGCAGGCAGCGCCCCATCGCACCTGCAGGTCACAGGACCCTCTATGCAGGACTCTTCCTGACAGCCAATGGCAACCCTACAGATTGGCAGTGAGCGCCTAGACAGGAGGCCAAGGAACAGTGCGCTTACGTGAACTCTAAAAACATCCCATAAGAGGGAATAAATGTAAAGGAGCTCAGCCAGGTATGGTGGCTCATACCTATAATCCCAGCACTTTGTTTGAGAGGCAGAGGCAGGCAGATCACCTGAGGTCAGGAGTTTGAGACCAGCCTGGCCAACATGGTGAAACCCTGTCTCTACTAAAAATACAAAAATTAGCTGGGGATGCTGGCGTGTGCCTGTAACCATAGCTACTTGGAAGGCTGAGGCAGGAGAATTGCTTGAACCTGGGAGGCGGAGGTTGCAATGTGCCAAGATTGGCACACAGCCTTGGGCGACAGAGTGAGACTTCGTCTCAAAAAAAAAAAAAAAAAAAAAGAATAATGAATTTAAAAATAAATACATACATACATACATACATAAATAAATACAGGAGCTAGACAACCCTCCTCCTCTACAGAGAGCTCTGTGCAAAGTCCAGGACATCTCAGCCGAGGGAAGGCCTAGCACCAAAACTGTGGATCAGGGCATATCCCAGCCTTCTGTAGGGCACCCAGAACATGAGGGGAGGAAAGGCTTGACCTAGACTCTGGGACTCGTTCCAAAGACTGAGTGACACTTCAAGGACAGACGGGAGGACCACATGAACCCACAAGGCCCAAACTCAGGCCTCAGCCCCTGAACCCTGGACAGAGCAACTTGCAGACAGGGCAGAGAACAGACCTTTCAGAAACACAGCTGGGAAACCTGGCAACTGACTGGCAACAGAGGGTGATACCCCTCACATGGCTACTCTGAGGCTTGCCTAGTCCCGGCTCTGCTGGACCTTTAGGGAAGGTGAACTGCTAGGGACAAAAAAGGCACAAACCACAAAGAAATGACAGGAGAAGAGGCGGGCACCCCTGCAGAGTGAGCACTGTGGAGGGCCGGGCCCTGTCCTAGGCCCGTGGATGAATCCTCGCAGCAGCAGCACCCTTTTCTAGGGGAGCCACAGCTCAGGGCAGCCACACCTCCAGGACTCCAGGCTGCCTGGCTTCACAGTCCTGTGACCACCCCCACTGCCTGTGCAGGTGACCTGCAAATTCAGGAAAGGCTGCCTGGTCCTACGAATGTGGCAATCCCTCCAAGAGCCTGGAGGATTCCGGCCGCCCCTGGAGCGCGCCACCTGCAGCCTGTCTGCCTGCCACAGTGCTTGCTGCTTTCCATTCAGCGCCAGGCCATTTCCCAAGCTGGTCAACCACGGGGTGGCCGGGCAGGTGCAGTTCACCCGCAGGTGAGAAGACAAGCCTCCAGCACTGGTTCCTTTTGTGCTCAAATCAGATGACACAAGGAGCACTCCACAGTGGGGACCAGCAGGGGACCGTGCACCCCACCCACCCCCAGGCCCTGTACCCGCACGTACAGTTTTGACAGGTCATCCAGGTGCCGCTGGATGCTCTTCTGGAGGAACTGTATGACAGGCAGCAGCGTCCCGGCTCTGAAAGGGAGACTCCCTAAGCGTGCGGTGCTCACCCCGTGGCACAGTGGGCTCACTTCATGCTGCATTTGCATGTCAAAGTTCCCTTTATCCAGCAGGACAAGCTGGTCCAGTGACCTGAGCCACAGATGAACTGCGGGGGAGACCCTCTACCTGGACTTCAGCTTCTGTCCGTGCAACATGAGCAGTTTGTGAGTCCAGAGGAGGTAGAATTCCAGGTGGCGAGACACTTCAAAGGAGGAAGCTAAAAACTCCAGCACTTTCTCCACATACAGTTCAGGAAGGGAGGAGGTGACCACTTCAACTGCAAAAGGAGAAAAAAACATGCTTATTCTGCCAACACCTCAAACCAGGGGAAAAGAGGGTGACCCCTGGCGCCCAACACCGAAGCCCCGACTCACTCTCGCCCCTGGGCACCGCCTCCAGGGCCTCCTGCACCAGTTTGCTCTCGTTGAGCCGGAGGGCCATGAGGATGGCCCTGGTGAAGTCCTGCTGGCGCAGTGCCTCGCGCACCCTCCCGGGGGTGACACTGGTGTCCAGCTCAAACGGGTCAAAGAGCACGCGGGTGTCCAGGGAGTAGATGAGGAGTCCCTCCGTGGTGGTGGCCGCCCAGCAGCGCCCTGGGAAATTAAGCAGTGCTTTCCTAAAAATTTTTTTTTTTTTTTTTTTTTTTTTTTGAGACGGAGTCTTTGCTCTTTCACCCAGGCTGGAGTGCAGTGGCGCAATCTCGGCTCACTGCAAGCTCCGCCTCCCGGGTTCACGCCATTCTCCTGCCTCAGCCTCTCCGAGTAGCTGGGACTACAGGCGCCCGCCACCACGCCCGGCTAATTTTTTGTATTTTTTTAGTAGAGACGGGGTTTCACCGTGGTCTCGATCTCCTGACCTTGTGATCCGCCCGCCTCGGCCTCCCAAAGTGCTGGGATTACAAGCGTGAGCCACCGCGCCCGGCCACCTAAAAATTTAAGCTCATTCCTTCCGACATTTTTTTCTTTTCTTTTTTTTTTTTTTTTTTGAAGAAACAGTATTAAGTACATTCCCCCGGGACAAAGTGCAAAAGTCAAGAGGAACCGGGACATCTGCCTTTAGCCCCCACCCCACTACTCCCCTGGGAAGGAATGAATGGATCATCCCAGAAGTTACTCTCCCAGGGATGCACATATAAGCAAATATGTACATGCATGCGTCCTCCTCTCCTGACACCAGGAGCCAGCCAAGTCTTCTGTCAAGCTCAGGCTTCTTCAGCTCCGCAGGCCCTGTGGTCTCTGCTGCACCTACTCAGTGCTGCACGGAGCACTAGAGACAGCCAGAAGGATCCACCAACGAAAAAACGCCCAGTAAAATGTCCCAGTAAAACATCAGTGACCAAAGTAGGAGGCCGGCCAGATTTGGCCTTTGGGCCCCAGGGCACAGACCCCTGGCTCACACGGGCCTCTCTGCCCCTGGCTCTGACAGTCTAGGTTGGAGCACGCTTGCCAATAGCCCTGCTCCTGGCTCCTCTGTGTGGGGACCATGTGCACTGCCAGGCTCCACAGGCCTGTGGCACAGACCCTCCTCCCCACTGCAAGAGGATGGGGGCAGTGCGGAGGAGACGGGCTCTCCATGATGGCAGAGCTGCCCCAGCCAGGCAGCATGTCCAGGGCACTCGGGGAGCTGCTAGAGCAAGGGCATGCCATGTTTCAAAGCTCAGTGCATCTGAGGTTGGCACCGTCATAGCCGTCCATCCTCAGGGACAACAGCCATCTTGTGGCCTGCACGGTTTGCAGGGCCATGTTCATACCCAGGGGCACAGGGCACAGCCCAGGGCCTGCAGACAGCTCCATGGTGGCCAGCCTTGCCCCGGCACAGATGCCCTAGTGCCCACTGGCACCAAAAGCCCATGGCTCAATGCTCACCAGTGGGAGAGAAGCGGAGTGAGGTCACCCTGATCTCAGGTTTGAAGTGCCGAGAACTCATGTCACCTGGGGAAGAAAGAAGCGACAGTGGTCACTGGACAGCACATCCAGGCTGCCCTCCCCACGAAGCAAGTCATCCTGCGGTCTGCTGGCTGGCTGGGGGGTGCCGTGGGAGCCCCATCAAGAGCAGCAGCCTCTACTCATTGGGCCCTGCACAAAACGGCGGCATAAAGAGCCCTTCCCTGGCTGCAGCTGCGGCAGGTGTGCCCGTGCTGGGGCCGCAGAGGCTGTTCTGGGTGAGCTGCCAAACAGATGGCCCAGCCCGTGGGGCAGATGCTCCAAAAAGCCAGCCCGGCCTGCAGACTGTGTGTCCAACCCAGAAAAGGGCCCCCGCCCAGCCCAGGAGTGGGTCTGCTGTGCTCAGCACGGTACCCTGGGCCTGCATATGGAGGCACTCAGGGTTTCTGGCTGGCGAGTGTCCCATCAGGATGGTCTACCTGGGACCCGGATCTTCTAGAGCACCTGGCTCTCTGTGCGGCACACGTGGCCTCACGCCAGAATGCTCCATGTGCTGTGCAGCAGACGGGGGCACCCAGTCCCAAGAGCAAATGGATGGGTCCCACCAGGGCAGGGAGGCCACGTGCAGCAACACATGGGCAGCTTCTCCTGCCACAGGGGCTGACGGCACCAGCACCAACCCACTGGGCCTTCAATGCCCCCAGTGTCCAGCAAACGTCACCATGTAGTGACCATTATTTCCACACACTGCAGCCCCAACCAGGGGCATGTGCACGGTCACCCAGGACCGGTGACTGGTGGGCAGATGCGGGAGGAACCTCTGCTCACCTTTCCTGACGCCTGGCAGTGGTATCGCGACTCCATCCTCCTGCCCAGCATCCTGATCAATTAGTGCCAGGTTGCCAAATTCTGTCATTTTTCTTCGGTTCAAAAATTCCTAGAACAGCAAAAGCAGTGGATGCCTTGCTTCTGATGGCCTGGCCGCCTGGCCCTCCTCTCCTACCCTTGCTCTTTGACCCCAACACCAGACCAGCCTCAGCTCTGTCTAGAACGAGGACAGGGAGAAAGCCCTGCAGCGCCCCAGGGACCCTTCCGGCAGAGCTAGCTGCAGACAGGGTGGGTGTGGAAGCTGTGGAGCAGGGCAGGTGTGGAGGCTGTGGAGGGGGATGGACTGAGGTCTACATGCCGGCATTGCTGCCACCATCACAAGGGCTGAGGCTCACAGCGAGGATGGCCGTCTACTCCCTCGTGAAAATGCCAAGGACACTTTCCCCCAGAAACACTTAGGGGACGGTGGGCTTCTGCCCCGATAGGGCGTGGACATGTGAACCCAGCAGCCACACCCCTGCTTAGAGGCTACCAGGGCTCCCTCACTCTCATTCTGAGGTCCTGCAAGAGCCAGCATGTGAGTGGGACCTGAGCCAAGAGCTGTGCTGAGGGGGGAGGGCAGGCACCAGTGGGGACAGTGAAGGCAGAGCCCTGTATGTGGGACCCCAGGCAGGAAGCCATCGGGCAGGGCCTACCAGCACCCTCTTCATTCACTCCTTCCCTGACAGGCGTCCATGTCTCCCAAGCCAGCGTGTGCTGGGCACTGCCCTCTACAGCTCCAGCCTCATAGCAACCAGCCTCGGCAGGGTCATCCACAACAGGGGTCCCCAACCCCTGGTAGCAGCCCATGGCCTGTTAGGAAACAGGCTGCACAGCAGGAGGTGAGTGGTGGGCAGGTGAGTGAGTGAAGCTTCATCTGAATTTACAGCCACTCCCCATTGCTCGCATTACCACCTGAGCTCTGCCTCCTGACAGATCAGTGGCAGCATTAGATTCTCAGGAGCACAAACCCTATTGTGAACCACACATATGAGGGATCTAGGTTGCACCCTCCTTCTGAGAATCTAATGCCTGGTGATCTTGATCTGAGGTGAAACAGTTTCATCCCAAAACCAATCCCCCCAACCCTGTCTGTGGAAAAATTGCCTTCCACGAAACTGGTCCCAAACGCCAAAAGGGTTGGGGACCGCGGCTCCACACACGGCTGAGGCAGGCACTGGGCTTCGCGGCCGGGCTATGCTGGGGCAGGTGGGGGGTCCGTGCACTTAGATACAGTACAAGCACCACAACTGTGCCCAAGGCCCCATGGAGCCAGGAGTGCAGAACGCAGGAGCCTGACGCATTCCACCTGCACTGGAAGCAACATCCGTCCGGCCCCGCGCTGCCGGCTCACCTCCATGGCGTCCAGAGACAGGTTGCAAGAGATCTCGAACCTCTTCATGAGAATCTGCTCGCGGACGTGGTAGATGCACACGAACTTGGACATGCCTCCCGCCAGGATGCTCTGGCCGTCTGCGGAGTAGCACAGGGTGGTGAAGGCCCTGGGTGGACAGGAGACGTGGACTTAGGGTGGCCACCGCGGAAACCTCAGCACATGGCTCCTAAAAACCAACTTCAGGCCAGCATGGTGGCTCCCGCCTGTTATCTGAGCACTTTGGGAGGCTGAGTTGGGAAGACTGCTTGAGTCCAGGAGTTCAAGACAAGCTTGGGCAATCCAGCAAGACCCTGTTCCTACAGAAAATAAAATTAACTGGGTGTGGTGGCACGTGCCTATAGTCCCAGCTACTCAGAAGGCTGACGTGGGAGGATCACTTGAGCCCGGGGGTTGGAGGCTGCAGTGAGCCATGATCGCACTCCTGTACTCTAGGCTGGGTGACAGAGCGAGACCGTCTCAAAAATCAAAAATCAAAATAAGAATAAATAAAATAAAAACTAACCTTAGGAAATAGAGGAGATCCTGTACCAGCCCTCCAGGAAGCAAACGCCAGCCTCAGCAACTTTCGCCAAGGCTCGCTGCCTCAACTCAGGCGAAAATTTTAAAACCCACAACGTCCAGTGGTGCTGTCACCTGGTTCAGCTCTGAGCCAGCACCACCCTTAGATGCTTCAGCTTCCTGAGAGTCAATGTCTTTTTCACAAAAGGACCAAGTGGCTCAAGGAACGGTGTTCCCTGCTGAGGTCAGCACAAAACGGCGGCCAGTCGGCCTCCACCCTAAGCAGCCTACTCTCAGTCACGTCTGCTTAGTCCTGCAGAAACCAGAAACCAGCCCTTACCGCCCCGCTCAACAGACGCCTCGGGGCGGGCAAGGTCCCTTAGTTATGACAGTAGAGAACAAAGAACAACAGAAAAAATGAGCGAAGTGGACGCCATCAGAACTAAGAGTGCCACCAAAACGGTGGAAAGACAGTTCACAAAGCGGAACAAATATCTGCATATCAGGTATCACAGAAACCCCTAAAATCCACAACCCAATTCAAAAATGGGCAAGAGACCTGAACAGACACTTCTCCAAAGAAGACTTACAAATGGCCAAGCCGCAGACAGAAAATGCTGAATGTCATTAGATAAACTACAATCACAACTACAGTGAGATACGAATTCACATCCACCACAACAGCTCTCATTAAAAAAAATAATAATAAAGCAACAAGCGCTGGTGAGGAGGTGGAGAAGCCAGAAGCCAACGGCATTCCTCGTGGGAATGGCAACCGTGCAGCTCCTCCAAGCTGGAAACAGAACCACCAGCACCCAGCAGTTCCACACTCTGGGCGAACCCATGAGGACTGCACACAGGCGACCACTTCCAAGACAGGGTCACTACTTCCTTCTGGGGGAAGACCCTCTGCTGAACAGGCTTCTGAGCTCCTGGGACACAGGTCCAGGCCCCAAGGCCACACCCACCCCAGGCACATCCCACAGATCCTCCCCCTTCTCCTAAGCCTGACCCCCACCCAGGTGAGCCTCACAGCCCAGCCAGGACCCCAAGCAGGCAATTCAGTCAGTGCTGTGCTGGCCCAACTCCTCGAGACAACGTGACACTATTTCTTCACCATCCACGTAGCATTCTCTAGCCAGGTGAGGTGACTGAGGACCTGCATTTTTACTCTTAGGAGGCTGCCAGGGCTGTTTTCTGCTTTTGTTTGTTTTGTTTTTGAGACAGGGTCTTGCTCTAGCACCCAGGCTGGAGTGCAATGGCATGACGCCATCTTCACTACAGCCTTGACCTCCCGAGTTCAAGCGATCCTCCTGCCTCAGCTTCCCGACTAGCTAGGACCATAGCCACCACACCTGGCTAATTTTTCTATTTTGTGTAGAGATGGCGTTTTGCCATGTAGCCCAGGCTGGTCTCAAACTCCTGGGCTCAAGCGATCCTCCTGCCTCAGCCTCCCCAGGTGCCGGGTCTCTGGTGTGAGCTCGGGCACTCGGCTGCTCTCCCCTCTGCACACCAGGACAATGTCATAATTCAGGATCAAGGTTTGGAAGCGGATGTAAGCTCTCAGCTGAACAAGTTTATGTTCAGCAAATCCAGACGTCCTCCTGTACTGGGGGCTGTGCAAGCCCAGGAGTTGAGGAGGACATGGCCTCTCCCCAGAGGGCTCAGGACCACCTGCCTCCACCCACAGGGACTCAGCGGTCTCAGGAACGAAGGACAAAGCCAAAAATGGAGAAGCTGCAGGAGCCTGGTGGCTGTCTGGGGTCCCGAATCAGGACGCCCGACGCCGACACTCACTTCCCCTTGGCCGCGTGCTTGGCTGTAATCTTGTCCAGCTCCTTCCTGCCGGTCTTGAGGTCATGCCTGCCCTCAATGGAGCCTGTCTGCACCGCATTCTCGGGGTCCCAGAAGGTGATCTGTGAGTTCAGTGTGGCCACAGCCAGCTCCGCACCATCAGGGCGAAAAGTCACAGCCAGAGCTAAACAGAGATGCAAAGTAAGTAACGAAGACCCCAGTTTCCCACAGGCAGGCCACCAACCATCCTTGGCTGGAGACCAGGCCGTGCCCTGGCACCCCTAAGAGACCAGCGCCTGTTTGGTCTGGTACACAAGAATCTCCTCTCAGGAGAAACTCCAACAACCAGGAACAGGGCAGCGGGTGTGACAGTATGCTGCTGGTCCCCAGGCCGCTGCTCCTGCCTGCTGCCTCGTGCTCACCATCAGAGGTCAGGGCCAGCGTCTCCTTGGTCCTCCAGCTGTCAAACATGTCCCATAGGCGCACCGTCTTGTCCCAGGAGGCACTGGCCAGGATGGACTTCATTGGGTTAAAACACAGACCACTGATGGGCCCTTCATGTCCAGACAAAACCTACCGTAGAGCAAGGAGGCGTGAAGAGTGGAGGTGGCGGCTCTCTGGGCAGGTCTGGGCCAGGGGCATGGGCCCTCGGAGTGTAACCTCAGCTCCCTGTGCTCCACTCCCAGGAGACAGGAGGGCCCCTCCCGAGCCCCAGCCCCGCCCCTCAGGGTGCTTACGTCAAGGAGCCTGCCTGTCTGCATGGACCACACGAAAATCTCAAAGGAGTCCTGCGCCCCTGCAGAGACGATCTCGCCACTCGCATCCACCGCCACGCAGGAGAACTGGGTGGGGCGTGGAGAGGTGAAGGTGCGGAAGTTTCGGTACCTGCACAGAAGAGGCAAGGTCAGCGTCACGTGCCAGGGTGCCCTGCCCCAGCAGCTGCGCTGCAGCCTCACCCTCCACCTTCGCCTCTGCGTGGGGGAAGCCTACCCCGAGCCAACCCGGAGCAAAGACATCACCTGTGAAGGTCAAAGGCTCGCACGGTCCCGTCCATGGATGAGGTCACCACAACGTAGCCGGTGGCAGTAAAGGTCACACCGGTCACCCCGCTGGAGTGCTCCGTAAAAGTGACAAAGCAGAAGCCGCTGAGGGTGTTCCACACCTTGACCTGCGGCAGGACAGGAGGGGCAGGGACAGACCCCAACCCTGTGTGCCACGGCTTCGGCCAGGATCCCTGTCCCCATGCCGCTCCATCTAAGATGCTTGCCCCTGTACTGCCCCATCCCTGAGACCCTACCCGTGAGTAATACCCCATCCCTGAGACCCCCAACTGCAACTGACACCCCATCCCTGAGACCCCCGCACGTGACGCCACATGCTGAGAGCCTTGCCCCTGTGCCCACGGCTGCCCTGGCTCACCCAGCCTCCTCCACAGGCCTGAGGCTGTGCTGAGTGGGTGGTGAGTGGGCAGTCTGCCCCAGTTTCTTCCTGTCACCTCCAGGAAAAGCCCATTTAAAGCCCAGATGGCCCACGGGGGCACTGCACACACCAGAACCCTGTGGATGCTGGCCAGATGCCAGCTGCCGGTACCATGGACCCACCCTCGGCCATGTACTGGAGCCCCTTGGACACTGGCCGGATGCCAGCTGCCGGCACCACAGACCCACTCTTGGCCACGCAGCCACCACCATGCAGGAGACCAAGTCAGAAAGGGGAAAGAGGGACACCCAACCCTCTCCATTCAAATTTGTCTATGTTTTTAAACGCCTACTGAGCTAATGAGCCTGGGTGAAGCTGTGAACACCAGCCCTACTGTCAAGGCACAGCCCCACAGACTGCTGCATCTTCAGAGCCCCCCAGGCACAGAGGCCAACGGGACGGGGACAGGAGCCTACCTTGCCGTCGTCCCCGCCAGTCACGATGTACTGTCCGTCGGGCGAGTAGGCCAGGGCCACCATGCTGTTGAAGTGGCCCTGCTGCTTGAGCACGTAGGACTCACTCTGCCACTCCCACACCAGCAGCTGGCCCAGGCCTGTGCACACGGGGGGAAGCTGGGGTACCTGGCTCAGGCCCACCCCAGGTCAGACTGGCCTGGCCCACCTTCCCACTTGGCACAGGCCTGAGAAAGCTGCCGGGCAGGGGGGGAAACGCACAGACCCCCAAGCATAGGCCGGGACCACTGCTCGATGCTGCAGCTCCACCAGCCAGTGATGGGCCCCGCCCATGCAACCAGTGGCTGCCGGTCACAAGTGAGACAGGCTATGACCCCCCACCCCTGAGCAAGGGGCTTAAGACAGAGAGGTGTTTGAGGAGGGCCAGGGCAGGGAGGGCACCCCCGGGAGGCAGCTGGAGGAGAAGAGGGCACCCCCTGAAAGGCGGTTGGAGGAGGGGAGGGCACCCCATGGCAGATAGCTGGGGGAGGGGAGGGCCCCTTCTGAAAGGCGGCTGGGGGAGAGGAGGGCACCCCACGGAAGACAACTGGGGAAGGGGAGGGCACCCCCAGTGGGTGGCTGTCAATCAAGTAGGCCTGTAGCCGGGCAGCAGTGGTCCCTAATGGGGAGTCCATCTCTACCACCCAGGCTGGGGACAAACCTGAACAGCCAAAAGCAATCCAGTCCCCCGAGCTATTGATGGCCACTGAGGCGATGCTCTGATCTGAGATGCTGCAGAGAACGGGCCTATAAGTGGGAGGCCAGCCTGCCCAGGCTGAAGCCCCAGTGCCCACTCAGGGCAGCCCCAGACACCAGATTCTATCCCTGTGTGTCGAGCTTACCCCACCCACTCACCAGACTCCAACAGTTCACTTCAGTTCAAGTATCAGAGGGCCAGGTGCAGTGGCTCATGCCTGCCATCCCAGCACATCGGGAGGCAGAGGCAAGGATTGCTTGAACCCAGGAGTTCAAGACCAGGCTGGGAAAACCCAGCAAGACCCGTCTCTACAAAAAATTTAAAAACTAGCAGGGCGTAGTGGCGCACACCAGTGGCCCCAGCTCCTCAGGAGGCTGAAGTGGGAGGATCATTTGAGCCTGGGAGGCGGAGGTTGCAGTGAACCGAGATTACACCATTGCACTCCAGCCTGGGTGACAGAGCAAGACTCTGTCTCAAAGAAAAGAATCAGCGAAGGCCCAGAGGGGAGGCCAGGGTTCAAAAACTTGCAACTTCACAATTTTATGAGCATAGTATTTTTGTTGTCTGTGTCTCACAGATGAAGAAAAGTGGAGACAAAAACTCGAAAGGCTGTGACTGACCCGAGACCAATGCTGCTGACTGCCAGTGGGGGCGGCAACACTGTCGCACTGACCAGCACCAGCAGCTGGGCAGGTTTCGGGCTGGCGTCCTGTGGCCTGAGCTGGCACTCCAAATGGCTCTGCTGCCCCCACTGCTAAGGGCAGGCTTGGCTGGGCCCTGAGATTCAGGGCCAGTGAGTGCATAAAACCACACCCCACTGCAAGCAAAGGCTTACCTCAGGGAGTGGATGAGGTTAAACTCTGGCAGCTCATGAAGATGGAAGATTCCAGAAGCAAAGCCAGTGACCAAGAGGTGAGACTTCTTATGAAATGCTGCAGCTGTCAGGTTGTTAAAATCTCCTTCTTTATTGAAGAAGTACCTGAATTGACGAGAGAGAAGAGTTGTGAGGAGGAGCGCAGAGCCAGGCTGCCACCCCAGCTCGCTCTGGGCTCCAGGACACAGGCTACAGATCCAGGCAGGAGGTCCCAGACCTGCCCTCTCCCTCTCCACCTCAGGCCCCGAAGCTGCCCGCCTCCATCCCAAGCTCGGGACCCCAAGGGAACCTCACACAGCATCTCCACTGTCGCCAGCTGGCCCCACACCAGAGCTAGTGGTGCATCCAGAGGCAGCAGTGCCCATTGGAGGCAGAGGAGGTGCGGGAGGCGCGGCATGGCTGCCGGGCATACCCCGAATCCCATCATCCCCTGCTGCTTCCTCCTCTAAGGAACCCTCGGTCCCCATCAGCAAACGAAGGTGACCCTGATGGCGCCTCTGCCCTCAAAACCTCCCCAAGTCACAATGTAGCTCAGCCCTGGTCCTTCCCTCTTCTTTCTGGCCCCCGTCCCTCCTGAACAAGTGGCTGCCAATGCGGGAGGCCCTCCCTTCACATGCTTCTCGCTGACAGCCCGCAGTCCCCACCTAGCAGGCACACTGTCTTCCTGGAGCTGCCTGGAACCTCCCTTCACCAGGGCGGGGTTGGGGGGGGCCCATCATCCCTTCCTCTTCCTCCAGTCCCCACTCAAGTCTTGACTCCAGCACAACACCCCCAAGTCCCTGCGGGCACTGACTCACTCGTGGGCACTGACCCACCCGCGGGCACTGACTCACGGGCACTGACCCACTTGGACCTGTCCTGGCCACCCTCCAACTCCGCTGCCCTTGGCAAAGCACCCTCCTCCCACTGGAGTCCAGCCGGCCCTCCCTGCTCCTCAGACCCAGGACTCTCATGGCCACGACTCCCACCTACCCATCAAACCCGAACAACCTCCAAACGCAGCCCGTTCTGGCTGCCTAGCTCCCTCCACAGGCAGGGCCTCGTGTGGGTGCCTTCCCCGCCCAGGGACCCCAATTGCCACCCACCTCCGCACACAGCCACCTCATCACTGCACCTCTCCTCCCCAGCGGAGAGGAGGCCTCACAAGGGTGGGCAGTGTGTCTCGGTGCCAAGTTCAGAGCCCTGCACACAGCAGGTGCTAAGTAACTGCAGCAAGGAGGGGCCCAGGCTGGGACACCCGGGTGACAGAGACACCATAGCTGCGGGCAACTCTGCCTTCATGTGTTCCTGACCAGCCTCCCCCACAGCCCAGACGCAAGACACCCCGAATCAGGGCGGCATCTCTGCCAGGGCTCCAGGCACAGCTAAGGCTGTCCCACGGGCAGTCCGCGGGGCCAGGATCAGTCTCGTCTCATCTGGGGGACTGAGTTCAGATGTGGGGCTGCACAGCCCAGCTCAGTGCCCGAAAAAGCACCAAGCACCACCCACCAGCGGGCCCCGAAGCAGGACTCAGACCACCCGCTGCGCCCACTCACAGCCCGGCCCCTCCCTCCAGCCTTGCCAAATGCTCTCCCGGCGTCTCCCTGCACAAGGCCAAGGGACTATTGCTCACACCAAACTCCACAGAAGCTGGTGGGGCCACTGTCAACTCCTAAACCCCTTAGGGCCCAAGATGCTGCTATTCCCATCACGGAGAGGCCGCACACCTCCCTGCCCCCTATGCACCCCTACCCACCGCCCTCCACCCTGCCCTGGGCACACAGGCAGCTCAGATAGCCGAGGCAGGGACCCTGCTTAAGGGGCAGGGTCAACACCCAAGCACTCGAGGGTGCCCAAACCGGGGCCCTGAGACGCAGGCCTGCTCTCTGTACCTCCCACTCCTCGGCCCTGGGGACCCCACATCCAGATCCCTCCGAGGGCAAGAGATTCCCACAGGAGTGCCCCACTGCAGCCCACCACACGCTCGGAGACCTACTTGGCCAGCCGTGAGTACTTCACTTTTCCTGTCTTCTCCTCCTCGGCCGGAGTGGCTTTTCCCCGGATGGTGGTCTCTCTGTCCCCCTCCTGGTCCTCCTCCTCCTCCTCTTCCTCCTCCCGCTGCAACAGGTCTGCTTTCCAGCCCGCAGGGGGCTTCAGCCGCAAGCCCTCGGGGGGCGTGTCACACTGCCACATGCACAGCACTCCATCCTGGCTGAGTGAGTACAGCTGCAAGGGGAAGCACAGGGTCACCCCAGCCCCAGCCACACTGGCCCAGCTGCCACAACCCAGCACCTCCCTCCAGCTCAGATCCAAGTACCAGCGGCACCGAAGGCCCCTCTGAACTCTGAGAACAACTCTCAATGGGCCGCAACAGCTGCCGTTGGTCCCTAGATGCCCCCAGGCCACATGGGAACAGCCTGGGGGAATCACAGTATGAGGCCACCTGCAGCCTGGGGCCTCCCTGAACTAGCCGCTTTTGGCCACTGTCAGGCTAGGGAACTTGGCAATGGGACGTACGTCCAGGCTGTTGGATTCAAAGAAGCAGGCCACGATGGCATCCTTATGTCCCCCCAGCGCATAGTAGATGAGGTTGTCCCAGCGCTCGGCTCCAAACACCCAGGTGGACATGTCTTTGCTCCCAATCACAAAGCACCTGGAAAAGCGGGAGATGGCACCTCCTCAGGGCGTGGCCACGACAAAGCAGCCAGGTGCACGTTCCACAGGGCCACACGGAGACCGCTACAGCCCCACGTGGTCTCAGAGTGAGCTGAGAAGCCTCCAGGCACAGGAAGACACCCCGGCACAGCCCCTGCCCTGTCTGCCTTCCTCACACCTCCCAGACGCTGCCCGAGCCAATCGCAGCATTCCTGGTTTCCGGGACAAACAGGCGAAAGAGCGGCGCAGGGGCAGGAAGCTCGGCCACAGCACACACTTCAGAGCCGCGAAGACTCGACCACAGCCACCCAGCCAGTCCCGCTGGTGCGGGCAGCACCCAGCCCCAAAGGAGACCAAGACGCCATTGCAGAATGAAGCTGCAGGGCCCAAAGGCGGGGACCTGTCCAAGGGACCTCTCTCAGGCCCCGCTCCCCCCAAGCCTCCGAGGCCGCACCTGGAGTCATCCGTCCAGTCGATGCAGGTGGTCTCATCGTAGGGCCCAAAATACGTCTTGTCCAGAACAAAGGCGTTGAACTCCCGCTTCTTCCCAGGGGCATGATACATCTGGGCAATGTTACCCTTTGTGACAACAAACTTCCTATGGAAGGAATGCGGACACAGTTGATATTCAAGACCAGCAATGGCCCTAAGGGCACTGTGGAGTCTCAGCCTGCGCCCACCTGGGCCTTCTGGAGTCCCGCCTCCTGCAGGAAGGAGGCTGAGGAGCAGAGGAAGCGGAAGTCAGGGAAGAAACAGCCCTGGAGGGAGGGCAGCCTGGCAGCACCAAGCCTTCTGCTCCAGAAAAAGGGGTCACCAGTGCCAGAGATTGGGCCGTGTGCCCAACGTCACAACCCGGGGCCCAGGGAAAAGAACTGGGCAGTGGGCCTCACCGTTGGCATGCACGGCCAACCCCCTCCTGCCCCACAGCCATCCCCCTTACCTGCCATCAGGGGAGAAGGACACGCTGTGCACAGAGCCCTTGAAGTGGAAGTGGTGCAGCACAGACCTGCAGACCAGGCTGACCAGCAGCGCATCGCCCCCTGCAGGACGCCAGAGGTCACCACCGCGCAGCTACCCCAGGGGCCACCCCAGATACACAGCTCAGGAAAAACGGAGAAAGGTCTTTCTTGCGTCCACTGTGAGGAGTCAGGACTGAGAATGCCAAAGGGCCATGAGGCCCTGCCCTGCCACAGGTGATGCCACAGACACAGCCTGCGGCGGAGATGCAGCCTCACCCGTGACACCCTCATCCCCAACCCCCGCCCGGGCCCCGACACGGAAGTGACTGGGGAGTGGATCATTTCAGACCCACACAGCCCTGAGTCCTCCTCACTGGTCCCCTCAGTCCCCCCCCACATCAAGGGCAAGTACCTTCATCAACGATGATAGCAAGGCGGCCATCTGGGGACAGTCCCACGCACTTGACGTTGTACCGAGTGGCCAGGGGCAGCGTGTCAGATTTGTTGCTGATAAAGACAAAAACCAGTGTGCTGTTGGTCCTCAAGTCACATGAGGGAGACAGGCCAGGCCTGGCCTGGGACCAGTGGCTTACCCTCCCCAAGTAGCGCCTCCAATCTTACTGGACCCCACGTGCCAGAGCTCATCTGTGGATACCCCCCACTCCTGAAAAAGAAATGACATTGTTGGCCGGGCATGGTGGCTCACACCTGTAATCCCAGCACTTTGGGAGGCTGAGGTGGGTGGATCACCTGAGGTCAGGAGTTCTAGACCAGCCTGGCCAACAATGATGAAACCCCATCTCTACTAAAAATACAAAAATTAGCTGGGCGTGGTGGTTGGCACCTGTAATCCCAGCTACTTGGTGGGGGGCCCAAGGCAGGAGAATCGCTTGAACCCGGGAGGTGGAGGTTGCAGTGAGCCGAGATCACGCCATCGCACTCCAGCCTGGGGGACAAGAGTGAGACATTGTCTCAAAAAAAAAAAAAAAAGAAACCACTTGCTTTGCTCATCCATAAGCAGCAGCTCCTCATTCATTCAAGGTTGATGGCAACATTGCGGCAATTCAGTCCCATCCCATCTTCAGGCTCTGCTTTCATTTCTAATCTTCTTGCTATTTTTACTGCATCTGCAGTCACTTCTTCCGCCAAAGTCTCGAACCCTTCAAAGTCATCCATGAGGCTTGGTACTAAACTTCTTTCAGACTCCTGTTAATGTCGACACTTTGCCCTCATTGAATGAATCATGAAATGACTAGAATGGCGACTCCTTCCCAGAAAGCTTTTTATTGGCTTTTCCCAGATCCATTACAGGAATCACTATCTTTGGCAGCTAGAGCCTCACAAAATATATTTCTTAAATGGTAAGACTTGAAAGTTAAAGTTACTCCCGTAGGCTGAAGAAGAGATGTGGTGTTAGCAGGCATGAAGACAGCATCTCCTTATGCGTCTCCATCAAAGCACATGGGTGACCAGGTACGTTGTCCAACAGCAGAAATATTTTGAAAGGAACCTTAGTGGGTTCAACAATGGGCTGGAAAGATTCAGGAAACCATACTGTAAACAGATGTGCTGTCGTCCAGGCTTTGCTCTTCCACTTATAGAGCACAGGCAGAGTAGCTTGAGCATCATTGTGAAGGGCATTAGGGTTTTCAGAACAGTCAATTAGCACTGGCTTCAACTTAATGGCCCCAGCTGCATTAGCCCCTAATAAGAGAGTCAGCCTGTTGCTTGAAGCCAGACATTGATTTCTCTCTAGCTATGTAAGTCCTCGATGGCATCTTTTTCTTTTTTTTGAATTTATTTATTTTTAGATAGAGTCTTGCTCTGTTGACCAGGCTGGAGTGTACTGGCACGATCTCGGCTCACTGCAACCTCTGCTTCCCGGGTTCCAGCAATTCTTCCACCTCAGCTTCCTGAGTAGCTGGCATTACAGGAATGTGCCACCATGCCTGGCTAATTTTTGTACTTTTAGTAGAGATGGGGTTTCACTATATTGGCCAGGCTGGTCTCAAGCTCCTGGCCTCAAGTGATCTGCCTACCTTGGCTTCCCAAAGTGTTGAGATTATAGGCATGAGCCACTGCGCCTGGCCATCTTTTTCCAGTAGAAGGCTGTTTTGTCTCCATTGAAATTTTGTAGTTTAGTGTAGTCAGCTTTATCAATGATCTCAGCTAGATCTTCTGGATAACTTGCTGCAGCTTCTCCATCAGCACTTGCTGCTCCGCTTTGCACTTTCATGTTGTGGAGATGGCTTCTTTCCTTAAACTTCATGAACCAACCTCTGCTAGCTTCCAACTTTTTTCCTGCAGCTTCCTCACCTCAGCCCTCACAGAACAGAGGACAGGTAGGGCCTTGCTGTGCATCAGGCTTTGACTTGCTTAAGGGAATATTGTGGCTGCTTTGATCTTCTACCTGGATCACTCAAACTTTTATCCGTATCTTCCATAAGGCTATTTTGCTTTCTTGTAATTTGTGTGTTCACTGGAGTAGCACTTTTAATTTCCTTCAAAAGCTTTTTCTTTGCATTCACAGCTTGCCTGTTTGGTGGCAGAGACCTGGCTTTTGGCCTATTTCAGCTTTTGACATGCCTTCCTCACTGAGCTGAGTCCCTTCTAGCTTCTGATTTCAGATGAGAGTTGTGTGACTCTTCCTTTCACATGAACACATAGTGGCCACTGTAGGCCATTATTAATTGGCCTAATTTCAATATTGTTTGTGTCAGGGAATAGGGAGACCCAAGTAGAGGGAGAGAGACGTGGGGGGGTGGGGAGCAGCCCGTCGGTGGAGCAGTCACAGCACACACAATGCTTACGGATTAAGCTCGCCATCTTATGTGGGCATGGATCACGGCACCCCAGAACAATTACGATAGTAACAGCAAAGATGATCACAGATCACCCTCACAGGTATAATAAACTTTGAAATATTGCAAAATTACCAAAATGTGACACAGAGACATGAAGTGAGCCCCCGCTGCTGGAAAAACGGCACCGAACGACTTTCTCCAAGCAGCGTTTCCACACACCTTCACTCTGTGGTAAAACAGCATCCGCACAGAGCCGTGAAGCAAAGTGCAACAGCACACAGGAAGAAACCGCTAAACCCCAGTGAAAAACACTGACCTCCAGCTGCAGAGCTGGAAGATTTGGGCCTGCCCGTCTGACTGGTGAGGCCCAGTGGCAGCAGGGCTCCCGAGCAGGGGTCCAAGGCACCTTCAAGTCCCCCAGCAGCCCTGGCCTCAGCCCTTAGGGACCTTCCCTGATGGGGGAAGGGCTAACCCTGCGCTACACCTTTTCCCCTACCCACCCTTCACAGCACAGAGACAGGGTCCCTTCCCAGGTAACAGAGCCAAGTGACACACCACTTTATGGGGCCTGGCTAAGGCACTAGAACGAAGAACTGGGTCTGGCTGCCAATTTCCACAACTGATCTGAGACCCTAATCCATCCTGTAGTCCTGTCCTGGGCTCCCTTAATTAACGGGTGTACCATTAAAAGGAAGGCACAGAAGACACTATCAGTTTTCATATGTTACTTAAAAAATAGTGATAATATGGCCGGGCGCGGTGGCTCACGCTTGTAATCCCAGCACTTTGGGAGGCCGAGGCGGGTGGATCACGAGGTCAGGAGATCGAGACCACGGTGAAACCCCGTCTCTACCAAAAACACAAAAAATTAGCCGGACGTGGTGGCGAGCGCCTGTAGTCCCAGCTACTCGGAGAGGCTGAGGCAGGAGAATGGCGTGAACCTGGGAGACGGAGCTTGCAGTGAGCCGAGACTGCGCCACTGCACTCCAGCCTGGGTGACAGAGCGAGACTCCGTCTCAAAAAAAAAAAAATAATAGTGATAATAGTAATCAATATCACTATTATAAATACCACTTTCACATACTTACTTTTTAAGGTCAAATACAGTGACTCTATTGCCCACAGGACTGATAACTGAATTTCCATCGCAGGTAAAATTTAGGTTCCCACGCCGGTACACCGTACCCAGCAAATTTGAAAACTGTAAAGAAAACAAAATTGTCTTAACACAAAGAAAACAGTCGACTCCCAGAAAAGCACTAAGTGAGGCATCTGGGCAGAGAGATGGCATAGAGAACCCCACCTTGGGGGCCCGTTCACATTTCCTGGTGAAGAGAGGAAGAAGTGAGCCTGATCCTCAGGAGACCAGAGGAGCCCGGGGGGCCCCAAGCTCCCACAGAGATGGGTAAGATGTCCCTGTGAGCACTGAGGAAGCCTCCCAAGATAGGAGGCGCCTGCCAGGTGAAGAGGGGCATGGAGCCCACACTTCAAGAAAAAAGCTGCAACAATGGAACAGCACCCCAAAAGTGCTTAGAGCTCAAGGCATCCGGAAGTGTTGCAAGCCGGCATCCTATTGACTAATTCACGAGCACGAGCATTCACTGGAGACTGCCATGCGCACAGACACGCACACCTTATATTCTATCTCTAGCAGGAGCGGAATGAGAAGTGTGGGAGGAAGGGCTACTTTAAAGGGTGGTCACGGAGAGCCACCTGGAAGGGTCACCTGAGCTGGACTCTAAATGGGAAGGCACCAGCCAGGCCCCGAAGCTGTGAGTGGACAGCGCCCTCAGGACCTCAGGGAGGTGCTTGGTCAGCAGAAGGACTTTAAGCGGCCAGGCAGGCTCCAAGGCACATTTTTTGCCACCTTGCAATAGGAATTTGAGGTGGTTGAAGTCCTGGCCTGTGAGGACGTGGATATGGTTTCCGGTTTGGTGCTGGGCACACAGCGGTGCCTCCACCAGCACAGGGGACACAGGAGCAGCACTCTGAGGGGCCAGTACCATGCTCAGTTTCGGACACGACAAGTGTAGTACACGGTGGGCTCAGCAGCAGGCGCCCCGTGCAGCCCTGGAAGCCCAACAGTCAGGGCCACTGTGCGAAACACGGGCGTCCCCATAACCAGCCAGCTGTAGCAAACGCCTCAGAGACCCCCAGGCCGGCTCCGCGGCCCCCTCTTATTACCTGTCTTACCCGCCTCCTGCACTTCACATCTGAGACAAGTCTTCCCCGGCGCTCAAGGCTGAGGGCGTCCGCCTCAGGAATTCCCTCCGGCCTCGGGAAACACAACTCACACCTGGGTTCCCCGCCCTTCCGCTCACCTGGACGCTCGCTCGTTAGGGAGCAGCCCCGGGCCCCGGGTCCCTCCTGTTCTCACCCCTCCTGCGCGCGCCCACGCCCCGTCCCACCTCATCCCTCCCGAGGGTGCTGGGCCCTCCCCGACGGCACCAACTCCAGCCTTTGGGCTGGACCATACTCAGGTTAAAAATATCCCGGGACCCCGACAAATGTCCCTGTTCCCTCCGAGAAGCCGTCGGCGCCTCCGTCCCAGCTCTCCCAGGAGCCTCACCACAGCCCGGCGTCCCCGAGGCCATGGGCGCGCAGACCGCCGGCGACCCCCACGCGGCCAGACGCCGCCAAAGCAGACCACGCGTCCCCAGCCCACCCGGAGCCAGCACAGGCGCCGTCCACCGGAAGAGCCGTGCCGATCGAACAGACCGCCCGCCGCCCGCGCTCACCCGGTAAGCGAACTTCATCACGGCCGTCGCACGTGTGCCGCAGCTCAACCCGGCGGCCGCCCACAAAGACACTTCCCCGGGGTCCGCGCGGCACCTCCCACAGTACGCACTTCCGGGAAGGGACGGCATGCACCGCCCACAGCGCGCGCGCCCGGAGCGGGGCCGCGCACCACGGTCCGCAGCGCCCCAGGAGGCCAGAGGAGCCTCCTCGCTCTCGCCCCGCCCCAAGGCGGAGTTTGAACGCGAGGCCCAACCCCTCCCAAGGCGGGGCCTTCTCCGGGCCCCGCCCACACCCCAGAGCCACACTGCAGGGCGCCTCTTTAGGCGCGCTCCAGCGCAGGGCGCCCTCCGCACGGACGCCCAGTCGGCACAGCAGCGTCCACAACATTTGGGTGAGCCCTGCACACCCAAATGTCTTCGTTCTTGTGAACTATTGGGTAAGGAATTATGAATAAAGTCCCGAATGCTGGCCGGTGCGGTGGCACACGCCTGGGAGACTGAGGCGGGTGGATGACCTGAGGTCAGCAGTTCGAGACTAGCCTGGCCAACATAGTGAAACACCGTCTCTACTAACAAAAATGAGACGCATGTCTGTAGTCCCAGCTACTCGGGAGACTGAGGCAGGAGAATGGCTTGAACCTGGCAGGTGGAGGCCGCAGTGAGCCCAGATCGCGCCACTGCACTCCAGCCTAGGCAACAGAGCATGACTGTCTCAGAAAAAAAAAAAAAAAAAAAAAAAAAATCCGAATGCTTCTCAAAAGGCAAATAATCTATGCCCAAGAGTCAGGAACAAGGACTAGGGAGATAAAACAATAAAATCTTCACATTACATACTGTTGTCACACCATGTCGCAGCAAAAGATCCAGTACAAAAGTTTCTTCTTAAAATGTGTATTTTCAGAATTACAATGCTTACATTTTAAACAGTCTTAATACAACGGTTTTAATCTAACAATATATTACATAATATGAAAAATGACTTTTCACAGTAAACCATGAAAATGGAATACCTGCAGTGTCAAAGTCATCAACTTGTCACCTTTTCCAGTCACAAAATCCCAACACATTCTATTAATGATGCCTGGGGGTCTTACAGCCTGATGTATATAGGATGAATAAATGTAGAGAAAGGGGCATTTTCATGAAAAATAAAATTTAAAAACCAGGTAGGATTTATTTTAAAGAACACAGTTGAAAGTAAAACATTTAGATCAGCCCAGTTTGCCCTTTTATAAAAAGTAGTAGAGCTTTTCATTTTATATACAAACCTGGAGTGTCTGATTTCATTTTAAAACTTAATTTTAAGCACTAAAGAAAATTTGAATAGAAGCCTGTATTTCCTCTGCTAATTCTGTATGGGATATCTAGCATCTCCACTAAGAGTAATTAATACAGGAATCTGACCCTCCTAGGCTGTGCTGACAATGGAACTGTTGTAGGTAAAGTCATTTTCAGATTAAATACAACAATTTCCACATTAGAATCAGAAGAGTTATAATTTTTCCAATCATAGGACATCCCATGAAATTCACAAAAATTATAACTTATTTTATTTTCCATTTGACAGTATTTACATGTTCCACAGATATTTGTAAAATGGCTGCAAATTCCTTGCTTTTTAGATACATACTGTATATCTGGCTTCACAATTATTTAACATCTCTTATATCTTTATCAACAAAACCAGCTTGTCTCAAACACATAGACCTTACTTTATATAAAACAATAAACATCCAATTACAGTTACTCTTTTAGGACTTTTATGATGAACATTAAGAAAAAAATGACAATTCTGGGTGACATTCTTCTTTGTCTTATAGAGGCAGAAGCATTCATGTAACATAGTTTGCTAAAGATCTTTTGGGTAATTAGGGGGAAAAAAACTGATAAACTTGATTTCATTCCATTTCCAGGCAATAAGAAAGTGCTGTAAACATTTTAAATTTCCCCTTCACTTTCTTCCTCTAAATATATACGTAGTTGGATAATTTCATCCTGGGAGTAGAACCAGATACAAGAAAATCAAACAGTAATAAACGAAATATTTAATCACATTCCCTCTTCCAGAAGGTAAGAGAGAAAGCTACATTATACACTGGGGAAGGCTCCCAGGCTGACAACACGGATTACAGGCTCTTCTGACAGAATCAAATCTCCCATCTCTTTATTCACAGGACTTGGTAGAAATGCAGGGCAATCGTCAATTTTTACAATAAAAAACCTTATTTTAGAAGCCCTAAACTTATCATTAGATTCTGAAGTTCTAATTTGCTAACTAGTTTGACCAAGTTTGTTAGTTTTAAACTGCACATGAGGAAGATAAATTTCTGCAAAGTTTAATTACACAATTATTTATCTTCTTTACGTCTCCAATTTCTACAAACGAAAAAAACAGGAGGGAAAAAAAAAAAATCACACCACCTTTATTTATTGAATGAGCTAAAAGACAACACAGAGAATACTGGAAATGACGGCTGTCATGTTTCCCCGGTCTGTGCCTCCTTCCTCCCACGCCCCACCGCCTCCCGCAAGCACAGTGCTGGGCAGGAACCCGGTGCTCCTTCTCTCCACGACTTGCATATCCACGGGGATTCACACGAGGGCCATCCACTGCCGGACCCAACTCTATCTGCTTGCGCTAATCTTGTCAAGTTCAATTCCAAGCACATTTGCCCAGTAAATTAAGAGTACTCTATTTCAAATGTACAAAAATACATCGCTTTGGAGAGCTGGAAAAGGTTTAATACATACAACACTTATTTACAAGCTGTGACTTTCACACCTGTAAAAACAAAACACTTATTTTTGTCCTTGATTTTTGGTGCAACTTAAACATTACATCAGTTAGTCTGTATTTTTAAAAATAATAAATCAACCATATGTACAATTAAATTTACAACCGAAAGCAAATAATCCACTGGAACAGTGTGACTGCAACTCAGTAGACCAGTGGAGGCCATTCCAGGACTTGAGTCCTTCCCTACAACCAGACCAAAAACACATGAGGACCTCTCTCATCCTCACGGTGGAACATCTTAATTTCTAAGACTTAAGATGCAAAAGAAAAATAATGATTATACAGCTACAATTACATGTAAAGACTTTAAAGGGACAGAAAAACAACATATTAACCCCCACATATATAATGATCATTAAATTAAATATATTTAACTCCCAGTGCATATGATATTCTATCAACATTATGGGGGACCACAGGGTTCCAGAAACATTTATCCCTAAACCACCTCACCACTGAGGCGCTCCTCACAGCCGGGTTTCAGCTTTCCTCAGTACCTTTCACATGGCTCCGGCTGATGGGCCTCTAGGTCCCCCAGCTCCGGCATCCCAAGGCACAGAAGGGGTTATGATCCCTCCCTCCCCCCACCCGCCTCCCCTAGAAGGGTGTTATTCTAGAAAAGCACGAGAGGATCTGCGGTAAACGGCTGTTTTACCCCTTAGGGGACACAAATCCACCCCGATCAGGAAACCGGGCAGCTGTGTGACCAGAAAGGCACACACGTCACTAAGACTGTGAGGCCTGCTGAGTGTCTACCTGAAAGACGGCCTTCCACGAAGAGCCAGCAGACGGAGGCTGTTCCGTGGAGACAGCGTGGGTGGAAACTTACATGAGCAGCGTGTGAGGTAGGGGAGGGAGGCCGGGGCTCTGAGTAAGCGGCGTGGGACGGGGTGAGAAAAGCAGGAATCTGAGATCACAGGAGGCATGAAAACAACAACAGAACTCAGCTGGCCAGCTGTGTGATGACACTCTGATGTCCCCACGGCCAGGCAGGACCACTGAAGGTCTGGTTGGAGCCAGAACGGAGAAGAGTCCAGTCACAGTCCCATAAAGTGCACTCCTAGCTGGGAAGTGGTGTGTGTTCACACTGGCGTTGTCATGTTACACTGACTTCCAGGACGTGGTCGTCTTGGCTGGGGATGACCAGGACTTGCGTGCCCGAGCTGGAGTTGAAGACCTGGCCGGCCGGCAGTGCCTGCAGCCGGGGCATGGGTAGGCCTTTGTGCTCGCTGCTGCAGGCCGAATGCACGCTGCCCCTGCTCTTGAGGCTGCTGTTGTCCGGCTGGTCGTCCCCGTGCTTGTCTACCGACAGGCTGTCGTTTTCTATCCAGCTGTCTGCAAAACACACAGGAAGTTAGACCCAAGCTGCGCCGACACTCACCTGGGGACGGGCAAAGCCACACGGAGCCAGGCTGAACGTGCAGAATGCCACCCGAGGCTGCCCCTTTACAGAGCACTCTGCGCACAGAGGCTTGGCGTTCAGAGCAGGTGCCTGAGATTCTAACAGCACATGAGGCTCTGGTACCAGTTTCTACTGGCACTGAACACATGCTGCTAGTTCTCAAACCCGCTCAGTCCTAAGTTTATCACCTCTCGCACAAAGTGACCACCTGCTCAAATACTGAAGGTAAACTTTTTCTTAAGAAGTCCTTACCAGCGTCCAGTTGGGAGGAGTGTGCAGAATGATGGGGGAGGTACTTGAACAGCCTGACATCGGGCAGGGGGAGATGCCCCGCGAAGAGCGGCATCACTTCCATGTGGACCCTGTGAGTGGCCCGAGCAGCCACTGGCATGGAGATGACACCGCAGCTTTTCCCACACACTGCCCAATTGCTACTGTTGTCGACAACTGAAACGAGAGGAAGCGCTGTGTCATCCAGGACGGGCCTTCCAGTACTCAGGCGAGAGTCACGGCCATCGTTACCCAATCCTCTCACCCGACACTGTCTGACAAAACACTGCGGACACAGAGCCCAGTGCCTTGTAGCTGCGCCTGAAGATAAAGCCATGCACTTTCACGGTGACAACCCCTATTTCATTGAGTCCAATTTCAATTAGTTCTGGATTAGAATGAATTATGCTGGACGTGTACAGAAAACTGCATTTTTCCTGTGAGGTTAATAAATGAATGATTTAATTTTGTTTTCAAATTTTTGTGTCATCTTCCAAAGTATGGTTACTTTGGCAGTTAAATGAGTTCTGTCTGGTAAGTGGCAGTCTCCAAGACCACTGGGTCTGAAGCCAACTCTGCCACTCAGAAGAGCATCTCAAGGCCTCCAGGCTCAATGACCTCTGTATAGTGGTGAGAACACCACCAGCCTCACAGAGCTGCTTTTTAAGGATGGAAAGAGAATACGTATGAGGGAACTACAAAAAGTTCACGCAAAAATGGAATCCAAAGATGAAAACAGAAAATGTAAGCTTTATTTCTCAACATAAGCCCCACCAAGGTCAAGACATGTTTGTAAGCAATGATGCCATTGCTTACAATGCCATTTAGTCCGTCCCTGAAGAACTGGGAAGCCTCAGAATTTAGCCATGTCAAGGTAGTCTTTTTCTACATTATTAGCTGAATAAAAATGGGTGCCTTTTAAAGACTTTTTAAGATCAGGAAACAAAAATAAGTCAGAAGGAGCCGAATCATCCACAAGGTGGATGCCTCATGATTTCCCATAGAAACCCTCACGAAGTTGGGCTTGTTAGAGGAATGAGCAGGAGCTTTGTCGTGGTGGAGGAGGACTCTCTGGTGAAGCTTCCCCATGGGTTTTTCTACCAAAGCTCTTGCTGTCTTCCTCAAAACACTCTCATAATACACAGATGCTGTTGTCCTTTGACCCTCCAGAAAGTCAACAAGCAAAATGCCTTGAGTATCCCAAAAACCTGTTGCTGTGGCCTCCGCTCTTGACCAGTCTGCTTCTGCTTTGGTGGGGCCACCCCACCTCTTGGTAGCCATTGCCGTGTTGCTTTGTCTTCAGGATGGTACTGGGAAGGCCACACTGCATCTCCTGTTAGTTCTTTGAGTAAATGCTTCAGGATCTTGATCCCGTGTGTTTGAAGTTTCCATGGGAAGCTCTGCTCTGGTCGGCCGCGGACCTGGGTACTAGGGTTTTGGCACCCACTGAGGGGAACACTTGCTCACCCTTCAGTCATAATTGCATAAGCTGAACCAGTTGAGATGTCTGCGGTGTTGGCTGTCATTTCTGCTGTCAGTTCCCTCCGATTAGGGCATGAATAAGATGAATTTTTTTCCTTGAAAATGGATGTGGATGGTCTGCTTGCTATGGCCTTAATCTTCGGCATCATCTCATCCCTTCTTAAAACAAGATATCCATTTGCAAACTACTAATTCTTTGGGGCACTGTCCAAAGAATTTCATAAACTCTTCAGAAAGCATCAATGATGTCACCATTCTTCCACCCAAGCTTCACCATAAATTTGATGTTAGTTGTTTTGTTGTTGTTGTTGAGGCAGAGTTTCGCTCGTTGCCCAGGCTGGAGTGCAATGGCGCAATTTTGGCTCACTGCAACGTCTGCCTCCTGGGTTCACGCGATGCTCCTGCCTCAGCCTCCCAAGTAGCTGGGATTATAGGTGCCTGCCACCAGGCCCAGCTAATTTTTTGTATTTTTAGTAGAGGCGGGGTTTCGCCATATTAGCCAGGCTGATCTCGAACTCCTGACCTCAGGTGATCCACCTGCCTCGGACGCCCAAAGTGCTGGGATTACAGGTGTGAGCCACCGCGCCCGGCCAATGTTGGTTCTTGATTTAATTTTAGCAGAATTCGTGTTGCTCTGATAGGGGCTCTTTTAAAACTGATGTCTTATCCTTCTTAGTGCCTCAAACTAGATCCTGCTCCGTGAGCAGGAGCTTATTTTGGTGCAAAAAGTGTTGAAATCCATGCATAGTTTTTTCATAATGTATCTTCCATGATGTTTTTGAAGACCCCTTGTATGTAAAGCACTTAGTGCCACTCCTGGGACATGGTAGTGTCTTAATATATGGCAGGTGTTATTATTAACATTATTAAAACACAACCTTCATGTAATTCAATGCAATTCAAACACTTAAGCGATCATTCACTGGGACCAGCCCTGGAGATATGAAAGTAAGCAAGACAGGATCCCTGCCATCCAGTAGCAGTCGACGTGGTAAAGAGGTCGCAGCTTCCCATCATGAGGATACCGAGCAACCGCCCAGGGGGAGTGAGTGACCAGAAGGCCACGAGCAGCAGAGAAGGGCTCAGGGAGGTGGACATCCTGTAGGTGGGCATGGGGGACCTTTGAGGACAGGAGCTACTACAGGACACGCAGAGGCCCTAGGAGTGTCAGGAGGAAGGCAATGGAGTGACGGTTCTCAGAGTGTGGCTCTCAGGGCACCCGCAAGCTCATAGCTTTCACACTGCTGCCTTTCCACGCTGCTGACCTCGGCGCTGCTGGGGCAACCACAATGGCATGAACTCAGGGGCCTGACTGCGCAGTCATGTCACTCATGTTCTTCACTACCATGAACTCACAGCAAAACACACACAAAAAATGCCACGCTTCACAAAGCAGTCAAAAGTGCTCATTTTATTAAATTCAGCTCCTGAGTATATTTTTTTTAATTGTGAAATGTTTATAGACTCACAAGAAGTTGTAAAAGTAGTAGAGGGGTCACATACCTTCATCACCAGCTTCACCCAACTGTGTCATCTCATGTAACACAGGAAGCTGACACTGGTACCATACAGTGACCCAGGCTGTAGACCCCAATGGATTTCACTACAGAGTGAACCAGGCTGCAGACCTCACTGGATTTCAATACAGAGTGAACCAGGCTGCAGACCTCACTGGATTTCACTAGAGTGAACCAGGCTGCAGACCTCACTGGATTTCACTAGAGTGAACCAGGCTGCAGACCCCACTGGATTTCAATACAGAGTGACCCAGGCTGCAGACCTCACTGGATTTCGGTACAGAGTGAACCAGGCTGCAGACCTCACTGGATTTCAGTACAGAGTGAACCAGGCTGCAGACCCCACTGGATTTCAGCAGCTTTCGCAGGCATTCTTTGGGTCTAATTCTATGGCGTTTGTCACATGTGTAGATTCGTGTAACCACCACGGTAGCCCCGGCCCAGAACTCTCCATTACCACAGAGGATGGCCTCCTGCTGCTCCATGAAACACTGACCCGCTCTCCTTCTGAGGTTGGCATTTGGAGGATGCCATTTAGAAATGGAATCACACAGTACACCTCCTCATAGGATTGGCGTTTTTCTCTTAGTATAATGCCCTTGAGATCCAACCACGGCACTGCATGTGTCAACAGTCCCTTCTGTTTCACTGCTGAGGAGGAATCAGATGTGCCAGTTTGTTTAACCACTCTGGAGCTGAAGATGTTTGAGTTATTTCCATTCTTGAGTGCTTGTGTTCTTGACATTCTCCGGGTCTCTGCTGCAGAATGACAGCTGGCTCAGGGAAAGCAAATGGGGAGCGCTCAGTGCTGTGTGCTGAAATAGCCGCTGTTTTCACAGAACGCCCTTTTCACTTGCAAGAGTGCTGGGGAAGCTAGTTATTCAGTGTTGGGTATTTGGTAGACGTTTGATTAAAAATGAATGATGTGGCCGGGCGCGGTGGCTCACGCCTGTAATCCCAACACTTTGGGAGGCCGAGGCGGGCGGATCACGAGGTCAGGAGATCGAGACCATCCTGGCTAACACAGTGAAACCCCGTCTCTACTAAAAAATACAAAAAAATTGGCCGGGCGAGGTGGCGGGTGCCTGTAGTCCCAGCTACGCGGGAGGCTAAGGCAGGAGAATGGCGTGAACCCCGGGGGACGGAGCCTGCAGTGAGCCGAGATCGCGCCACTGCACTCCAACCTGGGTGAAAGAGCGAGACTCCTCAAAAAAAAAAAAAAAAAATGAATGATGTAAGCCTGTCACTTCAAAGAAAACAACACGAGTATTTGCTGTCAATGATGCCATCTGAGACTTTAAGCAAAAATCAGAATTTTGGAAAACTTACACTTGCCACTGTGAGCTTGAAAGAGTCCTGATGCTCCAAGCCCTCCCTGAGATCACAAATGCAGATTTTAAAAAAATATCGTCAAACAAAAGGTGCCCACATTTGGAAGATCTGCACAACTCGGGAAAGCACGTTTCCCACATGACTAATGGCACAGGGTGTAACGCTATGATGCCTGGGTAAAAGAGCCATTCAAAATGCAAGATAGGCCGAGTGCAGTGCCTCACGCCTGTAATCCCAACACTCTGGGAGGCCAAGGCGGGAGGACCGTTTGAGCTCATGGGTTCGAGACCACCTACCTTCATACATAAGCTTTGTCGAAAAATGCTCATCAGATTCAGTCAGTGCTTCATCTTTATCCACCTCCAAGAGGTCTGAGAGCCTCGTGATCAAAACCTCCAGGGAGCAGAGGGAGCCTGTTCTGCAATACTCCATTCCCGAAGGGGGAAAGATCTCAGCCTTCACGTTGTATAATGTCTGGGCAGGAAAGGGAGAGAATAGAAAGGAAATGTACCTAAGTGGTCTCAAGAAATGCAACTAGAGGAAAACGCGGAGCTGCCCACAGACCCTGGAGAGCTGAGGAAAGACACCTATCTGCTCGGCTGGCCTTAGAACAACTGTCGCCACTCACTCTCAATAATTCCCACTGGAGATGCAATGTTTTCGGAAGTCCTACACTCCGAACCTTAACATCCTTCTTTAAATTATGAACATTTTCAACCACAGGAAGAAAGGATAGCACAGTGACCCTCCAGCCGCCTATCACCCAGATCCCGAGATCTCAGCATGTTGCTGCCTCAGCATCATCTATCAAGCCATGTACATTTCTGTATTTGCCTGAGGTAATTTAAAGCGAATTTCAGGCCAGACATGGTGGCTCACGCCTGTAATCCCAGTACTTTGGGAGGCCGAGGTGGGCAGATCACTTGAGGCCAGGAGTTCGAGACCAGCCTGGCCAACGTGGTGAAACCCCGTCTCTACTAAAAATACAAAAATTAGCCGGGTACAGTGGCAGGTGCCTGTAATCCCAGCTACTTGGATTATTTAGCAGGAGACTCCCTTGAACCCAGGCGGCAAAGGATGAGATCGCACCACTGCACTGTAGCCTGGGTGACAGAGCAAGACTCGTCTAAAAAAATAAAATAAAATAAAAAAATAAAGCAAATTTCAGACAACCTGTTATTTTGCCCCATCTGCTTCAGTATGCATTACTAACCACTAAGGCCCTTTTCTTACCAAAACACAATGCTATTATTACAACTAGCAAAAGCAACAGGAATTCCTTGGTATAACCCAATTCAGTCCATAATCTACTTTGTCCATGTTTTCTTTCCATAATCAACCTATTCTCAGTGGCTATTCAAACATGCTTAACATTCTACCACCACCCATGACAAACGATCAAAACCCATCTGCCACTGCAAAGATGAAAAAGGGCTCACGCACTACAACCTGGCAGTTCCACTTCCGAGGGGAAGCGTTGTGTGTGCATGCGAGCGTGTGTGTAATACAGTATAACTTGACTTAAAAGTGTTCTATTGGCATTGTAAAATGTTCAAAGAAGAGATTTCAGTATATTAAGAAGTGTTTGTCTGGAGTCTGAGGCCAAGATGAAGCTGTTTGATGGGAGTTCACAGCCTAAACAGCAGTCCCAAGAGCGGCCTTTCTAGGTGATCTCCTACCAAATCCCCAATTACCTCTATTCAGACATGGGACAAACTCCCACCAGTCTCAAGAGGGGCCATGCTGGGACTTCCTGGGGCTCTCAAGCCACAGGGCAGAAAAGATCCCAAATACACAGATACAAAAGTGCCAGCCGTGGGCCCGGGTGCCCGTAGGTCCTGGGAACTGAAGCAGTGGAATGCTGTGCTAAAGGCCCACTGAAATACCTCCTCCTCAGAAGCTTCTGGCTGGAGCACAGTCTGAATGTTTCTGAATCCAGCAAAGAATGCAGATTTGCCTCAGGGCTTGAAGGATACCCAGAGTTGCAGTAGGACAAAGGGGGGTGTGCTGAACCTGCGTGTGCCTGAACGCTGCTCTCGGCTGCATCTGGGAAGGAGAGTGGCTGGGGGAAAGCACAGCCCAAGGCGAGCAGCAGGGGCCTCACCTGGCGGCACCTGAAGCTCAGGCACCGGGACCAGAACCGCGGAGCCTCTTCAGAGAGACACACGAGCACTGACGGCCAGCTGGAATCTGACAAGGGGGCCAGGGCCACCCTGCAGGGAGGAAAGCATCGTCATGACAGATGGGATAGGGACACCTGATGGGTCATTTGAAAAGAACAAATTTGGACCCTACCTCTCACCATACACAAAAATTAAGTCAAAGTAGATCACAGACCTAAATGTAAGTGCTCAAATTACGAACATCTTGGAAGAAAATGCAGGAGAAAATCTTTTTGACCAAAGGCAATGATTTTCTAGGTCCAAAGCAAAAAATTCAAGCAATAAAAGAGAGAGTTGAATTGGATTTCATCAAAATTTAAAACTTTTGTGCTTCAAAAGACAACAAATGGAAGAAAATATTTGCAAATCATATATAAGGACCTGGTACCTAGGATATATAAAGAACTTACAATTCAATAATAAAAAACAAATAACCCTATTTAAACATGGGGAAAGGATCCGAACAGACATCCTTCCAAAGAAGGCAGAAAAATGGGCCACACGCCCACGAGCAGCAGCACAACATCACCAGCCACTGGGGAAACGCCCACCAACTGGGACAGCCACAACCAAACACAGTGAGACAAGTGCTGGCAGGACACACAGAAGCTGGGACTCTCTGGTCCCAGCTGGAATCCACTATGTTGCTGGTGGGAATGTAGAGCCCTCTAGAAAAAGTTGGCAGTTGCTCAAAAAGCTAACCACAGAGTTACCCTATGACCCAGAAATTCCACTCAGGTCTTTACCAGGAGAATTGAATAGATATGGCAACATAAAAACCCGTACTTTGGGCCGGGCACGGTGGCTCATGCTTGTAATCCCAGCACTTTGGGAGGCCAAGTGGGGTGGATCACGAGGTCAGGAGTTCAAGACCAGCCTGGTCAAGATGGTGAAACCCCGTCTCTACTAAAAATACAAAAAATTAGCCAGGCGTGGTGGCACGTGCCTGTTATCCTGGCTACTCTGGAGGCTGAGGCAGATAATTGCTTAAACCTAGAGAGGCGGAGGTTGCAGTGAGCCAAGATCGTGCCACTGCACTCCAGCCTGGGCAACAGGGCGAGACTCCATCTCAAAAAAACAAAAAAAAACCCGTACTTTGGCCAGGCACAGTGGCTCACACCTGTAATCCCAGCACTTTGGGAGGCCAAGGCAGGCGGATCACCCAAGGTCGAGAGTTTGAGACCAGCCTAATCAACATGGAGAAACCCCGTCTCTACAAAAAATTAGCCGGGCATGGTGGTGCATGCCTGTAATCCCAGCTACTCGGGAGGCTGAGGCAGGAGAATCGCTTGAACCTGGGAGGCAGAGGTAGTGGTGAGCCAAGATCGTGCCATTGCACTCCAGCCTGGGCAACAAGTGTGAAATTCTGTCTCAAAAAAATAACAAATAAATAAAATAAAATAAAAATAATTAGCCAGGTGTGGTGACACGTGCCTGTGGTCCCAGCTACTTGGCAGGCTGAGGTGGGAAGATCATGAGCCCAGAAGGTCCAGGCTGCAGTGAGCTATGATTGTGCCACTGCACTCCAGCCTGGGTGACAGAGTGAGACCTTGTCTCATAAATAAATAATTTGTTTATATATAAATTATTATAATATATACTATTATTTGATTTAATTAAATTATTTAATAATTTGTGATTTTATTTATTCATTTAAATTTATTAAATAAGGAGAGTTATATAAAACATGAAGGTCAAAACAATTTGTCTTGGATGGAAGAAGATAGAAAAAAATTGCTAATATCAAAACTATAAAGACAAACACTTCAAACAAACATTGTCTGACAATTTCAAGTAGTAAAGAGAAGTATCACAAAATTGCAAAACATTAAGTCAAATAATCTCCCTAAAGGAACACAGCACACATCTGTATCTACTCACCTAGCTCAAGGCTACTCTTCATTCCACACTCAAACTGGCTTCTACCAAATGATGCACAAGTTCTAAGAAAATCTTCACAATATTCAGCTAGCAGTTTTCATAGGTTTTCAGCTTTTCTTTGAAAAACTAGAGATATGCCTTAGAAAGCAATGCCCCTGAAGATGAAATGACTCCGAGAAATATTTCCAGGGAGTTACTAAGTCAACATGAGAAAGGGAAAAAGATAGAAGAAAAAAGGAATCTTTGGGCTTTCCAAATGACAAACACTCCTCTTAGAGATGCCCCCAGGAGTGTGGGCATCTCAGATGTGTCACTTGAGAAGGACCTGGGGTTCTAAAATAAAGACAGTCAATGATTCAACTACCCCAACAACTGTTTTTCTCCAGCTGCTCCTTCATTATGTTGTCAGAAGCTGTCTATTCAGTTCTTCAGATTACAAAGAACATAATGCCATCTTTCGTTTTTCCACCCCACCCTCCCAAAATAATACACCACTTACAAAAAAATTTTCCACTTTAAATTCATAAGTATACGGCTTTAAGGAGATAGACAGCTGTTCCTCAGAAGCTGGGGAAAATCCAACAGAGAACCGGCAATGCAGAGAAGGGGGAGGCTCTTCTGTCCACTTGAGTTCCCAGACGAAGAACACTGACTGCTTGCTGTAGATGGGCTGGAAAGAGAGTCGGGGATCACTGTTCACACAGCACCATAACCGCAAAGAGGACACAGACACTGCAGCGAAACACACGCCATGCGAAGGGTGCTGAGCAGACACCATGGGCAGGCCCCTGCCTCACAGCACGCCTGTGCATGCTGCTTTAGGCCCCATAGCACCTGTCCCTGCCCTGACTCCCTTTGCCTGGCCTTGTCCCAGCAGAAGATTGTACAAAATTGGTAAATCTTTAACTTTTTATGATTCCATAAGTTTTATATCATATGAGATCATTAAAAAGTAGCTTAATTTTTTTTTTCTTTTTGAAATGGAGTCTCGCTTTGTCGCCCAGGCTGGAGTGCAGTGATAGGATCTTGGCTCACTGCAACCTCCGCCTCCTGGGTTCAAGTGATTCTTCTGCGTCAGCCTCCCAAGTAGCTGGGACTACGGACACATGCCAACATGCCCAGCTAATTTTTTGTATTTTAGCAGAGACGGGGTTTCACCGTGTTGCCTGGGCTGGTCTTGAATTCCTGAGCTCAGGCAATCCACCCGCTTCGGCCTCCCAAAGTGCTGGGATTACAGGTGTGAGACACCGTGCCCCACTGATTTTTTTTTTTCCCTTTTTTAGAGACAGGGTCTCACTCTGTCACCCAGGCTGGAGTGCCGTGGTGCGATCACAGCTTATTGCAGCCCAACCTCCCAGGTTCAAGAGATCTTCTCACCTCAGCTTCCTAGGTAGCTGGGAATACAGGTGTGTGCCACCATGCCTGACTAATTTTTGTCTTTGTAGAGATGGGGTTTGCCATGTTGCTCAGGTTGGTCTCAAACTCCTAAGCTCAAGTGATCCACCCACCTGGGCCTTCCAAAGTGTTGGGATCACAGGTGTGACCCACCATGCCCAAAGGATATTAATTTATAGCATATCCCATGCAGCTCCAAAACAGGGGAATATATCATCAATTAATTTAACAGTACATCTTGGCTAGAGGTGGTGGCTCACAGCTGTAATCCCAACACTTTAGGGGGCCAAGGTGGGTGGTTCACCTGAGGCCAGGAGTTCAAGACCAGCCTGACCAACATGGTGAAACCACATCTCTATTAAAAATACAAAAATTAGCTGGGCGTGTTGGCGGGCACCTGTAATCTCAGCTACTCGGGAGGCTGAGACAGGAGAATCGTTTGAACCCGGGAGGCAGAGGTTGCAGTAAAGCAAGATCACACGATTGCATTCCAGCCTGGGCGACAAGAGCGAAACTCCATCTCAAAAAAAGATAAATAAAAATTTAAAAAATAAGATAAAAAGTAAATCTTTACATCCAGCCAATTATTTTATATTTAAATTATTTTAGGAACCAGCACAACCTAATGTAGGGGCTGAACAACACTATTACATGTAAAGTCCACACCTAAAAGCACAGTGACAAGCTCCAGTAATATCTGAAAGAGCTAAAGGATTAGTGGGGGAAAATCCTTTGAAAATGCTAAAGATTCAGACATCCATTAAAAAAGCCTTTGATCTCTATAAACACTCAGCATTTACTGCCTAAAAACACACATGAAAGATAAACGGAAAAAGCAAGGTCAAGATTCATCCAGGCAGCAAGGCATAAACAGAAAAAGCAAGGTCCAGATGCAGGCATGAGCATGGCTCTTTCACAAAGGCACCAACGTGTCGGGCACCATCGCTCTGGCACTGGCAGGCATCAGGCTCTGGGCAGAGTGGAGCACTGCCCATGCAATCAACAGTGCGTTCAAACAGAAGCTTGGATCTGCACACGTCTACGCATAGAGTGGGACCAGTTTCAGATTTAACTCTTCTAAAAAGAAGAATTCATCCATCCAACCACCCACTGACTCAGCAGCAAGCCCCGATCCAGCCTCAGGGCAGCCGGAGGAGCTGCACAGGAGCCTTTACTCATCAGCAGTGCAGCTGTTCTATCTAAAGGCTCAGTTGCAACACATACTACATCATTTCCGTACACTCTGGTTCTCTGTTGAGAAGTTTATGCTCAGGTCTACACAATGTTTACCTGCTGGGACTGCGTGTTCAGTGGTACTAGCTGCAGGTCGGTACTATCACCGGTATCTACAAGATAACTATCTGACAGCTGAAAGTCAAGTTCTGACAAATTCTGGACACAAACTTGAACATATTTCCTAAAGTGGAAAAACAAAAAGAATTATTTTGATATGTAAGAACTTTATTAAATATATCTTAGCTTTGTTAAGGAGACCCTCTCTGCCTGGGGAATCAAAAAAAGCAACAAAGCAAAGTAAGCTAAGTTGTTGCATAAGTTTCCCTTCAGATTTCACACCGAAAAGTGCCAGAAAAAAATAAACCTTTCTGGCTGGGCATGGTGGCTCATGCCTGTAATCCCAGCACTTTGGGAGGTCGAGGTGGGCAGATTATGAGGTCAGGAGATCAAGACCATCCTGGCCAACATGGTGAAACCCCATCTCTATTAAAAATATAAAAATTAGCCGGGCGCGGTGGCTCACGCCTATAATCCCAGCACTTTGGGAGGCTGAGGCAGGTGGATCACCTGAGGTCAGGAGTTCGAGACCAGCCTGACCAACATGGAGAAACCCTGTCTCTACTAAAAATAGAAAAACTTAGCTGGGCGTGGTGGCGCATGCCTGTAATCCCAGCTTCTTGGGAGGCTGAGGCAGGAGAATTGCTTGAACCTGGGAGGCAGAGGTTGCAGTGAGCCGACATCGCGCCATCGCACTCCAGCCTGGGCGACAAGAGCGAAACTCCATCTCAAAAAAAAAAAAAAAAAAAAAGCCAGATGTGGTGGCACGTGTCTGTAATCTCAGCTACTCTGGAGGCTGAGGCACGAGAATCACTTGAACCTGGGAGGTGGAGGTTGCAGTGAGCTGAGATCGTGCCACTGCACTCCAGCCTGGTGACAGGGCGAGACTCCATCTAAAAAAAATAACAAATAAAAATAAACAAACAAACGTTTTTAAAGAGGTGATTTCTGTGAGGAAATGGAAGAAAGAATATAGTTTCTGACCAGCCTTATTAAGTGATCATGGCTGGTCACCCTCACTGGCCTTTGGGGAGCCATGCGGAGAGAGCAACGGCCCTCCTCATTACAGGTGAAAACTCTCCATTGAGAGATGATAGGCGGGGCTTATATCCATTTCCATTACATGCAAAGCTTTGAAAATATTAATAATAGTTATCATTGGCTGTTGTCGCCCAGGCTGGGGTGCAATGGCACGATCTCGGCTCACTGCAACCTCTGCCTCCTGGGTTCAAGTGATTCTCCTGCCTCAGCCTCCCGAGTAGCTGGGATTACAGGCACCCACCACCATGCCCAGCTAATTTTTGTATTTTTAGTAGAGACGGGGTTTCACTATGTTGGTCAGGCTGGTCTTGAACTCCTGACCTCGTGATCCACCTGCCTCGGCCTCCCAAAGTGCTGGAATTACAGGCATGAGCCACCACGTCTGGCTGAAAAATAATTTTTTAATAAGGTTCTCTTAGAGATTATTGATGTTTTTAACCATTAATATCTACAGTGCCCTTTGCTGTGATTTGAAGGGGAAAAAAGCTGCTAGTATAATGTTCCATTCTAAACATGGTTCTGACATTTTTGTTTCCAAATTATCCACACGTCATCAATGGATAAAAAGTTGTGGTGAGAGGCCAGGCTAGCATCCTGAGCCCACTGATCAACGCTAGCACTGTCACTAAGGTAGGACACCTGGACACTGTGGGCCTCCCGGTGCAGTCAACAGGAAGCACACAGCCCCACCTGCCTCAAAGCAGAACTGGAGTCTACTCAAGCCTTTAGGCCGGCTATTTTCCACTGGGGCACGTCCGCCCCACTCAGAGGATACTGGGCAGTGTCTACAGACATCTGTGGCTGCCACACCTGCAGGTGGGGAGTGCTACTGGCATCTCGTGGCAGAGCCTGGGGTGCTGCTCAACACCCTACAGCACGCAGGACAGCCCCTACAACAGAGTTATCTAGCCCAAAATGTCACTAATGCTGAGCTTAAAAGCTCCTGTTCTAGAGGTTGCAGGCAATTGACAAGAAATACAGGGACAGGGGAACTAGTTAACAAATCCAGCCAAATCCAGAAAGGCGGGCCTCCAGAGGAAACCTGGCCTGCATGTGAACAAGTCGATGGCTTGAAAACAGGGAAGAAAGGATGAACAGAGATCTGGTGGTCTGATGGAGATTTTGGACCCCAAGTCACACAAACCAACCATAAAAGGTCATTTTCAGACAGTTGGGAAAACCTGAATATGAACTGGGTGTCACAGGATACCAGGGAATTGTGGATTTTAAGAGATGAACAATGGCCTTGTGGTCACATAAGAAGACATCCTTGGTCATCATGAAGGCCAGCTTTGAACATTAGGAACCTCCACTTAGAAGAGTCCGGGGAAAGAAGCCAGGGCCCGTGCACCACGCCTCCGTTACCGTGTTCCTGAGGACAGCAGGGCGTGCGTGGTCCTGAAGGGTACGCTGAAGGTCAGTGCGATGACTGTGGAGTAGATGGACCATGGGCAGTCAATCGACACCTGAGGAGGAAGCACAAAGACACTCTCAGACCACTCGCCCGACGGACAGCACAGCCACCACCACTGCTGCCCAGACACACCTGCAGTGCCTGCCCACGCCCTAGACATTTTATTATGGCTTCAACCACTCATTATCCAGGAAGCAAAGCCTTACCCAACACATACGCAAACCAACGGGAAACAGGAAGCTATGTATACAGACAAGAGAAACGAACGCCGAACTGGCAAGACGTGCACACATCACCAGAGTCATCTCAACGGCGGAAGAGCACAGCCGTCCCCTAAGCAGCAGATCCACCTGCTGCTCCCATACACGCAGGGCCGCGGAGCCATGCATATTGCGATGTGCACAGGGTTTTGACAAAGTGCTTTCAGTCATATATTTCCAGATGACATTAGCCAATCAGTAACTACTCCACATTTAATGAATTACTAAGCATTTAATCCATGTGAGGCTGAATATGTAACTGAAAACCAAATCAGTTTAGGGGCACAGTGAGGACAAAGCTATTACATCCCTAAAGGGCAGGAATGAAGCAAGTCTCAAGCCTTATTCCCCACAGGGAAGAGGTGACTACCCCAGCACACAGCGCGCATGCCACCAGCGCCAGGGAAGAGGTGAATACCCCAGCACACAGCGCGCATGCCACCAGCGCCAGGGAAGAGGTGAATACCCCAGCACACAGCACGCATGCCACCAGCGCCAGGGAAGAGGTGAATACCCCAGCACACAGCACACGTGCCGCCAGCGCCAGGGAAGAGGTGACTACCCCAGCACACAGCACGCATGCCACCAGCGCCAGGGAAGAGGTGACTACCCCAGCACACAGCACACGTGCCGCCAGTGCCAGGGAAGAGGTGACTACCCCAGCACACAGCACACGGCCGCCAGCGCCAGGGAAAAGCAGGATAACATGGCACACAGCACAGGTGCCACCAGCACCAGGGAAGAGTGGGATAACGTGGGACACAACACAGGTGCTGCCAGTGCCAGGGAAGAGAGGATAACACGGCACACAGCACAAGTGCCACCAGCGCCAGAGAAGAGTGGGATAACATGGCACACAGCACAGGAGCCGCCAGTGCTGTGCGCTCCTGCTGAGCTAGGCATCACCTTCGCGTCTGTGTGAGTTAAGGGAAAGACACTTCCTCAGGTGTCTTCAAAAGCTGAACATTACATTCTTCTTCAGGCGTGGACTTGTCTGGTGACTTCGTGCTTTGGAAAGACGGCATTCCTTGCCCTTTTCTCCTGCTGCTCTTGGGCCTATACTGCGACCCTTGGGCTGTTTTAGGGTCCTCAGGATTGATTTCTGGGCTACAAGACTTGGGCACACCCTGAGTAACATGATGTAGCGACACATTCCATGGGCTGATATCCTGTGGCTCTGGGACCGAAATCACATCTTTCTCAAGTAACTGTCAGTAAGTACCAGCACCAAAGCCTAAAATGAGACAGCTCCTCCCTGGCTGAGCTTATGATGTTTCAGTAGACAGACACCAAGGCACACACGACACAGACCTCCTCTGGCCTCGTCACCGGTCTAATGGACATGACCCAAGTTTAACACCCCTCATGCCTAGGCCAGCCCTAACCTCTTACAGGAAACTCCCTGGACCCTGGAACTGAGAGGGAAAGGTAGAGCTGGCTTGTCTCTGTCCTTGCAAAAAATGCACCCCTTATCTAAGAAAGGGTGATTCACAGACAGAACTGCTAAACACATGCCCAGGGCGTCGGGAATCAGAAGGAGCCAGGCTAACAGCAGGCATCGCTACATCGCCTTCCCAGCAGGCAGGCAGGCGGGGGAGGCCCCACAAGCTAAGCTCCTCCACTGTCCCTACTCACTTTGTGGTCTGTGGTAACCATGCAGTGGCCAGTTCTCTGTTTGTCCTTATGCTTCCTATGGGGCTCTGCTGTCCCCAGCATGTCACTCTCCCCTCCGAGTGCTGGGGCTGAAGGTAAAGAGAGAACTTCCAGTTCAAATTCGATCACATGGTACGCAGGCGCAACGGGCAGACTGATGCTTGTGACCTTGTCGGAGGACTGAATCCGGAGCGCGGCCTCAGAAGACTGTTCTACGAAAGACAGAAAAAGTCACTTCAAAGCTGTTCCCTCGGTTTCACTTGTCCTTTTCCTTACAGCCGGTGACAGCCCAGCAGTGAGGCCACTGCTCAACTTCTCCCACTCCTGTGCGCCTGGCAGGCAAACCCAATAACAAAGCGCCTAGGACAGAGCAGCCCTGCGTGAAAGCCAGCAGGCAGGCGCCCAGACCCATCATTGATCTCAATCTGAAGACAGGAAAAGGACATTTCCCATGGGGCCCACCCAAGTCCTATGTAAGTCCCTGCATGACCTTCTCCCGTTCCAGCTCATCCGCAGATCCACCCCCACCCCAGGGGAGCAGCGTCCTCCCTTTCCCCTTCCTCGTGGCTGGGAGGATGGCAGCGCTCAGGGCTCTCAACAGCACCTACAAGGGCTGCTCTGCTTTTGCTTCTCCGGAGCAGGGCCAGCCCGGGGTGGACAGGGTCTGGCAGGCATCGCCACGGAACGTGACCCCAGCCGTGACCCCCATCTCCTAATCCTCAGCCAGACAAGCACTGCTCGGCCACTCAGCATGTGAACCACTCTCAGTTTATCACCTCAAATGGGACCCCAGCACAGGCACCAGGCCGCAGTGCTCCTATGGAACACTGACTCCAGACACTGTCGGGGGCGCTCAGCGGGATGGCAGCAAGGCCAGGCTCACCCTCACACCCACAGGGTGCAGGGCAAGGTGGGCGTCCTCCTTGGGTCTGGGTGGGCGGCACCTCACCTCTTGTGTTGGAGTAGACCATGGCCCTGCTCTCCGCCTGGCACAGAATGAGCATGGCTTCTGCATTGCTGAGCTGCAGGCTGTCTCCATTCTTTATCGTATAATGGCCGGTAGTGACAGTGAACTTGACTTTCTGAGGAATGCCTGCCAGAAGGCTATCTAAAGAAAAAGAGATCACGGCTCAGTAGTGCTGCCAACCAGAAGACAGCAACTCAGGGACTGCAATGGGGTGAAAGGGGCTCTATTTCTTTTACTATGAAAGATTTGCTCCTGTGGGATCTCCATGAATTCCCTCTACTTCCATTCCCTTCTGCCCTAACTTTTCATCTCAATGATGTGGACTACAGGGTTGAAGGAGAACCTTGCTGGGGAAAAAAGAATTCTGTGAGTCAAGGAGTCTTATACCCATCTTGGTTTAGCAAGTCAGGGATTATGATCATGACTACGTCTCTGAGGGTCACAAAATTTGCCTGCCAATAAGTAGTAGAAGAGAATCAGATAATGAGGCTTAAGAAGAGACTGTAAAGAAAACTTGACTGTGCTGGTGCTGTTCAAATATTCAAAACCTTCTCTGGCTTTTTCAGCTTCAGGCCACAGGCTTTTGGGTTAAGAACAGTCAGCAGTCAGGTGGCTCTCCCTCACTCCAAGACAGCAATGAGGGGCAGGAGTGAGCTGAGGCCTCTGAGAATCCTGCTGCAGGTAAGACAGAGGCAGGCAAGATACCAGGACCGGGGGCAGAGTGGACAGAGACGGGACACTAGGCAGGAAGCAGGAGCCAGGCCATGAGCCTGGCACTGCAGCCACCGGGCCACGGGGAGGGCAGGGCCTGCTGGCTGGTGCTTCGGCTCCCCTGCGGGAATCGAGTTCAGCTTCTCTACACAATGTTCCAATGGAAGAATCACTGGAGAGACTGACTGCTGTGTCGCACATCTGACAGCCTTTGCTGGTGGCCACACAAGAGGCACGAATGCAGAAAAATAGAAGGAATGGGGGAATAACAGAAAAATGCTCTTTGTGATTTTTTTCCACATAGAAGAAACAGGCAAATAAACTGTTCCTAGCCCGAACAAAGGAGACATTCACTCACTCTTGTTCAGCTGCCACATGTTCTTCAATCATTTGTTTACAGCAACTCCTTCCAATTTTAGAACTTATCAGAAAGGACAATAGCTTTGAATTTCTCAAATGCCATGCCAGATGGACAAGTTTAATCAACCTTTCAAAGGAAAACTTTTTTTTTTATTTTTTTTTCAGATGGAGTTTTGTTCTGTCACCCACGCTGGAGAGCAGTGGCGCAATCACAGCTCCCTGAGGCCTCAAACTCCTGGGCTCAGGAGGCTGTAGCCGAGGCTCCAGCCTGTAGCTGGGAGTAGAGGCCATGGCGCACCACTACACCCAGCTAATTTACCTCACTTTTTTATTTTGTAGAGATGGGGTTTTGTCATCCTGCCCCGACTGGCTTGCCCATGCTGGTCTCAAAGCCTTGGCCTTCCAAAGTGCTGGGATCTGAGTATAGATCCTAACTAAATCTAGTGTTTAGCATTTGAAATGTACTTCTAAGCAGGAAATTATATACATATTTATGAAACTCTGTGGTGGACATTAGCTGCTTCTTGGCTAATGTGACACTGTAAAATACACATGTAGTTTTCAACCCCATTTCCAGGCATACTAGCTCCCAAATTCCTTAGAATCTCCAAAGTGATGTCTTTTTGTAGGCTAATGAGTTGACTGGAGGCTGGCAGCTCCAAGGTAGCTCTGAGATGAGGACTGGTCACCAGAATGACCAGGGCAGGATTAGAGGGTCGGGCCTTTCAGCAGTGGCACCCAACCTCCAGGGAGGAAAGAGGGGCTGAAGGTCAAGTTGCTCATCAGTGGCCAGTGGTGTAATCGATCATGCCTGTCTAATGTCACGTCCATAAAAACCAAAGGACAGGGTCTAGAGAGCTTTCGGGCAGCTGAACACATGGAGGTGCCTGGAGGGAGGTGCCCAGGGAGGGCGTGGAAGCTCTGCACCTCTTTCCCCATACCTCACCCTCCACACTTCTTCATCTATATCCCTTTAATAATCCAGTCAACGTGTTTCCCTGAGTTCTGTGAGCTGTTCTAACAAATTCATCAAACCCAGAAAGGGGGTTGTGAGAGCCCTGATTTCTAGCTAGTCGGTCAGGAGCACAAGCAAAAGAACCCTGGGCTGGTGGCTGGCATGGGAAGGGGGGACTGTCTTGGGGACTGAGCCCTCACCCTGTGGCATCTGACACCAGCTCCAGTAGACAGGGTCAGAACTGAATTGCAGGACCCTTGCTGCAGGGCTGACTGCTTGCTTGCTGGCAGGGCGAAATCCCTGCACATTTGGGCCCAGAAGTCCTCTGCATTGACCATTAGGTTGAGGGAGCCAATAGAAAAAAAATACCTTGAGTTTCCTCTTTCCATTCTCAGAGCTAATTCTTCTGTGTTTCTTATTTTCAGATACACCATGTTTATTAAACATGAAAAAGCAATTACAGGAAAGCAAATATTCAGATAAACAAAAGAGGCAGTCAGCTAGTTCCCAGGCAAAATTTCCATTATGTTACCCAAAATATCTCTTAAAGGCAGACACAGCTAAAACTTATGAGAAGCCTGGTATCTCAGCAGATCTCCTCAGAACCGCCCCAGCGGCGCGCCTCCTCAAGGGCTGGGGACCCCACTCACCAGCCAGCGGCTCCACGTGCAGCTGGGGCTCCTGCGAGTACACGTCGTACTGCACAATGGGGTAGATGTGAGGGAGGACGAACCACACGGAGCCCACCGAGGCGCACAGCTGCCTGAGTGTATACGTTCCAGGTTCCTTGGCCTAGAGTCAAAGATTCAGGCATTTGAAACCACGTCACCCAGTTTTGTAGTTAGGAGCTTCCTGCGGTAGCGCTGTGCGGTGGTCTCTCTGAACTACAGAAAGGCCTGTACTTCTTTCCCTCTTGTACCCCCTGCTCTTGTGCCTAAACCTCTAAGCTTGGGCTCTTCAAAAGGCCTTCAGAATCTCTCAATTTGTGATTTTCTGAGTAACTGATGCTTAAATTTAACTTTAATAAGGTATTTTCAACTTAATAAACTGTATTTGTCGCATTCTCTTTGAAGGGTGTATTTAGTAGAGACATTCAGCACGAGATTTAAGCCCTGCTCTAGACTAAAAAATGTGACAAATAGCTGTACTTTCCACAGGCCAAATCCTGTTGAGTTAGTGGAACTTACAGGATATCCTGTGTCAGAGAAAACTTTATGTTAGAATGGGTGAGAAACACCAGGTTTGACACCCAGCCAGCCACAAAAGGAAAATAACTTTGAGTGGGAAAGTGTACCAACTTCTTTGAAACCTCATTTTAACAAATGAGGGTGTATATTTTCATATGCAGGGGGAAAAGCTAACTGAATCCAATAATCCAATGAGTTAAAAAGCTAACTTAATCTAAGAACAAATATCTACATTAAGAACTTCACTCAAAATTTATCAACTGTCAGAAAACTGGATAAATACAAAAGAAAACATCAGTGTGTTTTTGAATAAGGATAGAGACAAAAACAGGGTTAGAACAAAGGACTCTACTCAATTCACACCACACTCCAGACAGTTCTTGTGAGCTCCATGGCCCTTCTTTACAAACTTGAAAGTCAAGTTCTCACCCTGAATGCATACCTGAGTCCTGAATGTTATCTGGTTGGCCCCTGGTTCCAGGGTCACGTGGCTGCACCTCAGCACGTGGGCCCCCTCCTCCAGAGACACCCCTGAGGGCATCTCTAGGGAGGAGCAGCTCTCCTGCCTTCTCAGGAGCATGTGGACGTTTCTGCAGATAATCCCGGTGGTGTTCAAGGAGTTATCGGATGGGCTTCTCTCAAACATTTCATACAACTCCAGCGCGGGCAAACTGTTTTGGGATACAGGGAAAGGTGTGGTCTCCGGTGGAAAGTTAATGATCCCGTTGGACGTCTTGTGCTTGGTAAGCCACTCCGCGGTCTTCCGGTAGCTGTTTTTCTCAATGCTGAAGTGGACATTGACCACAATCTGCTCCACGTGAACAGGCACAGGCATCTGGCTGTACATGGTTATCTCAACGCACAAAACGCCACCCACGTGGACCACGGCATTGGAGGGATCAAAATGGAGATCTCGCAGTTGTGCAAAGGAATGCATGGGTAGCACTATCTTATGACCTGTAAATAGACATTATCGTAACTGACTCCCCAAGTCACACTTCCTTACAGTAAGCAGCAGCAGGCCGTGGACACAGCAAGATCACAGAGAGCAGACTGAAGCAAGAAGCAGTGATGTGCACAATAGCCGGGCCCAGCCTCTTGCCATCTTCACACCCCCCAAAAGCTATTGTATCAAAGCAAAATATTAGCAAATACCTACGTAATGCCTAGAAATCATAAAAGGTACAGAAATTAACCTTCTCAAGTCTGCTTTGACAAACCTAAGAGAAATACAGGTCAACTACCTCTTAGTTTCAAACTAAAATTTGTAAATAGTCCAATTTCTAGAGCTACTTCCAAGGGATTCCAATATTTTCTCACCTACTTAAAAACATGCTCAGTGAAGATGCCCAAGTGCCCTGCTGTGATGTGGAAACAAACCCCAGGTGTCTGCCAGTCTACGAAGTCAGCCGATTAAGTAGGACCCCTCTGTGCCCCCAGGCCCAGGACAGCAGCAACCAGCCAGGTCCACAGGTGCTGCTGGAGTGAGAGCCTAATGCTCTCCCTGGGCCCTTCTCTCTCTGACCCAACTGGAAGTGCCTTGGTTTTGCCTAGAAAATACACAAGGCTGCAGAACTGACCAGTTAAGTATTTATTAAATATTCATCAACTAAAGGACTTGCCAAGACTGATGCCATAGATCATGAGAAAACAGTAAACAATTGTGGCATATTTTATTCATATAGAGATACCAAGGAATGTTGGCAGGAAAACCACAACTCAAATAGTCTCAAATACAAAGCAGCAGGTGTGGTCATGGCTCTACCAACAATCAGTTTGGGCACATTAAAGACTCTACAAAGCCAAACTCATGTCATGATGCTCCTGAGAAACCCATCCAGAGGGATCTTTCGTTTTCCCCCTTTCTTTGAGACACGGTCTCGCCCTGTCACCCAGGCTATAGTATAGTGGCACCATCTTGGCTCACTACAGCCCAGTCCTCTTGGGCTCAAGCAATCCTCCCACCTCAGCCTCCTGGGTAGCTGGGACTACAGGTGCCCGCCACCACACCTGGCTAATTTTTTGTAGAGACAGGGTTTTGCCATGTTGCCCAGGCTGGTCTCAAACTCCTGACCTCAAGTGATCTGCCTGTCTCGGCCTCCCAAAGTGCTGGGATTACAGGTGTGAGCCACCACGCCAGGCCCCAGATGCCTATAAGTGAATACACCCCAGCAGTCAATAACCATATCAACCTGACCCTGAAACTTCTAGGAAAACTGGTTTTCAAGTAGTTGTCATGGCTATGACTGAACTGTGTTCCCCGACTTGCATGTGGTGAAGCGCTAACCCCCAACCTGATGGTATTTGGAACCAGGCTTTGGGAGGTGCCTGGGGTTAGAGGAGATTGTGAGGGTGGGGCACACATGATGAGATTACTGTCCTTTAAGAAGAGTCAGCAGACAGCTTGCTCTCTGTTCTTTCCCACCATGTGAGGACAAGGCGAGGAGGCAGCTGTCTCCAAGCAAGGAAGGGAGCCCTCACCAGAAACTGGCCCTGGGGCACCCTGATAGCAGACTTCCAGCCTCCAGAGCTATGAGAAAATAAATCCCTGTTGTTTATATTAGCCTGAGTAGAGTAACACAGTAACTACCTTAAATAAGTACACTTGATAAACTAAGGTGAGGAGCTCAGCTTCACAATAAATCTGATCTTACCACACAGCATGATCTACAAGTATATTTGCCAAAACAATTAATTTGACTCTAACTTCCATTTAGATGCTCCCATGAGGAAACACTGAGATAAATTCCAGAAGGCAGGACAGCCTGTAGGACAACTGGCTTGGAGGATTCAGCAATGAAAGGACATGAAGCACTGACACAGGCCACAACAGAGATGAGCCTCGAAAACATTATGGTCAGTCAAGAACCCAGCCACAAAACACCACACACTGGACCATGTGTGAAAGTTGTCAGAATCAAAAGGGAGTCACTTGTGCTAAACAACAACAACAAAACCGTGACTAACAGAGCCAGAGAAGGCCATGAAGGGAGGGCTCTCATGCAAGCATGCCTGATAACAAAAAATGTTACAAAAGACTGCAAACACCACAGCCTTGTGGAAAGGCCACTGCAGCCTTATACAAAACACTCTTCCACCAAGATACCTGCTCAGCAACTGCTGTCCAACCCTGACTGGCGCCACCCTGTTGATCCTTGTAGCCGAGAATCACCACCCCAGACCAGTGATGTAATCCTCATTTTCCCTTTAAAACCCCTTTCCTGAATATGCACATAGTTTACTATGGCCCGTGTATCGCACTGCAATGCCCTATTTCCAAATAAATATCATTTTGTAGAGAGGCTCCCTATGTGTATTATTTAGGCTGACAGATTCTACAGGTTGAGTATCCCTTATCCAAAATGATTGGGACCAGAAGCGTTCTAGATTTCTGATCGTTTTGGATTTGGGAATATTTGCATGACATGCTGCTGAGCATCCCTAATCTAAAAATCCAAAATGTTCCAATAAGCATTTCCTTTGAGAGTCATATTGGTCCTCAAAAAGTTTTGAATTTTAAAACATTTCAGAATTCCAGATTAGGGACACTCAACCTGTATTTGTATGAAACATCCAGAATAGGAATCTAGAAAGACAGAGAGTAGATGCGTGGCTGCAGGAAGGGAGTGGTGGGGTTAAGTATGGCATTTCTTTTTAGGGTGATAGATAAGTTTTAAAATTGACTGTGGTGGCCAGGCACGGTGGCTCACACCTGTAATTCCAGCACTTTGGGAGACCGAGGTGGGTAGATTTCTTGAGCTCAGGAGTTGAAGACCAGCCTGGGCAATATGGCAAAACTCTGTCTCTACTAAAAATACAAAAATTAGCCAGGCATGGTGTTGTGCTCCTATAGTCCAAGCTACATGGGAGGTGGAGGTGGGAGGAGCAATTGAGCCCAAAAGGCAGAGGTTGCAGTGGGCTACAATCATGCCACTGCACTCCAACCTAGGTGACAGAGAAGAAAAAAAATAGCTGGGTATGGTGGCCCACACCTGTGGTCCCTGCCACTCGGGAAGCCAAAGTAAGAGGATCTCTTGGCTCCAGAAGGTTGAGGCTACAGTGAGCTGGGATCGTGCCACTGCACTCCAGCCCAGGCAACAGAGCAAGATAGTCAAAAAATAGAAAAAAGAAAAAAACAAAACAATAATATTGACTGTGGTAACGGTTGCACACATTTCTGAATAGACTAAAAGTCATTGAATTATAAACTTCAAATGAGTGAATTACATGGTTTGTGAATATCACAATAATGCTGTCATATTTAAAAAAAAAAAAGAAAAAAGAAAAAAAAAAAGCACTGTCTTAAAAAATGAAGAAAAAGGCCAGGCGTGGTGGCTCACACCTGTAATCCCAGCCCTTTGGGAGGCCGAGGTGGGTGGATCATCTGAGGTCAGGAGTTTGAGACCAGCCTGGCCAACAGAGCGAAACACTGTCTCTACTAAAAATACAAAAAATTAGCAGGGCATGGTGGCGGGCGCCTGTAACCCCAGCTACTTGGGAGGCTGAGGCAGGAGAATTGCTTGAACCCGGGAAATGGAGGTTGTGGTGAGCTGAGATCGCACCATTGCACTCCAGCCTGGATGACAGAGCAAGACTCTGTCTCAAAAAAAAAAGAAGAAGAAGAAGAAAAAGAGATGGGAAGAACTTTTTTTAAATTAAAAGAGAACTGAGATCTAACAACCAGATCTAATACGTGATATCCTGTTGGACTCTATTAAAAATGATTTAGAAAATATTTTAAGACAATTAGGGAAATGTGAATACGGCCTTCTTAGTAGATGATATTAGAACCTTATTAATTCTTTGAGTGTGGTTAAGAGACTGTCCTTATTTTTACAAGATCCAATGTGGTCTAGAGTTTGACTTTAAGCAAAAATAAAAAAAAGTCAAGTGAAAGACACAGATACATGTTAGCTACACAGCAAAATGTTAGCAATTGTTTACTTTAAGCGGTTGGTGTATCTTGTATTCTTTTTACTTCTGTAATATTTGAAAATATTCCTAGTAAAGTTGTAAGAACTGGTCTTACCTGGGCTGTCTGACGGCTGGCTGGCAAAGTCAAGTATCTCCTGGCAGAAGTGCTTGCGCTCCTCTTCAGTGAGGTGGTGGTCACTGGCTAAAAGGCTGCTGGTCTGCAGGTAGCTGGAGTGGAGAGGTAAGGAGCGTGGAGAGGCTCATACTGAGGAGTGCGGGGCAAAGTGGATGCAAAGTCTCCTACAGCCTTCACAGAGGCTTCAAAAGCCGAAGGGCTTTTTTTTTTTTTTTTAAGTTACTAGGACTCAAAATTAGATTACAAAAAATCGACTAGACATTTCATTCATTTTCTATACAATACATATGTATAAGTTAGGACTTTTCTCTCCTGAATAATAGGTGTGAATGAAACATTGATTGTGGGCAACGCTGCTGTATAAATAGAAAATAATTTTCCTGCTTCATGAAAACATTAAAGGATACTTTTCAATTTGTCCAAGGTGCTTTTGACATTCGGCCAGCTGCTTCCTTGTGTGTGTGATGGGGAGTGCCCAGCCCTCAGCCAGGTAATTTTTCAATGCTCCTTGAAGATAGATTTCTGCCTTTTGTGGAGCCTTTTTCCTCCTTGAAAAGTCAACAAACAGTAGCTTTCATTACAGCTAGGGATAATCAACACACAGACCCCATCTCTCCCGCTTTGGCCTCCATCCTCCAGACCCCATGCCAGGACAGACTCAACATCTCTAGACAGCCCTTTTCCACCCACCCCGCTCCGTGAGAAAGAGCACCTACTCAGGACGACATAATTAGACTCCCAGGCAAAGATCTGAGAAATCAGAGTGTGGTGATAAGAGCACAACACATTGTTGGTCTGGCTTCATACACACGTCGAGGAACTTTCATAGCTGAATCTCAGGATCATGATCGCAAGCTGACAGGCAAGAGGGCCAAGGCTAAGAGAAGGTGAAGGAAGGGCTTGTCCACAAGTACACTGCTAGTCAGCAATGAAGCCAGGAAGTCCAAGTATCTACAGGGTCTACACTACCTACTAAAGGCACAGAAACACAGAAGCAGTCTACAAAGCGCAAGCGGAAGGGCGCACAGAGCCACTTGGAAACTCAGGCAAAGAGCACTCCACAGGCTCCGGCTTCCAGAGAACGCCGGAGAATTAAAATAGCAACACTTGGCCCCCAAAGCAAAGTTTAAAGCACAATTTTTTTTTAAAGATAGGGTCTTGCTCTGTCACTCAGGCTGGAATACAGTGGCGTGATCATAGCTCACTGCAGTCCCAAACTCCTCAGCTCAAGTGATCCTCCCGCCTCAGCCTCCTCCACTGTAGCTGGGACTACTGGTGTGTGTGGCCTTGCCTGCCTTTAAAATGCAAATTAATAAGGGCTTGTCAAAGCCTCAGGAGCAACAAGGATCCCCTCCCCTTTCCCAAGAAGCCTCTTTGCTTCATTAAGGAGCACCTTCCTCTTTAGATACACTACATGGAAATTCAAGACAGCTATATTCTAGCTGTGACTCTGCCGTTAATTAGTGGGTAATTGGCTAAGCTGCTCCAACCACATCTGGAAAACCAGAAAGTTCACTTAGCTGATTTAAGAATCCCTTTCCAGCCAATTCACATCAGTTCAAATCAATTCTCATTTCTTGCTTCACCTAATGAAATTACTTGAGTACAGAGTTCAAGATCTCATTTCAATCATACTTTTTTTTTTTTTTTTTTTTTTTTTTTTTTTAGAAAATGAAAACAAGCATCTTTTTGCCGGGCGCGGTGGCTCAAGCCTGTAATCCCAGCACTTTGGGAGGCCGAGGCGGGTGGATCACGAGGTCAGGAGATCGAGACCATCCTGGCTAACACGGTGAAACCCCGTCTCTACTAAAAAAATACAAAAAAATTAGCCGGGCGTGCTGGCGGGCGCCTGTGGTCCCAGCTACTTGGGAGGCTGAGGCAGGAGAATGGCGTGAACCCAGGAGGTGGAGGTTGTGGTGAGCCGAGATCGCGCCACCGCACTCCAGCCTGGGGGACAGAGAAAGACTCCATCTCAAAAAAAAAAAAAAAAAAAAAAAAAAAAAAAAAAAAAAAAAAAAAAAAGAAAAAGAAAATGAAAACAAGCATCTTTTTCCTTATAGCTTGTATCTCCTTTGAGTACTTTGAAATGGTAACCACATGACCCACTGGGGTTTCTTCTCTTTGACAGTCTGATTTTACGAAACACACTAGAAATACGCTAAATTTTGAGTTTTTCTGGAATCAAACTTCAAAGCTGGAGCTGGAATGGAAATCCTGCAGTATTTGTACACACCTTCTTCCAGTCATCCCTAGATCATCCCTCTTTCACGAACCTGACACATGCAGTAGCTTTACATCAATGGCCTTGAGGTTTTTCAGTCTTCTTAATACTTGATAAAACTAGAGAAATGCTATATAACAATATGTAAGAATCTATATGCCAATTTACTCACCATTATACTGTCTTATAATTCTTTAATTAAACTTAGTTACAAAAATGTATATATTTAATTAAATAAAAGAACCTCAAAGACCAATAACAGTTATTAAGAGTAACAAGCAGAAAAGCTCTCCATCTGGTTTTCAGAAGAAACTGAAAAACAAAATTATGAGGACTGGGTAAGAGAATCTACACTTTTCAATCTACAAATTTATGTACACTTTATACCAACTCCATATATAACAAATCTTCTCGTGTTATTTGTATGTTTACAATTCAAAGAAAAGTACAAAATCAATTACATGTAAAACTCTGCCAGATCTTTTCCCACAAACTTAGCAGATCGAATCCTCCCAATGCTTGTATACATTTCAATGGTGGCATGGGACAAATCCTGTGGGGAAGTAAAAACACAATTATGTACTTGAACTTTTAATGATGGACAAATACTACATTTATTCACCTAAAGCTCACGCAAAAGACACTGTTGGGTTTTTGTTTTGAGACAGAGTCTTGCTCCGTCGCCCAGGCTGGAGCACAGTGGCGAGATCTCAGCTCACTGCAACCTCCGCCTCATAGGTTTAAGTTGATTCTTGTGCCTCAGCCTCCCAAGTAGCTGGGACTACAGGCGCCACCATGTCCAGCTAATCTTCTGTATCTTTAGCAGAAATGGGATTTCACCATGTTGGCTAGGCTGGTCTCAAACTCCTGACCTCAAGTGGTCCACCTGCCTCAGCCTCCCAAAGTGTTGAATTACAGGCATGAGCCACCATGCCCAGCCCGCAGAAGACACTGTTAATAATGTAACATTATTTTTTCCTTTGCATCTATTTTTGTGAATTTTTCTGTAATATATAATCAAAATTGGTAACCTGTGTATAAATTATGAAGCATAATAATAAAAGAAACCCACAAACTCATCCAAAACATCTAACTTTTCCAAGGACTTTCTGCACGTGGTGACATGCTGGGTATTTTCATACCTGTGTGTACAAGAGGTACAGCCATTACAGGCAGACCAAACACTCAAGTTGCCCATGACCCGGGGATGACGCTGACCCACCACACTTCTGCCTACACCGTTTTTTAAAGTTTTGCTAATTTAAGTCTTTCAAAATCAAAAACAATAGCTCTGCCCAAGTCCAAATTACTCCTTTTTACAAAGAAAAGTATTCACTATCCTCTCTTATAATTTCTGTGTGAGCAGACCCAATTTGAACAAAACTGTAAATATTCAAAGATGATTCCATGCCTAATATGGTACCACGGGTACTAATACACATTTGATGAACAACTATTCCATGTTTTGTCCACAACTCCCCAGGTACCAAAGAAACTAAAAAAAAAACAAGAAGGGGCCCCCAATACTAGCTCCTTCCCAACTCAACAGGCCATGTAGCAAAGCCTTCTAGAGACAGGTATTCATGGAACAGACATTGAACACTTGTTAATACTTACTAAGTAGTGTTTTTCAAAAGCTTCCACTGATGATAATGCTTCTTTCAGTTTCTTATAAGGACTCTGAGCTGTGTTGGCTTAAACAGAAAGAAATGAGAGTCCCTCTTCACCTTCATCATGTCCAGTCACATGACTTTACATTCACCTTCACATACTGCAGGTAGATGACCTCATCTGACTCTTGTGAAATTACAAACTGGCCAATGCCAACGGAAACTACATGATCATGTACATTCTCTTTCAATTCACATATTCATAAAATAGTCAAAACGCTTTGTGTCATGCTTTTCTCTGATATTTAGAACTAGACTTTTGTAGAAACATATATTATAAATACTCCAGTGAATTAAATTACTTCCAAAGTGATCTGAAATGCTCTCAAGTTGAAACAGTGAAATATAAATACTATGTATTTTTTTCTTAAACATTTATTCAATTTACTAAGAATGCTTTCAGTTCATCAGATATTCTTTAGCAACAGTCTTGCTAAATAATACTCATCATATATTCCTACGTAAAACAATGAGTAATCCTCCTTTCAAAGAGCCTTATTATCCAGGAGAATTTTTTTTTTTTTAAACGGAGTTTTGCTCTTGTTGCCCAGGCTGGAGTGCAATTGAGCAATCTTTGCTCACCACAACCTCCACCTCCCAGGTTCAAGCGATTCTCCTGCCTCAGCCTCCCGAGTAGCTGGGATTACAGGCATGCGCCACCATGCCTGGCTAATTTTGTATTTTTAGTAGAGACAGGGTTTCTCCATGTTGGTCAGGCTGGTCTCGAATTCCCGACCTCAGGTGATCCGCCCACCTCGGCCTCCCAAAGTGCTGGGATTACAGGTGGGAGCCACTGTGCCCGGCCAATTTATTTAAAAAAATTTGCTGGGAGGCCAGGGCAGGAGGATCACTTTAGGCCAGGAGTTGAGACCAGCCTGGGCAATACAGCGAGACTCCATCTCTACAAAAAATTAAAAAATCAGCCAAGTGTGGTAGCACACACCTGTAGTCCCAGCTACTTGGGAGGCTGAGGCAAGAGGACCCCTTGAGCCCAGGAGGTTGAGGCTGCAGTAAGCCAAGATTGCGCAACTACACTCTAGTCTGGGCAACACAGTGAGAGACTGTCTCTTAAAAAAAAAAAAAAAATCAGGTCGTATAGTTAGAAAGACAGATCATCTGTAATTAAGAGAGAGGGTGGCGCATGTGAACATGAGCTTAAAGCCCCTCAAGCCCAGGAGAAACTCAGCTACATTTCTGAAACTCCTTCCAATTTCTCCAACTATTTCTAATACTGCATTATGCTGTTAAAAGGTAAACTATCACGTGCTTTCATCCAGTCAGCTAATAATGGGTATAATTTTCCAAATGGTGAGTAATATGATTACTCTTAGAACTTGGGTTACATGTGCCAACTTGCAAAGGACATTTTCATTATTGTCCACCTCACCACTCACATAGGTACATACAAAAAAGTACCTGTTTCTGGTCGTTCAGCTCCCAAACCTGCCAAAAGGTCAACTGTCCTGTTGAGATCTTCTGAGTTAGGTCCTTTCTCTGACACAAGTCCACATAGATAGCCCAAGGACTTTAACTGTTAAGATAAATCCACAATTTCAATTAATTTGCCATAAGAGTCATCAGGGAATTCAAGAATTTAAATATGGCCGGGCACGGTGGCTCACGCCCATAATCCCAGCACTTTGGGAGGCCAAGGCGGGCGGATCACGAGGTCAGGAGATCGAGACCATCCTGGCTAACACGGTGAAACCCTGTCTCTACTAAAAAAATACAAAAAATTAGCCGGGCGCAGTGGTGGGCGCCTGTAGTCCCAGCTACTCGGGAGGCTGAGGCAGGAAAATGGCGTGAACCCGGGAGGCGGAGCTTACAGTGAGCCAAGATAGCGCCACTGCACTCTGGCCTGGGCAAAAGAGAGAGATTCTGTCCAAAAAAAAATAATAATAATAATTTAAATATAAAAATTCAAATCCAGCTAAATTCTAGAAGAAGCTTTCCTACCCAATGACTCAAATCTGGATACAAAAATACATCCTACACAACAGCTCTCAGTGAGGCCTGGAGGGTGGGAATCCTCCGCTTCTGTCCTTCACCTCCCCGAGTTCCCCAGGCTCCGCCTATATCTGCATAAGCCCAGCCCTGGCAGCCTACCTGCTGCACACACCAGCACAGCTCTGCCTGTTGAGGTGACCTTTCAGCACCACCCTCGTGTCCCCCGACTCAGGGTACAGAGTCAATTTCACAGGAGCACAGCAAGTGCTTGCTGTCTGCTGACTACATCGACATGTGGTGGGGAACTATGACTTCTTTGGCTGCACCCAGACACCTTCTATGGCCACTAAAGTGGATGCATCGTGATCTAAATGAGCAACACCTTTCCTCCAAACGGCAGACTTCCTCTGCCACCCAGGCATGGCCGCAGAGACAAAGCGAGCATTCCACACTTGGGCAGGTAGGCACCTTTTCTGTGGCATAGCTCCACAGCCCCACAGTGTGGGCAATGTTCGAGTCGATCTGTGCCCGGTCACAGCAGCCTTCTATCCTCTGCAACACCTCTAGACAGCTCAGAAACACCCAGCAGTCCAGAGCACCAGGTGGGACGGAGACCTGTGGGGGTGCAAATGCGAAGGTGTGAGGGGAGCTCTGGGAGAGCTCTAGCTTGAACAAACCCACACGCTCTAGCCTGAACATGCAAAACCCTCCATCCTTCAAGCAGCCACCTCATCTAACAGTTCTGTGATATGCAGAGCTACAGGAGAGAGAAAGGGGCAGAGAACACTAATCACCTACATTCACATGGGAAGAGAAAAGCAGTGTGACCTATATTCAAATGTGTTATCAGGTTTTATGTATAACTTTCAATTATTGTATTTTTGAAAACCTAATTAAGAAAAAGCCTCTGCAGGTCTAGATCTGAAAAATATATATAGAAAAAGAATTTTTTTTTAAAAAAAGGAAAAACCTAGAAAAAGACCAAATATGATCATTTACTCCAAGAGTGAGGATTGGCCACAGATCAGTGTCAAGAGGGGAGGGAAAACTAAGACCTCAAATGACTGCTTGGTCACATTTAAGAAAGATTACGTTCAACAGCAGAAACTGAATACTGAGTAGAAATATCACACAAGGAATTACAGTTCACTCTTCAGGCGTGATAAAGACAGTTTATTTATGTTTGGAAAAAGAGCTCCCTATTGCTCCCTATACACTGCAGTATTTACAGGTGAAACCCAACGTCTGTATTTAAAAAACGTCCCAGGGCAAGTGAACGAGGATGCAGATGAAGTAGAGGCTGGTCAGGCGCTGCGCCTACTCTGTTCATGGGTCCTACATGGGCATTATGTTATCCTCTCTGCTTCTGTATGTACTTGAGCCTTTCCACTTAAAAAACGAAAAAAGAAACACTATCAGAAAAGCAAAAGCGCCTGCTGTATAAGATGCAGTTTTTCCCCACATTTTAGCACTTCTGAAATAGGAATGTTTCTCTTCATCAAGTGGCATCTTACACTTTTAAGTGGCAATGCTGACTTTTTCTCTGGTGGCACTAACTTCATGATGTGTTTTAGTTTTGGTGAAATGTGTTCACCTGTGCTCTTCAAATCCCCAGTCAATAGGTGATGAGCTGCCAATGCCGGGGAAACTGACTCCCATAAGAACTCTTGCAAGGCACCCTGAGCACAAATAAAGGACCTGGAACCAACAAGGAAGAACCAAAGAGTGCCATCAAATGTTCCCATAAAAGCTAAAAAGCCCGACTTTTGAAAAATAAGATATGCTACTTAAATCTTTTGGGAAAAAAAATCAGTGTAGGACAAAAACTGCATAATTGGAAGCCACTTTCATAAAGCTGCACAACTCTCCCACCCAAACATACCATACTGAGGGAGGGCACAGAAAAGCAGGGCAGCAGGACGCAGCTCTGAGATCCTGGACAAAGCGTGTCCCTCCAATTGATGAGCGTCCTCATCAGTCAAACCACAGCAGGCCTGGAGCGGGCTGACCTCACCTTGCAGGCCCACCTGGTTCCCAGGTGCCAGGAGATCTGGGATACTTTTCATCTCCCAAGACGCTACCACCATCAATACCCACTGCGCAAAAGCTTCTGTAAACAGGCAAAGTGCCAGGATTACAGGTGTGAGCCACTGTGCCCGGCCTGAATGAATCTTTGTAATGGTGTTCACACATGGCCTCCTCTAGAAAGCTTCTCTAGCACCTATCAGGCACCTGCAAATGTTTACCAAGCTGACCTGAGGCATCCGGCAAAGGTGCCTTTCCCTCCCTTACAGTCCCCTGTGCGCAGACAACACTTCGTCATTACTTGGACACTATGCTGATGACCCGTGGCAGCCTCATGCCGGTAGGTGTGGCCCTTTCCTCTTCATTTATGTGCACCCCCTATCCCTGTCTCCCACAGCGCCTGGAAGGCAAGGAAACGTTTCTTGAATGATTCTTGACAGTCCTCTCTTTCCTTCTGTCCAGTGAGCCATCAGTAGTTCTTCAGCAACAGCTCTCACAACCACCCCTCCTCCTCCAGCTCAGGTCCTCATGGCTCACCGGCACACAAGATCCTCACCTTCCCATGAGAGCACCCACCCAGCTGGGTGTCAGGTACACTGTAAGCCCTCAGTAAACACTACCTACATTCCCACACTACATCTCTGCCTTTGTCCTCTGCCAGGCCTGCACCTCAGAATACCGATCCCAGCTGGCCAGCTTTGACTGTAAACCTTCTTCTTCCTCTGGTTCAACCTGCAGGTTGGCCACACACAGCCTCTGTTCACAAACTGGCCAGCTAACTCTGACGGTGTCCCATGCACGGTTCCTCCGTGCCACAGGCTAGGCTGGGTGACTCTCCTGGGGTCTGGAGGAGTCCTGACTCTGCTAGGCCCACACAGTCTGTTACGTAACCAGCATCAAAGCTGATAAAAGGTCAAACGCTGAATGAAACACATTCCAAACCCCCACAAAAATCACTTGGGCAATCATTGTAACAAACACATTATGGCCTTCAAGAAAGTATCATCCCCGTTCTTCTAATTTGGCAACAAAATATATATGTATCATACTTTTTTCTTACCAAAGGTGCAGGAAAACAGGCATCACTAGCATGACTGAAAATGGGAAGACCTTTCTGGAGGACAAATTGACAACATATAGCTTTAAAAACATGTGTGTCTTCAACCTTCCAATTCTACTTGTATGAATTTACACGCAAAGATGTATGTATAAGGATGCAAACTGCTGCAATTGCAAAGAATTTTGAAGAATTCAAATGTCCAAATAGGAGCAAGGAAATAACTGCAGTTCATCTATACATAAGAAGGCCATGGACAAAAAAGGGAACCTCTTCCTGCTAGCAAAAGCAACGACATCTTTTTCATATATTTGTCTGTATTTTCCAAATTTACACAGAGAAAACATTCAACTTTTGTAAATGGAGGGATAGAAATTGTTACAGAAAAGAAAGGAAATACTCTGTGAAGGAGGATCCTGAACTCATGCAGAACTGGCCTCACTTCACGGGTGTTACCGCTCACCCCAGCAGCCAGCTGTGCAAGGTAGGCACAATCTCCATTCTTAACACATTTTCCATCAAGGGAGTGGGCAAGGCTAGTAAGTGGCACCCACAGGGCCGAGGCCTCTATCCGGCCATCTTGCTCCCCTCCTCAGCCCCCGTCGCCCCTGGAGTGTGGATCAAGCCCTACTACAGAGCAGGGCTAGTTTCCATCACAGCTGGCCACTTCGTTGCCTCCTGTTCTCTTTAAATAAATGAGGTACTTCAAATCAACTGGTAAAGCAACCAGGATGTTAGCAGGACATGTTTTATAAGCCACCCACTCGAAAGTGGGACAATGGGATCTGCAACTCACAGTGGTGCACCTACCCCCTGGCCTCTGCTCAACTGTAGCCCTAAAACCTGACTCTTACCAAAAAATCCTAACGACTAGACTGGAGTAAAAATTACTGCACAAGAGAGAAAAACACAGCCAGGGGCAGCTCAGACCTGTAATCTCAGCACTTTGGGAGGGGAGCAGGGAAGATCACTTGAGCCCAGAAGTTCCAGACCAGCCTGGGCAACAAAGTGAGACACTCATCTCTACCAAAAAATTTAAAAATTTAGAAAAAGGGAGAGAAAGTGAAACACTTCTGACGTGAAGTTACTGGCAAAGCCCTCTAAGTAAACAGTGTGAATCTCAGTGTTGATCAAACACAGGAGCAAAGTATGCAAAGAGGATTGTGTGGGCTTCAACACAAGTGACAAGGGAGGCTGTCCTCTCCAGCCTGGGAAGTCGACAGGCACAGCGCATGTAAGGAGGCGCAGCCAGCTGTGTGCATCAGAAGGAGATGAGGAAACAGGAAGTGGGTTCTTAGAAGGAAAGAGACTGAGAGACTGTGAGAAAGTCATCAGTGGGTGGCACGTCCTTGCCTCAAATCCAGCATTCACCTTTGGCCACCTCCTCTCACTGGAGATGCAGAACTCAACAGTGCAAAGAGGTACAATAGCTATGACTAAAAGCAATGGGGCAGCTTCCATTCAAGGAAAGGCCAAGGGGACAACAACTTCATTCAGCAAAGCAAAGGGCTCGGAAAATAAACCACAGATAAGAGGCTCCTCACATGATACAAAGCCTTGAAAACACCTCAGTGACTTCCCGGCCCTGCGGACGAGCACCTAGAGGAGCCAACAGACCCTGTGTGGCTCCTGTGAACCCCGACGCTCCAAGGAACTCCAGAGCCCACACCCTCTATTACTTACACATTTCTCCTTCCAGCCGCAAGGTAATAACAGAACTAACAGCCCTCTCCAATCAGCCCTCCTGGGGACGTCTCACTCAGAAGACGTCATGTCTGAATCATTTGGACTTGAATAAGTCCATTTTTTTTCCCCCATCGGCTAGTAAGACAAAAATCTCAACATCAGGTGAAATCTCTAGGCACACGTGAACAGAGAGCCCGGCTCTAGGACTGAATGGTTCCCTCACAGCCCCATCCCCAACCTGCAGTCAGGGCTGAGCAACCCAGGCAGAGTCTCTACATCCAGGTGATTACAGGCAGCCCAGACAGTCATTTCGAGGTGGAAAATGTTGCTTTTCCTCATTTGCTTCATTAGGTGAAGAAAAATCATTTGATAAAAATTCTTAAGTTTCTGAGTTTGTGACTTGGGCTAGGTACTAATGGGCTTAGCTCTGAAATAAGAACTTCTCCTTTTGAAATTAACTAAAATATATTTCTCTTCATTAATTAAAGTTTAAATCTCTTAAAGTTATTTCAAACCAAGCACACAAAAATAAGTTCCTACATTATGAAACACCATCCCCATCACTGGCTTATACTCTTCAGACCTAATCACTTCCAGACTCCGTTTCCACTCACTCAGGAGATCTGAACCAGGGGAGGGGTGGCAGGGGTGTACACAAAGCCTCAAGTCGTAAGTATCATTTTGTGTGTGTGTGAATTGCTCTGGGTAAAGAGGACCCTGAAACAAGAATCACCAGACTAGATACGGTCTCTACAGTCCTTTCATCTCACTAGAATGTCCATGGTTCTATGGACAGTAAGAGTTCAGTGCTTGGGTGAATTTATCTCTAAAGGCAAATGTTTTACTAACTACATTCATACACCCAGTAAGTGTGTGTGCGCACACGCGCACGCGCACACACACACACACTTATTTATGTCATATCTTCCATGAAGCTCCGTACTACTAATCAATGGGGCACAGCCTGTTGTGTGTCACTCACATTGCTACCTGCATGGCCATATGCAAAACTATTTATCTGAAAAGACAAATAAAATAAATGTCTACATGACATAAATGTCTGAAATAAAATAAATGTCTACATGCAAAATCTAGCTCTGCGTGTCCCTCAGGTGAGTGACTCTTCCCGTGGAGACAGCTCATGCAGCAGTGCAGGCCGCAGTCAGCCAGTGAGCTTCACTGAGAAGCTCATCTAAGAGGCTTGCTCTGGACTGGCACAAACTTCAGCATGTTGAGAACAGAGTTCTATTTTTGAGCAATTAATCAACGTAAAAAGTAACTAAGCAAATAATATACTGAAAATTAAAGACATTCAGAAAAGAAAACCCTTTCCTAAGCACAAACAGTTCAATGCCTGGGATCTCAAGGTTGAGAGATTTCTGCTGGAACAATCAAGAAATGGGTAAATTGGGAAAACAGCCGACTCACTTCTAAGAGTTTCAGTTCCTGCACACAGTTGTGCAGCAGCTCTAGGGCGCGCTGGGCCACCTCCCACGGCCTCTGCAGGAAGAGCAGCAAGGTGCACTGGCGCGAGAACAGGTAACTGCGCAGATCTAACAGGGTGGCTTCTCGCCTCTGGATCGATTCCCGCTTCTCCATATCTATGGGCTTTCGGAGGATCAATCCGTTCCAGCTCTTCACCGGCTGGCAGAAAAAAGTCAGCCAGTTGGCACCATCTAAACAAACACACATCATGAAAGGTGCTGACTGTGGGTACTTCACCTTCCGGAGCTTCCTGCTCAGGCTGAGGATGGTGGGCAAACAGGCAGCTTCATAACCAGTTTTTCTATGAACACTGCCCACCCCCTGTGGTCTGGTGATGAGCACCCATTCGGCTCCCAGCACTGACAGCCAAGCTGTGGGTAACGTGACTCAGGCAACAAGGCACGCCACCCTACCATGCCCAGAAAGTCATGGGCGGGAGCTGAACAGTTTGGGAAGTCACCCAGAGACAGACAGGCTACATGGTTAGGGGAGCTCAGGCTCTGTCTCAGGCCGAGGGAGGGCTCTAGTCTTAGGCTGCAGCGGGGCTGGGCTTCCTTATCTTTACCTGTGGGCTGGAGTGCAGCCTGCTCTGACCATCCTGGTGTTTTTGGTCTTCCTTAGATTACATATTCCTTCCTTATTTCCCTAACTCAACCACGTCACGTCCCTGAGTCAAGCTCCTAGAGGAAGGGACAGGGAGGACTTGGTAGCAGCACATAGAAGGAAAATGAATTACTGCTTGTCGAAAATTTCAGCAAGGCTCCCAGAGGTTTACTTATATCCCTAAGACTCAAATATGATCTTAAAATAAGCATAACAATGTATAATAACAAGTCCATCAATCATTATTGAAAAAAATCTTTGAATCTATTTTTCTCACTTCAACAGAGAAATGTCATAACCAGTTCATTCCTACGTGGCATCCTGGCATGGTTAAACGCTCCCTTCACTGACGTGAGCTTCTCCTGAGAGCCGGGGAGCACATCGTGGTGTGGTGTGGACCTGCCAGCCCGGCTCCTGCACCAGCATCCTCAGGCCTACTGGAGCACCCAGCAGCATGGTGCGGACCCGCCAGCCCAGCCCTGTACCAGCAGTTCCCTTGGCTAGGCTCCCCTCCCACAGGATTCTCACAGGGCACTCCCACGTTTCAGTCAGGTCTCTGTGCCAGTGCCGCCCCCACAGGAAGGCCACTCCAGTGCCCTATCTAAGCTCCATTGGCACATACCGCCCCATCTCTCACCGGAGCCCCTTTCTACAGCCCAAACTTACTACTATGGACAGCAAGTGATAGATTTACTTTTCTGTGCCTGTTTCCCCTTCATGTAAGCACCATAAAAAAAGGGATTCTGCTTTATTCCTCCCTGTATTAAGAACAGTGCCTGGCACATGGTGGTCCCTCAGTAAGTATTTGTTGAATGAAAGAACAAAAACAAACCATCTTATTCAGTGGCAAAATTTGGTCCAGGCTTACTTTTGGATTTTAAATTGCCCCAAATTTTAAAACTGAGAGAAAAAAACAAATAAATTAGGTGAAATATAAGAAATATGTAAGATATTTCAGCCTTGAAGGCCCCTGCTCACATGCACTGACATCCATTCAGGTGCCTGGTCCCTGAAGCCGCCCAGCACCTATTCTGCTGCTAGGGACCATATGATCTTTACCTTATAAATGACACTTATTTACTCAATGTTGTGTATATGGCATCACAGGCACATGGACCTGTGATTACCAGCCTGCTGGAGGCTAACAAATGCCCTCAGTTAGAATGTACAGCTTAAACACAGCTTTTACAAGCTCATATGATATGACCTCAAGGTTGTTAACCTGCTCATCTCATGGTAATTAGAAACTGTGATTGGCAGTTTTAGATTTCTCGATTAAAAACCTAAATAAACAGATTAAGTTCTAGGTATTCTTTCAAAGGAGTTCTCCATGAAAAGACTGAGAACTATTCTATTTGGTGCTCAGTGAAAATATTTTAATATTTTCAACTAATGTATGTACCAGTTATTGCCGTTTCTTTATTAAATTCAAACATTTCTTGCTAAATAAATCTATTTAAAAAAAAATAAGATATTTAAAAAACACAGGCCAGGTGCGGTTGGCTCACGCCTGTAATCCCAGCACTTTGGGAGGCCAAGGAGGGCGAATCACGAGGTCAAGAGATTGAGACCATCCTGGCCAACATGGGTGAAACCCCGTCTCTACTAAAAATAAAAAAATTGGCCAGGTGCAGTGGCTCACGCCTGTAATCGCAGCACTTTGGAAGGCCGAGGAGGGCAGATCACGAGGTCAGGAGATCGAGACCATCCTGGCTAACACGGTGAAACCCCGTCTCTACTAAAAATACAAAAAAAAAATTAGCCAGGTGTGGTGGCGGGCACCTGTAGTCGCAGCTACTCGGGAGGCTGAGGCAGGAGAATGGCATGAACCCGGGAGGCGGAGGTTGCAGTGAGCCAAGATGGCGCCACTGCACTCCAGCCTGGGCTACAGAGCAAGACTCCGTCTCAAAAAACAAAATTAAAATAAAAATAAATAAATAAATTAGCTGGGCGTGGTGGTGCACGCCTATAGTCCCAGCTACTTGGGAGGCTGAGGCAAGAGAATCGCTTGAAATCAGGAGAAGGAGGTTGCAGTGAGCCGAGATCACACCACTGCACTCCAGCCTGGCAACAAAGCGAGACTCTGTCTCAAAAAAAAAAAAGTGTGTGCGTGTGTGTGTGTGTGTGTGTGTATATCTATAGGCTGGGCACGGTGGCTCACAACTATAATCCCAGCACTTTGGGAGGCCAAGGCAAGAGGATCACTTGAGGCCAGGAGTTCGAGACCAGCCTGGCCAACATGGTGAAACCCCGTTTCTACTAAAAATATAAAAATTAGCCAGGCATGGTGGCATGTATCTGTAATCCCAGCTACTCAGGAGGCTGAGGCACGAAAATCGCTTGAACCCGGGAGGCAGAGGTTGCAGTGGGCCAAGATCACACCACTGCCCTCCAGTCTGGGGGACAGAGTGAGACACTGTCTCAAAAATAAATAATAAATAGATATATTATGTATAATACGGACACACAAAGCCGGGCATGGTGGCTCACACCTGCGATCCCAGCACTTTGGGAGGCTGAGGCAGATCACGAGGTCAGGAGATCGAGACCATCCTGGCTACCATGGTGAAACCCCGTCTCTACTAAAAATACAAAAAATTAGCCAGGCGTGGTGACAGACGCCTGTAGTCCCAGCCTGTAGTCCCAGTCCCACTGCTGAGGCAGGAGAATGGCATGAACCCGGGAGGCAAAGCTTGCAGTGAGCCGAGATTGCGCCACTGCACTCCAGCCTGGGCAACAGTGCAAGACTCCATCTCAAAAAACAAAACAAAACAAAAAAAAGGACACATAAAATATAAGAAATAGAGTTTTACCTCTTCTGTTTTTTTTACTTAGTAAACACTTTGCTTTGGTTCTGTGTCTATACTGGCATCTCAGGAGAGTGAGATATCCAGACCCGATCTTCAGAAGCACTATGAGCCAGTATCCATCGGCGCCACTGATGAGTTCCAGAGTGAGGACAGTGCTCACAGCTAGAACTGACTGTCCCCACATTTCTTCTCCCTCCAGGTTCTCCTGCTGACACCGGGGCTCCTTGAAATTACTCATTCCTTCACACATGGTGACAAGGGTTCTCAAAAAGAACACCTGGCAGAGATGCCCACTACAGCACTGCTTGTGGTGGCAAGAAGCAGAAAAGAACCCAATGTCCAACACCAGGTAATAGAATTAAGCCAGGAATACCAATTGCAACAAAAACAACTCCAAACCTCACCTGTTAACCTGGAGAGATGCCCACGATGGGCTGTAAGAAAAAGGAGCAACAGAGAAACAGCTACACAACATGGTATCACTTTCATCAAAATAAGCATCAGCGAAAAATACTGAGGACGATAACCAATGTTTCTCTCTGTGTATGGTTTCACTGTGCTAATTCTGTAATTGTAAAAGAGCTTAAGATATTATTTAAAAGTGCAAAAGAAAGATGAACACCCAAGGGTATTATATAAGCTCACAGCAACGAGCACTCGAGCATTCCAAAGACAACCCCTGGATGGAAGGGAAAGGGACGTGCACTCTGACCCTAACGAGGGACAGAATCGAGGCATCACCAGCAGGCCAGTGAGTTGTGGAAAGGACATCTTATACCTGGAAAACAGTTTTTTTTTTTTTTATTACTTTTGTTAAGATTCTTCTAAAAGTGAAAATGACTAATTCTTAATTCTCATTTCATTTCCTCTAGGAATATATATCCGATATAATGTGTATAAAGACAACAACAAAACATGCGTACTCCTGAGGTAAATAAATGGCTGCTTCAAGACTATCAAGTTGGAGAAAGCCACACTAAGACAAGCATGCGTTACTGAAGTGCCACTACTCACCCCCGGCCCCGAAGTTGACCACATACTGAGAGAAGAGGGCGTCCAGTTCGTCGTACTGCACCAGTGCGTCCTCAAACTGCTGCAGCATCTCGAAAACAAAGGCAAGCTCCTCCTATTCGCCCAAGATACGTTTTTTAAAAAAACAAAAACATAAATCAACGTATTGAAGAAACAGTATGTAGCCATTAAAGATTACAACAGAGAAAGGCATGCAGCACTATGAATAACATCTATGCTCCGCTAAGTAAAAACCAATGTGGTGACCACATATGTCAACATTCACGCATGCACAAGAAGCTAGAAAAAGCTAAGATAATTTCGGAACCTTCCCTGACCTATTGGCAGCACCGGATATAACTGGTCACCCCCTTGTCCTTGGGATGTTTCCTGCTGTCCAGGACCCGGCCACCTGCTCCCCTCACCCCTCGCTGTGGCTCCCTCTGGTCAGACAGCTGGTTCCTCTCGTTCCCCCGAGGCTCTCTGCTGGAGGCCGCAGGGCTCAGCCCTTGGACTTCCCTGTCTACAGTCACTATTCTCTCTCCATGATGGAGCCTATCTACACAGCATACCCACCACACATTTAGGACTCCAGCTCAGACCTGACTCTGGCTCCAACGGCAAGCACAGCACACTTGTGTGGACACCTAACAGACAGCTCAGGCTTACCCATGGAAACCCAAACCCCAAACCTTTCCCACAAAGTGCTCCACCCACAGTCTTCCCCATTTCAGTCAGCGACTGCTCATCACATTCAAGAGGCTCCTAAATCCTTTCAAGACATCCCCAGGCCCTGCAAAATCTATGTCCCCCACCCCCACCCCTTCCCAGCACCAGCCCTCTGGACTCACTCAGCTCCACCACCAAGGCCTCCTCACTGCTGCTCACGCGTGCGTGGCAGGGAGCTGCCTTGGGGCCTGTGCACTGCCCCATTCCATGGCCTGGAACACCTTCTCTTCCTCTACACAGCCACATGGCTTGCTCTCCAAACTCCTTCAGCTCTGGCTAAGTCCCCAGCCCAGCCAGGCCTTTCCTCCTCCTGACGCGTGCAGCACCCCACACCATCTCTGCCTCGTGCCTCTCTCTTGCCCTAGCATCTGCGTCGCTTCCTTTCCTGTATCTCCTCCACTGTCACACAAGCTCACAAAAACCATACACTGACGGCGTCCCAGCATCAAGGAGGGCCTGGCACCTGTCCGTGCTCAGTAACCTTTGTTGAATGAGAAAATGAAAAGAGACGGCAACAGGTGATTGCTTTCTGATCTCCATTACCGCACATTAAGAAGTAAAGACCAGGAGGATGTGCACGCACATAAACCTCCCCTGACATGGTCAGGTCTTTGGAATCCAGTTCCACCCCAGGTATTTGTGGACATTATTCCCAGACCCCTAAGGGCCCACCCAGGTCCCACTCACTAGGCGAGAACTGAGAGCTCTCCTTTGTATCCTGTTTCCCCTGAAAACAGTGGTGGGCTGTGTTTTGCAAGAGAAACTGCTAAGTTATGTTGAACTTCATTTTCTTTGTGAAGTATTTTCAAGACTGAGCACTCTAATAAACTAATCTTTCTCTTTTAAATTGTGATTAAAATGTATGTAATATAAAACTGACCATCTTAACCATTTTTAAAAGTACACTTCAGGCCGGGCGCAGTGGCTCATGCTTATAATTCCAGCACTTTGGGAGGCCAAGGCCGGCAGATCACTTGAGGCCAGGAGTTTGAGACCAGCCTGGGCAATATGGCAAAACCCCATCTCTACTAAAAATACAAAAATTAGCAGGGCGTGGTGGCGCAGACCTGTAATCCCAGCTACTCAGGGGGCTGAGGCAGGAGAATCGCTTAAACCTGGGAGGTGGAGGTTGCAGTGAGCCGAGATCGCGCCACTGCACACCAGCCCTTGGTGACAGAGCAAGACTCCATCATAAAAAAAAAAAAGAGAGAGAGAAGAGTACAGCTTGGTAGTGTTAAATGCACTCACACTGTTGTGCAACCAATATCCCAAACTCTCTCATCTTCCCAAACGGAACCTCTGTCCTACTAAACACTCATTCCCATTCTCCCTCTGCCAGCCCCTGGCAGCCCCCATTCCACCTTCTGTCTCTGAACCTGAGCACTCGAGGGACCTCACATAAGCAGACACAGCATCTGTCCCTATGTGCCTTATTTCACTCGGCATCATGTCCTCTAGGCCCATCCATGCTATAGTGTGTGTCAGAATTTCCTTCCTTACTCATTTTAAATTCTGAACTAATCTTAGACTTACAGAAATATTGCAAAAAAAAAATTATCTAGTTTCCATATAGCCCTTACTCAGCTTCCTGAACATTGCCATCTTATATGACCGTGGTACAACTGTCACAACCAGAAAATTAACCTAAGTATAATACTATTAACTAACTAGCCCTCATTGGAATTTCAGTGGTTTTTCCACTGATGTAGTTGTTTCTGCTCTAAGACCCCACCCTCGACCCCCAACCAGGCCAGAGCTGTTGCTTCCTTCAGCCCCTGCAGTCTGTCAGCTTCACAGTCTGTCTTTCACTGCCGTGGCACCCTTGAAGACAGCTACGTTGTCTAATGTCCCTCTACTTGGGTTCATTTGATATGTTCCATGACAGCCGTGAGATGATCATTTTTTACAGAGAAAAGACACTAAGTATTTCTCGGCACATCTTACCAAGGATTTCATGAGGTGCACACAGCTTCTCACGGGCAGAAGCGGCCTTATCATTTCATTCAGGTGGTATGTACCTGGTTTCCCCACTGTGGAGTGGCTACTGCTCCCTCGGTAGTTGACAGACATCTTGGGGGGCCACCATGAGACTGTGCACCTCAGGCCTTTGCCCGCCACCCTGGACACCCATCAGTAATCCTGCCTCCAACAGTTCTTGCTGGGACACTGGCTTAAAAGTGATTTTCTGTTTTTCTTTCCTTCTGCGTTTAAGTGGAATTCTCCTGTATGGAAGAGGTGACCCTTCTCCTCCATTTATTTATTTAACCGATGATTTCTATCGATACAGACTCATGGATATTAATTTTATTCCATGGGTTAAACCCCGACTCTATCCTATCCTTATTTAGTCTGTCGCTGAAACTGCTCCAGCTTTGGCCCCCAGAGGCTCCCTGGGGCAGTGTGTGTACTTTTCACGCCCCATCTGCTTCCACGCACTTCCTTTCTAGTCCTAGATATTCCAGGTTTTTTGTTTTTAAAAACTCTGCCAACGAGATTACCACGAGAGGTGCCTTACTTAGAAAGAAAGGAGGAGAGAGGGAGGGAACAAGGGAGGGAGGGAGAGAAGGGAACTGTCTAGTTCTGTAATGAGTCAAGTACCTGAACCATGAAATATTCACAAAAGCTCCAGCCTGGCTCAGTCCTCTTCTCCCTCAAGGTTCTCATGTCATCCTCAAACTTGCCTAGGTTTTTGGTAAAAGACATAAGAAGCAAGGTCCTGAGTTTGGTCAGGAAGGCATTCCAAGATTCCTGAGTTCGAGAAGAGTCCTTCAAGGGGTCGGAGAGCACAACACACCTGCAAAGACATGAACAGACTATCTGGGAAAGACCCTCCATGCACAGCGCCACGGCTCAGCAGCTGCCATTGTCCTGAGCAGCAATTTCGTTCCTTCCTCCTCCTTTTTTTTTTTTTTTGAGACAGAGTTTTGCTCTGTGACCCAGGCTGGAGTGCAGTGGCACAATCTTGGCTCACTGCAACCTCCACCTCCCGGGCTCCAGTGATCCTCCCCAGTAGCTGGGATCACAGGCACGTACCACCATGCCTAGTTAATTTTTGTATTTTTTTGTAAAGATGAGGTCTTGCTGTGTTGCCCAGGTTGGTCTTGAACTCCTGGGCTCAAACAATTCTCCTGCCTCGGCCTCTCAAAGTGCTGGGATTATAGGCATGAGCCACCGCAACTAGCTTCTTCCGTCTATAAACAGTCAAAAACATGAGGCAGGCAGTAAGAAACCAGGTTAGGAAAAGGCTTCATCATGAACTGGTCATGAACATGAGCAGTAAGTTCTACAGAAATTCAAAGGAGAGTTTGCTATAGAATCAACTGGAAAGGGGGAAAGGGATTTACATGAGCCCTGAGCCAAAGACGCAGCTCTGAGTTCTCTGTAAAATAATGTGATCATGCCTCACTCAGTTCCCTGCCTCCTTCAAAATCCATTTTGGTTCCTTGGGATCGACAGGATAAATTTAGATTTCTCAGCACAGCACACAAGGACCACAATGTCTCACTTTACTTCCTCTGCTTCCCAGCTCAAGCCTGCTGACCTTCTCCCGCTCTCTTCATGAACACATTCCTTCCACCCAGGCGTGGCATCTTCACGAACCTCCCCCCATCACCATCCCAACTGCTCTGCCCACACTGCTGCTAGGCTGCGGGCCTCACAGGAAAACACTCGCCTTCTCTGGACCTCTATCCTTCCCACTAGCCTGTGAGCTCTTGAAGGGGAGGGTTAATAAACAATTAACAAATAAAGGCTTAGAACATGGCTTAACATATAGGGCGGAACAGTTTAATTACAAAGAGGCTGAACCCATGATATAAAAAGGTCAAACACACGAAATTACACAAAGTTCCCAACAGATTTGGACAAGGCAATGTATTTATCTGATAGGCTGGAAATGGTAAATTTCTTTAGCCTTGGTAATAGTAATCTAGAAAGATGATGAATAAATCTGAACTCAGAAATAATTTTAAAACATTGATTCTATGAGCTTCACCAGTTCTCCTTAGTAAATATTTTACTTGAATTACCAAAAAGTAGCAAAATGAACTGGCTCTAAGTTCCTTTTCTCTGTGCCCCTGCATATCCTTTGGAGGCACGGCTAAATTCATGGAATTATAAATCAGTGGACAAAACAGTGAAGCAGCATACACTCTACATGTTCCACCATGTGAACAACCAGAACCAAGAAGAAAACTTATAACTTGGTGGCTGGCTTTAATTCCATTCAATCCACCCCACTGCACACTTTCTTCCCTCAAAGGGACCAGAGCCGCTCACTCCAAAGGTCCCCTAGAGGACTAACGTGTATTTATCCACAGTAGGAGCTTGCTGGAACCTATGAGTTAGGTAGTTTATCCTTAAGGCATTCTCAAGGATTATAATTACCAATGTTTATTCCCGACCAGACGCGAATTCTCCTGCACCTACAGGGGTGAATGGAAATGGAAACTAAACAAGTGCCAACCACCGAAACAGTAACTGATTGCAGAGATCAATCAGATACACAGTCATGAAATGTCGTATCTCTATTAGATCCTGTTTCTATATCATCATCAATTTTTTTTTTAAGTAAAAAAGAACTACACTTCAGAAGTTCACATCAAGCCTAAATCATTAACTCAGAAAAGGAGAGGCCAAAACAACGAATGAAGTCAGGGATGGTGGGGCCAATCTGGAGAGCGGCGCGATCCCCCCAGACGCGCAGACTGCAGGGGCTGGGGCACATGTGGAACAAGGAGCTCCCAGCTGCAACCTCAGCAAGTCACCATGACGGCTACTGCCGTCACAAGTCACACTGCTGATCACAAGTCAACCCTTGTCTCTACCAGCCTCGTACTTAGCAAAAGCCCGAAAAATGCACAAAATCTGTTACCAAGCAATTTTCCTTTGGGGAAGGTATCCTGAAATAATTAACGATGCTCACAACATTTGAGCTAGAAAAGTATTCTAATATTGTTGTTTATAATGATAAGTAAGCAATAACCTAAGCCCAGCAGCAGAATGTATAAATAACTTACGGCACATTAATACTATGGAATATTATCCACTCACTAACGCTGAGAGTCTGGAAATGCATTTATTGTTTGTGGAAAATCTTTACAATATATTGAGTGAAAAAAGCAAGTATAAACAACACATAACGTTATATTCACTTAAAATACACACGTATTATGTATGCATAAAGAAAAAAAGTCTGAGAAGATACATACCAAAATACTAAGAGTTAATATCCACTTTCTTTTTGCTCATTACCTTTTTCTAATAATTCTACAATGAGCATGTAGTGTGCATAATCAAAATTAAACACCAGTCTAATGTTAAAAAATAGCCACTTCAGGGCCAAGTGTTACAATATTTTCAAAGGCCAGAAATTATATTGGGTAACAAAACAATTGTCAAAAAAAAAAGTAAAAAAACAAAACAATTGTCAATACAGACTCTATTAAATTTAAATGTATGAAAGTCTCACCAAACTCTTTACATTAAAAAAAAATAGATTTGTTAAGAGGTGGCTTTAAATTAATAAAAATCAAATGGTAGAAGGTATATTTAAACCTACTCAAGATGAAATGTTGAAAATTTTAGTAAATTACATTTAATGTATAAAGAATAGTCATTAAAAAGCAAGTTAGTTTTAAACAGGCTCAGTAGAAACATATCGGAAATTAGATAAAGATTATAAACACAGACTTAAAAGTAATCAATAGGTACTTTGCAAAAATTATACAATTTGAACATTTCACAAGTTGAAACTAATAGACCTCATTAGCACCCATTTGTTTACTTAATAGAATCCCAAATAAATATGATTTCTTTTGTGATATTAATAAAAACCTCCAAGGCCACTTGGTTTTGATTCCTAGCCCTGCCTTGGTGGTCCCCCCGCAGCGCCGGCCTGCACTCCCGTTAGGCTACAGAACAGAGTGCTCCTCCTGCCAGGCTTCATGGCAGTCCACTCTCTTTTTCAGAACAAAAAGTGTCAGTACTTGAACCACAGAGAGGGCATGGATACTCAATCATGTAGCATCTTGTTAAATGCTAAGCTGATTCCTTTTGGTTAACTAATTTATGAGTAACACACCTTACAAAGAAGTTTCCATAAGTCCAAATTGAATGAAACTTCTCTAAGATAAACCATAAGCTCAACTACCTAATTATTTAATTCAAAACATTAAAAAAAAAAAAGCAAGTTTGAACATTACTATGTATCCAGTATTGTGTGGAACATGAAAAAGGCACCCATCCATAGCTCCTCCCGCTGAAGAACTGCCACTGAGGCATGGAGAGTAGCGTAACAGAACAGTGCAGGGCCCCGTCTGTTTGGGGCTGCAGGCTGCACTTGCGCCGCCTGCCCCTGCTCCTCCCTTACCCGCCATGCATCCTTTATTTCTCAGCCCATCTCTGCTTTCTCAGTGAGCCTCCCTTGGCCCCAGAGAAGGCCAGCTGCCCAGCTGTAGGCTCTTGCAGTACTCTGGAGTCCTCCATCTGAACCCTCGCCACCATAAGCATGGTGACCATGGCTATAACGACCTGCTGGACCAGGGCAGGGTCCAGGTTCGCCGCTGAATCCCCAGGCCCTGGGTGAGTTCCAGTGCTAAACTACGAGACACAGACTATGAGTTATAGAGGAGTTAACGTGCCGGCTGGCTCAGCTGGCAATGGCATCACTGAAGAGAAAGGGAGTGAGCTACCCCAGGAGAGACAGCAGGGCAAGGCGGAGAAAGCCCATACAATCTATTAACTGCCAAAGTTTCAGGATTCCCTTTCACAGTTTCTGAAGGGGTTAGGTCAGCATTTTATAATTTGTGTTCTTAGGAACTCTCAGGAGGTGTTAAGGTAAAGAAAAAAAACACAGGTGCCGTCATTTCAAAAAAAGAAAACCTTTAAGGACCCCTGTTCTACAGAAGAACTGCAAGAGTTGCTGCTGTCAGTCTTCAGAAAGGACCCACCAAGAGGCCTCCCAGGACCATGGGGCCAAGACCCACTCCTCCCAGGCAGCACACTCAGGGGATGACTGCTTCGAGTTCTTTGCCTGCCTGAACAGGAACTCCACAAAGACAGACACCAGGTCTCCTTGACAGCACCCCATGGATGCTCACTCGAGATTGCTGAGTAAATATTTATTACTACCCAGGAAGCCAGCAATCTATATCATGTCAAGTATTAACCAAATGAGGTAAAATTAAAGATACACTTACCTGTCACTCTGTTTATTACAAAAATCATTTCTTATTTTGTCCACAATAGAGGTTCGGGGAAGGATGTTGGTTTTGTTTTTTTTCTTGGCATCATTTTCAACTATCACTATTAACCAGTCCACAGAGCTATGAGCCTTCAGAATATTCTGCCACTTGGTGAGGTCATCTTTTACTGTAGCTTTATACACTTCGGTATCCTAAAAACAAACAAGTCACTGTGAAAGCAGGTTAACTAATGCCCTTAGTTCATATAGCAAAATGTGCCTAATAACAGCCTGCAATGGCCACAATGTTTTAAAGCGTCAGGACAGGCTCGGGACTTGAATAAAAGGCCCAGTGGCCTAGCAAGCCTGCAGGCATGCTCTGTGGGTCTCAGTGCCCACAGTTCTCACAACCCCAAGGGATGTGAGTGTCCCAGTGATCCAGATGAAGAGACTGAGAGTCAGAGGGCTGAATGAGCTGCCCACAGCAATACTGCCTGTTAGGCAAGTCAGGGCTTTAAAACCCAGGTCCACGATGGCCAACAGCTCTGGGCCCAAGCACTACATGACTGCCATCCTGCTGTGTGCCGTGCCTTCGTCTCAGGAGGCAAGCTGGCTGTCATGGCACAGCCCAGACTGCCCACAGGAACCCCAGGCGAGCTTCCTGGCAGCTTCTACCACAGCCTCTGAGCTCTGTACCCCTGGGAACCGCCCCAACCGCAAGTCTGCGAAGGCCATGTCAGAGGCAAGCAGCTACAGCTGTGAGACCTCAGAAAGAAGGCGACCTGCAGCTTCCGCAAGGCTGCTCTACTTCCCGACAGGCAGCAGGGAGCCGCGCCATCCCAGAAATCAATCCTGCTTCTCACGCAGAGGCCCAAGCATGAGCCTGCCAGAGAAAGGGCCCTTCCTACATACATGCCAAGGCCTTCAGCTTGGTTCTCTTCCATAAAGAACCAGAAAAACAGACACTGCCTGTTATCACTTACAACTGCCCTTCTATTCCATAAATCCACTCAGAAGAGTCCAACTCCATTTAGATTTAGAAAATCTAAAACCAAGATACATAATTCATTTCCAAGTTAGGCACTGACAATATCTGGACACAGTAACTCACAGCTACCATCTAAATCAGTGCTTTCTCCTCTTTTGCTAGTTCCTCACTGTCCTGCCCTAATTCTGGACTTTCAAGTCACTCTTCAGTAACACTCAGGCAGAGAGAAGCCAATCAGAGTATCCACGAGTGAGTTAAATCTTAAATCCTGGCCGGGCACGGTGGCTCACACCTGCAATCCTAGCACTTTGGGAGGCTAAGGTGGGTGGATTGCCTGAGCTCAGGAGTTCAAGACCAGCCTGGGCAACACGGTGAAACCCCATCTCTACTAAAAATGGAAAGATTAGCCGGGCGTGGCGGTGTGCACCTGTAGTCCCAGCTACTCAGGAGGCTGAGGCAGGGGAATTGCTTGAACTGGGAGGTGGAGGTTGTAATGAGTCAAGATCGCACCACTGCACTCCAGCCTGGGCGACAGAGCGAGACTCCATCTCCAAAAAAAAATATTAAATCCTAAATTCTGTATCCAGCCTCTCTTTTGGTTTAATTAACTAAATAGAAAGTTCCAAAAGGCAGTACTTCTCATTTGTATCCTGATTTTAAAAACTGCTACATCCTGATTTAAATTACAAATATCATACAATCTGAAAAGATCTTTTACTTTGAAAACTGAGATTAAAACCATCTGGTAAACTCAATTTTCTGCAAATAAATGTCCAACAGTAACTTAATTATCTAGTGCACATTTTCCATAGCACGGCAGTTCTTGGTACTTGAAGCATAGATTTTACAGCACTGGTGAGCCGTTCTGTGCTGGACGCCCCAACGCGCCATGCCTGGAAGCAAAACCAAAAGGCCAACAGGGCCCAGAGCCTGTGACTGCCAAGAAAATACACATAGCACCCAGCTGCCCCCATCCACACGTCACAGGTGAGCCATCCAAGGAGCTGCTGGAAGGCTCTCTGCCTCTTACAAGGCCACCAAGAGCCCTTTACCTGGACTCCTCCCCACCCCCACCCCAGAAGGAGTCCTGGCTCCAGGTTGTCCACACCGGGCAGCGGCTGCCACATCCCAAGGGGACACTAGAGCAGCTCTGCTCAGTCAATTTGCAGGAACTCTCCAGAAGAAACCTCACAGAGCATGAGGCAGGACAGAAGGAGTACAGAGAAGTTCCACATAATTCTGGGGCAAACTGGTTGGCAAGATCCAGCCTATCACTCATCCCAGCAAGCAAACAAAACAACGTGATAAAAACGACTCTGTGACTCTTAAGAGGACCAGCAGAGCCAGTGAAGCTAAGGGTCTCTAAAGAAAATAAAGTCCCAGCATGGCCAAATAGTGAAACCCCATCTCTACCAAAAATAGAAAAATAGCCATGCGTGGTGGCGGGTGCCTGTAGTCCCAGCTACCCGGGAGGCTGAGGCAGGAGAATTGTTTGAACCTGGGAGGTGGAGGTTGCAGTGAGCTGAGATCATGCCACTGCATTCCATCCTGGGCAACAGAGCGAGAAAGAAAAGAAAAAAGAAAAGAAAGGAAAAGAAAAAGAAAAGGAGAAAAGAAAAGAAAGAAAACAAAGTCACTACAGGAAAACCCATGAGCAGTGGGCAGCAACACATGCAGGACCCAAGAGCTGAGTCAGAGGCGAAGGCTCCAGCTCCAAGACAGAGGCAGCAGCCAGGGGCAGGGCATCAGGGCCCAAGGTGGGCAAGCACAGCAGGCCGCCCCAGGTACCAGAGCTCAGCAGTGAGGAGGGTGTCCAGGTGGCAGTAGAGGGAAGTACAGAACGAGATGTGAGGCCCCAAGTGAGATGATGAAGGATTTTCGGGCTGGCGCAGGGGTATAAGGGTATAAGTGGGATAAGGGGCCAAGCAGGGCACAAAGGGCATCCCCCAAACAGGGATGCCTTTTCATTGAATTTAAGTCCCGAGCCTGTCCTGATTGCAGATCAAGTGAGGTGAGGAGGAAGTCTGTGCCAGGCACACTGCCAGGCAAGTGTGGGAATGGGCATCCACCTGCTGGGAGCAGAGAAGCAGTGACAGGAGGATGGTCATTCACAGAGGGATTACTCGCATCAGAAACACGGAGGAGAACCAGTGCCTGGCTCCTCCATGTGGAGAAGGGAGTTACAAACACAGAATGGAGGAAACCAGGATCACCCTTGCAGTGCTGGACTGAAATGGGCTCATGTGTGTACATGTATGTATGTACATACACAAGCAGCTACATACGAAATACAGATGTAAATGTGTGCACGTACACATGTGGGTGTACACACATGTTCTCTAGCCATGCCCACTGAGAGCTCACCAGCAAAGCTCTCCCCTAGCTCCAGGCCCTGACTTCTAAATACAGTTTCCCACTGGAAGGAGCCAGGGCTGAGCCCTGAGATGAAGCAAGAGGAGGGGATGACCCCAGAGAGTACTCAAAGAATCAGTACATTCTCAGTACATAAGTACAGAAGCCAAATTCAGAACAATCTGCACATCAATGATATTAATTATTAACACTATGATAGTAATAGATTACACTCCATCAAAAGCTAGAAATCAATGAGTGAACTGCTTCTAGCCAAGATGAAGTGACAGGGACTAGATTTACACCACTGCCTGAACCAACCAAAAAAAAAAAACAAAAAACACAGGGTGGGCATGGTGGCTCACACCTGTAATCCCAGCACTGTGGGAGGCTGAGGTGGGCAGATCACTTGAGGTCAGGAGTTCGAGACCAGCTTGGCCAACATGGTGAAACCCCATCTCTGCTAAAAATGCAAAAATTAGTTGGGCATGGTAGCGTGCACCTGTAATCCCAGCTACTTAGGAGGCTGAGGCAGGAGAATTGCTTGAACCCAGGAGGTGGAGGTTGCAGTGAGCTGAGATCTCACTACTGCACTCCAGCCTGGGTGATAAAGCAAGACTCTGTCACCAAAAAAAAAAAACAAAAAAAAAACGAAACACCAAAAACCAAGAAACATGAATCAATGGTTTTCAAGACCATGGACACCAAGGAACAAAGGACAATGATTCCTCCCCTCAACACTCAGAGACGGGAAACAAGCCCAGCAAGCCCTCTGGGTGCCCACCAGAGGGTGGGGAGGGCGGGGGGTGACAGAGGAGAAGCTGGCCGACTCCCTGAGTTGATGACACAGAGCCCAGGCCAGGGAGATCAAGACAGCTAGAATTCCTAGGACTGTGTTGGGACAGGAGAGGGACACAGTGAGCAAAGTAGACCGGCACAGGGCCCTCGAGCATTCCACAGGGAACTGCGAGGAAGTGCATGCAGGAACCACCCATTGCCGGAACAGAACCCGCAGACACGATCAGAGGCACCCATGCTTGGCAGTCACACAAGGCAGGGAACAGGGCTGTCCCCACAGGCCAGTCTGGAAAACCAGAGGAACTCAAGACCGTCTTGCCTCGGCTGTAAGGAATAATTTGTCCTGGACTGATCACTGCTCCAGACCTATCAAATCATAAAGCTATACTCAAAAGGAAAAATCAATCAATAGAAATAGCTCCAGTAATGACACAGAAAGCAATTAAAAGAGTTACAGTAACTACTGTCACTTAGTTATTTCATATGTTGAAGAAGGTAGTGGACCGAAGTGAAGCAGTCCACTTACATGGAAGATACTTAATCAAGAAAAAGACCCATATGGAACTTTTAGATGCAAACCTCAACATCTAAAATGAAAAATATACTATGTGGAATGAGAGCCGATTAGACACTGCAGAAGAAAAGGTTAACATGAAGACAGAGCAGCAGCAATTACACAAATGAAACACCAAGAAAAAGGACTACAAAAAATAACAGATTATCAGTGAGTTATGGAACTTCATGTAGCGTGCGCACACACGCGCGCGCGCACACACACACACACACAGCATCCCCAGGACAGGGAGCAACAGAAAAACAATCTGAGGAAACAATGACCAAAAATGTTCCACATCAGGCCATGTGCGGTGGCTCATGCCTGTAATCCCAGCACTTTGGGATCACTTGAGACCAGCCTGGCCAACATGGCGAAACCCCATTTTTATTAAAAATACAAAAATTAGCCAGGTACGGTGGCACGTGCCTATACTTCGAGCTACACGGAAGATGAGGCACAAGAATCGCTTGAACCCAGGAGGCAGAGGTTGTGGTGAGACAAGATGGTGCCACTGCACTCCAGCCTGGGTGACAGAGTAACACCCTGTCTCAAAAATAAAATAAAATAAAATAAAAATGTTCCAAATTAGATCAAAACTATAAACCCCAGGCAGTTTGAATCACAGTGCGCCGAAGGAGTAGGTGGTGGGATCTTGCCGTGGGTCTGATTAGCCCTTTCTCTGCCTTGCTTGCTTGAGCTTCAGCAGAATTCGAAATGGCTGGCGGTAAGGTGGGGAAGGACTCCGGAAAGGCCAAGACAAAGGCGGTTTCCCGCTCGCAGAGCCGGCTTGCAGTTCCCAGTGGCCCGTATTCATCGACACCTGAAATCTAGGACGGCCAGTCATGGACGTGTGGGCGCGACTGCCGCTGTGTACAACACAGCCATCCTGGAGTACCTCGCCGCAGAGAGACTTGAACTGGCAGGAAATGCATCAAAAGACTTAAAGGTGGCCAGGTGCGGTGGCTTACGCCTGTAATCCCAGCACTTTGGGAGGCTAAGGCAGGAAGATCACCTGAGGTTGGAAGTTCAAGACCAGCCTGACCAACATGGAGAAACCCTGTCTCTACTAAAAATACAAAATTAACCGGGCATAGTGGCTGCCTATAATCCCAGCTACTCGGGAGGATGAAGCAGGAGAATCGCTTGAACCCGGGAGGCAGAGGTTGCAGTGAGCCGAGATCGTGCCATTGCACCCCAGCCTGGGCAACAAGAGCAAAATTCAATATCAAAAAAAAAAACAACAACAACAACAACAACAAAACTTAAAAGGTAAAGCGTGTCACCCCTCGTCACTTGCAACTTGCTATTCCTGGAGATGAAGAATCGGAGTCTCTTGTCAAGGCTACAATTGCTGGTGGTGGTGTCACTGCACACACCCACAAATCTCTGACTGGGAAGAAGGGACAACAGCAGACTGTCTAAAGAATCCTGGATTCCTTGTTTCTCAGGACTCTAAATACTCTACCAGCTGTCCAGTGTTGGTGATTCCAGTGGACTGCATCTCTGTGAAAAACACAATTTTACCTTTCTGTAATTCTATTTAAGCAAGTTAGAAGTTTAATTAGCTTTCCAACCAACCAAATTTCTACATTCAAGTCTTAACCATATTTAAGTGTTACTGTGGCTTCAAAGAAGCTATTGATTCTGAAGCAGTGGGTTTTGACTGAGTTAACTGGTTTTTAAAAACTGCTCGGATTTTAATTGTGATGCAGAAGTTACAGTAACAAACATCTGGTTTTGTACAGACATTATTTCCACTCTGGTGGATATGCTCAATAAAGGTCATATCCACTCCCACAAAAAAGAAAAAAAAATAAACCCCCAAACCCCGAGTACAAGAAATATGAAGAAATCTACAACAAAGCATACCATAATCAAACTGTTAAAAACCAATATAAAGAAAAAAATCTTGGCCCAGCGCAGTGGCTCACGCCTGTAATCCCAGCACTTTGGGAGGCCGAGGTGGGCGAATCACAAGGTCAGGAGTTCGAGACTAGCCTGGCCAACACGGTTAAACTCCGTCTCTACTACTAAAAATACAAAAAAATTAGCTGGGCATGGTGGCGGGCACCCATAATCCCAGCTATTCAGGAGGCTGAGGCAGAAGAATCGCTTGAACCCGGGAGGCAGAGGCTGCAGTGAGCCGAGATTGCTCCACTGCACTCCAGCCTGGGAAATCCTGCGAGACTCTTGTCTCAAAAAAAAAAAAAAGAAAGAAAAAATCTTAAAATGCAAAGAAAAAAAGCCACTTTATGTAAAAAATAACAAAAATAATAATGAAAGATTTCCCATGGGAAACAATGGAACCCAAAAGAGATGAAACATCTTTAAAAAAAATTGTCAACCTAGAATTCCCTAACGAGTGAAAATATTTTTCAAAAATTAAGGCAAAATAGACTTTCCCAATATATAAAAACCGAAAGAGCTTACCGTAACAGACCTGCACTACAAGCAAGGTTACAGAAATCCTTCGGTCAGAAGGAAATCCAGACCAGATGAAAATCTGGATGTGCACAAAGGAAGAGACAGCAACAAAGGCTGGGCACGGTGGCTCACGCCTGTAATCCCAGCACTTTGGGAGGCAGAGGCGGGCGGATCACCAGGTCAGGAGTTCGAGACCAGCCTGACCAACATGGTGAAACCCCGTTTCTACTAAAAATACAAAAATGAGCTGGGCGTGGTGGTGTGCACCTGTAATCCCAGCTACTCAGGAGGCTGAGGCAGGAGAATCGCTTGAACCCGGGAGGTGGAGGGATTTTAAAGAAAAGGAACAGACAGCAATGGAAATGGAAACTGGGTGGGTAAATATGTGCAGTGGCTCACACCTGTAATCCCAGCACTTTAGGAGGCCCAGGTGGGCAGATCACCTGCGGTCAGGAGTTCAAGACTGGCCTGGCCAACATGGCAGAAACCCCATCTCTACTAAAAATACAAAAAATTAGCCGGGCGTGGTGGCAGACGCCTATAATCTCAGCTACTTCAGAGGCTGAGGCAGGAGTATCAATTGAACCTGGGAGGCGGAGGTTGCAGTGAGCTGAGATCACCCCATTGCACTCCAGCCTGGGCAACAGAGCGAAACTCTATCTCAAAAAAAAAAAAAAGACATGATTTTCTATTTTAATCTCTCCAAGGCATAACTGTTTAAGGCAAAAAACAGTAACAATGTACTATGGGGTTTTAACACATACAGAAAATGTATGACAACAATGGCAAAGGCTGGGAGGGAGAAAACAGAAGTCAACGATACAAAGTTCTTCTATCATGCGTCGAGTAATAGAATTAATATTACTTGAAGGAAGAATTATGCTGTTACAGATGTACTCTATAAATCCTAAAGCAACTACTCAACGTAACAAAGAGTTTTACTTTTAAATCTAAAATCCTAAATATTATCAACTTACTCCTTTTTTTAAATAGACGATAATCAAGATTCGGGGAAAAAAAGGCTATTAGAATGTAATTTTAAGGAAAAAAAAGTCTCATTCAAAATGGCCACAAAAGCTAAAGCTAACAATAAAAACGTAAAACTTTTATGAAAAATAAGGGCAGAAAAAAGACATAAAGAATGGAAAAACATACATACCACATTCCCTGATTCAAGAAGACTCATGATTAAAATTCTTCTCAAATGAATTAACAACTTATTCAAGGCAATCCCAATCAAAATGCCTCCAGCCTTCTCTTTTTCGACTGATATTCCAGTTATCTATTGCTGTGTAACAGTCCACTCCAAGCTATAGTGGTGTAAAACTTTCTTTTGCTCACGGATCTACAACCTAGAGAGAATTTGGTGGCAACCAAGGTCTCTGCTCCACCTGGTAGCAGCGTGTTGAGGCTGGGAGCTAAAACACACAGTGGGACTCAGCTGGGGCAGGCTGACCACCTACGAGTGGCCTTCCCACGAGGCTGCTTGGCTTCCCCACAGCATGGTGGCTGGGATCTAAGAACAAGCACCCCGAGAGAATCCAGCAGAAGGCACGTTATCTTTTAGGACTTCCTCTCAAGTATCACAGTGTTGCTTCTGCCACAGTCAGAGGCCCACCCAGATTCAACTGGAGGAAACACAGGCCCAGCCTTTCAACAAGGGAAAGTCACTGTCACATAGAGAGGAGCACGTGGGATGGGTATGCTGCTATAGCCATCTTCAGAAAATGAATTTGGACACTCGACATGTGGAAGGGAAAATATAGACGGCCACAAGGTTTATTTTAAAAGAAAGATATTGATACATATTATAAAAGTGTAATAGGCCAGGCACAGTGGCTCACGCCTGCAATCCCAGCACTTTGGGATGCCGAGGCAGGTGGATCACGAGGTCAGGATTTGAGACCAGCCTGGCCAATATGGTGAAACCCCGTCTCCGCTAATAATACAAAAATTAGCCGGGGGTGATGGTGGGCACCTGTAGTCCCAGCTACTTAGGAGACTGGGACAGAAGAATCACTTGAACCCGGGAGGTAAAGGTTGCAGTGAGCCAAGATCAAGCCACTGCACTCTAGCCTGGGAAACCCGGCAAGACTCCATCTCAAAAAAAAAAAAAAAAAAGCGTAATAATTAAAAGTCTGATTCTGGCACAGGATAGACAATGATCAATAGAACCAAAGTGTCTAGAATATTGTGCATACAGGATGTTGGTTTAAATAAAGATGACATTCCCAGTAAGTGGAGAAAAGGCACACTATTATGAAATGGTGTTAGGCCAATCTGCTATGCATTCAGAGAGTAAAATTAGACCCTCAACTCCCACAGCTCCTAATATATATAAATAATTTGAAGCTATACAGGTCCCAATATAAGACATAAATTACAAAATTATTAAAATACAGAAAATCAGTTCTCTTCAGACAGACAAGGCCTCCCTAAGCAAGATACACTGCCTAGAAGCCATTCTGTAAATGACATATTTCACTCCATAAAAACTGTTAAGTTGTGGCCGGGCGCGGTGGCTCACGCTTGTAATCCCAGCACTTTGGGAGGCCGAGGCGGGCGGATCACGAGGTCAGGAGATCGAGACCACAGTGAAACCCCGTCTCTACTAAAAAATACAAAAAATTAGCCGGGCGCGGTGGCGGGCGCCTGTAGTCCCAGCTACTCGGAGGCTGAGGCAGGAGAATGGCGTGAACCCGGGAGGCGGAGCTTGCAGTGAGCCGAGATTGCGCCACTGCACTCCAGCCCGGGCGACAGAGCGACACTCTGTCTCAAAAAAAAAAAAAAAAAAAAAACTGTAAGTTGTAAACACCTAAGCACCAAATAATACATCAACCACCTATACAAAACAGAAACTATAGGAGATGCAAGAGAAACAGAAACACACCACTAACAGAAGACTTTACCATACCACTGTCAGTTAAAGATAGGTCAAATGGACAAAATTCAAAATATAAATGACCTAAACAACACAAGCAGTAAGATAGGTCTTATGGATATTTAACATTACAATCTGGAAACAGAAAATACATTCTCAAACACACATGAAATGTCCAAAAAAACTCATCATTTATTGGGTCACACAATAGTCAGGTTCATAAAATTTTAAAAATAAGTTTTGTAAAGCAAAAATATAAACACTTTCTGAACACAATGCAATAAAGCTAGAAATTTCTAAACAAAACTTTTTTAATCTTTTTTTTTTCTGTAAGCTAAAAAGCTTTCTGTTAAACAACTATTTAATGAAAGGGTGAAATACAAATCAAAAATAGAGAATTTCTGAAAAATAATGATAAAACAATGGGATATATTTAAAGTATTAACTAGAGAAAAATTCCTAACTTTAAAGATCTATAGCAATAAAAATTTAAGAATGAAAATAAATGCATTTCAAACTCCCGAAATCTAAAAAATGAACAAAGTAAACCATAAGAAAACAAAAAGAAGAAAATAATAAAAATGAAAGTAGAAACTTGAGTAGAAAACAGACTAACGATAAATCAGATAAATACATTAAAATCCTGGTTCTCTGGAGGGAAAAAGTCGAACTAGCTAATTTAATCAAGGAAGAAAGAGAGAAAGCACAAATATACAAAATAAGAAATAATGATGGGGGCTGGGCGCTGTGGTTCCTGCCTGTAATCCCAGCACTTTGGGAGATCGCCTGAGGTCAGGAGTTTGAGACCAGCCTGGCCAACATGGTGAAACCCCATCCCTACTAAAAATACAAAAATTAGCCAGGCATGGTGGCAGGCGCCTGTAACCCCAGCTAGTGGGAGGCTGAGGCAGAAGAATCACTTGGACCTGGGAGGCAGAGGTTGCAGTGACTCGAGAATGTGCCACTGCACTACAGCCTGAGTGACAGAGCGAGAGTCCGTCTCATAAAATAATAATAATAAATAAATAATGATGGGAAAATAATTACTGACAGCACATTTTTTTTTTTTTTTTTGAGACGGAGTCTCACTCTATCGCCCAGGCTGAAGTGCAGTGGCGCGATCTTGGCTCACTGCAAGCTCCGCCTCCCGGGTTCACGCCATTCTCCTGTCTCAGCCTCCCGAGTAGGTGAGACTACAGGTGCCCGCCACCACGCCTGGCTAATTTTTTTGTATTTTTAGTAGAGCTGGGGTTTCACCGTGTTAGCCAGAATGGTCTCGATCTCCTGACCTCGTGATCCGCCCTCCTCGGCCTCCCAAAGTGCTGGGATTACAGGCGTGAGCCACCACGCCCGGCCACTGACAGCACATTTTAAAAGTCAAAAAAGCTGGGCGTGGTGGCTCACGCCTGTAATCCCAGAACTTTGAGAGGCTGAGGCAGGCAGATCACCTGAGGTCGGGAGTTTGAGACCAGCCTGACCAACATGGAGAAACCCCCGTCTCCAAACTACAAAATTAGCAGGGTGTGGTGGCGCATGCCTGTAATCCCAGCTACTCGGGAGGCTGAGGCAGGAGAACCGCTTGCACCCAAGAGGCAGAGGTTGCAGTGAGCCAAGATTGTACCACTGCACTCCAGCCTGGGCAAGAAGAGTGAAACTCCATCTCAAAAAAAAAAAAAAAAAAGTAAAGAAAGACCACTTCATATACTTCAATGAAAGTAAGTTTTACAACTTAACCGAAATACATAATTTCCAAGAAAATGTAGTTTATCAAAATTAGCAAATGGCTGAAAACAGACCAATTTCCATTGAAGAGTTACAAAAAAGTACCTGGCCCAGCTAGTTTCCCAAAATCCCATCAAACCTTAGAGACCAGGTAGCTCCAGTGCTACATAAATGACTTCGGAAACAGAAAGTAAGTAAAAACTTCCAAATTATTTTAATGAATTACGCAGAACATCAATACCTAAACCTCATAAAAAGAGCATAAAACAAAAGTTACCGATCAACCACTTGTGAATTATAGATGCAAAAACTCCTAAATAAAACTGAAGTGATGGACTCCAATACCACATTAAGAAAATAATACTATGACTAAGTGGGATTTATACCAGCAATGCAAATATAGTTCAATATTGAACTATGGCGGCTGGGCGCAGTGGCTCACACCTGTAGTCCTAGCACTTCAGGGGACCGAGGCAGGAGGATCACTTGGGGCCAGGAGTTTGAGATCAGCCTGGGCAACATGGTAAGATCCCATCTCTACTAAAAATACCAAAAAAAAAAAAAAAAAAAAAAAAAGCCAGGCGTGGTCCCAGATACTTAGGAGGCTGAGGTGGGAGGATGGCGTCAGCCTAGAGGGGCGGAGGTTGCAGTGAACCAAGATTGCACCACTGCACTCCAGCACTCCAGCCTGGGTGACAGAGCAAGACCCTGTAAGGCACTGTGGCTCACATCTGTAATCCCAGAACTTTGGGAGGTGGAGGCAGGTGGATCCCTTGAACCTAGGAATTCAAGACCAGCCTGTCCAACATGGCAAAACCCTATCTCTACAAAAAAATACAAAAAAATTAGCTGGGCATGGTGGCACACGCCTGTGGTCTCAACTCAATCAAGAGGCTGAGGTAGGACAATCACTTGAGCCCAGGAGGTTGAGGTTGCAGTGACCTAAGAACCCACCACTGCACTCTGGCCTGAGTGACAGAACAAGACCCTGTCTTAAAAAAAAAAAAAAAAAAAAAGAGAGAATTTTAAAAAATCTCTAATAAAATAAAGTGTAAAACACAGAAGTAGACTTGCACAAAAGGAAAGGCAGCCCTTGCTCTTGAGTATGTCTCAACGTTATCAAGATGTTAGTTCTGCATATGGGAATTTATAAACTTAGTTTGATCACAACAAAAATACCTAAATTAAACACGCAAGAGTAACTACAAAAACCCTGAAAAGGATGAAGCTGAAGGAGACATTAATAAACACTATGATACATACTGTCCAAAAGGAAAAGTTTAGTTGCAAATTTGGAGCTGTTCTCAGTAGGTTTGCTCCTAGTTGCGCGTAGGTGTAGCAATCCTGAAACTATTTTATACACATTGTAGCACTGAGCAAATACAGAGATGTGTTGATGTTGGTGAGAGCAGAAATAAATGAGAGGCAAGAAGGAGCCCTCCAGGTTATAAAATTGGACGCATCAGTATCAGTTCATGATTTTTTTTCTTTTGAGACAAGAGTCTTGCTCTGTCTCCCAGACTAGAGTGCAGTAGCACGATCTCGGCTCACTGCAACCTCCACCTCCCAGGTTTAAGCAATTCTCCTGCCTCAGCCTCCTGAGTAGCTGGGATTACAGGCATGTGCCACCACGCCCAGCTAATTTTTGTATTTTTAGTAGAGACGGGGTTTCACCATCTTGGCCAGGCTGGTCTCAAACTCCTGACCTCGTGACCCACCCACCTGGGCCTCCCAAAGTGCTGGGATTACAAGCGTGAGCCACCATGCCCGGCCCAGTTCATGACGTCTAAGGCACATCCCTATCAGCTCTGTCTGCTGAAAGGGTGGAGAGGCAGCAACGCCCCAATGGCAGCAAGCACACTTGCTGCCAGAGGAACCAGGGCTCCACGGAGACGCGGCTGACTCCAGCACAAGGGCAACGAGCTCCCAGAACCTAAAACATCTTGGTATGCCACAAATGATTAGAAAATGCTCAAAAGAACACAGGGGCCAGTGTGAAGTGACTCTCGATGGCCAAATCTGGGACAACCTGAGCATCAGTAAAGGTGACTGACTCTAACCACTGCCTGAACAGAAGGCTCTGGGGGCGCTCCCCAGAATAGGGGATGGGCTGACGGAGGTGGGTGGAAAGGTTAGCACCCTTAGTAAAGACTGGCTCAGGAAAGAATCACCACTGGGTGAGGGGCAGGACACTCATGTCGTCTCACAGTGGCTCCCCAGAGTTAGATTACTGATCGCAAGGGGACAACAGCCCCACACCAGGGAGAAACCGGACAACTCCTGGAAGGAGTGATCAAATCGAACATTACAACCGGGGTTATGGGGAGAAGAGCTGGCACAGCAGGCCAGGGACAGTGTCCTTCTCAGGCACGCCAGGCAGGGGGGGCCTGCGGAGCAGCATGGTGAAAACCCTGGGCACAGAGTCTTGGGCAGAGGCTTCCCTGGCAGAAAACTCCTACGTGTGTCCTCACTCGCTGTGTGGAGCCCCTGGGAAAGGAGGCGGAGCAAAGTCAGCAGAGAAAGGGTGCATGAGGTGAAGTCTGAGGAAAACCAGGTGCAGACTTACAGCTCCTGTCTCATTAAAATCACCAACTACCTCTGTGCCTCAGGTTTAGGCTACAATGTCACAGTGTGTAATAATCTATGTACTTTCTATTCTGCTAAATCTTGCTTTATTTGAGTCAAAATACAGGAAGAAATGCCGCATAGAATTTTCTATTAGTTCACAACAGAAGAAGTGTGTCAAGAATGAAAAGGTTCTTTCTGGATTCATGAATACGCAACTGGAAAATACAAGTGAAAGCTATGGCGGCCACAGGGCTGAGGCCCACTCGTTCCACGGAGAGTCACGGGGTGCCTCCTGCCCAGGCACGGCAATAGGGAGGAAGGACATGGTCTTAGCCTCAGTGGGGTCACAAACAAGCAGAAGAAACAACAGATGACCAAGGACAATGGAGCCACGATGGGAACACGGGGGTCATGAAAACAAAGCAGAAAGTCATGATCAAACACAGCTCAGATTAAGGCTGGCAGCCATGCGGCACAGTGAGACAGCTCACAAGACTGGAGACATGGGAACAGGACTGCGCTCGGGGCCACAGTGAGCACAGCACACCAGACCAGGGCACAAACACGCAACAGCAAGTCCCGCACTTGGCCAAGGAATGAAGGGACAACCCATAACGAGTATGTTAAAAAGTAAATTTGAAAAATTACAGCTGCCTCAACAAAGCCTAGACCCACGCATTTTCCACCCCATCCCACGGCGCGTCCTCCTCCCTCACGGGTACCCACGCAGCACTCTCCACGCATTTTCCACCCCATCCCACGGCGCGTCCTCCTCCCTCACGGGTACCCACGCAGCACTCTCCACGCATTTTCCACCCCATCCCACGGCGCGTCCTCCTCCCTCACGGGTACTCACACAGCACTCTGTCCAGTAAATATGGAGGAAGGGAAACGTGAGCAGAGCTTTGTTTCCTTCTTTGGGCAGCAGCTCCTCTTTGAATTGAACAAAGTTAGACTCTAGGTGAATCATCTTCGGAGCCCGGCCATAGGACCTGTAAACAATTGTTTGAAGTCACTGAGAAAACAACTAAACAACATTCATCAGAAGAGGGGAAACAGAACAACAAATAATGTAATCGTATCCATGAGTTCAGAGCATATATATTAACCCCAAATCATAACTATGCTATTCTGCTCAAAAACATTCTATGAATTATTTTAAACACAGTTCACATGTACAGGTCAAAGCTCCACCTTCCTTCATTTTTCTCAAGTACAAAATCTTTCATTTTCCTCAAGGACACAGGCACAGTAATACATTCTTCCAAGTACTGCATTTAACCAGGGCCACTAGAGACTCAACGGGTTTCAGTGTAACGGAATCTACAATTATGTCACTATAAAAGAAGAAAAGTGTGTCCCAAATGTCCAAAGTGCAGTTTTAACTTATGAAAGCTTTAGGGTTGCATTCATATTTTTGGAAAAACTTGTATTTTATCCAAGAAACAAAGTTATTTGGTGAAAAGATAACAGATTTTTGTTTGCAGAGCACAAATAAAATAGCAGTACAAACCTCTACTTTATTCTCAACCCAAGAAGAAAGAACCCATCAAGAAATCCCACACGCCCCCTGCATCTCATCCAAGGCTCTCAGTGACGGCCTGACGATGCTTCTAACAGCGAACCATAACCGCAGGGATCTCTGTGCCATGCCTGTACTTCTCACTTCTAGCAGCTGCATCTCTTCTGAATGTTATAGCTGGACTTTGTTTTTCATCCAATCTAAGGATGCTGTGTTTAATAACTTAAAACCAACCATCACTAACGTGACTATGCTGATGCTTAAATATGTGCATTTTCTACTTGCCAGCTCTATTTTTCCCTGTCCTTTGGGAGATTAATCAAGTTTTCTTTTTCCATCTTTTCTCTCTGCTGGTTTGAAAGTCTTATCATCTATCTCTATTCTACCGTTGGTCACATTTTAATTCTCAGTATGTAACTTAAGGTTTTATTACAAAGACTAAAGTTAAAGTCTATCCCCCCTTCTCTCTGTTCTCCTTCACATACATCTGAAATTTTACATTTTTAATTTTTTTAAAAAGTGACACCTTAAATTCAGCAAAACATGTCATGTTGCTGGCAGACGTCGCTTTCACCCTGGATCCCTGGGTTCATTTGCCTTCGTATTGGGATGCATCCTTAAATTACTTAGAGGGTCACAAGGTTTCTGTTCTTATAGATGTCTGAAAATATTTGTATTCACTTCAGCGCACCTATCTCCATATCATGACAAGCAATGAACACATGTGAATGGGACTCTGGGGTAGACACAAATGGCTTTCTGCACACAGAAGTGATGGGGCAGAACTCCTGGCCATCCTAGGCCCCACACGGCCACCCGGGAGCCTAGAGGAAAAACCTCTCGGCACCTGTGGCTCACGCAAAGCCCTCAGGGTGGGAAGCTGTGACAGTCTTCCCTCTTGATGACACTGTGAATGATAAAGAATTCTAGGGTCTGGGGTACTTTCCCTCAGGACTGTGGGGAGGCTGTTTGTAAATGTATTTTATGTTGCATTGTAAATGGTTCTGTTAGAAACTGTCTACTCGGTTCATCTTCTGTTTCTCTCTGATTCCCTGGCATGGTTTTCTGTTTGCTTTGTTTTCTTCATTCTGCTTGACATTCACTAAGCTCCTGCAGTATCCCGACTCCCTTCTGGGAGAAACTTGACAACCATTCTTCAAATGTCACCTGTCCTCTGTTCCCTCCACTTTCCTTCTGAAAAGCCCCTCAGGTGGATCCTGGAGCTCCTCGATTTATCCTCCAGAACCAGCTTTTCCTCCATGCTCTCCCACTCCTGCTTTTAGCAATGATCTCCCGAGTCTCTAAGCTCACTTTTTCCAGCTCACTAATTTGCTTTTCAGCTATACAGCTGTTCAGTGCGTCTGGTAAACTTTGTTTCAATTGTTTTCATTTCCTAGATCCAATCAATTAATTTTAAATTTCCACTTTTTATCAAAGTAATTATTTTGTTTTATTTTATTTCATTTTATTTTTTGAGCCACTGTTTTGCTCTTGTCACCCAGGCTGGAGTGCAATGGTGCGATCTTGGCTCACTGCAATCTCCTCCTCCCAGGTTCAAGCAATTCTCCTGCCTCAGCCTCCCAGGTAGTTGGGATGATAGGCGTGTGCCACCATGCCTGGCTAATTTTGTATTTTTAGAAGAGACAGGGTTTCACCATGTTGGCCAGGCTGGTCTTAAACTCCGATCTACCCACCTTGGCCTCCCAAAGTGCTGGGATTACAAGTGTGAGCCACTGTGCTGAGATAAGTACTTCAATACAAAGAGTACTGAAAAGCTTTTCTCTCTCTCCCTCTCTTCCCCCTCACCACCCACCAACACACACACATCCATGTCTTGGTCTGTTTTCTGCTGCTATAACAGAATATCACAGGCTGGGTAAATTATAAGCAACAGAAGGTTACTGCGCTCACAGTTCTGGAGGCTGGGAAGTCCAAGATCAAGGTGCCAGCATCTGGTGAGGACCTTCTTGCTATGTCAAAACCCGCAGAGGGCATCACATGGTGACAGGGCAAGAGCCAGAGAGCCAAAGAGAGCTCACTTTGATAACAAAGCCACTCACATGATAAGGAGCCCACTCCCGTGACAGCAACATTAATCCACTCAGGAGGGCAGAAATTAAGTTTCCAATGCAAGAATGTTTGGGGACACATTCAAACTACAGCAAGTACCTACTCCATCCTTCTCAACCTGCCCTCCTGCATGAGTTTCCAGAGCTGCTGTCACAAACTACCACAAACTTGGAGGCTTAGGACATTAGCTTATTCTTGCATGTTTCATGAGGCCAGAAAGTTGAAATCAAGGTGTGGGTGGGCTTAGTTCTCTCTGGCTGCAGTGGGAGGTTCCTTGCCTCTCTCCCAGCTTCTGGTGGCTGCTGGCATCCTCAGCATTCTTTGGCTCATGGACACATCACTCTAATCTCTACCTCCATCTTCACAAGGTCTTCTCCCCTGTGTCTGTGTCTTCTCTTCTGCCTCTTATAAGGACACTTGTCATTCGATTCAGGATCTACCCTAATTGAAGATGATCTCACATTGAGGTCCTTATCTTAACTATATCTGCGAAGACCCTTATTCCAATAAAGACACATCCTGAGGTTTCGGGTGGACGTATCTTCCCTAAGGTAACACATTTCTTTCCTAAATTTCAAGGTCGTTTCTGAAAAACATAGTCTTTTCCCTGGGGCCATCCAATTTTCCTGAGATAAGTTCTCTACTCTCTTGCCTAGGAAGCATGGATCCGGCTGCAGAGTTCCCGGAGCGGAGCTGTGCCCTGTTCAGAACCTAGGCCAGCTGGTTTTAGAATGGTTTTAGAATGGCCCTTCTCCCTTGCCTTCTGCAGCGCCTCAGATCCGAGGGTCTGGAGCTCTTCTGTCCACAGAAAGACTTTCCAGGTTCCTGAGGGGTGGTGGGGGGTGGGTAGGCAATGACAGCAATCACTTCACTACAGACAAGAGTGGGGACCCTGAGTCTAACTGTCCCTGTCCACACCTCTGCCAACCCCCATCTCCAGCCCTGCTTTCACCCGGGCCTTCCAAGATCTGGCACTTTGTCCCTTGTCAGAAATTCCCCTCCTCTCATGGAGCCACAAGACACAAGGGATTGAACTTCCCCAGCTTTCTCTCCTAATTCCTCCACCTGTTTCTCTTTCTCCCAAAAGCAAAGCTACATCCTCCGGCCTCCGCTGCCTCCTCCTTTCTCTGTCTTTATGCACGTCTGCCTTTTTAGTTCTTTATGTACGGTTATTTGTTTAGCAATTGTTTGGTCCATTTTTTTTAGTCCATTTATTTGTTTAGTATTTATGTAGTCCATTTACTGGAGTTTCAGAGAGGAGAAGAGATGAATACAAATATTAAATCTACACAGTTTCTTTTTATTTATTTTTGAGCCAGGGTCTTGCTCTGTCACCCAGGCTGGAGTGCAGTGGTGCAATCTCAGCTCACTGTAGCCTCCAGCTCCTGGGCTCAAGTGATCCTCTCACCTCAGCCTCCCAAGTGGCTAGGACTACAGGCGTGCACCACCATGTCCAGCTAATTTTATTTCTTCTTTACAGAGACAGGGGTTTCACTATGTTGCTCAGGCTGGTCTTGAACTCCTGGGCTCAAGCGATCCTCCCACCTGACTCTCCTAAAGTGTCTGGATGACAGGCGTGAGCCACCATGCCGGGCCTACATAGTTTCTCTATTTAATTTTTTTCTCAAAATTATCTTGTTTCATGAACCCACTTTTTTTTTTCCCTTTATCTATCAGAATGCCCTTACAGATTACTCCATTTGCTAAACTCTTTTCTCTCTTAACATGTGAGGGCCTCCTCACATGTTAAGCAATTTTTCTCTTACACTCTGTACACTCTTTATATTAAATATTAGCAACTAAATGCATATCTTGTAAGACACTATAATCAGCACAGAAATTAGACTATATTCACCTTGGTAAGTTAACTCCAGAAAGCCACCTTAACCCCTCATGTTACTAAGGCACAAACTGGTGGTCAGAAAGGAATAATGCTATGAGAATCAGAATTACATAAACACAAATAACAACAAGAAATTCTGTATACCCTGGTTAAAATCAGATTACCTATGTTACAAGACAAAATCCAAATTTACAAATTTACATTTGCATATACACAAATTTATATTTACAAGTAACATCTGGTCTTACCAGAAATAAGTTTTCCAAGGAGAGGATTCCCAGCCAGCGATTTCCTATGAGTATGTCACCAGACGACTAACTGTAAACATGCAACAGAGCAACGGTGATGGCTGATCTAACCTCGCTCCTAATTTTTAATTACCATCTTTCTGTTTACCTTCTTGTCCTTAAGGAAAATGCACACAAGCCAGGGTGGAGGGAGGGTCTTGTAAGATGGCTGATACAGCCCAGTTCTTCTGCTTTAAGGTAGAGTCTAAGTGAGTACATGTCTCCTTTGCAAAATGCCTGTGCCTTTAAGACATTCTGGTTAACCATGAAGAATCACAGATCATTCCTGTAAAAGTGAGTCTTTAACTCAAAATAATTGTCTTGCTTCTACTTTCCAACGTCTCGCTAAGAAAACCATCGTAGTCTGGGCACAGTGGCTCATGCCTATAATCCCAGCACCTTGAGAGGCCGAGGAGGGCGGGTCAGTTGAGGTCAGGAGTTCGAGACCAGCCTGGCCAACATGGCAAAACCTGTCTCTACTAAAACTACAAAAATTAGCCGGGTGCAGTAGCGCACACCTGTAATCCCAGCTACGCAGGAGGCTGAGGCAGGAGAATTGCTTGAACCCAGGAGGTGGAGGTTGCAGTGAGCCGAGATTGCACTACTGCACTCCAGCCTGGGCGACAGAACAAGACTCTGTCTCAAAAAAAAACAAAAACAAACATGGTATTCCATAAAGAATAAGACCCATAGATTATGTGAGGTCATTCTGTTTCTTTAGAACTGAGGCTTTTAACTTGTGCTACTTCACTTGTTCACATAGTCTAAACAACATATACTTATTTAAAAACATGTACTTCATTTTAAAAAACGAAGAGAGGGATACAGCCAAAAAACACACAGCTCATACCTTCTCCATTCCATTGGTTCTCTTGGAAGCTGCTGAGAGAGCGTTGGATAAACAGAGGTAAATAAATTCTGATCTCCAGCACCTATGAAGGGAAGAAAGAAATTCAGTTACCATATTTTTAGGTGAATACATGCAAAATGGGCCTAGAGCTTAATAAATTGGTGTTTTCAAGTAATTTTATGTTTAGTAAAACGATATCGCAAGATTCTTCTGTACCTGTGCCTCTACATAACGAGTCTCAGGAAAACCCAGTGCGGGACAGATGTGATGAAGCTGAACCCTCGTGACACCTCCATGGGGTGGGTGTGACTTTCCCCATGAGGAAAACGAGGATCAGACAAGGTGAAGAACTTGCCCCAAGGACACGAAGCTAAGGAGAGAGGGAGCCTGCTCCACCTCACCCAGCTTTGCTGTATTCTACAGCCTCCACTTTCTCCCAGACAGCCAAAATCCATGGAGAAAAAGAAACCAAAACTTCACCAAAATCAACTCACTGTTCAACCAAATGCCAGGAGCTAAAATTTATAGGTGGCTCCCCATGTGCGAATACTACACAAGGCACCTGCCAGACACCCTCTCATTCTGTCTTCCCCATAACTCCTGGGAGGAAAGGCACAAACACGACCCCAATTCACAGATGAGGAAAGTCAGCTTTGAGGGCCAATGTGTTCAGTGCACAGAGCTGACAGTGGCAGACGCGAGTTAGGAGTCCAGCTGCAGCCGACTTTACACTGCACGCTCAGTGTTAATTCAGCTCTTTTATCTTTGCTTTAATAGAAATGAAAAATCCATTTTGTTCTCATAAAATGATGATATAACTGTATTACACTTAAGCCAAAAAAGAACCTTTTAATATAGATGACTAAAATTCTTATACTCAGAGGATCCTCTTTACTTTACCAAACCATTTTCCAAACTGCTTTTATATTGATCTTTAAGAAATCATTGGGAATTGATGTGCGCCATTAACACATCTGCTTATTTTGCTGTCAAAAGCCTAAAAATAAAAAGCCTCATGAAACTCTTATAATAACGTCAAGTCACTGAGGAAGGGTAATGACATTTCCGGGCAGATGGCACAGTGAGTGGGCAAGGCGCTGGGAACCTCACGTCCCGGTCCCCATCTCAGTTCCATCACCGACCAGCTGACTACAGCTGGGGAGACCATTTAACCTTCCTGTGCCTTGGGGACATGGGAAATGGGAAAATGAGAAGAGCTCGGCCAGAGGAGCTCTGGTGAGGATTAAATGAGACAACACATGTCAGTCACTTCAAACAAGGCATAGCACGTAGTGGTTAAAAAGCGACTATTACTACATTTTGTTAACACAAAAACAACAGGTTTGAACTTATCACTTTTCATCTTGTTCATTTATTTGGTAGTCATCTTAGAAATCAATAAAAGAGGCCAGGCGCGATGGCTCATACCTGTAATCCCAGCATTTTGGGAGGCCGAGGTGGGCAGATCACCTGAGGTAGGGAGTTTGAGACCAGCCTGACCAACATGGAGAAACCTTGTCTCTACTAAAAAAATACAAAATTAGCCGGGCGTGGTGGCGCATGCCTGTAATCCTAGCTACTCGGGAGGCTGAGGCAGGAGAATCGTTTGAACCGGGAGGCGGAGGTTGCAGTGAGCCAAGATTGCACTATTGCACTCCAGCCTGGGCAACGAGAGCGAAACTCTATCTCAAAAAAAAAAAAAAAAGAAAGAAAGAAAAGAAATCAATAAAAGAAAAGAAGAAAATCTTTAGTTAGCGTCTGGTTTCTTAACTTTGATTGCCAATTTCTGTTGTCCTGTTAAACAGTTCCCAGATTAATATATAAAAATCATTACTCTTTGCTAAGTGGAAAGTAAAGCAACTAAATGGAAGCTTTCTCCTCTTCCACTTGGTCTTCTATATAAAACTACACATACACACACACTCTCGCTCTCTCTCACATTGTCTTTGCAATACAGTTACTTCACATACATATACAAATAACATCTGTACAGAGTAAAAGAGGAACTGCCTCCAACACCTGCTCCAAACTCTTCTCCCCGGGAACCCTGCCGTACAGTAAGACTTGTCTAAATGGAGACTACCAAGTAGCAATGTCTCTCGCATTCCATCATGGACTAACTCTCTAACCTGTGTTCACCTAGAAGATGGCCGGTCAATCAGCACATCCAGCAGTGGCAAAAGTGTCATCTGACATAAGGAGGGATTTGACCTGTGACCATCCGACCTCAGTACCTGTTATGGGCTGAACTGTGTCCCACAAAAACCTACCTGTTGAAGCCCTAAAATCCAGTACCTCAGAATATAACCATATGAAGATACGGTCTTCGAAGTTGATAAGGTAGCTCAGTTAAAACAAGGTCTTCAGGATGGGCCCTAATCCAACTGACTGGTGTAAAGAGAAGATTTGGTCACACAGACAGAAGGAATGCAGGAAGGCCCCATGAGGACACAGAGGCCCATGCTGTGGATGCCTGGACCTGGTCTCCAGAGCTGTGACACAATGCATTTCTGCTAAGCCACCCGGACTGTGTGACTCTGCGGCAGCAGCCCTAGCACACTAAGACAGCACCCCAACGTAGATTTGAAGGCCAAATTCTAACCCACTGAAGCTCTGCATTAAGAATGTGAAGAAAAATCACAATTTTCTCAGCATATACAACCATTATTTTAATACACTCTTAAATCTTCACATCAAGTCTTATAAAATTAGAGATGCCTTTGAAAATGGGGTATGGAGAACCAGCACTTCAAAGATGGTGAAGAGCAGCTGGGCGCAGTGGCTCACACCTGTAATCCCAGCACATTGGGAGGCCGAGGTGGGCGGATCACAAGGTCAAGAGATCGAGATCATCCTGGCCAACATGGTGAAACCCCGTCTCTACTAAAAATACAAAAATTAGCTGCGCAAGGTGGTGCGCGCCTGTATTCCCAGCTAATCGGGAGGCTGAGGCAGGGGAATCGCTTGAACCCAGGAGGTGGAGGTTGCAGTGAGCCGAGATTGTGACACTGCACTCCAGGCTGTCAACAGGGCAAGACTCTGTCTCAAAAAAAAAAAAAAAACATTTTGGGAGGCCGAGGCAGGCGGATCACGAGGTCAGGAAATCAAGACCATCCTGGCTAACACAGTGAAACCCCATCTCTACTAAAAATACAAAAAATCAGCCAGGCGTGGTGGCGGGCGCCTATAGTCCCAGTTACTTGGGAGGCTGAGGCAGGAGAATGATGTGAACCTGGGAGGCGGAACTTGCAGTGAGCCGAGATCACGCCACTGCACAGCCTGGGCGACAGAGCGAGACTTCATCTCAAAAAAAAAAAAAAAGGAGATGGTGAACAGCTTAAGTTCAAGAGCCCAAAAGAATTCAATCTTGGCTCACACGGTAGGTAATTAAATTAACAACACAGACTTTGTAGTTACCTGAACTAACCCAGAAAAGTCACTAGAGCTCTGAGGGCTGAACTGCAAGGTAGAGCACCTTCCAGGCTGATTTTTCATTTTAATCCCACGGGCAACAGAGGCAGGAGCAAAACCCAGTAAGAACTCGGTTGTTAATAAGGTAGTTCCTAAGAGCCAAAACGGGGCTTGAGATTGATGTGGCCACGTTCAGAAAACCCTGTTCACAAAGTCACCAAGTTTACTGTTCTGACTCAAGAGGCTATTTGAGTCAACTCAGGCCATTTATTCCAATAACTAAGGTCTCCTTTTTTTGGTGACAGAGGAGACCTATCAATATAATTTATAGGAGCAATTCAAAATACAACTTCACTACATACACCCCCCTCCCTGTGTGTCTCCACATCCACCATCAGCTCTCATGCCAACTGGGGAGACAGGGAGATAAGAGGGTGCAGCAGGTCAGGGAGCTGGGGCGCCATGGATCCCCAGAGCCCATGGGAGCACAGCATCACCCTGGCTGAACAGCAGGCACTGGTGCCCCCAAATGGGAAGAGACATGTAGAGGGAATGGCAAGCAGCAGCCACCCAGAGGGACACGGGCACTCTTTCTAGGGTGCTGCCCGGACCTGCTGGATGGGCCCCCAGGCTGAGGAAAGCCCAGTTCAGAGAATCCCCGGGAAAGGGGGGCAGAGCTCTGGGGTCTGATTACATGGACCAATCAGTTTTCGGATTATTTATGCAGTTGCAATTGGCTTTTCTGTTACATGCAATCAGATTACTAGCATAGGCTTAGCTATTTCCTGAATTATTACTGTATTCCCGGGGATTTTTACGAGCACACACTCATGCGTTACTTGTGTAATTCAAAACCTTTTATGTTCAAAGCAAATGAGAATCAAACACGACGGGGGAAAGAATCCAAAAACATGACTTCGGTGATTTAGTGTAACAGGTAACATTTCAATAAATTCAATGTCTTAGTCCGTTCAGGCTGCCACAACAACATACAATAAACTAGGATGGCTTATAAACAGCAGAAATTTATTTATCATTTCCGGAGGGTGTAAGTCTGAGTCAAGGCTTCAGCAGATTGAGTACCTTGGTCTTGCTGTGCCTTCATGTGGGGGAAGGGGCAAGGGAGATCTCTGGGGCCCTTTTTTATAAGGGCACTAATCCCTTTTGTGGGGACTCCAGCCCCCACCCAATCACCTCCCAAAGGCCCCACCTCCCAACACCATCACATTAGGGTCACAGAACAGCTGCTAGGTAACAGAGTCAAGAGAAGGGCCATCTGTTTACTGTCCCTCCAGACAGCACCGTGGGCCTGCTATGCCCCTGGCACTTCACGCATACTCACCCTGAACCCTCATATAGAAACCAAGGCATCAAGAACTCCCCTAATTGGCCCAACATCAAGCAAATGAGCGCCAAGGCTGGGATTCGAACCCAGGTAGCTTAGCTTGGGACTCAATACTGCCCTGTGCTCCTTCCCAACTTCTTAGTTCTAACAAGTTTACTACTTACTCTGCAGCAGTTGTTTTAACAATGGTTGGCTGAAAATATGGGTTCCAAAAGGCCTTCCACAGACAGAGTGAACATTTCTGTCATCTGTTTTTTACTGAACCAATTCTTGAACGCGCAAAGCCGTGATGGTCTTACTCATACAAAAGTATAAAAGGATCACGAAGTTATAGCCATGAGAGAGTGGCTAAGCAAAACAGAATGTTCAGTCAGTTTGTCGCTTTCCTAAATACCTGACATGATATATTTTCAAGGTCAATACTTTTATTTGGAGATTAATGTTGGAAAAAAAAATCTTGACATAAAGAGTCTGAATATTTGCTGATACTCTGATACAGGACAATTTTTCTTCAAATTCTTTAGTATAATCTTGGTAAAAGGAACAGTAAGTTTTCTAATAAAATACATCTCGCTTTATCTTAAAATTGTTGGAGACATTTGGAGTGTTTCAACCTGTTAACAAGACACTGTCCTCAGCCACCTAATGGGCTGTCTTATTTTAAAACGCTGGCTTTACTCTGTAGGGCTTCATAGGCCCCAGAGCACTAACCGGTGGAAAAGACACAGAAATGGATTTAGCTCAACCCAAGAAGTGCTGTGGCCTAAGAGAGAAGAACCTGAGGGTGGAGGGGGGTGAAGAATGACAGAAAGTGCCCCACAGCTGGGGGCCTCAACCAGGGGCTGGGTCATCTCCCAGTTGCTACTACAAGCAGTGGAGTGACTGGACTAGACAAGAGATGAACTAATTTTAAGGCCCTCCAAGCAAGGTTCTATGATTCTATTTTTGAACACAAAAGTCAAAGGAAACGTATAATTTATGTAAGATTTGCTTTATAGAAAATTTTGCAGAAATAATGATTATTTAAGCCTATTAACAAAAGAAAGCTGCAATCCACTATGAGGCAGTTCATGTTTGAAAACACCAGATTAGAAAGGGCACTGTCTTCAAGCCTAGGAATGCAAGTGCTTGCCCATAAGCCATACATTGATTTCCCCTCAATGGCTTTTGGTAAAATGGGCTTTCAAATGGACGATAAAAACATCCAAGATTATAAACTGGGAAGTCATCTCAGCCTGTTCAATAATGCATAAAGTATTTACTATAATTCGTGTATAATGTCAAGGCAGTAATGAAAATTAATGCTTCAGATTGGGATCTCTTTCATGGTGAAAACTAACATCAAATGCATAATCATGGGTATGGAGGCCTCCCCGGTGCTCCTGCCAGAGTGAAAAGCCTTCGCAGTCAGGGGTGGGGGCAGGGAGTGAAGGTCAACGAGAAAGCACAAAAAAGGATCCAGATGTTATCCAGATTCTCTAGGTAGAAAGCAAGGTTTAGTCATCCCCTAACATGACTAGGCAACTGACTCCACATTTCTAGCATAGACACTGTCCTCCCTTCATTAGAAGGCACATATTTGGGAAGTAAAGCAAATGAACCCTCCCACAGTTCTGCACCACTAAGTTTAAAGGCCAAGTCTAAAGAAGTACTCAGTACACCCTCTGCCATGTCATCGCTGGCTTAAGGTTACACCCATTCATCCTGGCTCTCCTCCAGGTCCTTCCTGTGGTCTCTACCTTCCCTCTGACACACACACACACACACACACACACACCTGCCCTCTACCTTCCCTCTGAGACACACACACACACACACACACCTGCCCTCTACCTTCCCTCTGAGACACACACACACACACACACCTGCCCTCTGCTGCTCTCGCAGCACCCAGTTATATGACAATACTACCCACTGCAGGTGGGATCAAAAGAAAACCCATACATTAGTGTTCATCAGGTTTCCTACTGTGGAAATTTGCAGAAAAGGAACTACTACACATAAAGACTAGTCAAAAGACAGAAAGTCCCAGTCTTTTTCTGTTTTAACTTAAAAGACAAGAACACACAGGCCAAGAATGTTAAGAAGTTGAATGAACTCTTCCAATCAAGGAAACAAGTTGCCTTTTCTAGCCCTCGGAGAGCAAACTTAAAATTCAAGAGTTTAAAAACAAAAAGACTGGATAAGTGCATCTGAATATAAGAATACAGAGGCATCAGCCTTTAACAGTGTATACACTTTTTAAATAAACACAGCATTACTGTAACAGTTTGAACCACAGTACTGTATTTACAAGTTAAAAAGAGACACTCCTGTTCCTGGCACCCCAATACCTTAAGGCTTTAGACAGAAGGGTTCCCAAACTGGTCTTTCCCCAGACTTCCCCTTCGCCACAGCCTTGTTCAAGGGCTGGCTTCTCAGTGAGGCCTACAGGCAGTTTCCCAATGGTGCAAGCATTCAGGAGGGAGCTGAGGCAGCATCAGCACAGTGACATAACCATTTACCTCAGCCCAGCAACCCGCCCTGCAGGGCTCCGTCTCAACAGGCCCATCGGAAAGGCCATAGACAGGCTATCTGTGCACAACTACTGGAAACAGTAAAACACAAAACAACTCAAATTCCACCAGGAGGGGACTGGCAGAATAAACCACGGAACAGCGACATCACGGAATGAGAATGATCTCAACATACTCCTAGCGTGGAGTGGAGTCCGGGGGAAAGTCAGGTGGGACAGTGTGTGCAGTTGGCAATGTCTAAGCTAAGAAAAGGAAATATAAATATGTCTGGATGTTTTTCGCATGGAAGGAAAACCATAAAAACTGTGATGGAGTACTCAGGAAGGGAGGAGCTAGCATGCAGAGGACAGAACGCACACAACACTTCTTTAAATAGACCTCATTTGGTAGATTTAATTTTGGAAGTAAATATTTTATATAATTATAAAGCAATTAGATTTTTTAAAGGTTTTCCCTAAAAATAATCAGGAAAAATAAAACAAGTGAACGTAAATGTATACATATACATTCAGTGGTATAATCTCAGAGAGAGGAGCTATGACAAGTAACTTTAAAACTACAGTAATTTGACAGTTCATTCCTTATAGGATACATCCAAATGCCAATAAGAACTGTCAAAAACTGTGCTAGACCTGTGTTCACTAGTCCTGTTGTTGACGGTGGAGTTAACAGTGTTATCCGGAGTCTACGTAATGAGGGATAAAGCAACTGAAAGCAACTGAGCAATCATGTGACGTTCTATTCAGTGGCCCCTGGCCCTGCAGCAGCAGCATCACCTGGGCATTTGTTAGAAATGCTCATTCTCAGGCCCCACCCAGACCTGTTCATTCAGAAATGGGGAATGGACCCAGCCATCTGTGTGTCCACAAGCCCTCCAGGTGACTGAAGCAGCACGAGCTGGGGAACCTCTAACTCTAGCCTCCTCAAGTACCCATGAGAATTAGGATTTTCAGTGTGGAAAAGAGAAAACACAGAGGATGGAGCTGTTAATTAAAACCCTGTCTCTACTAAAAATATAAAAATTAGCTAGATGTGGTGGCATGCACCTGTAATCCCAGCTACTCACTACACGGGAGGCTGAGGCACAAGAATCTCTTGAACCTGAGTGGCAGAGGTTGCAGTGGGCTGAGATCGTGCCATTGCACTACAGCATGGGCAACAGAGTAAGAGCCTGTCTCAAAACAAAACAAAACAAAAACAAAAAACAAACAAACAAACATTCCTAGCTATTCCTAGCTCTGTCCATTGAAAGGGCCTCACAGCAACTAGGAGCCCAAGCTTGCAGACTATGGTCTTGAAATACTATTTTTCACTAAAAGGAATCAGGGCTCCTTGGCAATTGCTAAGCACAGATCAGGGCATTAAATGTTCAAAATGAGCCCGGAACATCTTGTCAGGCTAGATAGGAAAGAATCTGACAAAGACACCTCTATCTTAGACCCCAACATGAAAGAGACTCTCACTGGCCAAAAGGAGAACAACCTGCCCACCAACGAGGCAACAATGCAATGGACTGAAACACACCAAGTATGTTCATAATGATTAAGTTCACAGCCATACTAAATGAACAACAAAAACACGCCAACTGATCACCTCTGAAGGATGCCAGTGAACCAACTCACTTTGAAAATGGTTACATAGGCCGGGCGCAGTGGCTCACGCCTGTAATCCCAGCACTTTGGGAGGCTGAGGTGGGAGGATCACAAGCTCAGGAGATCGAGACTATCCTGGCTAACATGGTGAAACCCCGTCTCTACTAAAAATACAAAAAATTAGCCGGGCATGGTGGCGGGTGCCTGTAGTCCCAGCTACTCGGGAGGCTGAGGCAGGAGAATGGCATGAACCTGGGAGGCAGAGCTTGCAGTGAGCCGAGATGGTGCCACTGCACTCCAGCCTGGGCGACAGAATGAGACTCTGTCTCAAAAAAAAAAAAAAAAAAAAAAAAAAAAAAGAGAAAAGAAATAGGCAAATGAGAATATCACCATTTTGCAACCTTTAGGGAATTAGTGATGTGAAAATAAATGGCTGCCAATTTCCAAAAGGAGAGGTAATCAGACATCACGCACCTGCTGGAAGAACACCACCACCCATGATACAGTCCTGCCAACAAAAAATCCAGCCTGAAGCTGACCCAGCCTCCAGCTCCAACTACCAAAGTCTAGGCAGTGGGACCTCTTCAGGACAAATGAGCCAGGTTCATCAAGTTATAAAAAAAAAAAAAAGACAGAGGGAACATGAAGATTTTAAGAGACAAAGGATTTATCTAAAAACTGTATTTGGATACTAATTCAAACAGTTTTAAAAATAGACATTTAAGACACACTGGAAACTTAAACACTGAATATTTGGTATTAAGAAACGTTTTAGGGCCAGGCATGGTGGCTCACACATGTAATCCCAGCACTTTGGGAAGCAAAGATGGGCAGATCACCTGAGGTCGGGAGTTCAAGACCAGACTGACCAACATGGAGAAACCTCATCACTACTAACAAACCCTGTCTTTGTAAAAAAAAAAAAAAATACAAAATTAGCTGGGTGTGGTGGCACATGCCTGTAATCCCAGCTACTCCGGAGGCTGAGGCAGGAGAATTGCTTGAACCTGGGAGGCGGAGGTTGCGGTGAGCCAAGATCTCATCACTGCACTCCAGCGTGGGCAACAAGAGTGAAATTCCTTCTCAAAAAAAATTAGCCAGGCATGGTGGCATGTGCCTGTAATCCCAGCTACTTGGGAAGCTGAGGCAGGAGAGTTGCTTGAACCCGAGAGGCGGAGGTTGCAGTGAGCCGAGATTGTGCCACTGCACTCCAGCCTGGGCAACAAGAGCGAAACTCCATCTCAAAAACAAAAACAAAAACAAAAGAAAGAAAGAAAGAAAGAAACATTTTAGGTATAATTAAAAAATACCATGAAAGAAAAAAAAGAAATAAAAAAATTTTAAAAAAGAAAAAAAATGCCATAGACTGGGTGGCTTAGAAAACAGTTTTTTTTTTTTTTCTCTGAAAAGACCCTATGAAAGAAAAAAAAAAATCGCAATGTATTTTCTCATAACTCTGTAGGTCAAGAAGCCCGAGATCAAGGTGTCAGTAGATTAGGTTTCTGGTGAGGCCTGTGTCACAGACTGCAGACAGCCACCTCCTTGCTGTTATCCTCAGGTGGCCTTTCCTCGTTTCAAGCGGGAGGTGTCCTCTCACTCTTCCTCATCTAACCCCGTAATAAAGGGCCCACCCTCCTGACCTCATCTAACCCTGGTACTTCTCAAAGGCCCATCTCCTATTCTTAGCACACTGGGAGTCAGGGCTTTGGTGTGTAGGAAGGGACACAAATGTTCAGTCCATAACATCCATTCGTGGATAAATTATATGTCTGAGATTTGCTTCAAAATAATATAAGACTGGGGAGAATGAGGGGTATAGAGAAGCGAGATCGGGCAATTCACCTAATTGTTGTAGTTGGGTGAAAGGTTTGTAGGGTCTCTTCATAATATTCTGTCTACTTTTATACATATTGCAAACTTTTATAATAAAATATGTGAAATGTTACAGTTCTTCCATTTCCCTTATCCTTCTCTTTTTCTTTTTTCCACAGCACTTGTCACCTAACATTATTTGTCTATTGTCTATCTCTTCTTGCCAGAATGTAAACTCTCAAAGGGTTGGGATCTTTGCTCTCTGACATAACCCAAGCCCCTTCAGCAGTAACTGGCATGTAATAGGTGCTCCGTAAATGTTTGCTCACTGATGAAAACAGCCCAACTCCTCCATACTCCACACTAGACAGCCCAGGATCCCCAAAGGACAGAACAGACTACAGGAGAAGCAAAGACAGTGCTGGGTATCAAGTTCTCAGAATAGGAATTTAATTTTGGAATGAGTAAGACTATACTAAAAATTTCTAGTGTATAGCTGACTTACTCAATTCTTAGAATGCTAAAGTGACATTTTTATTTAATTATATGGCAAAGGCTTTCTCAGAGGCATAATTTTAGGGACAAACTCCCTGCTTCCATGTGAACAGATGGTGTCTGCCTTCCCTAAGTACTTGGTAAAGCAGGAGTCATCAGACATGCTAATATTGGTCCGAGCTGTGCTACTGAACAGTTACACTGATCATGGCCAGTCACAGCAAAACCAGCCCTCAGCTCCTCAACTTCAAAATGACTTCTGATGGCCCTTCTCATTAACCTGGATGTTTAGAGCTTCCTGACTGGTCTAGGTGAACTGACAGTGCCCACAAATGGCATGCTACAGATTTAGTTAAAGTTACTATCCAAACAGGTGGTTGTCAGTTCCAAGGCTCCACTAAAAATTTCAACCCTGAAATTGTTTTTTTTTTTTTTGTTTTTTTTTTTTGAGACAGGGTCTCGCTCTGTCGCCCAGACTGGAGTGAAGTGGCACAAACATGGCTCACCGCACCCTCAAATTCCTGGGCTCAAGCAATCCTCTGGTCTGTCTCCCAAGTAGCTAGGACTAGAAGTACGCACCACCACGCCCAGCTAACTCTGAAATGTATACAATCGCTTCAAACTGCTAACAGATCTCAGTTAAAAATAAGAAAAATGGGCCAGGCGCACGGTGGCTCATGCCTGCAATCCAGCACTTTGGGAGGCCAAGGCAGGCAGATCACGAGGTCAGGAGATCGAGACCACCCTGGCTAACACGATGAAACTCCATCTCCAGTAAAAATACAAAAAAATTAGCCGGGCGTGGTGGCAGGCACCTGTAGTCCCAGCTACTTGGGAGGCTGAGGCAGGAAAATGGCATGAACCCGGGAGGCGGAGCTTGCAGTGAGCCGAGATCACGCCACTGCACTCCAGCCTGGGCAATAGAGCAAGACTCCGTCTCAAAAAATAAATAAATAAATAAAAATGTCCAAACATACAATGGAATGGTCCCTGGTCATTGTTTAAAAAAAAAAAAAATAAAACTGCAAACAGGGGCCTAAAATAATATTCAGAAATGAAACACCATGTAACAAACGTCTAAAAAGCCACATAAGGGAGACAGCACAGAAGAGGTTGGATTTTTCCTAAGAAGGGATCACCCCACCTTGTATCCACATGTAGAAGCCAAAAGCCCAAATGTCAAGATTAACATTCCCTCGGTCAGGAGTACAGGAAGGACAAACCTCCAAAGACAGACGCAGCTGTCTAAAACCAAAGACGCTTGATGAATGCCGGCCACTGCGCGCTTGGTAGCTAACACAGACAGTGGTGCAGCAGGTGGCATGGTGCCCCACAACATCCTAACCCTCAAAATCTGTGAATGTCACCTTATTTAGGAAAGGGGTCTTTGTAGACTTAATTAAGTTCAGGAGCTCAAGATGTGATTATCCCAGATTATCTAAGCAGGCCCTATATATAGCTGGATTCTAGATATATTTCAAAGATAATGTCAATTGTGAGAGAAAAAAGAAGTCACAAATAACTCCAAGGTTATCAATTTTTAATTTAAAAACAAATATTCTCTAAGGCCAAAATATTGTGACTATATTTGAAATTCAGGTTAAGAGCAGATAAAGATTTGAGGAAGAAAGACAGAAGGTGAGACACAGGAGAGGAAGCCACAGGAGGCTCTGAGGCAAACTCAACCACAGAAGCAGGCACTGAGGTGGGAATGTTTTGACTGTTTAAGACCCTGCAGCTGTCTGGGCACAGTGGCTTATGCCTGTAATCCCAGCACTTTGGGAGGCCAAAGAGGGCAGATCGCTTGAGTCCAGGAGTTCAAAACCTGCCTGGGCAACATGGCGAAACCCCATCTCTATTGAAAATACAAAAAATTAACTGGGTAAGGTGGCGCACAAGCAGCTACTCGGGAGATTGAGGTGGGAGAATCACCTGACCCCAGGAGGTCGAAGCTGCAGTGAGCCAAGATCATGCCACTGCACTCCAGCCTGGGCGACACAGTGAGACTATGTCTTAAAAAAAAAGTCCCTGTAGTCTTCTGCTGTTGCTGGTCTGTAAGTCTAGATCTAAAGCCACCGGATCTAGAGTGGAGCACAGAAGTGGGAGGGTCAGTGCTTGGAGATCAGTGTGCGATACCTTCGGAGACCACACACTTACACACTAAAGCATGCGACTCCAGGGAAGACACTCTGTCAACTGGCAACAAACTTTTCTATGACAAAAAATCCTTAAGTCAGTTACTTGTATTTCCATTAAAAGATAACCAACTTTCAGCCAGGGTGAGCCACACAATCACACTGTCAGCTAGCAGGCCTCTGGTGGAAGCACACAGCAAAAACACTTTAAGACTGGCTCATGTGTTATGCCTGACATACATTTTTTTTTTTGAGACGGAGTCTCACGCCAGGCTGGAGTGTGATGTCATGATCTTAGCTCACTGCAACCTCCGCCTCCCAGATTCAAGCGATTCTCCTGACTCAACCTCCCGAGTAGCTGGGACTACAGATGCAAGCCACCACATCCAGCTAATTTTTGTATTTTTAGTAGAGATGGGGTTTCACCATGTTGGCCAGGATGGTCTCAATCTCTTGACCTCATGAGCCACCCACCTTGGCCTCCCAAAGTGCTGGGATTACGGGTGTGAGTCACTGCGCCCAGACTTTTTTTTTTTTTTTTGAGACCAGGTCTCGCTCTGTCACCCAGGTTGCAGTGTGAGGTACAATCACAGATCACTGCAGCCTTGACTTCCCAGGTCCAAGTGATCCTCCCACCTCAGCCTCCCAAGTAGCTGGGAGTACAGGCGCACATCACCACACCTGGCTAACTTTTTTATTTTCATTTTTGTAGAGCTAGGAATTACCTATGTTGCCCAAGGTGCATCATACTTGATTATTTCAGAGATTCATCAGCACTTAAAAAAAAAAAAAAAAGAAAATCAGACCTTTCTATTTCATTTGCATAAAGAACTTACTAGAAACTCTTCAGAAACACATCTTGTAGTAAAGTAGGTGTGTGAGCTGAAAAGAAAGGAAGCTTTTCACTTCTAAAGCATCAGTTCAAATCCACCCTGGAGTCGAGCTAATAACACTAACAACATGGGTTCCCAAACTGTGTACCTAGGCTTCCCACACACTACGCAGAGAGGCACCAAGAGATATTTTAAATTTATGAGGTAAACAGCAATGCTTGTGGTGTAGGAACCCCACATAAGGTATTCACAGTGTCAACATCAGATCAGAGCTCCACTTCTTTCAATTACATCATTATCATCGCAAAACAGGGTGGCTGCTCTGATAAAAAGCAAGTACCACCAAAAAGAAAAAAAAAAAGAACCAAAGGGAGCAGCAGCATCCAATCCTACCCACAGGTGAGAGGCACCACAGAGCTCCTGCGGGGCCTGCCCCCTCCCCAGTAGCACACTGCTGGGATTAGGAAGAATGATGAAAATATTTTTTTCTTCCAACTTACATATATATTTTTTTCAAACAGCTCCTGTTAGGACATAATATTTAATAAATTACTGGAACCTAACTACTTAATAAATGGAATTTTTAAGTATTCCTTTTAGCCTAGAGGGGCCATAAAAAAATTACCGAGACACTAAAAGCACTGTGAACAGAGAAAATTGAGGAATCTCTCCTTAGTAACTTTTTTTGCACACTGACTATAATCCTGACACTCTCCTGAGTGCTTTACACACCCTTCTCAACCCAATGAGGTTGGTACTCTACCCGTTTCACAGCTAAGGGTCTGTGAAATTATGTAAGAACCGAGGTCATGCATACAAGATGGAATGGTTTTTAACCATGTTCGGGTAGAAATGACATAGTAACTTCAGCACATTTGTTGGTGCCTTTAGTCTCCACCTCCAAATATATACGCCCTGCGACAACTGAGGTTTCCTAAGGAGAATGTTTCTCCTACTTTTCAATTTTTGGTTCAACATTGCCTTGAGAATTCAATATGGAACAAAATCTGCATTTATAACATATTCACCCATTTAAACAGACATTTCAAGTGACTTTTCTGGTAGTAAAACTAGTGATGGTTAAATCGCAAGCACCACACTTTCAGGTTTAGTAGAAAATTTCAATGTGCAAATTTAAAATCTTTAACCTGGCTGGACGCGGTGGCTCATGCCTATAATCCCAGCACTTTGGGAGGCTGAGGCGGGCGGATTACGAGGTCAGGAGATAGAGATCATCCTGGCTAACACGGTGAAATCCCGTCTCTACTAAAAATACAAAAAATTAGCCAGGCGTGGTGGCGGGCGCCTGTAGTCCCAGCTACTCGGGAGGCTGAGGCAGGAGAATGGTGTGAACCCGGGAGGCGGAGCTTGCAGTTAGCCAAGATCGCACCACCGCACTCCAGCCTGGGCGACAAAGCGAGATGCCGTCTCAAAAAAATAAAAATTAAAATTAAAAAAACTTTAACCTACAGGGGAAAATCCCAAAGTCCAACCAGACACGAAGCTCTACAGATCTGCTCATTTCTGTTGCCTGTTTTCCCCTTTAAAAGTTTCTAATATCAGACCTGGAACCCCAAATACAGAAACTCAGAAAAATGAAACAGGCAATAGATGTGACTAATGAAAACAGATCATCTAGAGGGAGGGTACCATTATTGTTCAGATAAATTCAATTCCAAGGCAATAACAGATATGTGCTACTGTAGGTATGATGACAGTCAACAAAGAAAAGCCACGAATCACTGGAATTATATTAACTTTGTCACTAACTGAATGAGATAGCTGGAAAAGGAACTTGTCTTTCCTCACACACCCTTGGACCAGAAACCCAAGTCTATTTCAAAACAGAAAACTGTCCCTGTGGCTGAAAAAAAAATCCACGCTAAAATTTATATTTAGACCAAATGGATCTGCTGGATTTGTTTCAGTTTTGCCAGGCATTTTTCATGATTAATAAAATATACTACAGGTTTTCCTATTGCTATGATTCGGTCATTCATCATCCAACCCTGTCAAAGCATTAGTTCCACTAACTGTTCAGCTCCCATCCCTGCACATTTCACATCCACTCTTCAGTATTTACAAGCTTTAACTAGTTCTGAGTTTAAGAAGGCCCCTACTGTGGTAGTCCCTCTTCACAGGAGCCTATTAGGCAGGAGGTTTAATTATGGGCTAAAGTCTATTAAAACATTTAGGGCCAGGTGCAGGGGCTCACACCTGTAATCCCAGCACTTTGGGAGGCTGAGGCGGGCAGATCACCTAAGGTCAGGAGTTCGAGACCAGCCTGACCAACATGGTGAAACCGCGTCTCTATTAAAATACAAAAATTAGGTGGGCATGGTGGTGTATGCCTGTAATCCCAGCTACTTGGGAGGCTGGGGCAGGAGAATCGACTGAACCTGGGAGGCAGAGGTTGCAGTGAGCCGAGATCGTGCCACTGCACTCCAGCCTGGGCAAAGACTGTCTCAGAGAAAAAAAAAAAAAAATTTGGAGAGCTTCAAAATACTATTAAAATAATTCAGGCCAGGTGAGGTGGGTCATACCTGTAGTGCTGGCTACTTGGCAGGCTAAGGGAGGGGACCACTTGAGCCCAGCAAGGCTGCAGTCGGCTATGACCATGCCACTGCACTCCAGCCTAGGTGACAGAGCGAGACCCCATCTCTAAAAAAAAATAATAATAAAATGAAGCGAAATAATCAGCTAGGTTTTAAAGTAATAATCTGTTCTAATTACCCTTAATCTTTGGGAACTTTTCATTCTTCTATCCCTACATATACACAGTTTTAAATTCACCTGAACCAGTTACATTCTATATTCTTCCCAGAAAGGTCTAAGCAGAATGCATTTTCACTGAAGTAAAATATTATATATTCTATGAAAAAGAATTCACAACATGCATAAACTCTACTTTCATTTTAAAATGAACAGATCTGAGGTAATACCATTTCAAGTAAGAATTTAAAAGATTTTTGAAAACAAAAATGTTGCCTACTAAGAGAACTATATACATAATATTAAAAAGTTAAGAGTTAATTAGCCTCCGGCTGGATTTTTTTAAAACAATTGTTCATAACACCTTCTCCTTTCAAAACATGTATAGCTGAAAGAGGGGAGCAAGATGAAGGTATAACGTGAAACCATGCCAAGTGCTTCCTAAAGCTTCAGTCCCAGATATACCACAACATAATTTCAAGTGGGAAATATGAAGTCAGCTTTTTTAAAAAACCTTCACTTTTAAAGTGATCATTTTTCAAGTTAACTTTGAAAGTCTACTGAAGCCCCTTTCTCTTCTGAGACTCCAAGGAATGAAAGTTTGCACCTTCTAAGACAGTGTACCATCCGTGCAGAGATTAACATTCACTATGCTGCTCGAGGCCAAGGGTGGGGGCTCACGCCTGTAATCCCAGCACTTTGGGAGGCTGAGCAGGTGGATAACCCGAGGTCAGGAGTTCCAGACCAGCCTGACCAACATGGTGAAACTCTGTCTCTACTGAAGAAAAAAAAAAAATTGGCAGGGCATGGCAGCGTGCGCCTGTAATCCCAGCTACTCGGGAGGCCGAGGAAGGAGAATCGCTTGAACCTGGGAGGCAGAGGTTGCAGTGAGCCGAGACCATGCCACTGCACTCCAGCCTGGGTGACAGAGAAAGACTCCGACTCAAAAAAGAAGAAGAAGAAGAAAAAAAATTCACTCTGCTGCTCAAAACACAGGAAAAAAACCATCACCAAGATGACAATCCAATAAATCTGGAGGAAAGAAAACTGCATCCTTTAGCTGTCCGTGATGCATGCATGTACAAAACTAAACATTAAATATCTCCAACACTGACCATCCAGATAACAAATTTTACCCCTTTAGTTATGGTTGAATCCAATAGAGCTTAGGAACTTTCTCCTCAGAAATGTATTTACATAATGCCTATAAATACATATTGCTATTGAAATGTAAGCAAGCTAGGAGGTAGAAGATAAAATTAGATGTGTGGATGACCGTACAGGCAATTAATGTGTATCCAGCATTCACAATGTGCACAGCACTTCAGGAGAAAAATGTTCAACATCTGGAAGACAGTAAAACAACATGAACTGCGCATGGCTTCATCTTCCCTGAGCACTGAGAAAGCCCCTGGGAAACTGCAGGGTCTGCAGACCAGCTCTACCCACATCTGCCCTCTGGGGCTGAAGGTACAGAGTAGGGAAAGACTTCCAGCTGACAAATATTCTGGGGAGGAAAAAAGACAGCTACTGCTGAACTATGCAAGCCTCCAATTTTAAATGAGACACAGTCCACTTCCCTAAGAAAAGTCTATCATCTCGTCTAGATCTCTGTAGAAAAAAAAAGGGGGGGGGGGAGGAAGAGAAAAAATAAAGCAAAAGGAAGGAAAGAAATAAGTCTATCATCTAAAGCTGAAGTAACAAAATTCAACCTTCAATATCCAGTTTCTCCGGGATCTAACAGGAAGGAACACAGCAGGTGCATCCCCGCTGACAGAGCGAGAGGGAAACAGTTCTCACGACATACAGTCTACCGTGGCCTGGGCACCCAGATTCTGCAATAGAGAGTGCTTCCTTTCAAAGCATGAAAGACAATTAGAAAAAAACTAACTGCATACATGCATGAAAATACAGAATACTGTCAAAGGTCAAAAATCGTTAATAGTTTGAAACACCTCTTTGCAAGTCACCAAAAAGCCAACCAACACTTCAATACTTCCCATAAGCTCACTGTTCTTAACCGTATTTAAACTGGAGAGTCACACTTACAAAATTTAGGAAACATTTTTCCCGTAACAGAAAAATAGTTCCTTTGTGTATGCATTAAAAGAGGGGTGCGGGGAGGACATGACACCCAAGAGGCACCAGGTGTCCGTAGTGTAGACTTGAGCGGGAGGCTGTTCATGGGGAGCAGCTCGCCTAAGCGCCCGAGCCTCGGCTTTCTCATCCGTAAAATGGTTTGAGTGCGCGGCGGGGAAGTGTGTGGGAGCGATAGCAGTCCCGGCGGCTCTGCCTGACGCTTCACCCCGCAACAAACTGTTCCTACTTCGCCAACACCTGCAACTCTGCGAGACCCCAAGGACTTCCCCGGAGTCGGGGAAAGGGCGCCCGCGGGGAAAACTGCCTGGCGGAAAAGGCCGGGGCCCCCAGGTCCCGGGCGCGCGGCTCAACGGGGACGGGACGGGGCGCCGGCAGCCCCAGCTCTTCGCCCTCGACAGCAGCGCGCTCCCAGTCCGGGGCAGACTCCGCCGGGTTCCACCGGCTCCAACTGCAGCCCGCCCGGAGGGCGCCCCCCAGGGGTCAGAGGTCGCCCGGCGGGAAGGTCAGAGGGCGTCCCCGAAAAGTCGGAGGGCCACGCCTAAGCCGCAGCCTCGGTCACACCTCCAGGAAGCGGCCCAGCCCGGAGCGCGCCGGGGGCTGAAGGTCTGGGGGCGTCGGGTGCGTGACGCCAGGGCCCGGGCCCGCCCAACGACCGCCGCGCCCTCCCCGCCTCCGGGCACTCACAGGTGACGATGGGCTTGTTCTCCATGGTGTAGATCACCGGCGGCAGCGGCTCCTCAGAGGCGTCCATGGGCGTCCGGCGTCACCGGCCCGGCCCCCCGCGCCCCATGGGCAGCCCCGAGGCCGTGCCGGGCCCAGCCGGAGCCCGAGCCTGAGCGGCGCCGCCCGCCCGGCCGCCCTAGGCAGCTCCGGAGCCGGTTGCGCCGCAGCTGCCGCCCGCTGCCGCCGGCCGCAGCCACTTCCGGCCTCGGCGCCGCCGCATGACCATTTCCGGGGCGCGCGAGGCTTCATGGGGCGGGTATGAGCGGCGCCTGGCCTCCGACGGAAGGGCGCCCGGGCCGGCCGCGCGGGACCGGGAGGTGGGAAGTGGGAGGCGGAGCGGGGCTCCCAGGACGCGTCCATCTTCCTCCCTCGGCAGTGGGCGCCCCGCTGGCCCCTGCGCCGGAGCTGAGCCCAGGACTCGGCAGGCGGGCCTCGCGCGCAGTGAGCGAGCCTGGACGCTCCCGGACCGGAGACGCCGGCCTCGCTGCCCTCGCGCTCCCCGCAGCTCGGGCGTCCCGCGGCGGGGTCGCTACTCCGCGGCCGGGCTCCTTCTCGCTCTGGGGGCTCCCGCAGGCCCTCGCCGCTGAGTATCCCCGGCTTGTGCCTTCCGCCTACCGCTGGGCTCTTCCTGTCTCCCTCACGCCGCAAAGGTTTTTGTGGGGACCTGGCCCTCGGCATTTCGGAATGCCACAAAATAAACCTCACACTTAACTGCATATGGGCTTCTTGTGCATGTAAACGGGGGAGGGGGCGGCGCGGGTATTTCTTTTTCTTTTTTTCTTTGGAGCAGGGTCTCCGTCAGTTGGCTTAGGCTGGAGTGCAGTGGCGGGATCACGGCTCACTGCAGCCTCGACCTTCCAGGCTCAAGCGATCCTCCCGCCTTGTTTTCCCCCCACCCACCCCCTCCGCCAGTAACTGGGACCACGGGGGCAGCCACCACGCGCAGCTAATTTTTTTTTTTTTTTCTTTTCTTTTTTCGGGATCTCACTATGTTTCCCAGGCTGGTTTCAAACTCCTGGGCTCAAGTGATCCTCCAGCCTTGGCCTCCGAAAGTGTTGAGATTACAGGTGTGAGCCATCACGCCCAGCCATAAAATGACAAAAATTGTTAACCAAAAATAATCAAAAGGGTCAGAATCTAGAGTTTAGTCAAATGCGAAGCTTGAGGCCGCCCAGGAAACATTATAAAGAATGGAAGTCAGTGTTCTCAAACGTAGAAATTTGGGGTCGTTTGTATAGCCAGCGTTTCGGGAAGCCTAACCAAATTTCAACATCTTTCTGTATAAGGCCTAATGCATAGTTACAACGGTCTGTTTAGTCGAGGTGGTCTTTTTCTTTCTGAAGATGAAACAGTCCTGGGGTCTCTGTGCCGTCTAGTCTAAGTCGGGTACAGGACAATGGAGACAGCTAATCTGTAACAAAAATCACCAAATGGAGACCTGGCCTCTCTTAGTCATTAACAGCAGCAGTCCCCAACCTTTTTGGCACCAGGGACCGGTTTCACAGAAGGCAGTTTTACCACAGACAGAGTTGGGGTGGTTTCAGGACGATTCAAACATTTCATTTATTGTGCACTTTATTATTTTTATGTTGTAATATATAATAAAATACAACTTCCCATAATGTGGAATCAGTGGGAGCCCTGAGCTTGTTTTCCCGCAACTGGACGGTCACATCTGGGGATGATGGAAGCCAGGGACACATCATCAGGCATTAGATTCTTACAAGGAGCGCGCAGCCTAGATCCCTCCAATGTGCAGTTCACAATAGGGTTCACCCTCCTAGGAGAATCAATGCTGCTGCTGACCTGACAGGAGGCGGAGCTCAGGCGGTAATGCCAGCCATGGGGCACGGCTGTAAATACAGATGAAGCTTTGCTCACTGGCCTGAAGCTCACCTCCTGCTGTGTGGCCTGACCAGTAGGTGTCTGTGGCCCTGGGGGTTGGGGAGCCCTAATTTACAGAACAAGAACAATGAGGAAGACACTTCTGCTCAAGAACAAGGAGGAAGAGCATTAAACTGTAATCGAAGAAGCAGAATTGCAAACTTGCTACTGACTCAGTCTCCAGGGCTTAACTTCACCCTTGGCATTGTAAGTTTAGAGAGTCCTGCTGAAGTTTTTTTTTTTAACAAAACGTATATATGAGATAGTTTGGGTGTGAACACAGCTGCTAAATGCGTGAACATAGTGTAATGTGGTGCACTGTAATGGTGTAAGAGGCAAGAGACCAGACTTCCGGGCAGCTAAAGCAGCAGGCCGGCAAGGCAGGGCACTGGAGGGGAAGAAGCTTAGCAGGAGTGGGGAGCCTGAAGTCGATGTAGGGTTCCCTGAAAGTCCTTGGCCTAGGCTGGACTACACATGTGGGACGACTCCATGGGGTTTACCAGGAAGCGGCTGTTACAGAGTTGAGGATGGCACAAAGACTAGAGGTCCAGCAGTGCTACAGGAAAGGTCTTTCTGTTTTATTTTATTTTTAGACAGTCTTGTTCTGTCACCCAGGCTGGGGTGCAGTGGTTTGATCGTATCTCAGTGCAGCCTAGAACTCCTGGGCTCAAGGCTCAAGTAATCCTCCCACCTCAGCCTCTCAAGTAGTTGGGACCACAGGTGAGTACCACCACGCAGACCTGATTTTTTCTTTTTCTGTAGGGAGAGGGTCCCACTCTGTTGCCCAGGCTGGTCTTGAACTCCTGGCCTCAAGCAGTCCTCCTGCCTAAGCCTCCCAAAGTGCTGGGATGATGAGTACGAGCCACCATGCCCAGTCAAGACCTTTTTAATGCCATTAACGCTGAGGACATTGAGCTGAGACACTAGATTAAGACTCACATTCCCAGGGGTCAGCAAACGACCTATAAAGGGCCCAGATAAGTATTTTAGGTTGTGTGGGCCACATGCAGTTTTTGTTTCATATTTTTGCTTTTTTTTTTTAAACAACTCTTTAAAAATATAAAAACCATTCCTAGCTTTAAGTGCTGTACAAAAACAGGCCATCAACACATGTGGCTTGTGAGCCAGAGGTTGCCAGTCCCTCACCTAGAATAAGAACTACTCCAGGCCCGCCTTAACAACGTCTAAAGCAAAACCCTGACCCGATCCACAAGACGACAGAGTTTGGAGGTTAAGTCTTGCCAAGTAAGAGGGGCCTGGGAAACACTTGGGACATTCCTCAGTAAACAGAGCATAAAGCTAAGCCTACACAGCCCAACATGGTACATCCAGTAATGGAACTGCAAACGAACGAAAGTCAGGATTTTTCAGTGGAAGAGCACCGTGAGTCTCTATCATTTGTTGTTTATCAGTGTCGAATATACACTAAAAAAACAAAAATCACTAAACATGTAAAGAAAGAGGAAAATGTAAACCATAGTTAAGAAAAAAAAAAAAGCAGTTAACAGAAACCAATCCCCCTACAATGACCCAGATTCTGTATTTACAAAGACTCTAAAGCAGCTATAAATATGTCCAAAGGAGGCTGGGCACGGTGGCTCACACCTGTAATCCCAGAAATTTGGGAGGCCGAGGTGGGCGGATCACTTGAGCCCAGGAGTTTGAGATCAGCCTGGCCAACATGGTGAAAACCCATCTCTACTAAAAACACAAAAATTAGCCGGGTGTGGTGGCGCACGCCTGTAGCCCCAGCTACTCGGAAAGCTGAAGCAGGAGAATCGCTTGAATCCGGGAGGTGGAGGTTACAGTGAGCCAAGATCGTGCCACTGCACTCCAGCCTGGGTGACAGAGCAAGACTCCATCTCAAAATAAATAAAAATAATATGTCCAAAGGATTAAATGAAAACATTGTCTTAATGAGTAAAGAATCAGAAATTCACAGCAGAATAACAAAGTATCTAAAAGAATCAAAAGAAAAGTCTAGAACTGAAAAGTACAATAACAGAAATGAAAATTTCACTGAATTGGACTAACAGATTGGAGAAGACAGGAGTTAGGGATCTTGAAGGCAGATGAATAGAAATTATTTAATCTGAAGAAGAGAAAAAAGTTGAAGTGGAGACAACCTCAGAGACCTATGGGACAGTATGAAATGGCCAAAAGCATGTGTGATAGGAGCTCCAGAAGGAGAGTGTGAGTCTAGGAAGGAAACATTTTTGCAAAATAATGGCTCCACATCCAAACACGTGGTGAAAAATACTGATTTACAGATGAAGAAATTCAGCAAAACCTGAAGAGAACACATACAAAGAAAATTGCATGCAGGCATATCGTACTCAAACTGCAAAACCTGAAGAGAACACATACAAAGAAAATTGCATGCAGGCATATCATACTCAAACTTGTGAAATAGATCAAGAGAAAAAAATGTTTTGGTGGGGGGACAGGGTCTTGCTCTGTTGTCCAGGCTGGCGTGCAGGGGCAGAGTCACGGCTCACTGTAGCCTCAGTCTTCTGGCTTCAAGCCATCCTCCCACTACAGCCTCCCAAGTAGCTGGGACCACAGGCACATACCACCATGCCGGCTAATTTTTTTATTTTTTGTAGAGACAGTGGGGGGGTCTCACTATATGTTGCCCAGGCTGGTCTTGAACTCCTGACCTTAGGTGATCTGCCCACCTTGACCTCCCAAAGTGCTGGGTTACAGGCATAAGCCACTGCGCCCAGCCCCTCTCATAATTTCTTTAAGAGACCACTGACTGTTTAAAACAAACAATAGCTTGTGATAGTTCTACGGTGTGTGTAGAAGTAAAAGGTAAGGACAGCGCGAAGGATGGATGGAGAGAGGTCACCCACTGATAAGCTCCTCACACTGTGAAGTGTGGAACTCCAGGTGTGAGGTGCAAGATGCAAAGGGTTATGTATGAAGAGGGAAGACTGAAGTGATACGATATTGACGCTACATTAAATTTGATATGTGAGGCATACGTAGTCTGTGCCCAGGAGAAAAAGCACTACGGAAAAAATGAACAAAAGGGGTTTGGCTAAGAAGCCAACAAAGAAAAGAGAAATAATAAAAAATATCTGACTAATCCAAAAGAAGTCAGGGAAAGAACAACAGAAGAATCAAAGACATAAAGGACCAGTTACGTCAGGAAAAGACCATCAGCGCTCATTAGACATCAGGAAATGCAAGTTAAAATGAAAATGAGATGCCACTTCACATGTACTCAAATCGATAAAATTAAAATTTGTAATTAAAAACCCTGATGAGGCCAGGCACGGTGGCTCATGCCTGTAATCCCAGTGCTTTGGGAGGCTGAGGCGGGCGGATCACGAGGTCAAGAGTCCGAGACCAGCCTGGCCAACATGGTAAAACCCCGTCTCTACTAAAAATACAAAAAATTAGCCGGGCGTGGTGGTGTGCACCTGTAATCCCAGCTACTTGGGAGGCTGAAGCAGGAGAATTGCTTGAACCCAGGAGGTGGAGGTTGCAGTGAGCCGAGATTGCACCACTGCGCTCCAGCCTGGGGAACAGAGCTAGACTCCGTCTTAAAAAGCAAAAAATAAAAAATAAAAACCCTGACAATACCAAGTGTAGACTCCAAGCCGAGGAATATCTATGTCTTTGTACTGTTCTCACAGAGAACTGTGTCCAGCTGCTCTGAGAAGACAGACACTAGCCATTCCGCTTCCCGAAGACATGGACACAGCGTTGTGCAGCTGGATGGGCTCCCACATTAGGGAGTGTTCTTTCTGGAGGAAGGGAGGCAAAGGCAGGGTCCCCTCCTCCAACCCCACCGGCTCTGGTCCAGGCAGCCCTTGGTGCGTGGGCAGTAAGTGGACTGCAAGCCTATTTTCCCTCTGAGCAGACCTGTAAGAGTTTTTTTTTTCCACTTGGGAATTTAGAAAATGCTTGAATTCAGCACAAACACTGGTTTGGCACTTTTCTTTTAATGAATCATGGTGAAATGATGCTATTCCTGTGAATCGATGTTCATTCTTTTTTTTTTTTAGTACCCTTTTTCATGAGGCAGCATTTGGGGTGTTTTTTGTTTTGTTTTATTGTTTTTGAAAAGTTGCTGGAACTTGAACTCAAATGGTTTTTCCTGGTAACGCATTACATCGTCTCCAGGCTGCAAAGAGCCTGTTAAATTATGTATTGGGACATTGTGTCTGCCTTATCTAACCAGAGGGACTGCTCAGGCCCTCTGCACCGAGGGCAAAAGGAAAGGCCAGTCAGTAAATGTTCACAGCAAGCTGCCCAGAATCGGACACGATCCAGACATCCCTCGGCCGCTGAATCGTCAAACAGTGTGGCCCATCCACACCCAGAATACTACTCAGCACAGAAAGGAACAAACGATCCCCACAAAGGCCTGGAGCAACCTCCAGAGAATAATGCTGAGTAACAACCTTCCAGGCCGGGCACGGGGGCTCATGCCTGGAATCCCAGCACTGTGGGAGGCTCGGACAGGAGGATCGTTTGAACCCGGGAGTTCAAGAACAGCCTGAGCAACATAGGGAGACCCTCGTCTCTACAAAAAATACAAAAACTAGCTGGGCCTGGTGGCGTGTGCCTGTAGTCCCAACTACTTGGGAGGCTGAGGTGGGAGGATTGTTTGAGCCAGGTCGGCCGAGGTTGCAGTGAGCTGTGATTGGGCCACTGCACTCCAGCCTGGGCAACAGAGAGAGACCTTGTCTCAAAAACAAAACACAAAGGCCCTTCAGCCCCAAAAGGTGACACGCCGTGCAGTTGCTTTTATCCAACATCTTGAAATAACAAAATTATAGAAATGGAGAACAGACAAGTGCTTGCCAGGGGCCACAGGGGCGAGGGGTAAGGAGGCAGGAGGGGGTGGCTAGAAAAGGGCAACAGAGCGGCTCCTGCATAAACAGAATGTTCTGGATCTGGACTGCGTCCACGTCAATACCTGGCTGTGACACTGTGATCCAGTGTTATGAAACGTCACCACTGGGGAAGCTCAGGAAAGGTGCACAGCACCTCCGTGGATTATTTCTTACACCGCATGTCAACCCATTATCATCTCAAAATTTTTCTTTTTGACACGCAGTCTCACTCTGCTGCCCAGGCTGGAGTGCACTAGCATGATCTCAGCTCACTGCAACCTCCGCCTCCTGGGTTCAAGCAATTCTCCTGCCTCACCCTCCTGAGTAGCTGGGATTACAGGCGCCCACCACCATGCCCGGATAATCTTTTGTATTTTTAGTAGAGATGGGGTTTCACCATGTTGGCCAGGCTAGTCTTGAACTCCTGACCTCAGGTGATCTGCCCACCTCAGCCTCCCAAAGTGCAGAGATTACAGACATGAGCTACCACGCCCAGCCTCACATTTTTAACAGAAAGCCAAGTGACTTTAAAGTAATCACATGTGAGTTTTCACACTGTGTGTGGCTTTCAGTGTTTCATCATGCTTCCTCCTCTTGTGCTCACCAGGTGTTCTAGAAGCCGCTCCGGGTGCAGGGAAAGCCAGGCCTGAGCCCGGTGCAGTTTTTGGTTTTTGGTTTTTTTTGAGACAGGGTCTCACTGTTGCCCGGGCTGAACTACAGTGGTGTGATCTATGCTCACTGCAACCTCCGCTTCCTGGGTTCAAGAGATTCTCCTACCTCATCCTCCTGAGTAGCTGGGATTACAGGCACAGCCACCACACTCAGCTATTTTTTGTATTTTTTTGTAGAGATGGGGTCTCACCATGTTGCCCAGGCTGGTCTTGAACTCCTGAGCTCAAGCAGTCCTTCCACCTCAGCCCAAAGTGCTGGAATGACAGGTTTGAGCCCAACTTTGGTGCAGATATTTTTTGATGCTCATTTTCATCCGTCAATTTAACCAATCCCTCCATAAATAATATCCTAGGTGAGCAAATAGTCCAAAAAAGGGGAAATACTGCCTCCTGGGGCTCGGTGGGAGATTCTCTAAGGTGTCACCTTTGTTTGCTTGTTTTTGAGATGGAGTCTCACTCTCTTGCCCAGGCTGGAGTGCAGTGGCATGATCTCTGCTCATTGCAACCTCCGCCTCCTGGGTTCAAGTGATTCTCCTGCCTCAACCTCCCAAGTAGTTGGGATTACAGGCATGCACCGCCACACCTGGCTAATTTTTGTATTTTCAGCAGACGGAGTCCCCACGTTGGCCAGGCTGGTCTCGAACTCCTGGCCTGAAGTGATCTGCCTGCCTTGGCCTTTCAGAGTGCCGGGATTACAGGCGTGAGCCACTGTGCCTGGCCAGGTGTCGGTTTTTTAAAATGCAGTTCCAACCTTTCATCCTTTGAGCCAGCAATTCCACTTCTAGAGCTCTTTGAGGAAGCAAAATCTCTCCCAAACCTTTATGGATAAAAACACATGTTGCAGCATCGCTTTGCAGGAGCAAACAACTGGAAACAACCTGCATGTCAACAACTGTTAGCTGGGACCACAGGCGTGGCCTGTGTCACATGAACTGTGCTTTGTCCATTTGATGAACTATTGTGTCACTGTCAAAACGGTGTTGAGAATGGGCTTATGAATGTTTGTAGAATTACTTGTTGAGCACGATGTTTGCTATGTGGGTGATGGGTGCACTAGAAGCCAGAGCTCAGCAGTACACAATATATCCACATTAACAGAGCTGCACTTGGACCCTCTCCATCTATAAACACTTTTTAGAGGGGCTTATGATAATCTGGGAAATACTTAAAATGTCAGTTGATAAAAATCTTGAAAGTGAAGGCCAGGCACGGTGGCTCACACCTGTAATCCCAGCACTTTGGGAGGCCAAGGTGGGAGACGCACTTGAGCCCAGGAGTTTGAGACCAGCCTGGGCCACATAGCAAGACCCTGTCTCTACAAAAAATACAAAAATTAGCCGGGTATGGTGGCTGCATCTGTGGTCCCAGCTACTCGGGAGGCTGAGGTGGGAGGATCCAGAGCCTGGGAGGTGGAGGCTGCAGTGAGCCTAGACTGTACTACTGAACTCCAGCCTGGGCAACAGAGCAAGACCCTGTCTCAAAAAAAAAAAGTGATGTGATATAATAACAACTACCTAAAAGCAAAAAACTCCACCCCACTATCATTACAAAAGAGATTAGAAGGAAATTCATCAAAACAGTATCAGTGACTGTGATTGGTTCACAATCTCAGCAGTTTCTTCCCCCCTTTTACCCACATATCTGCATTTTCCACTTTTTTTTTTTTTTTTTTTGAGACAGAGTTACTCTGTCACACACTCTGGAGTGTGGTGGTACATTCATAGCTCACTGCAGCCTCTATTTCCTGGGCTCAAGAGATCCTCCTGCCTTGGCCTCCCAAAGTGCTGGGATAACAGGTGCATGCCGGCACGCCCAGCCCACTCTGTCTATAAGGAGCTTACTTGTTTGCAAAAGGTGGAGCCACACTGGTTAAGCAGCAGATCCTGGAGCAGGGCCGCGTGGATTCTCAATTACTCTTCATGTCTCTTGTGTCTGTTGTCTCATCTGAAAGCAGGGATTATGATAGAATTTCCCCCTTTAAAACATGTATTCTATGCAGTCAGCACACCTGGGTTTATTTATTTCTTTATGTTATGTATTTATTTTTTTCGAGACAGAGTCTGGCTCTGTTGCCCAGGCTGGAGTGCAATGGTGCAATCTCAGCTCACTGCAACCTCCGCCTCCCAGGTTCAAGCAATTCCCCTGCCTCAGCCTCCCGAGTAGCTGGGATTATAGGCACATGCCATCACACCTGGCTAATTTTTGTGTTTTTAGTAGAGACAGGGTTTCACCGTGTTGGCCAGGCTGGTCTCGAACTCCTGATCTCAGGTGATCCACCTGCCTGGGCCTCCTGAAATGCTGGGATTACAGGTGTGAGCCACCGATGCCTGGCCTTGGATTATTTTAATGCCTACAGAAAGCCTAGGAGGAGGTATCCTAGCTCCGTGTCGCAGATGAGAGGAGAGACAGAGGCCCAGGGCTCACCCCATGGCAGCTCAGAGATCAGGCCCACTGGGGCTTGGCCGCGCCCAGAACACAGTTGCCAGGACTGCAGCTATCACCCCGTTTCATACAAGAGGAAATGGCAGGTCCCCTGGCACAGCAAGGGTGTGCCCGGCGTTTAGCCTGGCCCCTCTCCTCTTGCCAAGTCTCAATCTTGTTCATGGCACACTGTCAACTGCTGCCGTCACTGTGTGGTGTCTTCAGAAAGAACCTGCTCCCACGTGAGCCTGTGCAGAAACAATACGCTCTTCCCAGGTTTTAGGCTGTATAGTGTGATGTAAATAAGTAGCGCTGATGGAATGAAGCCTGGCGCTGTGGACGGCTGCTCCAAACACTCTGCCCCATGCTACTTTTTTTTTTTTTTTTTTTTTTTTTTTTAGACGGAGCCTCACTCTGTTGCCCAGGTTGGAGTGCAGTGGCGCGATCTCGGCTCACTGCAAGCTCCGCCTCCCAGATTCACACCATTCTCCTGCCTCAGCCTCCCTAGTAGCTGGGACTACAGGCGCCTGCCACCACGCCCGGCTAATTTTTTGTATTTTTTTTTTTTTTTAGTAGAGACAGGATTTCACCATGTTAGCCAGGATGGTCTCCATCTCCTGACCTCGTGATCCTCCTGTCTCAGCCTCCCAAAGTGCTGGGATTACAGGCGTGAGCCACTGCGCCCGACCCATGCTCCTATTTTGAACTCAATTGCGTCTTTCTTGGCTTCCTGACAGTCTGGATTCTCGTGCTCCCTCACCAAGCAGAGGTCACTCCTCAAGAGGCCTGTCTGTGCCTTGGCCTCCTGTCCCCCACTTGTGTCCCTACACAGTGGGGTTCGGGACTGGGGCAGGAGCAGCCACCCTGCTGGAGGCCCTCATCCGTGCCCCACCTTTTCCTTGCTGTTCTCGGGGACCAGGGAGCCGCCCACTGCCCAGATGGCAGAAGCCAGCTGTGGCCTGGCTCAGCCATAGGAGCAGCACCAATGCCTTTCATGCCAACCCTGGCACACCTAACATTGGGTGACATGCACAGAAGAAGGTGGCAAGAGGGAAGAGCTGGTTGAGGGCTGAGCCACCAGTAAGCCAACCTCCAAAACATCACTCGAATAGCCTGGAAGGTGGTGTCAGCTAGCCCAATTTCTACGTCTCTTCCTACATAAATGGTACAATGGGAAACTGTCCAGTCACAGTGGCCTGAGTGGTGACAAGAGAACAGTCCTCCCTGGTGCTCTCAGACCCTAACAGACGCATTGGGTGCCCCAGGCCACATGCCTTTAGCTCACTCTGATTTCAGCTGCAGCCAGGTGGCACCAGACACAGTTAGGGTCCCTCCTCTGAGATGAGTTGGGGGCCCCACTTTTCTGCCCCAGGCCTAGAACCTTCTCCGTGGGCTCAGAAACAGGCTCGGCCAGGAAGCGTTGGAAAAGGGACACCAGCAGGCCCTGTCTCCACGATGGCCGCCCTGGGGTAGGTGGGTGGTCATGCAAACCTCCCCTGATCAGAGGTCCTTTGTTCACAGCCCTGGCCAGGTCGAACTATGGCAGGAACTAGCTCAGTGACAGTCCCTGTCTTACCCCCATCCTCTCCACCCCACCATCCCCACTCCCTTCCCCCTCTCTCTAGGCCCACCCCAAATAAACCACCTGCACCCCAGTCCATGCACACTCTCTGCCTCGAAGGCAGATGGCTCTGTGATGGACACATCTCTCCTGCTCCCCTGCTGTCCAGCCCCCAGCCCTGAGAGGGGCCCGATGGCTGCCAGAATTCTAGGAGAGACGCACCCACAGCCCGGTACTGAAATCAAGAGTTCATCTCATTACCTAAACGTTACATGTTTAAGACACTGGCTGGGAACTTGGCTGACTCAGAAAATTGCAAGTAATAAGTGTTCTGTTTTGAACATGAAGAGTACTTAATTGTTATTAATAGAAAACCAGCCCCTCCCTGCATCCTTTAAATAAATGTGGAAACAAGTCTGAGGACGAAGGGTCTGCAGGGGGCCCCGTGGCCTCAGCCCAGCTCTTTTGGGAACCAAAGCCCTCCTCCAGGCAGTCTTCCAACTGTCCCTGGCAGGATGGGCTGTGAGCTGCAGACCTAAGGCGGCTGACTGCTGTCGGGTGAGGCTGTGTGGTGTCCGTGGTAGGCTTGCCAAGGCCCATCTGTGTGGGCCAGGAACAGCAGTGGGTTTTCTGATCAAAGGGACTTGCTTTTTTCCACGTGGCTCTTGCCACTGCCTGGCCCCAAGGGAGGCTCCCCCTGGCCCAGCACCCACCTCTGCCCCGGGCTCAGTCCCAGCCCCACTCCCCTCCTCCCATTGCAGAGATCACTACAGAGGTTTGCACAGACACATTCAACCAGAGACAGTGGGGAGGGGCAATCCCCAGAATGCCAGGAAAGGAAGAGGCGCTGACCTCCTGGCAACCTCAGCCAGAGCGTCTTGGCCCTTTTCAGCCCTAGGAGAAAGAGGTCGGTCTTTATTTAAGATGCATTCTCATGTCAGGAGAGGGAGAAGCCAACATCTGCTAGTGATAGGAGGTTTTTCCCTCTCTTAGTCCAACCCAGCATGAGCAGAAAAAATAAACCCTTCTGAGACACCAACAGCATCAGCAATAAGGTGGATGAGGGACACGTTCCTGACCCAGCAATGGGGGTGCAGCGCCACATGGCAGTGGAACATTTCTAAACACTGACATACACTAAGCTGCCAAGGAAGCTTCCAGAGAGCCACCCAGCCAAGCATGTCCATTTTTTGAAAAGAAAGAATAAGGCCAGGTGCAGTGGCTCACGCCTGTAGTCTCAGCACTTTGGGAGGCAGAGGCAGGAGGATCATTTGGGGCCAGGGGTTTGAGACCAGCCTGGGCAACATAGAGAGACCCCCATGTCTACCAAAAAATAAGTTAGCCAGGTGTGTTGGCACACATCTGTAATCCCAGCCACTGGGGAGGCTGAGTTGGGAGGATTGCTTGAGCCCCACAAGTTGGGGCTGCGGTGAGCAAAGGTTGACCACTGCACTTCAGCCTGGGCAACAGAGTGAGACCCTGTCTCAGAAAAAAAAAAAATAAGAATTACTGGAAACATACACTAATACAAATATTTATCTACAAGCAGGGGTAAGACTTACGATACTTGCTGGCCAATATAGCACAGGAATTGACCAATTGAAACAGGCTGACAGCCACCCAGAGTAGGTATCATGACACCAGCCAAGCTCCAGGGAGTAGGGGGTGGAGGACACAGGCAGACAGGGCTGGGGGAGACTGAGGCCTCTCCTTTGCACTGGGCTGGATGACTGCAATGTCTGAACGATGGGAATGTATTCACTACTCAGAAAAAGTGTCTCCAATCAGTGGTGCCAGGAAACCTGGATATCCATATGCAGAATGAAATTGGACGCTTATCTCATACCATGTACAAAATTCAACTCAAAATGGATTAAAGACTTAACACAAGACCCAAACATGTGAAACCACTAGAAGAAAACGTAGGGAAAGGCTCCATGACAGTGTTCTGGGCAATGATTTTTTTGGATATGACCCAAAAGCATAGGAAACAAAAGCAAAAATAGACAAATGGGATTACATCAAACTAAAAGTCTTCTGCACAGCGAAGGAAACAATCGACAGAGTGAAGAGAAAACCTACAAAATAGGAGAAAATATTTGCAAACCATGTATCTGATAAGGAGTTAATATCCAAAATATATAAGGGGCCGGGCGCAGTGGCTCACACCTGTAATCCCAGCACTTTGGGAGGCCGAGGTAGGCGGATCACCTGAGGTCAGGAGTTCAAGACCAGCCTGGCCAACATAGTGAAACCCTGTCTCTACCAAAAATACAAAAAAATTAGCCTGGTGTGGTGGCATGTGGCAATAGTCCCAGCTACTTGGGAGGCTGAGGCAGGAGAATCACTTGAACCCGGGAGGTGGAGGTTGCAGTGAGCCGAGATGGCATTGCTGCTCTCCAGCCTGGGTGGCAGAGCGAGTTCCATATATATATATATATGGAACTAAAAGAACTCAACAGCAAGAAACAACCCAGTCTTTAAAATGGGCAAAAGGAATAGCCATTTCTCAAAAGAAGACATGGAGCTGACCAACAGGTATATAAAAAAACACTCATCACTAAGCATGACTAATTACTTGCATTGCAGGAAAATTCAAATTAAAACCACAGAGCATAATGTCATCCAGGTGGCTGACTAGAGACCCCTGGCACTTGTCCTCCACAAGAAAGGACCAAGACAATGAATAAATAGCTAAGATTTGACTGGAGTGTCAGTGGGAGAGTGCTGAAGTGCAGCAGGGAGAAGAGACACACCTTTGGTGATTGGAAGCCCATCAAACTGGAGGGCAGTGTCGAGGCACCTGGCCCTGCAGCTCCATCTCCTCCGCCTGGATTGAATCTGCCGGGAGTCAAGAGGGACACCCCCTTGCAGGGCAAAGGTAAGTAGTAGATCCTCGTCAGCCCCCATCGCCACCGCCAGCACCTACAGTCCTTACAACAAGAGAACCCCACGGCCCTTGCAAGCCCTGAGCCCAGCTGGGAGAGCTGCCAGGAATTCACACAGCAGCACTGCCCTGGTCTAGGGGCACAAGGTGTGCACTTCTGATTATTTTCTGATATAGAAAATAATCAGAAAACATCAAAAACGTGATAGGAGTAAATCCTTACCTATCAGTAATAACCCTAAATGCAAATGGATTACATTTCCCCATTTAAATGATATAGACTGGCTGAATTGATTTGTTTATTCATTCATTCATACATTCATTCAAGATAGGATCTCACTCTTTCACCCAGGCTGGAGTGCAATGGCATAATCACGGCTCACTGCACCCTCAACCTCCCAGGCCCAAGTGATGCTCCCTCATCAGCCTCACAATTAGCTGTGATCACAGGCATCCACCACACCTAGCTAATTTCTTTTTTTTTTTTTTTTTTTTTTTTTTTTGAGACGGAGTCTCGCTCTGTCACCCAGGCTGGAGTGCAGTGGCGCAATCTCGGCTCACTGCAAGCTCCGCCTGCCGGGTTCACGCCATTCTCCTGCCTCAGCCTCTCTGAGTAGCTGGGACTACAGACGCCCGCCACCACGCCCGGCTAATTTTTTTGTATTTTTAGTAGAGACGGGGTTTCACCGTGGTCTCGATCTCCTGACTTCGTGATCCCCCCGCCTCGGCCTCCCAAAGTGCTGGGATTACAAGCGTGAGCCACCGCGCCCGGCCACACCTAGCTAATTTCTTAAATTGTTTTGTAGAGGTGGGGTCTCCCTATGTTGTCCAGGCTGGTCTTGAACTCCTGAGCTCAAGCAATCATCCCCCCTCAGCCCCCCAAAATGCTGGATTTACAGGCATGAACCACTGCACCTGGCATGAATGGATTTTTAAATACGCTGCCTGCAAGAAACTCACCTCACTGTAAAGAAACATATAGGCTAAAAGTGAAGGGACGGAAAAAAATATTCCACAAAGATGGAAACCAAAAGTGAGCAGGAGTAACTGTACTTATATTAGACAAAATAGACTTCAAGTAAAGAGCTGTAAAAAGAGACAAAAACACTGTATAATGATAAGGGGGTTAATCTGGTAAGGGAATATAACACTCATAAATATATATGCACCCAACACCAGGGTACCCAGATATATAAAGCAAATATTATTATTAATAGATCTAAAGGGAGAGATAGACCCCAATAGAATAGCTGTTGGAGTCTAAAACCCCTCTCTCAGCATTAAAAAGATCATCTAGATAGAAGATTCACAAAGAAACATTGGATTGAAATGACACCATAGACCAAACGGACCTGACAGACCTTTACAGAACGTTTCATTGAACAGCTGAAAAATACATTCTTTTCATCAGCACATGGAACATTCTCCAGGATTGACAATATGTTAAGACACAAAACATGTCTCCACAATGTTTTAAAAATCAAAATCATACCAGGTATCTTATCTGACCACAGTGCAACAAAACTAGAAAGCAATAACAAGAGGAACATTTGAAACTGTACAAATACATGGAAATTATACAACACGCTCCGAAATGACCAGTGGGTGAACGAAGAGATTAAGAATGAAAATTTAAAATTCCATACTCACTTTGGCAGCACAGATACTGTTGCAGGCCGAAAGAGTGAGGGTCGTGATCAACTCAGTATACCACTGGACGGTATGTGAGTAAACAGCAAACCGTTCTCAGAAAAGCAGAATGTTGGCAAACTGGTAAACTGACAAACTGCTTCTGCCACCCAGAAGGAATGCTGAGGCAGTCACGACCCAGGCACAAGTGTTTCTTGTGATTCTCTACAGGGCACATCTGAAGGCTGTTAGTAATAATAGGAACCTGGGATCAATTAAGCAGCTGAGCAATCATGACCTCCTCCTCCCTGCTCATTCTACCCAACAAATCCCAAGGGCTGTGGAAGCTCAGGGGCTGTTCTTGCTCCCCGGAAGCTGCGAGTGCTCTTCTTCTTCCTCTGGCCCCTTCCTTTAAAATACTTACTTTTGTTTTAAGTTTTCATTTCTGCGTTGGTCCCCCTTTGTTCAGTCCCGTAGAAACCGTGGCAATCTCCTAAAGTGGAAATGATAGAGAAGATTAGCATGACCCCTGCAAGGAGATGTGCAAATTCATGAAGTGATCCATATTTTTAAAGATGAAAAAAGTTTTAAAAATATTAAAGTCCTTGAAACAAATAAAAATAGAAACACAATGTGCCAAAACCTCCAGGACACAGTAGAAGCATTAAGAGGTAAGTTAATCAATGCATACATCAAAAAACTGGAAACCTGGCTGAGGGTGGTGGCTCACGCCTGTAATCCCAGCATTTTGGGAGGCCGAGGAGAGTGGATCACTTGAGGTCAGGAGGGAGCACTTGCTGGGTTTTGAGGATGGCACACGCGGGTGGCACGCCCAGCTCACTGTCTCCACACCTTAACTTGGGCTGGAGGCTGCTCCTTGCTGCCCAGGGGTCTCTACCCACGTGAATCCTGTGGGCTACATGACAATCCACTTTAATCCAGGCACTCACATTGCTTCCATCCATCAAAGTCAAGATCAAGTTCTGAGCTCAGCCACAAAGCCCTGTGAACGAACGGCAGTTCCCCAAGCACCAAGCTGTCCCACACCAGGATCTGGAGCCACTGGGATGTGGCTGTCTGTGCTCCCGCCCTGGGTATTTCCACTTGCCTCTGAACTAGCTGGACGGCGTGGGCAGGGTCAGTGTCCTTAGTGTGGTCTGTGGCTTCCTCCTCCTGTAGCATGTGGGCTGCTGCTGGGAGTTTCAAAGATCCCTCACAATTTTGTACCTAGTCCTGGGACTCGGCAGTCAGAGAGCACCGTGTGGCTTTGTCTCTGTTACTTTTTATTATTATTGTTATTCTTATTTTAAGACGGGGTCTCACTCCATTGTGTGGGCTGGGGTGCAGTGGCACATTTGTGGCTCACTGCAGCCTTGAACTCCTGGGCTCAAGCAATCTTCCCACTTCATCCTCCCAAGTAGCTGGGACTACAGGTGTGCACAACCATGCCAGGCTAATTTTTTTTTTTTTTTTTGAGACAGAGTTTTGCCCTTGTTGCCCAGGCTAGAGTGCAGTGGCGTGATCTTGGCTCACCACAACCTCTGCCTCCCGGGTTCAAGCAATTCTCCTGCCTCAGCCTCCCGATTAGCTGGGATTACAGTCATCTGCCACCACACCTGGCCAATTTTGTATTTTTAGTAGAGACAGGGTTTATCCATGTTGGTCAGGCTGGTCTCAAACTCCCGACCTCAGGTGATCCACCTGCCTCAGCCTCCCAAAGTGCTGGGATTACAGGCGTGAGGCACCGTGCCCGGCCAATTTTTTGATTTTTGTAGAGACAGGGTTTCATCATGTTGTCCAGGTTGGTCTTGAACTCCTGGCCTCAGGAGATCCTTCTGCCTCAGCCTCCTAAAGTGCTGGGATTATAGGTGTCAGCCACCATGCCCAGGCCCTCCGCGCCTTCCTTAGTGGCTGCTGCAGAAAGAGAGGGACAAGCTCTCATCCAAGGTCTCCTCGTGAACCGCTGCCCGGGCCCCCACTGTCCAGGCCCCCACTGCAGGCTTCTGGCCCAGGTACCCTGGAGACCCCTAGGGCAGGGCTGTGGCTTTTCCCCACACCCCAGGTTGTGCTTATAGCCCAGTGAGTTGTTGGATGGGAGCCTGGCTCCTGTCCCTCAGCCTTCTGGGGAGCTTTTGGTTTGGGTTTTCATTTTCTGATGAGGAGGCTGAGAAATGACTTCTGAAGTCGGGACTTTCCCTCAGGTCTGACTCTGCAGCCTGTGGGTCCCACCTGCACCGGCGGGAGAGAAGGAAGAGCCACCTCGGGGGCGGGTGTGGACAGGCCTACCCTGAAGAGGGAAAAGGCCTCGGACCAGAAGATGGAGTGGGATCACTTCCTTCCCCCACTGAGGGCGAAGCCTCTGGCGGGCATCCCTTCCTGCTCCCTCCGTGTGCTGGTGGACAGGGGAGGCACCACGATGAGGCTCTGTGGCCTGATAGGTGCTGGGCACACAGGACCAGAAACCACTGGTTTCATCTCCCCACGCCCCCCTTCCCACAGCCCTGGGGAGCCCAGCTGTCTTGGAGGGGATGGGAGGCCCGACTCTGCCAGCTGTGGCCGTTCTCTGAAGAAGGCGCGGCCTTTGAACTCAGACCAGTCTCCAGCACAGGCTGGAGAGGGGAGGGGGCGTGCAGGAGGAATGACCCAGGCGGCTCAAAGCGGGTTCCCTCTTTCCTCTCAGGAATCTCCTGGGGGGACCTGCAGGATGACCTATTTCTACATGATTATACCCTGAGGACAGAGTCCCCTCATGCCAGGGACAAGGGAAGGGTTATTTCAGGGCAAGTTGCCCTAAATTCTAAGCAGAAACAGAGTTTAGGATAATACAAGTGAGTTTCTGTCGCTGAGGACAGGGACTGTGAAGGGCGAAGGGCCACCCCCCACCCCACCCTGGGCTGTGCTCACCCGGGTGCAGCTCCGCCATCAGCAGACCTTAGAGGCACCAGGAATCCACACTGGGGTCCAGGAAGGCACGCTTCTCCTCGGTGCGTGGGTCACCACCAAGACTCCCGTGGAAACCGGCCTGGGAACACCTCAGACCTTGTTCTCCGACCGGTCACTGCCCAGGCCTCTGCAGCCATCTGCTGACCTAGCGTCATTGTGGCCACTTCTGCTCCAGGAAGCGTTCCTTCCTTGCTCCGAGGACACGAGATGTTCATGGCTGTCCTGGAGAAAGCGGCCAGCAGGGGCAAGGCAGGTACAGACCCCACACTCAGAGGCAGGGCGTGGCAGGGTCCCTGGTGACACAGCAGGGACAGTGAAGTCCAAAGGGGGCGGCATGCCCCAGAGAGATGGGCACCAGCATTGTCATACCCGCCCCCCAACCCCCAGAGACCCCACGCCACCCCACCAAATCTTTCACTGGCAAAGGAGGGGCTGCAGCCTGTCTCCATCCTTATTTTCTGGTTGGGAGCAGCAGAAAAGGGTTTGGGCAGGAGACATGGCGTAGACCGTTCACAGCTGCCCTGCTGTCTTCGGCCATCCAAAGCTGCATCCGGCGACTGCACAAGCTCTGCCATGAAGCCACTGGAGGTGGCAGCCACCTTCCTGTTTGTTCTGAGGAGAGGGTACATCCGATGGCTTTGGACCAGCCTGAGGGGTGTCAGGTTTCTTTTTTTCTGAGACGGAGTCTCACTCTTTCACCCAGGCCGGAGTGCAGTGGCGCCATCTCGGCTCACTGCAAGCTCCGCCTCCTGCGTTCACGCCATTCTCCTGCCTCAGCCTCCCGAGTAGCTGTGACTACAGGCGCCCGCCACCGCGCCCAGCTAATTTTTTGTATTTTTAGTAGAGACAGGATTTCACTGTGTTAGCCAGGATGGTCTCGATCTCCTGACCTCGTGATCCGCCCACCTCGGCCTCCCAAAGTGCTGGGATTACAGGCGTGAGCCACCACACCCGGCCAAGGAGGGTCAGTTTTCGTATAAAGTCCTGGGCAGGTGGAACTGACTATGTAATTACAGTTGTATGAGTTGGAATTTTGGGGGCGGAAGTGATGCATTTAAAAGCTGCTTGAGCCAGGCACGGTGACCACGCCTGTAATCCCAGCACTTTGGGAGGCCGAGGCGGGTGGATCACCTGAGGGGTCAGGAGTTCGAGACCAGCCTGGCCAAGATGGTCTCTACTAAAAATAAAAAAACTACCCAGGCATGGTGGTGCGTGCCTGTAATCCTAGCTACTTGGGAGCCTGAGGCAGAAGAATCGCTTGAACCCAAGAGGCGGAGGTTGCAGTGAGCCGAGATCACGCCACTGCACTCCAGCCTGGGAGACAGAGCGAGACTCTGTCTCCAAAAAACAAACAAACAACTGCTTGAGGGGAAAGTATGCTCTAGAATCCCTTTTGGTCCCGACGGGCGACAGAATCGCAGAGAGGCTGAAGGGAAGCCATGGGGACAGGTGTACAGCCCCTTCCCAGACACACTGCAGGCAAGGCCCACCTAGCTCTGCAGGCGCCCAGGACAGACATGCCGTGGGTCCTTCTAGGTTCTCTGACCTCTGGCATAGGTCAGGGCTTCAAGTCCCTCCATGACAAGAGGCACATGGGAGCCAAACCCCACGCTCACGATGTCTGTCCCCTGGATGTCCTTAGATCTTGCAGGGGTTTTGCAAACAGGCTGGACATGCCTGTCTAGAGCCGACTCTCCCCTGCCCCATCTCCAATCCCGATTTCAGATCATTTAGCATTTACTTGTCTCCAAGGCCCCCCCTTGCCACTGCACACACTCCCTGGCTCCAAGTGCCCGGGGAGCTCCACCAGCCCGTGCTCTGCACTGCACAAGCCGAGCCTGGCCAAGGCCTGTGGGTGTCCCAGGCATCCCGGGTGCGGAATCTACTGCCTGCTGCGTGGGCAGAGGAGCACAAGCTGGCACAGCCCTGGGGCTTGCTCCCCTGGCACAGAGCAGGTCATCTGCTTACGCGCCCTGCCCTACATGACAATCCTTCTGGAAGACAGCTCGAGGTCTTTGTGGGCCCCAAACATGAAAACCAGCTCCTAGGGAGTCGGGCTGGGTCCCTCCCACCACATGCGTACTCCCCAGGAGAGCTCTGCAGCTGCCATGTTCCCCGTCTCCCGCCTCTCCGGCCGGGTCTGAACACCTTGGGCTTGCTCGCCTTTGCTCATCTGGCTTTTCCGGCAACATGGTCCCATCCCACTTCCCGGAGACACGTGCGCTCCTGTGTGTCTAATGACCTCCCACTGGTCTGAGGAGCTGCAGCCAGAGCCCTGGCTTTGGGTGTGTTGCTCTGGTGGACGCAGTCCTGCTGAGGCCGGTCAGGAGCCGATCCTCCTCGCGTGCCCTTACTGGGGGGATGATGTCGGTCACCATGCCGTGCGCTGTCAGTGTTGCACAAGAGCAGCACTGTCACAGCAGTGTGGAGGGACACGGCGGGGCACGCACCTCAGAGATGCTAAGGGATGAACTGCACTGCACCCGCAAAGGAGGCCCAGTCTAGCAAAAAGGGGTGTTTTTGTTTTTTTGAGATAGAATTTCACTGTGTTGCCCAAGCTGGAGTGCAGTGGCACAATCATGGCTCACTGCAGCCTCAACCTCCCGGGCTCAAGGGATCCTCCCACCTCAGCCTCTCAAGTAGATGGGACTACAGGTGCACGCCACCACACCTGGTGGATTTTTTGTTTTTGAGACAGGATCTTGCTCTGTCACCCAGGCTGAAGTGCAGCGGCACAATCTTGGCTCACTGCAAACTCCGCCCCCCGGGTTCAAGTAATCCTCCCACCTCGGTCTCCCAAGAAGCTGGGACCATAGGCGTGCACCATTATGCCCAGCTATTTTATATATATATATATATAATTTTTATTTGTTTATTTTTGAGATGGTCTATCGTTCTGGCGAATTTTTGTATTTTCAGTAGAGATGGGGTTTCACCATGTTGGCCAGGCTGGTCTCAAACTCCTGACTTCAGGTGATTTGTCCACCTCTGCTCCCAAAATGCTGGGATTACAGGCATGAGCCACCATGCCCAGCCATATATATATATTTTTAGTAGAGATGGGGTCTCACCATGTTGCCCGAGCTGGTCTTGAACTCCTGAGCTCAAGTGATCCTCCCACCTCGGCCTCCCAAAGTGCTGGGACTACAGGCGTGAGCTACAGTTTCCGGCCAATTAAAAAAAAAATTTTTTTTTTTTTTTTTTTTTTTTTTTTTTTTTTAGAAATGGGGTCTTGCTACATTGCCTAGGCTGGTCTTGAACTCCTAGGCTCAAGTGATCCTCTGCCTTGGCCTCCCAAAGTGTGAGGCTTTCAGGTGTGAACCACTGCACCCAGACGAAAAGGGTTTAAGAAGTGGCAGGAGGCTGGGCGCAGTGGCTCACGCCTGTAATCCCAACACTTTGGGAGGCCAAGGCGGGTGGATCACGAGGTCGGGAGATTGAAACCATCCTGGCTAACATGGTGAAACCCCGACTCTACTAAAAATACAAAAAATTAGCTGGGCGTGGTGGCGGACGCCTGTAGTCCCAGCTACTCGGGAGGCTGAGGCAGGAGAATGGCTTGAACCCGGGAGGTGGAGCTTGCAGTGAGCCAAGATTGGGCCACTGTACTCCAGCCTGGGGGACAGAGCAAGACTCCATCTCAAAAAAAAAGAAAAGAAAGAAGTGACAGGAAAAGAGGAATGATGGGGAGGAGGAGCCACTAGGAGCTTATGAAAGGTTCCAAGGGGAGAGGAAGCAAAGGCCACTACCACACCCCCTCCCCTCCAGGCTGGCACAGGCAGGGCCCAGGACAGATGCAGGTCTTGGATGCCCCTGGGTCTGCCGGGACAGTAGCCACTTGCTCAGCACCTGTCACGGCCTCAGCTCAGGATGTACGCTGATCGTCTTGATGACCATCCCCGCCTTACAGGCTATAACACAGAAGGGCATGGAGGCTAAGAACCTTCTTGGCCTGGGCCACACAGGTCCAAAGGAGTGAGTTTTGGGTTTTCATCTAGAGGCCTCCAGACCCCCAAATCCAAGCCTCCCCCTATAGCACACTGTCCCACAGAAACACACTTCTGCTCCCCATCTGTGATCGATGGAATGGGCCAATTCAGACAGTAGAGGCATGCTGGGATCTGGCTGGGTTCAAGCAGAGGCTGCGCCAGCAGCTGTGAAGTGAGGTCGCACATGTGACAGTCGTTTGGACAGCATGACCTTGCTGGCATTTCCCATCCCTGCATCCTAAGACTTCGGAGCGGCTCCACCTGGCAAGTGCTGTGAGGCTGGGACCAACTGCAGGGCAGCAGCTGAAGCCATGTGGAGCCCTCCTTGGCCTTGTCCTCTGGTGCCTGCCCCTGTGACGGCCTGTCCATCACCTGTCCGTGTACACCTGCTGGTGTCCGTGCACGTGTGTGTCTATGTGTGCATGTGTATGTGCATGTGCACCCTCACAGGCCCCCTGGCCACACGTGGGACGATCAAGGCTCATGTCCAGGGTACCTGCGGTTGCACTTGTTCCTGCCCAGCCCAGGCGCAGGCCGCCTGCAGTGGAAGAGCTCACATCCAACAGCAAAGCAAAGCTCAGGCCACATTGCTGGCTTGCTAAGACGGGACTGTTTGATTTCTTCATCAAGTTTCTTAGCCCTGGGGGGGCACTTTCTTCAAGAAGGGCTTTTATCTCCATGAACCCTGCTGCTGTGTGAGCCACCTGGACAGTTCCGGGTTCTCAGGCATTATGCTCAGAAGAGACGTGAAGGCCAGGTGCAGTGGCTCACGCCTGTATTCCAAGCACCTGGGGAGGCCGAGGCAGGTGGATCACCTGAGGTCGGGAGTTCGAGACCAGCCTGACCAACATGGAGAAAACCCGTCTCTACTAAAACTACATAATTAGCCGGGCATGGTGGCAGGTGCCTGTAATCCCAGCTACTCCAGAGGCTGAGGCAGGAGAATCGCTTGAACCCAGGAAGCAGAGGTTGCAGTGATCCAAGATCGCACCATTGCACTCCACAACCTGGGTGACAGAGCGAAACTCTGTCTCAAAAACAAACAAGAAGAGACATGAAGAGGATGGTTTCCCAAGCCCACTTCCTGACGCTGCCCCTTACTCTTCAGGTGTGCCCGTGTGTGTGCGTGTGTGCATGCGTATGGCTATGAAGGTCCCCATACACACGCTGTGTGCATGCATGCACATGTGTACACACTCACATGTCCCAGAACGTCAGGTGGCAGGGACTGACTCCTACGTACTGAACTTCTGGGTGAAGCGGAGGTGGGATCTGGGCCAATAAAGGCAGGCAATGGGCCTCATGGTTAACCTTGGCCCCTCTGCTGAGTGAGCGGGATGCCTGTGATGCTTGGGGTGATGAAGTCCGAAGGGGTCTGCATGGCTGCCCCCCAGTGCCCGTGAGCACTTGTGTTCAAACAGGCGAAGTGGGGTTCAGGCAAGTCAGTCCCTCTTGTTAGAGGGCAAGGCCTGACCCACCCATGACATCCCCATACCAAGTGGCACCAGGCACTTCACTTTCATCTCCCGAGAAAACAACAGAACATCATGCAAAATTCTGGGTGCTCTGAATTCAGGATATATTTTAAAAAATAAATGGCATCTGGACAGGGGACTTTGAGCCAGGCCTTCCCAGCTTCTCAGGAGCTGGGCTAAGCACCAGCATGGACCTGTCACCCTCACCGATGCCACTGGGGAAGGAGGCAGCCCTGGAGCACACAGCATGTCACCAAGGTTGCCAGGGCCATTCCCAGGAGCATGTGGACACCCAGACTCTTCAGCTTAGCTTATTGTTAGAAGACATGAAACGAGAACCCGGAATTTCTTTTGGTTCTAACAAGAGTTTTTGTTTTGCTTTTTAATAAAGAAGAGAAAGGGGTTCCTTGGTTTTCTCCACAGATGAATGTTTCTACAAAAAAAGAGTTGTTTTGGATGTATACATGCCACTTAGGAAAAGCTTTTGTCCTTGATGGCTTTTAAAACCCTTTTTTGGACATCATCGGGTCATTTGGCATGTTTTTGTGGACTGGCTGATTTTCCCGTGTTTTTTCAGGTGACCTCTCTCCTTTTCAATTTCCCCTTCCAGAAAGCAACTCGTAGGGAATAGAGGGCCTTGAAAAGTGCTGTCGGCAGGATGGCCTCTGAGGAAACAGAGCCCGTGGGAGTGGGCTTTGCAGGTGGGTGGCCCCAGGGGACAGGAGTGCCTGGTGGCCCTGGTTTCCCCCTTGGAGACATCTATGCAGACTGGAAATGAAGAAACAGAAGGAGGCACAGAGTCACTTTCTCTTATATTGTGGATCTTTTATCCCTGTCTTTCACAGCAGCAATTTTAATAAACAGATGCCTGCAGCATTTCACCACTACACAAGAGCTACTCGCGCTTGGGCAGGTGCACGCCTGCCTGTGTACACAGCTCCTCGCGCAGCACGGCAAACGCAGCCAGGCCTCCGGGACACAGGCCTCTGAAGTGTAAGTTAGCAGCCCTCACCCCGACAAGTTTCTAAAGACCAAAAATACCTCTATCCTCCACTACATAAAGCTTGTGAATAGCAAAACTTGTAAAAATGAAGTGTACAAAAGGAAACATCCATATAATACATTTGCACCCTGTATACAATGGGTCCCTTTGAAACTGGCCAACAGTCAGCGATGGCGGATTTTCAATCATAGAAAAAGAAGCCAGTGGCTGTCATGTGCACTCAGGTCAATGGTTTGTGTGGGTTCTCCAGAGAGAGAGATTTTCATTTAGTTACAGTACTTGCTGGCGATCTTGGTGATTAAGAGGCCAGTTGAATTTCCTGGCATTTAGGCAAGTAACATTTGATTGTCACAACGTACAATTCTGAGACAATAAATACAAGTAGATCAGATGCATTTCTTCATTGTATCAAGTAACTCCAGTTTAATTTAATACAATTTAGTGCATTTCAGTATCTCATTCACAGTTCGACTTCTGTCCAAATACTTGTGCAACAAAAAGTTAAGAAATGGAGAAGAACTCCAGGTGACATTGTCATTACACAGCTTCAAATTCTAAGACAACTCAATGATCTTTGAAAAGCGTACGCTGCTGCCTGGGCCAACGACACCAATGTCCCTGGTAACCTCCTGGGCTCCCTAAAAGTGTTCCTGTCATTCTATTTCCCGAGCAGTTTGTAAGAATGCCACCATTATCCCTGAATTAACAAGCAGCGAGTGTTCATGATAAAACTTAATTCATGTGTCCACCCTACTCGAGCAGATCAGTGTGACATCTTTTACGCCAAAATTATTTTTGCATCCTGGCCCCGATAGGCAGGAATACGGAGCCGGATGTCTGCATCCCCCAGGTCGGCCCCACGGCAGGGGTATGGGGCAGAGCCAGGGCGGAGTCAGGGGTGTGGCCGGCCCCATCCCCCGAGGCCCGAGGGGGCTTGCCTTTGGTTTGGGGACTAGCTCAGTAGAGAAAGGGGCAGGCACACGGCCGGGGACGTGCTGTTTCCAGAAAGAAGGCAGGCAGGCGTTTCGGGCTGGCCGTTTGAACCCTGAGCCTAGGTGCAGTGCAAGGGCTAGAAGCACATCACGCCGTGGGGCACTAGTATTGCACGCCAGGGGCTGCATGCAGCGAGCCACAGGCCAGAGGCCTGCAGCGGGAGTCTACGCATGGGGTTGAACAAGTCAGGTGAAAATCTGCAGGGCTGGAGAGATTATACTTGGCTTGTTGTATAAGTGTCTCAGGTAGAGACAAAGCATGCAGAAGGTTACTTATTCTTCACCCCAAATCTGACCCCAACCGGTAGTCACAACAGGCACGGACAGCCTGGCAACAGCTACTGAACTGCACGTGAATGAAACACACAGCTGGGTCCAACCACGGCTTTTCCTTCCTCAGATCAATGTCAATGCTCAGCAACACCTCAACCAGAAGCCTGAGGAAAGATTCTCATGCCACGGTGCACGAAAGGGGAGTCAGGGGACAGACAGACAAGGCAGAGAGACTCAAAATTGATCGACAGAACGTGCTTTTTTTTTTTTTTAACAAGAAAGTGCTGCTTACATGGTTGTTTTATTTCGTGATTTGTTCAGTGCTCATCTCTTCCACCAGACTCTGTGCTTCCTGAGGACAGGGACCTTAAAGCACCTCACATAGGGTGTGCGTCTGGTACACTGTCGCCGAGTACCAGGCAACCAGTGTCTCACACAGGGGAAGATGATGAAGACAGCAATGGCATCCTTGGGAAGATGGGCAGGAGACCCCATGACACCTGGCACCTGGGCCTAAGCTGGGAGGCCAGTGGCGTCCCCAGGAGACCACGGCCCAGGCTGGGAGCTTGGCCTGCCAGACGCCTGTGGGTGGGCCTGGGTCCTCTCGGCTGGGAGCCTCCAGTGGGGTGCCTGGCTCTGGGTGGGCAACAGGAGCTACAGGCCAGCAACGCCCTTCCTGTCCTCAGCCTGGCTCAAGGACCGGGTGCAGAGGGCATCAGCATGCCAGGCCTAGAATGTGCCTCACCCCGACAGCGGCCAGCACGGACTGTGGGCTACAGAGTTGCTTCAGCTTGAGCACTCAGCCTGAATTTGGACATAACATCAACTGAATTAAGCTCAGAAGTAGGGTGTAAAGGAAAAAGAAAAAAGACTGTTCTGGGATTATGAATTTAATTTAAAAATGTAAAGGAGCTCTCCTCCCCTTTTCCTTCTGGATGAAAAGCAAAATCCACCCTCCTCCAAAAAAAAAAAAAAAAAAAAAATCCAAACATTCATGGTGTAGTTTTTATTGCTCTTAAAGGCTTGGTGTTGAGAAGTGCAAGCTAAGCTGTGAGATGGGAAGGAAACCAGATGAGGTGTGACCCCTGTGCCCGGGCCTCCGTCTCCACTCTAACCTAGGGCTGCCCAGCTCCGCCATGACTCAGTGCAGAAATTTATACATTACATGTTAATTTCAAAGGGAGGGAACTTCTGTGGGAAACAATAACTATTAATTAAATCATAAAAGATCTAAATTTGCATTTTCCAGGTCACATATGTGCATGGTCGCACCCTTCAGCTTTTTTCCTTAAAGATTTTGCAGGTGTTAGGGAGTCAGTGAAGGGCGTGGATCTAAACACACACGGAGACGGATGAGCAGCGTGCGGCATGAGGAAGGTGCCGGAGAATCTCTGGGGTGCTCAGCCAGGGGAGCACGTGCCCTGCTCACAGCACAGCTGCCCGAGTGGGCAGGTGGAGGGATGAGATTTCAGATGGAGGGAAGCACATTTCCAGAACAACAGTGTCTGCAAGTGTGTCTCGCCTGGTTTCGTTGGTCTCATCTGGTTTCGCTGGTCTGCCCCTTCACCCCTGTGAGGAGCCGTGCTCTGAGCAGGTGTGCACAGGTGGCGTCCCGCACACGCCCCGAGAGCACGGCCCTCACAGACCCGGGGCCCGGCAGTGCCTCCTTCACGCAGAACGCTGCCGTCCCCTCCAATCTCCCCAGGACACTTAGGCCTGATGCCTAATTACGTTCTTGGTTTACTTTTCTTCATGCCTCTTTTCTCCATTTGTTTTCCCCTAGAAAACTCAACCTACCTCTATTCAGAACGCTGGTTGCAATATATTAGAGATAACACCCATTTTTGTTTTTTTCCCTTGCTAAAAAGATGAGGGGGGTGTGACTTAGAACAAGCAAGTTGAAAGCCAAAGGCAGGTGGGCTGATGGTACCGCAACCAAGTTGAGCTTTCTACCACTGCCATTGCCCCAGGGGCTCCACCTGGCCACGCCGGGGGAGTGGACATGCTGTAGGGAGAAGCATCCCTCGCTCGGCGTGGGCCAGGGGCTCGCTGCGAGGCCGAAGGAGCCAGCATGACCGGCCGAGCGCTGCCCTCTGCTCTTCCTGGACTCTCAGGGACGTCCAGGAGACAGGGAGCTGGGCGCTCAGGGACGTCCAGGAGACAGGGAGCTGGGCGCTCAGGGACGTCCAGGAGACAGGGAGCTGGGCGCTCAGGGACGTCCAGGAGACAGGGAGCTGGGCGCTCAGGGGTGGCCGGGCCACAGTGACACTGGCCAGGATGGGGGCAGGCCCTCCCCAAGGACACAGTGCGAGGCTGGGAGGTGCCCCACCTCTAGTTTCCAGCAGGAAGTTGAAAACCACCAAGAGATCAACCAGTAAAAATAAAATCTCTAGAAGCCAATGAGCCCAGTGTTAACAGTCTCCAACCACCTTTAAAACACGGGGTTGACAGTGCCCTCGCTTCTTCTGAAGCATCCTAGAGTCCCACAGGCTGCCCTGTCCTCCCTCCTTGGCTCCTAATCTGTGGGATGGGGGGCCACGCGGTAGCCCCGAGGGTCCTCCCTCCCCAGCACCCAGTGTGGAGGGACCAGGGTCTGACAGCCATGAGAGGGACAAAGGAGCTTTAGGTGCATGGAGAATTCTGCATTTCACTGAGTTCTCAGGGGTCCATCCACTTTAAAAACAGATGTACGTATTTACACACAGGGTCAAATAAGAGCTAGGGCAGACAGGGCTCTAGAAAGTAAGGTGGGGCGTTCGCCCTCAGCCAGCCCCAGGACAGGGCAGAGTGAGGGCTCCGACTTCGAGGAATCGACCTGATGTTCGTGCCGGTGTGCTTATCACTACGGGCGCTCTCCACGGGGCCCCCACGGGGAGCCAAGGTGCTGAGCCAAGCGATGCTCCCGGGGGATGGGACCTGGCCGTCCACTCCCAGGAGGACAGCAGAAATTCATTACGAGACAGTTTCAGGGGGGTGCAGAAGAGGTGAAGGGCCAGGTTAAGTTCCCAAAATAACTGATTAAAAAACAAAAAATTTGATCTAAGTTTAAGGAGAGAAAGCAGCCAAAGGCTCCCTCTTGGAAGCGGAGTTCTGCAGAGACGGCGTCTGCGGGAGGCCTCTCCGGCCGGACCCACCTCCCACGGGCGTGCGTGGAGATGCTGGGACCCTGCGCTGTGGCAGGCTGAAGACTTCACCTGGCAGGCCTTCTGAATTCTTTACTCTTGGCTCAAGTTTTGTTAATATTAGTCACCAGTTAATAAGAAAAATAGTTTCTAATTGTCTTTTCCTCCACTCTGTGTGTTACTCTGGTTTTAATTGAGTTAACTGCATACCACCGTCAGGCCACATGTGTTCAGTCACAGCCATTAGTTATTCCTTTTTCTTAAACTCTTGGTTTCCGTAGCTGGAGCCTTTTTCTATCTCAGTTACTCCTATCAGTCTGCGAACTCCAAAGGAAGCTTTCAAGACAGGAGAGAGAGAGAAGAGGTGAGACGGATGACTTTGCCTTTTTGCTGTAAAACGTGTTACTGGGGCTTCCTTCCTCTGCCCCAGACCCTCTCCCTCTGCCCCACACACCCAGTGGCCTCTGCTGTCAATAAGTAGGTGTGGCCTGCGGGGAGACAGCCCTCAGGCCATGGCCTGCTCAGGCAGGGGTGAGGGGCACATCTTCTGACCGGCTGGGTCCGAGGCAGGTGGACATGTGGACCTTGCCCTGCCTGCCCCTCTGGGTCTTTGGCTGGTGGGGGCAGAAGGGCTTCAGGGCGTTCTAACAGCTCGGCCTTGCGAACCCAACAGGTGACAGAGGTGGACGAGCAGGACCCTCAGATGTAACCAGGTCACATCCTGTCCTCTGTGGGTGGCCTCAAGTCATCATGTAGTCCAATGGGAGAGGCTGATGGCAGTCACTGCCTCTCGGGACCCCTCCCCCCAAGGCCCCTGGCAGGGGCGGCAGGAGCAGGGGAGGAGCTGACTCAGCTGCTGGGCCTGGGGAGTCGGCTCACAGGGCGATGCACACGGACTGTGTCTCCACGGACAGAGACCCCTCAATTACCGGGAGTGGGTGGGTGCCCGAGCTCACCACAGAAACAGGCTGGGTGTTTGATGGGCCCCAGGTTAGCTGATGAGTCGTGGTGGGCCTGGCATTGTGCCTGGGGTGGGCACACAGCAGGGAAGTCGCTGGGGGTCAACGGGGAGGAGCTGAATGATGATGTCCTGCTTAAACCTCCCGAATGGCCATGCCAGCCTGACCCCTAAGAGCCCAAAAGCAGACAGGGGGGCTGGGGACCCTCTCAGGGACCCTCTCGTCGGCATCCTCAAGGGCGCCAGCCAGTGGGGCTGTAGTGGGGATGGCGCCAGGTGGCGGCCGTTCGGCTCTCTGAGGAGGCAACCCTCAGCTCAGTGCAAGAATCCAGGCTCTGAGGCCCGCAGGCCGTGGGGGGATCCTGGCTCCAGGGTCCATAACAGCCAGGCCCCTGCCTCCCACAGCCACCGTGATGAGTCACCGGGTCCCGGACCCTGTGGCCGATACTGTGAGGCCCATCAGAGTGTGGGCTGTTAGTGACAGTGTCCATTACCTGCTCCCACAAACCCCAAGAAAGTCAGGATCAGGAGAGGTGATCCGCTGGCAAAGACGCCCAAGACAAAACTGAAGAGGGGAGACAGGAGAATGGTGGCCCAGGACAGGAAGTTCAGGAGGGTCCACGGCCTCCGGGCAGGCTTAAACTGCTCCCCTGGAAACACGCCCTTCTGATTATATATCTCCTGGAGCGCGTCCTAGAAGAGTCGACAGAGAAAAAGGAAGCATGAGCCTTTTTACAAGCTATTATTTCAATGCAGGAGATTGTTGGCAATGAAAAACGACTCAACCTAAAAAAAGCGCCACATCAATTAAGAGGACAAATCACAGAAGCTGCAGGTGGGAGCGAAGCTGTTTTTGGAGAATCTCTGGTGGCATCAAGAGCTCGCAAGCAGATCAACCCTTTGACCGAGGAAGTCTCCCAGGAAAATAATCGGTCAAGAGAGCAACGCTGTGAATACCAACATCTGCCTGCCCAGCACTGCCCAGGCCACCCGCCACGCCCCGCCCCTCCCACGAGCCAGAGGCAGCGGGGGTGGCAGGTGTGGCCTGTGTGAGTCCCGCGGCCTGGATGCAAATCCCTGCAAAGCGCACTCTCAGCTGCACGGCCCACGGAAAGTTCCTTAACCTCGCCTACCTCGGTTTCCTGGCCTGGCGAAGGAGGCTAATGAGGAGCTGGGAGGAGAGAGGAGCCTGGCCAGGGCCACCTGCAGAGGGTTCTGTCTCTGGTGGGAACATCAAGGGCACAGGCTGGCAGGAAATCAATCACCACGCCTGATAGAGCAGACACTCCGCAGCCACTGCCCATGGGCGGGGCAGCCCGTGGGACTCTAGGATGCTTGGGAATTAGTGAAGGGCACCATCAACCCTCTCTCTCTTTTTTTTTTTTTTTCTTTTTGAGATGGAGTCTCACTCTGTCGCCCAGGCTGGGGTGCAGTGGTATGATCTCGGTTCACTGCAACCTCTGTCTCCCGGGTTCAAGCAATTCTCCTGCCTCAGCCTCCTGAGTAGCTAGGATTACAGGTGCCCACTACCGCGCTAAATTTTGTATTTTTAGTGGAGACAGGGTTTCACCATGTTGGCCAGGCTTGTCTCGGACTCCTGACCTCGTGATCCAACCACTTCGGCCTCCCAAAGTGCTGGGATTACAGGCGTGAGCCACCACACCTGGCCGACCCGCTGTCTTTTAAAGGTGGTTGGAGACTGTTAACACTGAGCTCACTGGCTTCAAGAGATTTTATTTTTTCTAGTTGATCTCTTCATGGTTCTCAGCTTCCTGCTGGAAACTGGGCTTGGGGTGCCCCCTGCCAGCCGCACACTGTGTCCCTGCAAAGGCAGGTGTCATCGTGTCCTGGCCACCCCTGAGCACCCAGCTCCCTGCCTCTGGAATGTCTCCGAGTGTCCTGGCACACACATTTTGGCTGTGTGCTTCTTGAACTATGTTGTTCGTATAAATTCAAACTTCAAGCCTGTTGGAGGGCAGGCCTGTAATTATGAATTCCTAGGCAGACTTTCTTGAGCCCAAGAGGAGAAAGGCAAGTTTCAAGGCCATTTCTCTGTGCTGGGAGGTAATTTTCTTTTCCAGTTTAACCTTCTTGAGGGTCCAATCCTTAGAGGGTCCCAGCATCATGTGGGGTTTTCGGTTCTAATGTCCCACCTTGAATGAGGGGAAATCTTTATTTTCTGTTTCCATCACAGCTCAAGACTTCGGGGGTGGGGCAGGCAGAAAGCACCAGCTGGGCATGGTGCTGCTGGCTCCCAGGCCCAGGACTGTGTTTCAGCCCCACCTCCCTTTCCAGTCCTGGAGATTTCCGTTTTTTTTTTTTTTTTTTTTGAGACGGAGTCTCACTCTGTTGCCCAGGCTGCAGTGCAATGTGGCGATCCCGGCTCCTGCAACCCCCACCTTCTGGGTTCAAGCGATTCTCCTGCCTCAGCCTCCCAAGTTACAGGGATTACAGGCACGCGCCACCAAGCCCAGCTAATTTTTGTATTTTTAGTGGAGATGGGGTTTCACCCATGTTGGTCAGGCTGGTCTTGAACTCCTGACCTCAGGTGATCTGCCCACCTCGGCCTCCCAAAGTGCTGGGATTACAGGCATGAGTCACAGCACCTGGCCAATTTCCCTTATTTTCTTGAGAGCACATCAACGCATTTACGATGATATTTTTTACACCCTGGGAGGATTTCCTGGTTATCTCCTCTCCCACAAGGCCGACAGTGGAAATCGAATGTCCCATGCATTTGTGTGTATAAAACAAAGAGAAAGTAGTTGTTGGGCTGAGTAAGCCGTGGGGGAAAGAAATACGAACTGAGTGTGGTGTTCAAAACAATGCTCTAACATCCCTAATTTGTTTCTATTATACAAGGAGACTAGTGACCATCTATGTCTGTTACATACCTGTAATTTCTTTTAAGAAAATGAAACAAATGTGACCAAGTATTACCAGCCATAGTCATACAGGCATCTTGTTACCCTTCATACTTGTCTGTAGCTTGTTAATTTCTCAAACATTAAGAAAAAGGTGTGGTGGCTCATGCCTGTAATCCCAGCACTTTGGGAGGCCGAGACCGGAAGATTGCTTGAGCCCAGGAGTTCAATACCAGCCTGGAAACATAGTGGGACCTCATTTCTACAAAAATAAATTTTTTGAATCATTAGCTGAACATGGTGGCTCACGCCTGTAGCTCCAGCTACCCAGGAGGCTGAGGCAGGAGGATCGCTTGAGCCCAGGAGGTCAAGGCAGCAGTGAGCCAGGATCGCACCACTGCACTCCAGCCTGGGTGACAAAGTGAGACTCTGTCTCAGAAAACAAAACAAAACAAAAACAAAAGCAAAAAACAAACAACAACAACAAAAAAAAAAAAACGAAGAAATGAAAGAAGGATCAGGAGTATTTGGGACCTGGGTGGCACTCCTGTCTCCCACGGAGCTCCCACGTGTCACCTGCCTGCTCGCCAGCACCCCTTCCACAGCCTCTTCAGGAGACCAGGACCCTGAGCGGGAGCAGAGCCTGCTTACCTTCTCCTGGTACAGTTTATGAAGCCACTGAGCTGCTTCCTTTTCATCCAGCGGGATGTCTTCCAGAGGAAATCTCCTGTTTTATGAAAAAGACTCAAGGTAGGGTGAATCCTCACATGACCTCACACTAAAAAGAGGGCACAGGGGAACATGTCGTGTGCCAGGGTGGCCTGTGGGCCCCACTCGTTCTATCACATCTCACTCTCGATTTCTTTTTTTTTTTTTTGAGATGGAGTCTCGCTCTGTTGCCAGGCTGCAGAGCACTGGTGCAATCTCTGCTCACTGCAACCTCTGCCTCCTGGGTTCAAGTGATTCTCCTGCCTCAGCCTCCCGAGCAGCTGGGACTACAGGCATGCGCCACCACGCCCAGCTAATTTTTTTCTTTGCATTTTATTTTGGTAGAGACTGGGTTTCACCATGTTGACCAGGATGGTCTCAATCTCTTGACCTCGTGATCCACCCGCCTCGGCCTCCCAAAGTGCTGGCATTACAGGCGTGAGCCACTGCGCCCGGCCTCTCACTCTCAATTTCTAAAAACAAACATTAAGTGATCTTCTCCTCAGGCATTTGCCCTGAGTACACAGTCAGCCTGGCGTGGCGGTGAGAGGCCAGGATGTGGCTTTCTGTGCAGGGTGGCGGCAGCGTTAACCCCAGGGTGCCCACGAGTGATTTAACCGGGCAGGCCATGCCCCTGGCCCATGAGCAGGGTGGTCATGTATGAGCTCCCGAGAGTTCTGGTCTTTCTTAATATGTTCATTCTTTAGAGACAGTCATGACTGAGAGTGTCTTTCATTAGGCAAAGAAGATTATTTCACAAATGAAATCCACTTGCTTCAAATATGAAAAGTATTAAAAATGTAGGCATTTTAATCTCCATTATGAAATAGCTGATTTCAGTTTGGACACTAATTTATTTACATAACTAATCTACCAAGTGGATTAGCAGCCCACAAGTTGACATGTCTACTTGGTAAGATAAGCAGGGCAATTACCTGACAAATCGAATTGGAAAATTTTAAATAAGTAACATGTTACATCTCTTATTTTAAAAGTCAGTTGGAATTTGAGTAAGTACACGGGGTAAGCCACTCACATATGACATATTAAAATCTTTTAAATACTTTTAAAATTTAATAAGAACACCAAGTTTGCCAGCTAGGATGACAGCAGTGATTCTAAGGCAGCAGCGATACTGTGTGTACGGGAGCTGGGACTCAGGGGCTGCCACGTCCACAGCGCCCGTCACTGAGCCACACAGCAAGACATCAGGTAGGCGTGACCTGTTTTCACTGGTGCCCAGTTCTCCCTTCCCTCTGGGCAGTTAAGAAAAACACATATCTGAACAAGATGGCTACTATTCAAAACAGGCTATTCAGGCTATTAATTTACATAAACAGGCTGTCTATATAAATTAAACAATAAAATTAAAAACACACTGATATAAGAACAAAATTTGGCTCATGTGTCTGAAGAGTTTTCTTAGAACATGAATGTACTCTTTCATTCAAAACAATTATGAAAGTTATACGAAATTCAGAAAATCTTGCCTTACAGTCAAACTGATTAAAATTAAATTCATTTTCGGCCGGGCATGGTGGCTCATGCCTGTAATCCCAGCACTTCGGGAAGCCGAGGCAGGCAGACCATGAGGTCAGGAGTTCAAGACCAGCCTGACCAACATGGTGAAACCCCATCTCTACTAAGACTACAAAAATTAGCCAGACGTGGTGGCATGTGCCCGTAATCCCAGCTATTCGAGAGGCTGAGGCAGGAGAATTGCTTGAACCAGGAGGCGGAGGTTGCAGTGAGATGAAATCGCACCACTGCACTCCAGCCTGGGTGACAGAGCGAGACTCCGTTTCAAAAAAAAAAAAAAAAAAATCATTTTCTATAAAATTTTATTGAAAATTAACTTCAACATTAACAAAAATAAAATGTGGTTTTCTCTTAAAAACAAAAACAAAAACAAAAGGAAAAGAAAAACACATATCCCTGCCTCCCACAAGTCGCTTCCGTAAGAGAGCATCTTAACAGCGGGCGCTCAATGCTGCCTCTTCCCTGCGACAGCTGTCGGAGAATCACTTTGCTAAGGAAGGGAGGCTCCATGCCACCAGGCGGGGACAGCTGCGCTGCCCTGAGCACTGTCCGGGCTCATCGTGGACCTTTATGAGGGAGAAGCAAATCGCTGCGTTGTAAGCCAAAAAAAAAAAAAAAAAAAACCAAAATTAAGATACACAGGTAGGAACCTGCTGTCCACGGGCAACCGCAGTGCCTCCCAGCGCCCAGGAGGGGGCGACGACGCACCTCAGAGCGGGAAACACCAGGCTGGAGCTGCGGGGTCCACCAGCGAGGTTTCCACAGCCAGCTCCACGCTCTAGGGTCACGCGCCTCACACTTCTGTCCTAGGAACTGAGGAACTGAAGCTTTGGTGGATGGGGATTCCACCTATGGATCCTCACCCCATCAGAAGTGAAAGCTGAGTCTCGTTACAACACAAGCACATGCCAGCACACGCCACATACCAGCACCCGCCACACACCAGCACCCACCACACACCAGCACACCTCAACACACGCCACATGCCAGCACACACTACACACCAGTGCACACACCGGCACATGCCAGCACACGCAACATGCCAGCACATACACCACACATCACATGCGAGCGCACACAACACACATCAGCAAACGCCAGTACACAACAGCACACAGCACACATGCGGGGTTCACAGGGCTCTGCTGCACGCTGGTGAGCAGAGTAAATAAGAACAGCTTCACACTGGCCCCAGGTTCCACTGGCACGGGGAGGATTTGCCACAGACGCCACAGAGGCTTCTCTGTCTACAGTGAGGGGAGGGGCCTGCCCAGAGGCCCACGCTGGCTGCCTGTGGCCCCTGACACACACAGCCCCACGTGATACACACCACACCACACATATGTAATTTATACACACACCACCCCCGATTCATATACACACACCACACACACCGGTGCACATTTATAATTTATACACACCACCTCCACCACCCCCACATATGATTCATATGCACACACCACACACACATTTATAATTTATACACACACCACCCCACACACATCACATAATTTATACACACACCACACCACACACACACCACCCTCACATATATGATTTATATTCACACACACTACACACACCACACACATATAATTTATACACACACACACCATGACACACTATACCACACATACCCCACACACCAAACCCACCCATTTTGCACACACATGCACATTTATAATTTATACACACATACCACACACAGTTCAGCACACACCACACACAAATATAATTTACACACACCATACCTCACACACCACACACACATCACACACCCATACACATATGTAATTTATACGCACACCACACTATACACACACCACCACACACATCGCCCCACAATAATATATAATTCATACAAATTTTTACACACATACCAAACATATATAATTGATACACACATATATAATTTATATGCACACTATACTGCACATGCCACACCCATATACAACACACACATAATCTACACACAATGCACATACGTACACCACACATGCACATGTAACACACACACCATGCACACATCACATATACCACACACATAATACACACCACACATACACATCCCACATGAACACACACACACCCACACATACCCCACATACAGGTTTTATTGTATGTCTGTTATATACATTATGAAATATATAAACATAAGAATTAAAAATAAGATAAAAAGTAAATATAAGAATTCTATTTTTTTCTGCACTCCAGGGTGTCACCCTGAGCATCTGCCTCCTGGAGCTGACTCAAGCCACCTGAAGGCCCTCGGCCCAGAGGCCAGCCCTGGGGACAGGAGAGCCCTGCAGCTGTCCTGCATACATTGGCCCTGCTTCCCCATGGCCCCGGGCATCGCCACCAAAGCAGGAGGAAGGAGGGCCAGCCCCATGCTGTGGGGAGCCTGGTGCTATGATGGCATGGCTGCAGGCGCGCACGGGGACACTGCTGCTCCTCAAACAGCGAAGCGGTGAGTGACCTGAACAGCTGAAGCCTCACAAGTTCAAAGCGAATATTTATTAAAATATGATCGGGCAAAATAAAGGCAGCGGCAGGCAGGACGGCGGATGAGGAGTCTCTCCGTGGGCAGCTGTGGGGCACCCGAGGCAGAGGCACCGTGCCGCTTGGCGGGTGGCCGGGCTCCTCCATGGCCAGTGCTGACCTTGGGCAGCCACTCTGACCGCCCAGCCTCGGGCCACCACTAACCACCCATGGATGAGAGCAAGACGTGCCTCCAGGGCTCCTCTCGTGAAGATGACTGAGGCCAGCTGTGGCCAGCATCTGGCACAGGGCTACCAGCTGCTATCATCCCCTCTCATGTCCTGTCCCAGCCTGCCATCTGGACCGTCCAGGGCCCCGGTCAGTCACCGCAGCCTCCATGGTCCACAGTGGCTCAGAGCTCCCTCCCAGGGGTTTAGGCACATAAGGGAAAGAACTCTCAGCTCGTGGCCCCACTGACCGTGGGTCGGGAGAAGAACGCCTCCAGCTGTAATCAGCCAGTCCTTGCACTTCAGAAGGGAGTGTTACCTAGCTTATGTTTATGTTCACAAACCCTTCCTGGAAACCTCCTATAGTGCGGCAGAAGAACTGGGTGGTGTAGTTTTGCTTTGTTTAATTTGTACATGCTCAGGCTCTTGAGATTAGAATGTAGAGGGCCTGTGGCCACCGTGGGCAGGCTGGGCTAACCAGGACGCACACTCAGTGGGTGGTGGTTGGATTGCAAATATGGAAACACACATAGTGACGGCTCTGTGCAGCTTTACACATGGCAAGGAGGGCCCTGCCTTTCTGCACACACTTGAATGAAACCAGAGACTGACGAGCTCAACAAGGGCCATTCAGCGCACGGTTTCTTCGTTCTTCCAAGGCCTGCCTGAAATGACGATTTGTGCTGGAATCAAGGTCACAACCCCAGCCTGTGTTTTAAGTCCACAGGATTTCTGGGTGGATTTTCTCCTCTACGTGAGCCAGAGAAGCTTGGAGAGTCCAAGGGCAGCAGTGGCTTGGTGGCGGCACCCACAGCCCTGACTGTGTGGGGGAAGAGACACGCTGCCCTGAGGAAAGCCACTGGTACCCTGCAGAGCAAGTCCCAGGCTCCTCCTAGGGTATAGGCACGCCACTCCCATTTTATTTCACTGGGACAGGACAGGGGCCCCAGAGCGTTGAAGCCCCAACTCTCAAGACGGGGTTTGAAAAAGGCTCTTCGGCCCAATGTGGTGGCTCACGCCTGTAATGCCAGCACTTTGGGAGGCCAAGGCGGGCAGATCACTTGAGGTCAGGAGTTCGAGTCCAGCCTGGACAATATGGTAAAACCCTGTCTCTACTAAAAAAATACGAAATTAGCCAGGCGTGGTGGCTGGCGCCTGTAATCCCAGCTACTCAGGAGGCTGAGACAGGAGAATTGCTTGAACGGGGAGGCGGAGGTTGCAGTGAGCCAAGATTGAGCCACTGCACTCCAGCCTGGGCGACAGGGTGAAACTCTGTCTCCAAGGAAAAAAAAAATCAAACAGGCTCTTCCTTTCCCTTCAACCACTGTCTCCTTCAGACACTGCGGTCCCTCGCGTGCTGCGGCTGCCATCGCCAGGGCCAGCAGAAAGCCACTCCCATCACCAGTGCTGCTTCAGGCCTGGGGCTCTGCAGGGGGTCCCGTCCTGCCCACCAAGAGACCTGCCTGGGTTTCACCCCTCGGTGAGAAGTCAGCACCGTATGCCCCCCAGGTCGTGTGACTGCAGGCCCCAGGAGACTTACAGAGCCCAGTGGGGCTTGTGACCAGGCCCGCGAAGGGACAGAGCATCTTACAGAGGGAACTGCTGGGGCTTCCCAAGGAGGCAGAGGGAGAGGACGGAGGTGGCCCCGAAAGCCAGGTCAACGATTTCCCCAAAGGAATGAAACACACCGTGGGCAATGGTGAGTCTCCCCACGCATCCCCCGTGTCTCCGTGTCCTCTCCGTGGCCTGCATCCTGAGCCCCGGACGAGTCCTGCAGGACCTCTCCTGTGTCTGCTCAGCGGGGCCGGGCTGCAGACAGGCCTTCCGTGTGAGTTCCAGCCCTCGGGGCTGTGGGACGTGGGGCCTGGACCCAGCCACCCTCCTGGCCTCTGCCCAGCGCAAGCTCATGAAGGTATAGGGGGGGCGGCGCAAGAGCCACAGGGTCTGGCCTCACCTCACGCACATGTCCGCCTCGTACTTCTTCCCATAGAGGATCCCCAGCAGGGACGGGTTCTTGTTTCCTCTGAAGTTCAGGGTTACGTCATAGACAGCTGCGACTGTGGGAGGAGACGGGAGGGTGGGTGACTCGGCCCAGGCGGCTGCATGGCCACTGCCAGAGGGAAAAGCAAGTTCCACCTGGGACCCGGCCCCGTCCTGGGGAGAATGCGTGAGGGGTCTGGCCCCGTCCTGGGGAGAACACACCAGGACCTCTTCTCCGAGTTTTCTTTCCCCCTCTTTCCCCGTTCTCCTCTGTTGGCGAGGGCATTTAGTGGCTGACATTTCCCATGGGTACTGACGCTGTGAGTGTGACCCTGCTGTCTGGCTGTTTTCTGTTCTTTGTCCCTTTCTTTTATTTCGACTCCTTTTGGATTAATAAGATATGATAATGATTATTTTCCCTTCATAAGGTTTTGCATTATGTATTCTTTATTAGTTGTTTCTCATTAATTAGCATTTTATCACCTCAAAACCTGACGCGGGAACCTCGGGGCGCCAACTCCCTCACTTGATTCCTTCCGTGGGAACCTTGCGGCGCCGACCCCCTCACTTGATTCCTTTTGCACTTTTGCTCTTCTGTGTTTCACATGGAATGCACTCTTTTTTTTTTTTTTTTTTTTTTTTTTTTAAGAAATCACTGTTTTCCGTGAGCATAGCGGTGGCCCCGGCTTGGGCGGTCTGGGGCTTACCTGTCCCCCGGAGGCACCTGACCGCGGTGGTGAAGCCCTTGGTCCGCGGCAGCAGGTGGTACTTGAGGACGGGAAGCCCCTTAGCAGCCGCCACCTCCATGCTGACACGGTGCTTGGTCTCCGTGAAGCGTGTCCCCTCGCAGTACAGGAGAAACTAGGATCAACGCGGAGACAGGGTCACTCCACAGAGCAGCTGGGGTGGATGCGTGTCCAGGCCAGGCCTGCCTCTCTGATAGGCAGCAAAGGCTGTGGCTGAATTTGTGGAAATCTTGGAACCACTTTAGCGAGCAGCATGGGTTATGACTGAAAGGTGCTTTTATTCTAGGGCCACAGTCTGCACTCCAGTCACACACGTTCACTCACACAAGAGAGCTCTCCAGGGAACTTTCCAGAAAGAAGTGAAACATGAAGGTATGTTGGGGCAGCAGCCTCTGATCGGTGTGAAAACAGAGAGGGTTTCATCCACTTGCCACGGCATGAGTTAGAAATGTTAACAGCGGGCCAGGCACGGTGGCTCACCCTGTAATCCGAGGACTTTAGGAGGCCGAGGCGGGTGGATCATGAGGTCAGGAGTTCGAGACCAGCCTGGCCAACATGGTGAAACCCCATCGCTACTGAAAATACAAAATTAGCCAGTCGTGGTGGTGTGTGCCTGTAATCCCAGCAACTTGGGGGCTGAGAGAGGAAAACTGCTGGAACCCGGGAGGCAGAGGTTGCAGTGAGCTGAGATCACGCCACTGCAGTCTAGCCTGGGCGACAGACTAAGACGCTGTCTCAAAACAAAAAAAAAAAAGAAATGCTAACAGCAGGCTGGCAAGGTGGCTCATGCCTATAATCCCAGCACTTTGGGAGATCAAGGTGGGCAGATCACCTGAGGTCAGGAGTTTGAGACCAGCCTGGCCAACACGGTGAAACCCCATCTCTACTAAAAATATAAAAAATTAACCAGGTGTGGTGGCAGGCACCTGTAATGTCAGCTACTTGGGAGCCTGAAGCAGGAGAATCGCTTAAACCTGGGAGGTGGTGGTTGCAGTGACTGGAGATCGCGCCACTGCACTCCAGCCTGGGCGACAGAGCGAGACTCCGTTTCAAACACACACACACAAACACAAAATGAACAAAAAAAAAACCAAAAACAAAAAAACAGAAATGCTAACAGCACAGGCAGCCCATTTTCCAAGACGGACCAGGAAGAAGGGACAGAAAAAGGAATGGGGACACACACTGAGCAGGGCGGGCAGAGCCAGGGCTCACTGGGGGCACCCTGCCCTGCCCCCACCCCCGCCAGGTCCCCTTAGGATGGCCTGGTCAGAGCTGGGATTGCGTTGAGTAGCAGGCAGGTGGCCCAAGAGAAGCTCGGATGGGGGAGCCATGGCCCCACGGAAACAGCACCCCGTGTGCAGAGGCTCTCGTGGGGTTTCCCAGCCTGGGATGTGGGCAGCGGTGCGTCAGGAGTTGGCGTGCAGGGTGTCAGGCTGCTCCGCGCACTCACCCACATGTACTCGGGGTAGTCGGACAGGCGCCTCAGTCCTTCCACCACGGTGTCCCGGTCCTCCTCCCACTTCCGCTTGCAGAACACGATCTCCAGAAAGTACCACGTCCAGCCGATGAGGGGCACGTAGAGCAGCTCCTTCTTAGCGAGGACTTTGGAGCTCTGGAGGGAGGAGAAGGAGGGGCACCTGGCACTTCAGTGTCGGACAGAGGCCAGGGGCTTGGCCAGGCTCCCGCTGCACCCAGCTCCTGTGTGCTGTCGCTCTAGGAGTCACGGCTTTGTGGCTCAGGGGGTCTGTTGTGAAGGAGGACCCGACTTCTGAGGGTGAGTGGTTCGCCCCAGAAATGAGGAAACTGAGGCTCAGGCTTGGCTGGGAGGGCCCTCGGGGAGGGTGGGTGGGCCGGATGCAGAGGCTGCCAGGCTTCCTGGGGGTGGCCTGGGGTGCTGCCTCACACAGGGGCTTTGACTGCAATGAAATTCCCCTGCCAGCATCGGGGAGTAGCTTAGGTTTCATCCGAGGCAGCTTAGCTAACGGAAGTGGTTCTGCAGGGATGCAGGTGGGGTCATCTCAAAGGCAAAGGCCATGATGAGAAAGGAGGGCACAGCTCAGAGACAGCTGAGGCCCTGCAGGCCAGGGCCCCTCAACCAGCCAGGCACCACTGCCCAGCTCAAAGAGATGCCCTAGGAGAAACACCCAGGGACTCGGACCCCAGGGGCCTCCCTGGCACCTCCTCAGGGACTCCCCTGCTCCCCTAGCCCTTTCCCTGGGAAACCCAAGGCTCCCCCAGCTCCTCTGCTGGGACCCCCACTGCTCCACCCAGTACCTCCCCCACCCCAGGGCCCTCTTGCTCACCCCAGCACCCGCCTACTCCCCCAGATCCTCCCCGGGACCCTTGCCGCTCACTCCCAGCACCTCCCCTGGAAGGTGCTCACCCTAGCCTCTCCCTGGGACCGCCCACTCACCCCCAGCCCTCCCCAGGACCACCCCACCCCGCTCACCCCCGGCCCTCCCCAGGACCACCCCACCCTGCTCACCCCCAGCCCTCCCCGGGACCACCCCACCCCCAGCCCTGCAGGGACCCCCTGCTCACCCCCAGCCCTCCCCGGGACCCCCCTGCTCACCCTTAGCCCTCCCCAGGTCCCTGCTCACCCCCAGCACTCCGAAGCGCTCACACATGGTCCACCCACAGAGGAAGTCAATCTCGAAGTTGTGGTTGAGGATGATGACCGCATGCTCCTTCCCGAAGCGCTCCACCGTGGCCTCGTCCGTGAACAGCGTGCACTCCGTGCAGGACCACCACTCCAGCAGCATGACCAGTTCTGCGGACAGAGGGAGGCCGTTGGCACCGGTGGGACCCCTCCTCCTGGGATGGTCAGGGAGCGCCCGCAAGAGACACCTACAGTATTTTTGTCCAGAGCGGAAGTCTCTGCTAAACATGAGTTTTGATGACTTACATTGAGTATGTTTTATGAAATTACAATGACCTTCTCTGAGCAACAGTTGGGAGGAGACAGACGGAAGGTAGCAGCAGAAAGGGAGAGAACCGCCACTCTGCATGGAGACGCTGATCTTTACACCCAATTACCATTCTCACGTGCACCTTGGTGTGGCCGAGTACTGCACAGCCATGCCCCGCGAGAGGTGCAGAAGATGAAAAATGTCACTAGATGATTAAGAAGCAGAATACAACCATTGTATGTCTGCAGAACAGACAGTGGGGAAAAATGAAGAGCTAAGAGCGGAATGGAACCATAGATGACAGAGTAATAGGAATTATATTTTCTCCTAAAACTTGCTTTGGGGTTACGCTGGTTTTCCATATTTTAAAAAAAGCCATGTGAGGCCTAGCCCGCCCCCAGGAAGGCTGGCTGGAGGTGCTCTATGGGGCTTGCTGCTAGGCAGGTCGCCACAGGCCTGCGGGGCCCCCAGAGACAGCAGGGTGCACCTGACCCCGTGGGTGCTGGCATGTGAGGGGTGCCAGTCCCGGCTTTGAGTGCTTGTCCCCACCCCACCCAGGGGGTTTTGGAGCCTCCTCCCTTGGTCTCTTCCCCTGGCTCCAGCCTGGTGGGCTGAAGACATTCTTTCCGGAAGTGTGGAGGGGCTCGTGCCGGGAGCTCTGTTTGCAGGCAGGAGACCTGTGCGCCTGGGAGGACTCTGGGGATGCTGGGAACGCGGCATCGTCTGTCTCCTAATGGGGACTCTGGGACACCCTCATTCACCTTCAGGAGAACTGCAGGGCTGAAGAGTTACATTGTGAGAACTGCACATCTTTGTCACACGCGGGCCTCAGAGGGAGTGAATCCCGTTCAGAGGGCCGTGTAGGGAAGGACAAGAGGGAGGCCAAGCAGGTGGGCCTGTTGTCGGCCACCAGAGTCTTGTGCCCCCCAGCCAGTTGTCCGGGAAGGACGGCCCCACAGAACCAGGACGTGGCTTCCAGCTCAGGACGGCCTCAGGCTTCTTGCGCTGGACACCAGCCCAGCTCTGCAGTGTGGGCTTTCTGCAAGGCCATCGCCTGGGGCTTCTTTTCTACCAGTTATTTATAAAGGGCACTAGAGACCAATTCCAAAGACATCCTGTGCGGGTGAACGAGGGGCCGCTACCTGAGATCATGCAGCTCAGCCCAGGATGGCCAGAGACGCCTGCAGACAGCGTGCAGGTGCAGGGAAGTGTCTTCCCAGCGGTCACGATGCCGCGTACACATGCAGGCGAGCAGAAAGGACGCAGAAAGGAGAGAGGGAACTCAGGGTTTGTGGGGGCACCAAGGGACCCCAATTCCTTTAAAAGAGAAAGGTCGCCTGTGGGCAGAGGCAGTGGACAGGAGGAAATCCTGCTTGTGGGGAGAAGACCCGCTGACCAAGCCCCACAGCAGGCCTGCCCTGGCAGGGGCGCCCCCACCACTGGCTCACCCCTGGCAAGGGCTCGAGACCTCTGCCTTTAGGGTCATGCCTGGTGAGGGCTGGAGAAGAGGAATGAACTGAACGGGAGCCCACACAGCCAGCCAGACACAGGCACACTCCCCATGAGTGTTCTGCAAAGACAGGCTGCGCTGTCTGGAGAATGGTCCCATCCAAAGGTCACCTGTGGCAAGCCCAGGGGCAGGTGGCACTTTTCCCTCGCCATCGGCATGCGAAGGCGGCCTTCAGCAGATCTCAGGACCCCTCGGCCGACTCTGGCTAACTGCAGACAGCTGTCAGGACAGGCATCTGTAAACTGTCTTACAGGGTGGACGGCGCCTAAGCCCGACATGAAATTCCTTTTATCGTTTCCTTCACTCAAATATATGCTTCCCTAAAGCACAATGAGTAAGCCAGCCATAGCCTGTTTTTCAACCATGGATTTTAAAAACTCTAAAATTCTGGCCGGGTGCGGTGGCTCAAGCCTGTAATCCCAGCACTTTGGGAGGCCGAGACAGGAGGATGACTTGAGGCCGGGAGTTCAACACCAGCTGAGGAAGCATGGCAAAAGCCCATCTCTACTTAAAAATACAAAAATTAGCTGGATGTGGTGGCGGGCACCTGTGATCCCAGCTACTCGGGAGGCTGGGGCGTGAGAATCACTTGAACCTCAGAAGATGGAGGCTGCAGTGAGCCAAGACTGCACTGCTGTGCTCCAGCCAGGGCAACAGAGAGATTCTGTCTCAAAAAAAACAAAAAACAAAAAAACAAAACTTAAAATTCACCCAATAACAGTAACAATTTATCGAGCATTGCTGTGTACCTGCTGTGCGCATTGATTTAGGCTTTACAATACAGCTCAAAGGCAGGTGGCTTTGTCTGTACTCTGCAGATGAGAAAGCTGAAGTTTAGAGACTGAAGCCCTGACCGAGGTCAGCAGGGAGTGAGGAGCCTGGGCCAGGCTGTTTAAACGGCTCCAAACCTGCACCCTTCACCACAGCTCCTATAGCTCTACAGGTCAGATGACAGCAGAGACACACTGGCAGTGAGTTCAAAATGGGCAGCAAGAAGGCACCCGGCATTAAAGAATGAGAACAGGAATGAAGAATTGAAAATAAAACAGTGGTTCAGGGTCATTAAAAAACACTGTGGCTGGTGCAGTGGCTCAGCCTGTAATCCCAGCAGCCCAGCAGGCTGAGGCAGGAGGATCACATGAGCCTAGGAGTTGGAGACCAGTCTGGGCAACATGGCAGAACCCTGTCTCTACAAAAAATACAAAAATTAGCTGGGCATGATGGTGCACACCTGTGGTCTCAGCTACTCAAGGAGGCTGAGGTGGGAGGACTGCTTGAGCCCAGGAGGCAGAGGTTGCAGTGAGCCAAGATCACACCACTGCACTCCAGCCTGGGTGACAGAGCAAGACCTTGTCTCAAAAACAAACAAACAAACCAACCCACCGTGAGGCCTGCTCCTCACCATGCGCCCCTGAACTGGAAAAGGCTTCCACATAGCTCTGACTGCAGAAGGGCTCCCACAAACGTATTCATGGAAATAAATCTAAGTGGAGAACATCCCAAATCCAACCAGTCACAGACAGAATTCACATACCCACGCAAGACCAGCAGACGGAGAGGCCGATTATCTCCGTTCTTACTGAGGTGCTTTTCTTGTGTATTTGTGGTCATCCCAAGTATCTGGGAATTTTATATTGATCTTCTTAATGTATACCTCAATATTCCTTATTTTAATGCTTTTTTTTCTACTTTCTTGCATTAAAAAAGAGATTTGCCTTTTTTTTCTTTCTTCATCTTTTTCTAATACTTTGGAAGTTACGTTTGATCTCTCTTTTTTCCTACCCTATACTTAACAAAGTTACCATTAAAATCTGAACCTGGGCTGGGCACTCACACTTGTGATCCCAGCACTTTGGGAGGCCGAGGTGGGCAGATCACCTGAGGTCAGGAGTTTGAGACCAGCCTGGGCAACATGGTGAAACCCCATCTCTATAAAAATACAAAACAAAAAATTCGCTGAGCGTGGTGCAGTCTCAGCTCACTGCAACCTCCACCTCCCAGGGTCAAGTGATTCTCCTGCCTCTACCTCCTGAGTAGCTGGGATCACAGGTGCCCACCACCATGCCAGGCTAATTTTTGTATTTTTAGTAGAGATGGGGTTTCACCATGTTGACCAGGCTGGTCTTGAACTCCTGACCTCAGGTGATCTGTCCACCTGGGCCTCCCAAAGTGCTGGGATTAGAGGCATGAGCCACTGCGCCCGGCTGAGCACTGTTTTTATTTTACATACGGCTTAGATGCATCCATCTCCTAATTTCTTTGGCTACCATTCTTTCTTGAAAATTAGACCCTACTTGTATAATTTTCGTTCTTACTGAAACACATCCTTAAAAAATATTTAAGTGAAGATCTATGGGCAGTAAAAGCTCTCATTTTTTTGTTTACCAAACACTTTTTATTTCATTTGTACTCTCGAATGGCACAGGGTGCTAGGTTGGCAATTTTCCAGCACACTAAGGATCTTCCACCTTCTCCTGCCTCTGCTGCCTGCCGTAAGAAATCTGCTGTCAGCCTCACTGCTGACCGTCCAGCATGGTTCTCCAGCTTTCTTCTCCAGGGATTCGAAGACCTCATCTTTTTTTTTGTTTTGTCTTGAGACAGAGTCTCACTCTGTCGCCCAGGCTGGAGTGCAGTGGTGCAATCTTGGCTCACTGCAACCTCCACCGCCCAGGTTCAAGCAATTCTCCTGCCTTAGCCACCCCAGTAGCTGGGATGAGACACGTGCCACCAGGCCCAGCTAATTTTTGTATTTTTAGTAGAGATGGGGTTTCACTATGTTGGCCAGGCTGGTCTCAAACTCCTGACCTCAGGTGATCCTCCCGCCTCAGCTTCTCGGAGTGCTGGGATTGGAGGCGTGAGCCACCACGCCCGGCCCCTCCTTGTCTCTGATGGTCTGTGGTGCCCCAGGGCCTGCCTAGGTGTGGATTTATGTGCATTTGCCCTGCTTGGTGTACATGTGCTCCCTGCATCTGAAGAATCGTGCCTTCGTCAGTTCAGGAGGTCCTCAGGCATCCTCTCTTCCCAGGAGGCTTCTCCTGTTCTCTCCTTTGGGGGCGGGGGCCAAAGCCCTATTTTATGAAGCTTCTCATTCTGTCCTTACGTCTTTTCACTCCTATTTCACATTTTTTGCCTCCTTTGCTGTCACTGGATGATTTCTTCACATTGATGTCTGGTGTACCTATTCTCTCATTAACTATGTCTAATCTGATACAAAACCCGTCTGTAAGTTTTTGCTTTAAAATATCTACAGTTTTCATTGATAGCAGTTCTACTTGGTTCTGTACCCATTCTCATTAACTGTGTCTAATCTGATACAAAACCCGTCTGTAAGTTTTTGCTTTAAAATATCTACAGTTTTCATTGATAGCAGTTCTACTTGGTTCTTTTTCAAGTCGGGGCACAGTGGGTGGTCTTTGGTCTACATCTGCTGTTTACATTGCCATTCTTGATTATGAATTCGTATTTAATTTTTCTTAATCTGTAGGATTCTTCAGGCCTAAATGAGAGACTTTCTCCAGAGTGTACTCTCGTTTGCCTCTGCTGAAACCCAAGGGTCACTGTTACCCTAGCTTGTCTCGTGCCCTCGCTCAAGAGTCCTGGTTTAGCTTCAGTTCCCTCTGCCTCAGCTGCCCAAGGGTTAGGCTCCTGAAAGGCAGTGCTGACATTCCATTTCTGCACACACCCAGTTTTTGCTAAAGGGATTTGGTGGAAGGGTGGAGCTGAGAGGTTTTTGTTTCCTTACTGTGAGCCTAGAAATGCATTAAAAAGCCAGTTTCAGGCAGGATTTAGCTGTTTTGTAGTATTTTAGCTTCAGAATACTGCTAGAAAGTAGGAGTCTGTAATTTAGTTTTCATCAGTTAATATTTGCCCGTTTTGTGTGTATTCATCTTATCCAGTTATACTCATGAATAACTCATTTGTATATTTTATATTATAGGATTTCCAATTCTCCCTTCCCACACAAACAAGCAGCAGCCTTTTATTTAAAAAGAGAAACAAACTGGCCAGGCGTGGTGGCTCACGCCTGTAATCCCAGCACTTTGGGAGGCCGAGGTGGGTGGATCACGAGGTCAGGAGATCGAGACCATCCTGGCTAACACGGTGAAACCCCGTCTCTACTAAAAATGCAAAAAATTAGCCGGGTGTGGTGGTGGGCGCCTGTAGTCCCAGCTACTCAGAAGGCTGAGGCAGGAGAAGGGCATGAACCCGGGAGGTGGAGCTTGCAGTGAGCCGAGATCGCACCACTGCACTCCAGCCTGGGCGACAGAGCAAGACTCAGTCTCAAAAAAAAAAAAACAAGAGAAAAAACAAACCAGGATGTGAAGCTATAACACATTTAAGACAAGCTAGTCTAAGGGCTGGGTTACTAGTCTCTCTGCAGACAGTGGGGTGTCACAGGCATGGAAAGTTACCTGACATAAACAGCCTTTTCAGCAGTGCTACCTGCTCCTGAATTGGAAGGAGATTGTGGAGACAAGGTTACAGGCCCACCATTTCCCACGAGACAAAGTGTCTGCACTCGCTGTTTCCCACATGAGACAAAGTGTCTACACGCTCGCCGTTTCCCACATGAGACAAAGTGTCTGCACTCGCCGTTTCCCACATGAGACAAAGTGTCTATGCGCCCACTGTTTCCCACATGAGACAAAGTGTATCTGGGACCCACCGTTTCCCATATGAGACAAAGTGTATATGTGCTCATGCAAAAACATGGAAACAGCATGAGTGTGTGAAATAAAACATAAGAATCCCCTCCTTTCTCCACTCCCTGGATATCAGCATCATGCAGTTTTCTCGGGCGTCCTTCTGAGATTTTTTTCTTTTTTTTCTTTTTTCTTTTTTTTTTTAGACAGAGTCTTGCTCAGTTGCCCAGGCTGGAGTGGTGCAGTGGAGTGATCTCGGCTCACTGCAACCTCCACCTCCCAGGTTCAAAGAGTTCTCCTGCCTCAGCCTCCTGAGTAGCTGGGATTACAGGTGTGCACCACCATGCTCAGCTAATTTTTTGTGTTTTTAGTAGAGACAGAGTTTCACCATGTTGGTCAGGCTGGCCTTGAACTCCTGACCTCAGGTGATCCACCCGCCTCGGCCTCTCAAAGTGCTGGGATTACAGGCATGAGCCACCATGCCCGGCCCCTTCTGGGATTTTTCTACACATGTACACACCACACACACAGCATCCTTTCTTAAGACACAAAATGAATCATAGCATACTATGGACTTTGCTGTATACTTCCTTTTTCGCTTAATACTGTACGGGCAAGATGAAGGCTCTCCATGATGGCCGCAGAGGGTCCCTGTATGGGCGCAGCATAATTAGTCTCCAGTGACAGGTGCTTCTAGTTTTGTGCTACTATAAAACCAATACGATAATGAGAATACCTGTGATAAAATGAGAACACCTGTCCAGTTGCACACTTTTGCACACGTCTCTGTAGGTTGCATGTTATTCTGTAGAATTGCTGAGTTGAAAATTGCAACCACTTAAACTGTTGACAGCCACTGCCAAACCACCCTCCAGAGATGTGCCTGTTCATGTCCCCACAACACCCAGTGTGAGCAGCTACCTGTCCACAGTGGGTGTTGTTACCAAGCCTCTGAGTCTCTGTCCACATGACAGGTAAAGATCGGTTTCTCTATGTATAATACACATACACACAGAGGCACATATGGACAGACACACAGCTACACATGTGTTTGATACGCAGGGAGGCAGGACACCTTTTCTTTCAGGGATGCATGCTGAAATACGCTTCAGCATGCTCTGGTGTCAACGCAGTGTGGGCAGGACACACAAGGGGCCATGTAGGGAGCTGTTGGAGCTTGGTAACGGGTAAACAGAACTCAACATTCTCTTTACTTTTGTTTGTTTAAACATTCCCATATGCTCTGGTAAACCGTGGGAAGCTGCCATTGCTGTGGGTCAGAATGGTCAGACTGGCACGTCACACAGCTCAAGCTAAGGCAAAGAGGTAGCCGGGTGCCTTCCTACAGCCTGCCAGCCAGATGGCCTCGGTGCCTCCTGCACAGCCCTCACTTCCTGCCTGAGAGCCCACGGCTGCCCCGTCCACGGTCCCGCGCCACCCCCACGGGAGCCCCAGGCAGCAGGGACTGGCCCGGCAGACACTCACGGCTCCAGAGTGAGTAGGCGAGGCGGCAGTTGAGGCGGCGGTAGAGCTGCTTGCTGACCGGCCAGAGCGCCAGCGTGCACAGCTGGACGAAGTTGATGACCAGACCACTCACCACGAAGACAAAGCCGACCAGCAGGTGCAGCACGAACTGGGTCTTCAGGAAGGCCAACAGGCCCATGGCGCTGCTTAGGAGCGGGTGCACGGCCCCTCGCTGAGGACAGCCGTCCTGCAAAGACAGGGACAGGGACAGCGTCAGGGTGGCCACGCCCACACCCTCATGGGAACACTGGGGCACTGCTCACTGCACACCCCGCACACGCCTCACGCTCATACACACATGCTGCACAGCACACCGCAAACCCCACACATGTGCCACACACATACTGCAAACCACACACACGCCACACACACACACCACACCGCAAACCACACACACATCACACACTGCAAACCACACACACATCACACACTGCAAACCACACACATGCCACACACACCACAAGCCACACACATGCTACATATACCACACCACAAACCACACACATGCCACACACACCACAAACCACACATACACCACACACATGTCACATCACACACCACAAATGACACACACGCTCACACACATGGTGCATACCACACTGCAAGCACCATACCACAAACCACACACACACTGCACACACCACACCACACACACTGTAGCACAAACCACACGCACCACGGTGCAAAACACATACACCACATCCCACACCACTGCCCCACACAGCCCCACACCCTCTACACCATACACACACACACACACACATTGTACCACACACCACATACTGCAACACATCCCCCCACCCCATGCACACTCATATGCACCAGTCTCACACACACAACACGCGCCATACACACAAACATGCCACACTCACACACGTACACACTCTCCCATGCAAATCAGAAAGAAAAAACAAAGAATAGAAGAAATACACCCAAACACTGACAGTGATTAACTCGCAGGGAAGGCATCATAATTTCTATTTAATTTAGTATCTCGTTTAAAAGATCCAAACTGCACAATCTCTGCAAACAGAGCCAGGAGGCCACAAACCCCTCAGCGTGGGAATCGATGCTTTTCACTCCCACGCTCGTGTGCGAATTTTAAGCTTGAAAGATTTCTGTTCTGGTTTCCTGCACAAAAGGAGCGACTCCCCAGGGGCTCCACCGGCTCCCCCTTTCCTTCTATGCACGTCTCACAGTTTCAGCGGGGAAGTCGGTGCCCCCCCCACCAACTCTTGGCAGCACTGCTACCGAGCGGCCCTGCGACCCCCGTGTGGAGGGGGAAACCCGCGACCCCCCATGTGGAGGGGGAAACCCGCGACCCCCCATGTGGAGGGGGAAACCCGCGGCCCCCCATGTGGAGGGGGAAACCCGCGACCCCTGTGTGGAGGGGGAAACCCTGGCAGTCAGGCTGGCGGTGCTGCCAACCCCTGACTTGGTCCTCTGGAAGGGCACTGAGTGTACTCCCATGGTGGGCACGGGGGTGGGCTCTGGAGTGGTGCCACCTGGCCCTCCACATTCCCAGGGAGGCCCCTGTTCCACGCCACCAGCTGCCCCCACTGTGGCCATTCTTGCACCCAGAGCAAGGCTCTCCATGGACGCCCACCCTACCTGCCCATGAAACCCCCTGTCCCGACTCCACAGAGTGCCCTCCGTGCAGGCCCCGCCCTCTGCCTCTCAGGGATTTGCAGGTGCTGCCTTGAACGGCACTCGGGGGCCACAGATGCCAGTGTCACTCCCACCACCCTTGGACGTTCTCAGCCTATGGGGCATTAAGAGTCACCTCTCCCAGACACTGGGCCCTTGGCTCCCCGGAAACCGTGGGGACAAGAACTCTGGTCATGGTTTAGAAATGGGCCTGAAACGCTTTCGCTCCTCCCCTCAAACGGTGGAGGGTCCTCTTCCCTTTCTGACTGTGGCCTGGACTTGGTCATCGCATCTGATGAACAGCCTTGCAGAAATGTGCTACATGATTGCCAAGGCTGGGTCACAGAAAGGACGGCTTCTGCCTGGCTCTGTTCCCAGGATGGCCACATCACAAGGATGTGTGAGCGGCAGGTCCTGCCTGCGCGGAACGGGCTGACCTCATACCCCTGAGGGGGCCACCTGGGAGGCAGGCCCTCTGGCCCCGGTCAAACCTTCAGACGAGCCCAGTCCTGGCCTCAGCTCACCTGCAACCCCACAGCACCCAGCTAAGTCACTCCTGAACTGCTGACTCCACAAACTGTGGGGTTAAGGAGTTTTACTGTTTTATGCCACCACACTTTGGGCTGATTCATTAAAGCAGCAACAGGAAATTAATACCCTAGATAGAAAGGGCAGAAAAGACAAGGGGGCAACAAAAACACTTTTTATGGGCTTCACTTGTTCCATGGTCTGCGTTGAACACCTCTCACGCATTCCCAGACTCTCGGACAACCCCAGTGGGATGCCATCACTGCCCCAGGTGACAGGTGAGCAAACAGAAGCACGGAGAGGCTTAGTGCATCACACGGGGCCACACAGGGAGTCAGCAGTAGAGCCAGTGCCAGTCCAGGCAGCGAGGCTCAGAAATCAGTGCTCGCCCAGACATACTGCAGCCCCCCAGGGTGGGCAGGGGCCCCTTAGAGCAGAGCCTCAGACACGTTGGGTAGACCAGGCTTGCTGTTTCAGAACGCCTTTCTCGAGCTAGAGACGATGTATTCCACCAGACCTTGAGTTGTACAGGGTGGGGGCCGCCCTGCAGCCCATCGCCTGGCCCCCATCTGGCACACAGCAGAGCCCCAGGAGACCAGGCGGTCCTCACCCGGGGCACACATCACTCCACACTGGCCCAGAAGAACCAGGGTCCTGAGAAGCCTGCTTGAGGGCCAGCACATCAGCTGTGATGCTCTGAGAAGCAGACGCCCAGGCTCCACAGCAGACCTGCTGATTCCATCGCTAGGGTGCAAAGTACAAGAATCTGATTTTTTTTTTTTTTTTTTTTTTTTGAGACAGATTACCTCACTGTTGCCCAGGTTAGAGTGCTGTGGCACCATCTCGGCTCGCTGCAGCTTCCTGGGTTCAAGCAATTCTCATGCCTCAGCCTCCCGAGTAGCTGGGACCACAAGTATGCACCACCACGTCCAGCAAATTTTTGTATGTTTAGTAGAGACGGGGTTTCGCCATGTTGGCCAGGCTGGTCTCGATCTCCTGACCTCAGGTAATCCACCCAACTCGACCTCCCAAAGCGCTGGTATTACAGGTGTGACCCACCGTGCCCAGTCATGAAGTTTATTTTTAAAAATCAGATTCTCAGCTGGGCGTGGTGGCTCACACCTGTAATCCGAGCACTTTGGGAGGCCGAGGCAGGTGGATCACTCAAGGTCAGGAGTTGGAGACCAGCGTGGCCAACATGGTGAAACCCCGTCTCTACTAAACATATAAAAATTTGCCGGGTGTGGTGGCACGTGCCTGTAATCCCAGCTACTTGGGAGTCTGAGGCAGGAAAATAGCTTGAACCTGGGAGGAGGAGGTTGCAGTGAGCTAAGATCGCACCACTGCACTCCAGCCTGGGTGACAAGAGTGAAATTCCATCTCAAAAAAAAAAAAAAAAGAACTTCATCCAGGAATAAATAACACACGATTAAGATGGGCTTGCTGAGTGTCCGTGCATAGCGTTATGGGTGTTGACAAGCTGAGCCGCCTGTGACCCCACCACACTGCAACAGGGAACATTGTCATCCAAGTCCTTCCCCACCCAGCCTGACAATGCAGATCAGCCTTCCAGCTCTATAGGTTAATTTACCTTTTCTAGAGGTTCACAAACAGAATCCCATGGCATCTGGCCCAGCCAGCCCAGTGCAGTGCTTCTGAGACAGCCCCGGGACAGCACCCAGGGGCGCATCCATGGCTGCTGAGTGACCCCCACAGCGTGGACGTGCCACGGTGATATGCTCCCTGCTGACAGGCAGCCGGCGCCCAGCCTTTGGGGGCCACAGACAGAGCCGTGATGCACATTCACATCCCAGCCTCTGTGTGGATGAAGCTTCCCCTTGAGAATCCACTTTATCAACCGTCCTTGGTGTCACAAAGTGGCCAGTCCCTAGTCCATCACCTGAACCTCTGGGCTAGAAAGTCTATGCAGAGACTCCCCGGAGAGCCCACGCCTGCACTCTGGTACATGTTTCTCCTGGCCCGGGTGCCACACAGCACTCAGTGCCCCCAGAACTCTGGTGTCTTGGGTCCAGCTCCACTCACAGGAAGTCTCTGCAGCACTAAGCCCCAAAAAGGGTGAATGGAGCTGACCAATGTCAGATCAGAGGGGCTGGCTTCAGCCCTGGAGCCCAATTCTAGCAGCAAGTCCACCACCCTGCTGTGTGGCCCAAGGTCACACGCGGGACAGTGTCCCCCAGCTGTCTGCATGGCCCACAGCCTTCTGACGTGCTTCCTCGCAGAAGGCCACCTGCCTGGATCATCAACCTCTACCTCCTGGAGGTCCTGGATACGGAGTCAAAACACACGTCTTCATCACTTACAACGGACCAGACTCCATTCCGAGGAACATCTGCTGTTCGCCTGCTTGATTCCAGCCAGCGGAACTCAGGGGGTTTCCCGCCCGCCTGCCCCCACAAGAGCGCCCAACACCATTTCCCTGGGTCATCGCCATGTTTCTGTCCAGCCAGCAGTGTAGTCTCACTCATAGACCTCGCAGGTACCCTGTTCCACCTCCCCGCACCCAGCCCGCCTGGACCTCCTTGATAAACCTGACTGCGCAAACCTCCAATGGCAGCAGGCAGAGGCCGCCTCCCTCCCTGCAGAAGGGTGATGGTGAGGAAGGTGCCCTGCTCAGCACACCAGTCCCTGCCTCCAGCTTCACAGTCCTTTGGGCTGGCAGAGTAGGAAAGCATTGGGAGGGGCCTGGACTCAGTGGCCCCCAAGAGCATTTGCTCGTGAGCCCATTAGAGCAATTTTTAGAAAATTATGCATCCCCAGACAATGTGAAGTTGACGTCTACATTTTTATCTTTTATTTTTCCTGTATTTATTTATAGAGACAGGATATCGCTCTATCACCTAGGCTGGAGGGCAGCGACGCCATCATGACTCACACAGCCTTGATCTCCTGGGCTCAAGTGATCCTCTGGCCTCAGCCTCCCAGAGTGCTGGGATTACAGGCATGAGCAACTGCACCCGGCAAACTTCTACATTTTTAAGCCCGAGTTTAAATATGCAAGGGGTGTAAAGTCTGGCATATTGTGGATTTTGACTTTGTAAAGTGTAGTGTTTTTCTTTCTCTCCAATGTAGCCGGTAGAACCTAAACGCCATCATGATTTGACAGCCACCATTGGCATCTGTTTTCAAACCCCACAAAAAAAGGTCTTCTGAACAGCTGGCTTCGTTCCATTCGCTCCTGGAATCTGCATTCCCACTGCCCTTCTTCCATGGGATTGTATCACTGTGGAATATATTAAAAGTCTCTTTTGCTTAACAGTAGGCTTGAAAGTCTTTTATTGATCACCCTAAACTAATATTCTGCAATGAAATATGTATGAACATCTAAAACGCACTTGCATATTTCTTATGCACAGGCTTTGAGCTAAAAAGTTCTCCTGGGCTACGTCATGGCACTCCCTCCCATGTCCATCCACATCTCCTACGAATCAGGACAGCCTGCTCACTAGGACACCATGAGCACACCCAAGAAGTGAATACCGATGGAATACTGCCAAACATCCCATCCCCGTTCCCATTTCACCAACTGTCCCAGATGACCTTCCTAGGTTTGGGGATGCAGGGCCCCTTGGAGGACACACATGCATTTGGATGGCATGCCTCTCTGTCCCCTTTCCCCGAGACACTCCCCACCTATTCTGGCCTGACGGTGTTGAAGAGGCTGAGGCAGCTCTCTGCAGCGTGCCCCACACCCTGGATTTGTCTGTTTCCTCACAATTAACTCGGGTTCAACATTTCTGGTCAAGGATGCATGGCAGAGCCACTGGGTGCTTCCTGCCATATCCCATTGGAGGCACATAAAGCCACTTGGCCGGCGATGTGGAACCTCCCCTCACTTGGTGATGGTGGCACCACTGACACCCTGACCGCAGCACCCCGGGGACCTTGAAGAACACCTGGGATAGAAGAGCCACACAGGGTGGGACCTCAGGGGTGGGACCTCAGGGGCTCCAGCTGATTTCTGGGGCTGGGGCTGGGACGTGTGACAGTGGGCCTCTCCAGTCCCCATGGCACCTTTTCATGGCTGCTCAGATGCCACCGAGACACCAAGGACACTGAGTTGCTTCTGAGCCCCTTCATTAAACAACAGATTTAGGTTGCCCGGAAGCCTCGTGTCAGTGCGTCTTTATTAAACAACAGGTTTAGGTCGCCCGGAAGCCTGGCACCAGCGTGTCTTGGTCCTGGGGCGTGATGGCTGCTTCTTGGGTTTTGTCCTGGCCCCTGCACAAGCTACCGGGGTCTGCACCTTCTTAGATCAGGGGAGCAAAGGTGAGGCACGAGGCTGCCTCTGCCTGGGCAGGGCCAGAGCACTGCTTGCCAATCAGAGCCCAGCCCCACACGCCCACACCCAACTCTGCCACTTTTTGTTAGGGTGAACTGAGTTCCTTCCACAAAGGTAATGCCCGGGTCCTCGAAATGTGACCTTATTTGGAGACAGGGCCTTTAAAATGGTAATTAAGTTAAATGATATCATTAGGGTGGGCCCTCATTCCATCTGACCGGTGTCCTTATGAAAAAGGGAGACTGCGTGCAGTCAGAGCCCAGGTGAGAAGCCTCAGAAGGAATCCTTGACCTTAGATTGCAGCCTCCAGGACCACAGGACAACAAAAGCCTGCAGCTGCATCCCCGCCTCTGGTGCCGTCACACAGCACAATCACACTCACAGGCAGCCTCATCCCAGGTCCGTAGTTCTGGAGAGGTACGGGCCCATCCCCGTGTTCCGCCATCCAGCCCACCCCCTGACTGCCCCACATCCTTTGCTGCAGCATGCGACCCTCCTCCCCGTCGCTGGTCCCTGTGACCCTCTTCCTCCAAAACCGGCCAGGCAGAGGCCCTCACCCACACGCAGTCTCCCCAGAGACCCCCCTTCTTTGCCAAAAACCCCAACCTTTCCGACGACGCCTTTTTATGGAATGGAAACTACAGTTCTGAGCCCACGACCTCCGTGCCACTGCCAGGCCCAACAGGCCCCTCCATTTCTTCCTTCTGAACACAGGAGTCCCTGGTTTTCTCTGCACACATAGGACGGCAACTTCGTTTCTATGAGGGGTCAACACCAGTTCTTCTATCCATGAGCCTTTCATGCCTCTGTCACCAGCGCTGAAATCCCCCAGAGGAGATGGCACAGCCTCCGAAATACAGCACCATCTTCCCAAAATGCCACAGAGTGCCCACCCCAGCCAGCGTCCTGCTCTGTGCAGGGGCAGGAGCTGGATAGAGCTGGGGTGGGACCTGCTGTCCTTGGGTCCTGGGGTCCAGGAAGAAGATGTCACCACCGGCAACTATTCTGGGATCAGCAGATGCTCCCAAACCCTGGAATTCTCCCTTTGCCCTGCCCAAGCCGCCCTTCCGAGAGCAAGGCTAGCTGTCAGCAGACAGCAGTTGGCAGAGGAGAAAGACATTTCAGGATGCCAAAAGCACATCATTTCTGATGCTCTAGACGGGAGTTCTGAGTTGTGGGATAAAGATAACTTCTTAGATCCATATGGATTTCAGTGATCCAAATCCAAGTCCATAATGGAGGACTGAGAAACGGCTGTCAGCTCCCTCCTTCCCCCCTTCCTCTTCTCTGTCCCACCCACCCCGCACCCAAGTGCTCTGGTGTAGTGGGCCGAGCAGACCTGGCCTCCTGCGAGGTGGTGGCACGGAAGGGCCTTGTGTGCCAGCTGCACAGGAGGGGACTGCGGTGAGCCCCTGGCTCTCGGTGTGCTGGGGAAATCTCCACTGTTACTGTCAGCAGACGCTGGAGGAGAAAGTCCACCATCAGGAACAGGAGAGACGCAGTGATATCTCAAAGGGTCTTCATTTAGGTGGCAACGTTTACTAGTCAGAACACTGCCAAGAACCCGGAAATAAACTGCACACACTTTCTGAGAAGCCAGCCTAGGTGTCCTGTAAGGAAAGAGACTTCACTCATGGTGGACTTTTCGGGCCCTGCCTTGGGTCCTCCTTCCTCCCACTTTAAACGCAGTGTGGACAAGTGTGACGGGCTGGTTTCCTGGCCCACAGCTCATTGGAAGTGCAGGCTGGGGAACGGGGAAGAGGGGCTTGCAGAAGGCAGGCATGCTGCTGACAGCACCACCTGGGGCAGAAATGAGCCCAGGACTTGAGGCCCCTTGGAGGCCACTGAGCACCGGGGGCAAGGTTGCTGGCTCTCTGACGTCACGCGTGAGGGCACAATGCAGTGACTGTGGCCCACACTGAATGCTGAGAGAGGGCAGCGTCATAGTCACCACATTATCTGAGAAGTCTGGTAAGCAGTGAAGATACTACTAAGCATTCAACTAAAATTTTAGATGAAACAAACACAATCCTATTTTGAGTTTTAAAGGGCAAACTTCAGTTCTTGGGTAAATTCACTTACAGAGACCACCTTATCTTTTCATAAGCCTGAAAAATATGAAATCGTTGCCAGCCCAACCTTATCAGCATCTGGAATTAGCAGGATCCTAAAAGTCTGGCAGGAGGAGGTGAAACTTTCAGTCTGTGCAGACGATTGTGTAGCCTCAATACCCAGGAGAATCCAAATCCACTACAATAGAAACTAGAGTTGATAGTGATGCTGACGGGAATAATGTACAACATGCAGACTGCAGTGGCCTGCGAATCAGTCAGAAGAGACCAAGACAATCACAGAGTTTATCTCTTGCTCCCTTAATGGCTCCAGGTCATTGGCGGCTCTGTCTCACGTGGTCACCTGGGCCCAGGCTCTGGAGGCTCCACCACCTTCAAAACAAGGCTTCCAAGACTGCCTGGCTGTTGCCTTTCAGGCAGGTGGGAGAGGGGGGAACTGGAAGTTTAGGGGCCGGGCTGTCCTCTACGGCAACTAGGATGCAAGTTCGCAGCCCAGCGCAAGTGCTTACAGCTTGGGAGGATATGGGTATATGATCCCTGTGTGTGTTCAGGAGCCAAGGAGAGGGGCCCAGCAGATCACCCCTCCACAGGAACACACAAAAGCAGGAGGTACCTTGAAGGAGAGTGCAGATCACAGTAAGGAAGAGAAAATACCTAAACACAAGCTCCGGAGGAATAAAACCTCTATGAGGAAACCACAGAACATCTTGAAAGATACAAAAGCAGAGATGAACAAATGGAAAAACCCCGTGTGACCAGGCTGCAACCATCCCTTCCCTGCACACATACCCTTAGCAACGTGCAGCTCCTCCTGTCAAGACACAGAGTCTACTCCTCTAGTCCCCACCCTTTTGAACCCAGGCTGGCTTTAAGGCTCACCCCATCAATAGAATGTGGTGGGAGTGGCATCACAGGACTTCCAAGCCAGTCTTCAGAGCCTTGCCACTCCCTTACACCCTTGTGGCCATCAGAGGTGGTGGCTTGGGCTAGCCTGCCAGAAGGTGGGCCCACATGGAGCAGAAATGGACCAGAAATGGACCATTCCACCTGAGGTTCTCCAGGCAGCTCTAGCTGACAGCAGCCACTCCAATGACCCCAGGGGAAACCAGCAGAAGAACCACCTTGCTGAGCCTAACCCAAATTGCTGACCCACAGAATTGAGTGCCCCACACATGGTTGTTGTTTTTGAGGTGGTTTGTTAGATAGTAATACATAAATGATACATAAACCTAAATATATAACTGAATCCTAATTAAAATAGCAAAAGCTCCCCACCAGCCCCAGAACTAGACATACTGATTCTATACTTCATATGGAAAACTAAACAGGAAAGAAAAGCCAGGAAAATCATGAAAAAGAACAAGAAAATAGCCCTAAAATACATTACAACATCTAGAAAGCCTCAATAATTAAAATAGCACAGTACTGGCTTATCAGTAGACATGCAGACCAACAATTGAGACTAAAGAGTCAATGCTTCACTGACTGGGAGCAGCTGTCTGGGGCACCTCAACACCTGGAGCAGGGTGTGGATCTGCAGCCACTTTTTTGGGGACTTGGATCCCATGTGCACGAAGCACTGACTACAGGTTAGTCAACAACACACATCTCACACGATCCATTCCATTTCTATTGTATTTGTGTTTCTATTGTATTTAGATACTGATAAAATAAATAAAATACAAAATTAACTTAAAACCACTGCTAGGTTCATGAGAATCTTTTAGCATTGCCTATGTTTTCAACCAATGGATTTAAAGGTATAATTATATGACATACCTAAAACCACTACTCCAATTCTGGATAACAGAACCCTGCCTTTTGCAACATGCAAGTCACTGCGGGTTACCTACCTGCCACTACCCCCTTTGCTGGTAACAGAACCTCCTGCTATTATGGCAGCGCCCACCCTTGGATATGGGAGGGAAGCCCAGCCCCAGATCTAAGCCATAAAGGTAATCCCAACCCCTCTTTGAGCAAGTGATCCAGGGATGGGATGGGCATGTGCCCTGGGTCCAGCCAGGGAGAAGTCTGCAGGGGCTTTAAGGGAGGCTTTTGCTTTCCTAAGACAAGAAACAAATACCTCTGGTCATCCCCTTTGTCGTTCTTCCCTCCCTCGGTGAGGAGGCGGTGTCTGAAGGTGCAGGAGCCACTGTGGGAGCGTGAAGCCATAGGCGTGAGGACAGAAGACCAACACTGTTGGTAGAAGGTGGAAGGTCCCAGGTCCCCTTAGGGTCTGGGGAGCAGCTGAGGTCACACCAGCAGCTGCCCTCTTCAAGAGGCGGGGAAGACAAGAGGTAATGGTGTTTAAATCACTATCTCTGTTACCTTTGGCCAAAAACACACCTTACATCATCGACAGCTATGACTCTTACTCACGTGGGCCGGGCATAGAATACAGATGCTTGATCAATGCTTTCTAAGCCAATGGCTCATATTCAATATACATTTGTGAGAAACAGCCAGCATAGGCTGGGCACGGTGGCTCATGCCTGTAATCCCAGCACTTTGGGAGGCCAAGGTGGGCAGATCGCTTGAGGTCAGGAGCTTGAGACCATCCTGGCCAACATGGTGAAACCCCATCTCTACCAAAAATACAAAAAATTAGCCAGGTGTGGTGGCAGGCGCCTATAATCCCAGCCACTCAGGAGGCTGAGGCAGGAGAATTGCTTGAACCCGGGAGGCAGTTTTTTTTTGAAACTCTGTCTCAAAAAAAAAAAAAAGAAAAGAAAAGAAACAGCAGCATGGCTTCTTAGTCACACGCGTTACATGCCACCTCTGTTTAAAGTTCCTGAAAGAACAACGTCACTCCTGAAAGAGAGTCCACGGAGCACTTCAGCAAACAATCTCATCTCAGAATCACGGCCCCGACAGACCCTGGGCGGGCCTGAGATGGAAGTGACTTTGGACTCAGTGAAGAGGCGACTGCGACGTTTCCAGGCCTCACTGGAGATGCTGGGGGTGTCACTCCAGCAGGTAGAGGCCAAACAGAAGCTCCGCCCGGGCAGCCCTGGTCGGCCTCTCTTATGAGACCCACACGGCCGCATGTTCTCCTGACTGCAGCTTTGGGTTGGATCAGTAGCCCCAGGGCCCCCAGGCCACTTCTGAACAGGGCGAGAAGCTCCCCATCAGGTACTGTCTCACCGGGAATGGGAACTAAAGCCCAGGGTCCTAGAGTTATTTCCCCAAGTTGTGTTTGCCACTGCATCACTGCCAGTGTAAACTGCAAACCCTGGCAGGAAGAGGGCAGGGAGGAGGTGGAGCTGGGCAGGATGAGGGGAGGATGAGGGTGCTGGTGGCCCGGGATGGGAAGGCTGCTGGCCAAGGACCTCCAGCCTCCCACCCTCCCATCACCTACCCCAGCTCTCTGAGCTCCAGAATTTGTCTCCTCTGGGGTGCTGTGACGGTCTCACTGGCCCGAGAGTGATGTTGGGTGGGAGGTGGAGGGATGCAGAAAGCTCCCAGGGCCTGATGACGGCACAATGGACCTATGACAAGTCTGCGGGCCTGCAGGACACAGCGGGCGCTTCCCACACCAGGGCACGGCCATGCGCCAGGGCAGAAGAGCATTCTCCAAGGGTGGCAGATTTGTGGGGACCACACTCCAAAACACACACACGCCCATGTACACACACACACACATGCACGCACACATAAAACAGTCACAGCTAAGTTGACCCAGACATAATTTTCTTACAATGAACTATGTGTTATAATAACAACTTTTACTCTACAGAAACAGATGGACATTTGCTGCATACTTATTCATTAAACTGGTCATCAATGTCTCATGCACTTTTTTTTTTTTTTTTTTTTTTTTTAAAGAAGGAGTCTTGCTCTGTCCCCTAGGCTGGAGTGCAGTGGCATGATCTCAGCTCACTGCAAACTCTGCCTCCTGGATTCAAGTGATTCTCTTGCCGCAGCCTCCCAAGTAGCTGGGATTACAGGTGCGGGCTACCATGCCTGGCTGATTTTTGTATTTTTAGTAGAGAAGGGATTTTGACACGTTGGCCAGGCTGGTCTCGAACTCCTGACCTCAGGTGACCTACCCACCTCGGCTTCCCAAAGTGCTGGGATTATAGGCGTGAGCCACTGTGCCTGGCCTCATGCACTTTTCATTATATTTTGCAATTTACAAAGTTACGTAGGAGGTGGAATTCTGGTTTCTGCTGGGGATGTAGAGAGCTTGTCACTCCCACTCTCACAAGAATAAAGCCAGACAAACCGTAAGTTCTCGACTTTGCTTCATCCCATCAGAGACCTGAGGCTGCAGGACAACCAACTGGAAGCTGGGGAGAGACAGGGCCTGCAGGGGAATGGCATTGAGCCCTCCCGTCCCTGGGGCAGTCACGGGGCATTGTTGGTAAGAGGAGCTCGGCTGGAACCCCTGAGTCCTGGCGGAGGCTGAGTGTGTCTGGGGAGAGAGGGGAGTCCTGCAGGGACAAGGTGGAGGGCCCACCCTCCTGCTGGCTTCTCCTCGTGACCTCTGTCCAGCCCCCACCAGGTGCCCACAGGGCTGCCTGAGGATGAGTCCTGACAATGCTGAGCTCCTGTGCAAACCTGAGATGATGTAGGCATTCCACAATGTTTTAAACAAAGAGTGCCTGGACCATAAAGGTGTACTCATTATTTACAGATTCAAATGCCACATTTGTCATTCAACAGGCACCCCGAGGCATGGATTTGAAAAAATGCATTGATTCAAGATGGAATAAACTGAGTAGGTTTCAGAACAGCCACCCTTGGCCTGGACAGCACAAGAGCTGCAGAGCGTCACCTCACAGGGCCAGTGGCGACCCAAGACGTGAGTGCCTGGGAAGGGGGCTCTCTGCGGGGACGGGGCTCAGAAAGGTCGGACCTGTCCTGAGCCACAGAACCAGGGTTCCCTGCACCTCGGCCGTCGTCTATCATTACGGCGCCCCGTCCGGATATAAACTGAGAAAATCTCAGATGCACAAACATTTTGAAGTAAAAGATAGTTTCTAAACCATTACTCAGACCAATAAAACGTGAAGTGAAATGAAATGTGTAACGGGAATGAAAATGCTGCACAGTCCCCAGTGCGCACAGTTCAGCCGAATTTTCTTTAGGGTGACAGCTGTCAGGTGTGCAACGGGCTGTGTGTCTCCCCTGGAATCGCACACAGAACCCCCAAGCCTAGTAGCCGAGATGCGACCCCGGGATGACCCCGGGACCCCGTAGGCCAAATCGCAGCCTTTTTACTTTCTGTCACCATAGTCCCCAGACTGGAAAATGGAGGTGGCTGGATGTGTACATATGCAAACCGCCACCTGCAGGGCCACCCATGCTGCCTCACCTTGTCACAGGTGCTGTTAAAATGTGCACTAGCCCAGCAGATGCCTCCAAACTGTGGCTACGGCTCTGCCCTCCCTCTGGGCTTCTGAGAAAGGGTCCGACTTGCTGGCGTCAATCCCAGTGGTGGACCCCGAGGGACCCTTGCCTGCCGGAGCTGAGTCAGTGATGATGCTCCAGGTGGGCTGGGGAGGGAAGCCCCTGAGGGCGCGTGGCCCCCCCGCACCTGGATGCCTCCCGCACTTGCTGTTCTAGAGGTAAGAGGTGATTCATGGAAAAGTGCTGACATTGCACATCTGAGCTTTTCCTCATTTCCTGGCATGGTGTATTCACCTCCTCCTGGGCTCCCTCCTTTCTTCTGCTTTCCCCAAATCCCCAAAAAGCTTAGATGAAACCCAAGTTTTGTTCTGGAATTCGTCCCTAATAATCCCACCGCACAGAGGCCGGGCGCAGCTGTCCCCCTGCCTGCCTCCTGGCACATCCGTTTCCTGTCTGAGGAACAAGCCTGGTTTTCCGTGCTTTTCTGGGGAACAAGCCTCTGTCTTTCTCCCCTGTCAATCAGTGCCACTTAGGAGGAGGGGCGGCCTTGCTGGCCACCCGGATCTGCCCCGCACCGACTCCTGCGGCCTCCTCTCCAGGAAAGAGAGTGCCCTGGAGTCCACAGGCAGCGCCCGGGGACAGCAACGCCAGCGCCCACAGGCAGAGATGTACAGGCCACGCTGTTACCTTCCCTGTCTCCCTCTGCTCCAGATTCCAGGCAACCAGGGCCCACGGGGGAGGGACGTGTGGCCCCTGCCCAGCTGCAATGCAGGGCCAGCCTGGGAACCACTTGGCGGCCTCCTGGAGCCTGAAACAGCCATCGCTCCAGAGTGGTGTGGGCCGGGGCCTCCACTCAGCCTGCATTTCTGAGAGGGGAGGGGCTGTGACATTTGGGGCACAGATTCTGCCACGTGGGTGAAATGCTGGGGCCCTGGCACATGTGGCGCTGTGGCTCGTTTTCACACTTGGCCCGAGAGGGAGGTGTGGCTCCTTAGAGAGGCGGCGCCTGAAGTGGATGCTGCTGTCCTGAGGAGGCCCAGAAGAACACTCAGCTCTGCCAGGACCCCTGCTTCCCAAGGCAGCCTCATGGAACCCTCCCGAAGCTGCCACCACCAGGCCCAGGCACTTGCCCCTCCACCCCAGGTGAAAGACATGGCGGGAAAGTGGTTTAGGCAGCAGAACGTTCCCACCCTGTCTCCCTCTCGCCCTGATTTTAAACACAGCGCAGGCTTCTGACCTTGCTGAAAACGCTCCGGCCTCTCCTGATGTGGTAATAAGCTGCCACTACTGCCATCGCCCATCCTACACCAATAGCACGAGGCCCGCCCCACCCCGACTCCAAGCTGCACCCCCCTTCCTCTGTGACGCAGGCCGTGGCGGCTGAGGCCTGGCAGGCCGGGCGCAGGGAACCGAGGTGCCCCAGCAGACTCTCAGCGTGGCTTGGCGGTGGGAATGGCCGAAAGCCGAAGCTGAATGTGGAACTTGCTGACCCCTGAGGACTGGCTTTCTCTTGAGGGTTCTGGGAAATCGAGCCCCAGGACAGTGGGGACTGCCTGCTCACCACCGTGCGTGCAGGGCTTAGCCAGTGCCTGGTATACAGTAGGCGATCGATAAAATCCTATGGGAGGGCAGGAGGAAGGAAGGAGGTTTCTGGTTTACAAGCACAGAATGATGGCCCGGGCGGGCGCGGTGGCTCACGCCTGTAATCCCAGCACTTTGGGAGGCCGAGGCAGGTGGATCATGAGGTCAGGAGATCGAGACCATCCTGGCTAACACGGTGAAACCCTGTCTCTACTAAAAATACAAAAATTAGCCGGGCGTGGTGGCGGGTGCCTGTAGTCCCAGCTACTCGGGAGGCTGAGGCAGGAGAATGGCGTGAACCTGGGAGTCGGAGCTTGCAGTGAGCTGAGATCGCGCCACTGCACGCCAGCCTGGGTGACAGAGCCAGACTCCATCCCCCTGCCCAAAAAAAAAAAAAAAAAAGAAGAAAAAAAGAGAATGATATCCCAGCATGACCATGCACTCTGGCCACCCGGCCTTGGGGAGCGGGCCTCCCTCCCTCTGCTGTGGAAATGCCAGATGAACAAGGCTCCGTGGCCTGTCTTCCTCCACCTCCAACAGGCAAGGGGCTCTGAGGGCTGCCAGGACAGCTTTTTCTCTGTATAAAACGCAGGTGATGGGAGACAGAACAGAGGTCCTGCAGGGTCTCCCTGAGCCCAGATGAGGCAATGGCACCGCCCTGCCACCCTCCTCCCGCCAAGTGAGCCGTCGAAGGGGGCTAAAGACAAGACCCCACCTGACCACAGCAGCCCAGGGTGACTGCTGCACCCTAGGGTGACCACTGGCAGGCGTGGCTGCAGGGCCAGGCATCCAGCTGCGACTTGTGGGGTTTTCTCAGCATTCGGAGCCCCCGCTGCCCATTAAGAGCAGGTCTCTGAAGACGAACGAGAAGCCGCTCTTTTCATGTGGACCGAGCACAGAAGGTTCCTGGTCCAGAACCCCAGGCTCAGAGAGTCACACACTGAACACCAATGGCCACCGCGGGGGCAGGCGTCTCCAGGAAGAGCTGGCATCGTGGGCTCCCTGCTGTCCGTCGCCTGGTGCCTGGGCACGTGTGGCGAACGCAGGGTGGGTAGAGGTGCTTCAGGAGCGCCTCGTGAAGGACGCCAGACTCCCAAGCTCCTGGTGAGTGGAGGCCACGTGGTGGCCAGCCCTCCTTCCTGCTCTGGGAGGGAGCTGGCGAGGCCTCCCTGGACCCGTGGTGCCACCAATGCAGAATCGCCCCATTACAGGCCCCGCACCCACTGTGAGGCTCAACACCTCTGTCCCCACAAAAAAACCAAGCCGCCTCTGTGGCCCTCCAGGTCAAACAGGATCAACAGGGACCTCACAGCCCACAGGCTCCAGAAGCTCCCAGGTCGTATTGCAAGTGCAACTAAATGGCACCTGTGGGTACGCTGCCACGGCGCAGGCCGCCACTTGAGGCCTCAAATTCCACAGGTAACTTACCGAAGACCTGAGGGCAAACGAGAAATGCACGTCCTTGGAAACGCTGTGGGTGAGGAGGTGGCACAGCCAGTCCCCTGCCACCTGGTCAGCAGGCTGAAGCTGAGAGGCTTGGCATAAGCCAATTACGAGCAGCTGCTCAGGTGCAAGGCTGCACTTTTCCCAAACAGAGGCGCTCTTTTCCCAACACATAACAGGTCTTTTATCATTTTGGGCATTTGTGAAACTGCATAGCTCAGCCACGAATCCCAAGAAATGACTTGATACCCTGCCTCCGCCCAGGCGCCGGAAATGGTCCTTGGAAGCTGCCAGAGTCGCCCGCTCGCCGGGGCCAGCCTGCCCTGTGTATGTGACCCCTGTCACACTCGCGGTAGCCCCAGGTTGAGGATGAGTGAGCAGTTGCTCCTGGGGTTTTGGAACCCTCACCAATGACCGCCCCCTTGCTCAAACTCTCAGAGGCCCCAAATCCCGGGCTAATTTGTCTCCTAAATTCCACTTAGGTTCTGTTTGTTTTTTAGAGATGGGGTCTCGCTCTGTTGCCCAGGCTGCAGTGCAGTGGTGTAATCACAGCTCACTGTGGCCTTGACCTCCTGAGCTCAAGTGATCCTCCTGCCTCAGCCTTAGGATTCTGTCTTTTGGCTCTGGGTAAACCTCTTTGTAAATAGTATCAATCGTTTTTATATAAACTGAGTCGTGGGGAAGACTGGGCAGCCTCCTGCCTGTGCCACCTGCAGTGACCCTCCCCGGTTAGCAATGGAAGTGCATTAATCGGATCTATAGAAGAGAAAGCTTCCAGATCAGAGAGAAGCAGCTCCTGGCCAAGCGTGCACCAAGAAAAGCAAACACAATCTAGAGTGGAACCTCCAGGGGAGCTGTGGTCTCTTCCTAGGAAATCACCCCGTTCTCTGGCTCTAGAAAATAAAGTCAGCACCCAGACTTGGGGTTTTTGGGTCCCCCCAGCTGCCCCCTGCACCACCTGGTACCATCATCACACACCCCATGGACAGAGGCTGGCATGCATCTTGTGCCCTTTGACCCTCTGCAGAAACAGCAGGCGGCATCAGTGTCATTTTTTACCAATGAGCACTGGAGGCCTGGAGCACAAACACCCCGTCTAATCCCAGCCTGGAGACACAGCGGGGCTGGGACCGAGTCTCTGAAATCCTAGGCCAGCGTGATCTGTGACACCTGCTGATTCTCAGCTTCTGCAGTAAGAGCCGGCAGGGACTCTGGTCAAGGGCAGCCGGGAAATCGCCTGCGATCACCATAAACCAGCCCATCAGGCAATGGGTGTGACAGAGCAGCACCACTTTGATGGTAACTACACATTTTCTGCTCAGGGTGCAGATCACCATGTAAATCAGCCACCCTACAGCACCTGCCTTGGGGGGGCAGTGGGAGTCTGTGCCCATGCATCGGGCACTCGTCCTTCCCAGGACATGCCAGGCATCTACGAACACTGCCCAGATGGTATGAAACCTCTCAGCTCCTTCAGGAATGTTCTGAACAAAAACCCCTTTGCAGAAGGATGGGAGAGCTGCCCCAGGACCCCAGGAGGGATCGGAATGAGCTCCTGCCATCCCCTGCTTCCCTACCTCCCAGGAGTTCCCCTGCAAAGGGCTAGGCAGGGTTTGTTGCCATGCAGAGAATGGTCCAGAGCTGGAAGAGGAGGGCAGCACACAGTAAAGGCCTCCAGGACTGCCCAGGCCCCCGGGCCCCGGCCTCACTCACCAGTAGAAGTAATAGGCCAAAGCCACCGCCAGCAGGGCCACACAGATCCCTGAGAAGAGGCAGGCCGGGTAGCTGCTCAGCATCTTCAGCCCTCGGTCCTGTGCTGCCTGAAGCCAGCGAGAAGGACCTGCGGGGGCAGGTGTCAGCCTGGCCGAAGGGTGAGGAGCCGAGCTCAAGCGGAGGGATTAGGACCTGGCCTGAGCTGCCTAGGTTTGGCAGGGGCCGTGGCCACCCAAAGCATCTGCTCAGCAGGAAGTGGGTGCCGGGCACCCCCAGGGTGCCACCTGCGTGGCCAGCACTGTCCTTCTAGTCACAGAGACCAACTCAAGGGATCTCAGGAGCGCGCTGAAGCAGGACATACACACGGGTCCGTCCTCCTGCGCACAGCTGTGGGCTCTGCCGTCGGGGCACCGGCTAATCCAATAAGCAGCTTTCAGCCAGGAACTGCTCACTGTAAACAGGCAGAGTCACAGGGCCAGCCGGGATGCAGGTCAACGAGCCCCATCCCAGCACGGACCCCTGCGACTGGGGACCTGAGAGTGCCCACATCTTCCTCCCCACAGCACCAGCGTGTCCAGGGGCCAGGTTGTGGGTGACTTGGTGAGGTCTACTCTGTGCTCAGCCGTGGGCTAGCAAGATCCCTGAAAGGCCTCCAAGTGATAGGCAAACCTCCTGCATGTGGGGCACGGCTGTGGGTTCAACAGAGAACAGCCACCCAGCCTGCCGGGCAGGCCCGGCGCCCGCGACACTCGCTCCAAACTGCAGCAAGGTTTGCTAAACGGCGGTGCTCCGGGTCCCATGTTCGGGGCCCCCACGCTGGAAGAGCTGTGGGGTGGGCCGCTTCTTATCCTCCAGGAAGTCAGGCACGTCCCTCCACGTCTCTCCAGCCTGAAACCTCTCAATCTGAAATGAAGGAGTTCAAAGGCTAAACTAGGGAGATGAGATCAAAGGACCCAAGGACCAGAGCATCGCCCTGGGAAACCTCCTGGGGCGCGGGAGGCCCCCCGACAACGCACTGCCTGGGGGGTGGGGTGTTACTAAGGGAGCGCCCCCTGGAGGCCCTCGACAGCACACGGGGACGGGGATAGGGTGTTACTAAGGGAGCGCCCCCTGGAGGCCCTCGACAGCACACGGGGACAGAGATGGGGTGTTACTAAGGGAGCGCCCCCTAGAGGCCCTCGACAGCACACGGGGATGGGGATGGGTATTACCAAGGGAGCGCCCCCTGGAGGCCCTCGACAGCACACGGGGATGGGGATGGGTATTACCAAGGGAGCGCCCCCTGGAGGCCCTCGACAGCACACGGGGATGGAGATGGGGTGTTACTAAGGGAGCGCCCCCTAGAGGCCCTCGACAGCACACGGGGACGGGGATGGGTATTACCAAGGGAGCGCCCCCTGGAGGCCCTCGACAGCACACGGGGACGGGGACGGGGATGGGTATTACCAAGGGAGCGCCCCCTGGAGGCCCTCGACAGCACACGGGGACGGGGACGGGTATTACCAAGGGAGCGCCCCCTGGAGGCCCTCGACAGCACACGGGGACGGAGATGGGGTGTTACTAAGGGAGCGCCCCCTGGAGTCCCGGCCAATGCATTCTCGCTCAGGGTCACGGGGCCACAGTGGGATAAAGTGAAAGTCACTGCTCGTGCGTCTCCCACGGCATCAGACACAAAGAACCTGTCCCCAGCAAGGTTTGCCCAGGACGCTCCCCCAGCCTGGTCGCAGCCCCGTGCCAGCCCTGGTGCAGCCCCTTCGTGCTCTGTGGGAAGCTGTGGACTGAGAGGTGGGAACCGCTCAGCTCAGTCCTGACATGCTCAGCCTTTACTTCTGTGAACCTGTGAACCTGGTGGAGGAGAGAGCGTGATGGGGCAGCCACAGCCTTCCCAGGCCTGGGGGAGCCCCTCCTTCCCCCTCACAAGGCTTCAGGTGACTGCATCCCCGGCCAACACATTGACCCCGTGTGACTCCACGTGACACCCAGAATCGCCCGCTAAGCCACTCCTGGATTCCAACCCTCAGCAGCTGTGTGAGACAATAGATGTCTGTTGTTTTCGCTGCTAAGTTTGTGGGTAACTCGTTACACAGCAATGTAACAAACATGGTAAGGCAACCAGGCAGATCAATATGAGGCGCACCATTTACTGGAAGTATTGGATGACTATTTATAGGGCTGGAGTTAGTGTCTGAACAAAATAGAAGATTTGCAGGCCAGGCGCAGTGGCTCACACCTGTAATCCCAGCACTGTGGGAGGCCGAGGCTGGTGGATCACCTGAGGTCAGCAGTTTGAGACCAGCCTGGCCCTAGGCAGGAGAATTGCTTGAACTCGGGAGGCGGAGGTTACAGTAAGCACGCCAGCCTGGGCAACAAGAGCAAGACTCTGTCTCAAAAAAAAAAAAAAAAAAAAAAGATTTGCAGATTCAAGAATTCTGACTTCTAATCCTCAGTACGTTCCTCAGTACATTCCTTCTATCCCAATGAGCAACGTTAACTAACTTAGCTCTCTGGTGTGAAATGCACACCATGGAACCAAGGCATTCATTCAATCTTGTTAGCAGCCCAAGAAACCCAAGAGTGTGTGTGTGTGTATGTGTGTGTGTGTGTGTGTGTGAGAGAGAGAGAGAGAGAAAGTGGGGGAGAGAGGAGAAACGCAGCCCTCCCACCAGACAACAGCAAGCGTATGAGCTGCTTCCTCCTCCCTCTGCAGCGAGGACCCACACAACTTCCTTAGTCCAGCACTGTCTGCACAGCCACCCCAAAATATGCAAATATGACTGGCTGCCCACACAACCTCTGCCTGGCACTTCTTCTAACAAGACCCTGCCTGAGGTATAGAAAGCAATGGCTATGCAGAAGTCATCTGGTTTCATGGGATGCGTCCTGATGACTGCCTTAGAGGTAGTTAATGAGAGAGAGAGGAGTCTTTTGGAGCTTCCAGAAAGGTTTCAGCCCCTGAAAAAAGGTTGCAAAAAGAAATTTCCCTTTTCCTGTCCAGGCATGGTGGCTCACACCAATAATCCCAGCACTTTTGGAGGCAGGAGGATCACTTGAACACAGGAGTCCAAGGCTGCAGTGAGCCATGATTGTGCCACTGCACTTAAGCCTTAGTGACAGAGGGAGACCCTGTCTCCAGAAAAACAAAACAAAACAAAACAAAACAAAAAGACTCCCTTTTCCTGACATCAGACTTCTCTGTATCAAGTGGTGATGGCTGGTGCAGAGGTAGCCACGATGTCACCTCAAGGAGACAGGCCTATAGTGGAAAGCAACCTAGAGGGTGGCCCAGAGGAGGAACGGATATAGCCAGGGGCCTTGCGTGCCTCCGCCAAGCCAAGCAAAGGCCAGCGTGGAGGAGCTGACCCCTGTGGCTTCCCACCTAGGTCAGCTCAAGGCAGATTCTGCTACTTTCAGCTCAATTCACCAGCGCCACACCCAGTGGGCCTTTGGGACTCACACATATCTAAGGACCAACTTCTTATCTACATGCTTTGCATTTCCCAAAATCCAAAAGTCACTCATGGGTACCCCTGTGATGACAGCAAGCCTGAGTTTTCTCCAGGGCCACAGGAGGCCACAGGGTCAACGTTCCCCCAGCCAGGAGTGCCAGCCCCACTCAGGTTTGCAGGCGGGGTGTTCTTTCATCTTAAAGCAAACGTGGCTACCATTCGGAACAGTACGTGGAGAATTTCTTTAAAAACAAAACCAAAGATTTCTATTAGAGAAAAATACTTGGCGGAACCAGCGTCCCAGGGACCCCACAGCCTACTCTAAATATGTCATTTTTTTTGTTCTTTTTTTTTTTTTTTTAAGAAAGGAAAAAAGCTTGTTCACATCATGAAGATTTTAACAAATTTTAGGGCAAGGAAACAGGCCGTGCAGTTGCAAATACACAGGGAAGCCCTTTTTGCTGAGGCACAGAGGAGCTGCTCTACGCGGAGCTGATGCGGGAGAGCCAGGCTGGCGCCGGGCACGGCTCCACTCAGAAGCACTAGGCCTCCACACCTGCATCCAAGAGCTGCGGTCAGGAAAAGGAAAGGATGTCTTGTTTTTGCCAAGGTATCTGAAGTCTCTATGGGCAGCAGTCGGGTGAGCTTTTCGGCTGTGATAGAACAGCAGCATTACAGGGGCAGAGCTCATTCACGAGCAGGTCTTTGAACACAGGCATTACCGGCGTGCCACCTGATTCTCTCACCGTGTCTTCCTCTGCCGGAGAAATCCTCGTACATGAGGAGACAACTAAAACTTGCAGCTTTGACTTCCAGGCCATTCTTCCGGAGGGAGGTACTGTGGCCGTGTGCCAGGAGGGCAGAGGCACTGGCCCCACGGAGGACAGGAGTCCGCTCTCACACAGATGAACGCTGCAGGTGCGCCCACAGAAAAGTCCACAGCCCCCGGTAAACAATGCCATGCTCGCCACTGCTAGGGGAGGCTCAGGAACCCACCCGGCTGGGGTTGGAGGCCTGGTTCCAGCCTGGTGTGACGTCAGGCACAAGGGGCTGGGGCCGCACTGTCCTCCCCTCTCCCTGCTTTTGCTTCAGTCCTGGCCTCTTTGGGCTGCAGAGCTGGGGTCCCGGCAGGTCACCTGACTTCTCTGGCCTTGGCTCCCCCTCTTTGAAGTGAGCGGATTGACCACAACAGCTGTCCCCAGGGTTGCCCGAGCTGCAGGTGTGGGGGCCAGGGCCCGGGCTGCAGCATGTGAGCCTTCCTTGTGGCCCTGCAGTGGGGCCTGGGCCTGGCTTAGGAACAGCTGGGCGGGCTCCGCTACCATTCTACCTTCTGGCTTCCGACTCAAGTCGCCATCAGGGAAAGAGCCTGGCATGATCTGTGTGCTTAGCGCACCTGGAGAGCCAGGGCACCGCCCCAAGCCCCGAGCCCGGGCTGAGGCTTCTCCACTCCTTAATCTCCAGAGCAGCAGAGGTGCTGTGGGCCCGGGTCGGAGCTCCTCCGTGGCCGCCTGCGATGATGAAGCCAGGTTGTCGGAGCCTGAGAAGCAACGCTGTCCTTCCTGCCCCACGCCTGGGTCACTGCCTTTCTCGTGATAAGGAAAAAAAAATCCCTTCCTGGGACAGTCGTTCCCTTTCCATGTCTGAATAACAGACTCCCCAAATGCCAGGCGGACCCAGCCCTGAGGCCCCAGAACACCCCTACCGAGCGGTGAGCATCTGTGGGCCCGGCCTCAGGTCTCTCTGAGCTCCGCAGCGGCGCCGGTGCCCAGTACTGAGTGCAGAGGCCGCCCTGCAGGCCACTCCCGGACTTGATCTCTAAGGCCACTTCTCACTGTAAAAACTGCGGGGACATTGTGAGGCCTATGCTGACCCTGCCGTCCTCCTCAACGGCTTCATGCCTGCCAGGGCCAGGCGCTTGGGGGCACTCCCAGCTGGGGACCCTGGCTCAGCCTCCCTGGGGCTGGAGGGAGGCGGGATCTGGGTGCTGCTACTGGAGGGCACTGCCCTTGGGGGTCCCGGCTCTTACATTTGCTTTTGTGGTGTGTCCTGAGCCTGCCTCCTGCTCCCTCGCCACTCAAGGCCACCACACGGCCCAGTGTGTGACACCAACCAATGCCCGCAGAGCAAAGCGTGCTAGTGCGGCACCGCACTTTGGTGACTTTGCTGAGCTCTCCAGAATTGCCAGGTGCTCCCCACTGCTTCCTCATGCTCTCAGGTGAGAAGCCCCCTCTGTCCAGCCTCCACACTGGTTCTGTGTGCGGCATGTGAGTGGTGTGGGTGGCGTGGGTGGTGGAAGGCACATGGGTGGCATGGGTGGCATGTGAGTAGTGTGGGTGGCGTGAGTGGCATGGGTGGCGTGTCAATGGCGTGTGAGTGGCATGTGAGTGGCGTGGGTGACATGTGAGTGGCAGAGGTGGTGTGGGTGGCGTGTGAGTGGCGTGATGTGATATGGCAGCACGTGGGTGGCATGGTGTGGCTTGCTTTGTTCTGTGGCTCCTCCACCATGGGCACGTGGCCTCCTCGTGCTCCCAGCTACCTGAATGTCGTCCTGCTCATGACCAGGGCTTTAGCCCGCCCCTCCACAGGTTCCCGCTGTCCCCTCCTCCGCCCCACCCCCATCGCACACCTCCTAGTCTTACCTTCTGGTTACCCCACAGGGCCTAAAGGAAACAGTTCTGTTCTTCCAGGTCCTTTCCTGTCTCTGACACCTAAGCCATGCTGACGGTATAACATCCTAGCGGAGGCCCAGCCTCCTGACTCTACCAACGAGGTTGCGCTGCCACGCAGGGGAGGGCCAGGCAGCCGCCGGCCTGGGGACTTGCGGAGCCTCTATGGCCTCTTATGAAGTCACCATCTCTGAGCATGGGCACAGCAAAGGAAGACAAGGGCTGGAGGCCCCTCCTTCCGCCCTTGGGAGGTGGGGACGGGCACACTACGGTGAGAGGGCTGGTGTGTGGGAGCTGGTGCTCGGGGGGCTGGTTCTCAGGGGACTGGCGTATGGGAGCTGGTGCTCGGGGAACTGGTTCTCAGGGGGCTGGTGCTTGGCATGGGGGATGGTGCTAGGGGTGGCGGGGAGCTGGTGCTCAGGGGGCTGGCGTGCCGGGCACCCATGTCTGCCTGTTCTCCAGCATCCAGGTCTCAAAACCTCATCACCCAAACCACCAAGGATGAGCAATGTGGGGCAGACACCTGCTCCACTGCCCCCGCCCTGGTACGGCATACGGCAGCTGGTCATGGCAGAGAAAGGAAGCGGCACACCAGGTGCGGCCGGCCCACACCGGGCCAGCACGTGGGGACCCCAGGCTGTTCCAGACCAAGGGCCTCCTCTCGTGCACCCACAGACCCTGTCCTGCTGCTCAGTTTAAACCCTCTGGCGTTTCCGTGCCACTGTCCACTCTTCACGGGAGGCTCGTGGCAGGCGCGGGGGCGCTGTCCTCTGGCTCTTGCAGCTGGTGTTTGGGCCTGTGCTTGGATGGAGGCCGCCAGGGCCTCTGGGCATCTGGTATGCGGCGTCCTTCTCTCCTGACTCTCCTCTCACCTTTCCCATGTGCTGCCCCTCCCACGCTTGCTGCTACATGCCGAGACTACTGGAGTCTAACCCCAGCGCCAACCGCTTCCAAGCTGTGCCTCAGTTTCCTCAACCATAAAGAAAGAATAACAACACACGGACGCCAGCAGGCTGTGGAGAGCCAAAGACCCCCCGGGGCGCACTGAGAACAATGCTGGGCATGGAAAATGCCAAGCAGCAGCCAGGAGTATGATGACATCATCAATATTCCCAAACCTTTCCCCATGGAGAAAACAGATGGCAGAGCTTTAAAAAAAATACACGACAAAAGCAAACATAGACCACTGGGATTAGGGCAAACTAAACAGCTTCTGCATGACAAAGAGAGCGACAGGGTAAATAGACGACGCCCAAGTGAGAGAAAACCCTGCAGACCACACGCCCGCCCGACGCAGGCCCAGCATCCACGGGATAAAGGGGCTCAGACTCAATAGCAAGAAAGCAAACGGCAAAGGACCCCGAACTGCAAAGGACCCGAACGGCAAAGGACCCGAACGGCAAAGGACCCGAACGGCAAAGGACCCCGAACGGCAAAGGACCCCGAACGGCAAAGGACCCCGAACGGCAAAGGACCCCGAACGGCTGTGCCTCAGAAGGAGCCACACCGACGGCCAGCAGGTTAACGAAGAGCTGTTCAGCATTATTAACCATCAGGGAGAAGCAAATCGAAGCCACAGGGAGGTGTCATTTCATGCCGTTCAGTTGGCTATTATCAAAAAGACGAATGTAACAGGTGTTGACGAGAATGCAGAGAAAGGGGACCTGGCACGCTGTGGGGGAGAGAGAGCGTCAATCAGTGAGGCCACTATACAAACTGTCTGGAGGTGCCTCCAAAAGTCAAAAATGAAACTACTGACCCGGGGCGGTGGCTCACACCTGTAATCCCAGCACTCTGGGAGGCCAAGGCTGGTGGAACACTTGAGGTCAGGAGTTTGAGACCAGTCTGGTCAACATGGTAAAACCCCATCTCTACTAAACACACAAAATTAGCCAGGCATGGTGGTGGGCATCTGTAATCCCAGCTACTCGGGAAGCTGAAGCAAAAGAATCGCTTGAACCCAAGAGGCGGAGATTACAGTGAGCCGAGATCGTGCCATCGCACTCCAGCCTGGGCAACAGAGCAAGACTCTGTCTCAAAAAAAAAAAAAGGAACTACCATAAGGTCCAGCAATCCCACTTCTGGGTATGTATCTAAAGGAACTGAAATCAGTGTGTCAAAGAGACACCTGCACGCCCGTGTTCACTGCAGCACCACCCCCAACAGCCACATGATGGAGGCAGCCCAGGTGCCCACCAACAGACGAATGGATAGCGAGCATGTGGTGCGTAACACTGTGTTATTATTCAGCCATAAGGAAGAAGGAAGTCCTGTCACTGGTAACATCACAGACAAACCTGGTAGACCTGACACTAAGTGGATAATCAGCCAGTCACAGAACGACAAATCCTGCATGACCTCACTCACACGAGGAATCGGAAATGGAGATCTCACCAGAACTGAGAGGAGCACGGTGGTTACCAGGGACTGGGGGCTTGTGCAACGATGGGCAAGGGAGGTGCTGATCAAAGGGAACAGTTTCAGTTAGACCAGAGGGACGTGTTCGTGATCCACCGCGCTGCGTGGCGACCAGTTAACAATAACGTATCGTGTTTCAAAATCGGGAAAAGAATAGATTTTTAACATCCACACCACCAAAAACGATGTTGGTGAGCTGATCGCTATATTAATTAGCTCAATTAATCTTTCTACAATGTACACATAGATCACATGGTACTCCATAAACATACACAATTATATTTTGTCAATTATAGATAGATGACAGATAGGTAGGTAGGTAGACACACACACACACACACACACACACACACACACACACACGAGATCCTCTCTTCAGGTAAAAAGCAGAACGGAAACAAAACCTCAACCTGTATGGAACATCGACATAGTTGGAGCTTTTCATCATGCTCTTTACAGCAAACCTAGAATGTTTAGAATCATGGTTTTACTATTTTGAAATAATGGATTTTGGCATAAGACCTTTGCCAAAATCCCCTTCTGGTGGTGTTTCTGAGGAATGAGAGCTGCACTGTCTGAATCCTGACGATGGTGCCGGTGGCTGGGGATGCTCAATGTCAATCAAAGCTGAAGCACGTGGCAGTTCTCTGCCTGGGAGTCCCACTAACGTGGCCGATGTGGCGTGGCAGTTCTCTGCCTCAGAGTCCTGCTAACGTGGCCGATGTGGCGTCCTACTTCCACGTGGCTCTTCAGTTTTTACCTCCACATCTCTTTTTTAAGGTTAAGAAGAACAAAGCTCATCTGAACATATTACCCAAACAAATTATATTCATAGGAATATAATATCTCCTGATTATTTCCCTCGACATGAAAACTTAATGATTTATACAAAAATATTAAAAGAGAAGAACCGAGTATGTTGATGCAATTTCCTGGAGGCTTCCTCAGAGCCGCAACATAAAATAGAGTGTTTTTAGGATGTCAATAAAATCTTCCTTCAGATAAACCCCATGAAGATTTCACATTGCCTTTCTCACACCAGTGACCGAGCGAAACCAGGTGTGATTAACCTCCCTCACCCCAGCAGTGGGAGGTCACTAGCACCAGACGCGGGGAGCGTGGGAGGACCAGCATGCAGGTGTCACTGTGACACCATTTCTAAAAGGTCTCTGTTTCCCTCACTGACACTCCACCTCATCCAGTGTCTGCCCCGACCCCGGGTCTGGACAAGAAAACTGACCTGGAGAGCAGCTGGGTTGTCCAGTCACGGGGCCCTCGAGAAAAGGCAACAGCAAACCCACCCCGGGGCCCCACGCTCAGTCCCTGACGAGCCTCAGACGTGCGTTCACCCCAACTCTAGAGCCTCCGCAGCCCCTGCCCCAGGATCTCACGTAGGGGGGCCATAAAAACAATCTGTAATGTGGAACAGGGACATGCAGGAAGGAGGTGGCGCCCGCCCGAGGGGACAGGGCAGCAGGCCCCTGGCGTTTGTCACCAGCAGCTTGAGGACCACACGCTGGCCTGCCGTGGGCCACCCCGGCCACCGTGAGGAGCCACCTCCTGCCACCCCAGGGAGAGGACACTGGCCCCTACAGCAGCCCCCTGGGAATGTGACAGCAAGCCCTGCTTCCCTCTGCTCCCCTCGGCCCAGGTGTGCACACCCACCTCATCCCCGCCTTCCCCTCATCCCGACAGAAACACCCACCCACCCTCACCCCCCCCAGGCCTGCCCACTGTGGACACCCACAATCAGGAGCTGCAGCCTCTGAGTTCACTGGGCAGAGCTTGGTTCCCCCAAGGTCTGAGAGAGGCCCAGAGAACAGGGACAGTAAGAAAGATGATGTTGCTGAGACACACCACAGCGAGGTCCCATGGGCCACGCTGAGGTCGCACGGGCAACCCTGAGGTCACACTCACTGGCAGGTGCTTTACACAAATGATCCCTCAGCGCTCAGCACAGCTCTGCCCCGCTAGCTCCACTGCCTCTGAAAATAATCCTGCCCAGGACCACAAAGTCACTGGCAGGCCCAGGACGGGGAACCAGGCTGCACTGGTATTGGCACCTGAGCCCCCCACCCCACTGCACGGCGGCCCTGCCCTGAGACCTCCCACAACTGTGTCCCCAGGGGCAGGGAACCCTGGAAGGGGAACCCAACTTCTCTCTGCCTTAGACTCTCTGTGGAGTGACGGTTGATAACTCTATTCCCCACTTTCTTCAAAGACACTGTGGATTCCTGAACATGAAAACAGGGCTGGACGACGCACACAGAACTGCCATGACAAGGCACCCTCGGTTCCAGGACGACAGGCACTCAAGTCCTCTCTCTCTGACACGCATGGGCTGTCGGTGCGCTAGAGAACGTGTCTGTCACCTGCAGCCCAGACAGTGTCCGCTGCATTTATGAGGTTAATGAGACGCTGTGAGCTCGCTGGGAGCGCCATTTCACCAACCTGTTTATCTGGATTTAGCTCGGCGCTCAGCCAGGCGGGAGCTGTCCCCAGGCCAGTGACAGGGGCGGGACCTCAACAGAGAGGGTCGAGGCCCAGCACTCACGGGTCCCACAGCCCCTGCTGCCCATCCTGCCCACCCTCCGGCATGAGGAATGCGGGCCGTGCCTTCTCCCTCCATCCCAGGGAGGAGCAGCGTCCACAGGCCAAGCCTCTGCAGGTGTCCCCTGTCCTGCCACGCACACTGGCTCTGGCAGGCCGCGTCCAGTTCTGTGGGGACCAGGCCTTGCCTAAGACAGCGGCGCCCAGGGGAGGCGGCTTTGTCGTGGCCAGCAGGCGGCACCGTCTTGTTCTGTGTGCCAACCCCACTTGCCCTTCACATCTTTCAATAAACAAATAAGAACACAAATAAAAATAGAAGTCCCACCGTGGGAAGGCTCCTGGCTTTGACTCGCTCTGGGGTCAGCGCGGGCCGTGCTGGCAGAGGCTCCAGGAGTGTGTGGTGATGGCAGGGAGAGGCTGACGGGGTGTCCTTCCAATCCACACGGGGACAGGGCGCGGGTTACTATGCAAACCAAACAAAGCACACACAGCCCGTATGCGGCCCAGAGCCAGGCCCGTCTCCTGTGCTCTGGAGCCCGTCGGAACCGTCTTACACTGCTGCCGCCACATGGCTGTACACATCCTGCTTCCATGAAAGGTGGGCACACGGAGCTTGTCACCCACATGAGGCACCTGCTACGGGAGCAGCAGCCTCCTTCTGAGGGTCACAGGGGACTGGCTATTGGGGCCCCGCCACTCAGGCACCTCACGCTGAAATAACGAGAATGCACAGAGTTTTCAAAATATGGTATGTCTGGCCAGGGTGGCACACTCTGCTTCCTGAATTGCGTGGCCTCCTAAAGGCAGTCACAGTCACATGCAGACAAGGTGGGGGTGGTGGGTACACACAGCTGAGGAACCTGCCAGAGCCACGTAGGGTGGGACCAAGGCACAAACTCCGTAGGGCAAAAAGAGGATTGGCGTGGGGATAAATTTCAGCTCATTGTGAAACAAAATTAGACAGCGCCTTATCTGTAGTATCCGTAGGTAGCCAAACACACGCAAACATACCCTCCTCAGTAAATCTGATGACGTTTCCGGTAGCGAGTGCCCCAGCTTGAAACGCATCCCAGAAGGAAAACTCCTACATGGAAAGTGATTTCTAAACAAGATATAGTTTCAGACGTGAAATCTGTTGGAACAATTATCACGATTCTTAAAATGCACATGGATCAGCTTGCTCTGAGTAAAAACACTTAAAACCTACGTCAAACCTTCAGACAGAGCAGTGAACTGCATGGATCCCTGCAGCCTACGGGTCTGGAGAAGCAGAGGCCTCTGTCCCCAGGCGGGAGGCACTGACCCCTCCAGAGTGCTGCCGCCCACGCTGGTCTGCAGAATCTCTCGGCGAACCTTACCCTATTTCACTCCCTCCCTCGGGGTGAGGGGGGTGGGGAATCAGAACTCGGTTGCCCCCGGAATGACGGGGCTTGCCACCTTGCCTGTGTGTATATTCCTTAACGCTGTGTCAGCGTTTCTCAGCCGGCATTTTCAAAACAGTGACCGTGTCAAACTCAGGGCAGGGGTACGCCTGCAGGCCCCGGAGAAGAGGGCCCCTGTGGCCGGAGTTGAAACCATCATGCCCTTCGCCTGCCCGAAGTCGTCCCTTCTTATTGTGCAGGGGAGCCTTCCATGTCCGGCAAGGATCACAGCGTCCGGTGGGCCGAGTGGTTATTTCGTTGCTGCTGCGTCCGGGAGCTGCGTCCAGCTGGTTCAGCTTCCCGGGGCACAGGGCAGCAGGCGCCACGTCAGCCCTGCCAGGACACAACAGGCCCAGCTCCTTGGAGAGGGAGGGTGTGTTCTCCTCAAACACCAACAGGAAGAGTTCCGGAATTTGGGGCAAGGCGTTCTAACTTGAATTGTGTGGCCTCCTATAGGCTGCGGTACCTGTTCCCAGGCACGTCGGTCGCCCTCACCAGGCCCCTGTGCAGGCCAGGCGCGACCCAGCAGCTCTGGCCCCACACATTCGCTCCTCATGGCAGCCCTTACACCTTACAGATGAGGAGACCGAGGCACAGAGAGGTTCAGCAGCTTGCCCAAAGCCACACAGCAAGTCAGTAGCAGAATCAGGACTCAAACCCAGGCCATCTCACCACAAAATCACTGCTCCCATAGATAGGAGCTAAGGATCAAAACCCAACCAAAGTGCTTATCTCACATCTTCACTGGAAAGGAGGTTTCCCATCAGCTGAGAACACTTCAGCCTCTAGCTGGAAAGAAGCGTACTGCGATTTAAGACAGGAAGAGCAGAGAGGCGCCGGGCACTTGAGACAGAGCTTCCTTTTGCTAACTTCTAAAATCAGGTCTCAATGGATTGGGAAGAAACAAAAACTCAGCCCTCCAATCAACCTGGAGCAGCAGCCCTGCAGCCTCACTGCCTGGGGGAGACAGACCCACCCAGTCCTTCAGCTCAATAGAACATTTCAAGCAAAAAACACTCTAACTTTTAACTCTGTGGGTTTTTTTTTTTTAAGATTTTGTAAATTATAAATATATTTACCTACTATGTACCCACAAAAATTAAAAATACAAGATTTTGTAAATTAACGATATTTTATAAAAGAGAGTAATACACCTTGCTGTAAAAATTTTAAACAAAGACGAGATACAAGGTCAGAAGGGAATCCTCAGCCCTCACCCCTTCTCCATCCCCAGGACTGACCACTGTTCAAACCTGGTATTGGCTGGTGGCTCACGCCTGTAATCCCAGCACTTTGGGAGGCTGAGGCAAGCATATCAGGAGTTTGAGACTAGCCTGGGCAATATGGCAAAACCCTGTCTTTTTTTTTTTTTTTTTTTTTTTTGAGACAGTCTTCCTCTGTCACCTAGACTGGAGTGACATGGTGCGATCTTGGCTCACTGCAACCTCCACTTCCTGGGTTCAAGCAATTCTCCTGCCTCAGCCTCCCAAGTAGCTGGGATCACAGGTATGTGCCACCAAGCCCAGCTAACTTTTTGTATTTTTAGTAGAGACCGGGTTTTGCCAGGTTGGCCAGGCTGATCTTGAACTCCTGACCTCAAGTGATCCACCCACCTCGGCCTCCCAAAGTGCTGGGATTACAGGCATCAGCCACTGTGCCTGGCCCTCATTTTTATTAAAAACAAACAAACAAAAAGGCCAGTGTAGCTCACAGAAGCTACTCCAGCAGCATGACGCAGAGCTCTGTTCTTAAATGCTGCAGCATGGAAACCTAGGAACGCGCAGTGGGGGCTGGGGGCTCCTCTCGTGCACACGTGGTCCCTGAAGCTGCCTGTCCTCTGGGAGAATGAAACACCTGAGCCAACGCTGGGCCACCCCAGGGGATCCCGGATAAAATCGCCCCCAGTCCTGCCACACAGATGCGCACGCCCTCCCTGCTGGACCACCCCGCTGTCCTACACGTTACCTGACGTGGTCCCCAGAGAAACAGCTTGTTCAGCCAACGACGGCAGAGCAAAGGCTCAGCACCCCCTCGCCTCCAGCGCGTTACTCAAGAACGCTCCAGATTTCACCGCTGCCGGAGGACAGGGCTGAGGGGCTGGAGTCCGTGTCCCAAGCAGGCATCTGTGTCTCAGGCAAAAGTCTACAGGTGACCTGTACCGTGGTGCTGTCCCAGCAGGAGAAGGCAAGCCGCAGCCACCGTGCCACTGAATGCTCCAGTGGCCACAGTAAAACACAGAGAAAGGTGGAATTAACTTTAATGATGTGTTTTACCTAACCCAACATATCCAAAATATCACAGACTTCTCCATCCGACACGGAAATCCAGTACCTATTTCCAGCTATCAGGGCCTCACACGTGGGCCTCGCCGCTTCTCCTGGGCAGGCAGCTACGTGGGGCCAGCGGCCACTACACCAGAGAGGCCAGCTCTAGGTTTGTTACTCCCAGGACATTTGCAGCGGACGAGGCTTGGCTTGCCCTGACGGAGAAGGCGGATGGACTTGGGAGTTCTGCTGTGGCACGCCCTGTACGCCCTGACAGAGCTCTGTGTGGAATGTGGGTGCTGGAGACAGGCGCAGGCCAGATGCACGAATGTCACAGGTGCCCAAGTCAACACAGGGTTACGGGGTGCAGGTGCAACAAGCCACAGGGCTACAAGGGGTCAGTGCCCCCTGAGGGGACAGAGCAGAGCTGGAGGTACTGGGGCTGGGGCTGAGGAAGGGTCCAGCCCAGAGGGCACAGACTTGGAGACAGCATGGGGTCTGAAACCAGGACCCCAAGCTCCCGTTCTCCCTCCCCCTGCTGTCTACCCACAATGACTCAGGTGCCTCAAAGTCAGCCGGGGAAGACAGAGAGTTCTGCTCAGGGGCAGCCCCGCTGGCCTCACCTTGTTGGACCCAGGGGGCAGGTCCCTGGCTGGAGCGTGTGAGCAGCAGGAGGTGGCAGAAGCATGGGGCCCTGGCTTTTATCTTCCTGCCCAGGCTGGGAGGGGCAGGAGGGTGGGGAGGAAGGAATCTTGCTGGATCCTCTGTTGCCCGAGGAGGGGGGAGGACTCTGCCCTCCTTCCCCCATGACCTAGAGTCTCTGCAAGCCAGGACGGCAGAAGCAGCCAGCAGCGTGGCTGGGAGCAACCACAGGGGGGCCCGGGACAGTGCCTACGGCCGCCCACGGCAGCTGGGCCAGCGCCAGTGAGGGGAGAGAGTCCTGCCAGCGTGGGCGCCATGGCCGTCTTCTCGTTCTCATCATCACAGACAGACTGACCACGAGGACATGACCAGGCCCCAAACTCACAAAAGAGGCCAAGCCAGAAGTCGAACGACCATGTGTCGGCACCCTGGCTCAAGTGCAGTGAAGAAGGACTCACAAAGAAACAAGAAAATGCCTCTTCTTACACAGCTCAGGTAAAAGGTCAAAGACACACAGGGCTTGAAATCATGACAACTCTGCCAAGTTGTAGGAGGCTCTGGCTGCCATCCCAAAACGCACCTTCCCACACTCCTCTCCAACACGACAGCCCTGGACTCAGCCCACAGGGTGACAGCCCAGGCCCCTTGCAGCGGGGTGGGGCTCAGGGGCAGTCTTCAAAAGAAAAGCCCAGGCGTGCCCTTCTCGACTTTCCTGCCTGGAATGCAGATGAAACAGCCGGGGCAAGGCAGCCATCTTGAGACCAGTGAGCCACAGCTAGGACAGAAGCCGGGGCCTGAGCATGAAGTTGGAGGCAGTCAAGGTCTCTGTGGCATGGTGGGGCAGTGGCCCCCACCCTGACTGCCTGACTGCTAACAGGAGGAAGACGGATCTGCTGTTCGTGAAAGTGCTTGCAAAGGCAGCGCCTGCTCCTCACGGGTGCAGACCTGGGGAGCTGTGTGATAAGAAGCAGATATTTGTTGGTCTTAATCCCTGGTTCCTGACACAAAGCTCATAAATTCCTTGTAATTTTCTGAGTGGGAAGGGTGACAGGAGCATCATTTGTTCTATTTGGTTCTTGTACAAAGTTCTTAAAACCTTACATTTTCCTGGCTGGGCGCGATGGCTTACGCCTATAATCCCAGCACTTTGGGAGGCTGAGGCGGGCGGATCACGAGGTCAGGAGATTGAGACCATCCTGGCTAACACGGTGAAACCCCATCTCTACTAAAAAAAAAATACAAAAAAAATTAGCCGGGCGTGGTGGTGGGCGCCTGTAGTCCCAGCTACTCAGGAGGCTGAGGCAGGAGAATGGCGTGAACCCAGGAGGTGGAGATTGCAGTGAGCCGAGATTGCGCCGCTACACTCCAGCCTGGGCGACAGGGCGAGACTCCGTCTCAAAACAAAACAAAACAAAACAAAAACACCTTACATTTCCTACAGGATGGGAGCATCTCCTCTTATTCCTAACAAGCCCTTTCAATCCCACCTGAGTGACAGGAGACTTGCGGGACCCTCGATAGCACTCCCCAGCCCCCTGCCATCCTCCAGGAAGGACACGGGCTGGAGACCAGGCTCCCTCAAAACTCTTCTACAATGGACTTCAGGGTTGGTGAACTCACCCACATGCTGGGAGGCCCGTGCACCCCAGCTCCCCAGGGACAGAAGCCCTGGTACCCAGGATCCCCCAGGCCTCACTCTACACCCCTTTCCCCCTGGCTGTCCATCGGATCCTTCATGACACCCTCTACAAGAAACCAGCAGACACAGCCGGTGTTTCCCTGAGTTCTGTGAGCTGTTGTGGCAAAGGTTCAAACTCGAGGGCATCATGGGAACCCCAGCTTCCAGCCAGCTGGGTCATGGATCACAACCTGGGATTGGCATCTGACAGTGGGGCAGTCTTGTGGGACTGGGCCCTGGCCCTGGGGGATCTGACGCATCAGAACTCAGTGGAATTGGAGGGCGCCCGGGTGGGTGCCCTGGAGCACTGCTTGGGGTGGGGAAACATCCACGCATCTCGTGGCAGAAGTGTTCTGTGTTGAATATGAGAGTGGAGTAGGGAGAAAATCTTTTTTTCCTTTTCACAGGGCACAAACTAACGAGTATTAAACTACAGATCCTGACATCAGCGCAGGCTGCTTCCCGAGGCGCTGCCCAGTCCCCGAGTGCATGAATCGGGAGGTACATGCAGTACCCCCCAGACAGCGACTCCCCCACCCCTTACTTCACGCCAGTGTCCCCTCCTGCAGCACAAGCATGAATCGGGAGGTACATGAAGTGTCCCCAGACAGCGACTCCCCCACCCCCCACTTCACGCCAGTGTCCCCTCCTGCAGCACAAGGAGCCCTGGGCACTGGTGGCGTGCTGGTGGGCACAGGTCCCCGAGGCTGCGAGCCTCAAGGCGCGCCCGGCCAGGATTCCATCCCCCTCTAGGAATGAACCCAGTGCTGTCTGGGTTTGTTCTCCTTGTGCCAGCGCAGACACCTGCAGCTGGTTTCCTTTGGGAAGCACACCCTTCACAAAGTCTAAAACCCCTGTGTGAGCATGGGGAGAAAGAAACAGGGACTCCTGACACAGAACAGACACTGGCACTCCAGAGCCCGCCCCGCTGGGGACAGGCGCCCCATGCCCAGACCCCAGGCCGGCTCTGCCACCACCACTGGGCAGCCGGTCACATCACACAGGGAAAACATTCAGCTAATCCTCATGGCAGCCCCTACACTGACGGAGTGCCCTGCCTGGCACGTGGCTCCTGGGCCGCAGCCCCTGGGCTGGGAGACCCCATGGAAGCCCAGAGCACGCTGTTGTTTCCCACAGAGCAGGTGGCTCCAGCCCAGCCTCCAGCCTTTGGTCACAGGTCACAGCCTGTGCCGGGGGGGGACCCAGGCCCAGCGTCTCTGTGCCCCCTGCCATGCAGGCCTCTCTTCCAGGGACACTCTCCTCCACGCGCTGCCTGCCTTGAGGGTGGGGTTAAGGAGGGTCCCAGGCGGGCAGCCTCCTTCCAGGAATGAAGCAGGTCCCCGCCCGGCTCAGCCCAGGGTCTTGGGGGCTGCACTCCTTCGCACGCTTCCCCCCGCGCATCCTGTTTGCTGATGTGTTCATCATCCTCGCCTCGCCACCCCCACAAGAACAGGAGCCTCCTCCGTCACATCCACTCCTCGTCCCCAGGCTGAGAAGAGCCCTGATAAATGCATCACACACGTGCTCTGTGCAACTCCCCCACGAGCCTGGGCCTCCACACACACCAAGGCCCCCGGGTGACTCATCCCCGTCCCCAGGTGACTTCCAAAAAAGGAAACCTTTTCCATTATAAAAAATCTCCCCCAAATAAGGAAGCCCACATTCTCACAACAATCTATCGAGTATTTGCTAAACCTTCACAAAAATGGCATCGAGAGACAGACAAATCAGGAAAAGAATGTCCCAACACTCACACTGACAGTGAACCCCGGAGAGCCGTGAAATGTCCTCTCCACACTCACCCCACACACTCCTCCTGTGGGGGAGACAGGCCCGCCATCCCCAGACACCCAGCTTGGGGTGGGAGGCTGTCAGGAGGTTAGTATCATGTTAAAAAAAAGTAATTAATGCTTTATCCCTGGAAAAAAAAAAAAAAAAGAGCTCAGAGAATCAGCAGCATGGAGCTAATTACTGATTAACAAAAGAACAACCATCAACCCTGGCTTTTTATTGCGGACCCAGCGAAGTGACTGTCAAAGGCACCACAAAACTAACAAGCGCTCCACAGTTGCTCGTCACCTGGTGCAGCCCAGAGTCTCACCCGCAGGAAACAAACTCTTCTTTCCTTCTGTCCCCACATTCAACACTCGACACAGAATGCTCTGCTCACCAAAACGGGTGGGCATTTCAGCATCAGAAAATCCCACGGTGCCAGGGCTCGCCCTGGAGACTGCCCCACTTGTGACCTGTGCTCCTGACTACCCAGCTAAGCTGGGGTTCCCACGGAGCCCTCCTTGAGATTGATCATTTGCTAAAACGGCTCACAGAACTCTGGGAAACACTGTCTACTGGTTTATTATAAAGGGTGTTACGAAGGATCCAGATGGACAGCGGGGCAGAGAGGGGCACAGGGCAAGGCCTGGGGTGTCCAGGGCACAGGAGTGTCCAGTGCTCCTGACCGACCAGCTACAGGGTGGGTTTCCAGTGACTCCTCCTCGGGTTCAATTAATTTGCCACAGCAGCTCACAGAACTCAGGGAGACACATTTACTGTTTTTATTGAGATGGAGTCTCGCTCTGTCACCCAGGCTGGAATGCAGTGGCCCGATCTCGGCTCACTGCAAGCTCCTGGGTTCACTCCATTCTCCTGCCTCAGCCTCCCGAGTAGCTGGAACTACAGGCGCCTGCCACCATGCCTGGCTAAGTTTTTGTATTTTTAGTAGAGACGGGGTTTCACCGTGGTCTCGATCTCCTGACCTCGTGATCCGCCCGCCTCGGATTGGCGGGCTGGGATTACAGGGGTGAGCCACCGCAACCGGCCTCATTTACTGGTTTTTATAAAGGATGTTACAAAGGATACAGATGAACAGATGCACAGGGTGAGGTATGGGGCAGGGAGCTCGGAGCTGCTGTGCCCTACGGGAACCTCCCCGTGCTCAGCAGCCTGCAAGCCCCCAAACCCTGTCGTTGAGGGAGTCTGTGGAGGCCTCATTACACAGGCACGATTGAGCAGATCACCGGCCACTGGTGATCCACTCCACCTCTGCGGGCTCCCTCCCCTCCCCAGAGGCCCATGGGTGGAGTCCCAACCTCTAATCACGTGGTGGGTTGCCCTGACAACCAGTCCCCCAGGAGGCTGTCCTGGAGCCCCAGCCACAGTCACCTCATTAGCAAACAAAAAGACACTCCGCACTAAAGGTGGTAGGAGCTGTGTGCCCAGAGCCAGGGTCAGAGACCAAAGTATGTTTCTGATTACATCACACTATCACACTCACCAAGCATGACCTGCCCAGTCCTGAGTCACACTCACACACACATTCAACACTCACACGCTCACACACACACTCACACACTCTCACACTGACACATTCGCGCTTTACACACACCCTCACACACACACACACTCACAATCTCTCACACTCACACCCACACACACTCAGGGGTGAAGACATGATGAGTGTCCCAGCATGCAGTGGGGGAAGAAATGGACTACAAAGATGCAGCCGCGCACTCCGGGAGGGGTGCGGACATGGTCACACCCCCGCCTGCAGTGCACTCCTGTCCCTCCTCCAAGCTTCAGGTGACAACCAGGATCCTGTCTGGAGACCCCGCGCGGACTCCAAGCACGGAGATGCAGATGCCCGCATGGCACCCGCATACCAGGAAAGCTGGTTTGAAAACACCGTGGAACCAAAGTCCCGGCTCCAAGTTCTTTACACTATTTGGGAAGAAAACAGAGACAGCCATGCTTGCATCAGCAGTACACGTACTAAAACCAGAATGAGGCAGAGAAGATTAGCCTGGTCCCTGCAGAAGGACGACATGCAAATTCGTGAAGCATTCCATATTTTTTGTTGGCATGGATGTGGTGAACAGGGAACACCTCTACACTGCTGGTGGGAATGTAAATAAGTACCACCACTATGCAAACAGCATGGAGATTCCTTAAAGAACTAAAAGTAGATCCACCATTCGATCCAGCAATCCCACTCCTGGGTATCTACCCAGAGGAAAAGAAGCCATGAGTGGAAAAAGACACACGCATGTTTGCAGCAAGACAATTTGCAATTGCAAGGATACGGAACCAACCTAAGCGTCCACGTACCGAAGAGTGAATAAAGAACACGTGGTCCATATATACCACGGAATACTACTCAGCCATCAAAAGGGACAAAATAATGTCTCTCAGCAACTTGGATGGAGCTGGAGGCCTTTATTCTAAGTGAAGAAACTCAGGAACGGAAAACCAAAAACTCTGTTCTCACTTATGAGTGGGAGCTAAGCTATGAGAATGCAAAAACATAGAGTGATATAACGGGCAGGGAAATTGGGGAAGGGGTGAGGGATAAAGACTCTATATTGGGTCCAGTGTACACTACTCGGGTGACAGGTGCACTAAAATCTCAGAATTCACCAGTGAAGAAACTGTCCGCATAACCAAAATCCATCTGTACCCCACACACTAGTGAAGTTTAAAAAAAAAGAAAATAGAGACACCAGTGAACTTTTGTGACGTCAAGCATGCATCCTAACATTTAAGGACGACACTCCAAGAATATAAATGATGGACAGACGTGTGACTTCTGCAGTAGGAGAAACGGGAAATAAAAACAAACTTAACCCAGTCTCAGACCAGGCAAGAAAGTGAAGGAAAAGAATGTTAAATAATAATGATGGTGAGGTAAAGTAGAAAGTTAAGACAAAAAAAAAGAAAAAAAGTTAAATACATAAGTAATCACAAGTATAAACAGCATTTAAAAATTTAGCTGTTGGCCGGCGGGGGTGGCTCACATCTGTAATCCCAGCACTTTGGGAGGCTAAGGCGTGCAGATGGCTTGAAGCCAGGAGTTCAAGACCAGCCTGGCTAACATGCTGAAACCACATCTCTACTAAAAATACAAAAATTAGCTGGGCGTGGTGGCGCACGCCTGTAATTCCAGCTACTCAGGAGCCTGAGGCAGGAGAATTACTGGAACCCGGGAGACAGAGGTTGCAGTGAGCCAAGATTGTACCACTGCACTTCAGCCTGGGTGACAAAGCAAGAGTCAGTCTCAAAAAACAAACGAAAAAAAACCCAGCTGTCTGCCAGACTGCTAGATTTACAGAGACACACAAAGCTGACATGTAACCAAGTGTCCCCCATTTTTCTGTTTCTAAATTATTTTTATCTCTTCTCTTCTCTTGTCTCCGTTTCCCTCTGTTCCCCACTTCCTACACAGCCCTTTAGAAATGCAACTATACCCTTTTCCCTCCCATTCACTGGACACTGCTGACAGGGCAAGCTCACCTAACCATGTGCTCAGGAGCTTCAGGGGAGCCCTCAGCCACCAGGCGGCTACCTCTAGACACAACAGCTGATCCACACCCAAAGTGCTGCCAGAAAGTGCTGCCAGGAACTAACTCCCTCCACCTGGGAAGTTTTGGCCACTTACAACACCCACGACACCCACGACACCCACAACCCCACAACACCCACAACACCCACAACACCCACAACACCCACGACACCTACAACACCCACAACACCCACAACCCCACAACACCCACGACACCCACGACACCCACGACACCCACAACCCCACAACACCTACGACACCCACGACACCCACGACACCCACGACACCCACAACCCCACAACCCCCACAACCCCACAACACCCACAACCCCACAACACCCACAACCCCACAACACCTACGACACCCACGACACCCACGACACCCACGACACCCACGACACCCACAACCCCACGACACCCACGACACCCACGACACCCACAACCCCTACAACACCCACAACACCCACGACACCCACGACACCCACAACCCCACAACCCCTACAACACCCACAACACCCACGACACCCACGACACCCACGACACCCACAACCCCACAACCCCCACAACACCCACGACACCCACAACCCCACAACACCCACAACATCCACAACCCCCGCAACACCCGCAACCCCTGCAACCCCAACACCCACAACCCCACAACACCCACAACCCCACAACACCTACAACACCCACAACACCTACAACACCCACAACACCAACAACCTCCACAACACCCACAACCCCACAACCCCACAACCCCACAACACCCACAACACCACAACACCCACAACATCCACAACCCCCGTAACACCCGCAACCCCTGCAACCCCAACACCCACAACCCCACAACACCCACAACACCCACAACACCCACAACACCCACAACACCAACAACCTCCACAACACCCACAACCCCACAACCCCACAACCCCACAACACAACACCCACAACCCCACAACCCCAACACCCACAACACCCACAACACCCACGACACCTACGACACCCACAACACCCACAACCTCCACAACACCCACAACCCCACAACACCCACAACACCCACAACCCCACAACACCCACAACACCCACAACACCTGCAACACCTACAACCCCCGCAACCCCTGCAACCCCCGCAACCCCCACAACCCCAACACCCATAACCCCCACAACACTCACAACCCCCACAACACCCACAACACCCACAACCCTAACACTCACAACCCCCACAACACCAACACCCACAACACCAACACCCACAACACCTGCAACCCCAACACCCACAACCCTCATAACCCCCCACAACCCCAACACCCACAACACTCACAACCCCAACACTCACAACCCCCACAACCCCAACACCCACAATACCCACAACACCCGTAACCCCCACAACCCCAACACCCACAACACTTACAACCCCCACAACACCAACGTCCACAACACCCACAACATTCGCAACCCCCACAACACTCACAACCCCCACAACACCAACACCCACAACCCCCACAACACCCGCAACCCCCGCAACCCCAACCCCAACACCCACAACCGCCACAACCCCCACAACACTCACAACCCCAACACCAACACCCACAACACCCACAACCCCTACAACACCCACAACACCTACAACCCCTACAACACTCATAACACAACCCCCACAATACCCACAACACCCACAACACAGTTCTGCCTGTGAAGATGCCAACTTGACCACCCGGTAGATAAGGCAGTGAAATGACTTATGCGCACCCCCACCTGCCAGCCTCCTCCCCTGTGTGCCACACATCCCCCCGCCTTTAAAAGTGCCCACTTTCTGCTCCAAAAGTGAAGTGGTACCCTCACTTTACCTCTTCCCCTAACCTAGCTTTGGAATAAAGTCACTTTCTTTATACCCCACCTGCTCTTGTTAATTGGACTCTGCCAGCAGCAAGCGACTAAACCTGTTTTGGTCACAGAAACCCCGCAACTGTGTCACAGAGAGGCAGAACTTAAAGGCAGAGAGGACACACAGAACGACACCAACGTGGAGATGACTGGGGTGGGAGCGTAAAGCTGCACTCTATAAAACACCTGCAACCAGACGGCAGACCTGGGGGCCTGGAGGGCTCAGCAGAGACCCGGAGGGAGGGTTGTGCCGCGGCAGTGCAGGGCAGCAGGAGGAAGAGCAGCAGGACCGCAACGGCAACAGGCTCACAGCACCCAGAGCGGTGGATGTGCCCTGGATGGAGGTGACGGAGCAAAAAGGCTGACAGCGGTATGTGTGTGTGTGGGGGGGTGTTTACCATGTGCTTTGAGGACAACTCAGCAAATCGGGCGATGGGGCAGGTCAGGGCAGAGTGGGCCCCCCTCACTTGCCCACAGGTCACCGGGTGCCCGGGAGTGGGGAGAGGGAACAGCTTGGCTCTGGGACAGGAGCGAGGGGCCACAGGCTCTGCCACTGTCACTGTTCCTAGAGAAGCAACAGACATTACCCAAAAAGGAGCAGCCTGAGGATCTTAGATACAGACACGAGCATGAGGTGGCCACGAACAAGACTCCAACTTTCCTATCAGATCAACACCACCAAAAACTCGACCGAAGTGAAACAAAAACCCAGAAAGGCAAGAGCAGAAACCACGCATGAGAAGATGCAGGCGTCTGTGCTGTGTGCGTGAACGTGCATGTATTTTATCTGCAACTCCCTAAAATACACAAAATGACCATAGCCCTTGTCCAAACACACCAATCATATCTACCAATACGAAAAGGCTCCAATCACCTACTAAAAGGACAACACTCGCACTGGCTTAAAACAAACCCCAACTCTGCAGATAGAAGAGAAAGACCTAAAACAGAGAAATTCAGCAGAGTTAAAAATACATGAAATAAATATATACTGGAAAAATGCAAAAAAAAAAAGGGTTCAATATCTTCATATTAGACAATAAAATATCAGGCCAAATGAAATAAATGAGACATCAGGAATATAACGCTAAAACTAAATTTCTTAGAGCAGATATAGTCATTCGATACGTTCGTACCAAATAACCCAACACACTTCATTCAGCAGAAATTCAGGGGATACCACAGAAACCCATCTCAGCATGTGAAGGCAGGAGATACGTGTGTCCCTTCCAATCCGAGACAGAACACGCGGGCAAGAAATAAGCACACAAGGCTGTCAGACACATAAACAACAAAATTAAAGAAGCAGCACATAAGGAGAAAGAGGCAATTCTGTACTTGATAAGAGAGAACACACCTTTCTTTTTTCAGTATCCTATGGAAACATTCATAAACAGCACCCATATACTAAGCAGCAAAGAAATTTTCAACCAATACCAAGTAATAATTAAAATACAAACAATATTCCCTAGAAATTAGTAACAAAATCAGAAAACAGGGTTTTCTACATTGAAATTTAAACATTATCTTCTTAGATATTCCTCTTAAAGGGAAAATAGAAGTAAAAACTGAAGAATTTTTAGAAACTACTACTAAAACTAAAGCAGTGCTTTAGAGGAAAATTTAACCTATTGATTACTTTAAATCTTTAGAAATGAAATCAAGACAATAAGAGAATGAAGCCTCCAACTTAAAAAGTTGAAAATTACAAAGTAACTGAAGGAATTAATAAATATAAAAGCAAAAAAAAATTTTTAATCTTAATAGTTAAATTGAAATTTTTTTTTAAATCAACAAAACAGTAAGCTACTTATAGCAGTTTTAAAAAAAGCTAATCAAGGCCCAGCACAGTGGCTCATGCCTGTAATCCCAGCACTCTGGGAGACCAACGCGGGTGGATCACTTGAGGTCAGGAGCTCAAGAGCAGCCTGGCCAACACGGCGAAACCCCGTCTCTACTAAAAATACAAAAATTAGCCAGGCGTGGTGATGCATGCCTGTAGTCCCAGCTACTCAGGAGGCTGAGGCAGGAGAATCGCTTGAACCTGGGAGGCGGAGGTTACAGTGACCCGAGATCGCACCACTGCACTCCAGCCTGGGCAACAGAACGAGACTGTCGCAAAAACAAAACAAAACAAAACAAAAAAAGTTAATCAAGAAAATGGAGAATAAAAATATACAAAATAAGAAAATGGGGCGGGGGGGCAGGCACAGTGGCTCATGCCTGTAATCCCAGCACTTTGGGAAGTTGAGGAGGGCAGATTGCTTGAGCTCAGGAGTTTGAGACCAGTCTGGCCAACATGGTGAAATCCTGTCTCTACTAAAAATACAAAAATTAGCTGGGCATGGTGGCACGCACCTGTAATCCCAGCTACTCAGGAGGCTGAGGCAGGAGAATCACTTGAACTTGGAGGTTGCAGTGAGCCAAGATTGCATCACTGCACTCCAGCCTGGGTGACAGAGGAAGACTCCATCTCAAAAAAAAAAGAGGAAATAATCATCAAAATAAAATACATTTTTTAAAAACTCACAGAAATAATTGCATATCTCTATGCAAATAAATTTTCAAATCTAGATAAAATGGATAATTTTCTAGGAGAAAAATTAATTATAAAGTGTGGCCATGGAAAAGATAGTTTAAACAGAACTATATAGAATTTTATAGAATTAAGAAAGACCTGTTTTTACAGAATTAAAATATCTGTACTGGGCATGGTGGCTCAGGCCTGTGATACCAGCACTTTGGGAGGTCGAGCTGTGAGGATCACTTGAGACCAGGAGTTCGAAACCAGCCTGGGCAACATGGAAAGACCCCCATCCCTACAACAAATTTAAAAATTAGCTGGGCGTGGTGGGGCACACCAGCCAATTGGGAGGCTGAGGCGGGAGGATTGCTTGAGCCCAAGAGTTCGAGGCTGCAGTGAGCCAAGATCACATCACTGCACTCCAGCCTGGGCAAGAGATTGAGACTTCATCTCAAAAAAAAAATAAATAAAATAAAATAAAATAAAATAAAATAATAAATAAATAAATAAATAAATAAAAACTCTACATGCAATCTCATGTTTAAAAAAAATTTTAAATAAAAATAATTAAAATATCTATTAAACAGTTTTTTTAAATTTACCTCTAACAAAAAGTACCAAAAGCAGCTGATTTCACAAGTGAAGTCTACAAATCCTATAAGAATAGACTATTTTAACATTAATTAAACCTTCCCAGAACATAAAGAAGGAAGACATCCCAATCCCTTTAATGAAGCAACACTGACATAAAATTCACAAGGAGAAAGAGTGCAGAGGGAAGGGAAGAAGGAAATTTGTCTAAATCACCGTCTCAAATTGTGGCGTGAGGATCCCAGGGGGCCCCAGGCCTCACAGGCAGAGGGGTTCCAACAGCCTTCTTCATGAGTGCATAGCCTTGTGCAGCATAATTTTCTTTATGAGCCTCAACCACAACACAGCACAACAGACTTGCCTGCAGAGGCAGAGAGACGTCAGCCGTGGCCTCTGAGGTCAGACATCAAACAGACTGATAAAAATAGAAAACAGGGCCACTGTCCTTACTAATTTTGGAAACTATGGGTTTTCCTTACAAAAGCTGGTTTATCCCAGGACACAGGAAAAAAAATATTTTTTTTGTATGCATTGGACTTTGAAATGAATTATTAAATATTTTTAAATATTCTCACTGTTAATTTCTTACCTAGTGTATATCAACACCATATTAGAGGTCTCTCGACCTCGGTATTCCTGGCATTTTGGATGGGATAACTCTGCTATGGGGCCGGCTGTGCCCTGCAGGATTCAGCAACCTCCCTGGTCTCTGTGCCTTTGATGCAGGAGTGACTGTCTCCCAGCAGCTGCCAACTAAAAACATCTCCTGCCATTGCCAAATGTTCGCCAGGGGACAAAGGGAGTCACCCCAGTTAAGGACCACAGTAGCTGCAACCCAAAGGAAAATCTCTTTGGGGTCCTCAATAATTTTTTTTGAGACAGGGTCTCACTCTGTCACCCAGGCTGGGGTGCAGTGGGGTGATCTCAACTCACTGCAACCTCCACCTCTGGGGCTCAGGTGATCTTCCCATCTCAGCCTTCCAAGTAGCTGGTACTAGAGATGTGTGCCACCATGCCTGGCTAATTTTTGTATTTTTTATAGAGACGGGGTTTCACCACATTGCCCAGGCTGGTCTCAAACTTCTGTGCTGAAATGACCCACCCACCTCGGCCTCCCAAAGTGCTGGGATTACAGGCATGAGCCACCACACCAGGCCCTCAGTAATTTTTTAAGAGTGTAAACTGCCCATAGGTTTGAGAACCACTGCTCTTCATATGACTATGAATGCAAAAATTTCTTTAAAATTTAGCAAACAGGGCTAACAGCACATTAAAAAGTCAACACATACATGATGACCACGTGGATCTGTTTCATGAATGCAAGGATGGTTTGCTATGAGGAAACTGACTAACAAAGTTCATCTGATTCTTTAACAAGAAGGCTTGACAGGCAACACAACAAAATTCAACCCTGCTTCCCAATAAAAACACTCAGTAAAGCAGGGGCCAGTACTAAATATTACACGTCCTCAATGTCTGCCTCCCTGAGGAGAACACACTTACTGAACTTCCAGTGAGGTGCTCACTCACAGGCCACAGTCAGCATTTCACTTGCTGGGCAAACACCGGAGGCACCACAGCAAATGTCAAAGACAAGGCAGAGCGCCCTGTAGTTAAAGGCCAGCCTCGTGCATGCACAGTGATGGAATACCCATAGTAAATATACATTTGCAAACTGACTCCAGTCAGGACTTTACCAAAACATCATGACCACATATGGTTTATCCCAGGACACAGGAATGGTTTACTATAGAAAACCAATTAACAGGACTATTGACAATAAGTGATAAAAGGAGAAAAGCAACAGGATGATTTGCATTTAGATGCAGGAAAAGCAGATGCTGAAGTCCACGGCGACGCACCACTGATTAAGAAAGAAGTAGGCATGAGGCCCCGTTCCTCAGGGCACTTCCTGCAGCTGCTGGCATAGGACGAGTAAAGGAGAGAAATAAAGGTTGGAAAGGACAAAGCAAGCTTTCATCATTTGGACATGACACGATTGTCTGCACAGAAAACCCACAAGTCCCCGGCCACGGCCAGAGCACCCCTGGTGCCCACGGGGGCTGCCTGCCATCCTCGCCAGATCTGCGCCATGGCCAGCGCCTTCCTCAGGATAAATTCATCCTCACTTGAGAGGGATGAGGAAGGGAGACAAGGCCACAATAAAAGGAGACATGGCTCACATGTGCCTCACCTTTTGTTCGCGTGCCAGACTTGCCCCATGGCCCCAGCATCGCCCTCTGCCACTCTGGCAGGCTGGACTGAAGGCACACAGTGGTCTCATCCAGCTCGGGCCCGCGTGTTGCCACGGACACACCTCCTGATTCCAATTCACATGGAAGTGTCGAGAAGAACCCTTAGGGCAATGCTCAAGCTGAGCCTGTGAGGACCACTAAGATACCTCTTGGCTCCCAGTGCCACCACGCCCATGAGTCCGTGGAGTTCCACCAGGACCCCCTGACCTAAAGCCAAACCAGCAGAGCAAGACGCGCTGGGGCCCGGCCTGGCAGCTCCAGGGGCAGCCTTTGCTTTGAATGACATTCACCAAGAGGTAAGGGGGTGCCAGGCAAGCAGTGTCTGAGAGAAGACACACACACAGACACGCAGCAGCCTCGTGACCAGGCATGGTCAGACAAAAGCCACCGCCCCCGTCTCTGCTGCCCTGCACTTCAGAGGACTGCAGGGGAGCTGCTGGCTAATGAACACAGGTGACCCGGTCAATAAAACACGCAGAAATGTGCATGCATAGAGCCCTTTACCTGTGTTCCAACGGGAGGAACCCCGTGCGGGATGTTCCAGAGCACAGCGGCTCCAGAGTGGAAAAGGTGCCTGCAGCCCAGGCCACGAAGCACCTAGGGCCTCCTTGCCACCTTTATGAACTTATGAACAGCACCAGACAGACAGAAAGAAGGAGCAGGCAGGAGGCAAAGTCCGCCTTCCAGCGAGGTGGCATCTGGGCCAGGCGGGGTCACCCAGAGACCAGGGAGCTGTGAGGGCCAGTGTTGCAATCTTCCCGGACAGGCCTCACTGCGTTGGCCTGGACAGGCTGCTTCTCACCCTGCCCAGCCCCTCAATATAAGAGCGCAGTTCTAGGACACTTTCCAAATCACACAAACACAGTTCAAGTCTTTAAAGCACACTGGGGTTCTAGTAGACTGATAATCAGGTAACTATGCTCCGAAAGTATCACACGGACAGTTCTTACGATGCATATTGTGTGTCCATAGGTATCTCTTTAGAACATGCATAAAAAAGGAAGTGTGTCTTTAAATGAAGTAGATCTATGTGTAGTAAAAGTTTCCCAAGACAAGTTAAAATCAGGTTTTGCAGAGAGATGTCATGACACATAGGTGCATTTTTGGAAACTCTGTGGGTGTATGTATGTTCTTATGTGTATTTTTTATAAACTCTAGAAGGATAAACCACAAACCACTTACAGTGGTTCCCTCCGGGAAAAAGAGTGGGATTTGGGATGGAGTAAAGAATGCAATTTTAATTATTTATTAGATTTGGCTCTGTGTTTAATTTTCATAAGCATGTATTACTTTTATAATGAAAAGATAAATATCAAATGGAAAATTAACTTGTGCGCATTAACCTCCAACCCTCCATCTCTGCGGTGGTTGGAACAGTACAGCCTTGTCCTGAACACTGACGAGATTTGTTTAAGAAACAAGCTTCCCTTGCAGAATACCTGACTTCACGAGACACAGCTTGGCAGATCAAAGTCTGAGCCCTTTGCGCTCCCCTCATATATATCACACTTTAGAGCACAAAGATAATTCCTCCTCCAATGCACAGCAAAGGTGTAAGAACTGCACAGTGACCTGGAACACCCACCTCCTCCAGTCCCCCGTGGGCATATAGCACGCTTGCTTCCAGAGGGAAGGCCGGCCCTCCTCGGCCCTCCACTCCACCTGTCCTTCACCTCACTGTATTAGGACCCTAGACTGCTGCTGGCAATCCACGCGGCCATAGCCACTGGGAGACACCTGTGGCTCCACTCCCCTCCTCCAGGGCATCCGTCACCAATCTCTGCAGACCTGCACCCTCTCACGGGCGCAGGACCAGCCTGCCACAAACCTTTGGCTGCCATCAGGGCTGAACACGCATTCCCCAGAAAGAGACCGGGAGCACAGAGGGAGGCCATCTCCATCCCTCTCTGTCCTCTGTGTTCCTGAGACAGGTGTGAGTCGCACCCTTCAGGCTCCCCTTACTTGAGAACTCACGAGCAGGGGGATCCCAGCCACAGGTCATGCTGTGGGTTTTAACCTGGAAAGAACAAGACACCACACACCTGCCTCACTTCCCCAGGATGCGTCCTAGGTCTCCTAAACTCCCAGTCCAGGGTGTCCTGGGGCACCCTGGTGCAGACCTGGGGGCTCACTCCTCACCCCCACCCTCTCCATGATGAGGCCTGGGCCCCCCTCCCCACCAGGCTAGTGTTCAGATAGACCCTGCAGGACGGTGGACTAACGCTCAGGGTGGGGGCCCGACGCTCCCTCATGGCTTCCCCCTGCAGCAGAGAACAAAGTCCCACCCGGTGGCTCCTCAGAGATCCACAGCCGGCCTGCAGGCCTGGGAACCAGGCTCTCCCGCAACGAGGGCAGAGCGAGGAGAGACGAGACCTGAGACAAATATGATGGAACAGCACCATCCAGATACCTTTTGTTATCCAAGAAAGACTCAAGAACACTTTAAAATCCTCTTCAAATGTGTATGAAAAGGCTGGGTACAGTGGCTCACACCTGTAATCCCCGCGCTTTGGGAGGCCGAGGCGGGCGGATCACGAGGTCAGGAGATCGAGACCATCCTGGCTAACATGGTGAAACCCCATCTCTACTAAAAATACAAAAAAAATTAGCTGGGCATGGTGGCGGGCGCCTGTAGTCCCAGCTACTCAGGAGGCTGAGGCAGGAGAATGATGTGAACCCGGGAGACGGAGCTTGCAGTGAACCGAGATCGCGCCACTGCACTCCAGCCTGGGCGACAGAGCGAGACTCCGTCTCAAAAAAAAAAAAAAAAAGTGTATGAAAAATGAGTGGCCCACCACCGGCCGGTCCACTGCCTGCTGTGAAGGGGCCGTGGACCGAAGGGCCTGTAGCTTCCGAGGAAGCCACCCCACGTGATGTCAGAGGATCGGCCCAATGGGGCCCTTGGAGCACCCAGACCCGGGAGGAGCCTTTCTTGAAGGTGGAAGAGTGAAGTCCCTTATCAGACAATGTTTGTTGTACAAAGAAAAAAAAGAGTAAGTAAAAATTAAAAGCAACGAGTGAAGTCCTATTCAGGTGAGGCCCGGCTGCTCTCCGGGTTTTTCCCAGCGGCCTCTCTCTCCAGGGCAGGGCTGGCTGTGACAGGGCACGTGAGGACCCAGGAGCAAAAGACGCAGGCCAACCTCGGAGCACAGCAGGGGCATCCGGGGGCCACGTGAGCTGAGCCTGAGCCTGTATCCTCATCCACAAAATGCAAACAACAGGGTTCGCTCCACAGGGATGGAAGAAAATGAAATGACGCGGGACTTTTGCAGCCTGGAGCTGGCAGGCCACCACGCTGACACAGCACGGGCTTTGATCCTCACCCTCGTCAGCGAGTGTCCTCTGCAATTAGCCTTTTCTTAAAGAACCCAAAGGTTTTAGAAGCTGCTGGCGTTTCACAGTCCTCTGAACCTGGACAGAGCCCTGAACCTGGACACAGCCCTGAACCCGGAGCTGGAGGCCATAGGTCCCTTCTCGTCCTTCTAGTGCTGCCCCCACAGCTCCACTCCCCCTACCCGATGCCCTCACCTTCTGTCTATGCAAGAGCTGGGCTCCTATGCCCACTTCACGGACGTGTCACCAAGGCCCAGGAAAGCAAATGCCTTGTTGTGAATCATGCAGCGAGTCATACACACCAGGCTCCACAAGTTCCCAGCCAATGTGCTCCCTCTGATCGGGACACCTACTCTCTGATCAAGAAGGGCCGGGGCTCAACGCACAGGTCAGGCTGGCAGGTGGCCGTGTGTGAACTTGGCTGGTTCTGCTCACGACGGGCATTCCTTCCCCACAGTCCTCAGGGCTGGGGAGTGACCAGCCCCAACAAAGCTGCCAGCTCTGGATATCACCAAATTCACCCCAAGCCCTGGTATTTTGTGCTTTAGGCCACAAGTGAAGCTTGCCAAGTGCCTCATACATGCCTTGGAAATCTCACTCCAGCTTTGGAACACAAACACATTTTTCCCACATAATTTAGGCTCTGAAGCGTTCAGGTTTTCCAGCACACGGAATGCGAAAGCGAAACCGTCCCTGGGGTGCCTGAGCCAGCGCCCTCCTCCCAAGACCATCATCCCTTTGCTCTGCTATTACGGGAACATGCTTCCACGCGGGTGGGGACTGCTCGGTCCCCTGGGGTCTCCAGCACACGGAGCCGTGCGACGGAGAGGGCGTGCAAACACTCGAGCAGGGGAATCGACAAACGTGTGGCTTTAACATGGTATCGGTCTGCTGGGTTTGGGGGTTTGGTTGTTGTTGCTTTTTGAGTCTGCTGTTTTGTAGAAGCCCGTATTTTTCACAGAGGGAATCAGATGAAACAAAAAATGCAAGCTCTTATGAAGCTTATATGGCACGGTTTTTTTTTTGTTGTTTTTTTTTGAGATGGAGTCTCGCTCTGTCGCCCAGGCTGGAGTGCAGTGGCGCGATCTTGGCTCACTGCAAGCTCCGCCTCCCGGGTTCACGCCATTCTCCTGCCTCAGCCTCCCGAGTAGCTGGGATTACAGGCACCTGCCACCACGCCCAGCTAATTTTTTGTATTTTTAGTAGAGACAGGGTTTCACCGTGTTAGCCAGGATGGTCTCGATCTCCTGACCTCATGATCTGCCTGCCTCGGCCTCCCAAAGTGCTGGGATTACAGGCGTGAGCCACCGCACCCGGTATGGCACGGTTTTATGGGAAACTTTTTGTTAAAGTGTAATAGCTACAGAGAAGTACATAAAACTTCAGCATAAGGCTGGATGAAATTCCAGAGGATCCACTCTGACCAGCAGCACCCAGATCAAGAAACGAATCCCAACTACTTTGGGAGGCCGAGGCCGGCGGATGGCTTGAGCCCAGGAGTTCAACACCAGCCTGGGCAACATGGCAAAACCTGGTCTCTACAAAAAATAAAAAAGTTAGCCAGGTGTGGTGGCCCATGCCCGTGGTCCCAGCTACCGGGAGGCTGAGGCGGGAGGATCCCTTCAGTCCGGGAGAGCTCAAGGCTGAAGTGACCTGAGATCGCGCCACTGAGCTCCAGCCTGGGAGACAGAGAGAGACCCCGTCTCAAAAAAAAAAAAAAAAAAAAAAAAAAAGAAAAGAAAAGAAACAGATCCTTGCCAGCCCCTGAAGCCCCCTGGGCCTCCTTTGCCTCCTGCCAGGGCAGCTGCCCCTCCCGTTCCCCCTGCCAGGTCTACCTGTCTCTGCGCTGCACGCACGTGGGCCTTGCACATGTGCTGACCCACTGCGCTTCTTCCACCCAGCATGTGTGTGTCGGCTCGCCCAGGCAGAGCAGGGCTGTCTCCACGCACCTCATTCCATGCTGCTCCCCTGAGCAAGTACACGGCAGTGTATTCACCCAGTCCACCTCCGCAGGGCACACGAGCCTGATGAACACGGCTCCGGCGACACTCTCAGGCCTGGCTGTGGGTTCACTTCTCAGAGCAGAGCTGCTGGGTCACAAGCCATGGGTTTGCTCCGCTTTAGAAGATATTGCCAAAGTTTTCCAAAATTAAGAGGTGAAGTCACAGCTACCATGAGGAACAAGCGTCCCATCACGCCCCATCGCGCCCCATCGTGCCCCATCGCGCCCCATCCCACCCCCTCATCAACTCTGGCCTTTCTGTCTCGTTGGTTTTAGCCAATCCGCTGACTGTGTAGTGATACAACATTTCTGGTTTTAAATGTTCGTTTCTCTGATAACCAATTGAGTTGCATGCCTTTTCAGATGTTTATTAGATATTTGGGCACCTTTCGAGAGGTACTGGTACAAGTCATGGGCAAATATTTTGCTACAGATCTCGATATTAACACTCACCAGCTTGGGCAGGGGGCTGCAGTGCTGCACCATCTGCTTAGTTTTGCAATCTCTCCTCCCTCCCAAAAGTGATACGTGGCATGCCATCACTGACAGTCACCCGGTTTTGTGAATATCGAGCTACTCACCCTGGAAGCTTGGTTGTAAATCTGATTTGGGTCGTTCTGCAGCTATTACTAGCCCCAAAAGACACAATGTTTCCAACCTGCCCTTCTTCCTGTTCTTTTTCACAGACCTCAGTTGTTACAGAACCGTGATGTCCCTGTCCCCAGAAAGGGAACAAAGGAGATCAAACCGATTTCCATCTTCATCTTCTCAAAATGTCCTCTTTCTGGGAGAGGTCTGCTGATGCCTGGCACGCCTGAACCGGTTTCTCCCCTAGAAGCAAAACCTCGTCCACAGCACAAGCCCACGTGCGCCACACCCTGCACCTGACAGATCGGAAGCCCTCTGGCCCCCAGCCCTTGCTGATGGCCTTCCCACAGCTCTGTGGCCACTGCAGAAGCCCAATGCCCTCCTCTCAGCCCTGAGTACAGTCCAACAATAGCCAAAGGACAGGCAGAAGAGCGGGAATGCAGTGAGAGCTGAACTGGGGGGTGCAGGACAGTGAAAGTTTCTTTTGCACAGAATATCAATTTGCAACAATTTAACAGTTTAAACCACAGGCAAAGTATTAAATCAACAATGAGCAAACCCAGCAAATAAACTTTTGTGAATCCAGAATGTTAGAGGAGAGCTCAGAGTGCCAGTCAGCTGGGAGCTGCCGTTGTGTCTTTATAGCATCGTTAGTATCTTCATAGTTATCTGCTATCAAATAAGCAATCTTAATAAAACAATCCTAAAGAGACACTAGGCCGGGCGCAGTGGCTCACGCCTGTAATCCCTGCACTTTGGGAGGCCAAGGCGGGTGGATCACGAGGTCAAGCAATAGAGACCAGCCTGGCCAACATGGTGAAACCCCGTCTCTACTAAAAATACAAAAATTAGCCAGCCGTGGTGGCGGGCACCTGTAGTCCCAGCTACTCAGGGGGCTGAGGCAGGAGAATCATTTGAACCTGGGAAGTGGAGGTTGCAGTGAGCCGAGATCGTTCCACTGCACTCCAGCCTGGGCGACAGAGCCAGACTGTCTCAAAATAAATAAATAAATAAATAATTTTTTTTAAAAAAGAGACACTAAATACAGTCATTTTAATTTGAAAACTAAGGAGGCATTCGGCCCCCGACTCAGATGGTCAGCAACGCCGTTTGAGGTCAGCCATGACTGCGTCTCTGAAAGCCCGAGCTTGGTGTTGGTCACTTCAATCTTGCTCATGTTTGTTTTTATCGAATGGTAGCTTTCAACACACCCTGGGTTGTGATCGGGACACAGGAGGCTAAATCACCTGCCTACCAAGAACTGGGCCTGTGAGTTACACCTGGAAGCCTTGGAACATCAGGGATGGGATTTGATCTCTGCCGACAGCATTTGCAGGAGACACTTCCCGGGTCGAAAGCAGCCACAGTGGGAGAAGGACACAGGGTCCAGGGCCACCCGGAAGGGACCTGCAGCCTTATCAGCCACAGCAGCAGGCCTGGGAACGGGGGTGGAACACACGGAAGCAGTGGGCAGGGGCCCTCTGAGGATGGGCTGCAGGAGCACAGGAGGAGCTGCCCCATCCCTGGGCCCACCCAGTGACTCAACGGCCAGGCAATTCCATGCTCTCGGCCAAACCCGGGGCTTCCTGAGGAGAGCGTCCCCCAGGAGCAGGGCACCCACCCCCAGGAGCAGGGCACCCACCCCCAGGAGCAGGGCACCATCCCCCAGGAGCAGGGCACCCACCCCCAGGAGCAGGGCACCGTCCCCCAGGAGCAGGGCACCCACCCCCAGGAGCAGGGCACCGTCCCCCAGGAGCAGGGCACCAACCCCCAGGAGCAGGGCACCGTCCCCCAGGAGCAGGGCACTAACGCCCAGGAGCAGGGCACCAACGCCCAGGAGCAGGGCACCAACCCCCAGCAGCAGGGCACCATCCCCCAGGAGCAGGGCACCGTCCCCCAGGAGCAGGGCACCAACGCCCAGGAGCAGGGCACCAACCCCCAGGAGCAGGGCACAGTCCCCCAGGAGCAGGGCACCGTCCCCAGGAGCAGGGCACCCTCCAGCAACAGCCAGCTGGGCTCCCCACGGGGATTGTGCAGCTGTCCCCCGGCCACACGTCTGCCCCATCCCAGACAGACAGCTCCTAGTCAGTCTCCAGGAGAGGGATGGACTTCCTGGGCTGCTAACAGAGCCGGGACAGCCCTGTGAGGTGGACTCCCATGTCCACTGTGCCCTGGTAGGCGCCTCAGCCCAGCATCATTTGTAGCTCAGCCCCTCTGAGCTCAGCTCATCCCTCGCAGGAAGAGAACAAAGTTACCTGAACTTTATCATCTGGATTTTGGACAAACGAGAAAGGACCATAATAAATATTCTGTTGGTCATAAACAAAGGTTAAAATATATACCTTTAAGAAAAATTAATCAACAAGGTATCAAGGCCCAACACTGACCCCAATACTGAGCACACACACACACACACACACACACACACACACACACGGCGCCCTGCGTCAGGCGGCCTCACTGCCCACTTACCAAGGCACAAGGTCAGCAGAGCCAGTGGGAACAGCTGTCCTCAGGGCTTCCGGCTGGACAAGCCTGAAAGTGAAAGGCACACGTGTCAACATGCTTGCGCAGGACTGGAGAGACGCCATGTGACCAAATATATGTATCCACTTCAAAACCCGAAAGGCTGCATGTCAGGGAGACTGACAAGCATGCATTAACATCCTTTCCCGATCAACCAAACACTCCGTAACTGAAATATCAGGGTCAAGGCCATCCAGGGCGTTGCTGGCGCGCTGCTTCCCACTGCCTCGCCAGGAGACCCAACAGATGGCTCATAAATGAACAATCCCGGAGCCGCCAGAGGTCACGCCCCAGGAAGGACATGGGAAAGCCACCCAGCCACCTGCAGCCTCTTGGAAAGGCGGGGCCACTGCGGGCCCCTCCGGAAGCCACGGCTCCTGCGACAGCTACACCAGCCTCACATGCGCTCCCACTGCTTCCCAAAGCCCTGCCAGCCGCAGCCCTGGGCTCCTCCAAAATCCAGCCCAGCCCCCACCAGCAGACCATTAGCCTGCCTGCCCGCAACCAGGAAAAAGCCCGTGTTTGCTCATTTGTGTTACACTGTGGTGACGTCCACATAACATAAAATCCACCATTTTTAGGTATGTGGTTCAGGGGCTTTATGTCCATTCCCACTGCTGTGCAATCATCACCCCTGTCCATCTCCAGAACTTTCTCATCTTCCCAAGCAGAAACACTGTCTCCACTAAACACCGACTCCCCATCCCCGCTAGCCCCTGGCACCCACCATCACTCTTTCTATCTCTATGAGTTAACCACTCCAGGGACCTCATTTAAGTGGAATCACACACTATTTGTCCTTATGTGACTGGCTTATTTCACTCAGTATAATGTCCTTAAGGCTCACCCACTTGGTGGCAGGTGTCAGAATGTCATTCACATTTCAGGCTGGATAATATGCCACTACAGACACTATGGACTGAATGCTTGTGTCCCCCAGCCACAAATTCATATGTTTTTTTGAGACAGGATCTCGCTCTGTCACCCAGGCTGGAGTCGCCGTGGCCCAGTCACCACTCGCTGCAGCCTCAGTCTTCTGGGCTCAAGTGATTCTCCTACCTCAGCCTCCCAAGTAGCTGGGACTACAGGTGCATGCCACCATGCCCGGATAATTTTTTAAATTTTTTTTAGTGATAGCATTTCACTATGTTGCCTAGGCTGGTCTTGAACTCCTGAGCTCAAGTGATCCACCTGCCTCACTCTCCCAAAGTGCTGGAACTACAGGTATGAGTCACCACGCCTGGTCCAAATTCATACGTTGAAATCCTCCCTGCTAATGTGTTATTTGGAGACAGGGCCATTGGCAGGGGATTAGGCCAAGAGGGAGGAGCCTCAAAAATGGGATTGGTGTCATTGTGCCAAAAGACACAAGCCAACTGCTTCCTATCTCTCTGCCATATGAGGGCAGAACCAGGAAGAAGCCCTCACCAGGCACCAAACCTACAGGCACCTTGACCTCGGACTTCCAGCCTCCAGAACTGTGAGTGAACAGCCCGTCAGTGTTAATTTTTTTTATAGCAGCCCAAACTGACAAAGACAGTGCATATACATTACATATTTTCTTCTATTAATATTACAGTTCTAACTTTCACATTTAGGTCTATGATCCATTTTGGTTAATTTTTAAATATAGCATAAAGTAGGGTGAAGGGCCATTGTTTTTGTAGATAGGTGTCCAATATTGTCTTTCGATATTTAAAAGGCATTCCTCCACTGTCTTCAAACTGTATAGTTTCTGATCAGAAACCGGCTCTCATTTTTGTCTTTGTTCATCTGTATGTGATAGCATTTGCCTCTGTCTACTTTTAGGATTCTCAGCAATTGGATGATGGTGTGTATTGGGGTGAATTCCTTCACGTTTCTTCGGTTTGAGATTTGTTGAGCTTCTTCGGAATGAGTTTTCATCAGATCTGGAAAAATTCTAGCCATTATTGTCTTCAGGTATTTTCTACCACATGCACCTCTTTTCTGGAAATCAGTTTCATATGTTACTCTCGATATGGTCCCACTGATGCTCTGTTCATTTTTTTGTCTTTCTTTCTTTGTGTTTCATTTTACAAAGTGCTGTGTCTTCAAGTATACTGATCTTTTCTTCTGCACTGTCTAATCTACCATTAATCCCATTCAGCATATTTTTCATTTCTAGAAGATTTATTTGGGTCTTTTTTCTTTTTGAAACAGTCTCATGCTGTCACCCAGGCTGGAGTGCAATGGTATGATCATGGCTCACTGCAGCCTCAACCTTCCTGGGCTCAAGCCATCCTCCTACCTCAGCCTCCTAAGTAGCTGAGACCACAGGTGTGTACCACCACGCCCAGTTAATTTTTGTACTTTTCTGTACAGATGGGGTTGTCCAGGGTGGTCTTGATCTCCTGAGCTCAAACAATCCTCACACCTCAGCCTCCCAAAGTGCTGGGATTACAGTTATGAGCCATGATGCCCAGCCCTGGGTCTTTTTTTTATATCTTCCATTTTTTTCTTTATTTTTATCATATTTTCCCTGACATTGAACACGTGGAACATATTTATCAATGCCATCATAACATCCTTGTCTGCTAGCTCTATCATCTGGATAGATATAGTTCCCTTCCCTTCTCTTTTCTCTTCTCTTCTTTTTCTTTTTTTTTAACAGAGTTTCACTCTGTTGCCTAGACTGGAGTGCAGTGGCATAATCATAGCTCACTGCAGCCTCGAACTCCAGGCTCAAGGGATCCTCCTGCCTCTGCTGCTGAGTAGCTGGAACTACAGGTGCACACCACTATGCCCAGCTAATTATTTTTTTTAAAACAAACAAAACAACACATATCTTTTTAGAGACAGGGTCTCGCTATGTGGCCCCAGCTGGTCTTGAGCTCCTGGGCTCAAGTGATCCTCCTGCCTCGGCCTCCCGAAGTGCTGGGATTGCAGGTGGGCACTATAGTGTCTAGCCTGGATGTTTCCAACCGTTGATTTTCCTCTTCTTCTGCGTTTTCTGTATGGCTGCTGGGCACTGTGAACTTGGTGCCTGTGAACTTGGCACCGGACGCTGGGTTTGCTGCTGTCCTGCATCTCCAGGCTTTGTTCCGGGAGCAGTCAACCTAGAACCAGTTTGATCCTTTCAGATCTCGCTCGTAAGCTGTGTTTGGTGAGTCCTGAGCGGACCTTAGTAGGACAATCTTGGGTGGTGAGTCTCTCCCTCTGGCCACTGAGCACACAGATTCACCCCACCCTGTGAACTCGGGGACTGTGCCACCCCTGCTCTCCCACGCCCCTTTCCCTTGCCTGGGCAGCATTCACATGCCACCTGTGGTCAGCTCTCCGAGACTGGAAGGCCCCTCCTCAGCTCTCCAGAGCTGTTTCTTTATAGAACTCCCTCTTCTTCCATATTTTTCTTTGCACATTCCAGCCTTCCTGGAGCCCCTTAACTCCACACTCTGTCTCCACCAGGTCCTGGTTCCCCTCCCTGCCCTGCGGCTGGAGACTGTGCAGGTGACAAGCTGGGCTACCGAGGCCTCACTCCCCTCATGCCCCTCTCCGGTCACTGTCCACACGGCCTGCCATCAGTGTCTGAAGCCTGTGGCTTCATGCACTTTTGTTTGGCTTTCTGGTTGATTAAGGTAGGCTGTGAAATTTGGTCTGTATCTTCCATCATGGCTAAAAGTGCAAGTTGGAATCTTGCATTTTTAAATCCAAGTTTTCGCTCATCCAGGATGGGCTTCTCCAGTGGGCCTCACGGGTGTTCCCTCTCCAAGACACACTGGCCTGCGTCTAGAGTGGACCCTCAGCTGCAGAGGGCCAGCTGGACAGCCATCTCTGGAAGAGAACAAAAGCATTTGCCTTTTTCTTTCTACCTCCAGATCATTTACTCTCCATGAAGGCATCTCACTCAAAGTACATTTTCTATGTCAGAATGCAATAGCAGGACTATTTGCCTGCCCACGTTAAACTAGAAGGCAAGCCTGCAGTTAATCAGCAAAAAGAAGGCGGTGCTCCAAAGGCAGACGATGTGCTGACAGCACCTGAGACACTCCTCCTCTCAGTTCATCGCCTCTTCCCAATTTCTTCTTGACCTAGGCAGGTCAAGAGCATCACCGGCGCCGGGTCACGAATCTCCACCACTCCCAGTCACGGGTTCTCCCAAGCTCCTCTCAACACCCAACAGAGCTGGGGCCGAGGCAGCCGCTGTGCACACGCACACGAGGTGATGCCTGGGAAGCCTCCTAGGGGACCAGTGATCCTCAGCGGTGGGGAGCAGATGGGAGGGGTGCTCTGCACAGGGCAGGAAGGCAAGAGCCAGAACCACCGCGCTGCTGCTGCTCACTGCGGCCAGCCCAAGCAGCAGGGTTCCCTCCTCCCCGTCTGCCAGCCCTTCCCAGCGCGCTCGGTAAGGGCAAGCGCGTCCCGGGGGTTCGGTCACGAATCGCTCAGACTTCTAAGAGACCTTTAGAGGCTCTGGATGCACGTCCCCGGCCGGATCTTCACAAACATCTCTCCCCTTCCTGTGGTCATCTTTTCACTTTCTTGATGGTGTCCTTTGTAGCACAAAAGTTTTTAATTTTGATCTTAGAAGCAACCTGAGAAAAAAGGGAGATTACTTTCAAAGGAGAGATGGCCTGACAAGGATTTCTTCACACAAAAAGATGCTGAGGCCAAGCAGAGGCTGACATCAAAGTGCTGAAAAAACGGCACTGCCAACCAAGAGTTCTGCAAACAGCAAGCATATCCCCCAAGGGGCAGGGAAAACTAGTGCTTCCGGACAAACACAAATGGGGTGGGTTCGCCACCAGCACACTCTCACTAGAGGAATTTCTCAAGTATGTGCACTTCAAGGAGAAAAAGAGATCCCAGATGGGAAGTCTGAGATGCAAAACATAAAGGAAAGAAAGCGGCAAGTGTGTGCAAATCTAACACAAAATGTAATCAGGCCAGACACAGTGGCTCACGCCTGTAATCCAGGCACTTTGGGAGGCCAAGGCACGAGGATCACTTGAGTTCAGGAATCTGAGACCAGCACAGACAACATGGTGAAACCCTGTATCTACAACAACAACAACAACAAAAAGTAATAATCCAGCAATGTCTTGTGATATTCAAAAGTAAAAAAGAATTTAAATACACAGGCCAGGTGTGGTGGCTCACGCCTGTAATCCCAGCACTTTGGGAGGCCAAGGTGGGCTGATCACCTGAGGTCAGGAGTTCAAGATCAGCCTGGCCAACATGGAGAAACTCCGCCTCTACTAAAAATACAAAAATTAGCTGGGCATGATGGTGGGTGCCTGTAATCCCAGCTACTCAGGAGGCTGAGGCAGGAGAATTGCTTGAACCTAGGAGGCGGAGGCCGCAGTGAGCCAAGATCACACCACTGCACTCCAGCCTGGGCGACAGAGCAAGACTCCGTCTTGGGGGGAAAAAAAGAATTTAAATACACAGCCTATTAGTTGTAAGGGGCATTAACGAAGGTAAGGATGCTCGCAGGTCCTTGAATATTCCCGAGTGTAAAAGGTACAGATTAATTGTAGATTTGTTTAATAAGAATGTTGTGCTTGTGGGGAAACCAGTAAAAGAACAGAGTCTATAACATCTAAACTGGTGGAGGGCAGAAAATGAAAGGATCAATAGTTGATTCAAAAAAGAGCAAGAAAGGAGAAGGAAAGGAAAACATCAGCACAGACCAAGAAATCAACAAAATATAAGACAGTATATTTAAACGCAAATATCTGTAGCTACATTTAAACCAAATAAATGATCCAGTTAAATTTTTTTAGTTGTCAGACTTAGAAAAAGGACTGTCAAACTTCAATTTAAAAAAGATCCTCCAATCATACACTGTCTGCAAGAGATATATTTCAGACTTAAAGATACAGAAAAATTAAAAATAAAAAAATAAAAGAGACACGCAAAGCAGACAGTAAACAAAAGGCAGCTGGTGCCGCTATATTAATTCCAGACAAAGTCTGAAAGGCAGAAAGCATTAAAAAGGTGAGATCATTTCACTGTAATAGTCACTTCATTCATAAGGAAGATATAAAATTTTAAGTCTGTATCACCTAATAACATAGCTCTCAAGTATATAAAGCAAAACTTGATACAACTGCAAGAAAAAATAGACAAATTCACAATGCAAAAACAGCTGTAGACAAGACATAAACAAATGGGTGTGACTGTGATCCAATAAAACTTTATAAAAGCAGGTAGCTAGCCAGACTTAGCCTATGGGCTGTAGTTTGCTGACCCTTGGTATAGAAGATTTGAATAACATGATGAATAAACTTGATTCAATGAATCTACACACAATGCTGCCCCTACCACTGCAGAATAGAATCTGTTCAAAGACACAAAGAACATTTTAAAATCTGACCATGTGCTGGGCCATAAGGCAAGTCCTAACAAGTTTCAGAAGACAGAGATCAAGCAGAGCAGATTCCTTCACCCCAAAGACGCTTAAACAAGGGAAAAAAAGTAACAAAAAGTTATCTGCAAAAATCCTGGTATGTTCAGAAGTTAAAAACAGTTATCATGGCCAGGCATGGTGGCTCACGACTGTAATCCCAACACTTTGGGAAGCCAAGGCAGGTGGATCACTTGAGCTCAGGAGTTCAAGACCAGCCTGGCAAGCATGTTGAAACCCCATCTCTACTAAAAATACCAAAATTAGGCTGGGCACAATGGCTTATGCCTGTAATCGCGGCACTCTGGGAGGCTAAGACGGGTGGATAACCTGAGGTCAGGAGTTCGGGACCAGCCTGGCCAATATGGTGAAACCCTATCTCTACTAAAAATACAAAAAATTAGCCAGGCGTGGTAGCAGGCGCCTGTAATCCCAGCTACTTGGGAGGCTGAGGCAGAAGAACCACTCAAACCAGGGAGGTGGAGGTTGCAGTGAGCCGAGATTGTGCCATTACACTCCAGCCTAGGCAACAGGGCGAGACTCTGTCTCAAAAAACAAAAAACAAAAAATTAGCCAGGTGTGGTGGCGGGTGCCTGTAATCCCAGCTACTTGGGAGGCTGAGGCAGGAGAATCACTTGAACCCGTGAGGTGGAGGTTGCAGCAAGCCAATATCGCACCACTGCACTCCAGCCTGGGCGACAGAGCGAGAGTCTGTCTCAAAAAAAAAAAAAAAAAAAAAAGTGATCAACTGTCAAAAAATTCAAAAGAGGAATTCAAAAATATGTTGAATGAAACAGTAAAAAAAAAAAAAAAAAATCATGTCACTACATATAGGCTGCATGATGCAGCCTAAACAGTTCCTAAGGGGAATGGCAACCTTAAGTGTAGACTGCATTAGAACATTTTAAAATGCTGATAACAGGCTGGGTACAGTAGCTCACACCTGTAATCCTAGCACTTCAGGAGGCCAAGGCGGGTGGATTGCCTGAGCTCAAGAGTTAGAGACCAGCCTGAGCAACATGGGGAAACACTGTCTCTAATAAAAAAAATACAAAAAAAATTAGCTGAGCGTGGTGGCATGCACCTGTAGTCCCAGCTACATCAGAGGCTGAGGCAGAATCGCTTGAACCCAAGAGGCGGAGGTTGCAGTGAGCCGAGATCGTGCCACTGCACTCCAGACTGGGGGACAGAGCAAGACTCTGTCTCAAAAAAACAAAAATAAATAAATAATAAAATAAAATGCTGAAAACAAATGACACAAGATATATCTCAAAAAATTAGGAAAACAAATTTAGAAGAAAGAACAAAACAATCTAAAACTCAGAAATTAATAAGATAGAAAACATACAAAAAGCCACAAAGTTGGTTCTCTGAAAGGATCAATAAAATCAAAAGAGTTTTATCAGGAGAGTTGATGAGAAAAAGAGAGGAGGCGCGAATCAGGTCAGGAAAGAAAGGGAACAGAGTCCAGTGCTCCAGGTCTTTTAAAATCAGAGGCTACTGACGCCTCTTTATAGGAATGAACTTGAAAATGTAAACTTAAATGGGCAAATTCCTAAGAACAATAACGGACAAAAATATCCTCAAGAATAAATCGGGGCGGAGAGGAAGAGAGGTTGATTAGTGGGTACGGATAAACACTTGATAAAAGAAGTAAGACCTAGAAATAAGACCTGGTGTTTATAGATCAGTACGGTGACTACAGTTTACAATAATCTGTTGTATATTTCAAAATAGATAGCAGAGAAGAATTTGAATGTTTTTAGCTTAAAGACAGGACAAATACTTATGGTGACAGATATGCCAATTTATACCAACTTGACCTTTACAAATTATGTGAATATATTAAATTATCACACTTATCCCCTCAAAATGGGTGAGTCATATAGTGGGTGAACTATATCTCCACAAAGCTGTTACCAAAAAAAACCCAGAAAACCCAAAGAATACCATAATCGTTACAAAACTGAAACAAAAGTCAAACATCCACCACCAAAAAAATGATCACGCTAAGTTCTGAACGGTTTCACCAGTGAGATCCTACACTCTCGGTGTAGGGATTCCAATCTTCCATAAACTCTTTTAGAGAAGTAAAAAAAAAAAAAAAAAAAAAGAAAGAAAGAAATACCTGGCCCCTGCCCAGTGCATTTTGAAGCTAATATCATCTTTTTGCCAAAACTTGACAAAAACAGGATGCAAAGGATAATTACAGAGCAGTCTCACTCACGAGCATGAACGCCAGAAGCCGGAAGCAAGCTTGTTCACCGCGCCTGGCTTCACTGCACTTCCAGATACTGAGTTTTTGCCACGTGAAGGTTCGTGGCAGCCCTGAATCCAGCAAGTCTGTCGGCCGCGTTTTTCCAACATCAGGTGCTCACTTCTGGCGTCTGTGTCACATTTCGGTAATTTTTGCAATCGTTCAAACTTTTTCATGATTATTATACCTGTCACAGTGATCTGTGGTCAGTGATCTTTGATGTTCCTACCGTAATTGTTTTCAGTGCTGTGAACCGGGCCCCTATCAGAGGAGGAACTGAGTGAATAAAGGTCGTGCATGCTCTGAACTGCTCGGCCGAGCGGCTCTTTCCATCTCTCTCCCTCTGCTCCAGCCTCCCTATTCCCTGTTACACAGCAGTGTTGAAATGAGGCCACTTAATAACCCTCTGATGGCCTGTAAGTGTTCAAGTAAAAGGATGAGTCGTACAACTCTCACTTTACATCAAAAGCTAGAAGTGACTAAGCCTGCTGAGGAAGGTGTGTTGAAAGCCGAGACTGGCCGAAAGCTGGGCCTCTTGTGCCAAACAGTTGGCCAAGTGATGAATGCAAAGAAAAAGTTCTCGAAATTAAAAGTGCTACTCAAGTAAACACACAAATGATAAGAAAATGAAACAGTCTTATCGCTGATACAGAGAAAGTTTGAGTGGTCCGGATAGAAGATCAAACTAGCCTCAATATTCCCTTAAACCAAAGCCTAGTGCCTAGCCAGGCCCTTACTCTCTTCAATTCTATGAAGGTTGAGAGAGGTGAGGAAGCTGCAGAGAAAAAGTGGGAAGCTAGCAGAGGTTGGCTCAGGAGATTTAAGAAAAGAAGCCACATCTTCATCACATAAAAATGCAGGTGAAGCAACAGGTCCCCACAGAGAAGCTGCAGCAAGTCATCTGAAGATGGAGCTAAGATCACTGATGAAGGTGGCTACATTCAACAATAGATTTTCTTTTTCTGAGACAGGGTCTCGCTTGGTTGCCCAGGCTGGAGTGCAGTGGCATGATCTCAACTCACTGCAACCTCTGCCTCCCGGGCTCAAGCAATCCTCCCAAGTCAGCTTCCCAAGAGGCTGGGATGACAGGCACAAGTCACCATGCCTGGCTAATTTTGGCGGGAGTTGTAGAGACAGGATTTTGTCATATTGCCCACTTTGGTCTTGACTTGAACTTCTGAACTCAAGGAATACGCTCGCCTCAAGCCCCTCAAAGTGCTGAGATTACAGGTGTGAGCCACCATGACCACCCAACAGATTACTGATGTAGACAAAACAGCCTGATACTGGAAAAAGATGCCATCTAGGACTTTCACAACTAGAGAGAAGACAGTCTGGCTTCAAAGCTTCAAGGGACAGGCTGACTTTCCTGTTAGGGGCTAATGCAGCTGGTGACTTTAAGCTGAAGCCAATGCTCATATACTATTCCGAAAATCCCAGAGCCCTTAAGAGTGATGCTAAATCTACTTCTGCCTGTGCTCTGGAGATGGACTAACAAAGCCTGGATGACAGCACACCTGCTTACAGCATGGCTTACTGAATATTTTAAGCTCACTGTTGACACCTACAGCTCAGGAAAAAAAGATTCCTTTCAAAAAATTACTGTTCATGGCCGGGCGCAGTGGCTCACGCCTGTAATCCCAGCACTTTGGGAGGCCGAGGCGGGCGGATCACGAGGTCAGGAGATCAAGACCATCCTGGCTAACACAGTGAAACCCCGTCTCTACTAAAAATACAAAAAAATTAGCCAGGCGTAGTGATGTGCACCTGTAGTCCCAGCTACTCAGGAGGCTGAGGCAGGAGAATGGAGTAAACCGGGGAGGCGGAGCTTGAAGTGAGCTGAGATTGCGCCACTGCACTCCAGCCTGGGCGACAGAGCCAGACACCGTCTCAAAAAAAAAAAAAAAAAAAAAAAAAATTACTGTTCATTGCCAACGCACGTGGTCATCCAAAAGCTCTGAGGGAGATGCACGAGGAGATGAACGCTGCTTTCATGCCTGGTAACACGACATCCACTCTGCAGCCCATGGATCAAGGAGTAATTTCTTTTTTCTTTTCTTTTTTTTTTTTGAGACAGAGTTTCACTCTTGTTGCCCAGGCTGGAGTGCAGTAGCATGATCTCAGCTCACTGCAACCTCCGCCTCCCAGATTCAAGCAATTCTCCTGTCTCAGCCTCCTGAGTAGCTGGGCTTACAGGCGTGCACCACCACGCCTGGGTAATTTTTGTATTTTTAGTAGAGACAGGATTTCATCATGTTGGCCGTGCTGGTCTCAAACTCCTGACCTCAGGTGATCCACCCACCTCGGCCTCACAAAATGCTGGGATTAGAGGTGTGAGCCACCACGCCCGGCCGTGGAGTAATTTATACTGCCAAGTCTTATTATTTAAGAAATACATTGTATAGGAATATAGCTGCCATGGATAATGATTCCTCTGATGGATCTGGGCAAAGTAAATTGAAAACCTTTTGGAAAGGATTCACCATTCTAGATGCCATTAAGAAGATACATGATTCATGGGAGGGGGTCAAAATATCAACATTAATAGTTTAGAGGAAGCTGATTCCAAGCTACATGGATGACTTTGAGGAGTTCAAGACTTCAGCGGAAGAAGTCACTGCAGAAGTGGTGGAAATAGCAAGAGAACTAGAATTATTAGTGGAGTCTGAAGATGTGACTGAATTATTGCCACCTCATGATCAAACTTGAACAGGTGAGGAGTTGCTCCCTTTTTTTTTTTTTTTTTTTTAGATGGAGTCTCGCTCTGTCACCCAGACTGGAGTGCAGTGGCACTATCTCGGCTCACTGCAAACTCCACCTCCCGGGTTCACACCATTCTCCTTCCTCAGCCTCCCGAGTAGCTGGGACTAACAGGCGCCCGCCACCACGCCCAGCTAATTTTTTGTATTTTTAGTAGAGACAGAGTTTCACTGTGTTAGCCAGGATGGTCTCGATCTCCTGACCTTGTGATCTGCCCGCCTCAGCCTCCCGAAGTGCTGGGATTACAGGCGTGAGCCACCGCACCCGGCCTGGAGTTGCTTCTTATGGATGAGCAAAGCAAATGGTTTCTTAAGGTAGAATCTACTCCTAGTGAAGATGCTGTGAACATTGTGGAAATAACAACAGATTCAGAATGTTACATAAACTTGGTTGATAAAACAGCTGCAGGGTTTGAGAGGAGTGACTCCAATTTGGAAAGAAGTTCTACTGTGGGTAAAATGCTGTCAAACGGCATCACATGCGACAGAGAAAACTTGTGAAAAAGAGAGTCCGTCCATGTGGCAAGCTTCATTGCTGTCTGTATTGGTCTGTTCTCACGCTGCTATTAACAAATACATGGCTGGCCAGACATTATGGCTCACACCTGTAATCCCAGTAGTTTGGGAGGCCGAGGCAGGCAGATCACTTGAGGTTAGGAGTTAGAGATTGGCCTGTCCAACATGGCGAAACCCCATCTCTACTAAAAATACAAAAATTATCCAGGCGTGGTGGCGGGTGCCTGCAGTCCCAGCTACTCAGGAGGCTGAGGCAGGAGAATCACTTGAACCTGGGAGGTAGAGATTGCAGTGAGCTGAGATTGTGCCACTGCACTCCAGCCTGGGCAACAGAGTGAGACTCTGTCTCAATAAATAAATAAATAAATAAATAAATAAATAAATAAATGAAATACCTGGCTGGGCACGATGAGGAAAAAAAAATACCTGGCTGGGCACAGTGGCTCACACCTGCAATCCCAGCACTTTGGGAGGCTGAGGCGGGTGGATGGCTTGAGCTTGGGTGTTCAAGTTCAGCCTGGGCAGGGTGGTGAAAGCCCATCTCTACAAAAAGTGCAAAAATTAGCCAGGCATGGTGGCTCACACCTGTGGTCCCAGCTACTTGGGAGGCTGAGGTAGGAGGATCGCTTGAGCCCACGAGGTCAAGGCTACAGTGAACAGAGATCACACCACTGCACTCCAGCCTGGGCAACAGAGCAAGACCCTGTCTTAAAAAAAAAATTGAGACTGGGTAACTTATAAAGAAAAGAGGTTGAATTGGCTCACAATTCTCCACGCTGTTTCAGAAGCATGGCGACATCTGCTCAGTTTCTGGGAACACCTCAGGAATCTACCATCATGATGGAAGACAAAGTGGGAAGCAGACGCATCTCACACAGCCAGAGCAGCAGGAAGACAGAGGGGGAGGGGCCATACACTTTTAAACAACCAGATCTCATGACAACTCTACCACAGTAACAGCACTAGGGGGATGGTGTTAAACTATGAGAATCCACCTCCAGGATCCAATCACCTCCTACCAGGCCCCACTGCCAACACTGGGGATTACAATTCAACTGAGATTCAGACAGGGACACAGATCTAAAATGTCATATTTTAGGAAATTGCAATGGCCACCCCATTTCAGCAACCACCCCCGAGTGCTCAGCAGCCATCCACATCAAAGCAGACCCGTCTACCAGCAAAAAGACCAAGACGCACTGAAGGCTCAGATGATCATTACCATTTTTCAGCAATCAAGTATTTTTTAATTAAGGCATGCACACTGTTTTTTTAGACACAATGCTATTGCCCACTTAACAGACTACAGTATAGCAGAAACGTAACTTTTGATGAGATCAGGCACGTTCAGAGTGGCATGGCCGTAGACAGCATAAACATAACTTCTATATGCACTGGGAAACCAAAAAATGGGTGTGCCTCACTTTATTGTGATATTTATTTTATTGCCGAAGTCCGGAACGGAACCCACAATACCACCAAGGTGTGCCTGTATTAGTTAACTAATCTAGTAATTTATGAAAAAGATCATGGCTAAGTTGGGTTTATTACAGGAATGCAGGGACATTTTAACATGATATTAACAAATCAAAAGGGGAAAGCCACAAGATCACTGTAACTGGCAACATCCAATCATGACTGTGATTAAAAACACAAATCAGAACCTCCTGGCAAATGCGAAATGGAGGGGAATTTTCTCAACTTGATAAAGAATATAAAAAAAAAAAACAAACCCACAACAACCACTTAGCAGCGTAACAAGGAAGGCTTCCCTTTGGTCAGGACCCTCTGTTGCCAACGTGCCTTCATCACCTCAGTCCCATGCTCGTTGGAGATGCCAGCACAGGACGACAAGAAAAGTCAATAGGAATCTAAGGACTGAAAAGGAGAAAAAATCTGTCATTATTCACAGATGACATGACTATGCACTTCAAAATCTAAAAGTTAAAGAAATAAATGTTTAAAAATCTGAAATAACGTACAGATAAGGTTTTTAAAATCAATAAGAAACTGTTTTTTTTGAGACAAGTTCGCACTCTATTGCTCAGGCTGGAGTGCAATGACACAATCTAAGCTCACTGCAACCTCCGCCTTCTGGGCTCAAGCCATCCTCCCACCTCAGCCTCCTGAGTAGCTGGGATTACAGGCGCATGCCACCATGCCTGGCTAATTTTTATATTTTTAGTAGAGATGGGGTTTCACCATGTTGGCCAAGCTGGTTTCGAACTCCTGACCTCGTGATCTGCCCACCTTGGCCTCCCAAAGTGCTGGGATTACAGGTGTGAGGCGCCACGCCCGGCCCATGTTTTGTTTAATGTGTTCCTGTACTTCATATTTTGGATGCTACTGTAACTGGTATTTAAATAATTCATTTTCTACCTGTTTGTTGCTGATATATAAGAATACTGATTGATCTTACCATTTATCTAGCTACCCTGCTAAGGTTTCTTTCTTTCTTCAACTTTTATTTTAAGTTCCGGGGTACATGTGCAGGATGTGCAGGTTTGTTCCATAGGTAAACGTGTGCCATGGTGGTTTGCTGCACAGATCATCCCATCACCTAGGTATTAAGCCCAGCATACATTAGCTTTCATATATATATATCCCACATGAAAACAGTTCCAGGTGGAGTAAAGCCTTACAAATGTTAAAAACTAAAACCAACCTGGGTGCAGTGATGCAAGCCTGTCATTCCAACATTTTGGAAGGCTGAGACAGGAGGACTGCTTGAGCCCAGGGATTCGAGACCAGCCTGGGCAATATATTGAGACCCCATCTCTACAAAAAAATTAAAAATTAGCTGGGTGTGGTGGTGTGAACCTGTAGTGCCAGCTACCTGGAGGCTGAGGTGGAAGGATCGTTTGAGCCTGGGAGGTTGAGGCTGCAGGGAGCTGTGGCTGTGCCACTGCACTCCAATACGGGTGAAAGAGTGAGACTGTCTCAAAAATAAACAAAAAACTAAAACATGATGTTTTCTCCAACTTTTTAAATGAAAAGTTTGTACAGAGAAGTTGAAATAATAATACAACAAGAACGTGTATATGGGCCGGGAGCAGTGGCTCACGCCTGTCATCCCAGCACTTTGGGAGGCTGAGGCAGGAGTTCACTTGAGCTCAGGAGTTTGAGACCAGCCTGGCCAACATGGTGAAACCCAGTCTCTACTAAAAATACAAAAGTCAGTGGGTGTGATGGCAGGTGCCTATAGTCCCAGCTACTTGGGAGGCTGAAGCAGGAGAATCACTTGAATATGAGAGGTGGAGGTTGCGGTGAGCTAAGATCACGCCGCTACACTCCAGCCTGGGTGACAGAGCGAAACTCTGTCTCTAAATAAATAAATAAATAAATAAACTCTGTATACAACTACCTATATTAGAATTAACATTTGAGGAGAGTGCAGTTGTGTGTGTGTGTGTGTGTGTGCCCACACGCTTTTATTCCTCAACCACCTGAGCATTACTTCTAGACATCATAGCACTTTATACCCAAATATTTCAGTGTGTCTCTGCTAAGAGTAAGGCCTTCTTCTTCATCATCACAATAAAATTAGCACACTAAGAAAATTAACCCTTAGTCCCTAATATCATCTATTTAGTCAACCTACATTTGCATTTCCCCAGCTGTCCCAGAAACACTGAGATAGTTGCTATTTCAACCTGGACTCTAATCCAGGTTCCTAGGCTGCATTTGGTTGTTTCTTTGGGGTCTTTTCATCCAGAACACAGGCTGGCAACTGCTTCTGGGCAGGAAGATGGTGAATATTTCAGGCTTGGGGCCACTGCAGCTCAACAGTGGCCACAGGCACCAAGAAGGCAATGGAGTGACAGCCAGTACTACTTCACCTGCAAAAACAGAGAAGGAGCTGGGCCTGGACCTGGTTAGCAGGGTTGCTTTGGAGTACCCACGTTTAGCCAGTTCCTGTACTCTGAAATCTCCAGAAAACCACTGTTGGTGGGAATGTGAGTTAGTACAACCACTACTGAGAGCAGTTTAGAGGTTCCTCAGAAAACTAAAAATAAAGCCACCATGTGACCCAGCTATCTAACTCTTAGGTATATACCCAAAAGAAAGGAAATCAGTATATCAGAGATACCTGCACTTCCATGTTTGTTAGCGCTGTTCATAAGGACCAAGATTTGGAGGCAACCCACGTGTCCATCAAGAGACGGATGGATAAAGAAAATGTGGTTCTTGTACACAATGGAGTATTATTCAGCCATAAAAAGAAGGAGATTCTATCATCTGCAGCAACATGGATGGAACTGGAGCTCATGATATTAAGTGAAATAAGCTAGGCACAGAAAGACAAGCGTAACATGTTCCCACTTATTTGTGGGATGTAAAAATCAAAACAACTGAACTCACGAAGACAGAGAAGGCTGGGAAGGATATGAGGGTAGAGGGAGGTTAACGGGTACAAAAATTAGTTAGAAAGAATGAATAAGGCCTAGTATTTGGCCAGGTGTGATGGCTCACGCTTGTAATCCCAGTACTTTCGGAGGCTGAGGCTTGAGTTCAGGAGTTCAAGACTAGCCTGGCCAACAGGCTGAAACCATCTCTACTAAAAATACAAAAAATAGCCAGGCACGATAGCATACGGCTGTAATCTCAGCTATTCGGGAGACTGAGGCATGAGAATCACTTGGACCTGGGAGGCAGAGGTTGTAGTGAGCCGAGATCGCACCACTGCACTCCAGCCTGGGCAACAGAGCAAGATTCCATCTTTAAACAAAATTTTTTTAATAAAAAAAGATCTAGTATAAAGACCTAATATTTGATAGCACAGCAGGGGGACTGCCAGGAGGAGCAGAGGTGATATTGGCACCTCCCTCCCCTAACCATCAGCTCCAAGTCCTGCGAGTTTCCATGCCAGGCACCCCCATGCTCAGCCACCAGTCTCTGGCCACAGGTGCTGCGTCCACCCAGCTGTGCCCTTTGCAGGCTTCGGTCTCCTCTGGCATCACGATTGCCATGTCACTGCCCCGGCTTTGCAAAAACCCTGCCTGTATTTGGAGCCCCTGACCGGGCACCCTTCCCTCCTGTCAGCTGCTGCCAAGGAACCCCGTTACCAGCACTGGCCCGCTCCTCAGTGCTCCTGAAAACACTGCTTACCCGTCCCTGAGCCACGGTGCCCTCGCCCACGGGAGCCCTGTGCACCTGTGCACCTTCACCTGTGGCTCCCCTCGCCTGTGCCATGAACCCCGGCTATACACTCCAGGCTTCCGCAGGGCTGGGCCTGGGGCCACAGAGTCATCAAACAACAGTCCCTTTTCTTCCTCCAAATCAGCGTATATAAGAAACTGGCACTGGGCACGGTGGCTTATGCCTGTAATCTCTGCGCTTTGGGAGGCCAAGGCGGGTGGATCACTTGAGGTCAGGAGTTTGAGACCAGCCTGACTAACATGGTGAAACCCCATCTCTACTAAAAATACAAAAATTAGCTGGGTGGTGGCCTGCGCCTGTAATCCCAGCTACTTGTGAGGCTGAGACAGGAGAATTGCTTAAACCCAGGAGGTAGAGGTTGCAGTGAGCTGAGATTGTGCCATTGCACTCTAGTATGGGCGAGAGAGTGAGACTCTGTCTCAAAAAAAAAAAAAAAAACTGGGCAGTCATAGGTAGAGAAAAAAATTGTAATTGAAAGTTATTTGTTCAAGAACTGGAGACCAACTAGGAACACAGGAAGCAGAGAAGTGAGTCTCTGCGTCTGCATCAATGACGCAAAAGCAGCTGTGCAGGGAACCTGTCTGGCCCAGGCCCAGGCCTCCTGCACCCAGCCTCTGCGAGCTCCATGCTACCAGAGGGGCTGCAGTTGGCTGAGGGAGGTGGGGATGCCATTTGAGGTCTAGCCGCAGGGTCAAGGGAGCACGGCTGGCCAGTGTACACAGGTCAGGGGCCAGGTTCCCTGCCTTGCTCAGCACCACATGTCACTGCATTGAAGCACATCTTTAGTAAAACCAGTGCTTCCCTTAAAGAGAATGCCATGGGGCATGAGTATGATGCTTTTGACAAAAAACAAAGGCATCACTGTCAACTCCGATCTATCCCAGGTGAGGTGGGAGAAGGGAAAGAGCAGAGACAAGGAGACAATTACACAAGCAGCAGCCCAATGTGTGCTTTGCAATATGCTGACCTGGCTTGCCCTACACCCAAGGGCAGACCCACAGATAGCCTTGCCTCTGCATCCACCACCAGAGCACACAGTACCCAGCACCAGGCCACCCAGCATCCAGCACCAGGCCACCCAGCACCCAGCACCAGGCCACCCAGCACCCAGCACCAGGCCACCCAGCACCCAGCACCAGGCCACCCGGCACCAGGCCACCCAGCATCCAGCACCAGGCCACCCATCACCCAGCACCAGGCCACCCAGCATCCAGCACCCGGCCACCCCAGCATCCAGTGCCTGGGCACCCAACGTCCAGCACCAGGGCACTCAGCACCCAGTACCAGGCCACCCCAGCATTCAGCACCACAGCACCCCTGCATCCAGCACCAGAGCACCCCAGCATCCAGCACCAGAGCGCCCCAGCCTCGCCCGCCCCAGGCCTCTGAAGGAGCAGGAGGCTGGGCCCCACATCCCGCAACACCACAGCCAGCTAGGCGAGACCAGAGGCAGCACAGGAAGGGACTGTGCAGCTCTTTCGGATTAGGAAAGGGCCACGCTCGCCCAGCAGAAGACAGGGACAAGGCTGCAGAGGCAGCATGGAAAGCCCAGAGTCACTCCCCACCCACCATCGGAAACCAGTGAGCTCATTAGAAACTGCTTATCTATGAGGCCAAATGCCCTCAGCAGGAGGGAAGGAGGAGGGGGAAGGAGGAGGGGGAAGGAGGGGGGAGGAGGGGGGAGGAGGGGGAAGGAGGGGGGAGGAGGGGGAAGGAGGGGGGGAGGGGGGAGGAGGGGGGAAGAGGGGGAAGGATGGGGAAGGAGGGGGAAGGAGGGGGAAGGAGGGGGGAGAAGGGGGGAGGAGGGGGAAGGAGGGGGGAGGAGGGGGGAGGAGGGGGAAGGAGGGGGAGGAGGAGAGGAGGAAGAGATCAAAGGGTGTGGCAGAGCTACACCTTAGACAGGCCTCCAGCCCTGGGGACTATCTGGGAATGTCCAGGAAGCCCTGTGAGCTGAGACAGGGTGACTCATCTCTGGTGACAGAGGTAACCACCTGGCCAGATGTACCTCTTTAAAGAGACATATTCTTATACCCATCACAAACAGACCAGAACAATGGCCAGGCACGGTGGCTCACGCTTGTAATCCCAGCACTTTGGGAGGCTGAGGCAAGCGGATTACTTGAGCTCAGGAGTTCGAGACCAGCCCGACCAACATGGGGAAACCCCGTCTCTCTACTAAAAATACAAAATTAGCCAGGCACAGGTGCTCTCACCTGTAATCCCAGCACTTTGGGAGGCCAAGGCAGGTGGATTGTCTCAGGTCAGAAGTTCGAGACCAGCCTGGCCAACATGGCGAAACCCCGTCCCTACTAAAAATACAAAAATTAGCCGGGTGTGGCAGTGGGCACCTGTAACCCCAGCAACTTGGGTGCCTGAGGCAGGAGAATCGCTTGAACCCAAGAGGCAGAGGCTGCAGTGAGCCAAGATCATACCACTATACTCCAGCCTGGGCGACAAAGCGAAACTCCGTCTCCAAAACAAAAAACAAAACAAAACAAAAAAACAGAATACTGACCAGAAGAAAATACCCGGGCTTGCTATTCCTTATTGAGGACACTCTGGGGAAAAACTCAAGGACTGGCCAGGCTGAGTGACAAGGAACAGAAACGGCTCCCGGGGCCCAGGGCCATGTCATCTGCAGGGGTTTTTCCCATCTTATTTATGCAAGGAGCTCCTACTTGTAAACAGGAGAGAAAATGTTGTCCAAGAGGCTCAGAACCGGTGTCAGAGGCTCAGGGAGGACAGGCCCTCTCCTGGGGTCCCAGAGTGGGCAGGAGGCCACGCCACCATGGACTCTGGGCTTCTCTGGCTGATCACGGAGGTCCAGGCCATGAGGCCCTTGAGGCTCAAGGAGAAGGGTGTCTGAGGCAGGTCAGCCTCACGGTGGCCGCGGAGCATGCGCAGTGGAGTGACCCGGGCAGGAGGCTCTGCAGGCCAGCATCCCAGCCAGGAGGCGAAGGAGCAACTCCGTGTGTATCACAGCTTCACAGTCTCCAGCCATTCAGTATTTGCCCTCTTAAGTTTCTAGGTGCTGATAATTCACAAATAAAGGAGAAAGCTTGCTCTCTCCTGCCTTCCAGGCCTGCGTGGAGGTGTGGGCCTGGTGTTGGGGCTAACCAGGAATCCTGCATCTCATGGGTGGCCCCACGGGACAAGTGAGGGGCTATGACACTGCACACTGCTTGGTGGCCAGCAGTTGCCCCAGGGCCCTGAGGACGGAGACAACAGGCAGAGCTGGGCAGCTACCTCCTTAAGCCCAACCCAGGGCACCACCCCCCAAGACCAGGGCACCCATGGCTGGAGGAGACCCAAGGGCCCTCTGACCCAGCGAGTCTCATGAGATGTGACTGCCTGCTGCCCTAGATGTTTATGGAGGGGTGTTTGCTGTTGCAGTGATGGAAGGCACTGCTGGTTCTTAGAGGGGGGCTGAAATGCACCCTTCATGGGTCTTACCAGACACCTGCCCTCCGGGCTTAGATCTGACTCCAACCCTGATGCAAACGCCATGTATCTTGGTTTCATAGACACTGCTGGATTTTCCAGGAGTGAAACCTCCCATAACACACGCCTGAGGGAGGAAGAGGACGCCTGCCTTGGCCAACCCCAGCAAGGGGCTGAGTCTACCCCCACCACCCTCTCACTGCAGCTTGAGCCAACAGGGACCACTTCATCTCCCAGTGCAAACGCGTGCAAGAGTTTCCAGATGGAAATACGTGTCAATCTGAAATCCTGGGTGCAATCTATGAGACCTATTTCCATACTGCACAAGAGACATCATAATGCTTTATTAATAACACAGAGCACTAATAACACATTCACCAGACACTGCTCTAAGCATTTTCCCGCATTACCTCCATTATGCAAAGGAGACGTGGGGCCCAGCAGGGTGGGGAATGACAGGCTGAGACTGACCACTCCCTCAGCCCTGGGCACAGGGCCCCCAGATGAGGGACTTACCCAAGGGACAAGGCTCTGCCCCTACAGTGGCTTAGACCCTGGACCACGCCAACATGGCAAACACACGTGAGCTGCAAATGCCGGCCTGTGTGCAACTTTACGTTGCTAGAGGCCACATTCAAAAGTAAAAAGAAATTGGCAAAAAAAATTTTTAACAGGCCAGGCATGGTGGCTCACGCCTGTAATCCCAGCAATTTGGGAGGCCGAGGCAGGTGGATCACCTGAGGTCAGGAGTTTGAGACCAGCCTGACCAATATGATGAAACCCCCGTCTCTATTAAAAATACAAAAATTAGCTGGGTGTGGTGACACGCACCTGTAATTCCGCTACTCAGGAGGCTGAGACAGGAGAATCGCTTGAACCCAGGAGGCAGAGGTTGCAGTGGGCCAAGATTGTGCCATTGCACTCCAGCCTGGGCGACAGAGCAAAACTCCATCTAAAAAACAAAATTAATATTACATTTTATTTAACCCAGTATATCCAAAATATTATCATTTCTACATGTAACCAATACAGAAGAATATGAATGAGATCACTTACCTTCTCTTTCATATTAAGCCTCTGAGATTGGCGTGCATTTCACACCACGAGCACATCTCAGTTCCCACCAGCCATGTTTCCAGCATGCCTCTGTGGGCTGCGTGGCTCATGCCGTCTGCCCCAGACAGCACAGGCTGAGATATGACAGGTTCTCTGAGGGCGACATCCTTCCCACCTCCCTTTTCTGTCTGCATGTTAAGAATTTTAGCAGTTTTTAGTTTTACCAACCCTTTGCCTTCTAAAGCATTTATAGTGGTTAATTTCTCGACTTGAGGCAGGTGCAGGGGTTCAATACTTTATGTATGTGTTTTCATATAAAGCATTTCTTAAGAAAAAGTTGGCCCACTCCCCAAAATACAATGTAATCACAAGGCACAAAATAAAAATTATGACAAAGTTATTAAATACTTCCAGTTTTCTTTTCCTTCCACAAAACTTGGAAGGAAGAAAAAACTGATCCCTTTCTGGAAATAAATACATAATAAGTGACAAAGTAAAAACAATTATTAATTACTACCACTTCCTTCTCAATTTTCTTTTTTTCCAAAAAAAGTTCTCACATTTATTCTCATTCATTCTCTCTCTCTCATTTTCTCTCTCTTCCCCCTCCCTGGCATTAAGAATGACCAACTTGTTATCAAACCACCAGCCTCAAAACAAATCTTCCTTGCTACGAACAGTTAACATATTGCCACCTGTCACATGTCCGATTTGCCACCATGTCAAACACAGTCGACTGGAAACGTCCAGGGACCATCACTCAGCAGTAAGCCGCCTGCCCACTTAATGCCAGTGAGTAGGAGACGTCCAGCGCCTGTCTCCAGACGTGTCCTTGTTTCCACTTTGGGGAGATATATGTGAGTGGGAATAACAAGGGTAACTGGCAAAATCATTGTGAAATGAATCTGTCCTACCATAAATGTGATTGCAAATTTTGAAGTTCATTTGCAAAAGGCCACAGACATAGCTGTGACCCATCCCAATGCGCAGTGGCAATACCACTGGGAAAAGGGTAGCTACCGTCTCTGAGTCATCAGAATCCCTGCCAGTAAAGCTGGACGGCCCCCAGCACTCAAGATCAAAGCTGAGCTCCTGGCAGTAGAGACCTGCAGAGGCCCTTTCCCATCTTCCCGCCTGTGACTTACAAAGGCAGCCCTCGCCTACCTGAGAAAGTGGCACCAGAACAAGACAAGAACAGGCTGCCCAGGAGCCCCACCCCGCCCCTGCAGATGCCTCTCCGGTGTGTTCCACAGGAACAGCGGCCACCCCTGCCGCTCCCAGATCTCGGGCTCTAGGGGACAACAGTTGCTGCCCTCAGCTGTGCTGAGCCATGAAGTGATTCAGCAGCAGGGGAATTGGATGCTGGTCCAGGAACACAGCACCAGCCTGGGAGGCCACAGACAAACACCAGTTTCGTGGGTGCAAGAGGCCAGTGCCAACTGATGTCGAAGCTCAAGTCCACACCCTGAGTTTCCACAGTGCTCCTGAGATGCCTGGGGACACAGCAGATGCAGGGCTGCGTCCTCAGCCCCGGAGTCACGCTGCCCCGTTCTTTAAGAATAAACAGGAACAGAGACGGGCAGAACCCACGTCTTCTCAGTTCCACCCCAGGAGCGTAGGGAGAGGCCCACATGCCAGGATGCGGGGCTGTGGGAGCTCACGGGAAGCAAGAGTACTAGGTGCCCAGAGGTCCTAAGGCCAGCTCAGGACAAAGGCGCAGAGCTCAGGCTGTCGCTTCTAGATTGCTCTGCTTTTCAACGTGGTGCTCATTGACTGCAGTCACTCTTCCCTAAGCGCCGTCATCCCCGGGCGGCCCAGCCAGGACTCAGAGTGCAGATAGCCACACACAACATGGCTGCCCTGACACGCACACGGTGCAGCAGATCCACATGCCACTATGCCATTGACAAGGCACTTTCACATGTGCAGCCTCACAAACTGCTGAGGAAGAACAGACAAGGAGACAGGTGCACAGCCGAGAGCAGAGAAGGAAACTTGCCTGAGCCACACCCCCACGACCCAGCCTCCAAGCCCACTGCCACCCAGCACTTCCCACCGAGAAAGACCAGACTCCTTCTCCAGCACAGCCAGATACCCGCGGTCCATTTTCACAGCTGAAATAAAATACTGTACGCATCAATTGTGCTTTATACGGTATTCACAGGAGATGAAGCTTTACTCAGTCTTAGCATGTTGGATTTTTTTTTTTTTTTTTTTTTTGAGATAGAGTCTCACTCTGTTGTAGGCTGGAGTGCAGTGGCACAATCTCAGCTCACTGCAACCTCCACCTCCTGGGTTCAGGTAGTTTTCATGTCTCAGCCTTCTGAGAAGCTGGGATTACAAGCACACACTGCCACACCCAGCTAGTTTTTGTATTTTTAGTAGAGACAGGGTTTCGCTATGTTGGTCAGGCTGGTCTCGAACTCCTGACCTCAAGTGATCAGCCGGCCTCAGCCTCCCAAAGTGCTGGGATTACAGGCATGAGACACCGCAGCCAACAGCATGTTGAATTTCAAAACTAGAAGACAAGCCAAGCGTGGTGGCTCACACCTGTAATCCTAGCACTTTAGGACCTGAGGTGGGCAGATTGCTTGAGGCCAGGAGTTTGAGATCAGCCTGGCCAATATGGTGAAACCTCATCTCTACAAAAAATACAAAAATTAGCTAGGTGTGGTGGCGTGCAACTTCAATCTCAGCTACTCCAGAAGCTGGGGCACAAGAATCGCTTGAACCCAGGAGGTGGAGGTTGCAATGAGCCAAGATCGAGACTGCACCACTGCACTCCAGTCTGGGCAACAGAGCAAAACTCTGTGTCCAAAAAAAAAAAAAAGACAAATGGAAATAAAAAACTATTAAACATCTACAACAGTGTCATTCTTTCAAATACTACTGATGTGAGCAGAAACAGACATGATCTTTGCAGAGGGTGAATCAGCAACCACGTGCCTAACGTCTTTGAAATGGCAAGACCCTTTACTCAGCAATCCACCTGTAGAATTCACCTTCGAGACATTGACTAGAGAAGAACTGTACAAGGATGCCCATCTTATTTATAACTGGGAAAACGGAGCGGCATCGGTGTCCACTGACAGGGCTGGCCACGGCTGGCTGTGTCCACACAGTGGAGCCAAGTGCAGCCCTCCCTCGAGGGGGCAAATGGGAAGGTCAGCAGTGCAATGTGAACTGAAGCGGGCGACAGAGCCACGACATGACTCTGTTGTGCGTTAAGTGTGTGTGTGTATCTAACTCACACTCGGGATAGGAGCAGGCCACCTCGGCAAAGTGACATCCAGGTCGAAGTCACCAGGCAAAAGGAGAAAGAGCGTTCCAGGCAGGCTAAGGTCCAAGGCAGAGTGTGGCCAGTGGGGCAGCTTAAAGACCAGGTGTGGGGTGCAGAGCGTGAGGCCGGGGGACACTGACACCAGCAGGCGTCATCACGGGGGCACTGAGCAAGCAGTGACGGGGAAAGCGCAGGGCTCCTGAAACGCTGCCTCTTGTGCTGTGGGGAACACGTGTGATGGGAGCTGAGCTGGAGCGACCCCCACGCAAGACCACGGGCAGTCTCAGTCGAAGGCGAGGCTGGTGGTGGGGCAGGGGGAATCGTGAGGGTCAAGGAGCCATAGGTGGGGAAGGGGGTGTGGGAGATGGAGGAAGGGGGTCATAGTTGGGGCCCGGGTTTCTGTCCTGGACACCAGTGGAGACAGAAGATAGAGGAGACAAGATGGTGGTACCAGAACAACAGATGGGAATGGGCCTGCTGGGAAGATATCCTCTGCCAGATCCCAAGAATAGCACCATTTCAGCCGGGCGCGGTGGCTCATGCCTGTAATCCCAGCACTTTGGGAGGCCGAGGCGGGCGGATCACCCGAGGTCGGGAGTTCAAGGCCAGCCTAACCAACAAAGAGAAACCCCGTCTCTATTAAAAATACAAAAAAAATAGCAGGGCATGGTGGTGCATGCCTGTAATCGTGGCTACTCAGGAGGCTGAGGCAGGAGAATCACTTGAACCTGGGAGGCGGAAGTTGTGGTGAGCCAAGATGGCATCATTGGACTCCAGACTGGGCAACAAGAGCGAATCTCAAAAAGAAAAAAAGAAAAAAAGAAAAAGAATGGCACCATTTCAGGTGCTTCCTAGTCTTTTTCTTCACATTTATTTTCTACTTTTGAAACCTCACATGCCCTTTAACTATTACTGGCATATGCCGTGTATATGTACAGCAGTTCTTCAGCTACCAAATAAAAGTCATCTGAAGAAAGCCAACTGAAATGGCAACCTAGTCTGCCTATGCTAAAGTAGCAGAAAGCATCTCAGGTGGGATGGGTGACAGGGAAGTTGACAAAAAGTTAAGTTTATAAGGACAAAGTCTGAGTCACATTTTGCAATTGTTAAAACTGGTGGGCTGGGCATGGTGGCTCACACTTGTAATCCCAGCACTTTGGGAGGCCAAGGCGGGTGGATCCCCTGAGCTCAGGAGTTCAAGACCACCCTGGGTAACATGGTCAAATCCCATCTCTACTAAAATACAAAAAATTAGCTGGGTGTGGTGGCATGCACCTGTAGTCCCAGCTACTCAGGAGACTGAGGCACAAGAACACTTGAGCCCTAGAGGTGGAGGATGCAGTAAGCCAAGATTGTGCCACTGCACTCCAGCTTGGGCAACAGAGTGAGACTTTGTCTAAAAAAAACAAACAAAAGAAACAAAAAACAAAACAAAACAAAAACTGGTGAAAAGCATTTGATAATGATGTGCTCAGTGGGGAGGCTTCCCAGCTTTAAACACCCTGGAAATTACACGTTGTCCTCCACCAGGTAGTTTTAGAGTTAGATAAAATGTCCCCCCAGATAGCCCGGTCATTTTGGTACATCCAATCTGTGACATTCCTTCTACTGTTCATCATGGTTTCATTCATCAGGATTTATGTAGATCCACCTCCACCATCATCAGTTTCTTCAATCTCAGATTTCTGCTGTAGGATCACTTTCCATCTAAGTCAACTACATCTTTAGACATCCCCTTTGTGAGCCCAGGAAATCAGCCTAAAGTAATTCTAGATCAGTCCCACTCCTGGACTCCTGGCAGGAGCAGGGCTTCTCCAGGGAGGCTTTGCTCCCTTCAAGCCTTGCAGGAATCTACAGACAAAGCCCACGTGAAATGAGCCCACAATCCAAAATCACAAAGCGTGTGACAGGCAAGCATCAGTGAGCAAGAGGCAGCAGAACAAGTGGCGGAGTCCAACCCTCAAGAAATTCAGATTTTAGTATTTGTTAATATTATTATCGGTATTACTTTGGTATTATTAGTTACAGTATAGAAAATAAGTAGGTTTAGACATAAAGAGAAAATAAAAATAAGTGTAAGGAAAAGAATACCAAACAAGAGGAGAAGCAAACTTGGCAAGAAACAAAGAGAACTTTCAGAAATGAAAAATATAATCATTAAAAAAATGAAAATTAAAAGAACAGGTTAGGCTGGGCATGGTGCCTGTAATCCCAGCACTTGGGAGGCTGCGGTGAGAGGATCACTTGACCCTGGGAGTTCAAGACCAGCCCTGGCAACATAGCAAGACCCCATCTCTACCAACAAAAAAAAAAAAAAAAGAAAAGAAAAAGAAGAACGACAATAACAGGTTAAATATTAATAGCGCAGAGGCTGGGCACGGTGGCTCACACCTATAATCCCAGCACTTTGTGAGGCCAAGCCAGGTGGATCACCTGAGGTCAGGAATTTGAGACCAGCCTGGCCAAACGGGTGAAACCCCGTCTCTACTAGAAATACAAAAATTAGCCGGGCGTGGTGGTGGGCACCTGTAATCCCAGCTACTCTTGAGGCTGAGGCAGGAGAATCACTTGAACCCAGGAGGCAGAGGTTGCAGTGAGCCGAGATCGCACCACTGCACTCCAGCCTGGGCGACAGAGCAAGACTCCATCTCAAAAAAATTGTATATATATTTAAATAGCACAGTAGATGGAGATGAAGATAGAGTTGCTAAACTGGAAGACAGAGCTGAAGAAATAACCTGGAATGAAGCATAAAAAGACTGAAAGGTAAAAACATGAACGAGAGTTTAAGTGGCTGGGAGGATGGTATGAGAAAGCAAAGCATAAGGCAGATGCTGTATGGTTGACCCTCCATATCTAGGGGTTCCACATTTGTGGATTCAACCAACTGTGGATGGAAGATATTTGGGCAGAAAAATTCCTAAAAGCAAAACTCAAATTTGCTGCTCTCTACTATGTTAAATCCACATTAATGAAGTTATATATAGGCATTGTATTAGATATTATAAGTAATCTAAAGATGATTTAAAAATACATGGGAGGGAGGCCGAGGAGGGCAGATCACGAGGTCAGAGTTCAAAACTAGCCTGGCCAATATGGTGAAACCCCTTCTCTACTAAAAATACAAAAATTAGCTGGGCATGGTGGTGGGCGCCTGTAATTCCAGCTACTCAGGAGGCTGAGGCTGGAGAATTGCTTGAACCTAGGACGTGGAGGTTACAGTGAGCCAAGATCATGGCACTGCACTCCAGCTTGGGCGACTGAGCAAGACTCCGTCTCAAAAAAAAAAAAAAAAAAAAAGAAAAAATACATATATGGGAGAATGTGCACAGGTTATATACAAATACGACACCATTTTATATCAGGAACTTAAGCATCCACTAATTTTGGTATTCATGCTGGGTTCTGGAACCAATCCCTAGTGGATACCGCAGAATGACTGTATTGAACAAAATAATGGCTGAAATTTTTCCAGAATTGCTGAAAGACATGATACTTTATCTTCAGGAAGTACAATGAATCCAAAACAGGATAAATAAAAAGAAATCCATGCTAGAAAGACCACAGTGAAGTTGAAAAACACCAGAAATAAAGAGACTATAAAAGCAGCCAGACAAAAAGCTTACTACTGACACAGGAAGGACAATCGAAATGACAGCTGACTTCCTAACAGCAACTTTATAAGCCAGAAGATACATAATAGAATTCAATCCTTAAAGAAATGCCAGAGACTCAGCGCTATACAGACTATATCCCTCTGCCCATGAGCCTTTTCAGCTGAAATCATAATAAAAACAACCTAAAATCCTCAGTGCCTTTGGACATAAATGCATTCATGGGTCATGGAAGAATGATAAAATTGTAAAATGCTGAACAATGAAAATATTACATATCAAAATAAACAAGAGACGACGGTACAGCAGAACTAAGTAGGAAAGCTACATAGACTTAAACGCTTATGACAGGACCGCGTGCGGTGGCTCACGCCTGTAATCCCAGCACTTTGGGAGGCCAAGGTGGGCGGATTGCCCGAGGTCAGGAGTTTAAGACCAGCCTGGCCAACATGGTGAAACCCTGTCTCTACTAAAAATACAAAAGTTAGCCAGGCATGGTGGCATGCACCTGTAATCCCAGCTACTCAGGAGGCTGAGGCAGGAGAACCACTTGAATCTGGGAGGCGGAGGTTGCAGTGAGCCGAGATCACGCCACTGCACTCCAGCCTGCGTGACAGAGGGAGATTCTGTCTCAAAAAAAAAAAAAAAAAAAAAAAAAAAAAAAAAAACAACTTATGACAGAAAGTTGAAAATTAAGAAACTAAGCTTAGAGAAAATGGAAAAGAAAATGTTTCAATTTAGTAACCTAGAAAGAGAACACCAGAATAAACCCAAAGAGTGTAGAAGGAAATGCTGACAATGAACAGAAATTAGTGATATGGAAACAGACACAGTGGAGAAAATCAGCAAGACTAATGGCTGGTTTTTTGTGAACACTAATCAAATAGATGAGCCTCTGTGAGATGAATCTAGAAAAGAAAGGTAAAACCATGTTAGGAATGAAAAGGGTGATTTACTGTCAGATATACTAGAGATATAAAAATTAAGAAAATATTCTGACCTTTGTATCAAGAAACTGACAACTTGGGCTGGGCGCAGTGGCTCACGCCTGTAATCCCAGCATTTTAGAAGGCCGAGGTGGGAGCATCACCTGAGGTCAGGAGTTCGAGACCAGCCTGGCCAACATGGTGAAACCCCGTCTCTACTGAAAATGCAAAAATTAGCCAGGCGTGGTGGTGCATGCCTGTAATCCCAGCTACTCGGGAGGCTGAGGCAGGAGAATCGCTTGAACCCGGGAGGCAGAGGATGCAGAAGCCCTGTGTTCTCCTTCCAGGTACTAGAGCTGGAGTCCTCAGGGCACATGGGTTTTGCTGGTGTGCGTGCTTTACCTCGATGGAGTTCGGTGCTGCGCACACTTCTGCGGCTCACTCCTTCCACCCAGCGTTATCCTCCGGAGGCGCACACTTCTGCAGCTCACTCCTTCCACTCAGCGTTATCCTCTGGAGGCGCACACATGTTGCGGCCTGGAGGAGCTACTTCCTTCCCCTTTCCATGGTGAATGTAGCATGAGGTTATTTTTCATTTTATTTGGAGACAGGCATTGAGAGAGCTCCCAGGGTCTGACTCTAACACACACGCCACTATGAACACCTCAGCATGTCCCCCGGGAAGCACACGGCAGGTGCACCCGCCACTCGATGCCATCTCCCTGCAGCTCCTGCCATTCCCAAAGCAGCGATGCTGGCACCAGTGCTCTGTCTGCCCCCACATCTTCTCCAGCACTTGTCCCCACAGTCTTCTAAGTTTCGCCATCCCGGCAGGGGGAGGCTGCGGGTCTCTGTGGTTTTGTTTCTGCGTCTCCCTGGCGACCCATGACAGTGGATCTTCCATCTCTCCAGCTCCTTGCTTTTGGGTCACTTCGTTTGTATTTCTCACACCAGGCCTCCTCTGCTTCAAGGAGGCAGAGTGGGATGATTCGGAACTAAGTGGCCACTGTTTGTACCCACACCAGAAGGCAACATGGTAGAAGCATTTCCCTAAAATCAGGAACAGGACAAGGATGGCCTATCACGCTTCCATACAGCCCTGCTCAGCAGGGCCTGGCCCAGGCAACAAAACAGGAAGGAAAAATATGAAAGATATAAGGAAGAAACAGAGTCTTCACCGTTCCCACATGACATGAATGTCTACTGAGAAAATCCCCAAAATCTACAAATAAATTTTAAGCAATGGCAAGGTGATCAGCTGTTAAATCAATACCCAACAGTCAACTGCATTTCTACAGAACACCAGCAAAGACTTAGAAATCAATAAAAATAAAAAACACCATTTATGGCCGGTGCGGTGGCTCACGCCTGTAATTCCAACACTTTGGGGGGCCGAGGTGGGTGGATCACTTGAGGTCAGGAGTTCGAGACCAGCCTGGCCAACATGGTGAAACCCTCTCTCTACTAAAAATACAAAAATTAGCTGGGCATGGTGGCGTATGCCTGTAATCCCAGCTACTCGGGAGGCTGAAGCAGGAAAATCACTTGAACCCGGGACGCAGTGGTTGCAGTGAACTGAGATCCTGCCACTGCACTCCAGCCTGGGCGACACAGCAAGATTCTGTCTCAAAAGAAAAAAAAAAAAAACACCATTTACAAAAGCAAGAACAATAATAAGGGTACCTGGGAATAAATGTAAGCACAGAGTGCCAGATGGAATGTGAAATACCACAGTGCTTTATCAAAAGACACCTCAGAAGACCTGCACAGTCAACTCTAAAGAGATAAAGGGCTCAAGCAGAGAAAGCAAACTTTACAACTTCTACAGAAAAATACAGAATACATTTGTCACCCAAGAATTGGGAAGAACTTAAAGTAATATGCAAAAGGCACTACCTAGAAAAGAAGGATGGATAAAATTACACATTACATTAAAACTATCTTTTCACCAAAACAAAAAAAGTGAAAAGATAAAACCCAACTGGGAAAAGTATATAATGCACACATTACAACCAAAGATGAACATCCTGAATCCATAAGGAAATATATACTATGGAAACTATATATAAAGAATAGGTGAGAAAAAGACATAACCCAAAAGAAAAATGGATGAAGCACATGAACAGGAATTTCACAGGGAAGGACACACATAACCAATAAATATACAGGATGCTCAATTCATCCAGCAGGGAGGCGTAAATCAAGACCACAACTGCACAACAGTTTGCATCTACTATCTTTGCAAAAATCAACAGCAATGCCAAGTGCTGATGAGTATGTGGATCACGTGTGTCCAGAGACATGGACATAGAACATTCCATGTAAACAGGTCAAGATTACAAGTGCTTCTGGTAAATGTATAGATGCATGCTGAAAACATTACTTTTTGCAGGCTTTATCTTTGCATAGATCTTATGGGAGGGTCTCCTGTAGGCCCTTAAAGACACGTGGAGTTACGTTGTTTTCCAATTGATGCTTATTCTCTTAGTACCATCTTCTCCTTTCCTCTAAGCACCATCAGAGAATGCTGTTTCCAGCAGCCATCCCTGAGACAGAGGCAATGATTCTTTCGGTTTCATCTGCACATAAATTCTTGGGATTTTTTTCCCCTCTCTTCTGCATTTTGGAAGTGCCTGTTTTGTCCTCATTTAATTAGTTCAGTTACTTTGTTTCAAGAAATAAACAAATACTGTAGCCCAGAGACTGTAAAAATAGTAGCCCCAGTTGAATTCAGGTGGCAACATTTGTAATTTGGCATGTGCAGTTTGTTAAAAATAAATACATTGTATATAAAACTCCAGATATCTGGATTCTCTCAGAAGACTAAAGATGGAGTCACTCTGGTCCTATACCCACCTGGCCCTGCTCAGCTGGGGGTCAGTAGCAGGTGGTCAGGTGAGCCAGACCCTGTGGAAGAGGCCTCAGTCTCTCACTCATGTTCCCCACAGCCACCCCTTCATAGGTCTCATATCTGCGTTCTCACTTACCTTCCTAGCTGGATCCTGTCAGAATCTGTGTTTACGATTTTCCTGTATAGCTTTGTTCACCAAAGAGAAACATTATATACTCAATAATTCACTAACATTTATTTATTTATTGAGATGGAGTCTGGCTCTGTCGCCCAGGCTGGAGTGCAGGGGCACGATCTCAGCTCACTGCAAGGTCCGCCTCCCAGGTTCAAGGCATTCTCCTTCCTCAGCGTCCCAAGTACCTGGGACCTATGCATGCGCCACCACACCCAGCTAATTTTTTTGTTGTTGTTTTGTTTTTTGTTTTTTTCTTAAGTAGAGATGGGGTTTCATCATGTTGGCCAGGCTGGTCTTGAACTCCTGACCTCAAGTGATCCACCCACCTCGGCCTCCCAAAGTGCTGGCATTACAGGTGTGAACCACCGCCCGGGGACCCAATAATTCACTAACATTTAAAGAAAAGAAGTAAAAGTTACAAAGGCTTTGGGGCTCCAGAAAAATGCAATGCTAGCCTGGAGCTGGAACTGAACTGCACGACAAACATATTTTCTAACCAATGTTCTAGAACTTAAGTCGTAGTAATAAGCTCCTGATTTAGAAAACTGAAAAAAAAAAAAAAAAAAGAAAACTGAAAATAACCTGTGTGCACTGAAACACGTGTGTCCTGATCGCTGTAGTGCATTTGAAAATTCCCAGGACACCAGCACTTCACCTCCCTGCACCAGCTCACTGCCAGCCACAGCAGGGAGTCCAAGGAGGACGGCTGTGGTTCGCTTCCTAAAACTAATCCAAAATCCCGCCCGCCCGTGCCGCATAGTGAGTCACAGTTGGGATTGTCTTTACTGTTCCTTTTGTTTTTGTGGATTATCAAAAGTCACTAAACTTAGCCAGGCGTGGTGGCAGCACCTGTAGTCCCAGATACTGCGGAGGCCAAGGTGGGAGGATCACTTGAGCCCAGGAGTTTGAGTCCAGCCTGGGCAACACAGTGAGGCCCCATCTCTAAAATAAATGCATAAAATTTTAAGTCCCTAAACTTCATCTCTGAGGCCGCCACGGAGCTAGCTCTGCCAGAGAGAGCCGCTTCAAGGTGACAGGTGAGGAGACAGGTGAGCCACAGCCTCCTTGCTGAGACACCTTCGGGACCCCTTCAGGGGTAATGACCAAAGGGGGTACTCATGCAGGGCCACCCGGGGGGTCCACTCAGCACTGGGCTAGCTGTGCCTAACTCAGGGCTGGGTCTAAGGCTTCTCCTCCCCAGCCCTGCTCCCTCCGCCTCCTCTCACGGGGGTCAGCCCTGCCTGGAAGTCTGGTGCTCCCCCACCATCCTCTGCAGGGTTTCTCCCTGCACTTCCCATCTCATCTGGGCACTTGCTTCCAAACTGACAACTGGGTAACCCAAACTGACGCGGTCTTCCTCTAACAATCTGACTTCTGTCTATTTTGGCAAAAATCAATGCTATTACACCATATTTTACAAAGTATAACAACTGATTAATTTCTCAATGCAAAAATTAAGTGTAACTCCCTAATAAAATGCACATTTGTTCACTCAATCAATCACTCCAATTAGACTAGGACAATGGCCTAAATCAGAAATCAATCTGTGAAAAGCTTAACCCAATCATCAGCACATTCTTCACATGAGGAGTCAATAAACAGCTCTTCATTTTACTCCCACCAAGTGTACCATAAAAAGCTGAGCATAGATGAATTTACGTCAATTGAATTAATTTTCTTCTTGATTCCATATCCAGCATGTATCTGTTTCTATCAATTCAGATGGAGATTTCAGAGCCCCCAGTCCAGCAAGTATGGCTTTCTACGAGTGAAAAGTGTTTAAATGAGTACGTGTATATGAAGCCAGTGAGTTAGTCCCCGTTTCAGAAATGTAGATTTTCATCTATTGGATCTTATGAGCATCAGGGTGGTTTGGTGGAAAGAATAACAGCTTTGGATTCTATAGGACCTTTGTTTAAATCCGGATTTGCCCAAGCTGAGATGCTGGCCACACTTCCTCACTCAGTTTCCCATGTCAGTGTCTCTGTCAGTTTCTGTGTGATGGGGCAATACCACTCTCCTTACAGGGATGTAGAGGAGCTTATAAAATAAGCATGTCATAAAGCAGGTGACAGATTTAGTGTCAGGTCAGCAAATAGGACATGAGGAAGAGAACAAGAGCCACCGTGGCTGCAGCACCGGTACTCAGCTCCCGACACCTGGCTGAGAACCAGGAGGGCAGACAGTCAGGGGTGAGTAATCGATCTCAGGACAGGTATTTCCTTGTACAGCTTGTTACTGCTGCTCATTTTATAATTCATCATTATTGTTATGCATTATGCATTTCATTCCCTACCCGCTTTCATCTCCATCAATGACGCATGGCCTTCCCAGTCACTGGGGACAGGCCTCTGGGCTGCAGGCACACTGTGCCACCAAGAACACCCAGCTCCACTTTGAGTCCTAAGTGACACAGGGCACGCCAGCCAGGAGGGAGATTTCTGCGTGTCACACACTGAAGGATACTTGTGTTGCTTTCAATTCACCACCAGTAACATTTAAAACATATCCTACCTGCAATCCTTCTACCTAGGCTTGGGAAAAGATGTGGCCAACTTAACCCCAGCATCCATGTGGCCTAATAGCCAGGTACAGACTTTGGCCCTGCAGAAAGAACCAACGCCAACTTTCACCATCAACTCGGCCTTCCCGCCTCCAAAACTAAACACAGACACTGTCCCAAGGTTATTAGAGTGCCAGTCTCCTGCACTTTGCTTGACAAAGATAATCAAAACACGGCCACTTCTAAATGACTAAATGAAAGCCTGTCAGAAGGTGAACGATTAATGCATTTGCCTAAAATGCAGCATTTTGAAATTGGTAATTTAGAATTAATCTTGAAATTATTATGAAGTGGTTTTAGGAAGGACAGACGATTCATGGTCATGTTACTTTACCACTTGAAACGACCCATTTAAAACCCCAAACACTCTTAGGTTAACCAAAAGTAAATTCCCATGAAATTTCTGAGCAACTGTCTTTAGAAAACTCAGTCCAACTTTGGCCGGGCGCGGTGGCTCACGCCTGTAATCCCAGCACTTTGGGAGGCCAAGGCGGGCGGATCACCAGGTCAGGAGATCGAGACCATCCTGGCTAACACAGTGAAACCCCATCTCTACTAAAAATACAAAAAAATTAGCCTGGCGAGGTGGCGGGCGCCTATAGTCCAAGCTACTCGGGAGGCTGAGGCAGGAGAATGGTGTGAACCCCTGGGGGCAGAGCCTGCAGTGAGCCGAGATTGCGCCACTGCACTCCAGCCTGGGCGACAGCGAGACTCCGTCTCAAAAAAAAAGAAAACTCAGTCCAACTTTACTGTATTACTGTAACAAAAATCTTGCAATGAGATGGAGTAGCTAAAGATCTCACATTAAACAAGTCATTAAAAAGGAAACAGTCAAATGTAGCCAGTCACGTCCCATGCTGTGATCTAGAAACGCCAGTCCACCAGCGATACCTTGTAACACGGAAATCACAAGAGTTTTTGACAAGGCCAGAGAGGGAGGCAAAGCGTGGAAGCAGAAGCCATTGAATTTACCAGAGGTGGGTTTTGATGGTGACAACGGGCCTGCACTGGCTCTTCAGTGCCAAGCACTAGGGGCTCTGCCGTGGGGTCTGCACTGTGAGAGCCTAAGCGGGGCTAAAGGTTGATGAACAGGGTAAATGTGATTGGGCGAGTTAAGGACACCCCTCCTCCAAAGGAATCCAGGAAATCAGGCTCTTCTCAAACACACGTTCTGATCTTCCCCTTCCCTGTTTAGGAGAATTCCAACATTTCCCACCTACCTCTGATTTGACCAGGGATAGCATCCACGGACTTCCAGCACCCGGAAGGGTCTGTGGAGGTGGGAGTTCCGGGGATGTTAGCCTAAAGGCGGCCCTGCCTTTCCGTGACATAACCTCGGGCAAGTAACTCAAGCCCTGTTTTGTCAGACCATTTGTTTACGAGGTCAAAGTGCTGAGGGGATGGGAGGCAGGCGTATCAGTCACATGTCTACGGAACAGATTACTTTGGTGAATGCTCTTTTTCTAATTTCCAAAATAAAACCATTACTTTCAGTTTGCTTCCCCAGTCCTGGCACACAGACGCGTGTCCAGGCACAGGGTGTAGCTCCCCAGCGTGGAGTCTGCACTGGGGCCCAGCCTGGGGCGGGGCAGCACCCTCCCTCCAGGAAGGCCTGTTCTAGAATCCACACTCCTGGGGACTTTCCCACCCGGCCACACTGCCTTTAACCCAGCAGTCTTCAGGCTGCTGCAGCGCGTGCCCCTGGCAGATACGCCAGGACAGGGCCACACACAGGTAGGGTGACCACAGAGGGCGGCCACTCCATGAAGTCAGCTTCAGAACACTTAAGGCCCCTACACCTTCTAAGGCCAAGGGGCCCTGTTCGATCTGAATGTCAATGGCATGCAGCTGCTTTTTAGACAATGTCCTCAAGAAGATACTTAAGAGTAACCAGAAATGGATACAAGAAGCGAGTTGTAACAGGGACAGGCTAACGCCGAATTCTGTGGGGGAGGGGGATTAGTTGGAAAGAGGGAGGAGGAGCAGCAAAGAAGTGACCAAATTAAGAGCGTGCTCAGCATCCTCGGGAGAGCCCTCTGAAGCTTTTAAACTGAGAAGTTGAGCAATTCCTAAGCGAGTCGGAGCAGCCGCGCCTGCAATTTAAAAGCTGCAGGATCCTGGGTCCCTCTAGCAGCCTGGGCCCGCCGCCCGCCCCACCTCCCAGCCCCCAGCAGGCTCTCGGCGTTGGCTTTCATTTTTAATAAGAGCAGCACGCTCATCACCCTCTGTCTGGAGGCCAACAGCCCACATCTTTCCTTCTACTAAGATCATGTTTCCCGGGAAAAAGAACCCAACTGCTCAAGTATTCTCTTAGACAAGGCTTTTAAAATTGTGCTGCTTTTTTTTTTAAAGGTCTGGGAAGCCATTTATAAAAGCATTTTCCCCATGTCACTAAACTTCTCTCAAAGTTAAAAAAAAAAAAAAAGCTGCACCATTTTCAGCTAGCTTCAAATACTAATAACCCTCCTTTCCTAAGTACTTGGGACCAATGTTCCAAGGGTCCTGGGGTGGCCAGGGGTGGGTTTTCGCCCCCACGGCTCTTGTTCCCGGACTGACCCCATCCCCTGACCCTCCCGGTGCAAACGCGCCGCCGGTCTCCGGGCCGAACCCACAGTCAACCCTGGGCCCCGCAGCCCTCCCCGCGCGGAGCGGCAAAGTGAAACTGCACCCTCGGCCTGGGCGCGCGAGGAGGAGGCCCCTGGGGGGGTCCCGGGTCCGCCGCGCCCCGAAACCAGGCGGCGGGCGCGTCCTGTCCACGGGGGAGCCGAGAGGGTCCCGGAGCAGAGTCCAGGACGGAGGGATGGGACGTCCCCGCGGGAACCCACTCTTCCTCCCTCGGCCCCGGCCCGGGCCCCTCCCGGGCGCCCCGAACCCCCGGGCCTCCCGCTGGGCCCAGCGCCACCGAGGCTGCTGCGGGAAGTGGCCGGGGCCTCGCGCTGGACCAGGCCGCCGGGGAGGCCGGGGATGCGGAGGGCGCACAGGACCCGGGCCCAGACCCCCTCCCGGCCCCGCGCCTTCCCAGGCCCCGCGCCCCGCGGAGCGCGGCCGGCCCATTGCGGCGCGGGGCCCCGGGCGGCCCGAGGTCTGACGGCTGGGGCAGGGGCGACCTCCGGCGGCGGGAGGGCGACCTCGGGCGGCGGCGGGGCGTGGGGGAAGTGGGGGGCGGCCCGACCTCGGGCGGGGGCCTCGGTACTCACCTGCAGCCGCCGCCACCTGCACGTCGCGCGGGCGTCCCCGGCGTCGCCTCCGCGGCCCCGCTCCGGCCGCTGCGCTCCTCGGCCCTGGGCCCGGCCCGGCCCTGCGTCGGGGCCTCAGCGAGTGCGGCGCCCGCCGCCCCCGGCCCCCATCCCGCCGCCCTCCGCCCTCGGCCGCGCCGCCGCCGCCACTTCCTGTGCGCGGCGATCCCACAGTTCCGCCGGCGCGCGCGGGGCGGCCGAGGGACACGCTGGGGGGACGCGCGGGGGGACACGGGGGAAGGACGCGGGGGGGGGGACGCGGGGGGGACGCGGAGGGGACGCGGGGGGGACGCGGGAGGGGACGCGGGGGGGACGCGGAGGGGATACTGGGGGAACACGGGGAAACGGGGGGGCACGGGGGGACACGCGCGCGGAGGGAGGTGTGGGCCGAGGGCGCCGGCGGGGCCGGGTGCGGAGCCTGCGTGGGATCCGCTAACGGACGGGGCTGGGGACCGCGTTGGGGGAGGGGGGCGGACGGGCCGGGACCGCGGGGGGCGCGGGGGGAAGGGGATCAGGGAGGTCCGGGCTGAACGGGGGGAGGTGGCGAAGGACCAGGCTGGGGTCCCGCGAGGGCTCCCACGGACGGGGTCGGGGACAGAGGGGGCCGGGGCCGGGGCGCGGGGTGGGGCCGGGAGGCGCCTCCGAGCTCTGCCTGGGCCCCGGCATCTCCCCTGCCGGGGTCTCCTGCGGGCGCCGGGGAAGTTTCGGGCGCGAGCTCCTCCCCCGGTCGGCCGGGGCTTAGGGTCGCCGTCAGGGGTCGCCGCGCGGCGGGCTCGGTGGGGACGGCTCTACGAGAGCGGCTCCGCGGAAGGATCGCGTTTCAGCCCACGTGCTGCGCCCTTGGATTTATGCATAGTTGGCACCCGGCTGGCAACACTGTATCGACACTTGACCGTGGCGGGGGTGGGGGTCGCCCCGGAGCTGCCCTGCGAACCCCCGCGGGCGCTGACGCCGTCCCCTCTAGACCGCGGAGCCATCTCAGCCCCAGGACAGCGGCTCCTGTTCCCTCCTCCCCTGCACCTGGCCAGCGGCCGATCCCAGAACCCGCGGAGGCCGCGCAGGTGCCGCTGTCAGAGCAGGGCCGGCTGCGGGCTCCGCCTCCTGCACCCGGTACCTTATGTGACCTGGCGCCTGCTTAGGTCCTCAGGCCCAGGCTGGACTTGCTGAGCTTGGGTGGGCTTCGTTTGAAAACCATTTAAAATACCAAGTACTGGTACTGTCTACTGTGCCCCCTTTTTTTCCTTTTTTTTTTTTTTTTTTTATTATTGAGACGGGGTCTTGCTCTGTCGCCCAGCCTGGAGTGCAGTGGTACAATCGTAGCTCACTGAAGCCTTGAACTCCAGGGCTCAAGTGATCCTCCCACCTCAGCCTCCCAAGTATCTGGGACCACAGGCACACACCACCATGTCTGGCTAATTTTTAATTTTTTTCTTTTTTTTTTTTTTCTTTTTTGTAGAAATGGGGCCTCACGGTGTTGCCCAGGCTGATCTTGAACTCCTGAGCTCGAGTATTCTCCCACCTCCTCCTCCCGAAGTGCTGGGATTACAAGTATGAGCCCCCGCACCCAGCCTGCACCTCCCTTTAAGCCTCCCCAAATTATTTCGGAAAATACTTAGACTAAAATAAAATGAAAGTACTGTGCACCTGTCCTACTCACAGTTCCCTTATTCTTGAAAAGGGAGTTAAGATTTGCAAAGCTTGTGGAATTCACCATTTGTAAAACCTCTCACCCCTCATGTCACTTTGGGTAATCTGTGCCACAGATAAATTCCCACAGGCACCTGCGGGATGTGTGGATACAGGGATATGCTGACTTACAGCTCTACCTATAATCACGGGAAGGCTGAGAACATCCAGACACTTGGTTAAATAAACTCTAGAACATTCATTTAGCATTTTTAATTTAAAACATTTTTCTAAAGTTGTGATGTGATAATTCTGTGTACACAGATAGGATATAGTCTACAAGATCTGTTAAATTAAAAAATAAAAATAGTGCAGAGCAGTGAATATACAATGATGTGCTTTATTTAAAATAAACAAACAAAATATGGCCGGGCACGGTGGCTCACACCTGTCTGTAATCCCAGCACTTTGGGAAGCTGAGACAGGTGGATCACGAGGTCAGGAGTTCAAGACTAGACTGGCCAAGATGGTGAAACCCTGTATCTACTAAAAATACAAAAAAAATTAGCCTGGCGTGGTGGCAGGCGCCTGTAATCCCAGGTACTCGGGAGGCTTAGGCAGAGAACTGCTTGAACCTGGGAGGCAGAGGTTGCAGTGAGCCAAGACTGTGCCACTGCACTCCAGCCTAGGCGACAGAGTGAGACTCCATCTCAAAAAAAAAAAAAAAAAAAAAATGACCGGATGCGGTGGCTCACACCTGTAATCCCAGCACTTTGGGAGGCCAAGGCAGGCAGATTACTTGAGATCGGGGGTTCCAGACCAGCCATGGTGAAACTCCACCTCTGCTAAAACAAGATACAAAAATTAGCTGGGCGTGGTGGTGCTCTCTTGTAATCCTAGTTACTCAGGAGGCTGAGACAGAAGAATTGCTTGAACCTGGGAGGCAGAGGTTGCAGTGAGCTGAGATCTAGCCATTGCACTCTGGCCTGGGTGACAGAGCGAGACTCTGTCTCAAAACAAACAAACAAACAAACAAAAAAACAGAAAACAACATAGGCAGATACAAGTCCAGAAAGCTCTGCGAAGATATGATATTGAATGGGCAGGGGTAAAGAAATTTTATAGTAATAAAATTTCTATGTATGTTAGGTAGTAATGTTTAGATTTATCACAAGCACACATTTTATAATTTATAAATTTTATAATTTATTATTATTATTAGAAAAAGGGTGTCCCCCTGTCAGCCAGGCTAGGAATGCAGTGGTATGATCATAGCTCACTGCAGGATCCCTGAAGGGACCCTCCCACCTCAGCCTCTCAAATAGCTAGGGCTATAAGCATGCACCACCACGCCCAGCTATTTATTTATTTATTATTTATTTAGTAAAGATGGGGTCTCACTCTGTTACCCAGGCTGCTCTCAGACTCCTGGCTTCAATGATCCTCCCACCTTTGCCTCCCAAAATGCTGGGATTAGAGGCATGAGCTGCCCAGCTCTGCATACTTATTAAAAATGAATTATGATGTACCTCTTCATTTAAACATTGGATGGCTCCTTCAGCCTCACTTTGAGCTTTTAGATCAGCCCCAAATATTATGTTTGTCTCAATGGTGTAAAACTTCACTGACAGACCAGCCTGGGCAACAAAATTAAAATTAGCTGGGTGTGGTACAGCACACCTGTAGTCTCAGCTACTCAGGTGGCTTAGGTGGGAGTCGAGGCTGCAGTGAGCCATGAACGTGCCCCCTGCACTCCAGCCTGGATGACAGAGACAGACCCTTTCTTCATTAGAATCTGTGATCACTGAGACCTGAGCCGAGCCCCTGGAGAGCCACAGGTGCACAGACACTCAGAAAAGCATTTGAAGGGAGCTGGAAGTCAGCCACCCACCCTCAACTGTTTACAGGGTTCCAGCGCGCAGGTGCTCAGATTGGCAGGAAACGTCATCGCTAACCTCTGTTGAGCCCTTGTTATGTGTGTAGATTAGCTCATTAACCAAAACCAGGCCACAAGGTAGAGACGACTGACACCCCATTTTACCTTTAAGGAAACTGAGGCATAACAAACCTCCCTACCTTATCCGCCAGCACACAGGGCAGCAGAGGCAGGCAGCCCAGCTCTAGGCCCTGATGCAGCCACAGCGCAGCAGCTTCTCCTGACCCGGTAATAGGGTTGGTTATTAAGAAAGAGACTCATGGTGAGCCAAGATCATGCCATTGCACTCCTGCCTGGGCAACAGAGAGAGACTGGATCTCAAAAAAAAAAAAAAAAGAGAGAGAGAGAGACTGAGATCCTCAGCCCCCTCAATGAAAAACTGGGGGCAAAGGGAGATTCTGACCTTGAGTAGTATTTGTCCAGAGAGGGGATTTTTGCTAGGAATGAAAAGAGGAAAAGTCATTTTTTTGTTTGTTTGTTTGTTTGAGACAGAGACTTGCTCTGTCGCCCAGGTTGGAGTGCAGTGGCACGATCTTGGCTCACTGCAGCCTCCGCCTCCTGGGTTCCAGCAATTCTCCTGCCTCATTCAGCCTCCGGGGTAGCTGGGATTACAGGCACCCGCCACCATGCCTGGCTATCTTTGTATTTTTAGTAGTGATGGGGTTTCATCATGTTGGCCAGGCTGGTCTCGAACTCCTGACGTCAAGTGATCCACCCACCTCGGCCTCCCAGAGTGCTGAGATTACAGGTGTGAGCCACGTGCCCAGCCTTTTTGGTATTTGTTATCCACGGTGCATATGAGCCAGGCCCTGGGAAAGAGGCCTCCTCTTCATTATTCGCTCTAATTCTCAGCCTGAACTTGCCGACATCTGGCCTCACAGATAAGCCAACTGAACCGGAGAGGTGATCCCAGGGCCAAATGCAGATTGCTGCCCACCTCACACCCAGAAGGAGGCTTTCCAGTTCTGAGGGGGCCTCATTGGACAACTTGCCCATCCAGCCCTGCCCAAGGCCCAGGGGGACCAGTCTGGCTCAAGGCAGGTCAGGGGAGAGGACAGGCAGCGGCTGGCAGTAGGGAGGGCCCCGGAGCAGGTGGGGCTGGACGCTGAGTCGCGCGACTGCCAGGAGAGCTGAGAGCCAAGGCTCGGCGCCAGCCTGTGACCTTAAACAAGGATGTTACCCATTTGGTCTTAGCTTCTTTTTTTATAAAATGAGTAGGTTCCCACCCAGATTTCCCTGATCTCCAAGAGGATGCCGGGAGAGCCAGGGGCCCTCGGGGTAACTCCGGCATTCTTAAAAGCCCAGAGACAACTCTATATTTATCTCAGATGTAAAAGTTTACCAAAACGAAAGATAATAACTTTGCTGTAAATACACGAACTCCAGCGTGTGGGCACTAGTCTCTACTGGATGGACATTAACTATTTTTGGCTAAAAGGTAACAGGAAAACAATGCAAACAAAAGCTTTTTTTCCTAGAAGACACATTATTTTTTAAACATAGACTTCTACAGAGGCAAAAATTATAAACAAGATCTTTCACAGCAAAGAGATTAGAAACCCTGGGTGCACTAAGACCTCGCCCCTGGAAATGATTCTTGAGAAACTGAGTTCAGTCTGGAGGCTCTGAGTCCGATGAGACTGTTGCCATCTGTCAGAGGCTTTTGAACCACAGCAACTCCATCTTGAACAGGGGCTGAGTAAAAGGCTGAGATCTAGCGGGCTGCATTCCCAGACAGGTAAGGCGTTCTAAGTCACACGATGAGCTAGGAGGTCGCCACAAGATACAGGTCATAAAGACCTTACTGATAAAACAGCTTGCAGTAAAGAAACTGGATAAAACCCACCAAAACCAAGATGGCCACAAGAGTGACCTCTGACCGTCCTCACTGCTACACTCCCACCAGCGCCACGACAGTTTACAGATGCCATGGCAACGTCAGGAAGTTACCCTATATGGTCTAAAACAGGGAGGCATGAATAATCCACCCCTTGTTTAGCATGTCATCAAGAATAACCATAAAAATGGGCGACCAGCAGTCCTGGGGCTGCTCTCTCTATGGAGTAGCCATTCTTAATTCCTTTATTTTCCTAATAAACTGCTTTCACTTTACGGACTCGCCCTGAATTATATTTCTTGTGCGAGATCCAAGAACCCCCTCTTGGTGTCTAGATCTGGACCCTTTTCCTGTAACACATCCATCCCCCATCCCAGGGGTCAGCAGAGAGTAGAGAGCGACTCCCAGAGGAGCCTGGCCTCATCAGCCAGGAGGTCAAAGTCAAGGTCACAAGAGCAGGCCAACGCCAGCAGGTGGGGAAGTGTCTGCACAGAGTAGCAGCCCTGGGTGTGAGTCCAGACCCCATCTCCTCCTGCAAAGTGGGGCGACAGTAACCGCACTGTGAAGTGGCCACATGGTAAAGACTGTGGGCCTGCAAAGCCCAGCGCAGGGCCTGGGCAGGTGAGAGCTGGGAGCTGGGCCTCTGGTGGCAGCACGTTTCCCATCTTGTCTCTCTGGGATGATGTTTGCCATCAGCATCCACCATATAAACGCTCTCTGTGTACCCCTCCCACCCAAAAAAATTTCAAGGCTGGGCACAGTGGCTCACACCTGTAATCCCAGTAATCCCAGCTGAGGCAGGTGGATCATTTGAGGTCAGGAGTTCAAGACCAGCCTGGCCAACATGGTGAAACCCCATCTCTACAAAAATACAAAAATTAGCCGGGCGTGGTGGTGGGCGCTTGAAATCCCAGCTACTCAGGAGGCTGAAGTGGGAGAATCACTTGAAACCAGGAGGCAGAGGTTGCAATGAGATGAGATTGCGCCACTACACTCCAGCCTGGGTAACAGCGCGAGACTCTGTCAAAAAAAAAAAAAAAAATTTTTTTTTTGAAACTCGAGCAACAGAAGAGTTATTTCTGGGAGAAAAGCGAGCGTTAGATAAGGGCACTCAGACCACACCCCCCCCTGCCTGGGGCCACCACGGAGGAAGGCACCACATAGGCCGCTGAACACAAGCCCAGCATCGCTTCTTGGAAACACTACAGGAGGAACTTCAGGGCCCTTCCCTCAGTTTCAGTTCTCATCTGGTTAATTTCCTAACGTCCCTGGTCCTGTCATTACACTAAAAAATAAGCCATCGTTTAGTGTCGGGACAGGCCACAGACTGAACCTGGTCTCGTAAAATCAGTGTGTTTTTGTTCCTCTTTTTTGCCAGAGCTGGAAGGGCTCAGTCCCTGGTGCCCCCTGAGCCCAGTGCAGTGAGGGGCGGGAGGCATGGGTTCTCTGCCACCGAAAGCCCCCTCTGCCTCTGGACACGGCCTCGTGGGGAGGGGTGGCTATACTGGAGGAGTCTGTGCGCCTCGTGGGGAGGCGTGGCCATGCTGGAGGAGTCTGTGCGCCTCGTGGGGAGGGGTGGCCATGCTGGAGGAGTCTGTGAGCGTGCCAGGGCTATGGGGGTTCTGTTAGGGCAGATCGTCTTGTCCGGAGACTCTGGGGGTTCTACTGGGGGCAGATTGTCTTGTTCAGAGCCTCTGCTTCCTGCATGGTCAAAAGCGGTGGTGGTCGCTGCCCAGATGGTCTCATAGGTCTCTGCAAGGATCAGGTGAATTTGCACTAGGGGAAAGCCACTGATGGGTTTCTCTGAAATTCTGTCCCTGAGTCTCTCCTTTACAAATCCACTTTCTCAGAGGCCTTTCCCCAATAGGGCTGTACCTGGCAACCCCACCCAGGCCCTGATATAGGAGCCCTGCCCTGCCTTGGCCCTTCTGTGCACCCAGCCTGAGCAGCGCCCATCTCCCGGAAGTTCCACAATGGGGGTGGTGTCTGCAAGAACATGGAGCAAACTTCTGACAGCAGGGAGACTGCAGCCCCTTGCTCATGTGGTGGCCTCTGGCAGTAGGGGCCACAAAGACAAGCGTTTTCTCAGCCTTGTTGATGTGCTGGATTTGCTTCCTGGGCTGCTGTGCACAGCACACAGGCTGCAGGGCTTCGGCCACAGACACGGATCCTCTCACATCCTGGGGGCTGGACATCCAAGATCAAGGTGTCGGCAGGGCTGGTTCCTCTGAGGCCTCTCCTTGGCATGTAAACACTGACTCCTCCCTGTATCCCCCAGGGCTGTCCCTCTGTGTGTGTCCTCATCTATCTGCCTTTTTTTTTTTTTTTTTTTTGAGACAGAGTCTTGCTCTGTCGCCCTGGCTGGAGTGCAGTGGCGCAATCTCGGCTCACTGCAAGCTCCATCTCCCGGGTTCATGCCATTCTCCTGCCTCAGCCTCCCGAGTAGCTGGGACTACAGGCGCCCGCCACCACGCCCGGTTAATTTTTTGTATTTTTAGTAGAGATGGGGTTTCATCATGTTAGCCAGGATAGTCTCAATCTCCTGACCTCATGATCCACCCACCTCAGCCTCCCAAAGTGCTGGGATTACAGGCGTGAGCCACCAGTCCGGCCTCTCATCTGCTCTTCTTACAAGGACATCCAATCAGAGCCCACCTTAGTGACCTCATTTTACTTTAATCACCTCTGTGAGGACCTCATCTCCAACGCAGTCCCCTTCTGCAGTGCTGGGGGTTGGGGCTTTGACATGTGAATCTGGGGGGAGGCACGCCCACCCAAACGCTCAGCCCATAACAAGTGCAGTCTCTCTTTTCCTCGCTGTCTTTCTGCAATACACACAAACGACTTATGTAACGCTGAAAGGCACTCTACAGTAATATACGCCTTACAGATGCAAAGCTGCCAAGCTGCCAGGAGCAAGTCCTGAATCTGGAGCCGCCTGGCCTGCATGGAGAGACGGAGGTGCTGACAGGCCGGATCGATGAGGGACATGGCTCGCTTGCTTCTCTGTGGGTTGCAGCTGGGACTCACAGGTTCGTGCCACCTCTTGGGAAGAGAATTTGGAATCTGGTAGGAAAGAGAAGACAAGACCACCAGGTAGAACGTTGTGAGATGCAGGAGTGTTTCTCTGGGGCGGTTCATAGGATCACCTTCAGGAAGAAGCGCCCCAGCCCTTCACCAACCCAGCCAATCAGAATCAGGGCAAAGCACCATCATCACCATCGTCGTCGTCGTGACAAAGCCCCCGTTCATTGCATGCTATACCTGTGTAGCAGAAGCACCTTCCGAGACTAACTTGCCTGAGGTCACACTGTTGCAGGGAGTAAAAGCTCAGTCCCTTTAGCTGGAGAGCTTCTTTGCGCAACCCCTCGTAAATAATTGGAACAAAATAGGAGGGGCAGGCCTGATGTGGTGGCTCACACCTGTAATCCCAGCACTTTGGGAGGCAGAGGTGGGAGGATTGTGTGAGTCCAGGAATTCGAGACCACCCTGGGTAACATGGCGAGATCCTGTTTCTACAAAAAATAGAAACATTAGCCAGGCATGCTAGCATGAACCTGTAGCCCCAGCTCCCTGGGAGGCTGAGGTGGGAGAACCACTTCAGCCTGGGGAGGCCGAGGCTGCAGCGAGCCCTGATGGTGCCACTGCACTCCAACCTGGGTGACAGAGTGAGACCCTGTCTCACAAAAAAAAAATAAAATTAAAATTAAAATAGGCCAGGTGCAGTGGCTTGTGCCCGTAATCCCAGCACTTTGGGAGGCCGAGGGGGGCAGATCACCAGAGGTCGGGAGCTCAAGACCAGCTTGGCCAACATGGAGAAACCCCGTCTCTATTAAAAATACAAAATTAGCTGGGCATGGTGGGGCATGCCTGTAATCCCAGCTACTTGGGAGGCTGAGGCAGGAGAATCACTTGAACCCGGGAGTCGGAGGTTGCAGTGAGCCGAGATCGCACCACTGCACTCCAGCCTGGGCAACAAGAGCGAAACTCCTCAAAAAAAAAAAATTAAAATTAAATAGGAGAGGCAGCTCATCCTTCCCCCCACGCCAGTTAAAGCTGTCAGGGACCCTTGCTTACACAGAGACTTTGAGCAGAGAGCTACTTGAGAGGGAATAGGAGTGGAAGTTCCTGGCAGGTAGGAGGTCCCCCTGGATGATCTCGAAGCTCCTCCTGCCTCATGGTTCCAGATGTGCTGATTCCTGGTCTGCAAACTGGATGCTTTCCCGTCCCTTTGGAAGCCTCTGGCTCCGTCCGCAGCCCCCTCCCTGCAATGCAGGTCCCTGCCAGGTCACCCAGCTTCCCAGCCTTGTTTGACCTCAGAATCAGAATTGACAGCAGAGTTGTCGTGAGGATAAAATGAGAAACAAATGTGAAGCACCTATCGCTGTGACTGCTGAGGGACCTGGCACCTATCACTGTGACTGCGGAGGGACCTGGGCAAACTCCAGCTCCCCCCACCAGGGCTGTGTGCATGGAAATGGTCGTGCCGTCCACGAAGGAAGCTTTCTCCTTGGGGATCCAGTAGACAGACCCCCAGGCATGGACAATTGTCACAGTACGCACCAGCCCAGCTGGGACATGCACAAACGCCAGACGGTCTGTAATTGAACTCTGATTAATACACACAGCAGGCAGCCTGCTGAGAGGTAAGCCATTTCACAGCAAACCCGGCAACAGTTTATTTTATAACCTATATAATGAAGAGGTCGTGGTTTCAGTGAAATTTAAAAATGTCTGTCCTGAGGAAGAGGGTTCAGTTCAGATGTGCACGATTCCCCTGTGGCCCGGCTGCCAATACCAACTGCCTGCACCTCCAGCAGCCCCCCTGGACGGGTGAGTGCAGAGCCTGCTCATGAAGTGGGGCCCCACTCCCTTCCCATGCTTGTGGTGCCCCAGCTGGCTTTGCTCTTGGGTGGCCTGTCCCCATCTTTTCCCATGTACCCATGCTCATGACTAGGCATTTGCCCTGGTCTATGATATGAACCCCAAATATCTGAGACAAGTCTCAGTCAATTTAGGAAGTTTATTTTTTCCAAAGTTAAGGGCGCACATCTGTGACACAGCCTCAGGAGGGCCTGGCGACCTATGCCCAAGGTGGTCAGCACACAGCTTGGTTTTATACACTTCAGGGAGGCACAAGACATCGATCAATATATGTAAGATGTTGATAGGGTTAGGCTTTATGTCCCCACCCAAATCTCATCTTGAATGGCAATCCCCATATCCCCACACGTTTAGGTCGAGACTGGGTGGGAGGTGACTGGGTCCCGGGGTTCCACCCTGCTGTCCTTGTGATAGTGAGGGGTTTCTCATGAGATCTGATAGTTTTATCAAGGGCTCTTCCCCCTTCGCTCACCACTCTCTCGCCTGCCACCATGTAAGACATGCCGCTTCCCCTTCCACCACAATTTGTAAGTTTCCTGAGACCTCCCCAGCCCTGCAGAACTATGAGTCAATTAAACCTCTCTTCTTTCTAAATGACCCGGTATGTTGTCTTTATAGCAACATACGGGGTATAGCAACATTGGGTATGTTGTCTTTATAGCAATGTGAAAATGGACTAATACAGAGGACATTGGTTTGGTCTGGAAAGAGGGCAACTTGAAGTGGGGAGGAGTCTTCCAGGTCATAGGTAGATAAGAGACAAATGGTTGCATTCTGGTTATTTATTTATTTATTTATTTTTTGAGGCAGTCTCCCTCTGTTACCCAGGGTGGAGTGCAGTGGTGTGGTCTCAGCTCACTGCAACTTCTGCCTCCCGGGTTCAAGTGATTCTCCTGCCTCAGCCTCCTGAGTAGCTGGGATTACAGGTGTGAGCCACCACACCTGATTAATTTTTGCATTTTTAGTAGAGACAGGGTTTCACCATGTTGGCCAGGCTGGTCTTGAACTCCTGACCTCAAGTGATCCGCCCAGCCTCCCACAAAGCTGGGATTACTGGCATAAGCCACCGCGCCCGGCCTGTTGGTGGTGTACATTCTGTGGGTTTTCACACATGCACATGGTGTGGATCCATCATTACAGTGTCATGCAGAGTGTTTTATGGCCCTAAAAGTCCCCTGTGCTCTGCTTATTCATCCCTCCCTCCCCCAACCCCGGCGAACACTGATCTTTTTACTGTCTTCATAGTTTTGTCTTTTCCAGACATCATACAGTCGGAATTGAAGGGAATATACCAGCCAAAAACCTGCCACTATGGCATAAGAATTATTTTAGCTAAAGGCACTAAAAATAAAAGTAGCTGCAAGAAGTACACTTAGACCCCCCGCTTTTCTTCCTGAAAGTAGGAGATTAAATTCCCATACGAGAGCCCAGTTCCCTACACCAGGAGGAAAGAAACATTTTTATCACCAGAGATGGGGATTCCAAGCAGAGAGAAATCTGTACAAACAGATCTTGTTAAAATAATTCTTGTCTTCCTTTGGTCACCTCATATATTTTAGTGACTTTTCCACAATTTCCTCTCTTTGCTCAGCCTAATCTATAGACATTTAGGCCTGGCCATGTCTTTGGGTCTTCATCTTCTTGTGGGGACTTCCATGCACCTGTAAAACAAAATCTGTCGTGTTTCTCCTGTAGTTTTTTTTGTTTTGGTTTGGTTTGGTTTTTTTTGAGACAGAGTCTCATTCTGTCGCCAGGCTGGAGTGCAGTGGCGCAATCTCTGCTCACTGCAACTTCTGCCTCCCGGGTTCAAATGATTCTCCTGCTGGGACGACAGGCACCCGCCACCATGCCTGGCTAATTTTTGTATTTTTAGTAGAGGCGGAGTTTCACCATATTGGCCAGGCTGGTCTCAAACTCCTGACTTCAAGTGATCTGCCCACCTCAGCCTCCCAAAGTGCTGGGATTACAGGCGTGAGCCACTGCTCCTGGCCTTGCTTTTCTCCTGTTAACCTGACTTAGGTCAATTTGATTCTCAGACCCAGCCGAAGACCCCAAGAGGGTAGAGATCAGGTTTCTCTTCCCTACAGAATCACTCAGTAGGTGGATTTTCAGACTGGCTTCTTTCACCTGGCAATACACATCTGAAGTTCCTCCACATCTTTTCACAGCTGACAGCTCATTTCTTCTTCGTGCTGAATAATAGTCCACTGTCTGGATGCATCATCGTTTATTTATCCATTCACATACTGAAGGACATCTTGGTTGCTTCCAAGTTTTGGAAATTATGAATAAAGCCGCTATAAATATCCAGGTGTAGGTTTTTGGTTGGTTGGTTTTTTGGTTTTGTTTTGTTTTTTTTTTTGAGACAGGGTCCTTCTCTGTCACCCAGGCTGGCATGCAGTGGTGTGATCATAGCTCACTGTAGCCTTGAACTCCTGGACTTAAGCCATCCTCCCACCTCAGTCTCCTGAGTAGCTGGGACTACAGGTGTGTGTCATCACACTTGGATAATTTTTAAAATTTTTTGTAGACATGGGATCTCATTTTGTTGCCCAGGCTGGTCTTGAACTCCTGGGCTCAAGCGATCCTCCCACCTCGGCCTCCCAATGTGCTGAGATTACAGGTGTGAGCCACTACATCCAGTCCTGGTGCAGGTTTTTTGTGTGGATATAAGTTTTCAGCTCATTTGGGTAAATACTGAAGAGTGTGATTGCCAGGTCCTATGGAAAGAGCGTGTTTACTTTTGTAAGATGCTGCCAAACTGTCTTCCCAAGTGGCTGCACCATTTTGCATTCCCACCAGCAATGAATGGGCGTTCCTGTGGCTCCACATCCTCACCAGCATTTGGTGTTGTCAGTCCTTTGGATTCTCCCCATTCTAATGGACATAGAGTGGTATCTCATTATTTTTCCTTTTTCTTTATTAATGCAGGTATTTACAGCTATAAATTTTCCTCCAACCACTTCATTTCTGTACTCCATAAATTTTGGTATGTTGTAGTTTTATTTTCACTCATCTCAAAGGATTTTCTAATTTATTTTGTGACTTCCTCTTTGATTCATTGGTGATTTAGGAGTATGTTACTTAACTTCCACATATCTGTGAATTTCCCAGATTTTCTTCTATTAGTGATTTCTAATTTCTAGATTCCCAGGAACATGTCAGCCTTTCAAACTCCCTGTGGACATCCCATTCCCCAGCTTTTCCTTTTAAGGTTTTGGTCTTCTTGTTTGCCCCTACTGGTATCGCCAGCTAGGCAGCTGCGATGTTAAGCAGTTTCCACCGACGGTTCTCAACAATCATCCCGGGGAAAAAGCTGTTCCTAATAAGTAAGGTCTGAGTCAGGTCAATAAAGACGAGCCCTGGAAAGGGTGGTGGTGGGGCAGGGGTGGGGGAGTGTTTCTAGGAAGCTGCCAGATGGGTCAAATAGTGACAATTATCAGGGGATGGGGCTTCTGGGAGATCCAAACCCACCCTAATCTGCCAGTGGGTACCAGGATGCTGGTTTTAAGGCTAGTGCAGGGGTGGGGGGGAATAGAAACAGTGACAGCTAAAATGCCCAACAGTCATTGTTCCAATGAGATTCAGTGGTTTTTTTTTTTTTTTTTTTGAGATGGAGTCTTGCTCTGTTGCCCAGGCTGGAGTGCAGCGGCACAATCTTGGCTTAAGCTCTGCCTCCTGGGTTCACACCATTCTCCTGCCTCAGCCTCCCGAGTAGCTGGGACTACAGGCACCCGCCACGACGCCTGGCTAATTTGTTGTATTTTTTAGTAGAGATGCTCCTCAGAGGGTTGCAACCCTTTGGTGAATTTCCAGAGTTCTGAAAGAGTTCACTTTAATAATTTTTGCCAGTATTCTCACTGCTTTTATGGAGACACAGATTTGGAGGGGGCCCTACTCTGACATTCCGAAAGTGCTATCCCTGATGCTTGGTTTTTGAACATTGAATAGTATTAAATTCCAAGATATCCTCTCTCTCCTCCCCACTGCCTCTTTCTCTCTCTCCCCATCTCCCTCTCATTTTGATGTCTGGTGACCCCCCCGTCAGGGTTTGGCCCAGGTGGGGTCCTAGCTCCTCAGCTGTGTGTGGCCAGTGATGGTCATCCTGCGGGGCTGGGGTGAGGGACCAGGGTGAGGAGATGGCCGGGACTGCTGCGTCTGGAGGGCTTGAGTCCCCGTGCCTCCTGACCCTGCCCTCTTCTTGGTGGTGGCCTGTGGCCATGGTGTCTGGGCCATAGTGGTCCCATGACGGTCTGTCTGTATGGGCCCCCTTCTGACTCCCTTAATAAAATCAAACTGGAGCTCAGGCTGGCCTGGGAAAGGATGTGTCCCCAGGAGATCCATCTCTTGTCCCCCAATGCCCCTTGCCCTTCAGGGAGGGGCAGGGCCTGGAACTTGGCCCACAGGGAAAGGCACTGCTTGTTTCCTTCCTGAAGACGCTGAGGGAGACCCCCATCCCCACCTTGGTGCTCGGAGCATTGCTTCGTTAAGGAAGCCAGCAGATCCTTCAGGGACTCCCTGTGGGCCACAGCTTGCTCCGAACAAGCTGGGGCGCTGGAGCCAAGCAGTGGCGCTTCCAGGGCCTTCTTTCCACATGCAGTATGAGAAGGACCTGCCATTCATTTTTATCATCACATCAGTCAGAAAACAGTTTTTCACCAGGTGCGCTTTCCCCCCAGGGGTCAGGCCTTCAGCCAGGCTGCCCCCTCCTGTGTTCAGGGAGATGAAGAAGACACAGTCAGGCGCTCCCTTCCTCTTCTCCCACTGCAAACATCCGGGTTTGGAGTCGTTCATGAAACGAGCTCCAGGGGGACAGCGTTCTCCTCTGCGGAAGACAGATGGCATCACCGCCCGCCCCAGAGTCAGAGCCAGGCCAGGCCCTGGTCGGGGGCGCAATGGAGCAGGTGTCCATGACCCATTACAGCTCCCCCAAGGGCTCCCCAAACACCACGCCCAGTGGTCTGAGTGTGGAGAATGAGCTTCCTCTTGTCTTTCCTTATAGGAAACCTGCTTTTCTTCAATCTCCTGACCTCGTGATCCGCCCGCCTTGGCTTCCCAAAGTGCTGGGATTACAGGCGTGAGCCACCACACCTGGCCAGATGCCAGGTTGTTTTTTTTAAAAAAGCGTGTGACAGTTCCTCAAAAATTTAAACATATGAAATATAGAGTTGTCATGTGACACAGCAATTCCACTCCTAGGACAGACCCAGAATACTGAAATCAGGGACTCAAAGAGATGCTTGCCCCAGGAGGCTTAGAGTGCAGTTCCTCTACCACAGCCCCGTTGTGGTTTGGGGTCCGGTCCAACAGCGTCCGCAGAGGTTTGTGAGGGTCCATGAAATACTTGAGTCACCAGGATGTTCATTTTGCAACACTTTCAACATTTGTAATCCAGTGAAATATCAATAAAAACCCCACAAGGTTCTGGTAATAGGAAGAGTATGCTTTCCTCCGGAGACCAATCCCTTCTATTCAGACCATTTCCAGACCTGTGAGTTCACCTCTGAGACAGGCCAGTGCTCTCTGCCCAGCTGGGTCACACTGTGCCCCTGCCTGGTAATGACTCTACCTTCACACCTGCGGCCTTCATACCCCCTGCCCAGCCAGCTCCCTCCTGGTGAACAGCTCACAGCAAAGCCTAAGGCCCCAGCAATCAGTTCCTTCTCATGGATGCACTTGCTTTAAATAATTCAGCTGTCTTTTCAGAGATGATTCACCAAAGCTGCTCATTGAGGGGAAAGATCGTGAGCGCGGCGGCTGCGCCAATCCCTCCTCTGAATGAGACGTTGGAGACTCGGCCTGGCCACATGGAAGCCGCAACGGGAAGGGCTGACCGCTATGGGCGCCTTGAGAGATGCAGCCATGGCAGGCACAGGCTCTGAGCTCTGAGACCCTCCTGCTGTGCCCGGACAACCCAATGCCACCGTAGACAACGGCACCAGACAGCCCCCAAGCAGGCTGCGAGGCGACGGGCGCTCCTGGGCGTACACAGTCTCCTCCGCAGGGCGGGGAGGCGCTGGCCCGCTTAGACATCTTGGCCCATCGCCAAATGGAGTGTGGAGGACAGCCTCGAAAATCAGAACAGTGTGTGGACCCCCAGCCTGGCAGAAGGGAGGAAGTGAAATGGGGGGTGCACACAGTAGAGACACCTTCCCAACCCCAGACCCAATGGGCCCTCTGCAGGCGCCTCTCCTCTAGCCCAGCCAGTGTCCACGGTGGGGGCGAGCTTGCTCAGCTCAAACTGCTTTCCCTCGTCTCCCTGTCTGCCAAGTGATACAACGCACACCTTCAACGGAGCATGTTCCACCCTGAAACAGTATCATTGCACTTCACGTGTGTCTAAGGGCCTACCACAGCAATTCTATCGCTCCTTCCTCTTCTTGGCACTGTTTCTTTTTTGGTACCTTTTCTAGTTTGTTTATTGGTTTTGAGACGGAGCCTTGCTCTATCGCCCAGGCTGGAGTGCAGTGCCAGAGATTATATGGGTGATAGACACCCATTGACAAAAGGTGCAGCCCGCACAGGAGCCAAAATATGTTCAGCAGGCCAGGTGCCACTCTGAGTTTGCCCATTCGTTTGTCAGGGAACCCTGGATTGATTCCACCTTTTGGCATTGTGAGTGCCACTCTAAGCCTCCTGGGGCAAGCATCTCTTTGAGTCCCTGATTTCAGTATTCTGGGTCTGTCCTAGGAGTGGAATTGCTGTGTCACATGACAACTCTATATTTCACATGTTTAAATTTTTGAGGAACTGTCACACGCTTTTTTAAAAAAAACAACCTGGCATCTGGCCAGGTGTGGTGGCTCACGCCTGTAATCCCAGCACTTTGGGAAGCCGAGGCGGGCGGATCACGAGGTCAGGAGATCGAGATCATCCTGGCCAACATGGTGAAACCCCGTCTCTACTAAAAATACAAAAATTAGCTGGACGTGGTGGCATGTGCCTGTAATCCCAGCTACTCGGGAGGCTGAGGCAGGAGAATAGCTTGAACCAGGGAGTTGGAGGTTGCAGTGAGCTGACATGGCGCCACTGCACTCCAGTCTGACGACAGAGTAAGACTCCATCTCGAAAATTAAAAAAAAAAAACCACCTGGCGTCTGATATTTATAAACCATCATTGAAACAGTCATCATGGAAAACTAAGGTATGAGTCAAGTGGGAAGGTGGCCGGTGGTCGCTGACATTTCCCGCCAGTCACAGGGAGGCCCCAGGAAGGGGTCATCTCCACTGCCCCCGACCCTGTGAAGGGCTGTCTGGGGCTATCAGTCAGATCTGGCCCAGAGAGTGGAAGCCACTCCAGGTGTTCCGAGAAGGGTTCAGACGCAGGTGCTCAAAGGCTCTCACAGCTGCTGGACAGGACCCTAAGGAAGGCCAGGAGCGAGGTGACAGCTCTCAAGCACTCTCAGGAACCTTGGGAGTCCCTGCCGCAGTGACTCTCCGGGAGCTGCTGCCAACCTCACATGTCACCTGCTCGGGAGGCCAAGTTGCCTGCCTTCCCCGTTGCCCACAGCTGCCTCATTGGTGACGAGGGACTCAGAAACATGGCCTTCTCTGCAAAGTCACAGGGCTACAGGGAGCCATGTGCACTTGGGATGGGGGCGCAGGGAGCATGCAGGCCTGGATGAGGGCGGCCTGGAGGGCAGGTCAGATGCTGGAAACCTCGTCCAGGTGGGGCCAGCACGACTTACTGATGGACTTGTGGGGGCACAGGGTGAGGAGAGGAGAAGGACCTGGTGTTTTGTCATGGACATGTGTTGGAAACCCTTGGCAGGGCCTTGGATGCCCGAGGAGGCCACATCATGCAGCATATGGGAAAAGAAGCATTACAAATGGAAAGTATGTACGCTCTGGGCCCCCCGAAAATCCTGGGCCTGGAAGGGTCAATGAGAGAGAGGGAAACGGCCACACAGGACAGCCTGAGGCAGAGGCAGGCTGCGTCCTGTGCCTGCGGGAGGGCCGTGCTTTCATGCCCTGCCACTCAGGGTTGTGGAGCACTCTCTTTGGAGAAGGGGCTGACTCCAGGGCGGGGCAGGTGAGGTCCTGGTGTGCCTGGCACCTGGTCATGCCAGAGGTGAGGACACTTGCCCAAGTCCGGCAGGGTGGACGGCTGGGCCACCAGGGGCTCCCACTGGCCAAGTGTGGGTCATTTGGAACATTAAAAAGAGCAATCAATTACTTTGATTGTAAACTAGTACTAAATAAAAATCTGGCTCGAGCCTGTAATCTCAGCACTTTGGGAGGCCAAGGTGGGTGGATCATCTGAGGTTAGGAGTTCAAAACCAGCCCAGCCAACATGGTGAAACCCCATCTCTAATAAAAATACAAAAATTAGCCAGGTGAGGTGACAGGTGCCTGTAATCTCAGCTACTCAGGAGGCTGAGGCAGGAGAATCGCTTGAACCTGGGAGGCAAAGGTTGCAGTGAGCCGAGACTGCGCCACCGCACTCTAGCCTGGGCGACAGAGTGAGACTCCACCACCTCGAAAAAAAAAAAAAAAAAAGAAAAAAAATCTGTAAGTCCACAGTGACACCAAAGAGAGAGCGAGGGAGAAGAAAGCAAATGTCATTTGTCACCCGGAGGTGACATCCTGCAAATCCCTCCCTCTGAAGATTGGCTTTGAAAGGAAAGTGATCACCAGTCAGTGGCCTTTTCTAGTTAATGAGGAACAGCTTCTCCTTACAGAAAATGCCAGCTAAGAAGTGTGGCAGGAACAGCCGACTGAGAACGTCTCCAGACACCAGCCCCCTTGGGGAATGGCTGATTCAGGCGGGGGTGAGCACTGGCTGCCGAAACCCCGGGGGCGTGTGGGAAAGCCGTGTCCGTGGTGCTGCTGAGCCGGCGACTTGCTCACTGTCAAGGACCCTCACAAAAGAGAGCTCTCAAGGTCACCACCCCAATCAAGTGGTCCATTTGGTGTCCCCGCCCATGGGATGACCCACACCGTGGCCTCACATGAGGGCAGCGTGAACCCACAGATCCTCCACAGGACCCTGCATACGTTTTGACCTGGATGGATCCTCCAGACCAAGGTTGTTGGGGTTTGTTGTTTTTGTTTTTTGAGACAGGGTCTCGCTCTGTTGCCCAGGCTGGAGTGCAGTGGTGCATCATAACTCACTGCAGCCTCAAATTCCTGGGCTCAAGCGATCCTCCCACCTCAGCCTCCTAAGTAGCTAGAACTGCAGGCATGCACCACCACACCCAGCTAATTTTTTATTTTTAGTAGAGACAGGGTCTCCTATGTTGTCCAGGCTGGTTTCAACCTCTTGGCCTCAAGCAGTCCTTCTATCTCAGCCTCCCAAAGTGCTGGGATTACAGGAATGAGGCACCGTACCTCACCATACTGAGTTCCTAACATTTTTTAATTTGCTAATCTTCTCTGTATAGTTCCAATTTTAGCACATGTATTGTCTAAGCGAGCACGTTCTTAACATTTTATGCCACGGCCCACCTGGTTATCTGCTGAGCCCTATGGACTTCTTCTCAAATGATGTTGACAAATCCATAAGATAAAACACATCTGATTGCAAAGAAAACCAATTAAAGTGACAAAGTTATCGAAATATTAAAGTAATATGTTGGCGCATTTAATAACAAGACAGTGCAGGCACACATAGGCAGGTCAGAGTTAAATTTTGTTTCCTCAAGGGCAGCTGTGTGAAGCTGGTTGTGTGGCTGGATAAGAACTCTGCACCATTGGGTGGTCCTTGGTGAGCTCCCTTCGTGTCCGATGAACAAGGGCTGTGGCTGAGGACACCGAGAAGCAGCGTCGGCTCCTGAGCTGGCGTGGGAAGGCAGTGTGGTTTTGCGGTGACCAACCAGCCTGGCGCGGGCGGCCGCCCATGGGAAGCCGATCCCGCCGCTGGGGCACAGTCCAGTGACCACAGAGTGACTCCTGGCGGCGAGGGCGGTGACAAGCGGGATTTTCTTTTCTTTTTTTTGAGAGGGAGTCTCGCTCTGTCGCCCAGGCTAGAGTGCAGTGGCGCGATCTCGGCTCACTGCAAGCTCCGCCTCCCGGGTTCAGGCCATTCTCCTGCCTCAGCCTCTCGGAGTAGCTGGGACTACAGGCGCCCGCCACTACGCCCGGCTAATTTTTTGTGTTTTTAGTAGAGACAGGGTTTCACTGTGTTAGCCAGGATGGTCTCGATCCCCTGACCTCGTGATCCGCCCGCCTCGGCCTCCCAAAGTGCTGGGATTACAGGCGTGAGCCACCGCACCCGGCAGACGTGCAGGATTTTCTAACAGCCTTCTGGCATGTGGAAGCAGCTGTGTTTCACACTGCCTGAGGGTCATGGGCACCGCCGACACTGGGGTGGTTCCCTCTCCACGTCCATCACCCAAAGCAGCACCAAATCTGAGATGGAAGCCGGCAGCCAGGTGGCTTCTCTCTCCACGCTGCCGAGATGCCTGTTGTAGACAGCACTGCCTGTTGCAGGAGCACTGGGGAGGGCTGTGCCCTGGGTGTGCCTTCTCTTCCGAATCAGTGTCCTCAAACTGTCACGGAGGAGGAAAAGTGGGGAGGGCTGGGGGCTTCTGCCACAACAGGGACGAGAAACCCGCGGCCAAGGAGAGCGTGAGTCTTGGCGCTGGTTTGGAAAAACACCGCGTGTGACACGCTGGCTCAGCTGGGAGCCTGAGTGTGGACTGGATATTGGGCTCCAACAGAAAGACACCGCTGTGAATTTCCTTCGTGTGGCGCCAGCACTGTGGCTTTGTGGAGAATGTTCCTGTTTGAGTAGAAGCGTGGTGATAACCTCGGTTGTGTCTGCGGGAAGAGGCCACGGGGTGCGGGGTTCTCCTGTGTGGACTCATCTGATGCCCTGGGGGGTCTGGGAGGTCCAAACTATTTTCATGGCAAGACTAAGATGTTCCTCGAGATGTTTTTTTTATGGGACTCACATTTGCACTGTCGATGGTACAGAAGCAATGGCAGGTAAAGCCGGGGGTGCCGGCAATTCAGACATGTGGGGACGTTACGCTCAGTCAAAGAAGCCAGTCACAAGAGCCAAATGCTGTGTGATCCCACTTAGGTCCCTAGAGGAGTCTGACCCACACAGACAGCAGGTGGAGTGAAGGTGCTGGTGGGGGGCGGGGAGGGAGCGTTTCATGGGGATGGAGTTCCAGTTTGGAAAGCTGAAGCAGCTCCGGGGTGGTGAAGTCGTACAGCAATGTGGATGCTCTTAATGCCACTGAATGGGACCCCTAACCATGGGCAGGATGGTAAATGTGTATTTTACACAGTGTGCTTTTAAACTGCTGGTGTCTTAGCACAAATCAAGGCCATGGCCCCAAGCTCTACTAACGGACATCGGATTCTTCATCACCAAACACCTGACGTGCTTGATGGCCTGCAAGTATCAGTTTTATCAAATCTTGACACTTGAGTACGGGCGTTTTGGGGATGGGGGGCGTTGTTTGTGGTTTTTTTGTTTTTTAAGAGACAAGGTCTTGCTCTTTCACCCAGGCTGGTGTGATCTCGGCTCACTGCAGCCTCCACCTCCTGGGTTCAAGCGATTCTCCTGCCTCAAGCCTGGGGTTACAGGTGCACGCCACCACACCCCATCTCTCCATAAAAATTCAGTAGAGCAGCTGCTAGGTTATAGGGTAGTTGTATATTTAGCTTTACAAGAAATTACCAGATCTTGTACCAAAGGGATTGTACCATTTACACACCCACCTGCAGTGTGCAGCAGGGGTTCCAGGGCCCCCACCACGGCTAAACACCCCATCATTTTAGCTTTAGCCCTTCTGATGACCTACCTCATGTGGTTTTAACTTTTATTTCCTCAGTGTCTGATGATGTCAAGCACTTTTTCGTGTGCTTATTGGCCATCTGTGTGCCATCTTTTGTGACATGCCTGTTCAGATTGCCCATTTTTAGTTGCCTTGTTTTTCTTTTTATTGACAAATGTGTATTTTACAAATATTCTTCTCTCAGTCTATGGCTTGTCTATTTATTTTATAATGATGTCTCTTAATAAGCAGAACTTTTCAATTTTGATGAAGTCCAATATATCTAATTTTCTGTTATGGTTCTTGCTGTGTCCTTTCTTTTGTTCTTTTTTTGAGACAGAGTCTCACTCTCTGGAGTGTAGTGGTTTGATCTCGGCTCACCACAACCTCCGCCTCCCAGATTCAAGGGAGCCTCCTGCCTCCGCCTCCGCCTCCCGAGTAGCTGGGATTACAGGCATGCAACACCACGCCCAGTTAATATTTGTATTTTTAGTAGAGACAGGGTTTCACCATGTTGGCCAGGCTGGTCTTGAATGCCTGACCTCAGCTGATCCACCCACCTTGGCCTCCCAATGTGCTGGGATTACAGGCGTGAGCCACCACACCCAGCCAGCCACAGCACCTGGCCTAATTTTTATAGTTTTTGTAGAGTTGAGGTCCTGCTGTTTGCCCAGGCTGGTCTTGAACTCCTGGGCTCAAATGATCTGCCCGCCTCAGCCTCCCAAGTAGCTGGGATTATAGGCATGCGCCACCACACCCAGCTAATTTTTGTATTTTTAGTAGAGATGGAGTTTCACCACGTTGGCCAGGCTGGTCTCAAACTCCTGACCTCAAATGATCCGCCCGCCTCAGCCTCCCAAAGTGCTGGGATTACAGGCGTGAGCCACCACGCCCGGTCATCACTGTATTTTTTTGTTTTGTTTTTTATAATGTTTAAATTGAGACAGGGTCTGGCTCTGTCATGCACAGGCTGGAATGCAGTGGTACTATCTCAGCTCACTGCAACCTCTGCCTCCCAGGCTCAAGCCATCCTTACACCTAAGCCTCTGCAGTAGCTGAGACCACAGATGAATGCCACCACATCTGCCTAATTTTTGTATTTTTTTTTTGGTAGAGATGGGGTCTTGCTATGATGCCCAGGCTGGTCTCAAACTCCTGGGATCAAGCGATCTGCCCGCCTTAGCCTCCCAAAGTGCTGGGATTACAGGCATGAGTCACTGCACCCAGCCAATCACTGTAATTTTTTTTTTTTTTTTTTTTTTTTTGAGATGGAGAACTGTTCTGTTGCCCAGGCTAGAGTGCAATGACGCGATCTTGGCTCACTGCAACCTCTGCTTCCCAGGTTCAAGTGATTCTTTCTGTCTCAGCCTCCCGAGTAGCTGGTGCTGGCTGAGCTTGCTGTGGCCCTCCCTGAACTGCTGCTCAATCGAGACCCCACCCCATACCCCCCACACCCAGATGCATCTCTCTTGACTCAAGGGCCCCGTGATGCCCCTCCCGTGGGACAGGCTTCCCAGCTGCTTCTGCTCGCCCCGGGGAAGCCCAGGGATGCCTAGGCCTGGAGGGCTGCCTTCTCCAGAGGGCAGCTCAGGATCCGGCCCAGGGGTCTGACCCTAGCAGTGGGTGGACACGGCCACCTCGCACGGTCACTTCCTGGTCCCCTTCCGGGGCCACCTTGTACTAATTTGCTGCTTCTCCTTCTCTTCTCCTCTCAGGCTTTAGGCCCCTCCCAACCCTGGACCTCAGCACCCCCAGTTCTGCCCCTCTGTGCAGCCTTAAGTTGGGGGCTGAGGGCAAATGCAGCCCTGTGCCAGGGGAGGGGCATGGTGGGAGGGTTCCTGTCTCCTCCTGCCTCCCCACGCCCATCCCTCGGTGTGTCCACAGCGGGGTGGGAGGGTCTGTGCTGGCGCACGCAGTGAGCAAACAAGATGAGGGACGGCGGTCACGCTGCAGTCCCCTTAGTGCTAGCTTCTGTGATAAAACCCTCTTCTACTAAATGGTGTAGCCTTTCCACATGAGTGGGAACGTGCGGGACTTGCCATCCTGGCCCGGTAGTCAGAGCAGACGTGGCGCCAGGCGCTGGATTTCCACGAGCGGGAACGTGCAGGACCCGCCGTCCTGGCCGTGCCGTCAGAGCAGACCTGGCGCCGGGCGCTGGATCATGCTCTCCTTGTGTAGGGGTCTGTTGAAATTCCTTTCTCGGGTTACCGTTTTTGATACCTGCCTTGGCCGGGTTCTCAGCAAGCCGAGCTGGTGCGGGATCCTGCATGGGGACATCTCACTGTGGCCAAGTGAGCAGTGGGTGGCAGGGGCCACCTCCCTGCTGGGCACCACTGGGTACTGCGGGCAGCTCACTGCTGGTGCCCCTGAGAACCCTGCCAAGAGGCCAAAGGAGCCTCTGAGCCTGGGGACAGCTGCTTCCAGGGCAGGAAGGGGAGGGGTGGAGAAGGCTGAACCCCCAGTTCCTGACGGACAAAGTTCTGCCCTAACCTCCGGGTGAAGCTCCAGGGGCCGGGAGGTGCAGCGCTGGGTGTGCCTTGCCGAGCTGATCTCCCCGTGGCGGGGCCTGGAGACCCAGGCTGTGGGAGGACACGTGGGAGGCACCCCCAACCCGGAGGGCAGGGTGGTTGCAGGGCCCAGGGAACTTCCGCCCGGAGCCCCCCACCCTCACCTTGTGCACGCTGATCCCTGCACACATGGAGTGCCTGCTGTGTGCACGCTGATCCCTGCACACATGGAGCGCCTGCTGTGTGCACGCTGATCCCTGCACACATGGAGCGCCTGCTGTGTGCACCCTGCTCGTGTGTCATCTCTTACTCCTCAAAACAACCCTGAAAGGTAAGCATTGTCATTCTGAGGCATTCTCATCCTCACTTTGTTGATGAGAAAACTGGGATGGATCGAATGAAAGCACTGGACAGCCCCTCACTGCTCATAGGCAGGGGCTCCTCTGGCCCTTGGCTTCCTGCCCCGGGGACGGGAGTGATGCTAAGCACTGCGGCCAGGGTGGGGTGCAGGGCTTGAGACGAAGGCCTCCTGAAAACAGCACAAACGCGAGTGTGGCTTCCACGATGACCACTTCCATACTCCAACTGCCTGCCTCAGAAAACCTCCAGGATGCACTTAAACACCTATCGCTGCAAGGGGCAATGATGTGGAACATAAGTGACTTTGTCTTTGATCACTGGGAGGGCTCATCATGGCCTTTGAGCTTCAGGGGAGTGGCTGCCAACAGCGCGCCAGATACTCTGGACGTTCCAGTTAAGACAAGACGCTGGAAGATCCAGGTTCCCGGAACTCCGCACACAACCAAGCTGTCTAGAAATAGACCCAGCAGTGTGGGTGTGGGAGAGGAGACACTGGCTGGGCTGTGAGTCATCTCCAACTCTTCAATGCCAACACTTCTAGAAACAGATATTTTGGGTTCCCTTGGAAAGCAGTTTTAAGGAGTCTGACTTGTGACACTGTTGATCCAGTGAGAATCGAGGACCTGGAAGGAAGGCGAGCCTGGCTTCCCATCTGTCAGCGAGGGGAGAGGAGCCCCCAGCCTCGCTGATGGGACCTGGGTGTGGGGGACAGCCCCACCGCTCTCGGGAACCTTGGAGCAGGCCGGGTCCGGTGACAATGAAAGCTGCTGGAAGACCCGGGGCCTTTAACCAGGGGCCTGTCTGCACAGCCACTCTAGCCTCAGCTTTGCTGTCTCACCACCGAATTAGAAAAGGAGCTGAAATGGGACCAGAACCTCCCAGGGGCAGGGTTTCACTTTCTGAGGCCTCTGTGGGGCCACAGTTTATCCAAGATGAAGCAGAGGCCAAGATTACCTGGGGATAGGATGGAGACCAGGGAAGAGGCCTCGGGGACATGGGGCTCACTCCCAGGCCCTATGGTCAGCAGGTCCAGCCTAAAATCAGCCCGTGAACACCCAACCCTCAGCCGACCTTGGCCCTGACAACCCGACAGGACCCGAGGAGACCTACAAGGACTTGGGCAGGTGTCACTCCCAACTGCTTCCATCGTGTATGGAAGAGAGCAGAGGCCGGTACACTGTGGCTGCACCTGGGGTCCCAGCTGTTCGGGAGGCCGAGGCAGGAGGATCACCTAAGCCCGGGAGGTCGAGGCTGCAGTGAGCTATAATCGCACCACTGCACTCCAGCCTGGGCCACAGAGTGAGAGCCTGTCTCAAATAAATAAATAAAAAGGAGCAGAAACAGGAGCTTTGGGGCCTTGAAGATGAGCAGCCAAAGCCACCTGGGTCTGAGGCCGGGGTCCCGTGGGGCGGCCGTCTGAGCTCCAGTGAGCTCCAGCTCAACCACATCTGGAGGGAGGGCCTGGGCTTGCTCCTAACTTACGAGAAGCCCCTCTGAGCCAGGCACGGGGGCTCACGCCTGTGATCCCAGCTACTCGGAAGCTGAGGCAGGAGGATCACTTGAGCTCAGGAGATTGAGTTCAGCCTGGGTAACATAGCGAGACCCCATCTCTTTTTTTTTTTTTTTTGAGATGGAGTCTCGCTCTGTCGCCCAGGCTGCAGTGCAGTGGCTCAATCTCGGCTCACTGCAAGCTCTGCCTCCCGGGTTCACACCATTCTCCTGCCTCAGCCTCCCGAGTAGCTGGGACTACAGGCGCCCGCCACCACGCCCGGCTAATTTTTTGTATGTTTAGCGGAGACGGGGTTTCACCGTGTTAGCTAGGATGGTCTCAATCTCCTGACCTTGTGATCCGCCTGCCTCGGCCTCCCAAAGTGCTGGGATTACAGGCGTGAGCCACCGCGCCCGGCACAAGACCCCATCTCTTAAAAAAAAAATTATTATTATTATTTTTTTTGCCATCAAGCATTTTCTGTAGATTTTTGGAAGAAAATCTTTCTTCTGTTGAGGTCATTGCTTTGTTGAATTTTATTGAATATCAGCTATGAACCAGCTGATACAGGCACATGTCTTTTCTCCTTTAACTGGTGAGAGTGGTAAAAGGTGCATTATCTGGGTACCTTTTGTAATGTTTTACTAAACCTGAGTTCCTGGGACAAAATCCACTGCTTGATGAATTTTGCTAATATTTTCTTTGCTGTTTTGAAAAGTATTTTTCTAATAATTAAGATTGGTCAGTAATTATCCTTTCTTGTAATGTCCTCATTTTTTTGGTGTTGAGATTACATTATCTCATAAAATGTTGGTCACTTCTTTTCAAAAAGAGAGGTTGGGCGCGGTGGCTCATGCTTGTAATCCCAGCACTTTGGGAGACCAAGGTGGGCGGATCACGAAGCCAAGAGATTGAGACCATCCTGGCCAACATGGTGAAACCCCGTCTCTGCTAAAAATACAAAAATTAGCTAGCAGGGTGGTGTGCGGCTGTAGCCCCAGCTACTCAGGAGGCTGAGACAGGAGAATTGCTTGAACCCGGGAGGCAGAGGTTGCAGTGAGCTGAGATGGTGCCACTGCACTCCAGCCTGGTGACAGAGTGAGACTCCATGTCAAAAAAAGAAGAGAAATGGTGCCTGAGTTCCTGTGGCTGCTGTAGTAGCGAATTACACAAACTTGGTGGCTCAAAGCAACAGAAAAGGATTCCCCCGAAGTTCTGATGTCCAGAAAGCTGAAACCAAGGTGTGGGCAGAGCCCCGCTCCTTCCAAAGGCCCTAAGGAGGAGCCTTCCTGCCCATCCCCGCTTCGGGTGACTCTAGGCGTCCCTTGGCTGTGGCTGTCACCTTGATCCCTGCCTCCGCCGTCCATGGCCTTCTCCATGTGTCCCTCTGTGGCCTCTCCTCTTCTCATAAGGACACCAGTCATTGGATTTAGGGCCCACCCTAAATCCAGGATGATCGCAGACTCTCAACTAATTACACCTGCAAAGACCCTTATTCCAAATAAGGTCGAATTTGGAGGGTGTTCTGCTCAACGTGCTGCAGACAGCAGGAGACGCTTAAAAGCTCAGATCATCATCGGGGTGGTGTTTTTAGGTCAGTGCAACCTTCGTGTGCACAGGACATGCTGCTGATGGAAGCAAGTGCAGGTCCTCATCTTTCCAGACATCAGAAGCTGGGCCCGTGTGGGAAACACAGGCTTTGCTTAACCCAGAATTAACTCCAGTCTATGCAGGGGTGCGGCCCCTGCAGGTGTCCCCCATATCATGCAGGGCTGCCAGCCCAGGCTGCAAAGGCCCCAGGGGCGGGACCCCAGAACTGGACAGGTCTTAGAGGTCATCTTGTCCTCCACACACTTACAGAGGAGGGAACCAAGGCCCAGAGAGGCAGGGAGACTTGGCCTGGATCCCAAAGTGGGAGGAGGATGTGGTTATCGGAGCTGTTCTGACCCCCGAGCTGCTTGAGTCTTTTCAGCAAGCCCCATCCATGTTCATAGCTCCCCACGGTGACAGTCCTGCCTCCCCGGACAGAATCCCACACTCTCCTCCCAGCCTCCACTGCCAGGACCCAGGCGTTGGTCAGGTTCAATTCGATGTGCCGTGAGAGGTTCTGATTCAGAACCGTGTCCCTGGGGACCAGGCACGAGGCTTCTGCTGTCCTGGTGTGGATAGCACCAGGGGAGGTGGCACCTGAGCCGGTATCTGGGCCTACACAGGAAGGCCGGCTCAGGCACGGTCTGTGTCCCTGCCAGCATCCCCTTCTCGCACCTGGTGAGTTCACACCCGAGGTCACAGAATCAAGGCCAGGGCTCAGGCCGCCACACTCAACTCTGCCAGGATTAAGTGGCTCCCCGTGGCCTCTCCAGGATGTCCGCTGTCCTCTCCAAAGGCTGAGGCCAGCTCAGGACTGCACAGCCACAGCCTGCTCTCCCTCCCTCCCCTTCTCCCCACCCCCCCATCTCTTCCCTGGGACTGCACCTCCCCATCCCCGTCGAATGTTGGCATGTAGCCGCTGGGAACCTGGGCTGAGATGCAGGGTCAAGCCGAATCTACTCCCTCTGGAAAGAACTGTCTTGGTTACAAAGGAAACGGGAAACTAAGGCCCCTTCAATGAACTCCCTTCTAAATGGCGTTTGATCGATTCTTCTGCCAAGTGAAGGTGCCTGCAAGACTTTGTTCTAACAATCTCCTAACAGTTTTACTCTATTCTATAGAGGACAACCTTCTAGGGGCAAAAGAATGGCTCAGAATTTAATCCATGAAAGGTCGCTGCATATTGGAGACCCTGTGAGCATCTGAATTTGACGAGGAGTTGGGGGAGGGAGAGAGTTCTTTCCAACCAACACAGCCCATGGGGAAAGGGGAGCAAACTCACCAACCATGGCAGAGCCCTCCCCCCAAGCTCTGAGTTTTCCTGCTGGAAAACCCCACCACAGCAGGGAAGATGGAGAAAAAAAGACAGTACACCACGAAACAGAAACAGGAAGCTGTAAAAAAAAGAACAAGCAGAGAGCAGGAATGAGCTCTTGGAAATGAAACCTGGGAGGGAAGAAATTTAAAATGCAGGAGGAAGTTCGGACGTTCAAGAACATCTCCCAGAAAGCAGAACAAAAGACAAGGCAGTGAATGTTGGGGAGGAAAATAGGAGGAGGAGAAGTTCCACCTTCCAATCGCAGAGTTCAGAGGGAAGAGGGGGTCTAAGACAGAAGGGAGCTCACACAGCACATTCCCGAAGCTGCAGCACTGCTCTGCAGGCTGAGGGGGTCTCGGTCTGGACAGAGGGTAGAGGCAGACCCCACCCACCAAGCATACAGCCTCAGGCTTGGAGATCACAGGAAGTGCCTGTGTGGACTTGTGTATGTGTGTGCACGTGTGTGTGCGCATGCATGTATGTGTCTGTGTGTCTGCATGTGCTTGTGTGTCTATGTGCATATGTGTGCTTGTGTGCGTGTGTGTGCACCTGGAATCTCAGCACTTTGGGAGGCCAAGGCAGGAGGATCACATAAGCTCAGGAGTTTGAGACCAGCCTAGACAACACTGTGAGACCACAATCTCTACAAAAAAAAAAAAAAAGTTTTTAATTAGCTGGGCATTGCAGTCAGTGTGCACCTGTAATCCCAGCTACTCAGGAGGCTATGGTTGGAGAATCGCTTGAGTCCAGGAGGCTGAGGCTGCAGTAGGCTGAGATTGTGCCACTGCACTCCAGCCTGGGCAATAGAGCAAGACCCTATCTCAAAAAAAAAAAAAAAACACACACACACACAACAGAAAGTTAAAGCTTCCACACTGGAGAAGCTATCCTGGGGTGACACAGAGCAGAAAGGAGACCCCAAAAGAGGTAGAGTTGGAGAGGAGGAAGCCAGACTGACAGAGAGACAGACAGACAAGGGCAGGACCCCCACCCAGGCCCGGGGCAGCCCCTGGGGGCCCAGCTCCAGTGCGCGTCCATTTCCTGCACACGCAATCCCCGCACACACCCACAGGAGGAACTCTCAGGAGGCCACGCCAATCTGACATCAACAGGGCCCCACCACCATCAAGGCAGCTTTCATGCTTGCCAGCCATGAAACCCGGAAGGAGGCTGCCAGCAGGCTCCGGAGGCAGATGAACCCAGCCCCTGCCCACCTCTCCAGGACACAGCCGTCCTCGGACATGGGCCACCACACCTGCTCTAGCAATCAGCAGGACAGAGACTGAGACCTTGGCCATGGCATGGAGCTGCCTCATAAAGAACACAGAGATGCTGCTAGCGCGCACTGACATGCATTCCACCACGTGTACCGAAACCAGCAGGCCACGCTCCTGCTCTGATCACACACTGCCTTGCGGAGGGGGTGGACACAGTGCTGACTACAGCTGAGACACCCGTCGCACCAGGCCTTGCCGAGACTGGGACCCTGGCTGTCCCACCCCAAGCCCACAGGGTCGGTGGGCCCGTCTGTGACACTATGTGGGAGGAGGGCGCCAGGCTGGCTACCCAGTCTAGGGTGGGACCACAGCACTGAGGGGAAGCCCTGGGGACGCCCACAGAGCCTCCTGGTGCAGCCCCTCAAAAGCCACTGCCCAGCTAGCACACATCTACCCAGTTTCTGGGGCGGAGCCAGCGCCCTCCTGACCTGGCACCCAGAGGGCATGCAAAAAGGCCCCAGGGCTGGGCCACTTCCAGGAGAAACGCTGACCCTTACAGCCCAGAGGAGGCCTTTGTGTGGGAGGAGCTGCCCTAAGCTGCCTTCGAGCCTCGAAAGGTGTCACCCTCTGGGGCGTCAGACCACAGGCAGCCCCAGGTGTGCTAAATGTGCTTCCCTGGCCCCTCTACCATCCTCCCTGTGGTCTGTCCTGCCACGCCCGCCTGCTGGTTCCAGCTGGTGACAGTGGGCACCCACTGAGCGGGTCTCTGTAGCCACCCTGCACGGTGGAGGGCCCGGCCAGTTGGGGTCTCCAGTGGCCTCGCTGTGACCTCAGAACCAGGGACTGGGTCACAGGTCAGGTTGCGCCTCCTCGACCCACACAAGGCGGCCACCTGCCCCAAGCCAAGTGTGCCCAGACCTCCGTCCTGAGCTCAGCCTGCAGCAGACAGCGCTCTCTGCTGTCCCCCTTCTTTCCTTGCCCCCCCCAACCATGGTCCCCCAGCCTTTGCCTCGTTTAGTGCCCCCCAGCCCTCCTCCTAGGCTGGGCCTCCTGCGGGCCATCCAGGAGAGGCCTCTTGTCCACCTGTGCCCTGCAGAGGCACCCCCTGCCAGCCCCCCACAGAGCTGCCATCCCTGCTGGGGCTGTGGCCAGCTCCTGGGGCAGACCCCTCATGGACAGAGGCTGTCTGGGGCCAGGGGGGTTGGGGAGGTGTGGAGGGGAGGTGGCTGATGGGTCAGTCCCTCCAGCCTGGGTCTGGGAAACCCACAGCAGGCTTTGTGGGGTGCCTGGTCGCCTCTCACAGGGAAAGTGTCGGGGGGGGGGCAGTGGGGATGACTTCCCTGTCAGGGGGAGAGTGGCAGGAGGGGCTATGTCCAGGGGTCATCCCCTAGCACCTGCTGGGGGGTAAGGACAGGTTTTCTGGCCCCACAAGGGCCACACGCCCCAGGCCAGGATCTGACCTGGGGCCAAATCTCCCCAGTAGCTCCTGTGTCCGTTCACCACCTGGCTGAGCTGGGCTGCGCCCTGGCAGTGGCTGAGGGCCCTGGAGGCGGAAGTGCACAGGGCACAGCAGCTCACCCAGCGATCAAGCCCTGTTAACCCCTCAGCACGAGAGGGAGGCAGGGGCCGGGGCTGCTCCACCCAAAATGCCACCCAAGTGCGGCACGGCCCAGGGTGCGGAGGGGACCTGGTGACCAGGGCCGGCGCATGAGAATAACACATGTGGCCGACACAGGCAGCTGGAGACAGGAAACGCGTATGGGGTCGGTGTCCCTCAGACAGCAGAGACTGTCACGGGCCGAACTGTGTCCCTCAAAAATCCGAACGTGGGAGTCTTGACGCCCCCAGGGTCCCAGCTGTGACTGTATTTGGAGGTAGGATCTTAAGAGAGGTGATTAGATTAAAATTAGATTGTAAATCAGCAAATTGTATCTTAAATATATGATCTTTAAGTGTCACAAATACCTTAATTAAAAAAAAATTATTGAGAAGCCAGAACATGAAAAAAAAGTTTTTTAAGTTAAAATAAGGCTATTTGGGTGGACCCCACCCAACCTGCCTGTGTTTTTATAAGAGGCAATGAGGACACAGACACACAGGAGGACGGCCCTGTGAGGACACGGGGAGGAGGAGCCTGGTGCCAGCCCAGGAGAGGGGCCTCAGGAGCCAGCCCCACTGCACCCTGGCCTTGGGCCCCAGCCTCCGGGACTATGGGAGAATTTATGTGGGTTGCTGAAGCCCCAGCCTGTGATCCTTTGTCATGGCCGCCAGAGCAGACTCACACAGTGGCCTCAAAGGATGGGGCCACTTGTTCTCTCCGCCGCCCCCCTGCCCCGCCCACCCACCTTTCCCCTGCAGCCACGACCCCCTCACAGGTCGCCTCCCGCCCCGCCCACCCACCTTTCCCCTGTAGCCACGCCCCCTCACAGGTCGCCTCCCGCCCCGCCCACCCACCTTTCCCCTGCAGCCACGCCCCCTCACCGGTCTACACCCCCGTGCACCCCTGCAGGGCCTTGGCACTGGCTACTCCTGCCGCCAACCCCTCTCTGCCCCAAATATCCACTCGGCTCCCGGCTTTGCCTCTGTCAAATCTTTGCCCAAAGAAGCCCTCCCCTGACCACACACTCACCCTCCACGCGGCCAACCCTTCCCCTTGCTCTTTTTTCTCCACTGCACTTACTGGGGGCTTCAGGTAGTCTTCCTGCTTCCTTCCTTCCTCCCTCCAAAACAGAGTTTGAGCCCGGGTGTAGCGGACCCTTGCCTTAGGCGAGAGGCAAGAGTAGGACATTATGTGCCAGGCACGGTGGCTCATACCCCACGAACATTCACCTTGAACAAACCTCATCAAGGTTTTCCCCATATCTCAATGGAAGGGCAGCCCACGGCTGATTGACGGGTTGGAGGGGTGCCCAAGAGACAGCCCTCCCGCCCCAGCCAGCCCAACTCCAGGTGTTCCAGGGCTCCCAGTGGGACCAGGCTGTCTCCAGCCAAGCCCGTCTCCTGGCCTGGCTCCGTCCCGCTCACCTGCGGCTCCCTCCCTCTCCAGAGAGCGCCGTGATCACCCCACACAGGCCCTAGCAACTCTGACCTAAACCCCAAGGGCCAGAATACGGTGTCACCACCCACCCAACCTGACCCAGGCCGAGGGAGCTGGGAGCAGAAACTCAGCATGTGGAGGTGAGGGGAGCAGAGGCTGGATTCAATTCAGCCGCATTCCAGTTGGGAAAAAAGTGAACTCCATCCGGGCTGGCCTGGAAGCGCATTTCCTTGGGAACCGCAGGGCTGAGCAACAGCCTGGCCAGGGAAAAGGCAGCACCTGGCCGGCAGCCTGGGGCAGCCATGGGTATGCAGACCTCGGCCTCTGTGAGCAGCAGAGAGAAAAGGACAGGTGGCACCAGGCTGTGGCTTCTCCGTCTCCAGGAGACCCGAACCGCTCAGAACCTTCGGGCAAGGGTAGGACATTATGGGCTGGGCGCAGTGGCTCTCGCCTGTAACCAGCACTTTGGAAGGCCAAGGCGGGCAGATCATGAGGTCAGGAGTTGGAGACCAGCCTGGCCAACATGGTGAAACCCTGTCTCTACTAAAAATACAAAAATTAGCTGGGCATGGTGGCGCGCACCTGTAATGCCAGCTACTCAGGAGGCTGAGGCAGGAGAATCGCTTGAACCCAGGAGGTGCAGGTTGCAGTAAGCCGAGATCATGCCATTGCACTCCAGCCTGGGCGACAGAGCAAGACTCTGTCTCCAAAAAAAAAAAAAATAAAAAAAAAAAATAGGACACTGTTGTCTGTCCAAGGGAGGGACAGACCCCAGGGCAAGTGGCACAAAGCAGACGGGGTGCCAGGGGCAGGGTGAGGACCTGCTGCTCAAACTCAAAATCTACACTCAGGCTGGCTCCCAGTCGGCCAGCCCAGGAGTCACCCAGGCACACCCTAGGGGAGGGGACAGGGCTGCCTGCTGCCTGAGCCCTTCACTCCCCCGGGGAATGGGACCTGTACCCCACAGCCTAGGGACAGGGCCACTGGCCCTCGGACAGACCAGGCAGCAGACAGGCAATGGCACCATAAGCCCTATACTCATTCCCTGGCACCCACCTGCTCCAGGCCAGGCCCCACACTTGGTCTGGCCTGACCGTGCCCTCAAGTGCCCTGAGGGTGACAGGGGGACCCAGGGGCTGCTGGGGATGAGGATGAACATGGAAGCCTGACTGTGAGGCGGGGCAGGCGGGGCAGGCGGGGCGGCGGCCTGGGCCTTGCTGGGTCACCTGGGATGTAGGTCAAGGCAAGGAGGGAGGACCCGGAACACCCCTCCCCTGCCCCTGCCTGGCTCCCCAATGCCCTGGCCATGGGGATCAGTTACTGTGGCACCAGATGGATGGTCTGGCAGTCCAGGGAGTCTGGGGCCACTTTTGGAATCTGCCAGCCCCTGCCACGTACCAGCGTTTTCGAATCCTCTCATTCTCCGCCAAACCACCCAGAGCAGAGTTTTCCAGGGACAGGAGAGAGAAGGAGCTGCCCACTGTGCTGCCCCTGGGTCAAGCTCTGAGAGGGGCGTAGGGCTGGGGACAGTGGCCAGGACTCAGGGGCTGCAGGGGCAGGTTCTGGGTGCATCACAGAGTGTGCCCTGCTGTGCCCGCCCAAGTGCGGGGCCTGATCTGACCAGGTGAGCCCTTCTCCGAGGAAGCTGATGAGGGAGAACTTCTCCTGCTGGCACTGAAGAAGCAAAGTGTGGGGGTGGGGGAGCCTCGGGGAAGGGGGCTGTGGGCACCTCCAGGATCTGAGGGAACCCCAGGAGTAGCCCGTGAGAGAAACAGGAGGCCTACAGCCAAGAGTGCATCCTCTAGAAGACACGGAATTAAAAAGAATGCACCCTCCCAACAGCCAGGGAGTGTGGGAGAGGCCCAGCTTCCAGTGCCTGGCAGCTTCAGCACCCACTTCAGCCTGGGAGCCCTGGGCAGGCCCGGCCATGCCACCCAAACCCTCGTCTACGGCTGGGCGCTGACATGCAGTGGTGGTGAAGTCACCAAGTTCAAGGTAATTTGTTGCACAGCACGGATATTTAATGCAGGAGGGACTGGATAAACATTTAGGCAGGAAAAGAAAGAAGAACAAAGGAGGGAGGGAGGAGCCACCAGGAAGGAAGGAGGGTGACTGCAGAGACCAGCCCTGGACAGCGGTACCAGGGGTGCACGGAGCCTGGCCCGGGCCGTTGTCACTGGAATTCATGCCATGCAGACTTCTACATCAAAGGGAAACGAGGTCGGGAGGGCCAAGGGGTCCACAGCACTCCGCACCCATGGGGCCAGGCTGGCGCAACGCCCCAACGCTGCAACCCTGGGAAGAGTCACACGCACCCTCCCGGGACCCACGTGACTGTCAAGGGAGTGTGGCGGACACATCCTTCGGGGGTGACGCCCCTGCAGATGGAGTTTCCCCATCTGTGCCACCCTTGCGAGGCCTGGGAAAGGCTGCAGGGCCAGGCGGCACTGGGCAAACTGAGTGCCAGGTAGTCATTGCAACATGCTGGGCAAATCTGAAACCATGGGGACAGACGAGCTGCACCCCTGGGAAAGAGGACAGAGGGAGGCGGTTATCAACGTCCTCCTGTGCCTCAGTTTCCAGAAACAAGCCAGACTCAGTGCCTCAGGGAGACCCCGTGTGGCCTCCAGAGAGCACAGGACCCGCCCTTTGTGCAGGTGAGGAAACCGAACCCCAGAGCAGTGCAGGACTGGCCTGGGGACCCCGGGCTGAGCCCTGGGCGCCTTCCCTCTGCCCATCTCAGACAGGGGCACGGCCAGCACCGCCTCGCCCCAACGCGCCTCCAGACTGGCCCTCCAGGGGCCCCCAGGCACAATCCTCTCACTTTCCTCCTCAAGCCCCCGCCCTTCCCCTTCACACCATGACCTAGGGGCTGCTAGCAGCTAGGCGGGGCTCCAAGGCTTGAAGCTGCTTCTCCAGGTCTCTTTCCAGGGGGCGGCAGATGGCTGCTCACTCAGCGACGCCGACACCAACAGGACGGGACCCATGCACGGGTCTGACTTCCCTCCCAGGCTCTGCCTTCACTCAATGGCCCTGTGGGGCAGCTGGGGCTCCCGGCCGCCCTCCCCTGCCCATAGCCATGAGGTTTCTTCCTAGGGTTCTGTTTTCCCCACAGTCGGAATTGAGGTGCTGGGAGGCTCCAGGAGAGGGACGGGGTGGAGCGAGTGGCCTGGAGCCCCCCAGAGCAGACCCCAAAGAGAAGGGTCAGAAGTGCCCTGTGGGGTCTGGGCAGCTGGGCGGAGCCCACAAGCCTGAGACCCTGTGGGAAGGAAGTGCCCCCACCCCGTGGTAAGAAAGGGGCTGGTAGAGGCTCCTATGTGGCCCCCTCTGTCCCCTCCCCACCTCTGGCCAGGCTTGGGATGAGCCCTGAGTGGACACAGGCGCCACAATGGGGTCTCGGGGGTGAGGGCTGAGGAGGCTGAGCCTCCAAGGACCCCAGGGTGCCTGTCCCCACTGCACACCCACCGGGGCACAGGGTAAGGATAGTGCCAGGAGGGCCACAGCTGCAGGGTCCATCCCAGGCCATGGCACACAGGTAGAGGTGGGTGCCAGCCTTCGTGAAGCACCTGCGGAGGCTCCACTCAGGGAGAGAACGAGGCCCTCGCCCAAAGGGATCCTGGGTCACACGGGGCAGCAAGAAGGGGTGGAGCAAGTGGCCTGGAGCAAAGGGTTGGAGAGGCTCCGGGCGGCGTATTCTCCCCCAAGCCCATTCCAGGGCCGTGGGCACCCCCAAGAGGCAGCTAGTGGGACTGCAGCCATGCAGGTCCTAGAGGGCAGGTGACAGGGGACATGACAGAGGGGGACAAAGGGCCAGCAACATCCCTGGGGGAGGCACAGAGAGGGCCAGACTGCCCTCTCTGGACTACGGAACCCAGAACCCAACGGCCAATCCTCTCCCTACTCCTCATCCACAGTAAGGGGCCAGGGCTCCATGCAATGAGAACCCATGGGTGATGCCACACAGGGGAGAGGCCACGCTGGGGAGAGGCCATGCAGGGGAGAGGTCACATGGGGGAGGACACGCAGGGGAGAGTTCACATTGGGGAGAGGCCACGCGAGGGGAGGTCACATGGGGGAGAGGCCACGCGAGGGGAGGCCACGGAGGGGAGAGGTCACAAGGGGGAGACGCCGCAGTGGGGAGAGGTCACATGGGGGAGAGGCCACACAGGGGAGAGGCTGTGCGCTGGGGAGATGGCCCCTGCGGAAGGACTCCGAGGCAGTCTGCTGCAGCTCCTTCCGGCTGAATCTGGCTCAGGAAATAACACCAGCCCTGTGCACAGGTAAGTGATGCCTGGAGGGATCATCTCTGGGCAGCTCACCGCGGCGCTGGCCATTCTCTTCACGGCAGAAGAGTCCATTTGGGGAAAAGGTTCCCATCAGAGATGGAGATGTTCCCTTTCAGACTCCAGGCTGTGGCTGTGGGGCCGGCTCCTTACCACACGGGCTGGGGGCTGGGCACATGGATGCCCACTCCTGGGCCCTCCTCCTGGTGGGCCACAGCACCACACACACTGCAAACCAGGCCTCTTCTTCATCCACCACCACCGTCCAGGCCTCAACAGTCACCAGGTGGGGTCTTGTGCCCTTTGGGGGAACTTCTGGGCTAATGAGGGGGAACAGTCCCCATTACCGGTCTGTCTTCATAAGGCAGTATATGCAACAGTGGAAGTTCTGTGAGACTTGGGTCAATGTTCCAACCCCGGGGCTGCTGGCAGAACTGTCCCACCCTCGATCCCACGGCCAGGAAGTGGGTCCAAAATTGCCTGGCCAGGTCACACCCCTGCATGAACTGCCCTACAACACCCAGGGCGCTGCCTGACTTGCCGTCCACCTCTCAGCCCCTCCCCTCACCCCTGCCGCAGCTGCAGGGCCTACCCTCGCCAGGGGCTGCTCCCTGCTTACCTCCCTCGCCCGTGCAATGCCTCTACTTCCCGCAGGGCCTACTGGGAGAAGTTATAGGTCACGATCATATTTGAGCATGAGAAGCTCACGCAGAGAACATTCTGGCTGAGGGAGAGGTCTTGGGGTTCAAGGCTGTTTCTTGGTTCTGCTCAGCCATGCCAGGCAGGAAAATGGGCACCTCTGGCGACCCAGGCTGGCTGAGCGCCTGCAGGGAAGAGCCTTTGGCACGTGAGCCGCTGTGGGCTGGCAGGACTGCAGCTGGGGTCTCCATCTACTGGTACCTAGGCAAGGAGGAAAAGCGGGGGGGCTCGGAGGCGGCCCCTCTAAGTCTGTAACTCCTGAGCTGCTGCTCAGTCCCCAGAATGTCACCTCCGAGCAGAGCCTGTGACAAGTGTCAACTGTGAAGCTGTGGCGTGGGTTGCTACTGAAGCTCTGAAGTCAGCGAGGACACAGCATGTTTGTTCTAGACCGTTTGGCTGCTGGAGGAAGCTGTACATGCACACGCTCGCCTCACCACCCTGTGGGTCCACAGGCCCCTCCCCAGAGTCACCTCCAGGTAAAGGGGGCCCTGCGTAGGGACTTGCTTTCTGGGGCGCTGAGATGCTCTAAAATGAACTGTGCTGCAGTGCACAGCCGCCCGATTGTGCACCCACGACGGGGAACTGAACACTGCATGAATTACGTCTTGAAGTTGTTCTTTAAAAAGGCTTAGGGTCCCTGGAAGACCCTCGCCCACACCCAGCGTGGAGTGTTGTTGCTCACGTGGCCGCACCTCTCGGGATGGCCGTGGGTCTCCGTGATGGGTGAGTCAAGAAGATTCTTTTCTTCCTCCTTGTGGGCTCCAAATGGGGAGGTGAGGCGCTGCCACTTGCCAGGTCAGCCTCTGAGCTTAGAAGAGGAGCATCCAGGAGACCCCCGCTCACCAGGCACCCCCAAGCTCCCTCAAGCTCCCTCGGGAGCCTCAGACAGGGCCAACAAGGGCAGAGCTGCATCATGGGGGCGGGGGGCCACAGCGGCCCAGGCTGGGTGAAGAGCGGGTGTCCTGGTGTCAGAGCCCTACAGGAACCAGGGGCCCTGCAGGGGGTGGTGCGGCCGGGTGTGAAAGCAGGTGACCAGACAGGAGGGTTCCCGCGGGGGTGACAGAGCCAAAGGTGAGGAGGGCACCCATGCGGGAAGGGGCGCAGCACCCACGCCCAGCCTCGGTTCTACATGGAATGAGTATCGGGGGTAATGGAAGCCAGAGGTCCTTTGGGAAAGGGAGGTTCAAACACAAGGGAAACCCCAGAATACACCCCGGGTGTCGTCACAGCTGGAGGCACCGCCTCTCCTGGAGGTCAACTCCTAACACGAGTAGGGCAGGCACAGGCAGCAGTTAAGACAGTGAGCAGCCAATGCTGCAGCGGACCCCGGTACCCAGCTTCGGGTGGAGTGCCCCGATGTTCCTGAGGGTGTTTCCAGGATGAGGCTGATTTGAATTGGTGGACTGAGGAAAGCAGGTGGACCTCCGCAGAGGGGGCCTCATCCAGTCTGCCTGGCCAAGGCCTTAAAAGACCGGGGTCCCCTCCCCTGAGGACCTTCCGGGGTCTCCAGCCAGCCGCCTGCCCTGCAGAACTCCCAACTGCCAGCCCCAGTCCTGTGAGCCGATGCCTCACAATGAACAGGGCACTCTCCCCTCCGCCACCACCACCACACACACACGCCTGCTATGGACAGGACTGTGTCCCCTGACAAGCACATGTTGAAGCCCTAACTCCCAGTGTGACTGGAGATGGGGCCTCTAAGGAGGTCACTAGGGTTAAATTAGATCACAGGGCTGGGCCCTAGTCCAACCTTCCTGACATCCTTGTAAGAGAGGTCAGGACGGCCGGGCGCAGTGGCTCACGCCTGTAATCCCAGCACTTTGGGAGGCTGAGGCAGGAGGATCATGAGGTCCGGAGTTCAAGACCAGCCTGATCAACATGGTGAAACCCCATCTCTACTAAAAATACAAAAATTAGCCGGGCATGGTGGCACACGCCTGTAATCCCAGGTACTCAGGGGCTGAGGCAGGAGAATCGCTTGAACCTGGGAGGCGGAGGTTGCGGTGAGCTGAGATGGTGCCACTGCACTCCAGCCTGGGCGACAGAGCGAGACTTTTTCTCCAAAAAAAAAAGGTCAGGACACGTGAGAAGGTGGCCGTTGATTAAGATAACCCAAGGAGGGGGCCCAGGAAAAGTAACCCTGCCGACACTTCCTCAGAATCCTCCAGAACAGAAACTCACCTTCCCAGGCCTAAGCTGCCCAGTCTCTACTGTTTTGTTCTCACAGCTGGAGTGGACAGACACACACCCCATTCATTGATTCTGTTTTTTCTGGAGACCTTAATCTAGACAGATGGAGGGTGGCTGGCGGGTGGGCTGGAGGGACAGGTAGAGAACAGGCATGCGCTGTGCACACACTGCCCCAGCTCTGCCAGCTGAGAACGCCTGTGAACAGTGAGATCGGAATAGCAAGGGCCCAGCCAGATCGGCTTCTAAACACCACCCTCCCCTCACAGGAGCTAGAACTCTTCAGAGAAATGGGAGAATCTGAACAGGGCCCTGGGGCTGTAAATGACTTCACTGAGACAACTAAGGACTGAGGGTTCGAGGGTTGGACACAGTGAGGTGCCCACGCTAATCCCCTGATTTTTCCTGGTTTGAGACAGGGTCTTGATGTTGCCCAAGCTCACTCAAAATTCGTGGGTCCAAGCGATCCTCCCGCCTTGGCCTCCAGGGTAGCTGGGACTACACACATGTGCCACCACACCCAGCTCTAGCTCCCTATGTGACCGCTGTGCTGTGGCTAAGGGAATGTCTCTGTAGGAGGAAATGCACCACAAAGTATCCAGGGTGCTGGGGCACCAAGTCAGGAAATACTCTCAGAAGGCTCGGGGGAGAAATGCTCTCTGTGTCTGCAATGTTTCTGTAAGGTTGAGAGATTGTTTTTCCAGGAAAAAGCAACATCATCCTCATCCCAGCCCTGTGCTGTTATTCCCACTCCACAGGCAGGCGAGTGGAACCACAGGTGCTTCCTGTCCTGGTCACAAAGTCAGAGTGGCTGGGCCAAATGTCCTGAGAAGAGTCACCTCCTGGGATCCCATCAGCCTGGCCATAGCAGAACACCCAGACAAGGGCCCATCCCCGAGGCTCAACTCAACGCATGCAGCCACTTGTAGAAAAGTCTGGAAAGTAGTTCTTCAACCGACTAGACACGGTGAGCACAAAACCCAGCCATAACTCCTAGGCATCTGCCCCAGAGGAATGAAAGCATCCCTCCCCTGAAAACTCATCCTTATGCAGCAGCGTGACTCAAGACGGCCAAAGGCAGGAACACCTCAAATGTCCATCAATGGACAAACGGGCAGATGCAATGCACTCTGTACCATGGGATGTCACTCAGCCATAAGAAGGAAAGAATCCACGGTGTGGATGAGCCCTGGAACCACGGTGCTGCGTGAAAACAGCCAGACGCAAAAGGCCACGTGCTGCATGATCGCGTAACACATGGCCAGAACAGACATGGCCCGGAACCTGAGGCCGGGAGGATCCGTGTGGGTGGCGGGGAGACAGGGGTGATGGCTAAGGCATACCCAGTTTCTTTTGGGCTGAAAATGGTCTAAAGTTGACTGTGGTGATGGCTGTACAACTCTGAATATGCTAAAAACTCAAATTATACACTTCAGTTGGGTGAACTGTACTCTTATGTGAATTACCTCTCAAGGATTCTCTCCTGGGCTCAGGCGCTTCTCCCACCTTGGCCTCCTGAGCAGCTGGAATTACCATTCACATGGGGAAATAAAACAACTCGGTCTCAAAAATAAAAAAATAAAAAATAAAGTAAGAGAGACTAGCAATAGGAGAGGAATTCAGTAATTCATGTCGTAAGCACAATGCACAATGCGCTTATTTAAAACGATTCTGAAGACGGGGAAATGTGTACCCAGCATGACCTGGGAACAGCCAGAGCGTGACGGTGCCGGCGCAGCCACAAAACACCCCTCCCTGTGAACACACGTGTCAAAGAAGGTCCAAAGTCACTGTGGCTTCTGGTTTCACAACTGCAATTCGGCATGACTAATTTGCTTCTTTCCAGAAACTTCTGTTAGCGTGGTTGTTTCCTTAGCTTTTGACCAAAGAAACTTCAAAAACAAGAAAGCGTTATTATGCACCCCGTTCCCTTCCAAAGGCCTCCAACCGCAGGGGCTCCTCCCAACAGGCCCTGCTGGGGGTGAAGAGGCCAGGCCCAGGGGAACACTGACCAGGCCCAGAGGACACTGCCCAGACCTGACGCTTGCCGCCGGCAGTTTATGTTGGACACGCTTGTCTTTTTTTTTTTTTTTTTTGAAACAGTTTCACCCTCGTTGCCCAGGCTGGAGTGCAGTGGCACAATCTTGGCTCACCACAACCTCTGCCTCCCAGGTTCAAGCAATTCTCTTGCCTCAGCCTCCCAAGTAGCTGGGATTATAGGCGTGCGCCACCACGCCTGGCTAATATTGTATTTTTAGTAGAGATGGGGTTTCTCCATGTTGGTCAGTCTGGTCTCAAACTCCCGACCTCAGGTGATCCGGCCACCTCAGCCTCCCAAAGTGCTGGGATTACAGGTGTGCGCCACTGTGCCTGGCCACGCTTGTCTTTTTAAGTTCCTTTGGAGAATGAACCCTAACCCCTAGAACAGGGACCCTGGCCTTCCCCGGCCGCCCAGCTGAGTGGGACTGAAGGAGGTGTCACCCAGGTACCACCTGCCCGGGGTTGGGGGATACTCGAATGCAGCAGGGCTTTGGGGAACCGGATGCAGTCCAGGGTCTGCACAATGCCAGCCACAGCCTAGAGGTCCTTCCTGGTCCCAGGCCCACTCCAAGCCCTGGCCTCTTGCTGGATCCCACACGGCCTGGCTGGCTGGGCACCCATGGAACAGAAGATGTGGGCAAAACCCAACACAGTGGCCCCTTTGTCACCTATGCAGGCTGTGGCCATAGCGCTGGCGGCAGATAGACCCTTGTTCCATGCAGGTGGAAAGCCCTGGGCTACTGTCAGATCTCCAACACCAAAGTGGGGACCTGCTACCTCCCTCACAGGCTCCAGCAGGCGTGAAGGGGAGGGGGGCAGGGAGGATGCTGAGTGTGACCTGGCTGAGGGGAGGAGGTGTGCAGCCTGCAGACCCGCGGGTACCGAGGATGGCGGGGCACTCCTGCCTCCAGGGACAATGGCCTCGCGGAAGCCAGGTCTTCCCACCACACACACGCTCACCCCAGACAATCTGGGCCTTATGGGAGCTGAATTCACTGCACGACTCCAGAGCCCAGACTGAGGGGGAAGCAAAAGAGCCCCGTCCAGACAGCCCTGTTAACACCTGGGCGGCTCTGTGAAAGGAGCAATGTCTTCCAAGATCTTTCCACAAACATGAATAGAAACCACCACACTGCTCAGAGGCTGGCGCCTGCCACCTCCCACACGTCCATAGGACACACCCGAAGCGACACTTCCCTGGCAAAGGCCATGCAGCATTTTATTTTCTGAACCCCCCACAGCGGGGGCGGCCAGTCTTGCTGCAGGTGGAGTTTCAGTCTTCAGAGTTTGACCTTCTGGTCCAAGGTCATCACAGCCACAGGCGGAGGCTCTGGGGAAAGGTCTGGTTCCTGGGACGCTAGCCCCCAATGACGGGCCAATCTCTCCAGTGCTGCCCTTCTCTCCCACCTGGCAGAGGAGTTCTGGAACCATGGTCCTGAGTCTACAGAACAGCCCGGTCAGCCTCATCCCTCGGTGCAAGCACGGACTGGCCTCCCTCCCTGCCTGTCCTGGGCCCGGCCACGTCACTCCCTGCGTTTCTTCTTCTTCTCCGGCTCCTGGACATTGGCCACCTTTGCTCGGGCACTGGCCAGGGGCCGAGGTGTCCTCCTTCTCTGGCGAGCCCCTCTCTGGCCACGGCCCCTGGGCTGATCTCGGAGCAAGGCCCGCTCAGCTGTGCCTGGCTGCTCACCAGCCTCTGCTCGCACCTCGGGGTCAGCCCCCACACCCTTCCTCCTGCTCCTCTTCCTCTCCACGCCTGGGCTCGGGGGCTCCTTCTCACCTTTCCCTGACAAAACAGCAACACCCCATGAGCCAGAGAACGCCAACATGGGCTCCTGCCACTTACTCCCACTCGGGCTGAGGATGCCAGCACCACGGACCTGGGAGGACAACACGGCCACAACAGCCAGCCAGACGCATCCTGTGTCCAGTGTGGGCGCCAAGCTCCATCCACACGGCTCAGGACCCCGGCGAGGGCTGACCTTGGAAGGACCAGCATGAGGACAGGGTCATGAGAGCCAGGAGCAAAGGCACAGAGGAGTGGGCAGGACTGGGCTCAAGGCAGAAGGGGAGGTGGAAGAAGAGTATGCCGGGCAGTGCCAGGTCCTGAACGCCAGGCCGACAGTGTTCACACAGCCAAGGGCCGGCTGCAGAGGAGGCCACTGCCCCGTGGGAAATGAGATGGACGGCTTCAATGGTACGGAGCTCTGGGCAAGGGAAGGGGTGAATCCCTAGACCCTGGGGCCAGTTTAGCACGGAGAGAGTAACAGGGAAGGCTTCCCAGTGTGGGGCAAAGCCACTGTCTGCCTCCTATGCACCCCACTCTTGCCATGGGCCCGTGCCCTGCCCAGCACTGTGCTCAACCCCCTTCACTGCAGCTAGGCAGCTCCAGGCCCTGAGTGGTCTGCTGCGGACCCAGGGTTGCCCCTGGTGAGGGCACCACATGCCAACCACACTCGTGTGGCCAGAGGCCCGACACGGAAGACGGCCCCTGAAATCAAGGACGGAAGTAGAGAGAAGAAGTGGAGGGAAGAAGTGGAGAGACTCAGGAATCTCTGGAGGGTGCAGGAGAGGAGCGGACGGGGCTTGGATCTAAGACGGAGGCGCGGAAGGAGGCAGCCCAGCCAGGAGGATCGTCTCCAGACCGGGAGGGAGGGCAGCGCACACAGCTGGGGGGAGCTGCAGACAAGGAAGGCGGGTAGGGGAGGCGGGGAGAGGCCTACAGGAGGGATGCCAAGGACAGGGCACTTCTGGGATGCGTGGATAGCAGGCACCCAGGACGGGGGACTCGGCACTCGTGCTTCAGGGGGAGAGACTGCAGGTGACCCCCATCCCGGGGACAAGCAAGCAGGTGAGGACGCCGGCTCCATGACTAACACACCCCCTAGTCCTACCTCTCTCCCGCTGCAACCTGAGCAGACGCTTCTGCTTCTTCGTCTTCTTCTGCCGCCTCCCTTCAAGCAGACGCCTGCAGGCCTTCTCTGGGATCTCGTCCTCAGGGAAAATGCCTGAGAACCAGGGCAGAAGTCAGGGGGCTCTCGGGGGCTGGGGGCTTATGGTTTGAGGCTCGCTGCTTCCAGTAGGCCCCAGCCAGCACCACCTCCCGACAACGTGTGTGAGAAAGTGCCCTGCTGTAATGACCAGGAGCAGCGTGTTCAGTACCCGCCACAGTTGACACGAACCAGCTCAGACCCAAGCCCATCTGGAAAAGCCAGTTCCTGGAGCGTCCAGGACACAGGTAGTGCATGCATGAACCCAAACGCTTGGGACCAGCAGTGCTTTGAATGTCAGATTGTTTTGGAACGTCTGCATCATATTCACCAGTTCAACATCCCTAATCTGAAAATCCCAAACACAAAACGTTCCAACGAGCATTTCCCTGGAGCTTCCTGTCAGCACTCAGCTTTGGACTTGGCGGCATTTTGGATTTGGGGTTTCAGATTAGAGACGCTCAACCTGTACACCAAAATCTACGGCCTAAAATGCCCATGCTGGCGGCACAAGGCAACTTTCTGCATCAAAACCTACCAGATGCACACAATCCTCATGCACCTCACTGACGCACGCTGCCCTAAAAGCCCCAGACTACTAGCCTGGCAACAGAGCGAAACCCTGTCTCTACAAAAAATAAAACAATTAGCTGGCGTGGTGGTGTGCGCCTGTGGTCCCAGCGACTGGGAGGCTGAGGTTGAAGGATCTCTTGAGACCAGGAGATCGAGGCTGCAGTGAGCTGTAATCACACCACTGCACTGTATCCCGGGCAACAGAGCGAGACACCGCCTCAAAAAATAAAAAATAAAAAAAACCAAATCCTGGACTACAGCTCAAGACGCGCCGCTGGTGGATGCAGGGGGTGTGATGCTGGGATAGAAGAGCTTAACACAAGGACAGGAAGTTCTGATGCTGGACGCCGGCGGGGACATGCAGACATCCACTATAAAATCCTTCCAACTGAGCTGCAGGTCTGAAACTTTTCATAAGGAAACACCGGGGGAAACGCTTATGTCTCTAACCATCAACCCCCACTAGGAAACCATCCTTCCAATAACCTATGCCAGTTCCATCCGCCACACGCTGCCAAGAACAGACGTGTGCTGCACAACAGACCAGCAGCAGCACCGCAGCCAGTGCTTGGGAGCCCCTGAGGCCAGCACCCCGTCTCTCAGGCTCTGGGGGACTCCAACGGACACTCAAGTCTGAGAACCACTCAGCAAAAACCACAAAAACGAGAGCTGTGGAACTCTGCGCCCTGCCTCCCTGTCCCCCAGAACCACCACCAGGCCTCTCTGCAAAGAGACCCCACGTGCTATGAGACCCCTGGAACCAATCCACTTCCACGAGGATGGAGCTCCACCTCCAAGGTGGTGCCACGGCCAGTGCCCGGCCGGTCCTCACCTCCTGCCAGGTCCTGCAGCCTGAAAGAGTAAGACAGATACCCACTTACCATGGCTGCGGCTTCCACAGGAGGAAGCTCCAGCTAGAGGGGCTACAGGGTCCTAGCCAGGGGAACCCCAGGGGCTGTGGAGGGGTCTCAGGGTCCTAGTGGGAATCGCCCTGGGGGCTGCGGAAGGGCCCAAGAAAAGGCGAAGGCACCCAGATCTGAGGAGGAAAGGGCAACCCCAAGGGCAGCAGGGAGGATGCAGCGCCCTCAGACACTCACTTCCGGATCACTTTGTAGAGACGCTTTCTGTTCTGAGAAGGGGTGCTCTGGCGGCTGGCCATTTCAAACAGTCTGTTAGCAACTGCCTCGTAGTCAAACTGTTTCAAAAGAGAGACGTCACAGAGGCAAGGTCAGTCACGCTCTGCAGTCTCCGAGAACATGGAACCCCTGAGACCCAGATAGCATTGGTCCCCACTTGCAGGTTCTCCACTCGGCTCACGAGAACACAGCCCACCCTCACTGAGGGTCCTGCAGCTCCGCCAACTCTACAGCACAGCGGACACCACACATGCTGCGGGCGCACTGTGGGGCAAGCACTGCGGGGCACACTCTGCAAGACGCACACTGCGGGGCACACTCTGCAAGACGCACACTGCGGGGCACACTCTGCAAGACGCACACTGCAGGGCACATTCTGCAAGACGCACACTGCGGGGCACACTGCAGGATGCACACTGTGGGGCACACTGCAAGATGCACACTGCGGGGCACACTCTGCAAGACGCACACTGCGGGGCACACTCTGCAAGACGCACACTGCGGGGCACACTCTGCAGGATGCACACTGCGGGGCACACTCTGCAAGACGCACACTGCGGGGCACACTCTGCAAGACGCACACTGCGGGGCACACTCTGCAGGATGCACACTGCGGGGCACACTCTGCAAGACGCACACTGCGGGGCACACTCTGCAAGACGCACACTGCGGGGCACACTCTGCAAGATGCACACTGCGGGGCACAAGCCCGCCAGCACCCTGCCTGCAGCTTTACAACTCTAGGAGCCACACACAGACAAGCACAAAGAAAATAAGTTAATTTGATCAATTTTAACCCAACACAGCCAAATTTTATTCAGTCTGCAGATAATCATATTTAAAACTTAAAACATTTAAGTTTCCAATTTGCCTGAAGTCAGACCCCACTGGCTGAGTGGACTCCTCGCTGGGACCCACAGGCCAGCCGCTTGGCACACGCCATCTCATTCCAGACCAGCACCCCAACGAGGGGGCTGCAGGAAATCTGGGGGGCTGCCCATGTGTGAGGCAAGAGGACAGCGTGAGGTGCGGCCAGCCCTGGATAATGCAGTTCTCCCTGAGCCCACCCTCCCAGGCCCCAGCCCCACTCTCAATGACCCCACTCACCTACAGGCAGGCAGGGTTGGGGCACCCATCCCTCATTCAAAGCTAACCCCCGTCCAGGTTAACTCTCCATGCCGACGGCTGCCATCCTCCCTCCTAATGCCCCCCTCCTCTTCCAGAGCAAGCGGCAGCACAGGAGGGCAAAGGCTGAGGGCGCAGCCATGAGCCCAGGGCACCCACCTGGAGGACAGGGCCGCCACTGTCCCTGTTATCACCTGCCTGCTCCTCATCAGCCTCAGGTTCAGCCCTGCAGACGGAGCCTGGAACAAAAGGGACCCCGTGAACCCTACCTGTGCCCAACATGTGCCGGCCCCAAACACCCAGGAACGGAGAGCCCGCTCTGTGCACCCTCGTCAGAGCACGGGCACAGGCAGAAAACACCCAGGAACGGAGAGCCCGCTCCGTGCACCCTGGTCAGAGCATGGGCACAGGCAGAAAACACCCAGGAACGGAGAGCCCGCTCCATGCACCCTGGTCAGAGCCTGGGCACAGGCAGAAAACACCCAGGAATGGAGAGCCCGCTCCGTGCACCCTGGTCAGAGCCTGGGCACATGCGAGAAACACCCAGGAACGGAGAGCCTGCTCCGTGCACCCTGGTCAGAGCCTGGGCACATGCGAGAAACACCCAGGAACGGAGAGCCTGCTCCGTGCACCCTGGTCAGAGCCTGGGCACACGCGAGAAACACCCAGGAACGGAGAGCCCGCTCTGTGCTCCCTGGTCGGAGCACGGGCACAGGTGGGAAACGCCCGGGAACGGAGAGCCCACCCTGCACCCTGGTCAGAACATGGGCACAGGCAGGAAAGCCCGCAGCTCAAGGCAGATACTAAGTGCCAAGTGACCTCTAATCTCGTATGGACAGGATGAGAGGTGCCACCTCGGGCCTGGAAAGGAAAAAAGACGTCCCAGGTCACAGGTGCCTATACAGCCCTGAGTGGCTGACTACAAGCTGGCATTTTGGGCAACAAAGGCCGTGTCAAAAGTTCTGGAAGTGAGGAGGGGCAGCTCAGTCCAGCCTCAGGGTGGCCTGGTCCAGAAGCTGTGGGAGCTGATGTTTCGGTCGGGCACTCGAGCTAGGCTGGGCATTTGGGGCTTTGATGGCACTGTCTGCATAAGAAAGGTTTCTTCTGGCGGGCAGCATGTGACAAAGGTCTGCTCTGGAGGTGGCAGCCAGGGGCCAGCAGCAGGCACTGGCGGACCTGCCAGGAGCCTCGGCTACTGAGAGAGAAGGGCAAGGCAGAGACCAGGGAGAAGCATACAGGGTGGCCGGGCCAAGTGCTGGGGGCGGCGGGGAGGGGGTCTTCTGATTAGGAAGCCAAGGGGCACAGTGGCCACAGCACTGAGTTGGGGCACACTGGGGTCCTGAGCATGGTCAAAGACACGCCCTCCACAGCACCAGGATGCCACACTTAGAGCTCAGACCACCCAGCAGGCTCGGACAATGAGTGCAGCCTCGAACCAAAAAATGGGCCAGGCTGGACCCCACGGCTGCCCCCAGAGGCCTCTGGCAGGCAGTGAGGGGTGGGTGAGTAGACCTGCCCCTCACACACACTGCACACAGAGCAGTCAGCTGCCCTGAGGTCTCAGGCCTGAACCCAGTCACGGTCAGTATGGACACAGCTTGCTGTCCTCTGTGGAGACGGGCCAGGAACAAGGAACATGAGGAGCAAGTGATTCACATCCCGTGCCACAGTGACGCTATGGGGAAGACTGCGTGGGGGGCTGGGAGAGGCCAGGAGGCTGAAAGAGTGCAGCTCCAGAGAGTGACGGGGAGACAGACGGTGGGAGGGACAGGGAGACTCGGCACCAAGGCAAGAACAAGTCCAGGGGGCCAACTGGGCCAGAGGCAGGGTTAGACCGAGGAGTCCAGGGGTCCGGAGAGGGCATGGAGCACACCAGAGGCTGGGGGTTTGAGGGGAAGCGACGTGTGCTTGGCGCCCACAGAAGTCACTCTGGCTTCTATGCTGAGGATGGACTGCAGGGAGGGGCAGAGACAAGGGGACCAGGCAGGAGGTGGCAGGAGTAACCCAGCAGGAGACTGCACTGGCTCAGCCCAGGACAGGCCCCGAGGAGGAGCCGGGTGCGCTGTGACCCCCACCTGCAGGCGGCTTCTCAGACCTCTTCTGGGACAGCGCATCTCCGCGCTCACCGCCCTCAGAGGACTCATCACTGTCCGACGCCACCTCCTCATCCTGTGTGTCTAGTTCATTCAGGAGGTCTTCAATGGCAAGGGGGGCCTGCTCCACAATCGTCTCAAAGATGCCTCGAGTGATGTTGTTCAAAACCAAGGAACTGAGGGGCAGAGCAGAGGCCGGCGAGCAGGCCCGTCATGCTGGATTCCCAAGCGGAAGCCGCCGACTCCCCTGCAACCTCTCCCCCTCCGCACGGCCAGCGGCCACTCTGAGACAGATTCATCCCTCGAGGGAGCAGCACCCCCACAACAGCAGCCCCATGGAAGAACTCAGTGAAGGAGTCGGGCCCGACCAGGCCACCCACCACTTACTCCTTGGTCCGGGCAGCAATTCTGCAGAAGGGGTCGATGAACTTCAGGTTCTGGTCTGCCGTAAGCTATGGGGAAAGCCAGAGGGAGTTCAGTTCCTCCTCCACAAAAGCCCAGCTCCACCGCCCCGTCGGGGCCCAGCCTCACCTCCTCGGCGCCCACTTTGGTCAGCTCCTCCAGGAAGATCTCGATGAAGTGGCTCTTCACCCCGTGGGGGGCCTGGCTGCTGGGGTGCAGGATCTCGGTCATCAGCAGCTCTAGCAGCTCCTCGATCTGTCTGAGGAAAGAAAAAGCGAATACGACAGGCAGCCTCGACAAGCCCCAAGACAGCCGTGCCCCCACTCTCCCACAGTTCCACGCTCTGATGGGAACCTAAGTGCGGGCAGGCGCCACTGTCTGCAAACATGCCAGCCTTCATGTCCGCGCAGATGATATCAACGATCCTGGGTCTCCTCCAGCGCAAAGCAGTCTGGCAATTAGGGAGTTATGTGACCAGCACCAGCACCAGAACATATGGCCTGAGTTTGAATGTCAGCTACAAAATGCAGCGTGTGTAAACATTCAGACAGGCCTTCCCTCTGTCAAGATTGCTAGCAGAGAGAAAGGCTTGGCTGAGACGAGACACCCTGCCTGGTGTTCCTCTCCACTGTCTCCACTGGGTACCGCTGGGGAAGACACATCAGGACGGCACAGGCAGAGAAAGGAAGGTGGAGGCCCAGAAAGGGGCCGAGGACCATGAGCCACCTGCTGGCTTCTCGGGCCCTGCCACACGGCGCATTCCATCTGTGACGTCCACCAGAGTTCTCCGTGGCAGGTGGGTTTGATGGCATCACAGGCCCTGGATCTGAAGACTAGACAGCCCCAGAGAATAATCCGTAGCATCTACATGCATCTGGACCTCCTGGGGTGCTTAATAACACAGCTGCCTAACTCAGATCTGTAAACTGTGTGATCCTTAGGAAGCTCCATAGCAAGGCTGGAGAAGCACTCGTGATGGAAAGGAAAAGTGATGCTCTCCACGGCTCAGGAAAAAGGAGACAGAGGCAAGAACAGGTGCTGAGACCAGGAGGAAGACACACAGATGCGAGGGACCGACTTCCCAGGCCAGTGGCAATGCCATGGATATTAACGACAGCCTGGTTACGCCTGCAGGAGATCCAAGAGGGCGGGAAGAGCGGACCCCACTGTCAGCACTGGGACCCCAGGCATTGGGGGAAGGCACCAAGGTCTTCCACATGATTCCTGTACTGAATTCTCAGTTACAGGGAGGAAAAGTACTCTTGTAATAATAAGCCAAAAAAAGTTAACAAAAGTAAAATCATCCCTTTAACATTTAATTCAGCTTAAGCCATAAGACCCCTATGGGGTAATCCACAATGCTAAGGCCTAGAATGAATGAGGCTCCTGGCATCAGAGCCCTGCCAGGGAACTCAAGAATGAAAATCCCTCCAAACCAGAGGCACCGCTGCCCTAAATGCAAAATCACCCATGCAACTCAAACCTGGAGAAACTCAGCAGCCACAGTGCAATTCCTGCTGATTCTTAAAAAAAAAAACAAAAAACAAAAAACAGAATCTCACTTTATCACCTAGGCTAGAGTGCAGTGGCTCAGTCACGGATCACTGCAGCCTCAAACTCCTGGGCTCAAGAGATCCCCTTGCCCCACCATAACCAGCCTGCTAATTCTTTTTTATGCATTTATCTAATTTTGGTATTTTTAGTAGAGACAGGGTTTCACCATAGTGGCCAGGATGGTCTCGATCTCTTGACCTAGTGATCTGCCCGCCTCGGCCTCCCAAAGTGCTGGGATTACAGACGTGAGCCACCACGCCCAGCCAATTTACATATTTTTAGAATTAGGAACAATTAACATTGCTTACAACTTTGGGAGGCCTAGGCAGTCAGATTGTTTGAGCCCAAGAGTTTGAGACCAGTATGGGCAATAGGATAGAACTCGTCTCTACCAAGAAAAGATACAAAAATTACGTGGGCCTGGTGGTGCACATCTGCAGTCCCAGCCAGTTGGGCGGCTGAGGCAGGAGGATCACTTGAGCCAAGGAGGTCAAGGCTGTAGTTGAGCCAAGATCACGCCACTGCACTCCAGCCACTGCACTCCAGCCTAGGCAACAGTGAGACCTATTTCAAAAAAACAAAAAGCATTGCTAACGGAGCGGAACACACTGTGTTTTTATAAGCAGCTCCTCGGCTGGACACCCTTTCATTAAAAAACTCCCTCCTGACTCCCAGTGAGAACTGGCCTCCAAGCCTGAGGATAAATGGCATCATTTCCACAAACACACAGACTGATTTTTACTTTAAAAAATATCTTCTCTCTAAGCATGATTGGGGGCACGTGTTAATATAAAGGCTGACATCTCCTTATGACAAAGAATCAAACGACAAACACGTGACTGCGGTCCCCGAGAACAGCATTCCCCCAGAGCAGGCCTGCCGCGCACCCACCTTTCTTCCCAGCCTCGCATCTTCAGAACCTTCAAGGACTCGTTCAGGACCATCCGCATGAGCTTTGACACAGAAGGAGGTTCATGTTAGCAGAAGCCCAGCCCTGCTTCACCAGACCACCCTTCCCCATGTACCACAATCCGCTGCGGGATAAAGCCATGGCCGTGGTCACCTCTGCCGGCCCCCAGAGCTGCTGACAGACAGACGCTGGAGGACACACCACCAAGCCCTCAGAACCCTGGGCTGAGAACGCGCCCTCTCCCCGGCTCCAAGGCCCCAACTGACAGGAAGCAGGTGCATGGGGGGCGGCGGGGAATAGGGGACAGTCCTATGAGTCCCGTTCATAAACCGGGGCTGAAACGGAACAGACCGATTCGTAAGGGAGAACCAGGAAACAGGCACGGCTACCCCCGTGGGCGGTGGAGCCCTCCGCAAAACCGGGTCTGAAACACAGCTGGTCCTCACCAAGCTCTCCCCAACGGGGAGAAGGTAGCTCACTTCCTCTGCGGTCCGCTACACAGCAAAGGCCCTCCCGCCAAGTCTTACCCGTGAATCAAGCTCCAGATGTGCCCCACAATGCCACTTCCCTCCATGGGGCTCAACACCCTTCTGCAGTTGTCCCCCCCTTTAGGCTACTGACCCAGCATGCCCACACGCCCAGAGTGGGGTCTGAGCTGCAGTCAATAGCAGCAGAGGACACGCGGACCCCCAGAAGCCCCGATGACGAGCACAGCCCAGCAGCCCGGACACTGTTCTCGCGGACACGGGAGGCCTATCCCCCATGCCACCCTGCAGTGCCACTGAGGCCGGCCCTGACGCAAGGCTGTGCTGCCGGACTCAGCCACACAAGGGGCACCCGGAAACAAGCCATGGAAAGCAGCAGAATGCATCCATCCAAGGACCCAGGAGCTGCATCTCAGCAAAACAGCAGGGTGGCCTCCCTGCAGAGCCCCATTGTCCCTAAGAGTCTGCACTCTGTCTGAGTGCACGGCCGGGCCCCGGCCGGCCCCGGAGCCTCCTTCCTTCTTGAGCTCCAGGCCTTTCCCGCCCTGGTCTCCACTTCTAGAATCACTGGTGTATACGCTGTCTGCACAATCCTGGCCCGAATCTGCGCTGGACACTGAAGCCAGAGTGGCAGATCAACACCTGTCTTCAGTGAGGCTCGGACACGGCCCCTGTCGGTGTCCCCATTGGGTGACCGACTCCTACACAGTGACAATGTCCCTGTATCTCAGGCCTGCTCTAAGGTTACAATGACCACCACCTTAGTAACGAGACCTCACGGTTCCACAAGAGGGAAGGAGGGAAGCAGGTCCAGGCAGCAACACGCTGCACCTCTAAACCCCAGTGTTCCCCTGTATTCTCAGGGTACAGTCTCCCCTGTACCCTGAATGGGGATACAATGAGGGAGGAGGGAAAGGAAGTCCCGCACTGTGACCATCCATCCCAGCCTCGCAGGCTAAGCACTCCAGGGCTCAGGCTAGGGCGTGACCGCAGCTCCTCCGCTGCACCTCCAGACTCACTCTGCCTCTTTGACAACGTAACAACGGTGTCACCATCGACTCTCACCAGGAGAGCAATCGTCACTTTCCTTCTCTGAACCAAAAGTCTGTGTGGTGTTTTAAGCGTAGAATTCCTTGCCCATTCAATGACCCTCAGAGACTGGACAATGCTGCAGAGCCCTGGTCAGGAACCGCCCAGAGTCTCGGCTCCACCTCCCACCCCTGGCTTCGGGGTCGCACTGCCTCAGGTCGCCTCCCTGCCCAGGCGCCGCCTGTCTCTGCTCAGCCGGGCACTGAGACCCGCGCTGCCCCAGCCCGCCGGCACCCTGGTGGCTGCCTCACCATGTAGAACTTATCCAGGCGCAGCCTGTCGATGCCCGTCCACTCGCGATTCATGGTCTGCCAGAAGGCCTGAAGGAACAGGCGCTCTGAAGGAGGAATAAGCCAGAAGAGAACCACTGAGGAGCACGAAGCCACTCTGGGAAGTGAGGTGAGAACATGGAGGAACCCTTTCTTTACATAGTTACAGATAAAAGTGCTGATGCCCAGGCCCTACCCCCAGAACTGGGTTTCGCTGGACCAGGATCTGGACATCAGGATTTTTAGAGGCTCCTCAAGTGAGTCCCACAGACAGGCAGGATAAGAACTTCTCAACTCCGGTCACCAAAGAACAGAGGAGTTAGAAAAGTCAACTGCAGGAACCTCAGGACCATCAGGCGGAATTCAGTCAAATCTCTTGGTGACATTATCCTGGCTTTTCACTTTATTTTTAAAGTGTAAGATATTAGCCCATTAGACTCGAAATGAGTGTTTTGGGTAAATGAGCTAATCCACGTTGAATACTTACACAAGCATTTCACACATGCTAAGCACCCACAGACACCAGCTGGCGCTCTCTTGCCCTTAGGCATTCCTTACTCTGGATTCGAGAACACAAACCTCCTGGGCCTGGTGGCTCTGATGCTCAGAGGTTCTGACATCTACAAATGTACCCAACTATGGCAGAGCATACTCACGCGCCTCCGTGGTCTGAAAAGCATGAACGAGCTGGGAAATGGTCCTTCCTAATTCTTCCTGTGTAGGAAACAACAAAAACACCCTCAGCCCCTGAAGCACCAGGCTCTCACAATGACACACACACAGCCACCCACTCACCCACTCACTCACTTACTCATCACAGAGAGTTGGCTTCCAGGGGTCTCAGCTCAGTGGACTGGAGGTTTCACCCCTGCTCCAAAAGACCCCTCTACAGCTGGGGTCAACAGCCTCTCACACAACCACAGCAGGCACTGCCCTCCTGACAGGGGCTGTGCCCTAAGCCACAGAGTCATGGTTAAAGGAGGGACGTGGGAGAGCGGAAGGGAGCCTTGGGACTCACAGCCCCCTAACCATCAGGAGGAGGAAGGCTGCGAGACCCCATAGATCACTCACTATCTGCCTGCATCACCGCACCAGGCATCGCCCAGGGTACTTGCTAAGGGACATTTCATAGCCTCCCCTTGATAATTCAGTGGGCATGGAATATGGCCCAGGAACCTGAATTTAACTAAGTACCCTCACCACCCAGGAGATTTTGAAGGAGAGCACAAAATTCACAATTTGAGAAACAATGTTTGAAAAAGGCTAGCAGGAGAAGTCTTTGTCTCAGGAGACTTGAATTTGCCCCTTGGTTTCCACTATTTCTGCACTTGTTTGCAACCCAGGACAAACACAAAACCCAGTTTTCACCCACGCCAGTGCTGCTGCAGTGCACAGCTCAGTCAATCACATCAACATCTCAGCAAGTGAAAGACTCACCTAACAAAGGCCCAGGCCCACCAGCCATGCAGAACCAAGCGTCAAGGCTATAAGACCTCCCCACAGTCTCTGGCCATATCAAAACTGGGTCGACCAGGCCGGGCGCGGTGGCTCACGCCTGTAATCCCAGCACTTTGGGAGGCCGAGGCGGGCGATCATGAAGTCAGGAGTTCAAGACCAGCCTGACCAACATGATGAAACTCCGTCTCTACTAAAAATACAAAAAATTAGCCCAGCATGGTGGCAGGTACCTGTACTCCCAGCTACTCGGGAGGCTGAGGCAGGAGAATGGCTTAAAACCAGAAGGCGGAGGTTGCAGTGAGCCGAGATTGCGCCACTGCACTCCAGCCTGGGCAACAAGAACAAAACTCCGACTTAAAAAAACAAAAAACTGGGTCAACCAGATGCCCATCCATCCTCCCCCGCTGCTTCTGTACCTTCTCTGCTGCCCCCCCCACTCACCTGGAGGAGTGGCTTGTCCTGCATCCACATGCAATAAAACAGTCCTTTCCACACCTTCAGCAGCTCGTCGTGCGTAAAACCACCTGCATCAAAACAGCAACATTTGGACCAAATGAACCCCACACCTTCGAGTGCCAGAAAGGAAGTCACAGAAACGTAACTGCCTGAATGAGACCAAAGTCCCACTTACAGTAAAGGCAACTGGGGGGCAGAATCTGGCCCTCCCCTTCAAACAATCCTTCTAACCCAGAACCTGCCGCACCTGTGGCTATGCAGCTCCTCCAGGTAACCGCCACTTCATGCACACAGTAAAACTGACTGAGAATCTACAAGGTATCAGGCACCATACTCCATTTTGGAAATTCAAAATTGCAAACCTTGACCGTTTCCTAAGCTGGACAGTGGCCACAAGGTTAATCTGTTGGTGATAATTCATCCAGCATTATACTGAGGGCTTCTGCACTTTTCTATTATATATCTCAAATACTAAAAGAATAAAGTGAACTCAGGCATTCAGACTACGAGAGAAACAGAAATTACTCAGGCCAGGTGCGGTGGCTCATGCCTGTACTCTCAGCACTTTGGAAATAAGTGCTGAGGCAGGATCACTTGAGGCCAGGAGTTCAAGACCAGTCTGGGCAACATAGGAAGACCCCAATTTGTACAAAAAATACAAAACTTAGCTGGCCTGGTGGCATGGTGCCAGTAGTCCCAGCTATTGGAGAGGCTGAGATGGGAGGCTCACTTGAGCCTGGGAGGTAGAGGCTGCAGTGAGCTGTAATCGTGCCAATGCACTCCTCCACCATGGATGACAGTGAGGTCTGTCTCACTCAGAAAAATAAAAAAAAAAATTTTTAATTTAAAACATTAGTTGACATTCACTGAAGTCCTATGTGTCTGGCAACCTCTTCCTGTAGGAGTGGTTCTCAGGCTGAGTGTGGGGAGCAGAATCACTTAACAGCTTCATAAATCAGATGCTAGTCCTGATTTGGCAGGGCTGGGATCCTAGAACTTGCATTTCTTTCTTTTCTTTTGCAATGGAAATGGAGTCTTGCTATGTTGTCCAGGCTGGACTCCCGGGCTTTTGTGATCCTCCCACATCGACATCCCAAGTAGCTGGGATTACAGGCTTGGGCCACTGCGCCCGGATAGAACGTGTATTTCTCACAAATGCCCAGGGGATGCTACTGCTGATGGTGGACCACGCTCGGAGAACCAACGGGTACCATGAACAAGAAGTAGATTCTCGGCCCTCAGAGAGGTACCCTCGAGTGGAAATCGGAAAACAATCCAATAATTAACGCAAACAGAAAACTGCAAACAGTGGGAATGCTGCCATGAGGGAAAAATACTGGGTGCCCAGACAGCAGGGCAGCAGGAGTACATGGTCTACTGCAGGGAGGGGACGTCCGAGCTAGGAAAGGGGTTAGGGGGCTGGGGAGCAGCGTTCTCGCAGAGGGACCAGAAGTCACCGCACCACGAGGGAAAGCGGCGGCGGGGGCCGTGGGCCGGGAACAGCGGGAACAGGCCCGTGGACCCCGCCTGCCCGGCCCGGCCACGTGGAGGTTCCACAGGGCTCGGAGGGCCCCCAGCTCCGGCCGCCGCCGCCCACACCCGCACCAGCCCAGCCGGCCCCAGAGACGCCAGCCGCCCAGACCCCCGCCAACCTGCGGCCCGCTGAGTCCTGGCGACGATGTATTTCCGGAGCTTCCTCACCGCCCGGTCCCGGGTCACCTGCTCATTCCCCGCCAGGCGCTGAGCCAGCTGGATCTCAGGCGGGAGCTGCACGCGCGAAACCATGACGCCGACGGCCGAGACCCCCTGTCCCGGAGTCGCCTGGTACGCAGCACACTGAGCACGCGCCTCCTGCGCCCGCCTCCTCCTGGCCCCGGCGCGTGTCGTGACGTCACAGCCCGCGACACCGCCCAGGGGCACGCCACCGCCGCGCAGTGGCCGATCCGCGCAACTGCAGCTCCCGGAGGCCGAAGGCTACGCAGGGGACGCGCGCTCCCTGCCTGTGCGCATGCGCGGAACCATCGATCGCGCGCATGCGCCTAACCATCGATCGCGCGCATGCGCCTGCGCCTGCGCCTCGCTGGAGCTGCGGTTGGTCGGGATTGTGAGGCAAAGATCTGTTGTTTTTTAATCTCATTTTATTTATAACCCCACTTGTATTTTTTTCCTGAGACAGGGTCTCGCTCTGTTACCCAGGCTGGAGTGCAAGGCGTGCGATCTTGGCTCACTGCAGCCTATGCCTCGCGGGCTCCAGGGATCCCCCAGCCTCAGCCTCCCGAGGAGCTGGGACCACGGGCGCCACCACTCTCGGCTCGAAACTTTATTTATTTATTTATTTTGAGACGGAGTCTCTCGCTCTGTCGCCCAGGCTGGAGTGCACTGGTGCGATCTCGGCTCACTGCAAGCTCCGCCTCCCGGGTTCACGCCATTCTCCTGCCTCAGCCTCCGGAGTAGCTGGGACTACAGGCGCCCGCCACCACGCCCGGCTAATTTTTTGTATTTTTAGTAGAGACGGGGTTTCACCGTGGTCTCGATCTTCTGACCTCGTGATCCACCCGCCTCAGCCTCCCAAAGTGCTGGGATTACAGGCGTGAGCCACCGCGCCCGGCCGAAACTTTATTTTTTTTTATTTTTTATTTTTTTTTTTTTGAGGCGGAGTCTCACTCTTTCGCCCAGGCTGGAGTGCAGTGGCGCGATCTCGGCTCACTGCAAGCTCCGCCTCCCGGGTTCACGCCATTCTCCTGCCTAAGCCTCCCGAGTAGCTGGGACTACAGGCGCCTGCCGCCGCGCCCGGCTAATTTTTTTGTATTTTTTAGTGGAGACGGGGTTTCACCGTGTTAGCCAGGATGGTCTCGATCTCCTGACCTCGTGATCCGCCCGTCTCGGCCTCCCAAAGTGCTGGGATTACAGGCGTGAGCCACAGCGCCCGGCCCGAAACTTTATTTTTAAAACCAAGGGTGGCTCACGCCTGTAATCCCAGCACTTTGGGAGGCTGAGGCGGGTGGATCACGAGGTCAGGAGTTTGAGACCAGCCTGACCAACATGGTGAAACCCCGTCTCTACTAAAAATACAAAAATTAGCCGGGCGTGGTGGCTCATGCCTGTAATCCCAGCTACTCAGGAGGCTGAGGCAGGAGAATTGCTTGAATCCAGGAGGCGGAGGTTGCAGTGAGCCGAGACTGCGCCGCTGCACTCCAGCCTGGGCGACAGAGTGAGACTCTGTCTCAAAAAAAAAAAAAAAAAAACGGGGAGGCTGCATTTGGCCCAGGGCCATAGTTTGCCATACCCTGAAGTAGAAAAATGTTCTTTATTTTTAGAAATAACTGCAGAACTGTTTGGTAAAGATGACCTGTCATGATGTCTGTAATTCGTTCTGCAAAAAAGTAAATCATTACACGCACATATGTGTATGCAGATAAGCAACTATGGCACACTGTTAACAATTGTGGCGTTGGCCGGACGCGGTGGCTCACGCCTGTAATCCCAGCACTTTGGGAGGCCAAGGCGGGCGGATCACGAGGTCAGGAGATCGAGACCATCCTGGCTAACACGGTGAAACCCCGTCTCTACTAAAAACACAAAAAATTAGCTGAGCGTGGTGGCGGGCGGCTGTAGTCCCAGCTACTCAGGAGGCTGAGGCAGGAGAATGGCGTGAACTCAGGAGGCGGAGCTTGCAGTGAGCTGAGATCGCGCCACTGCACTCCAGCCTGGGTGACAGAGTGAGACTCTGTCTCAAAAACATACAATTGTGGTGTCTACAGGCAGGAATACAGGTCTTCATTGACCTATCTTCTGACATTTTCTATGTATGAAATTTTTCATAAAATTGAAATGGCTGGGAGTGGTGGCTCATGCCTGTAATCCCAACCAACACTTGGGGAGGCCAAAGCAGGTGGATCACCTGAGGTCAGGAGTTCAAGACCATCCTGGCCAACATGGCAAAACCCCATCTCTACTAAAAATACAAAAATTAGCTGGGTGTGGTGGCAAGCACCTGTAATCCCAGCTACTCAGGAAGCTGAGGCAAGAGAATTGCTTGAACACAGGAAGTGGAGGTTGCAATGAGCCAAGATCACAAGATCATGCCACTGCACTCCAGCCTGGGTTACAGACTTTGAAACTCTGTCAAAAAAAACAAAAAACAAAACAAAACAAAAAATTAGGAAACATTTAGCAACTGGTTTTAGAATCTGAATTAGTTCTTGTTGTTGTTGTTGTTGTTACAGAGTTTCGCTCTGTTGCCCAGGCTGGAGTGCAGTGGCACGATCTTGGTTCACTGCAACCTCCACCTCCAGAATTCAAGCAATTTCTGGCTGATTTTTGTGTTTTTAGTAGAGATGGGGTTTCACCATGTTGGCCAGGCTGACTGATCTCGAACTCCTGACCTCAGGTGATCGGCCTGCCTTGGCCTCCCCAAAGTGCTGGGATTACAGGCGGGAGCCACTGCACCTGCCTCTCCTCTTCTTATGAGGATGCCAGTCAGTGGACTTAGGCCTGCCTTAATTTAGCATGACCTCATGTTAACTAACCATGTCTGGAAAGACCCGTTTTCCAAATTAAGGCCACATTCCGAGGTTCCAGTGGACACGACTTTCTGGGGGACAAGCACAAATGAGAAGAGGCCCTGCACTCACACAGTGGGTATGTCGCACGCACACAGTGGGTATGTTGCACGCACACAGTGGGCATGTCAGGTGCACAATGGGCATGTCAGGCGCAGAGTGGGTATGTCTCACACACAGTGGTTATGTCACGCACACAGTGGGTATGTCGCAGGCACACAGTAGTTGCGTCATGCGCACAATGGGCATGTCAGGCACACAGTGGGTATGCCGCACACATAGTGGGTATGTTGCACGCACACAGTGGGTATGTCGCGCGCACAGTGGGTATGTTGCACACAGTGGGTATGTCGTGTGCACAGTGGGTATGTCATGTGCACAGTGGAAATGTTGCACGCACACAGTGGGTATGTCGCCCACACAGTGGGTATGTCGCAGGCACACAGTGGTTGTGTCATGCACGCAATGGGCATGTCAGGCGCACAGTGGGTATGTCAGGCCCACAGTGGGTATGTCTCGCGCATAGTGGGTATATCAGGCGCACAGTGGGTATGTCACACCCGCTGCTGAGAACAGGGTGGGAGAGACTAAGCTGTACTAGGAGAGTGAAGTTATGCATTGGGGAGCACACCTTCACACCAGGATCGAGATGCCAGGCTTCAGACGGAAAGGACATGGCAGGTGGTCTCTAAAGATATGGAAGACTAAGATTTGGAATAGAATAAAGTGGCTTTAAAAAATCTCTTCTTGGGCTGGGCGTGCTGGCTCATGCCTGTAATCCCAGCACTTTGGGAGGCTGAGGCGGGTGGATCACGAGGTCAGGAGATCCAGACCTCGTCGGTGAAACCCGTCTCTACTAAAAACACAAAAAATTAGCTGGGTGTGGTGGCAGGCGCCTGTAGTCCCAGCTACTTGGGAGGCTGAGGCAGGAGAATGGTGTGTACCTGGGAGGCGGAGCTTGCAGTGAGCCAAGATAGCACCACTGCACTCCAACCTGGGCAACAAAGGGAGACTCCGTCTCAAAAAAAAAAAAAAGTCTCTTCTCCTGGCATGACCTGTTGAAGGCAGAAACAAAAACACTCTCCAGGGTAACCCCCCCGCCTTTTTTTTTTTTTGACAGAGTCTTGCTCTGTCACCCAGGCTAGAGTGCAGTAGCGTGATCTCAGCTCACTGCAAGCTCCGCCTCCCGGGTTCAAGTGTCTCCTGCGTCAGCCTCTCGAGTAGCTGCGACTACGGGCGCCTGCCACCACACCTGGCTAATTTTTGCATTTTTAGTAGAGACAGAGTTTCACCATGTTGCCCGGGCTGGTCTCGAACTCCTGACCTCAAGTGATCAGCCCACCTCAGCCTCCCACAGTGCTGGGATTACAGGCGTGAGACACCACACCTGGCCACAGTATAACCCATTTCTGACTGAAAGTCACACTAGGGCTCAACCTTAAGGAAAACTAAGTTTAAACTTCTTTTTCACTGTATTTTCTCTTTTTCCCCCAGGGTAGAGGTGGAGACAAGAAAACATGACCTGGTTTTTAATGAATATTAAAGACCAAAATTTCAAATTTTTAAATGGCCTGAAATGTCCCACTACTTTTATTTTATTTTATTTATTTATTTTTTTTAAGAGACAGAGTTTCACTCTATCTCCCAGGCTGGAGTGCAGGGTTGCAATCACAGCTCACTGCAGCCTCGACCTCCAGGGCTCAAGTGATCCTCCCACCCCCGCCTTCTGAATAGCTGGGACCACAGGTGTGCATCACCTCAGCTGGCTAATTTTTTATTTTTTGTAGAGATGGTGTATTAGGGTTTTCTAGAGGGACAGAACTAATAGGATATATATATATATATATATATATATATATATATATATATATATATATAAAGGTGAGTTTATTAAGTATTAACTCTCACGATCACAAGGCCCCACAGTAGGCTGTTTGCAAGCTGAGGAGCGAGGAGAGCCAGTGTGAGTCCCAAAACTGAAGAACTTGGAGTCCGATGTCCGAGGGCAGGAAGCATCCAGCACGGGAGAAAGATGTAGGCCGGGAGGCTGGGCCAGTCTCGTCTTTTTACATTTTTCTGCCTGCTTTATATTCTAGCTGTGCTGACAGCTGATTAGATGGTGCCCACCTAGATTAAGGGTGGGTCCACCTTCCCCAGCCACTGACTCAAATGTGAATCTCCTTTGGCAACACCCTCACAGACACACCCAGGATCAACACTTTGCATCCTTCAACCCAATCAAGTTGACACTCACTATGAACCATCACAGATGGCGTCTCATTACTTTGCCCAGTCTGGTCTTGAACTCCTGGGCTCAAGCGACCCTCCCACCTTGGTCCCCCACAGTGCTGGGATTACAGGCGTGAGCCACCATGCCTGGCCGCCACTATTCATTCTCCTGATTGGCGATATGCTCTCGAGAATTATGAGTCAAGATCTTAGCCTCAGGCTTATCTGCTGCGGGTCAAACAATGCACGAACATGTTCAGAGGTGTTTGAACCAGGGCGACTCCATCTTGAATAGGAGCTGGGTAAAATGAGGCTGAGACCTACTGGGCTGCATTCCCAGATGGTTAAGGCCTTTTAGTCACAGGACGAGATAGGAGGTCGGTGCAAATTACAGGCCATAAAGACCTTGCTGATAAAACAGGTTGCAGTGAACGAGCCGGCTAAAACCCACCAAAACCAAGATGGCCACAAGAATGGCCTCTGCTCATCCTCACTGCTACACTCCCACCAGCGCCATGACAGTTTACAGATGCCATGGCAACGTCAGGAAGTTACCCTATATGGTCTAAAAAGGGGAAGCATGAATAATCCACCCCTGGTTTAGCAGGTCATCAAGAAATAACCATAAAAATGGGCGACCAGCAGTCCTGGGGCTGCTCTATGGAATAGTCATTCTCTTATTCCTCTACTTTCTTAATAAACTTGCTTTCACTTTTCTCTGTGGACTTGCCCTGAATTCTTTCTTGCAAGAGATCCAAGAACCCTCTCTTGGGGTCCGGATCGGGACCCCTTTCCTTTAACAGTGTCAAGCAGGCCATGCTCTTAGAAGCTTATCCAGTTTCTGTTCTGGTCCTGCTTAGTCATCCTACAGCAAGACTTGGTCACACACTGAGGTGTTGGGCACCACATGCCTATGACGTAGCCCACAGCACACTGCACACCCGCCGCTGACCGATCTGTCCGTCCCGGTGCCTGTGCAGGATGAGAGTTTGATGACACTCCTGTCACCATCTTGCTCTTGTGTGTTTTGAATGCTGCTGAAGACATGGGTTCTGAGCGGTTTTCCTCGTATTGGGTCCCACAGGCAAGTGCCCCGCGGGCCTCCCTTCCCGGCTTACTGGTTGTTTCCCTCCTTTTCTTTCTTTTCTCCCCATACTTGCAGTAGGAGCTCTTCCACAGCAAACGTAGACGTATGAAAGGGACGTGTGAGTAAGGCGCACAGCCAGATGCAAGGGTGAATAGTTCATGCATGGTCTCAGGCCTTTTTCCTTGGAAGCCACTGGCTTTTGCAAAATCCTCAAACAGAAATGTGGAGAGTATTGGAATTCATGTTGCCATGTGGCAACCTGAGTAGAAGTCTGTAGGGCTTTGGATCTACCAGCAGCTTTTGGAAGAAGGCAGGGCTTGCAGTGGGAAAGAAAGGCAGCTGAAACACAAGCTCAGCAAACAGGAGGGACCTGAGGTCCACTGGGACATCCTGCAACAGAGGGGTTTTGACCTCCTTAGCCCACCACGTCAGCAGTTTTCGCACCAGGCAGAGCTCCCCACAGCATCGCTTGCAGGTTCATGAACAGGGTGCCAGGATGGGGCCCACAGCCCCCAACACCTATTGCTTGGGCTGAGACCCTCTGATGTCTAGAATTTAATTAACAACAAATTCTCATGATGAAACTCTTGCATAATGGAAACACAAACAACTGATTGGAGCCAGGAACAGGTGTATGAGTCACCTGCTTAGGAGTATTAACAGGAAGCCCCCCAAAACCCCCAAGAAACCTGATGAGCATGCTGAGGAAGAAGGCACATGGAAGAAAAATCAAGCAATCAAACAAACTAGGGTTCTACTGACCCTGGGGAAATCCAAGATTTCAAAAGTGAGATTCTGAAATAGTTTAGATTTCAAAGTTTGATTCTTCTGAATACAGATTTCATATGTAAGTGATGTTCAAAGTCTCTGAGGTGCCCCCAGGTCTTGTCAGTCCTTCCTTGTTGAAGGAAGAAGCTGAGGCAGAATTGATGTAGAGACTGTGCGTGGGCTAAAGTTGAGGACAGCAAGACACACTTCCACATTGCCTTGGGAGTGCTGCTTTTGACCTCCGTGACAGCAGGTTTTGTTTGTTTGTTTGTTTGAGACGAAGTTTCACTTCTGTTGCCCAGGCTGGAGTGCAGTGGCGCAATCTTGGCTCGCTGCAACCTCAGCCTCCCAGGTTCAAGTGATTCTCCTGCCTCAGCCTCCCAAGTAGCTGGGATTACAGGTGCCCGACACCATGCTCAGCTAATTTTTTTGCATTTTTAGTAGAGACGGGGTTCCATCATGTTGGCCAGGCTGGTCTCGAACTCCTGACCTCAGGTGATCCACCCACTTTAGCCTTCCAAACTGCTGGGATTACAGGTGTGAGCCATCACGCCCAGCTGACAAGCAGGTTTTTAAAGGCAAAGGGGGGACAAGGAGCAGGCTGATACAAAATTGTCTATCAGGAATTCTCATTGGTTTACAGAAATAATATTGATTAGTGATTGGCTATACATTGTATGGGATTACGATGTCCTGTGTGCAGCATCCTTAGGTTCACTTACAGCTACTTGTGGTGAGAGGAAGCAGTCTCCAGAGATGGTGACACAGCTCTAGGAGAAACAGCATGTGATTGTTGTCTCATTTTAATTTCTCTCTGGGCCTGATAACTTAAAAGGATTTGCTTTCAGCTGGGCCTGGTGGCTCACGCCTATAATCCCAGCACTTTGGGAGGCCAAGGCGGGCAGATCCCGAGATCAGGAGATCAAGACCATTCTGGCCAACATGGTGAAACCCTGTCTCTACTAAAAATACAAAAAAATTAGCTGGGCATGGTGGTGGGTGCCTGTAGTCTCAGCTACTTGGGAGGCTGAAGCAGGAGAATGGTGTGAACCCAGGAGGAGGAGCTTGCAGTGAGCCAAGATGGCGCCACTGCACTCCAGCCTGGGTGACACAGTGAGATTCCATCTCAAAAAAAAAGGGGGGGGGGGTTCATTTTCCTCAATAAGAAATACTCATAATTTTTTTCTTTCTCATTCTCTAAGTGGGGAGACAAGGTATTTGGTCTTTTCCCCTTGCCTTTGGTAAATGAAAAACTCTGGCATCAAACAATGGGAGGTAAAAGTCAGCATGGTCGGGGTGATGGCTCATGCCTGTAATCCCAGCACTTTGGGAGGCCGAGGTGGAACCGCCCAACAGGTTCTTCCTGCCTGCTGTACAAAGGCCACGGCATTGAAGACAAGAAAATTAATTGTCGGGCGCGGTGGCTCACGCCTGCAATCTCAGCACTTTGGGAAGCCAAGGGGGTTGAATCACCTGAGGTCAGGAGTTTGAGACCAGCCTAGCCAACATGGTGAAACCTCATCTCTACTAAAAATACAAAAATTAGCCAGGCATGGAGATGCATGCCTATAATCACAGTTACTTGGGAGGCTAAGGCAGGAGAATCACTTGAACCCGGGAGGCAGAGGTTGCAGTGAGCCAAGATTGCACCACTGTACTCCAGCCTGGGCGACAGAGGGAGACTCTGTCTCAAAAAAAAAAAAAAAAAAAAAAGTGAATTGATGTGAGGCTGGCCTGGCCATGCCACAAGGGAGATGGAGTAATTATTCAAATCAACCTCATCGCAGGCCTGTGGGTTAGGGTTTTTCAAAGGTAATCTGGGGGAAGGGGTTGGGGTGGCTAGGCAATGGGTGCTTGCTGCTGACCGAGTGGGTCGGAGATGAAATCAAGGGAAGCTGTCCTTTTGCACTGAGTTGCTTCTGGAAGGGGCCACAGGAGCCATGGTCAGTGGGTCCAGGCAGAGCCATGGGTGTCAGACATGCCCAAAACCTGCAAAAGTATCTCAAAGGGCCAGTCTACAATAGCGACATTAACTGCAGGACTAACTGGGGAGGTTGCTGTCCTATGACCTCCAGAATAATGGCTGGCAATTGTTTGTCTACACCTTAGCTCAACCCAGGCTCCTCTCCTTCTCCTAGCCTAGTCTCTCTTGAGCTTTGCAAAGGTGGTTGAGTTTTGGGGAAGGGCCAGTATCATCTAAACTATAAACTAAATGTCTGCCAAAGTTAGCTCAGCCTAAGCCCAGGAATAATCAAGGCAGCTTAAAAGCTAAAGGCCAGAGCAGGGTTGGCTGGATCAGATCTCTCCCACCGTTTTCTCATGGATACAATTTTTGCAAAGGTGGTTTCAGAGGTAGGAGGATCACTTGGGCCCAGGATTTCAAGATTAGCCTGGGCAACACAGTGAGACTTCCATCTCTACAAAAAATTAAAAAGTTAGCCAGGCATGGTGGTGCGCACCTGTGGCCCCAGCTACTCAGGAGGCTGAGGTGGGAAGATTGCTTGAGTCTGGGAGGTCCAGGCTGCAGTGAGCTGTGATCATGCCACTGAACTCCAGCGTGGGCAACAGAATCAGACCGTGTCTCAAAAAAATAAGTAAATAAAAAATTCCAGGGCTTTTGATGGAAAAAGTAATACAAATTCTAGGTTGGCTTTGACTAGCATATTAATAATAACAATACTGACAACTCACCCTGGAGCTCAGACACTGTCCCAAGCTTTTTGTACTTACTCACTAATTCATTTAGTCCTTTAAAAAAAAAATTTGAGGTTGGTTATTAGCATTATCCCCACAGAGAGAGGCACAGAGAGAGGCACAGAGAGTTTCAGCAATTAGTCCTTCACCACACAGCAGGTGCGAAGAAGGGCTGGGTCCGCACTCAGGCAGCTGTGGGGATAATGCATCCAGCACCTGCCCTCCAAGAAGGTTTGAAACATCTGCTTGCACCCAGACCTGCAGCACCAAGGCAGCTTTGACATCGTGAGACAGCGAACACACAAACAGAAAACAGCCAGACCAAATACGGGAAGAGAACTCTGAGCCACAGCCACTGTCCAGAGGCCAAACCTCAACCTTTGCGGCTAGCCAGAAGCTTTCTGCCCAGGTGCTGGACATTTATTATATATTATATTATATATTATATTTATTATATATTTATTATAACTAAGCATTCAGCAGAAACAGAGTTATAGGCCGGGTGCGGTGGCTCATGCCTGTAATCCTAACACTTTGGGAGGCCGAGGTGGGTGGATCATCTGAGGTCAGGAGTTCAAGACCAGCCTGGCTAACATGGTGAAACCCTGTTTCCATACAAAAATTAGCTGGGCGTGGTGGCACACACCTGGAATCCCAGCTACTCGGGAGGCTGAGGCAGGAGAATCGCTTGAACCCGGGAGGCAGTGGTTGCAGCAGTGAGCCAAGATCATGGCACTGCACTCCAGTCTGGGTGACAAAGCCAGACTCTGAAGAAAGAAAGAGAGAAAGAGAGAGAGAGAGAGAGAGGGAGGGAGTGGGGAGGGAGGGAGAGAAGGATAACTAAGTGTTTGTCAGGCTACACTTTAATCCACTTCCTTCTAACTGAAAGTCACGTAGCACTAGTGACCATCTGCACCCCTACTGTTCCTATGGACGGAATCTCTGACTTCAGAATCATGAGGCTTTTAAGAATTCCTTAAGATGTTTCAGATCCTTAATTCCAGGCCAACCAGTTTGAAGAGCCCCACAGAGGAAGTGAACCAGCATGAGAACACAGCGTCTTCAACCCCACCCCATGACTCCACCCTGCTTCACCCTGCACTTCTCCACTGATCAGCGGCCCCCGCCCTCAGCCCACTCCAAACCCCTGAAAGTTCCCAGCCCCAAACTCCTCGGGGAGATGGATTTGAGGTCTCCTCCCAGTTACAACCTTGCGGTTCAAACTGTCTGCTGCAAACCCTGGGTGGCAGCGTGCTGACTTCCTGCACCCTAGGCAACGGACCTGTCACGGTCATACTCCTAGTGCGCCCCTCTTCCGGCTCCCCAGGCCACAGCCTCCCTCAGGTGCACCTGAGCCTCCCCTTCCCATTCCAGGCTTTTCCCCGGCTCTGCACCCACCTGCTGAGGAATCTCTGTCAACACAAGAAAGGATGGCGACTCCCTTGTACAGCAAGCCCTGAATAAATTGCCTTTTGTTCTCATTTGCGTGGGCTTTGTTTATTTCCACAGGTGTTATCCTCCTATTTGTAAAATGGAGGCACCTGGGACCCAGCTCCAGCAAGGAGAGTGAGGATCCGACTCCAGGAGGCACCTCAGGACCAAAGGCCTCAAGGCCAACACCTTCCACAGCACAAGCCCCACAGAGCTGCAGGACCTGCACAAGCAGAGAACATCCCTTTCTCTTCTTGACCATTTTTTCCTCTGATGCTTTGTTTTCCACATAGAAGAGTTTTCCATTTTTGTGGGGTCAAATCTGCCTTCACTCATTCAACAATGGTGGGGGGCTCTGCCCCGCTCCCCCCAGGCTTCAACCATACCTGACTGCCCACCCCTTTGGGGCCTTCCCTGAAGTGACAGACTAGGCTGTGCCCTGGCAGGTAAGGGAAAGGACCCCACAACCCATTCATGGGCCGCTCCAGCTGGGGCCTTGCACCCAGGAGCAGACCAGTCCCCCTGAGGGACAGCCCTTGGGTGGGGGGTCTGGGTCGTTTTGAAGAGCCAATCACACCAACAGGTGCCTAGCACAGGCCCCACCCCCACCCCAAGTAAGGAAAGCGACCCTTCCCTTCCCCAGGTGGTCCAGTCTAACAGAAATCCTAAACCAAAGGGCCTGTGTGGTGGCTCAAGCCTGTCATCCCAGCACTTTGGGGGATGGATCGCTTTTAGCCTAGGAGTTGAAGACCAGCCTGGGCAACATAGTGAGACTCCCATCTCTACAAAAACATTTTTTTTTAAATTAGGGGTGCAGTGGTTTATGCCAATAATCCCAGCACTTTGGGAGGCTGAGGTGGACAGATCGCTCAGGAGTTCCAGACCAGCCTGGGTAACATGGTAAAACTCTCTGTCTCTATATATATGCGTGTGGTAGGGTGGGCCTGTGGTCCCAGCTACTATAGCAGCTGAGGTGGGAAGACTGCTTGAGCCCAGGAGGTCCAGGCTGCAATGAGTTGTGATCAAGCCACTGCACACCAGCCTGGCCAACAGAGCAAGACTCTGTCGAAAAGAAAAGAAAGAGAAAGAGGAAAGAAAGGGAAGAAAGGAAAGAAAGGAAGGAAGGAAGAAAGAGAGAGAGAGAGAGAGAAAGAAAGAGAAAAGAGGCCAGGCACGGTGGCTCATGTCTGTAATCCCAGCACTTTGGGAGCCCGAGGCAGGTGGATCACGAGGTCAGGAGTTCAAGACCAGCCTGGCCAATATGGTGAAACCGCCATCTCTACTAAAAACACAAAAATTAGCTGTGCGTGGTGGTGTGCACCTGTAGTCCCAGCTACTCGGGAGGCTGAGGCAGGAGAATCGCTTGAACCCGGGAGGCGGAGGTTGCAGTGAGCTGAGATCGAGACACTGCACTCCAGCCTCGGTGACAGAGCGAGACCCCGTCTCGGAAAAAAAAAAAGGCCGGGTGCGGTGGCTCAGGCCTGTAATTCCAGTACTTTGGGAGGCTGAGGCGGGTGGATCACAAGGTCAGCAGATCGAGACCATCCTGGTTAACACGGTGAAACCCCGTCTCGACTAAAAATACAAAAAAATTAGCCGGGCGTGGTAGCGGGTGCCTGTAGTCCCAGCTACTCGGGAGGCTGAGGCAGGAGACTGGCGTGAACCCGGGAGGCGGAGCTTACAGTGAGCCAAGATCGCGCCACTGCACTCCGCCTGGGCGACAGAGCAAGACTCCGTCTCAAAAAAAAAAAAAAAAAAAAAAAAGAGAGAGAAAAGAAAAAGAAAAAAAGAAAAAAGAAATCCGAAAACGCAAATTCCAACAGAGAACCCTGCCTTCTTCTCATCCCTCTGATCTACCCCCTGACCCCACCCAGCCTGGGGCGCGTGGGCGCCGTCTCCCCTTCTCTGGGCCCCTCTGTCCACCCCCTTCAGCCTTCAGTGTTCTGGGTCACAAGCGGTGATGTCCACTGCAGCCCGCACACCTACTCCCGCGGGGCCGGGACCCCTGACCCCTGCAGCGCTGCCTCCCCACCGTGCCCTCCCTCGTGCGCGGCCCGGACCGCGCCACCCTGCAGGATTGCGCCCACTCCGACTGCCCCTCCCCTATCGTCCCACCCTGCGCGCCCAACCCACCGGCGACACCCGGCCGCGCCCCCGCCCCGGTCCGTGTGACTAGGCGCCTGGAAAGACGATACCAGCCCCGGGAGGGGGGTGCTCCCTCCCGACACCGGCGCTGGGCGCGGAGACTCAGCCGGCGGCGAGTGGTGGCCAAGCTCCCCGCCCCGCGCCCCGTCCTGCGCCCCGCCCCGCGCGCCCCTTCTTGCCGGGCCACCGCGACCCCGCAGGGGACTCCCAAGCCAAGGTGCCTCCTCCCCGCGCCTTGGTTCCGCCCGCGCGTCACGTGACCGCAGCGCCTACTTGAGCGGAGGAGCCGCCGCGTCCCCTCACCGAGTCCCCTTGCCAGGTTCCTTCAGTCGCCGCCAAGATGATGTGCGGGGCGCCTTCCGCCACGCAGCCGGCCACCGCCGAGACCCAGGACATCGCCGACCAGGTGGGTGGGCCGCGGGAACGGGGCTGGCCCGGAGTCCTGCCTTAGCTTCAGGGCGTGGCCGTGGCTCCTGGAGGGAAAGCAGCAGCTTCGGCCCCGCTGCGCACCCCTGGGCGGGCGGGCTTGGCCGTGGACCCCCGGGCTGGCCCGGGCTGTGGCCGTGAGAGGCCTCCCTCCGCTCGGGCGCTGCGTGCGAGTGTGCAGGGGAGGGGGCCGCGCCTGGGGCGCCGCTGGGGTGACATTGGGCTCCGCTGAATACAGCAAGGGCGAGTGGGAATTGATAGCCCCGGAGCAGGGTGCAGTCCCTGCATGGACAATCTCTGAGAGGAAACCCCAGGGATGAGGCGCTTCTGGCTTCAGGCAGGCAGGGTGACCGGGCGTCGCCGGCGATGGCGCAGGTGAGCAGCCGGCCCCGATCTCCACGGTGATCCGATAGCAAGCAGGTGGGAAGGGTCTGGCTAAACTGACTTAGCCAGGCTTCTTGCTAAAACTGGATTTTACAAGGAAGTGCGCAGGTGGCCTAGGCGCTTCAGGAGCCCGACTACAGTTTGGCCAAGCAAGAATCTTTGTCAATATCCTCAACTAGTTCAGGAAAAAAATGAGAGAGAGTGCAAGAGGTCCCCAGTGATAAGGCACATGGGTTAAAAACTTAAGTGTATCTGCATAAAGGGTCCACAGGTTTCTTTACATGCTTCCGATTCTAGCACTGTTTCAAACTGTAAGTCTAAATAAAAAGTTAAAACACAAAAAAACAAGATAAAAACCGGGCTGGGTTGCAGACGGCAACCTTCCCTGTGTCTCGGTTTCCTCGTCTGTAAGATGGACGTCCTGTTGCTCTGCGCCTGCCAGAAGATTCTGGAGGGGCTGAAATGAGCAGGTCCTCTGTGCGGGAAGCCGCCTCTGGTGGAGCACAGGCCAGGCCCACCTCGCTGTCATGGTTGGTGACCGACGCGATGCCCCAAGCAAGAACAGGTCCAGGCGATGCTGAGGCCTGTGTTTTTTGTTTTTGAGACGCAGTCTCACTCTGTTGCCCAGGCTGGAGTGCAGTGTCGCAATCTCGGCCCACTGCAACCTCCGCTTCCCGGGTTCAAGGGATTCTCCTGCCTTAGCCTCCCGAGTAGCTGGGATTACAGGTGCTCGCCACCACCCCCAGCTAATTTTTGTATTTTTAGGAGAAACGGGATTTTGCCATTTGGCTAGGCTGGTCTCAAACTCCTGACCTCAAGTGATCCGCCCACCTCAGCCTCCCAAAGTTCTGGGATTACAGCTTTGAGCCATCCTACCCGGCTGGAACTGTTTTTTTCCTACTTTATTATTAGACTAACAGTTTAAATGTCCCTTCAGTTGTAAGAGACAATTGTGTGAATTGTCAGAATCGTGCGTGCGCGCATGCGCGCAAGTTACTCTAGCAGGAGGGAATCCAAGAAGCCATTGAGACATCCTCATTCTGTCCCCTCTGCCTAGGTGAGGTCCCAGCTTGAAGAGAAAGAAAACAAGAAGTTCCCTGTGTTTAAGGCCGTGTCGTTCAAGAGCCAGGTGGTCGCGGGGACAAACTACTTCATCAAGGTAGAGTGTGGGCCTCGGGAGGGCCTGTCCCGAACAGGTGCTAGTAGGAAACCACCTGTGCAGGACCGGGCTGTGTGGTCTTAGGTGCTGGGGCGCCCTGTGGCTGCCCCCTGAGGTAAGCATCCTACTGTGTGTGTCCATCAGCCTTTCAGGAGAAGGACTAGGGCTTCTGGGGAGCTAAGAACCCTAAGGAAACAAGTGTGGGATGTGAGGCATCCGCTGCACATGCAGGAGAAGACAAGATTGTCTTCAGCCGGCTGCTAATGACCTGGAGGGACGCAGCAAGGTGACTTGGGATCAGAGGCTTCACTTACTCTGCTCTCTTCCCAGGTGCACGTCGGCGACGAGGACTTCGTACACCTGCGAGTGTTCCAACCTCTCCCTCATGAAAACAAGCCCTTGACCTTATCTAACTACCAGACCAACAAAGCCAAGCACGATGAGCTGACCTATTTCTGATCCCGACTTTGGACGGGGCCCTTCAGCCAGAAGACTGACCATTAAAGTGATCCTCCGTCTACCAGAGCGTGCACTTTCGATCCTAAAATAAGCTTCATCTCCGGGCTGTGCCCCTCGGGGTGGAAGGGGCGGGATTCTGCAGCTGCTCTTGCATTTCTCTTCCTAAATTTCATTGTGTTGATTTCTTTCCTTCCCAATCGGTGATCTTAATTACTTTCAGAATATTTTCAAAATGGATATATTTTTAAAATCCTTACAGACTGCCTCCTTTGTTTTAGATTTTTTTCTTCGTCTGAACCACCCTGGGCAGGTCCTTCCCCTCGGGGGCATGGAGGGTGGGGAGACTGCCTGGCTCACACAGCAAGCGGGTGGTGGACCCAGGATTCACACCTGCCCGCTCCGGCCTGCGTTCCTAACCACCACTCTTTGCATGTTGTTGCTTTGACTCTTAGCTCCTGGCCCCAAGCTTCAGTTTCTCCCATAAAATAAAAGAGTGTGAGTAAATCCATTTCCAGAGCGTAACTGGCTCCAGGTCTCAGATACATTCACACACTTTATGCTCCGGTACAGAGAGGCAGCCACACAGTGTCATGCACGTGCAGAATAGCCTGCAGCCTCACTGAGCGCCGTGCGGCGTGGGAGGCTTCCCATGGAGCCATGTGGGCTCCTAAAGGGAGGTATCTTAGGAGAGCGTGGCTATTTTTCAAAACGCCTTCTAGTTTTCAACAGGGATTACTTCCCATTCATGGAATCGGTCTGGTGGCTTCCCACCTGTGATTCTATGTTAAATAGGACAGAAGAGGGAGCATCATATATGATACGAGCTAAGACTGGGGGTGAAAGTCTCTGTGCACCGGGGTCACAATGTGAATGTGTTCCTGAGGGTGTCCTGAGCTGCGCTTTGCCTCCAAGGCGTCCGGCAGCGTATGCCAGAACTGCAGCTGCAGGATTCAGGCTGTCCAGATCGTGGGGGCAGTGAAGACTAAGGAGGGATCTACCAGTGAGTCCACAGAGCTTTGAAAGTGATGTTAGGAAATTCTGAATCAGGCCAGGCACAGTGGCTCACACCTGGAATCCCAACACTTTGGGAGGCCAAGGTGGGTGGATCACTTTGAGGTCAGGAGTTCTAGGCCAGCCTGACCAACATGGTGAAACCCTGTCTCTACTAATAATACAAAAATTAGCTGGGCGTTGTGGCAGGTGCCTGTAATCCCAGCTACTTGGGAGGCTGAGACGGGAGGATCACTTGGACCCGGGAGGTGGTGGGTGCAGTGAGCCGAGATCTCACCTCTGCACTCCAGCCTGGATGGGTGACAGAGTGAGATCCTGTCTCAAAAAGAAAAAAAAAACTGAATCACGGACTGTGTGTATTCTGCACTCTTAACATGAACTATGAACTCTGAGACTAAGCTTTTATAACACGCAAAACAGAATCAAGCAGTTTTGCATTGAAAGGAAAACCCGATGTATCCCACTTGAGAACTTCCAGTGGAAGGCAGGTGGGGGAGGGGCTGTTTAGTGGACCACGCAGGGGGAGAGCCATCCCCAACAGGAAGGGAGTGGGTGTCTGCAGGAGCAGTGACCAGGAACTCCTATGGGGCACCTGGGTTGGGGGAAGCTGGATTTAGGGTTAGAACCTTGTGTGTAAACAGGAAATATCAGTGTAAAAACAGAAAATATTAATGCTGTGGTCTGGTTTAAATACAAGTTGACAAAGGGATCAAAATTACAGGTTCACGTCTGTAATCCCAGCACTTTGGGAGGCTGAGGTGGGTGGATCACTTGAGGTCAGGAGTTCGAGACTAGCCTGACCAACATGGTGAAACCCCATCCCTACTGAAAAAAATAAAATAAAATAAAATAAATTAGCCAGGCAGGTGCCTGTAATCCCAGCTACTCAGGAGGCTTAGGCAAGAGAATAGCTTGAACCCAGGAGGCAGAGGAGGTTGCAGTGAGCCAAGATTGCGCCACTGCACTCCAGCCTGGGCAACAGAGTAAGACTCCGTTTCTCTCTCTATATATATATATTATTTTTATGAAGTTGTCAATTTCATCCACATGCTGTCTGCTTCCTTAGGAGCATCAACAGCAGCAGCTTGGAAATCTGATGAATTTCGCTACCCGCTGACAAAAGTCCCTTGTTACCGAACCCACTGCTGGTTTAACCAAACCCACTGCTGGTTTAACTAAACCCACTGCTAGTTTAACCAAACCCACTGCTGGTTTAACCAAACCCACTGCTGGTTTAACCCTGCCGTCTGAGAGTGCGTTAGGCACTCTGATATGGTTTGGCTGTGTTTCCACCCAAATTTCATCTTGAATTGTAGCTCCCATAATCCCATGTCATGGGAGGGACCTGGTGGGAGGTCACTGAATCATGGTGGTGGTTACCCTCATGCTGTTCTCGTGACAGTGAGTGAATCCTCATGACATCTGATGGTTTTATAAGAGGCTCTCCCCGCTTTTGCTCGGCACTTCTCCTTCCCGCCACCACGTGAACAACGACGTGTTTGCTTCCCCTTCTGCCATGATTGTAAGTTTCCTGAGGTCTCCCTAGCCATGCTAAACTGTGAGTCAATTAAACCTCTTTCCTTTATAAACTATCCAGTCTCGGATATGTCTCTATTAGCAGCATGAGAATGGACTAACACAGGAGCTCAAAGTGGATGAAGTGCGTCGTAGGGGAAGAATGAGATCAGCTTGGACTCCCGTGGGGCTCACAGCATGGGGGCAGTGACTGTCACTGTCATGGATGTGAAATTGTACCAACTGCCCTAAGGGAGGTTCCTGTTGGGGGTAAACGGGGATCTGACAGAGGTGCAGAAGGCTTCTGGGGAGAGGCCATGCCCAAGTTCAGACCTGAAGCTTGAGGAGGAGGAGACAGAGGCCGAGGCGGGTGAGACTGTCCTGGCACCAGCAGCAGAGTGTGGGGAGTCCAGGTTGGGCAAGAGCATGGCGTATTCTGGGAGGCGGCTGAATGCCTCATAGCCACAGCGTCACGGCAGCTGCCCTGGAGGGGCCCTGAGTCCTGGGACAGAGCAGGAGCAGAGCCCCTGGTGTGCCCAGCAGTCTGGAGGGTGGGACGGGCTACCCTGAATGAATTAAGACGCTGGATCTCCAGGACACTGACGGCTTAGGTCCTTCCCCATCCTGGAACATCAACTAGAAAACAGAGGCCTACGTGCTGGGACCTGCCATGAGCCACTTCCCCTCCAGACCCCTGAGAGCCAGAAAGAAAACGTGGAGGTCTTACTCATGGTTCGTTCAGGCATGTTTCCCCAAAACTGTTTGCCTCGGCAATGTTAAAAATGGCTTGAGCTTTGGGAGGCCGAGGTGGGAGGATCACTTGAGCTCAGGAGTTTGAGACCAGCCTAGGCAACATAGTGAGACCCCTATCTCTACAAAAAATAAAAAATTAGCCAGGTTTGGTGACACACACTTGTTGTCTCAACTACTTGGTAGGCTGAGGCGGGAGGATCATATCATTTGAGCCAGGAGGTCGAGGCTGCAGTGAGTCATCTTACCACTGAACTCTGGCCTGGGTGACAGACAGAGATCCTGTCTTGAAGATAATAATAATAATAAATAAATAAAAGAAAATGGCAAGGGGAGCCACGGCAGCAGAGGCCTACAACCCCCTCCCAGGGCAGCCCCTCTCCTGCAGTCTGCCCTACAGCCTGGGCGCCTGCTCAAGTCACAGGTAGGACAGGAAGGTGGAGGGGTGGGTGTGCAGTGTCCAGAACGTGCAGGAGCCCAGGACGGCCTGGCCTGAGCTCCCCGTTTGTAACGCGGGCCCCGTCCTGAAAGGGAACACTGCTTCCACACGCCGGACACCAAACGCTCCTTGAGTTGCTCCTGTGAGTGCTGCCTGTTTCCACTGGGGCCCCGGCTGATGTAAATGCACTGAACAGATGCTAGGCAAGGAACCACCCCACGCTGAGAGCCCAGACCCTCACTCTGAAGCTCCTGAGGCAGGCATGGTCCCTGGGCTGAGCAGGCTGTCACTCACTCTCGAATGACAGTGTCATCTTGGTTGGGTCTCCTACCCTCCACCCCGAATTCTCAGTGAGCATCACTTTTCCCAAAGCTTGTAGGTTTGTTTTGTTTTGTTGTTTGTTTGTTTGTTTTTGAGATGGAGTTTCACTCCTGTCACCTGGGCTGGAGTGCAATGGTGCAATCTTGGCTCACTGCAACCTCCGCATCCTGGGTTCAAGTGATTCTCCTGCCTCAGCCTCCTGAGTAGCTGGGATTACAGGCACCTGCCACCATGCCTGGCTAATTTTTGTATTTTTAGTAGAGACCAGGTTTCACCATGTTGGCCAGGCCAGTCTCGAACTCCTGACCTCAGGTGATCCACCCCCTTCAGCCTCTCAAAGTGCTGTGACTACAGGCATGAGCCACCACTCCAGGCCTGGGTTTTGTTTTTTTGAGACAAGGGTCTCACTCTGTTGCCCAGGCTGGAGGGCAGTGGGGCCATCATGGCTCACTGCAGTCTCGACCTCCCCTAGCTCAGGTGATCCTCCTGCCTCAGCCTCCTGAGCAGCTGGAACTACAGGTGCATGCCACCTTGTTCTGCTAATTATTTGTGTTTTTTGTAGCGATGGGGTTTCGTCATGTTGCCTAGGCTGGTCTTGAACTCCTGAGATCAAGTGATCCACCCACCTCAGCTCCAAAGTGTGGTGGGCTTACAGGCGTGAGCCGCCGCGCCCTGTGCCTGCAGGTTTTGCTGGCCATGTGTTCCTGATCTGGCAGAACAGGGCAGCCAGGCTCTGTGTTAGCTGAGGTTCTGTCTGTGTAGACAGGGTCTGTGGGGAGCCAGGCAAAGCCAACAGTATCCTTACCAGCCCAAAAGAGCTGGGAGATGCCACCACAGCCTCACTCAGTCTCTCCTCTAACTGCTGTCAGGAAATGTGCGTTATGAAGCAGGGCCAATTGATGGAGATGAGATTAGATTCGCACTAGATTAGAGACAGAATAATATAATTGGATGCAAATTGTGCAAGAGATAAAATTGCAGGCTTGAGTAATCTAATAATTCTACTACCAGGGAGAGCATCTAAGATGTCCTAATTGAGCTGCCCGGAAGCGGTGTAAATTCCCACTTTCTGTCCCACAAAAGGCAGGGTCAGGACTCCAGCTCCGCGAGCTCCCCACGGCACAGCCAGCCCCTGGTTGGGCACAGTCCCCGACCATCGACTGAGCTCACACCCATTCCTGTCCAGGTCGTCTCTCCCTCCTCCCTCGTTCCCACATCTGAATGTCCTTGTGCCAGGCACCCTGCAGTTCTGCTTGCAGCGCGAGGCAGGCATGGCTGCTCTCTAAGAGGCTTACAGTGCCATAGGTGGCCAGAGATGGGCCGAGCCTTCCCTGCCCAGATCCTTCTCCCCACCTCCCTTAAGGGCGAGAAAAACTATAGAATTTTGCACAGATGGAAAAGACACACTTCCCAGGCTCCTTTGCAGCACGTGTAGCCACACAACCAGGGGATGTGATGCAGGGCCAGATCAAGGAGTCGCGCTGAGCTGCAGCGGGGACACCGGGATCTGGGGGCAGGGAGCGCCGTGGACAACGTGCAAGGCAGAGAGAGCTACGTGTGCTGGAGCTGCCTTTAGAGAAAGCTGACTGCAAGGCTGACTGTGGGGGTGGGGGGGTGAGCCCCTGAGAGCGAGCTGGAAGGACAAGAGTGGGGCTCAGTGCTGCTCAAGAGGCTGCTGCTCGGCCTGGGAGCCATGGGAGGGGCCGTTCAGACTGAGCAGAGCTGACTCGGCCACTGTTGGCCCTTCTTCCTTCCCTATTCTCCCCCATGGCTACTCTCACCTTTGTGCTCCTTAACAGTGACAAAATCACAGGACACAGATCCTAAGGGCTGCTGAGTCATGCCTCCCCGGCCTCATGTGTCTGGGCGCGGCCCTGAGCCCAGGGATAAGAAAGAATTGCAGCCTGAATGAATGTACAACTGGCTAAATGTGGCCGGCCTCTGCGCCCACACTCCAGGGGTGCACATGTACTTGACGGGGTTTCTGGCACAGGCAGGATGACCTCTTTTGGGGGTACAGGGTGTGGTCTCAGCCAGGCGGCCTCCTCCATGGCCCGACCACAGCCCTGGCCAGGGTGCTGCCGACGCAGCCTTGCCCAGGAGTGTGTCGTGAGGCCTGAGTATGACACAGAGTCAGGGCAGAGGGGGTCTGTCAAGAGGCCAAGATACTGGTGGGGTCGGTGGCAGCTAGAGACATAGGCAGACAGAGCTCAGGGATGGTGGGGCCTGGCCCCCTTTCTGGGTGGAGAGGCCACGGTCTCCATCAGAGACTAGGGTGCCAGCAGGCGAGGGCAGCACATTTCGGGGCTACAAGTAGGAGATGGGGGAAGAAGGCAAAGGGCTCGCGACTCCCACTCAGGGAAGGATCAGCCTCCGTGTCCCAGCTCCAGGAAGGGTGGCACTGAGGCAGGGAGGGGCACAGGGGCAGAGCACAGGGTGCCCTCACTCAGAACACTGGGGCACAGAGCGTGCATGGGGGCCTCATCCCCCCAACAAGGGAAAGTGAAGACTGGATCCTCAGAGGCCACACAGTCAGGCTGGCACCCAGGCCAGCCCCGAAGGCAGAGAACAGAGCGCAGTACGGGAGGGGCCTGGGCCCGGCAGCCAGGGGCAAGGCATGCTCTTTCCTCCAAGGGGGAGGTTTTTAGGGAGTCAGCTGCCACCATTTCCAGCAGCAACCCCTAGCGTTGCTGGCAGGGTAATGGGTGTTCAGCCAATCACAGGTAGGGAGCTCCTGGGATGGGAAGGAACCATCACGCCTCAACACGACCGCCATGAAAATATTTATTTGTGGATATCATACAAGTCAACAGGACCAGCACGAAACAGATGCAGCCTACACAGTGCTGTGGGACCGAGGCTCGCAAACATCCACACGGCACACGCAGGGCCGGCCACTCCGGGCAAACGAAGCCACCCCCGAACCTTGCGGAGCCCACACTCCCTCGGCAGTGGAACCACAGAGGCGACAGGTGCTTTGATGCCTCCGAAGAGCTCCATTCCACGGAGGGACCGGGCCGCGTCGCCATCCTCCTGTTGGTCCAGTTTTTCAATCACTAGATGAAGCTCCTGTTAAAGTTCTAAATCAGGAATGACGCAGCCATGAAGTTAAAGGCCTCCAGAAGGTCACCACACACCTTGCACCCTCCAAGGGCCCATGCGGAGCCAGCTGAGGACTCGCGTCCATTCTCCAGGATATCAGCACCTCTGCCTCCCATCACCAAGAAGGGGCTTCAGACACCTCATGGGGACCTATGACGGGTCAAGCTTGACACGGGTTCTCCCAACTGCTCGACACGCTTTGGGATGTACTGGAAGGGTCTGCCAGGCCTGCTGAGGCCTCTTTTTGTCCCAATAGCCCTGCACCTGCCCTCCTCCTGCCAGGGGCTGGGTCTTGGGTTAGAAAGTCACTTGAGGGCTTCAGAAGCCGCTGACCCAGCTTGCAGCTCAAAATGAGGACAAAGGCGCTTCCATCCACCTTCATGGAGATGCTGGCTTCACAGGCCGGTGGGCGAGGCGAGGCCCATAGTTTTACTTAGGACAGGTTTCCCAGGCAGTACCCAGGCCGTGTGGGGGATCCCCAAGCAGAGGCTTAGGACGGCATTCTCCTGTCTGTTCCCACCCACCTATCCGCCAGACACCGGGCTTGCCCTTGCTGTCCGTCCCAGCACTGACGGGCAGGACAGAGATGCATGGGGTGAGTGGCCCTGTGGCACTGGAAGGCATCTCCCACCAGAAGTGGGTTTCCTGTTGCACAAAGACCAGAAATGGCCCCACAGTGAACTGGTGGATGGGAAAAAAGGAGAGGCTGGCATTTGGGGGTGCTGTTCCCACCACAGCCCTGAAGCTGGGGTGCCCCAACAAGGCTTGTCCCAGGCAAGGGTCAGAGATGGAAGGGGACATCTCTTGCTCTGGGACAGGGTCCTGCTTGGCTCAGACAGTGGGAAAACTAAAAACACCTGTTTATTCTGCCAGAATCGAAAGAAAAATTCCAGGAAGAACTTTTTATTAATATAAATTTTTAAGATATTGACCAGTCATCTACACTTACTCATTAAACTCTGTTTTAAACAAATGAACACACTGTGTTGCAATGAAAGGCAGGAACGCGGTTTTAGACGTTGATTGAAAACCAGTGTCTTTGTGCACTGAGAACAGGAAACATTCTGCTCTGAGAACAAACTGCAGAGTCGACAGGAGACACACATGCGACAGAAAGCCCCCAGTGGGAGTGACCGTGCGCCCTGGTGGGTGATGGGATGCTCGAGCAGTGGCTTGGACACAGCTGTCATGCCACGATGCCTGCTGGGCCCTGCAGGGACAGGGGATACAGGACACACACAGAGCCCAGCCACGCACTGCGGAGCGTGGCACAGGCCACACACACAGGCTCCTACCACTTAACAGAGACGAGTCGAACACTGAAAAAAGTCCCCTAGAAGGATGGCTCACGTCCATCCTACCGGGGGGGATGGACGCAGGGTCCTGGCCCTGGCTCTGGCCTGGTGGCAACTCCTGCTGGTAGAGGCAGGAGGTGTGCAGCTGGAGTCAGAAACTGAGGTGCTGTCTATAAAAATTCCAAGATTCTGCCGGGCACGGTGGCTCACGCCTGTAATCCCAGCACTTTGGGAGGCCGAGGAGGGTGGATCACTTGAGGTCAGGAGTTTGAGACTAGCTTGGCCAACATGATGAAATCCCATCTCTACTAAAAATACAAAAATCAGCTGAGCGTGGTGGCGCATGCCTGTAATCCCAGCTACTTGGGAGGCTGGGGCAGGAGAACCACTTGAACCCGGGGAGCGGAGTTTATAGTGAGCCGAGATCACACCATTGCACGCCAGCCTGGGTGTCAGAGTGAGACTCCATCTCAAAAAAAAAAAAAATATCCAAGATTCCCACCTCCTTCCACCTGCAGATGGCCAGCACCTGCACCTGCCAGGCAGGAACACACGACAGGCCCAGCTCTGCCCAGGGCTACAGGGCCACACAGGCTCAGGCCTCCTCCCCTGTGCTGGGAGTCCGGAGTGGGGATGGTGTCCACCCAGACCCGCCAGGCCAAGCTCCAGGCTTCCCTGGCTTAGGGCTGACAAGACTTCCGGGCAGTGGACTTGGTCTCCCAGAGCCACCCTCCCCAGGGCCTGGGGTCCTTCTGGGAGCCCCCTCAGCCCTGGTGATCAGCATCCATCTGAGTGCTCGGTGGACGGACATGGGAGCCGCCTCTCCAGCGAGTCTCAGCAGAAGCCGCTGGCCTGGCAGTGAGAGGCGGCGTGGAAGGAAAAGGCACAGCAGGCACATCCCTCTGGCGGGCAGAGTGGCATCGGGGGGCCACACAGCTCTCACCTGGACTCAGAAAGCCAGGTCCAAAGTTCTTGTTTCCCTGTCTGCACATAACCTGCTCTGCTCACTCGCAAACTCCAGTTCCCCTGCTCTGGGCCCAGACAGACGATCCACAAGGAGGGGTGTGTGAAGGAGGCCCATGAGACCAGGTAGGCGGCAGGGGAGAGAGGGAGGGACTCCTGGCTACCCGGGCAGCAGAGTACAGTCCAGCCACACAGTGGGGGCACCTCTGATCTCCATAAACATGGACCCTGCTGCCCCGACACAGGTGGCCCCGTCGGAGGGCAGGAAGGACAAGGAGAAGAGCTCCAGCTGCCAGAACATTCTCAACCTCCTCTTTTTGCACAGTTAAACTAAAGAGAGAACGAGGCTGGAGCCAGGGCAGGTGGATGGGCAGGGCGGGGAGCTGTTCAGGGCCCAGCAATCTGAGGGCCATCTATACCACCTTCCCTGGCCGGTGCCCTCCCAGGGCCTTGTACCCTGCACCCTACTGTGGGCTCTGCCTTCTCTGACACCAGGCACGAGAGGCCTGAGCTCAACCATATAGCTTTTATTGTCTTACCTCGGGTGGCGGTGGGGACTGTTACCCCAGGGGCTTTGGCCTCCCCCCTGGTGCAGGCAACTCTCTTGCCTGGTGATCTCAAGATGGAGACATCCCTCACTTACTCATCAGCGTGGCTAAGCCAAGCCAGCCTCCGTTCACGGTAAGACCAAACGTTTCAAAACTGGCTCTAACGAGCTTAAGAACAGGACATTAAACAAAGCATCACGCTGCAATTGTTTACATGTATTGGAAAAATAACAGATGCACCTAATAACCTTGGCAGGACTAGGCAACAATTTAAAATCGATTTTAAAAAGGATCCTATTGTGGAATTCATCCTTACGGTCTACAAGAAGTCTGAAAAACTGGATTAAGAAAGTATTAAAATTCTGTACCCTGACAATAAGCAGGCAACGTTGGACGAATACAGCTCTCACCTTAAAATAAATTCTTCTCATTATTTTGCATGTTAATAACTATGGAAACTGAAAACAAAGATCAATTCTAATTTAGATTCGAGCCATATGGAAACCCATTGCCAATGCCCATGGTTACCTTCCTGGATGAGAAACTGAAACTCAAGACCACCGGGGGCCTCTGCCCAAGTCATGAGAGACGACCATGCCCGGGTGGAAATGGGCCGTGGACAGGGCAGGCTCCAGCTGCTCTGTGGTGACAGCAGGCAGTCTGGGGAGGGGATGCCGGACTCTGCCCATAGAGGCTGACAATTTCCACAACAGCCCTGCACCCACAAAGGCACCATCTGCTCTCGGAAACCCCGATTTCTTTCTCCTTAGTCACGGCCTAGGCCTCTCCCGGCTCGGCTGATACAGCCAAAGAGAACAGAGTTTCAGATTGCGCCAGAGAGCTCAGGATTTACGGGAGGCGCCTGCGGGGACAGCCATTCTCCTAATTCTTGCTTAATACAGGGAAGTCCAAGAAGTAAAGCTGATGTGGGGACTCAGCCTCTGAAATGAGCTCAAAGAACCAAGAATCAAAGTTTGCTCCCCAGGGCACACCGCCTGTAACACCCACTGCACGGGCAGAAGGAGCCCCACACCTGACACTGTGTTCTCATGCTGGGTTTTTCACCAGCTCATAGAAGAGAGAGACATTTAGGTTCTTTCCCCCATGCTATACGTACTCTTGGTGTTTAAAAAAAAAAAAAAAGAAAAAGAAAAGCTTTCCTGGTGGCTGGCAATGTGGCACACGCCCCAGTCTCCACTTGGCAGTGAGGGTATTTCCAGTTAAACACCCTACAGAGGGCCAGGTGGTTCTGGCGGATCCCCGCACTCACATACTGGGGAGGCCGCCCCCCCACCAGGCTCCGGCCACAGCCTTCCTCCTTCCTGCTGTTGTGGCAACGCCCTGCAGGGACCAGTGGCTCTGAGCTGCAAGGGGCCTGCCACCCGTGTCCTCAGAGCCAGGAAACATGGCTGGGAAACCCATGTCTGACTCACTGGTTGAGGTAGGGGAGCCAGGCGCCCTGATGCACGCTCGTGAAGGCATTCAGAACGAACAGAGTGGGGAAGAGTGGGGGCGGGGGTGGGGGGGTTCCACATAAACCTGCATCTTTTCCCTTTAGGGCATTTTTCAACAAAGAACGCACTCCTGGAAAGCGAGTCTTTCTAGAAGACACTGGAATGGCCTCACAGGAGGGTGTGGGCTCCAGGAGGGACCCATCTGTGGGGAAGGTAGCGGGGTGGGGGTACCCCTTGGAGAGTCCGCTTCCTAGGGGCCCCATGGGCCCCCACTTCCTGCATCTCCCTATTTCTCTCCAGCCGTGGGTTCCCTGGAGACACAAACCTCTGCACACCCCGGAGCTGGGGTGCAGGGCTGCAAGGGTGTGGTTGAAATCAAGGCAAGCCAGAGACAGGCACTGCCGCCTATAGCTATACCTAGGGGGACCCCAAACTCTGGGCAAAGTGGGGCCAGGGAGGTCATTGCTGAGCAGAGGATGACGGGATGTGTCAGAGCTGGTGCTGTGGCCTCTGCCACCACCCCAGCCTGCCCAAGGGCCTGGGAGCTGCCCGCCCCCACCGTGCCCCACACCCACCTCGGAAGATTGGCAGCTTCCAGGGTGGCCTCTTGCCCCTGGGCATTTGGTGGGGCACAGAACTGAGGTCAGGGGACAAGGGTTAAATGTGCCAGCAGGGGCAGGGGGCAGGCACCCCTCTGTCCTGTCTACAAATGCTGTGGCTCGATGTGCTGTCACGGGCAGCACGTGGCGAATGCGCAGTGCTCAGCCTGCTGCACCACAGATGAGGGGAGCTTCCACAGGGAACCTGACGGGGTGGTTCTCTGGAGCTTCAAAGCTGCTCTTGGCCCAGCACGGACCTTACTGCGTTAGCATCTTCCTCACGTCGCTCAGCGGATTCCTGGAAGACGCCCATGGGTTACAGGAGGTCTCGCAGATACCTGAGAGGTCTGCGGACCGACTTGTATTTGCTGGGGCCTGGGAAGGTCCCTGACTCTGCACCTGTGTGCCTCCGAGCAAGCTCACATCAACCCTCCCATACGGTGAAACAGCAGCCTAAGATCTGAAATCTCCAGGGACTAAACGAGCAGCAAAGTAAGAAACAAAAGTTCAAATGCAGGAACAAAGAGGCTATGATCAGAATGACAGTAAAGATACTTGGCAGAATTCTTCCTGCCCTCAACAGTTACCACGCGACTCCTTCTCACAGATGCAAAGACAGAAGCCACCCAGGCCCAGCCCACACGCAACATGGCCTCTGTGTGGTAGTGGCAGCCGGGGCCCACTCGAGGGTCAACGCGCAGCAGGCTCGGCCTCACCCACTCACCCTCCCACATGGAACACTCCCCGAGATGGCAAACAGGGGCCCGTCTTCCCGGAGGTCCAGGAGCCTCGTGGGGAAGGGAGCTGGGTTTTCAGATCACAAATTTCTGTGACCGCTTTGTTATTTTTCACAAAGCACGACTGGCACATTTCACAATGAAGACCAGCAGATGCCGGACACTCATGAAAGAAAAAAATATCAAGTTTCGGTCATGGCTCTAAGGCAGACGTTACATGTTTTCACAGGGACAAACACGGAGACACCAACGCGCTGCGCGTCACGGGTGAGCGGCGCGGCCCTCACAGCACCGTGGCCTGGACGACGATCTCCGGGTCCTCGATGTCCCTTTTGCTCTGCACCATCCGCAGCTCCAGCTGCATGGGGCTGGGCCTCACTCCCTCCCCGGCCTGGGCTGCGGGGCAGGCAGAGAGCACTGAGTTCCCATCTCAAAGGGGCTCCTGCTGCTGCCTGCTGCCCCCACTCCCAAAGGCGAGGCCAGCAGGAGACACTGGTCACACCTTCAAAACCAGCACGTGCCAGCTCTTCTCTCCCACCCACTTCGGGAGCCAGGGGCCCACGCAGCCCACGCAGCCCGGCCGCCGTACCTTTTGCACACTGGATGGTCCTCTGCAGAACGTGGTGCAAGGTAGACACGGTCTTCTCACAGGCCACCTGCAGGGAGGAGAGACTTGCTGTGCCCCTGGCCCACTCACAACACCCGACGTGCCCACTGCTGCCAGGAGGGAATTTCTAATGAACACAAGGGCCGTCCTGCTCTCCAAGCCACTGGGGAGCCGGCTCCGCCAATGCACGTGCTGAACCCTGGAGGACAGGCTGCGGACTGCCCACCGTGGAGAGCCCAGAGGGCTGAGCGGATGCCTGGTCCCAACCACTGCTCTGGACAAGAGGTGGCTCACAGAAGGGACAGCCTCATGAGCTGCACAGAACTTGGCAGGCAGCAGGAGCTCGGTAAGAGTTCCCAGAATTAACTCCTTTTAACGAGTCTACAAGGGGAAGGGCTCCTGCCGAAAGCCCAGCCAATCATCACTCAATGATGCCTCAGAGTCAGCCAATCATCACTCAGTGATGCCTCAGAGTCAGCCAATCATCACCCAGTGATGCCTAAGAGTCAGCCAATCATCACTCAGTGATGCCTCAGAGTCAGCCAATCATCACTCAGTGATGCCTCAGAGTCAAAGGTGCTGGGGATGCGCAGGGAACTCGCTCCCCGACTCCACAACTCTGGGCTGGCCAAACCCAGAATGTGACCTTGGGCGGCCTGGCAGTGAGGCCTCCTTGGGGTGCCAGCTGGCACGTTTCCACTGCCCTGCACCACCAATTAAACACGGCAGGCCTACTTAATGGCCCTGTTTAATTGCCCTTGAGGGGCCAGAAGGGACGGAATGAGGGAGCTGTGCATTCCAGCTCAGGGTGTGCAGAGAGCTAGTCCCATGGGAGGCGAAGGGCCTCAGTCCACCTCTTCCATTTTACACACCAGGACACTCAGCTGAAACTGACTTGTTGGGAAGGAGGTGTACCCGGGGGGACACATGGCCCCTTGAGGGGCCCGGCAAAGACAGCACACAGAGAGCCACCTGCAGGTCCTGACCTCTGAACTCTTCCTTCCCCAGCGCACCCAACAGTGACAGAGGTGTCCTGTCTTCCTCCTGTCACTCCCATGGCACCCCCGCCCTGCCCCACATTCCAAAGGGATGGCAGGCCCCTCCCTCCCACCTGAACCCACTGCGGACGCAGTGGGGAGCACCCAAGGGAGTTTGGAGGGCTGAGCCCAGGGGCTGGGGACCACCTCAGAGCACAGCAGGGCTCTGGACAGTGTTGTAAGAAGACACACTCCAGGGGTCCGCGGACTCGGCTGACAAAACCACCTGCCGAGGCCACAAGCAACTTTGCTGCACGCAGCACAGGAGGTCGCGGATCTGAGCACCAGAGTTGCAACAAAACTCCTCTGTCCCCGCTGAGCTGTGTGCTTAACCATGGGACACACAAGAAAGGCTCACGAGACCCCACATCCCAACCTGCCATGTCAGTCACCCAACAGACCCACTCCGCCCAGTGTCTAAGCAAAGCCACCCGATCTCTACCAACTTGAAAAGCAGGCAGACATCCAGACAAAACGCCTGGAAAGACGGCTCTCCACACCTGCCTGGAACCCTGTCCTCAGCCTCCCGCCTACTGTCCCCGAAGGGCGGCTCCAGCCATTCAGTCCCTCAGGTCACTGCCGTAGTCACACTGTGGGAAATGCTGCAGGGTGCCACTCCTCCACAGCAGCCCCCAAGTCACCAAGGACACAACAGCTCCATGCATCCCACAGCCGTGCGCCAAAGCCAAGCGGGCGGCATCTGAATCCCGGTGGGACCCCCGTGGGACTGTTCTGAAACGTCTGTCACCCAAGCCCTCACAGACTCTGATCATCCCTAGGTCCCAAATAAGGGGAGATGGGAGGCGATGTGAGGGTGACAGGTGCAACTCCGGAGCCCATGGCCCGGCCACTGCCCTCCCCCGCAACTGGGGCCAGCACTCAGGGCCATGCTCTGTCAGCTCAGCAGGGACCCCCCACCAGGACTCTCATACCCTGCTCCCCATGAGGTGCCGTGGGAGTGGGCGAGGAGGGGAGCAGTGCGTGTGGCTGACCTTGAGGTTATTGGGGTGCTTGTGTGTCCACGCCAGGAGCATGGCAGCAAACAGGTCCCCAGTGCCCACAAAGACGGCGTCCACCTTGCGAATGTCCATCCGGATGCGTTCCATCACCGTGGAGCCAGTGGGATTCCCTAGGGGGGAGAAGATGGGCAAGGTCACTGAGATCTGCCGCTCCTCTGCCAGGGCCAGCCTCCCCGTCCCTGATGCCCCGGGGCACAGCGGCAGGGAGGGTCACAGGGGTAGAGCACAAGGTGGCCTCGCTCAGGACGTGGGGGCTCACGGCATGCATGGGGTCCCCATCACCGCAGCAAGGGAAAGGGAAAGACTGCACCCTCCAAGGGCCACACGGTCAGGCCGCCTCGGGGGTTGCTGTGCAACTCCCGAGAGTAACAACGGCGTGAAGAACTAGGATATGCCTGGACGTATCCAAGTGTGTGTGTGCATGTGTGTGTGTGCGTGTGTGTGCATGTGCGTGTGTGCATGTGCCCATGTGTATGCATGTGTCCATGTGTATGCATGTGTGTCCACATGTCTGCATGTGTGAGTCCATGTGTATGCATGTGTCCGTGTGTATGCATGTGTCCGCGTATGTGTGCATGTGCCCATGTGTATGCATGTGTCCATGTGTATGCATGTGTCCGCATGTCTGCATGTGAGTCCATGTGTATGCATGTGTCCGTGTGTATGCATGTGTCTGCGTATGTGTGCATGTGCCCACATGTGCGTGTGTGCCCGTGTGCGTGTATGCCTGTGTGCCCGTGTGTATGTGTGCATGTATGCCTGTGTGCCCGTGTCCACATGTGTGCCCATGTGTATGTGCATTTGTGCCTAAGTGTATGTGCATTTGTGCCTATGTGTGTGCCTGCAAGTCTCCCATGTCCAAACACAGAGCAGCAAGGAGGTCACAACTGTTCTTTTGGGGCCATGGGTATGAACTCGCGGCCACTAGCTTAGTACACGACCCCAGCCTTCTGTGTCATTTTCACACTGTTCAGAGAAAATCAACCAGGTGGTGTCTGTGTAAACAATCAGCACAGCCGGGTGGACGTGTCCTCCCACTGAACTCAGGGACCCGGCCTGGCTCTGAGTGAGGCCTATGATGCTGGGTCCGTGGAAGCCGGTTCCAGCCAGGCCATTCATCGTGACCTCTGAGGTCTTGGGAATCCCACCTGATCCCTAAGAGTCTGTAAAATGGGGATGTCCTCCCAGTGCTGGATAAGGCTTAAATTTCATGCTATTGAACCCAGAACATTCTTGCAGCCCCAAAGAACACCTTCCTCTGGGAAGAGCAGAGGCGGCCGCGGTGCATGATGGGGGCACTTACTCCTCCTCTGGCTCCCCAGCACGATTAGGTAGTCGCTGCCCCGCGGGGAGGGCAGGTCGGAGCTCGTGATGACCACGGTGTCGGGGCCCATAGAGTGCAGCATGTCCATCACCTGGCAGCGGCACGGGGAGCATCAGCCACGGCTGGTCACATCCCACTCCCCCCTCCACCACCTGGCAGTGGCACAGGGAGCGTCAGCCACGGCCGGTCACATCCCACTCCCCCAGAGCCCGTTTCCAATGGCGGCACTCCCGGAGGGGAGACAGCCACCTGGTCAGCCACTATCCCCCGCAAACTGTCAGCCCAAACCGTGTGGCTCCCCACAGGTGACTGGCAAGGGCCTCCTCGGGGGCTAGGCAGGTAAGTGGACAGACGTGTGCCTGTCCTGCAGCAGGGAGGAGCTGGCCCCTCTGTATGTTGGCTTTTCTGTAACTCTCGTAGAAACCGTCTCCACTGCACGGCTGCCTCACAGCAGGCAGCACGCGTGCACGCACACACACACACACACACACACACACTTGCTGCATCGCCACCCAGCACGTGTCCATAGCAGAATCTGGACCCTGCTCCAGGGTCAGCTGACTCTGCAGTCCCAGGGCCCAATACCAGGTCAGCGAAAGGCCTCCGAGTGGGAGGGGTGGCCGCTGCGGTGGCCCATTCCCAGAACCAGGCTCCTGGGCTGTGAAGACAAAACTCAGGGCAGCGCCAGGCTGCTTGGGAACGTAGCCCAAAGCACGTGGACTCCTGCTGCAGTCTGACGGTGTCTGCTCTAAAATGCATGTTGAAACATGGCACCCATGGCCGGGTGCGGTGGCTCACGCCTGTAATCCCAGCACTTTGGGAGGCTGAGGCGGGCGGATCACGAGGTCAGGAGATCGAGACCATCCTGGCCAATGTGGTGAAACCCCGTCTCTACTAAAAATAGAAAAAATTAGCTGGGCGTGGTGGCGGGTGCCTGTAGTCCCAGCTACTCGGGAGGCTGAGGCAGGAGAATGGCGTGAACCCAGGAGGTGGAGCCTGCAGTGAGCCGAGATCGCGCACTGCACTCCAGCCTGGGCGACAGAGCAAGACTCCGTCTCAAAAAAAAAAAAAAAAGAAACATGGCACCCATGTGGCAATATTCAGAGGGGGTCCTCTGGGGCGTGATTAAGTCACGAGGGCTCCCCTTTCACTGTGCCTGATGAGAGGGCTGGAGGGAGCAGCATGGGCCCCTCGAGCCCCCCGCTGTCCACACATGAGGACGCAGCAACAAGGTGCAGTCCGGGTAGCAAAGCAGCCCCCGCCAGCCCCTGAGCCTGCTGGTGCCTTGACCTTGGACTTCCCCAGCCTCCAGAACTGTGGGGAACAAAGTTCTGTTCTTTTTTTTTTTTTTTTGAGATGGAGTCTCACTCACTCTGTCGCCCAGGCTGGAATGCAGTGGTGCAATCTCAGCTCACTGCAACCTCCGCCTCCTGGCTTCAAGCGATTCTCCTGCCTCAGCCTCCCAACTAGCCGGGATTATAGGCGTGCACCACCATGCCCGGCTACTTTTTGTATTTTTAGTAGAGATGGGGTTTTACCATGTTGGCCAGGCTGGTCTTGAACTCCTGACCTCAAGTGATCTGCCTGCCTCAGTCTCCCAAAGTGCTGGGATTACAGGCGTGAGCCACTGTGTCCGGCCAAAAGTTCTGTTTTTTATAAATCATCCAGTCTCAGGCATTTTGTCACAGCAGTCCCAACAGACTAAGATGACTCAACCAAAGCTCAATGCTAGCAAGACACCCACGGTCTCCAAGTCCCAGAGAAAAAGGACTTTGAAGACACTGCACCTTGGGCGGCTGCATCTGCTCCTATGTCCAGCCTCCAGACTGCCCTTCCCAACAGCCGGCCTTGCAAATTCCAAACATGCCCAGCCTGCCCTTCCCAACAGCTGGCCTTGCAAATTCCAAACATGCCCAGGAGCCCCCACACAGCTCAAGCCACCACCTTACAATATCCCTTCACACACATGCGCACATATGCGCACACACGCACACATACCCACATACACACATGCACACACACGCACATGGACACACGCACACATGTACACACATACACGCACGCGCATGCACAAACACGTGCACACATGCGCAGACACATGCACACACACATGCCCACACGCACACACCCTTTTACGCACACGCACACATGCGCACACGTGCACACACGCACAAACATGTGCACACATGCACACATGGACGCGCACACACACGCACACAAATGCACACACAATACGCGCGCACACACACGCACACATGCACGCAAACGCACACATGCACAAACACGTGCACACATGCACACACACACACACATATCCTGCTGATCTCTGGAGGCCCCTGACTAGTACAGACTGTTCAGTCACTGCTGGGGAGAAATGACGCAGTGGTGCCACTCAGCCAGCCTGTCTCCTGTCCCCACCGTGAGCGGCACAGCTGCCCCACACAGGCCCCAGAGGGCCTCCTTACCCCCAAGGCGTCCTCCTGGCTGTGGATCTTCCGGCCACTCAGTAACCTGGAAGACAGGCGGGGACAGGCAGGTGGGGACAGGTGAGCCTCTCCTCTCCGGGTTGTGTGCTGACATTCCCCAAACCGCAGCGGCTCTGGAAACCCCCATCCCCACAGGCAGCTAACTCTTCGTCCACTGGCCACCATGGGCCGGGGCCCCTGCAACATGTGGGGTTTGGTTCTAAAGGGGACCCTCACATTACAGGAGTCACGTAAGGCCCAATCATGGCTGCTGTTTATACGTAACCGTGGTGATGGACAGCAGCCATGGCCCCCACTTAAGGCCTACGCCACAGGGAAGGGTCTCAGCATGGGTGACTGACATCCATACAAAGTCAAAGAGCCGCTAACGATTAATGCGCGCATGGGCCACCCATGGCTCAGGGGCCTCGAGTGAGATGCCACCCCCGAGTTTGGACAGGCCCAGGTCAGGGATCCCGGGCCTCCAAGAGTCCAGGCGCCCCCACCCCTGCATGAATGGGGGGCTCAGGACCTGGCTCGGGGCCAGGTAGAGCTAAGCTGTGACAGGCACCAGACCCCTCCGCGGGCAGCTCCACTCTTCATGGCATTGGGGCACTGGCGGCTTCCCCCTGGTGTCTGATTCTTCAGCTGGGCGGGGCCATGCACCCAAAGAAAGACCTTTTCAAACTCGGTATCAGACAGGCAGGCCCAACACACTCCTCTTCCCCTCACAGGGCGGCAGGTGATCTGGCCGCCTGTGCTGCCCCGACCCTCCCTCTGCTGTGGTGGCCCCGACAAGCCCACAGCTCCCCAGCTCGCCCCTCCCCTTCCTCTCCAGGGGCCCTGCCGCTCAGGAAGGCACAGGGGCAGCAGAACCATCCCCATCACCCATGGCTGCCACCACCAAAAAGAAGGCGTGAGCCTGGGACCCAGGTGGGCAGGGGCTTCTCCAACCCAGGCGCCCCCACCACATCCTGCTCCAGTATCAAGGGGCACTCGCCCCACGGCAGGACCTTCCTGAGAACCACTTCGTAAGCTAAACAGGCAGCCCGAGGGCAGAGGGGAGACCCTTCTGGCACGTTCTCTGCAGCTCTCCCTGGGGAAAGACTGGTAGCATTTGCCATTTAAAATGACTTACTCTGCTGGGCACGGTGACTCACGCCTGTAATCCCAGCACTTTGGAAGACTGAAATGGGTGGATCATCTGAGGTCAGGAGTTCAAGACCAGCCTGGCCAACATGGTGAAACCCCATCTCTACTAAAAATATAAAAATTAGCCGGGCGTGGTGGCTCATGCCTGTAATCCCAGCTACTCAGGAGGCTGAGGCAGAAGAATTGCTTGAATCCCGGAGACAGAGGTTGCAGTGAGCTGTGATTGTGCCACTGCACTCCAGCCTGGGCGACAAGAGCGAGACCCATCTTGAAAAATAAATAAAGTAAAATAAAATAAAATGACTTACTCGGCCTCAAACTGGTTGGGCGTGATAATGTCTGCAACCGGCACCACTTTTTCTTTGTAGACGGGAAGGAGGTCCTCCGGGACGTACTGGCGAACAAAGGAGGCAGGAGGAGAGGCCGAGTCACTGGAAGGGAAGCACGCCAGGGGGCGCGGAGGGAAGCCCACCACGGAGTGCTCCCCAAAAAGCTCCCTGAAGTCCAGGCTTAGGGGCCAGGCCCCCCGACTGTAGAGACAAGTTGTTCCCACCACGGGGGCAGCGTGTGGCCGAGGCACACTAGAGCGGGGAACCCTAAGTGCTCCGAGGTGCCGAGGGAGGACTCAGGGCGCACAGTGGGTCCCCGCAGAGTGTCTGAGAGGAGAAGGAGGTGAAGGAGAGAGGGAGGCAGGGAGGAGGGAGACGAGGAAAGAGAAACCCCACGGGTGGATGGAGCGGCTCTGGTCATCTAGGGAGGGCTGGGGGGTGCTGGCCATGCCCATCTGCGACTGGGAGCCCAACCCACCAGCTCTTCCTGGCTGAGTCAATGCACCCTTCGTCTACTTGTTTTTGCCTAAGTTGCCTGACAAACAATTCAACACGTTTTTTTCTTTTGTATTGTTTCGTTTTTTGAGACAGTTTCGCTCCTGTTGCCCAGGTTGGAGTGCAATGGCGTGGTCTTGGCTCACTGCAACCTCCACCTCCTGGGTTCAAGTGATTCTCCTGCCTCAGCTTCCCGAGTAGCTAGGATTACAGGCGCCCACCACCACGCCCGGCTAATTTTTTTGTATTTTTTTTTAGTAGAGATGGGGTTTCGCCATGTTGGCCAGGCTGGTCTCAAACTCCTGACCTCAGGTGATCCACCCGCCTCAGCCTCCCAAAGTGCTGGGATTACAGGCATGAGCCACTGTGCCAGGCAACACGTGATTTTCTTTAGCGATCAAATTTAAGCCAGAGCCAGTGTGAAGCTCTGGAAGAATTTTGTGGGCTTTATGGAACATTTTACCAGCCCCTGCTGGCTGAGTGGCCTGAGTTTCCAATCCCTTCACTTCACTTTGCTCCCGGAAACCTCCCTTGGAGATCAGAGGCCCCACAGGAGGCACGTCTGCACCTGGTGCTCAGAGCACACAAGGTGGTCACACGCCGGCCGCTGCTCCAGACATGGCTTAGGAGGCACTAAGGATGGGTTGGTGGCACCTGGATGTCCCCGATCCCTGGACCAGGAAATCGAAGGAAAGCTCTTTAGAGCCCCATTTTGGGTAGGGAGGGCCAACACACCCCTTTAACTTCACGGAAAGGGGAGATACCAGATGATGGCTCATCTGAGACAGGAGCTCGTGTTTAGGCCACTCTTGTTCAGGAAAACAAATGTGATCAAAATCAAGGGGCCAGATCCCGTAGCCGCACTGAACTGGACAGTGGCCCCAACTCTTCGTGATCCAAACGCGAGTGTCTGCCGAGGGTCAGCAGAGCCCACGCCAGGGAGTACCATGAAGGGAAGGCAGAGAGCTGCAAGCTGGGGTCCTGCAGGATGGGCACAGGACAGGGAACCTTCCAGAGAACAAGCATGGGAGAAAGTGGACAGACAGATGCTGAGCACACCAGCCCGCCCCATCCAGTTAGATGCCCAGCGACAGATATCCTGACTTCAACCACTGACCCAGCGGGGCAGGGAGGGCACAGGCCCAGGCGTGCCCTGTGCCAGTGGAGAAGCCCGCTGTGCTCAGTGAATATACAGCAAGCAAACAGACACACTAGACACAACGACAAAGAAGGCAGATACTGAAATCGCCTTGGCGCTGAATGGCTGAGTTAAAAACCCACAGGCAGGATCCCCTTTGGGTTCCTTCCACCTCTAAATTCTAGGCTTCTGGACTGGTCACAGTGGATTTGTTCTCCATCCACTTGATCCGATGTCCAGGTCTGTGGGCTGCAGCTGCTGCTGTTACTATACAGCTCATGGGTTGAGTGGTTTCTAGATTTCTTTTGTTTTTTGAGATGGGGTCTTGTTCTGTGGAGTGACTGTAGTGGTGCGATCTCAGCTCACTGCAGCCTCCACCTCCTGGGCTCAAGTGATCCTCCCACCTCAGCCTCCCAAGTAGCTGGGACTATAGGTAGGTGCCACCACACCCAGCTCATTGTCTTGTATTTTGATTAGAGATGGCGGGGTTTTGCCATGTTGCCCAGGCTGGTCTTGAACTCCTGGGCTCAAGCCAGCCACCCACTCTGGCATCCCAAAGTGCTGGGATTACAGGCATGAGCGACTGCACCCAGCCTGGTTTCTACATTTTTAAATGGTTAGGGGAAAAAAGTAAAAAAAAAGAATGACATTTTGTGACACATGAAAATTATAGAAAATTCAAATTTCAGTGTCCACAAATGAAATTTTATTAGAAAATAGTCATCCATGGCTGGGCATGGTGGCTCATGCCTGTAATCCTAGCAATTTGGGAGGCCAAGGCAGGCGGATCACTTGAGGCCAGGAGTTCGAGACCAGCCTGGACAACATGGTGAAATCGTATCTAGTAAAAATATACAAATTAGCTGGGTATGGTGTTGCACACCTGTAATTCCAGCTACTTGGGAGACTGAGGCATGAGAATTGTCTGAGCCCGGGAGGCAGAGGTTGCAGTGAGCTGAGATCGTGACGCTGCACTCCAGCCTGGGTGACTGAGTGAGACTCTGTCTCAATAAGAAAAGAAAAGAAAAGAAAAGAAAAGAAAAGAAAAGAAAAGAAAAGAAAAGAAAAGAAAAGAAGTCATCATGTTTGTACACCTCTTATCTGTGGCTGCTTCTGTGCTCTAATGCAAACAGCTGTGGCAGGGCTGTGCGGCCGGCAAAGGCGTCAATATTTATCTACTGTCAGTCACTTTACAGAGAACATGTCGGTCCCCTTTCTCCTTCCTAACAAGGTTTGTCTTTTTACCCCTGGACAGAGGAGTCCCACCAAGTTAGACACTTAGAGATGTGGGCCTGTCTTCTGGCTGGACAGGAATAGCTCCACTCACCACACTTTTAAATCACACACGTGGAATTACTCACCATCGAGCCTTCGCCGTCCCACTTGTCACCCAAGACTGGATCACACACTGCAGAGACACAAGGGCATCTTATCAGCAAAGGCTACAGCTGACGAGTAAGAAACCCTCAACATTTCTTTCTTTCTTTTTTTTTTTTTTTTTTTTTTTTGAGACGGAGTCTCGCTCTCTCACCCAGGCTGGAGTGCAGTGGCGCGATCTCGGCTCGCTGCAAGCTCTGCCTCCCGGGTTCACGCCAGTCTCCTGCCTCAGCCTCTCCAAGTAGCTGGGACTACAGGTGCCCGCCACCACGCCCGGCTAATTTTTTGTATTTTTAGTAGAGACGGGGTTTCACCGTGGTCTCGATCTCCTGACCTCGTGATCTGCCCGCCTCGGCCTCCCAAAGTGCTGGGATTACAAGCGTGAGCCACCGCGCCCGGCCTTCTTTCTTCTTTTCTTTAGACAGGGTCTTGCTGTGTTGTCCAGGCTGGAGTGCAGTGGTGCAATCATGGTTCACTGCAACCTCGATCTTCCAGGCTCAGGCGATCCTCCTGCCTCACCCTCCCAAGTGGCTGAGACCACAGGCACACAGCAGCACACCCAGCTAACTTTTAAATGATTTGTACGATGGGTTCTCACCATGTTGCCGAGGCTGGTTTTGAACCCCTAGGCTTAAGCGATTCTCTCACCTCGGTCTCCCAAAGTGCTCGGATCACAGGTGTGAGCAACCACATTTGGCTTTTTTCTTTTTTTTAAGCTGCCAAGTTGAAGTAGGTATCTTCCCTTTTTTAATTTAACTTTTTAATACAGTAAAAAATATATACCATAATCTTTGCCAGTTTAAGCATGTTTAGGCGTATAATTCAGGAGCATTAAGGACATTCTCGCTGTTGTATAACCACGACCACCATCCACCACCAAAATGTTTCATCTTTCCAAACCGAAACTCTGTCCTCGTTATACACTCACTCCCCATTCCCCCTGCCCTAGGCCCTGGTAACGTCTAGTCTGCTTGCTTTTTATTTATTTATTTATTCATTTATTTATTTATTTTTTATTTTTATTTTTTTTTTTTTTGAGATGGAGTCTCGCCCTGTCACCCAAGCTGGAGTGCAGTGGCGCAATCTTGGCTCACTGCAACCCCCGCCTCCCGGGTTCAAGTGATTCTCCTGCCTCAGCCTCCAAAGTAGCTGAGATTACAGGTGCGCGCCACCAGGCCTGGCTAATTTTTGTATTTTTATTAGAGATGGGGTTTCACCATGTTGGCCAGGCTGATCTCGAACTCCTGACTTCAGGTGATCCGTCCACCTCGGCCTCCCCAAGTGCTGGGATTCCAGGCGTAAGCCACCACACCGAGCCTTCGTCTGCTTTCTACCGCAATGAACTGGCCTTTCCTAGCCGCGCAGGGCCTTCGTCTGCTTTCTACAGTGATGAACTGGCCTTTCCTAGCCCCGCCGGGCCTTCATCTGCTTTCTACTGCGATGAACTGGCCTTTCCTAGCTATTTCAGATAGCGGAATTGTGTAACAGTCGCCCTTTTTGGTGTCTGGCTACTTTCACTAAGCATCATGTCCTCAAGCGCCATCCACATTGCAGAGTGTGTCAGAATTTCCTTCCTTTTCTGGACTGAGTAATACTCCATTGTATGCATGGACACTTTGTTTGTCTATCACCCATCAATGGACACAGCCTGTTTCCACCTTTGGTCACTGGGAAAAATGCTGCTACAGACGTGGGAATACACACATCCGCTTGAGTCTCTGTTTTCAGCTATTTCGGATACATGCGCAGGGCGGAACTGCTGGGTCACATGATGTCCGTGTTCCGCTTGTTGGGGAACTACCAACGTGTTTTCCACAGTGGCCGCACCCTTTTATACTCCCAGCAGCTGTGCATGAGGGTTTCTGCATCCTCGCCCACACTGGCTATTTTCTGTGTCTTTGATGACAGTCATCCTAATTGCTGTGAGGTGCTATTCATCACTGTTTGCCACCCAAGCAGGTGCAGCAGCTCCCTTCCTCTTCCTGGCCTCAAGCACACACAATCCGGGCCTCACGCATCTGTACCGACAAGCACTCTCCTTTTGGGCAACAGTACACAGCGTGGCAAACCATGTGCTGGGCCAGGCCTGCCCTCCCGACACCCGGGAGACCTGTGCCCCAGAGAGAGCCTGTCTGCAAGGTTTGGTGACGCTGCCCCTTCTCCCAGGCGGCAAGATGGATCCAGCACTGCCTGGCCTCTAAGGAAAGACCGATCTAGGCAGATGCCCCAAAGATTTGGCCACTCCCTAGCAGGCCCAGTCTAGGTGTGACCCTCCCTCCCCCTACTCCCTAGCCTGGCCCTGCCTGGAGTGCGACCCTCCCCTCCCCCATTCCCTAGCCTGGCCCTGCCTGGGTGCGACCCCTCCCTTCTCCAACTCCCTAGCCTGGCCCTGCCTGGGTGTGGCCCTTTGCCCCTTCCACCTTTAGGGTCAGTGTAGTCACACAACAGTGCTGCCTGGGCCCCAGGCCTTCACAGAGCAGCCCTGCTATATGAGCACACTGACGCCCCTTCCTGTCTCACACCAGCCACACAAGACACCAGGGTCACCTGTAAACGCTTCTAGCCCGGCGGACTTCAGCAGGCCCACATCTTCAGAGGCCCAGCACACACAACTCACTGGCCCGGAGAGGCGGGGCACGGAGGGGTGCAGAGGAGGAAGGAGGCTAAGACGTCCCTTCCCGGGCTCCCAGGCCAGCCCCACCCATGTGGGACCACACAGCCAGACCCCAGTGTGGGCCCCTGCCTACCGTACACCAGCCTGGGGTTCTGCTGCTTCAGCTCCTGCACGATGTCCACCACCATGGCCAGGAACGACTTGTCCCTCGTATAACCTTTAGGGGGAGAATCCAGGTTACCCTCAGAAAACAGGAGACTCACCACAATCAACTGTGGCACAAAGAAAGAGAAGCACCAGCAGACCCTGCAGAGGGGTGGCTGGGGAGGGAGAGGAGTGTGGGCGAGGTGTCCCCATAGTGCTCAGGGGCTGGGGGGAGGGGGGTGGGTGCAGGCGAGGTGTCCCCACAGTGCCGGGGGCAGGGGGGAGGGAGGTGGGTGCAGGCAAGGTGTCCCCACAGTGCTCAGGAGCTGGGGGGAGGGAGGTGGGTGCAGGCGAGGTGTCCCCACAGTGCCGGGGGCAGGGGGGAGGGAGGTGGGTGCAGGCAAGGTGTCCCCACAGTGCCTGGGGCAGGGGGGAGGGAGGTGGGTGCAGGCAAGGTGTCCCCACAGTGCTCAGGAGCTGGGGGGAGGGAGGTGGGTGCAGGCGAGGTGTCCCCACAGTGCTCAGGAGCTGGGGGGAGGGAGGTGGGTGCAGGCGAGGTGTCCCCACAGTGCCGGGGGCAGGGGGGAGGGAGGTGGGTGCAGGCGAGGTGTCCCCACAGTGCTCAGGAGCCGGGGGGAGGGAGGTGGGTGCAGGTGAGGTGTCCTCACAGTCCAAAGACACGGAGGGCAGACCCGGCAGCATTTCCCAACAGAAACGCTGTGCTTCACAGGAATGAACCCATGGGCGAGGTGAAGGAGTAATCTTTCCTTTATTTATATTTCTACTTTCAGTAATAAGCATATGACACTTTAATCTTACTTATTTTGAGACAGGGTCTAATTCTGTCCCCCAGTCCAGAGTGCAGTGGTTCAACCACAGCTCACTGCAGCCTTGAACTCCCAGGCTCGAGCCGTCCTCCTACCTGAGCTTCCCGAGTAGCTGGGACTGTGCCCAGCTAATTAATTTTTAAAAATAGAGACAGGGTCTCACTATGTTGCTCAGGCTGGTTTTGAACTCCTGGCCTCAAGCGAGCCTCCCTCCTAGTCTTCCCAAAGTGTTGGGATTACAGGTTCGGGCCCCTGTGCCTGGTCTTATATGTGACCTTTATACATGTAGAGAGGCTGGGCACAGTAGCTCACGCCTGTAATTCTAACACTTTGGGAGGCTAAGTGTTTCCCCTAACCATTTAAAAGTGTAGAAACCAGGCTGGCTGCAGTGGCTTACGCCTGTAATCCCAGCACTTTGGGAGGCTAGGGTGGGTGGCTGGCTTGAGCCCAGGAGTTCAAGACCAGCTTGGGCAACATGGCAAAACCCTGTCTCCACAAAAAAAAAAAAAAAAAAAAACAAAGTTAGCTGGGCATGGTGGTGCACGCCTTTACTCCCAGCTACTTAGGAGGTTGAGGCAGGAGGATCACCCGGGCCTGGGAGGTTGAGGCTGCAGTGAGCTATGATTGCGCCACTGCACTCCAGCCTGGGCTACAGAGTGAGACCCTGTCTCAAAAATAATAATAATAAACACGTATAGAAATACATTTTTTTTTTAACCAGAAGGTTGACAAAGCATGGCAGTGTACCAGGTAGCAGCCCGTCACCTGAGTGTCCCACCCACCTGTCCGGCCCCGGTTAGCGTTCCCAACACCCTGCCTGCACCCTCCCCTGGGCACTGGAACCCCAGTGTGGTCACAGGAGTGGGGGTGACTTGGCACAGCCTGGGCAGTCATTGTCCCGGCAGGCATAGTGTGGCCAGGACCCCCCCAGGCTACCGGGGGTGTGATGGTGGCTTGGGAATGCCAAGGCCCTCCTTGAAGGGGCAGGGACCCGAGACAGGTCCAGGGTGGGGGTGCTCTGGACCTCCCTGAGCCCACCCTGGCTGGAGTGGGGTGCACAGTCCCTGTGGCAGCTCGCTCCGGCACCTGCCTGTGAGCACGTAGTCATATTTATTCATGTTGTTCAGCTTCAGGCCTTCGTACAACTCCTGGAGCTCATCTGAATTCAGCACTTGGCCCTTCCAGTGGGCATAGCCTAGAGGCAGAGGAAACCACGGGGGCTCAGACACAAGGGGGCCAGCCGGGGCCGCGGGCTTCCCTCGACACCCACCCACCCTCCCTGAGGCTGCCTGGTAGACGGCTCCTCCCCATGGACTGGCTGAAACCCGAAGATCACCAGGCGCAGTGCTTGGCAAGTCCCGACAGCTGTCCACATGGGACGCCTCGAGCCCCCTGCGAGCCCCCTGCCCCTACACTGTCAGGGATTGTTACTATGACCTCCGTGGCCCCCACCCTCCCACTGCCCGTTCCTGTGGGAGCTGCGTCCCAGGTGCAGGCGGGACGCAGGGAGAGACACACCAGCTCACAGCTGCGTTGCTCCCCCATCGTTGTCCGGAATGCCCCTGGCTACTCCCTCCCCACAGCCTCTTGTTTCCCAGCGTCCCCTGCATTAGCTCCCAGCTATTCAGGCCGGGGTGCTCAGCCACCGGCCACTGTCACCCAGACACCCTGGCAGGCAAGGCATGTTATGTCCCCACCCCCAACTCCTCCCCAACAAGCTTATTAAGGTGCAGTTAGAGCCTGTCTTGGATCAACTCCTGAGCAAGAAATAAATGTGAATGAGAAAGAGGCCTCAGCCCAGGTGTATACAACCTGCCCTTGGCCTGACGGGTAGCCAGGGTGAAGTGTCCGTCCCAGGCAGACAGGCATATCAATGTGTGAGGACAGACGCATCGGCGTCCTGCAGGCGGGACCACTAGCCTCCTGGGAGCCCTTCCTGCACCGGGGAACCCGACCACAGCTCCAGCTCAAAGCGCTGCTCAGGGGACAGCCATCCATACAGGGTGGGGGTTCACCACGGATGCCCCACATTCGCCCATGAGAAACACCTCACATCAAGGGGCTCCTGGCCTCCTCCGACATGAATCACCCCTCTAATGCATGCCTTTTTCAGCAAATAAGGAAAACTGATGTATGGGTTCCTAGAACAGCAAAGTACAAGTAACACGCACTGGTAGGTCACGGCCAGCTCTGAGCCCACACGCCATGCCCTGTGGCTAAGATCCCCGGAATTCCCACACCAGAGGAGGGCTCCATGGCTCCTGCCCCCGAGGGCCCTCCTGCGTACCAGTCGCTGGCTCCCGCTGGAAGGGACGCCTTTGGCTTTCCCCAGGGGCCGTCGCACGGGAGCACGTGTTGTGCAAAGGTCCTGAGACTGCCATCGGAAGCCACGCCCCAGGCACGGTGCGGTGTCTGGGGGTGCATCTGGGGGCGCCTGCTCTGTGCTCTGCCCGGGACACCAGAGTGTATGCACTGAGGGGTGGGTGTGCCAGAGACCAAGCCCCTGAGGGACTCTGGCTTAACAGTCACTGGGGGTCAGGAGGGGCAGGGGGTATCCACCGCAGGTGAGGTCAGTGCCTCACACAGCAGCCTGCCCCTCCAGTGCAGGGTGTGTCCTGGGGAGGCTTCTGCCAGGCCGGGGCAGGGTTTGGGGTGAGGGATAGGAGGAGGGAGGCAAGCAATGGTCCCTCCTGGTCCTTTCTGCTCTTGGATTCTGAATATCTTTCCAAGCAGGGTGGGACTCACCACTGCTGCACATGTGTTCCTTTCCTGGGGAGGTGACATGGCCTGGCTGTGTCCCCACCCTAATCTCATCTTGAGTTGTAGTTCCCATAATCCCTACATGTTGTGGGAAGGACCTGGCAGGAGGTCATTCAATCACGGGGGTGGTTCCCCCATCCTGTTCTCATGATAGTGACTGAGTTCTCACAAAAGCTGATGGTTTCAAGGGGCTTTTAAAACTCTGGGCCCCTCACTCTGCACTTCTCCTTCCTGCCACCACGTGAAGAAGGAGGTGTTTGCTTCCCCTTCTGCCATGACTGTAAGTTTCCTGAGGCCTCCCCAGCTCTGCTGAACTGTGAGTCCATTAAACCTTTTTCCTTTATAAATGACCCAGTCACAGGTATGTCTTTATTAGTGTTGGGGACTAGCCTCAACACCACCCATGGGGTACCCAAAGTCCAGTGGTGACAAAGGAATGAGAAGAGACAGGTTAAGGGTTCATAAAGGTGGGGCCGGGTGCGGTGGCTCATGCCTGTAATCCCAGCACTTTGGGAGGCTGAGGCGGGCGGATCATGAGGTCAGGAGATCGAGACCAACCTGGCGAACACTGTGAAACCCCATCCCTACTAAAAATACAAAAAAATTAGCCGGGCGTGGTGGCAGGTGCCTGTAGCCCCAGCTACTTGGGAGGCTGAGGCAGGAGAATGGCATGAACCTGGGGGGCGGAGCTTGCAGTGAGCGGAGATGGCGCCATTGCACTCCAGCCTGGGCAACAGAGCGAGACTCTGTCTCCAAAAAAAAAAAAAAAAAGTTCATAAAGGTGGGAGCCAGGGGGCCAGCTGCAAAATGGAGGCTGCAAAAGGCACCGAGCTCCGGTTTCCACGCTATTTATTGAGTACAATCACTTAGATCTAAGAAGCAGATTTCAGGGCGAAACAGTGAAAGGGAGGCAGTACGTCATAGGCGTAATCTATAGCAATAGCGGTTTAAATGAATCTCCTTTGTGCTCAAACAGCATATCTTTAACTTATCAGAGAGGAGCTGGTGGGTGTGGGCTTAACTAGGAGCTCGCATGTCTGTCCACATTCCAGTGCTTCAAAGGAGTGTCTTTCTCCTTGAACACAGTGTTTACAGATAAGAGAGCGGGTCTCGCTCTGAGCATGGGAACGTGATGGCAATTAGGAGGCTTTCCTCCTCAGAGGCCTCTTGTGGCTTCCACAACTTGCTGTGCCATATTTTTATGTCCAGTTTATACAGGCACCCCACAAGCCCTTTTCCCAACAATTAGCAGTGTGAGAATGGACTAACGCAGGGTGCCATCGGGAAGGACTGCAGCCAGGCGGCTCCAATTCTCCTACTGTCCTAGGCACTGGGGTCCAAGGTCCAGGCGTTGCCAGGGCTGGTTCCTGAGGCCTCTCCCCTGGGCTTGCAGGCGGCACTGACTCCCTGTTTCCTCATGGAGCTGTCCCTCTGTGTGTGTCTGTGTCCCCATCTCATCTTCTTACAAGGACACCCATCAGCTTGGATCAGGGCCCACCCACATCCCTGATGGCCCCTTTGAACCTGATGACCTCTGTAGGGGCTCCTTCTCCAAACCCAGTCCCACTCTGAGGTGCTAGGGTTAAGGCTGCAACATGAGAATTTGGGGGGGGACGTAATTCAGCCATAACAGCCATGAGGAAGGGGAGACGTCCAGCACTTGGCCGGGTCTCAGACGCAGGCCCCAGGCCCCTGTGAGGTGCAGCTTCCCATTGAAATAGGGGGCATGCTCTTGCATCTCCTGGTGGCCTCCTGCCCACTGTGGGATGTGGGATGGGCCCAGAGCCCACAAGAACCTTCTCAAACAGGGGAGGGCACTTGGATCTTGTGTCCAACTCATTCCATTTATAGATGAAAAAACAGGGGCCAAACAAGCGGCTCCTCGGGCAGCCCAAGGAGCCTGGCGCTCCTGTCAGACCCCAGCCGGCCAGGGAGTCTGGCCTGGCCTGGCCCCTCGCTGGTGTCCGTCGGCAGGCTCCTGGCCCGGGCCTGGCCCCTCGCTGGTGTCCGTCGGCAGGCTCCTGGCCCTGGCCTTCTCCAGCCCTGCAGCTCCTTGTGTTCACACCAGCTGCCCCTTCCCTACAGAAGGGACCACCAAGCCCAGCAGCAGGGCACCTGTCCCACGCCCTCTGGCTCCACACTCCAAAAGCCAGGACAGCGCGACCCGTCCACTCGCTGACCGCCAGCTCTGCAGGCTCCTTCCCGATGCCCTCAGTCCAGGAAGCTCAGACAGGGAGCTCCAGGAAATCCTCTCAAAGGGGCCACTGGGAATACTGGCCGCAAGGTGGAGGCTCTGCCAAGCCCGGCTGCCCTGGGCTTGGGAGGCACAGTTCAGGGTGTGGAAAAATGAATGGGGGTGTGGTGCGGCCTCAAGGAACGGGGGCCTAGCCGGGGGAAGGGGCAGAAGTGCAAGCAGCAGCCCCAAGGCGGCGAGGCCTGCGCCAGGTGGGCTCTGCAGACACTTGGGGGCTCGGCTTTCCCACTTCCCAGCCTGACGGGCGTCAGGGAACCAACAACGCAGCTTGTGTGGAACACCCGTGTCCCCGCCGGGAGTCTGGCTTTGTGGCCTATCCCAGGCAGAAGCTGCCCACGTGACCACCCCAGTAACAACCCTGGGCAGGAGGTGGGCGTGGTGACGCACACCTGTAGTCCCAGCCACTCGGGAGGCGGAGGCAGAAAGATTGCTTCAGCCCAGGAGGTCAAGGCTGCGGTGAGCGGGTTGCACCACTGCATGCCAGCCTGGGTGACAGAGACTGACCTTGTCTCTAAAAAAGAAAAAAGAAGAGACTGGGTGTGGAGTCTCACACCTGTAATCCCAGCACTTTGGGAGGCTGAGGGGGCAGGATCGCTTGAGCCCAAGGAGTTCAAGACCACCCGGGGCAACATAGTGAGATTCCATCTCTATGAAAAATAGCAACATTAGCTGGGTGTGGTGGTGCACACCTGTAGGCCCAGCCACTTAAGAGGGTGAGGTGGGAGGATCTCTTGATCTCAGGAAGTCAAGGCTGCAGTGAGTCATGACTGCAGGACTGCACTCCAGCCTGAACGACAGAGTGAGACCTTGTCTCACAAAAAAAACAGAAAAAGGAAAAGGAAAACCCTGGGCAGAGTGGCGAATGAGCTTCCTGGCAGCATCATCGCAGCTCCCTGCCAAATGAGGCACAGCCTGTGCAACCCCACCTTCGACTCCTAGGTACGCGCTGGAGAACTGAGACAAACGTTCATGGCAGCATGACCCCAACAGCCAAAAAGTGGAAACAGCCCGAGTGTCCGCAGGGCTGCTTGTGGCTGAGCTCATGTGGCCGGTCACACACGGCGTGAGCTGGTCCTGGGCATGCACAATGGGCCACGCAGCAGAAGGAACATGACAACGTGGCCCCCCAGACAGCCCGGGGAGCGCAGCCCTGGAGCGAGGGTGCCCGGAGCAGAACAGCCCCTACAATGCGGGAGGCCCGTGGCACATGCAGACGTCTTTCTTTGTGCATAATCAGGCCCAGTAAAATGCTTCCTGGAGGTGAGTTTGGTGAAAAATAAGCACCTCTAGCCCTTAGACGGAGGGTGGGGGGAACAAAAAGGAAAAACAACAACAAAAAAACTCGAACAACAAAAAGCGCCTCCAGCTCTGTCAAGGTCTGCGGAACAGACAGTGTCATCGTGGGCACTGCACTCACAGTGGGCAGCACGGGAGCCCAGAGGGGCTGAGGGACCGCATGGAGGAGGCCGAGTCCCCCGTCCTGACCACCAGCTCCCGTGGCACCCAGGGCAGGTACACGATGCACCAGCCTCACTCCCCAGCAGCACAGTGTGGCTGGGGCGAGGGAAGGGGAGCAGGCAGAAGGGCCCCGGTGCAGGTGAGAGTGATGCCTGCCCTCACTGCCCTAGGGAGTTGCCCCTGAGCCACAGAGACGGCCTTAGGGAAGCTACCCGGGGGCCTCCTGATCAGGCCGCACAAACAGCTGACCCCGAGAGTGTGGGTAGAGGGTGCTGGGAGCCAGCCCACAGCCATAGACGGAGCTGGCTAAGGGGTCCTAAACCAGCAGTCCCCCAGTGGCATCTGGAGGAGGCTGGAGTGGGGGCTCCCAGGAACCACAGGCTGGACCCCATGGGAAGGGACGCCCCCAGGCTGTTCGTCTGGCTCTGCAACTGTGGAGGCTCCCAAGCGCCTGGGGTCCTGTCCTCATCCCAGCCCCCTGAGGGCAGGCCAGAGACCCCTTTTCTGTCTCTGGGCCCTCGGGTCAGCCAGCCCACCACCCACTGAGAAGCTTCCACCAAGCCCAGAAGGCACAGCCAAAGCCCAGGGCCCTCCCCGCATCCTGGAATCCATGCAAGGGCAGCTGGGTCGGTGCGGATGTTGAACCAGCACTGATGGAGCACAACACAGTCCCCAGAAACACACTCAACACCCTGCTTTAGTGTCCAAGCCAGCCAGCTCACTCACTGAAAAACAAATCCTAAAGGAGGGCGGTGAGAGCAGCCAGGAAGAACATGTGGGTTCAGGGAGGCTCCTGGAGGGCCTGAGTCTCCAAATCTCACAGCACCCAGTGTCCCAGCAAGCAATGGCAGGAAAGGGTTTCAGTGAGAGCTGGAGCGTGTCCGTCTGCACCGGCCAAGCAACTTTTTCCTCTCACTTGGCATGTGTCATGCCCGCCTCAAGAGAAACCACAGCATTCCTTCCCACTCCCAAGAGTAGGGGCCAGCCCCCCCCTCAACATATCCCACTGATGCTCTGCCAGGCTGTTTCTGGGACGTTCTGTGCTCCCAAGTTTCCGCCTGGGTTCAGAGAAATTTCAGGGGAAGCGAGGTGGGGTTTCAAAGAACAACAGCTTTGTTCTCCTGCCGACGAAGCAGTATAGGGACCACAGAGAGGAGGGAGGACTCCATGCACCTCCACCTCCAGGCCATGGGGCTGGGGGCATGGAAAGCATGGCCTGTGAGGGGCTTCTGAGGCTGGCCACCCTCAGTCCCCTGAGCCAGCAAAGTCCTCAGCGTCCCAGGGCACGGAGACAGATGCACACACAGGCCCCTGCAGCACTGCTGTTAACAGAGAATACCCAGAACCACCTATATATCCCTCAGCACTACCACTCCATGGGGGCCCTTCTCAGCTCCAGGAGGCAGGCCGATAGCAGGAGTCTCACGGCTGTGCTCTGAGCCAGGCGTTGGTCCAAGCACTTTATGCAATTGATCTAATCAACTCTGGCAACCTCACGGCAGGTGCTAGGATTGCCCTCCTGTTTTACAGAGAAGGAAACTGAAGCACTGAGAGGTTCTGCCACCTGCACTGGGTCACACGGCCTCAAAGCAACAAAGCTGAGTCAACATACCCCCACTCAGGGGCGAGGCCACCCAGGCCTACATCCCGATATGCTGTGCAGGCTCTGCCCGAGTGACACCCGGGACTCCAGGTCCCCGTCCACATGAAAGCCCCGTGCCTCACACCCACAGTCCGCCCCGTGCCTCACACCCACACCCCACCCCGTCCCTCACACCCACACCCCGCCCCGTCCCTCACACCCACAGTCCGCCCCGTGCCTCACACCCACACCCCGCCCCGTGCCTCACACCCACACCCCGCCCTGTGCCTCACACCCACACCCCGCCCCGTGCCTCACACCCACACTCGGCCCGTGCCTCACACCCACACCCCGCCCCGTCCCTCACACCCACACCCCGCCCCGTGCCTCACACTCACACCCCGCCCCGTCCCTCACACCCACACCCCGCCCCGTGCCTCACACCCACACCCCGCCCCGTGCCTCACACCCACACCCCGCCCCGTGCCTCACACCCACACCCCGCCCCGTCCCTCACACCCACACCCCGCCCCGTCCCTCACACCCACACCCCGCCCCGTGCCTCACACTCACACCCCGCCCCGTCCCTCACACCCACACCCCGCCCCGTGCCTCACACTCACACCCCGCCCCGTCCCTCACACCCACACCCCGCCCCGTGCCTCACACCCACACCCCGCCCCGTGCCTCACACCCACACCCCGCCCCGTGCCTCACACCCACACCCCGCCCCGTCCCTCACACCCACACCCCGCCCCGTCCCTCACACCCACACCCCGCCCCGTGCCTCACACTCACACCCCGCCCCGTCCCTCACACCCACACCCCGCCCCGTCCCTCACACCCACACCCCGCCCCGTGCCTCACACTCACACTCCGCCCCGTCCCTCACACCCACACCCCGCCCCGTGCCTCACACTCACACCCCGCCCCGTCCCTCACACCCACACCCCGCCCCGTGCCTCACACTCACACCCCGCCCCGTCCCTCACACCCACACCCCACCCCGTGCCTCACACCCACCCCGCCCCGTGCCTCACACCCACACCCCGCCCCGTCCCTCACACCCACACCCCGCCCCGTGCCTCACACCCACACCCCGCCCCGTGCCTCACACCCACACCCCGCCCCGTGCCTCACACCCACACCCCACCCCGTGCCTCACACCCACACCCCACCCCGTGCCTCACACCCACACCCCGCCCCGTCCCTCACACCCACAGTCTGCTCTGTGCCGGCTGCTGGAGCCAATGCCTTACCTGTGTGGTTTGAAAACTGGACAGAGTTCACTGCGTCAATCTCAAATCCTAAAACCTGCAAGACAGAGAAGGAACAGGTAGGCATAAGAGAGCCAGGTCTGGGGTCCCACGAACCCCAGCAGGCGCTGACTCAGAAGAGGGGAGTAAATGAGCCCCGGCTGGCACGGGGCCCCCAGGTGCAGGGTGGAGGGCCGATGCGTCAGAGCAGGAGGCTCTCCTCGAGTCACACGTGACATGTGCACAGGCAGGGCCTCGCGTGTCTGGAGCTGGGCTTCCCTCTCTGGGGAGCAACCAGCCCGGGAGGGCATCGCCCAGCCCACAGGACCTCCATGGGGAAGCACTTCACACATCATTCCAGAAATCGCACCCAGCGAAAGCACTCAGTAAGACTAATAAACGATAAAACGAAGGCAATACCCGTCTGTCCAGACACTGAACAGAGGCTGGGAGGCTGTCTCTGCTGTGAAAATGTGGGTGTCTAGCCTACCCCTTGGAGGAAGCCAGGCCAAGGGCCCCGCGGGCAGCACAGGTGGCTCAAAAGCCTGAGTGAGAGACACGGAGTGGGTGTGTGAGGACAGAGAGGGAGGGAGAGGGTGAGGGTTCCAGACAGATGGAGAGGGGGGACGGAATCCACGGAGCGGGGGCCTCCTTCCTGTATCTCCAAGGGCCAAGCCCGGCCTCCGCTAGTTTGGGGGGCCATCCCCATCCTCTCCTGTGCACCAGCAATGCCCCAAACCCTCTCTTCCTACTGTATCTGAACAGCTAACCACCCTTGAGTTCCACCTTCACGTTCAAAGCCAGGCAGTGCCACCTCTGGTGTCAGCACTAGGACAACGGCTGTTTCCAGGGCAGGGGGTGGGGGTGGGGTGGGGGTGGGGGGATGGGGAGGGGCTTCCGGGGCTTCCCAAATTTGTTTCTTCACTGGCTGGGGTTTGCTTTGTGATAATGAGTTGAGCTATCTGCTTAGGATTTATATTTGCCAAGGTCTTTCTTTGAAGCCGGTATTATCACTAAACTAATGAAACACGTTAGCAGTCTTACTCATCTAAAAAGTTAAAGTTGGCACTTCGTGGCCAGGCGCAGTGGCTCATGCCTGTAATCCCAGCACTTTAGGAGGCCGAGGTAGGAGTACAGCTTGAGGCTAGGAGTTCAAGACCAGCCTGAGCAACATGGCAAAAACCCTGTCTCTACAAAAAATACAGAAATTAGCCGGGCGTGGTGGCACATGGCTGTAGTCCCAGCTACTCGGGAGGCTGAGGTGGGAGGATCACTGAGCCCAGGAGGTGGAGGCTGCAGTGAGCCGTGATGGCACCACTGCACTCTAGCCTGGGTGACAGAGTGACACTCTGTCTCAAAAAATATAAAAATAAAAATAAAAAATAAAATGGGCATTTTGCAAATGTACCAGCCCGAATCCACAGCCTCTATACACAGATAGCTTGCAGTATTTCAAATCCTTTAAAATTCTAACCGACTGTGAAGAAACAGATATTAAGCAACGATGACACAAATCCTGAAAATCCTGCCAAAATATTCTGCTCCACTGCTTCTGGGTGTGTAGATAATTAATCCTTTGGGGCTGGCAAACGTATCCGAGAATGAAGTCGCTATTTTCTGCTTTTAAATGAGACCACGAGCCAGCTGAGCCCCTGGGCTGGCATCTCCATTTCACACACCCCATCAAAATCAGCTGATTCATCAGCATCGCAAGCTGGTCTGGATGCTTCCAGAGTCTACCCATCCAACTTCATGTGCCAGACAAAGCCAGACTCAGGAGACGACAATGCATGGGGGGCGGGGTGCCAAGGTCCAGGACGGGAGGCTGGGACCCCAGAGAAAGGCATCTCCTGCTCTTACACGTGTCCTTCAGCTGGAAGCCACCGCTCTGTGCCGGATCATGCCTCTGGAATTGGCATCTCTGTACAGCAGTGGCTCCCTCCCAGGCACTGCCAGGAGGTACCAAGAGTGTGAAACTGAAGCCTGCAAAGAGAATGGGCTTCTGCCAGCGGCGCTCTTCTTCCCCTGGGGCTCTTCTCCCCTCAGGGGCAGTGGTAGTGACCGTCCCTTCCCACAGCAGCAGTGGAATCCACTTTGTGGCTTTCCCACCACCTGCAGAATTCCTCATCGCATGCCCCCGCAGACTCCCAGCACCCACCAGCTGGCAGATACCCGCCTTCCCAGCTCCAAGTTCTAAAGAGTCCAGCAATTCTCTTATCCCAGGGTCAGCTGTGTGGAGCCGATGCTGGCAGGGGTCTCCTCCACGACACCTGTGTTCCCTTTTTGCCTTCTCGATTTTCTCAATACCTGGCTGAACAACGGCCTCTACAATCATTGCTCTGGTTTCTGTTTCTGGACTGGGCCCTGCCTGATACACCTCATCTTTCCCCACTCCCCAAGGGAGCCAAGGACAGACTGGTTCTTGGCCCAAGGTTCAGCCCAGCAGGCTGCTGGGCTCTCCACAATGCTCACCTCCTGCCCGGAGCATGGGCCCCAGTTCCGGCTCCTCCACAGCCTTCACAGGAATCGCCTTCAACAAGGACAGGCCAGGTGCCCTGTACGCAGCAGCCCTGCTGACTGATGGGATCAGCTTGGGCCCCTTTAGGAACAGCATTGCTGGTCTATGTATGTGAATCACCTGTTCTACAGTAAACCCTGTCCCTATAATGGCCTATGGGGCTCTTCTGTGGCAGAATTCTAAGAATGACCTTCAGGGGCCCCGCTCACCCTCGGGCAACCCCCTGAGTGTGGGTGAAGCCTGTCAGTGTGATGAGATCTCTCTCCCATGACGATCTTCTTATCCAGGAGAGTTTAATTGAATGACATGAGCCCTTCAAAAGCAGAGTTTTCTCAGGCTGATGGGCAGAAGGAAAAATCAGACACTGGAAGTTAAAGAAGGACTCAACGACTGTTGCTGGCTTTGAAGATGGATTGGGCCACGCGATTGCCAGATGCAACAGTGCAGGTCAGTTTTACATAGAGTCATTATTAAAAGCTGAGTCATATGGCCAGGCACAGTGGCTCACACCTGTGATCGCAGCACTTTGGGAGGCTGAGGCTGGAGGATTGATCACTTAAGCCCAGGAGTTCAAGACCAGACTGAGGAACATAGCAAGATTCCATCTCTATTTAAAAAAAAAAAATTGAGTCATCAAACTTACAATTATGTAAATTACATTATTATTTTTTGAGACAGGGTCTCACTCTGTCACCCAGGCTGGAGTGCAGTGGCACAATCATAGCTCACTGCAGTCTTGAACTCCTGGGATCAAGGGATCCACCCTCTTCAGCCTCCTGAGTAGCTAGGACTACAGGTGCGTGCTGCCACACCTGGCTAATTTTTATATTTTTTGGTTGAGACAGAGTCTCACTATGTTGTCCAGGCTAGTCCTGAACTCTTAAGCTCAATGAATTCTCCTCCCTTAGCCTCCCAAAGTGCTGGGACTACAGGTATGAGCCACTGCACCCAGACTACATAAATTATATTAAAAGTAAACATAATATATATTCTAGCCTCACCACTTCCTAGTTTACTAGCATTTTACCCTATCTGTTGTCTATTCAGCTGTTTGTGTCTATTGTGTGTGGAGGGAAGAAGGCTACGTGACAGAGGCTGCTGCGCAGCTCTTTCCTGCTCAGGTTGGTAGTTTACGTTCAGCTATAGTGGAAGTATTCACACCACGGAGCTTGGCAGTACATACTCTAAATCAGGTATGAGGGCTGGGCACAGTGACTCACGCCTATAATCCCAGCACTTTGGGAGGCCGAGGCGGGAGGATCATCTGAGGTCAGGAGTTCGAGACCAGCCTGGACAACATGGCAAAACCCGGTCTCTACTAAAAATACAAAAATTAGCCGGGTGTGGTGGCTCGTGCCTGTAGTCCCAGCTACTCAGGAGGCTAAGGCAGGAGAATCACTTGAACCTGGGAGGCGGAGGTTGCAGTGAGCCAAGACTATGCCACTGCACTCCAGCCTGGGTGACAGAGAGAGACTCTGTCTCAAAAAAAATTCAAATTAAACCAAATCAATCAATCAATCAATCAGATATGAGCAAGACTCTCTGATGTCCATACCTGCTGTGACGGTCCACTGAGGCCTGTGGACTATCACCTCATCCCCCTTCTTGGGATGGTCTTATTAGGCCGCCGTGCTACCGTTTTTTGAGACAGGATCTCACGCTGTTGCCCAGGCTGGAGTCCAGTGGCACAATCTCAGCTCGCTGCAACCTCTCCCTCCTGGGCTCAATTGATTCTCCTGCCTTAGCCTCCCGAGTAGCTGGGACTACAGGAATGTGTCACCATGCCTGGCTAATTTTTTATGTTTTATTTTTTGTGGAGAAATATTGCCCATATTGCCCAGGCTGGTCTTGAACTCCTGGGCTCAAGCGATCCTCCCACTTCAGCCTCCCAAAGTGCTGCGATAACAAGGCGTGCGCCATCGTGCTTGGCCTGTGCTACCGTTCTGCTCCTAACTCCCCTCAATGTGCATTCCCCACCCCCACCTCCAGATGTACCCCTCCAAACCCAGCCCTTGAGGGTCTGCTGCCCCCACAGGATGCAGCTCAGACTCCCGGAGCGTCCCACTCCCACAGCTGATGCCCCTGGCTGCTGGGTCGCCCACCACTCTGTGAACTCCTCACTGGGCTGCAGAACCCTGGGCACCTTCTGAACCCTGGAAAGCTCTGAAACCCCTGTGCCTGGCCAACTCCCCTCTCTCCACTCAGACCGTCCTTCTTTCAGCCTCCAAGTCCCTGCTGCAACCGGGCCTACGTAGCCTCCGCGACAGCACGCGAAGAACGAGGGTTCTTCGGGATTGCGGCTCCCTGCCGGCCCTGGCCAAAGCCCCTGGCCTCTGGCAAACCCACTGCTGCCACAGAACAGCCTGGCTGTCTCCGCCGAAAAGTCTGAAGGACAAGCTCCTGCTCAGCGTCTACCGCAAGGTGTAACTCCGTAAACGGAACAAGTGCCGAGCACACAGGGGAGCCAGGGCGGGAAGAGCCGCGGGGGCTGCAGCCAGGGGGCAGGATTGCGGGGGGTGGGGGTGCGGGATGGGGGGGCTGGGCTTTGCACCGCTCATCCGTGCGACGTACTGGGGCTCCCCCACCTGCAAGCGTGCGCCCCGTCTCCTGCCCAGAGAGAAAGCCAGTCAGATGGCTACACTCTGCCCTGGGGGGTCAAAATAATCCCAGCAGAGTCCAGGCCAGTGGAATGGCTTAGAAAGGGTTCCAGCTTCCTCCTGGGAACCTCCTGCGGGGGCCACAGCGGAAGGGCTTTCAACCTCATTAGTCATGCGGCTGGACCGCAGGAGCAGCGGCGGCAGAACGAAGGCCGAAGAGCGCTCCGACTCCCTTCTCCCTGCCGCCCGCGACACAAGCTCGTCCTCTGCCAGGCACAGCCCGCAGTCCTCCTCCCTCGGCCGGTGGTGTGAGCAACCCTCCTCCTGCCCACGTGCGGGAGTGGCTGCCTCGGGCGCCTCCCAGGGCCCACGTGCGCGCCTTATCGGCAGCATCCCGCTCTGCTCACAGTGAGGCAGACAGCGAGACACAGCGAGACACTACGTGAGCGCGGCGGCTCAGCTGATCCTCCTCCTCCGGGGAGGCAGAGTGACTCAGAACGGCAGGAGTGGGGGAAGCTCTGGAACATTCCAGTGCAGCTCCTCCACCCCAGCCTGACCACCCTAGTTCCAGGCGTTCCAGGGGAGAGCAGGGTGAGCGCTGCACAGAATCCAGAGCCACCCACCCAGCAGAACCTTCCCTGTAGCTTATTTTGCAAAGAGACCTCTGACCACTTCAGGAAACCAGAAGGAGAAAAGAGGACGGGAGAGATCATGTGACTGCTTCACCCTGATCAACCTGGGGCCCAAGCACCCCGTGTCCCTCCCACCGTCTGCCACTGGTCAGCCCTACGATCCACGTCAACCATGTCCTTTGTCCTACAAACTCCCAGGGGAACTTCTGGTGGAAATGGCCCGAGCCCCCCAGAGCAGTCTCCCCTCATCCCTGACCCACCCCTGCCTCAGCCTTCACAGCTCCAGAGCCCATCGCCTGGGCCCCCAGCCCTGCTCAGAGCACACGGACACCCAGTCCTCTACTTCCAGGCTCACAGTGCCGCAGAGGGACCGTGCACTAGCTGGTCAGGGGCTGCCAGGTGCTGGGCTCATTGCAAAGTGCTAAGGGAAGGCAGAGGCCATGGCTGGTTCAGAAGCGCCCAGATGGCCAGACAGCTGGGGGCTGAGTCCAGGGATTGCCAAAGCAGCATTCCTGACCCAGTATGGGCTCCCTGGTGTGACCTCGGGCCCCGTCCACCCCCACAGCATGCAGCAAAAACGCCACCCTATTCCAGCTCCAGAGTCTGTTCCACAGGGCCTCACCCTGCTGCACCCTCCTCCTGGATGCCGTTCCTCCCTGTGCCCCGGCCGGCAGAGCTCCACCTAGTGCTGGCTCCCACGCACAGCAACTGGCCCTTGGGGTCAGCCAAACCTGCGTGCACCGCACAGCTTCCTCGTTTAGCTGTCGTAGGGTGACCACATTCCCAGAGGCTTGGTGACTGTCACAGGTAAGGAGATGGGACAAGAGGCTGGGCAGGGCTAGCCACCGCTTCAGGAATGGGGAAAGCTGCCGGAGGAGTGGCCAAGGACAGGGACAGGGGCTGGCAGGCTTGTCTTGGCCACAGAACCCTTTAAAACAGAGGCCCCATGTAGAGCCGGAGAATAGACGGGCACAGGGCGGCTGCTCTGTGGGCAGGAAGGGAGGCGCTGCCGGCCCCTCCTCGGCCGATCGCACGGTTTTTTGCTCAGCCCATCTTTGACAACTCCTTTCTTCCTTCCTCCTTGAGAAGTTCCCTCTGTTCTTATTCCTCAGCGTCACTCGCTCTGTGAACTGGGCACGCATGATTCCATTGCAAAAGCTCTGTGTGGGTGGGAACCCGCAGACACCAAGGCCAACAAGCCACAATGCCACTCAGCAGCCCCTGTGTCCCTGAAGCTGCCCGTTCTGCAGATCCGCCCCTCCCTTTCCACAGAATGCCAGTCACACCAAGCCTCCTAGGAGGGAAGTCACTTAAAGACCGGGGTGGGGGGGGGCGGCCAACACTGGGGCCTGCAGAGCAACACACCGCACACACACACATGCTTGCCCATGACACACACATGCATGCCCAGACATGTGCATACACGCCATGCACACATGCCCCATACACACATGCATCCCACATGCACACATGCATGCCATGTACACACAAGCACACCCACATACACACACCATGTACACACGCACACCATGTACACACAAGCACACCCACATACACACCATGTACACACAAGCACACCCACATACACACCATGTACACACATGCACACCCACATACACACACCATGTACACATGCACACCATGTACACACAAGCACACCCACATACACACACCATGTACACACAAGCACACCCACATACACACACCATGTATACACAAGCACACCCACATACACACACACCATGTACACACGTGCACACCCACATACACACACCATGTACACACATGCACACTCACATACACACACACATATGCACCGATGTGGGCTAGAGCCAGAGGCAAGAGTGAAAAATAGATCAGAAAATTGGCCGGGCACGGTGGCTCACGCTTGTAATCCCAGCACTTTGGGAGGCCGAGGAGGGCGAATCACGAGGTCAGGAGATCAAGACCACGGTGAAACCCCGTCTCTACTAAAAATACAAAAAATTAGCCGGGCATGGTGGCGGGCGCCTGTAGTCCCAGCTACTCGGAGAAGCCGAGGCAGGAGAATGGCGTGACCCCGGGAGGGGGAGCTTGCAGTGAGCCGAGATTGCGCCACTGCACTCCAGCCTGGGCGACAGAGCGAGACTCCGTCTCAAAAACAAAAACAAAACAAAACAGAAAATTGGACCAATAGGCTGGGTGCAGTGGCTCACGCCTATAATCCCAATACTTTCGGAGGCTGAGGTGGGTGGATCGCCTGAGGTCAGGAGTTCAAGACCAGCCTGGCCAACATAGTGAAACCCCATCTCTACCAAAGTACAAAAATTGTACGGGCGTGGTGGCTCACGCCTGTAATCCCAGCACTTTGGGAGGCCAAGGCGGGCAGATCCCGAGGTCAGGAGATCGAGACCATCCTGGCTAACACGGTGAAACCCCGTGTCTACTAAAAATACAAAAAAATTAGCCTGGCGTGGTGGCGGGCGTCTGTAGTCCCAGCTACTTGGGAGGCTGAGGCAGGAGAATGGCGTGAACCTGGGAGGAGGAGGCTGCAGTGAGCCGAGATCGCGCCACTGCACTCCAGCCGGGGTGACAGAGTGAGACTCTGTCTCAAAAAAAAAAAAAAAAAGAGAAAAAAAGGAAAACAGGAGCGATAAGTTCTTGTTTTTCTCCATGACAGCCAAACAAGAATAACAGAAACCTCAGTCCCAAACTAAGGGAGTCAGAAAAGCAAAAAGCTAGCCAATTTTGTTCCTTCTTGGAGAAAGATGAAAGAAAAAGAAGAAATACCAGAACCAACACCTGTTTCCTGGATTGGGACACATTCTGGCTCAGACCCAGGGACTGGCAGAGGCCAGAGAGAGAGAGAGAGAGAATCCCAACTAGACGGGAGGAAAGCCAGCTGCCCAGCGTGGCCTGGAGAGCACGTGGGAATGTTCCGAGGACACTCAGAAGCGTCTCCAACATGCAGCAGCAGCATCACCTCTAGGGAAGTTAGTGCGGGCCACTCGAGGAAGGAAGGAGGCACACTTTTCAGCACTGGCTCTCTTTCCTTCCCTTTTCTTTTTTTTTTTTTTTTTGTTTTGAGGCTGATTCTTGCTCTGTCGCTGGAGTGCAATAGTGCAATCTTGGCTCACTGCAACCTCCACCTCCTGGGTTTAAGCACTCTCCTTCCTCACCCTCCTGAGTAGCTGGGATTATAGGCGTGCGCCACCACGCCCGGCTAATTTTTTGTATTTTTAGTAGAGAGGGAGTTTCACCATGTTGGCCAGGCTGGTCTCGAACTCCTGACCTCAGGTGATCCACCCACCCCAGCCTCCCAAAGTGCTGGGATTATAGGCGTGAGCCACCGTGCCTGGCCCAGTGCTGGCTCTTTTGTGCTGTTTGCAAATGCATGTCACCTTGAAAAAGGTTAAGGCAAAAATGATGTCTTTTAACAGGCAGGGTGGTATTCTTCCAGGATCTTATCACCACACTTCTGAAGACAAAGAAGGCTCTTTCTATCCTAGGAATTCTAAGAAAAAAATGTAAAGATTTTTCAAAACACCAGGGTTTTGTTTTGTTTTGAGACGGAGTCTTGCTCTGTCCCCCGTGCTGGAGTGCAGTGTGGCGATCTCGGCTCACTGCAAGCTCCGCCTCCCAGGTTCACGCCATTCTCCTGCCTCACTCAGCCTCTCAAGCAGCTGGGACTACAGTCGCCCGCCACCACGCCCGGAAAATTTTTTGCAATTTTAGTAGAGACGGGGTTTCACCGTGTTAGCCAGACTGGTCTCGATTTCCTGACCTCGTGATCCACCTGCTTCAGCCTCCCAAAGTGCTGGGATTACAGGCGTGAGCCACTGCGCCCGGCCAACACCAGGCGTTTTAACCATTTCCCCAAGAGAACCCTCCAGCGATGCCACATCTATGAAGAGGCCACCTTGAAAAGCAGGAGATTTTCTTTTTTTTTTTGAAACGGTCTACCTAGTGCATCGGTATTCTCTGTCAACTTTCTGGTTAAAAATACATTGTATTTCCACATGTTTATTTTTTACTTTTTTTTTTTTTTGAGACATGGTCTCACTCTGTCACCCAGGCTGAAGTGCAGTGGCACCATCACGGGTCACTGCATCCTCCATCTCCTGGGATCAGGTGATCCTCCCACTTCAGCTTCCCAAGTAGGTGGGACTACAGATGTGAGTCACATAGCCAGCTTTTTTTTTTTCTTCTTGTAGAGCTGGAGTCTTGCTATGTTGCCCAGGGTGGTCTCAAACTCCCAGGCTCAACTGATCCACCCACCTCGGCCTCCTAAAGTACTGGGATTATAGGTGTGAGCCGCCGCACCTGGGCTCGGGGATGCTTAAATATTCGAGGATAGAAATCAGCTCCTGACTTGAGGGCCCTCAAGCAACCCCCTTGGGACCCCGTCGTGTGTCTCTGGGAGCCCGGGGTGACTCGCTGCTCGCGTCCACATGCTGCTAAAGTGCTGAGGTCCCAAAGCTCTGCAGCTTCTGCTCCTGTCCGGAGAAGCGGGGCCCAGTAAGCAGGTGGGACCCTCGGCCTCTGCCACATTGGGCCGGGCGTGGTGGCTCACGCCTGTAATCCCAGCACTTTGGGAGGCCGAGGTGGGCAGATCACCTGAGGTCAGGAGCTCAAGACCAGCCTGGCCAACGTGGTGAAACCCCATCTCTACTAAAAAGAAATACAGAAAAATTAGTCGGGTGTGGTGGTGCACACTTGTAATCCCAGCTACTCAGGAGGCTGAGGCAGGAGAATTGCTTGTACCTGGAAGGGGGAGGTTGCAGTGAGCCTAGATCGCTCCACTGCACCTCAGCCTGAGCGACAGAGCGAGACCCTCGTCTCAAAAAAGAAAAAGAAAAAGAAGGCCAGGCGCGGTGCCCATGCCTGTAATCCCAGTACTTTGGGAGGCCGAGGTGGGCGGATCACAAGGTCAGGAGATCGAGACCATCCTGGCTAACACGGTGAAACTCCGTCTCTACTAAAAATACAAAAAAATTAGCTGGGTGTGGTGACAGGCGCCTGTAGTCCCAGCTACTCGGGAGGCTGAGGCAGGAGAATGGCGTGAACCCGGGAGGCAGAGCTTGCAGTGAGCCAAGATCACACCACTGCACTCCTGCCTGGGCAACAGAGCAAGACTTCGTCTCAAAAAAGAAAGAAAGAAAGAAAAAGTATCTTTGCAGATGTAAGATTCCAAGAAGAGATCACGCCAGATTATCCAGGTGGGCCTGAATCCCATGTCAAGTGTGCTTTTAAGAGAGCACACAGGCAGAGGCCATGTGAGGACAGAGACAGAGATTGGAGTGATTTGGCCGTGAGCCCCAGAAGCCTGGGGCCACCGAGAGCTGGAAGAGGCCAGGAAGGACCCTTGTATGGAGGGAGCATGGCCCTGCCCACACCCTGGTCTCAGACTTCTGGCCCCCAGACCATGAGAGGTAAATTTCTGCTACAGTGAGCCACCTGGTTTGTGGTACTTTGTTATGGCAGTCCGGGCAAACTCCTACATGACCCTAAGGCTGCGTATGGTATTTTCACTCCAGCAAACTCATACATAACCCTACAGCTGTGTACCTTAGAGTTACAGAAGCAATAGAGCAAAAGGGGTTGGGAGGCTGCCCTGAGGGCCCCAGGATCTCCCCCACGCAGTGAGGCCTAAGAAACACGTGAGCTGCTGAACTGGTAGCTGGGAAGGCTCTCCACACATACACACCCGGGGCTCCAAAGAGCCAAACCTCCCAGCCCTGGAAGCACCTGAGGTTTCCTACACCCAAGAGGAAACAGTCCTAGCAATGTGGAAGGGCAGACGGCCGCAGCCACTTGTTCCCTCCACTCCTTCCTGTCTAGAATCCAAGCCAGGGCCGCGGGGAAGTGCCCCACCCCAGGGCGCATCCCATGGCCTGTCTTGGGCAGGTCTGTGCTTGACTTGGGCAGCCCCCCAGCTCCTCTCCTCCATGCACCCCCAAACCTCAAGCCTGCCCTTGCCCTCCGCGTTCAATCTGCAAACCCAAATCATGCTGCCTGACACACTGCACCTCCTGCCAGCACTGGTCATGCCAACATGTTCCCTCCTTTAGTTCCCTACCACTAAAATGTACCTTGGGCTTAGGCCCAGAAACAAAATCCAAACACAGGCTCAAGGTTTTATTCTGCCCAGGGAGGGTGGCTGCCTCTGAGAGGACCTGGCAGAAAGCAGCTGGGGAGAAGAGCTCTGAAGTCCAGACGTGCAGATGGTCCAGTCGCAACACATCTGTGCTACACTCACAAGGAATCAGTGGGAGCTCCCTGGCAATAGGTGTACCCTGAGCCTGGCATGAAGGGCACAAGGAGCCCTGGTGCTATCTTGCAAACAGGTATTCTGCCTAGTTTGCAGGTGAGACTCCGGAAGGCTCAGAAACCAGGGCCAGGTCCCTCAGCTGGAATTCCAAAATGAGGAGACACCTGCTTTGAGGTGGGACCCCCAGACACCTGGGTCAGTCCCCATAAGGAGCCTCTCCAGCCGCCCTGCTACATGCCACACCCCTGAGGCATTCTCCAGTCTCATTCCAAGTAGCCTTGAGGCAAATCTCTGGGGCCCAGCCACAGGCTATGTTCTGCCAGTTTCTAAGTTTTCTTTCCGCACATTCAGCCATGTGAACAAGGCTTTGGAGTCCTAAGCCACACGGTGATGATCAAAATCAAGAACAAACTCTTGCGAGAGCAGCTCTAGACTTTGGGGACGCGTCCCCTTGGAACTGCAGCTAGAAGCGGCAAACACCAGCCCCAAGGCCACTTCCAGGCTCTGTCCCCCAGTCCCTCCTGTGCCCACTAAGGCTGGTCCAGGCTCGCTGGGTCACCGGTCATCTCAGCCTCTCAGTCACCACATTGCTTCTTGTCCAGCCGGGCTTGGACGTCGGGGTATGGGAGCCAAATGCCTGCATGGAACCCTGTGGAGCCCACAGATAAGGATGCCGGGCACTGGGGAGACCCCAGGTAGGAACAGCAGCGCCATCCTTTCGAGGCTCCACCTGAGGTGAGCAATCAGAGGACACCGCTCCCTTGAGTCACTGGGAGTTCGAGAACAAGGGACATTGCTGGGGGATCCCGAGTGAGCCAAAGAAGGAAACAGTTTGCCCAATGAAGTAGGACGTGGACGGGAGGAGAGACGGGACAGACGCAGCAGGACCTGCACACTTCTGCCAAGAGAGTGGACGCTGTCCTCAGAGGCCCCTGGTTCCACACTCCCTGGCTGCCCCTGCTTCAGGGACCCTGCACCTTTCTTCCCAAGCCCAATCCTACCTCTGACTCTGCCCAAACAATCCGCCAGCCTGTGGTGACCTCCCCCAAACCCTTCAAGCTAGGAGTGGTCCAGCGCAGTACTTAAGAGCCAGGGCCACAGAACCGGTGCACCCTGACTGTCCCAGGCAGGGTCTGCCCGCAGCTGGATGGAACAGGGGCTCAAGTGAGACCACCTGTGAAGCACCGCATCCTTCCCAACGGGACCTCCACTTACTTCGGACTCGAACCCCCTGCCTTTCCACGCTCAACTCTGCTCAGCTTGGTCCTCCTGGGGGCACGCCTAGGTCAGCCCTCAAATTCCACTGAAGCTCTGCTCCCCTCTTCCTGTCTTCCTCCCAGACCAGCCCGCAGCGCAGGCCCCGCCGTGCCCAGGTGGCCCTTCCTCACGTCCCGTGGGGCCCAGCACAGGGACTGGGCATACCTGCTCCCATCCCCAGTGACCAGGCCACAGGTGGGCAGCATAGGAGAGCACCACCCGGCAGGGCACCCCCAGCCCTCCTGCTGACTCGACAAAGCCAGGAAGTGCCCGTCGTCCTGGTTCTGCCTCGGCCTTGCGTGACACCCACGCCACTGCACCCAGGCCTCTCCTACCCCTCCACGGGCCACTTAGCTGCAACCAGGAAGCCGTGGGCTAACGCGTTTTGAAAGGTGGCTCCCTAAAGCCAATCTGCACAGTCCCGAACTACTCTCTGGGGCTTTTCCTCGTCAGAGCAAACACTTGCAGGGATGCCGCTCTGCTAGAGGGTGCAGGGCAGCCCCTGCCCCACCCTCTTCCCTTCGGCCACCTCCTGGCGTGGTCAGGCCGAGTGGAATCCACCCTCGTGGGCACCGTGACCTCACTCGGCGTCTTCCTCCTTCTTCCTGACTTCCCGACCCACGGGGGCCCAGCAGGTGAGCGCGCGAGCGCCTCGAGCTCCACGGCCGCTTCTGCGTTCCAGCGGGGCAAGGTCCCGGCTCGCGTGACTGCTCCGGGACTCCTCGGGGCTCTGCGGCATTTCCTCGCCTCCGGGAGCCGCACCGCCCCCCGCCCCCGCGGCAGTTGGCCCGGTCGGCGGGAAGGGGCAAGAACGAGCGGCTGCGCCACAGCTGGTGCACAAGGCTCCCTCCTACCCGCGCACCCCGACGCCGGACCCGTCCCACCCGCAGGGGCCCCCAGAGCGCTCAGCCCTCCGCTTCCGCCCCCCGCAAGCCAAGTAGAGCGGGCGGCTCATCCCGCGCCTGCCTCCCGGGCGCCCGCGCCAGGCTCTGCCCGCAGCTCCCGAGCCTCCCTCGGGGAACTGAGGCTCGTCTCGGGCAGCCCCGCCAAGGTCACGGGCTCGGGTTACGTAAGCCTGGGCTGCGGGCGGATGCGTACCTGCAGCGGGAACGTGGCCGCCCGGTTGCCCACGTAGCCGCGGATGACGTGGCTCTGTATGGAGAGCACCCGGCACTCCTCCTCCATGCCGGGCCTGGCCGCGGCGGCGCGGGGCCGAGGTGGGGGCACGGTCTCCGCCGCCCGCTCGGGCTCTGTCTCGGCTCGGGCTCGGGCTCCGGCCCCGGCTCCCCTCGGCTGCGACTCCGGCTCTGGCGCGCGGCTGCCCCGATCAGCGCAGACGCCTCCTTCTGACCTCAGCGGGCGGTTCCGAACCCTCGAGTTCCGCGCGGCGCCGGGGGCGGGCCGGGGGCGGACCGGGGCGGGGACAGCCACGCAGGCCCCGCCCCCGGGCTGGGAGGAAGCGAAACCGGACCCTGGCCGCGCCGCCCCGCCTAGCGGCCCCCGCCGCTCTGCCGCCCGAAACGTTGGGTTTTTACTTTCATTCCGCCTGGAGAGGGCTCTGGAGCGCCGTTCATTCGTTCGTTCGTTCATTCATTCAACACGCGTGCTCCGCCTCAGCCCTGCGCCCCGCGCCCCGCGCCCCGCGCCCCGCGCCCCGCGCCCCGCCGCGCGCCCCGCGCCCCGCCGCGCGCAGGGGAGACTCAGGGGCCCGGGCGCCACGCCCCTGACCTGCCGGCGCGACACTCTCGCAACGCGGAGAGCCACGAGAGTGTGCGCGGGCGTGGGAATAGTGCCGAGGCGCGAAAGTGACCCTGAACCCCGGATCCCCAGGGGAACCGCGCTCTCAACTGCCTGCAGGGCGCGGAGCCCGCATCTGATCCCCGTCCCTTCCCAGGGGCCGCGCGGGAGCTGACAGACACGGGGCCGGTGGGACCCAGTCTCCCCCGCACAGGCCTGGGGCGGCGGTCTTCTCTGGGGGCGCCCCAGACCCTTGCGGACCCTGAGTACCCACTCCGGTGGCGCGGCCTGCAGAGGCCCCCAGCCCCTGGCCACATGCCCGGCCGTCCATCCACAGGTGCCCGGGCCTGGGCCGAGTGTCCGATCCCACCCCAACCCGGTCTTCCTGTGGAGGGCCTGCCTTCGAGGACGAACCTGACCCCCTAGGGGACCCCACAGCCTTCACTTCCCACCCCTACGCTCTCCACAGCTGACGCACTCCCTGCGGCTTCCCTGCACCACCCCGGGGAACGGAGGCCTTTGGGTTCCAGACTTGCAGACATGGTAATTTGGGGCCCTGGGGTCAATATCACCAGAATGAAGTCTTGGTGACCTAACACAGCGCACCCAGGGCTCTGTAGCTTGGTGAGACCCAATGCCCGACCAGGCGGGTGCTGAGGACTGAGGGAGGAAGACATTACTTAGAGATCTAGGTTTTTAAAAGAAAGTACATCATAATTAGTAATAATTGTCCATTAATAATAGCTAACATTGACCGGGCGCGATGGCTCACGCCTATAATCCCAGCACTTTGGGAGTCCGCAGTGGGCAGATCACGACGGCAAAAGATCAAGACCATCCTGGCCAACATGCCGTCTCTAGTAAAAATACAAATATTAGCCGGGTGTGGTGGTGCGCGCCTGTAGTCCCAGCTACTTGGGAGGCTGAGGCAGGAGAATCACTTGAACCCAGGAGGCAGAGGTTGCAGTGAGCCAAGATCACACCACTTCACTCCAGCCTGATGACAGAGGGAGACTGCCTTAAAAAATAATAATAATAATAGCTAACATTTAAGCAGTGCACAGTGGCTCATACCTGCAGTCCCAGCTACTAAGGAGGCTGAGGAGGGAGGATTGCTTGAGCCCAGGAGGTAGAGGCCAGCCTGGACAACATAAGGTAAGCCATCTCTAAAAAATAATAGGCCAGGCACGGTGGCTCACACCTGTAATGCCAGCACTTTGGGAGGCCAAGGCGGTTGGATCACTTGAGGTCAGAAGTTCAAGACCAGCCTGGCCAACGTGGTGAAACCCCGTCTCTACTAAAAATACAAAAATTAGGCCAGGTGGGGCAACTCACGCCTGTAATCCCAGAACTTTGGGATGCTGAGGCAGGCGGATCATGCAGTCAGGAGTTTGAGACCAGCCTGGCCAACATGGCGAAACCCCGTCTCTGCTAAAAATACAAAAATTGGCCAGATGTGGTGGCACACACCTGTAATCCCAGCTACTTGGGATGCTGAGGCAGGATAATCACTCAAACTCTGGAGGTAGAGGTTGCAGTGAGCCAAGATCGCACCACTGCACTCCAGCCTGGGCGACAAGGTGAGACTCCATCCCTATAATTTCAGCTGCTCGAGGGGGCTGAGGCAGGAGAACCACTTGAACCTGAGTGGCGGAGGTTGCAGTGAGATGATACTATGCCACTGCACTCCAGCCTGGGTGACAGAGCGAAACTCCGTCTCAAAAAATAATAGTAATAATAATACCAGCTAACATTGATTGAGCACGTACTGTGAGCTAAGCATATTTCATGCATTAACACATTGAATCTTCACACTACTTTACAGAGGAGTGTAAACTAAAATAAAATCATAAGCCCCCCTCCACCAAAAAAGCACCTTGTAGCCAAAGGAACACCAGAAAAACCCTAAAACTGAGTTCCTGGCCATGAGGGAACAGGAGGTCAGCTACATCTTTTTACCCCCTCCCTTTAGGGTTTACACACAACACTGAACAGCACTAAAGTTAAAATAGAAAACGTAAGACCCACAGAACAGACTCTGTGGCAATAAGATATCAAATTACAAACAGGACCTCAGACCACGCCAGGCAAGGGTTGAACCTCGTACGCTACACTGAGAGGATGAACTCTGCTCTCATGCCACAGCTACTTTTTCTCTTTTTTTTTTTTTTGAGACGGAGTCTCGCTCTGTCGCCCAGGCTGGAGTGCAGTGGCGCAATCTTGGCTCACTGCAAGCTCTGCCTCCCGGGTTCACGCCATTCTCCTGCCTCAGCCTCTCCGAGTAGCTGGGACTACAGGCGCCCGCCACCACGCCCGGCTAATTTTTTGTATTTTGAGTAGAGACGGGGTTTCACCGTGGTCTCGATCTCCTGACCTCGTGATCCGCCTGCCTCGGCCTCCCGAAGTGCTGGGATTACAAGCGTGAGCCACTGTGCCCGGCCAACACAGCTACTTTTTCTCCAGTGGCTAAACACACACTGGCCTGGCAATGAGCAAGATTCAAATGACTGCAGCTCATCCGCCCGCAGATGCCAACTGACCACATTCCACAGCCATGACCACAGCTCTGATTGGGCAGGAGACTGACTTCAGGAACCTCCTCCTGATAAGGGACCCCGACCATGGACCGGCTCCGGCCGGTTTACAGAGGCTGCGCACTTGAGTGCCTGTGTCCTGAGAAGACCTCTGAGGTTTAGGGCCTCATTGACACACATTGACATGTTAAGACTCCACCCCATGTTACAGGTCATATGTAACATGCATGTTTGTTTAGTACGCATGCAGCCAGACCCCCTTCATGAATATTCGCCGCTCCTCCATAACCTGCTGCATATGTATGTTTAGCCAACCCTTTCAGCATAGGGCTCCTTCCCCAACCTCTCCTGCCTTGAAGGACCTGTCTCTTTGGGAGGGCCACTGATACAGACAGGAGGCGGGGAAATACTGGATAGAAGAGGACAGTTTCCCAGCAAAGGCCCCACCCACAAGCCTGGGCCCATTCCCCTAAATAAGAACTTCACATCCTTGTTTTCCCACCTGTATGGTGCTTTTTCCAAAACCACCCTGGCCTGCTACGCCCCCATCTTGTACCCATAAAAACCCAAAACTTCACTGACAGATGAGTGCAGTGGCATAGCAGAGAAGGACAGAAAGAAGCATCTGAACGTGGAGAGAAGTTTGACCAGGGACAATTATCTTCTCACCAATCCGCTTTCCAGCTCCCCATCCCACTGACAGCCACCTCCATCCCTCAGTAAAACCTCCACATTCACCATCCTTCAAGTCCATGTGACTTGATTCTTCCTGGATGCCAGAGAAGGACCTGAGTACCAAGAGGGCGGGGTGTAAAAGCCTGTCACTCTGACACTCCACTCGCCACTAAACTGGTTAACACTTAGCGATCCACAGATGACAATTGCTAGGAGAGAATTAATTGGCTCACACCTGTAATCCCAGCACTTTGGGAGGCTGACGCGAGCGGATCACGAGGTCAGGAGTTCAAGACCAGTAGGGCCAACATAGTGAAACCCCATCTGTACTAAAAATACAAAAAATTAGCTGGGTGTGGTGGTGTGTGCCTGTAATCCCAGCTATTTGGGAGGCTGAGGCAGGAGAATTGCATGAACCCAGGAGGCGGAGGTTGCAGTGAGCCAAGATCGCGCCATTGCCCTCTAGCCCGGGTGACAGTGAGAGACTCCGTCTCAAAAAAATAATAAAATAAAATAAAGAGAATTAATTGTAACACACCCCTAGATGCTACCATGAGGCTGGAGTCCAAAAGCAGTTGTCCTGGCCCTCGCACCCACTCGCCTGCATGCTTCCCCTCCCACAAGGAGTTTGAGCGTGGTGCCAGGTAAGCAAGCCACACCCCTATCACAAGTCCAGCAAAAGGCTCCAGGGAACTCTCCTGTCTCATCACCTTAAAGGCTGTAACCCTTTGTAAGAAATAAAGTCTCCTGTCCTTTCCCAAACTTATAGATTGTGAAGTCAACAAACTAAGGAGAAGTCAGAGGTTACAGAGTTGGTGACAAGCAGTGCTGGGTGAGAGCCCCAGGAACCTACAAAGGCAGCACCAACAACTGCCCTTACTTCCCTTTGCTCATCCTACTCTGTGAGTCTCTCACCCTTGGCTCTTAGGAGCGCCTGATGAATCCCTCTCTCTCTCTCTGCAGTGGATTTCGTCCTTCTGCACTTTGATCCATCATCCATGGTCCCCTCCCATCCCCAGCCCCCACCTCCCTCATCCTATCACAGCTTTGGTCCCAAGCACTAAGAGGAAACAGCAGGGGAGGCATGGAAGAGAGCTGACCAGCCTCCAGGCCCGTGGGCTCCAGGACCCTCCTTTTCGACAGAGGGCCCCGATCAAAATTCTAAAAATGTCATTGTGGTGAGTACATTTTTGCCTGTGATTTCTTGGGCTTTTCAAAGATCTGCTTGCCCGTTCCCAGCTGTTGTGCAGATGGCCAGTGCCTATGGTTCTCACACTGGTCATTTTAGAGTCACCCAGGGAACTGGATACACACACCTAGGTCCAGCCCTGTCCTACCTCACTGAGCCTGGCCCAGAGCTCCTTTTTAGCTCTGCAGGTGCTTCTGAGACCACCCAAGGGTGAAAGGCGCTGTGGGGGCAGATGAGCTAATTTGGTGCTTTTATGAGCACATGTCAGTTGCCACTAATTATCAGTCCAAGAGCAAAGCTTTTTCCTTGATGATTCAGATAGTAAAGACCTTCTAGACACTACGAGTCTACTGAAAAGATGCCCAGTCCAGGAGATGAATGGGATGCCTCGCTTCGATTGGGTGGGCTGCCATCCCAGCCTGTACCCCTAGGTCAGCCTTTCCAGGGAGAGAGCCCTGGAGGGGTGGCCCTCAGCTGGGTGGTGGCCAGGGAGGCTCCCCTAGGGAACAGGTGGCTGGAGAGACCCAGAGCTGGGTTCCACCTGGGGAGGCAATGGATGGGGTCCCGGAGATGGTGTCCAGAAAGTCATTCACTGAGAAAGAAAAGAGGGGACCTGAGAGAACTGACACCAAGCTGGTCTTCCACCAGAGCATTCGAGACATGGCCAGCTGGTTGTGGTGGCAACACAGTGTGCCCTCAAAGGACGGTGAACCTTGGAAAATGTCAACAGAAAGAGTCAAAATCTGTAAAATATTGAAAGAAATTTACTCTAAGCCAAATATGAGTGATGGGAGAGTTCCCTGAGCCCCCTTGTAGGATGTGCAACAAGGGTGTGACTTGTGTGTTGAGCCGTCATGCATGTTCAAACCCCTTACAGGAGGGGGAGCACAGAGATGGGCAGGTGCAGGAGCAGGGATGAGTGCCCCTGGGCTCCAGCCCCACAGCAGCATCCAGGGGTGGGTGTCTGCGACTCCCGAAGCCCAAGCAGACGTGTGTTACAATGCACTCTTTAGCCTTGCCATCTGCCGATGGCTTAAGTCTTAACCAGCCAGTACCCTCTTGGTACCCAGGTCCTCATTGAGCATCCAGGAAGAACCAAGTCACACACAGACTTGAAGGATGAATGCAGGGTTTTTATGGAGTGGTGGAGGTGGCTCTCAGGGGGATGGATGGGGAGCTGCAGAGGGGATGGAGTGGAAAGATGAGCTTCCCTTGGAGTTTGGCCGTCCAGCGGCTGATCTCCTCTCTAACCATCCCCCAGCTGAACTCCTCTTGGTGTTCAGACACTCCTTCTCTCTGCCCCACCATTCTGCTGTCCTTCTGCTCTTCTGTTTGTCTCCTCATGGAGACAGGGATTTGGGGTTTATATGGGTACAGGACAGGGGGACATGGCAGACCAAAAGGCAACTTTTGGGTGCAAAAACAGGAATGCCCGTTCCCATTTAGGGCCGTGGGTTCCCAGGCTTGAGGGTGGCGGCTTTCCCAGGGAACTGCCCTCTTCTACCCAGTATTTCCCTGTCTCCTGTCTGTATCAACACAGGCCTCAGGAGGTCCTGAGAACATGTGCCCAAGGTGGTCAGGGTGCAGTTTGGTTTTAGACATTTTAGGGAAATATGAAACTTCAATCAAATACATTTAAGGAATACATTGGTTTTGGGCTGGGTGCGGCGGTTTACACCTGTAATCCCAGCACTTTGGAAGGCCAAGGTGGGCGAATCACCTGAGGTTGGGAGTTCGAGACCAGCCTGGCCAACATGGTGAAACCCTATCTCTACTAAAAATACAAAAATTAGCTGGGCATGGTGGCGCGTGCTTGTAATCCCAACAACTCAGGAGGCTAAGGCAGGAGAATCACTTGAACCCAGGAGGCAGACGTTGCAGAGTCGAGATCGCACCACTGGACTCCAGCCTGGGCGACAGAGTGAGACTCCATCTCAAAAAAAAAAAAAAAAATTTGGTTTTGCCAGGAATGGTGGCTCATGCCTGTAATCCCAGCACTTTGGGAGGCCGAGGCAGGAGGATCACAAGGTCAGGAGTTCAAGACCAGCCTGGCCAATATGGTGAAACCCTGTCTCTACTAAAAGTACAAAAATTAGTCAGGCGTGATGGTGGATGCCTGTAGTCCCAGCTACTCAGGAGGCTGAGGTAGGAGAATCACTTGAACCCAGGAGGTGGAGATTGCAGTGAGCCAAGATTGTGCAACTGCACTCCAGCCTGGGTGACAGAGCGAGACTCTGTCTCAAAAAAAAAAAAAAAAAAAAAAATACATTGGTTTTGCCCAGAAATGTGAGACAACTTGAAGGGGGTTGGGGGGATTTCCAGCTTACAGGTAGATTTAAAAATTTTCAGGTTAACAGGCCGGACGCGGTGGCTCACGCCCGTAATCCCAGCACTTTGTGAGGCCGAGGCGGGTGGATCACAAGGTCAGGAGATCAAGACCATCCTGGCTAACACGGTGAAACCCCATCTCTACTAAAAATACAAAAAAAATTAGCCTGGCACCTATAGTCCCAGCTACTCAGGAGGCTGAGGCAGGAGAATGGCGTGAACCCGGGAGGCGGAGCTTGCAGTGAGCCGAGATCGCGCCACTGCACTCCAGCCTGGGTGACAGAGTGAGACTCCCTCTCAAAAAAAAAAAAAAAAATTTCTGGTTGACAATTGGTTGAGTTTATTTAAAGACCTGGGACTGGCCAGGCGCGGTGGCTCACACCTGTAATCCCAGCACTTTAGGAGGCTGAGGAGGGTGAATCACGAGGTCAGGAGATTGAGACCATCTTGGCTAACACGGTGAAACCCCATCTCTACTAAAAATACAAAAAAATTAGCTGGGTGTGGTGGCGGGAGCCTGTAGTCCCAGCTAGTCTGAGGCAGGAGAATGGCAAACCCGGGAGGCGGAGCTTGCAGTGAGCTGAGATTGCGCCACTGCACTCCAGCCTGGGCGACAGAGTGAGACTCCGTCTCAAAAAAAAAAAAAAAAAAAAAGACATTCCAATAGAAAGGAATGTCTGTGTTAAGATCAAGGACTGTAGAGACTGAAGCTCTTACTTTCAAAGAAAGCCTTCAGGTAGCAGGCTTTAGAGAGAATGGGTTGTCAAATGTTTCTTATCAGACTTGAAGTCTGCATTGATGTTAATGCTGGAGAGGTAGAATAAGGCACATCCCATCCCCACTTCCATCATGGCCTGAACCAGTCTCTCAGGTTAAATTTTCAGAGTTCCCTGGCCGAGGAGGAAGTCCATTCAGATGGTTGGGGGGCCTCAGAATTTTATTTTTGTTTTGCATGACCATGGTTATGTTGACCACATGTCATGTTATCAATGCTTTTTTTAAAAGCTTGCTTTTGCCTGGCATGGTGGCTCATGCCTATAATCCCAGCACTTTGGGAGGCTGAGATGTGCGGAGCACGAGGTCAGGAGTTCGAGACCATCCTGGCCAACATGGTGAAACCCCATCTCTACTAAAGATACGAAAAATTAGCTGTGTGTGGTGGCACGTGCCTGTAATCCCAGCTACTTGGGAGGCTGAGGCAGGAGAACTGGTTGAACCGGGGAGGTGGAGGTTGCAGTGAGCTGAGATCGTGCCATTGCACTCCAGCCTGGAGCAACAGGGCGAGACTCCATCTCAAAAAAAAAACCAAAAAAAAAAAACCTTGCTTTCAGCCAGTGGTAGTAGTTCATGGTTGCAATCCTAGAACTTTGGGTGGCTGAGGCAGGAGGATCGCTTGAGCCCAGGAATTTAAGACCAGCCTGGGCAATATAGTGAGACCCCCATCTCTGCTAAAAAAAAAAAAAAAAAAATTAGCCAGGCACAGTGGCACGGGCCTATGGTTCCAGCTACTCGGGAGGCTGATGCAGGAGAATCCCTTGAGCCCAGGAGACTGAGGCTGCAGTGAGCCATAATTGCGCCATTGCACTCCAGCCTGGGTGACAGAGCAAGACCCTGTCTCAAAAAATAAAATAAAACACAAAACAAAATAGAAGGCTTTCCATTTGGACACAGGAATGGATAATGTTACCAACCATGGGTTCTTGGGCTCTCAATGCAATGGAAATTGACATGGGGCCAGAAGAGTTTTCCCAGACAAGGCTTCGCTGGAGCTTATGTCCAGGCATAAGGGAAGCAGCCCAAGGGAGACAGCGTCCCTGACTGAGTCCTGGAAAGGAGCTGGTTAGGACGTTTTGTCAGGCAAAGGGTGGAAAGTGATATCAGGGTAGGGTGTGCAGGCTGGGCTGGGGAAGGCCTCCGAGGGCTAGGACAGGCTGATCAGCACTTCTGGTTGCGATGGTTATTTTGAGTCATGGGCCAGCTGGCTGTCTGGCTGGGGCAGCGAGGCTGTAAATCTGTTGCTCAGCATTCCTTCCCAAGGTGGGGACATTCTGCAACCTTGGTTGATATTCTGGATATTTTAAGGCCAGTTCCTGAAATTCTTTAAGTAAAAGTCCTAGTTAAATATTACAAGAGCACAGAAGAGCAATATAAATGGCTGTTTTCTTTGTATGACCAAAGTCTCAGGGTTAGCGAGTTTGGTGTCAAGCCAGGTAGTGGTGTGGGGTGTGTGATCCGTGGAAGGCATGAGAGAATGCTCTAGTGGGGGGTTAACCGAGCCAGCCCCGTCCCTACTCTGTCTCAGGTATGACTGTGTGTTTGTTTTTTCTTTCTTTCTTTCTTTTTTTTTTTTTTGAGACAGGGTCTCACTCTGTCGCCCAGACTGGAGTGCAGTGCCACGATCTCGGCTCACTGCAACCTCCACCTCCCAGGTTCAAGCGATTCTCCTGCCTCAGCCTCCCGAGTAGCTGGAATTACGGGCATGTGCCACCATACCCAGCTAATTTTTGTATTTTTAGTAGAGACAAGGTTTCACCACATCGGCCAGGCTGGTCTCGAACTCCTGACCTCAGGTGATCCACCCGTCTCGGCCTCCCAAAGTGCTGGGATTACAGGCGTGAGCAACCATGCCTGGCCCTATGTTTGTGTTTTCTTTATAGAAATCTTATTTTTTTCAATTAAACTTTATTTTCTATCTAATGATGCAAACAATTTTTTAAAGCAAAATAATAAGATCTTTAATGGAAAACAGCATTCCGTTCAGCAGGCTCTCCATCGGCATGTCTCATTCTTGATACAGGGACCACCTTTAACTCGTAGAGCTATTTATTCCGACTATTTGTGTATTTGTTTTCTTTTCTTTTTTTCTTTTTTGAGACAGAGTCTTGCTCTGTTGCCCAGGCTGGAGGGCAGCTGAGCGATCTTGGCTCACTGCAACCTCCGCCTCCCGGGCTCAAGCAATTCTCCTGCCTCAGCCTCCCAAGTAGCTGGGATTACAGGCACCTGCCACCCTTCTGGGCTAATTTTTGTATTTTTAGTAGATATGGGGTTTTGCCATGTTTGCCAGGCTGGTCTCAAACTCCTGACCTTAGGTGATCCGCCCGCCTCGGCCTCCCAAAGTTCTGGGATTACAGGCGTGAGCCACCACACCCAGCCTATTTTTTTCTTTTCCAACTTTTATTTTTAATTCAGGGGTGCAGGTGCAGGTCTGTTTCCTGGGTATACTGTGTGATGCTGAGGTTTGGGGTGCGAATGATCCTGCACCCAGGTACTGAGCGTAGTCTCCGGCAGTTAGTTTCTCAGCCCTTCCCCGCTCCCTCCCTCTCCTCTCTGGTGGTCCCAGTGTTTACGGTTGCGGTCTTTATGTCCATGGGCACCGATGTTTAGCTCCCACTTATAACTGAGAGCATGTGGTATTTGGTTTTTAGCTCCTGTATCGATTCACTCAGGACAGTGGCCTCCAGCTGCATCCATGTTGCTACAAAGGACATGATCTCATTCTTTTTCATGGCCGCATCTGTGTTTGTGACAGCAGGAGTGCTGTCAAGCTGAGAGGCTCTCTCATATTTAAAGATTTTTTTTTTTTTTTTTGAGACGGAGTCTTGCTCTGTCACCCAGGCTGGAGTGCAGTGGTGCGATCTCAGCTCACTGCAACCTCCACTCCCCAGGTTCAAGGGATTCTCCTCCCTCAGCCTCCCGAGTAGCTGGGAATACAGGCGTATGCCACCACGCCCAGCTAATTTTTGTATTTTTTAGTAGAGATGAGGTTTTGCCATGTTGGCCAGGCTGGTCTCGAACTCCCGACCTCAGGTGATCCACCTGCCTCAGCCTCCCAAAGTGCTGGGATTATAGGCTTGAGTCACTGTGCCCAACCTAAAGATTTATTTTTTTAATAACATAGCCTCTACCCACAAGTCAGATATTTTTTCCTGGCACTGGACCCAATACAGAGCACCTCCCAAAGGAGCTCCTTGAGGGCAATCTTGGGTCTACCCAACTGCTAGAGACTGAGTGTGTTCCCCCAAATGCATAGGTTGAACCTAACTCCCAGGGTGAGGGTATCAGGACATGGGGTCTTGGGAGGTGATGAAGTCATTGCAGGGAGCCCTCAGGAATGGGATTTGTGCCCTTGTGAAAGAGGCCCAAAGAGCTGCCTGGCCTCTCCCAGACACCAGATCTGCCAGTGCTCCATCTTGGATCTCCAGCCTCCGGAACTTTGAGAAATCAATTTCTGTGGTTTATAAGCAGTTTATGGTCCAGTCAAGTGCCACAAGTCCCGTAGATAGTCCCATACATGATGACACCATATTTTTATTTTTTATTTTTTTGAGACAGAGTCTCGCTCTGTCACCCAGGCTAGATGCAGTGGTGTGATCTTGGCTCACTGCAACCTCCGCCTCCCCACTTCAAGCAATTCTCCTGCCTCAGCCTCAGAAGCTGGGATTACAGGCATGTGCCTCCATGCCCGGCTAATTTTTGTATTTTTAGTAGAGACGGGGTTTCACCATGTTGGCCAGGGCCAGGCCGGTCTCGAACTCCTGACCTCAGGTTATCCAACCGCCTCGTCCTCCCAAAGTGCTGGGATTACAGTGTGAGCCACTGTGCCTGGCCGGCACTTTATTTTTTATGCCTTTTCTGTATTTAGATACAGAAGTGCTCACCACTGTCACGGGGGCCAATAGTATTTGGTGCAGTGACATGCTCTGCAGGTTTGTAGCCTGGGAACAGCAGGTTACAGCACAGGGCTCAGGTGTGTCACGGGCTGTGCTAGCCGAGTTTGTGTGAGTGCGCTCTGTGATGTCTGCACGACAGTGATATCGCCCGAGCATGCATTTCTCAAAACAGATCTCACTAGGCGACCCATGACTGTACTTGCTATAGCAGCCAGCAAGAACCAAGCCACTTCTGGGAAACTCCATCGCCAAATACCATTCCTCTGGGGATTAGGTTTCAACACATGCATTTGGAGGCCTCAGACATTCTACCTCTAACAGCCTCCACGTGGCAGGCCTGGGGGCCCTTCCAGGGCCAGAGCTGGGCAGGAAGGGGGAAGGGCCTTCTGGCTGAAGGGTCCCCACAAAGAGGCCAGTGAGCGGGTCAACAGCGTGGCGGTTTGGGGAAATGAAGATAAGCCCCCGGGAAGGTGGGGCTGTGACTGGGGCTGAGCAGGCAACAAGTGGGGACTTTGTCCAGCAGGTTCAGAAAAAGCCGTCACGCAGAACACACCTGGCTGCCACCCCCGCCCACGCCCATCTTATAGCGTTTTCATCAGCAGATTTCAGCACATAATTATTTAAGATAAAGTTGCCTGCTCAACTGTGTTAAAAATAAGTAGCACTGCCTGCAGTTGCTTGTGGGGAACAAAAGCAACGTCTTCTTTCAACGGCAGAAAGCCCGTGATAGGGGGCGGGGCTGAGTGTCAGTGCTGCGTCTCTGCTGAGTTCTCAAGGTCGGCGTGAATGATTTGCCAGGACGTGGCGCTGCAGTGGCGATCAGGGCCACTCGGGGAAGGTACGAATCGAATAGGAATCAAATCCGGTAGCTGTCAGTTCAGTACATTTTCAACTTTTATTCTTGAAAACCTGGGTGGAGAAATAATTATAGGATTTAAAGATTGACGGACTGAAGCCTTAGTCACCAGGCAGTGACTAACGCCAGAAAGAGCTGCGGCAATTTTTAGACTGGGTTCAGAAGGGCACCCAGTCCTAGGAACAAAAGGCGGACGCAGGGCCCTCCGCGAAAACACAGGGGCTGAATCGCAACAAGACGCAGGCGGCTCATCGTTCTCTCCACCCGGACTCTGCTTCCTACAAGGGAATCGCACCAGCACAACCTGCAGAGAAGGGGCTTCAGCTGCCGTCTGCGGACCCCCTACACCCCCAGTCAATGCCACCTCCAACCCCCCAAGTAGGGCTGGCCTCCCTGCCTCAGCCCCTACCAGAAGCCCGGAGCTACCCTTTCCTGCAGCCGGGCCTGTCTTCCTGAGACAGCCGCCTGCTGGGCCGCGGCGTCCGTGCAGGCCGCGGAGGCAGTGTCTCTTCTGGCACGTGCTCCCGAAGGAGCAGTGGAGAGAAGGTCAGAGGCTGCAGTGTGCCAAACCCCAGGGGGCTGGCCCTGGAAGCCTGGGACACCTGCAAGGGCCAGGTTAATGGAGGTGAGGACGGAGGCCCACCTGCTGACTGGCTTCCCAGCTCTTCTCAGAAGGAAAATGTGCCCAGGGACATGACGTGGATCAGGAAACGAGGTGGAGAGAGGCCGACGCACTCGGAAGCCTCCCTGTCTTCTTTTCCCCATTCTCCCTGGGCCCTCCCTACTCAACCAGAAGCCGGTCCTCCGCTCCTGCCCGCTGAGCCCAGGTGTGGGCCCCAGGCCTGGCTGCCCTCCCGCCTCTGGTCCGTCCGGGCCTCTGACCCTTCCTTCCCCTGCTGCCTGGTGGGTGCTCTCCAGTGGCTCCTGAAGTGTGCACAGGACAAAGCCCAAACCCTTCCCACGGCCCCCACAGCCCCCACGGCCCTCCCTGGCCGGCCCCCCTGCACCCTGGCTGCACTGGTTGTTCCCTCTTTTGTGCCTCTACTCAGGTGTGGTTCCCTCTACTGAGATCCCTACCCCAACTTGTCCTCTGGACAAACTTCCTCTCAGCTTTAGCTGTAGAATCGCCATGGCCAATATCATAGCTGCAACCACATGTGACTCCAGAGTGCCAGGCGATGCACGCCATCAGCATACATGCCTGCTTTTGGAAACTTACTACAGAAAAAAAGCCTGCAAAATATCTCAATACTTTTAAATATTAATTACGTGTCGAAATTATATTTTGGAAATACATTATTTAAAAAGATTGACAGTTTCTTTTTCTCTTTTAAAAAACGTGTCTACAGCCGGGTGCAATGGCTCACGCCTATAATCCCAGCACTTTGGGAGGCCGAGGCCGGTGGATCACGAGGTCAGGAGATTGAGACCATCTTGGCCAACATAGTGAAACCCCATCTCTACTAAAAAAAAAAAAAAAAAAAAAGCCGGATGTGGTGGTACGCACCTGTAATCCCAGCTACTCAGGAGGCTGAGGCAGGGGAATCGCTGGAACCTTGGAGACGGACATTGCAGTGAGCCAAGACCGCGCCACTGCACTCCAGCCTGGCAACAGAGCAAGACTCAGTTTCAAAAACAAAACAAAGTGTGCAAGGAAATTGAAAATGACAGCTGTGAGTTGCATGGTGTCGCAGGTTCCTCCGTCTCATCTCCTCTCTGGTCCCTGGACTCCAAGCAGTCCCTGTTGTCTTTCTGGCCTGTATCCCAGCGCCTGGCACTGCCTGGGCACTTGGCGGGGGTGCCAAGCATTTTTATCAAAGGAGAGAGTGCCTGGGACTCCTTGATCTGCACCCACCTTCAGTGAGTCAGCGTGTGGGTGCATCCGAGGATGGGGCCCTCACCTGGCTGCAGCTGTGTGTGTGTGTGTGGTTTTTAGGGGTTTATTGCATGAGATGGGGTCTCAGTCTGTCACCCAGGCTGGAGTGTAGTGGTGCGATCTTGGCTCACTGCAACCTCTACCCACTGGGCTCAAGCAATCCTCCTACATTAGCTTCCTGAGGAGCTGGGACTACAGGTGCGTACCACCAAGCCCCGCTAATTTTTTGGTATTTTTGGTAGAGTTGGGGTTTCACCATGTTGCCCAGGCTGGTCTAGAACTCCTGAGCTCAAGTGATCCACCCTCCTCAGCCTCCCAGAGTGCTGGGATTGCAGACAGGAGCCACTGCGTCCGGCCAGCTGCAGCTGTTGCATGTGAGTGCGCACGTGCGTTCTGGTCAGGGCACTGGGGGTGGGCGTTCTCCAACTTTGCAGGCAGCCCCTCCTTTCCGGAGTCCCTGGGAACTTCAAAGCAGGAACGGAACATTCAGAGGCAGCAGTAATGTCCTGGTTCCCGCAGGCTTTGTAGGCTCAGAAAACAAACCTAAATCCAGTCATGTTTCTGCATTTAGCTTTATGTTTTTAAACAAAACTTTGGCTTGGCTTATGTTTCATTTATAGAAAAGTGGTATGTAGCTGGGGAGTTGGCACGATAATAGTTTATTCTCAGGCGCTGCAAAAACCAGCCATGTGTCTGCTTGCCTGCTGTGCTAACCCTGGAATTTATTGATCTCTGGGGTCCTAGGTAGATCCACAGTTTAGAGACTAAAGTTAGATGACAATTTGTGCTTGAGAAGCAGGAGCTCTGGGGAGAAGATGATGTCTTCTTGGAGTCTGCTGTGTCCCCACGGTGCTGGCTCAGCACCCTGGCTGGGTGAGAACAGGCCTCCTCGGGCTGCCCACCTGGACACACAGGAAGACGCCAGCCCATGTGCTGCCCTGAGCTGCACTAGGACCAAGTCACGGGGAAACCAGCCTGTGAGCTCTGGATTTGGGTCCTGATGCTGAGCCAGGGGGATTATCCTTTCCTAGAGAAAGCTGGAAAGCTGAGGTTGGAGTTGGCGTAGCAACCAGGCCATCAATCACCTGGCTGAGCACCGTCAGGGGCGTTGGATGTCCAGGACTTCCCACACAGGGGTCCCTGTGACAGACTGGACAGGCCACAACCCTGCTAGATCGTCCCCAGGGCAATCAGAGGCAACCCACTGGGCTGTGGGGTCAAAGTAAGACACACTCTTCAAGAATGCAATATCAGAAGAAATGAGGGGCAGACGCTCTGGAAGAGAGACTTTAGACAAGAATCACTGCACATTCTTGGTTATTTCCCGGTAAGAAAAAATGTTTTGAGAACAACTAGGGGGAAATTTGAACATGAACTTGTGTGAAGATGTCCTTGATGTCAGTTGGTTTCCTTCTATAGAGAGGAATGTCACCTGGTAATGCAGGCTGGAGTGCTTTGAGGACCCAATGCCATATTGCCCATAACTTATTTTTATTTTTTCCTTTGAGACAGGGTCTTGCTCTGTCGCCCAGGCTGGAGTGCCGTGGCGCAGTCATGGCTCACTGCAGCCTTAACCTCCTGGGCTCAAGAGATCCTCCCATCTCAGCCTCCAGAGTAGCTGGGGCTCTAGGTACACGCCACCATGCCCAGCTAATTTGTGTATTTTTAGTAGAGACAGGGTTTCACCATGTTGGCCAGGATGGTCTTATCTCCTGACCTTGTGATCTGCCCGCCTTGGCCTCCCAAAGTGCTGGGATTACAGGCATGAGCCACCGCACCTGGCCGGGAATGGCACCTTCTAAAACGAAACATGCACATCCTCTGCCAGCCCAGTCTCTCAGGAACCTCAGAGACATCCTCACACCAGGGGGGACAGGTGACGCGTTTGGCAAAACATTAATCCACATAGAACACGAGTCCACTCTCATGAAATATCTAGAAACACAAAGTGCTGGCTGCCAGGTGCTGGCAAGGAGGGGAGCGGGGCTGACTGCTCAGTGGGTGCAGGCCTTCTCCTGGGGTGATGAAATGCCTGCAGGAGATGGAGGTGTGGTCTCACAACACTGTGAATATATTAAATGTTGGAGACCAGCCTCAACATCACCCGCAGGATACCCGAAGTCTGGTGGAAACAAAAGAATGAGAAGAGACAGGTTAAGAGTTTATAAAGGTGGGAGCCAGGGGGCCAGTTGCAAAATGGAGGCTGTAAAAGGCGCCAAGCTCTGGTCTCCACACTATTTACTGAGTACAGTCACTTAGATCTAAGAAGCAGATGTTCAGGGCAAAACAGTGAAAGGGAGGCAGTACGTCATAGGCGTAATCTATAGCAATAGCGGTTTAAATGAATCTCCTTTGTGCTCAAACAGCATATCTTTAACTTATCAGAGAGGAGCTGGTGGGTGTGGGCTTAACTAGGAGCTCGCACGTCTGTCCACATTCCAGTGCTTCAAAGGAGTGTCTTTCTCCTTGAACACAGTGTTTACAGATAAGAGAGTGGGTCTCGCTCTGAGCATGGGAACGTGATGGCAATTAGGAGGCTTTCCTCCTCAGAGGCCTCTTGTGGCTTCCACAACTTACTGTGCCATATTTTTATGGCCAGTTTATACAGGCACCCCACAAGCCCTTTTCCCAACAGTAAATGCCACTGAACTGTACACTTTAAACAATGATTATGCCACTTGGCACGGCAGCTCACGCCTGTAACCCCAGCACTTTGGGAGGCCGAGGTGGGCAGATCACTTGAGGCCAGGAGTTCGAGACCAGCCTGGCCAACATGGCAAAACGCTGTCTCTACTAAAAATACAAAAATTAGCTGGGCGTAGTGGCGCATGCCTGCAATCCCAGCTTCTTGGAGGCCAAGGCACAAGAATTGCTTGAACCCAGGAGGTGGAGGTTGCAATGAGCCGAGATCACACCACCTCACTCCAGCCTGCATGACAAAGACTGTCTCAAAAAAAAAAAAAAAAAGTTATGTGAATTTCACCTCAATTTAAGAAAGGCTCTTGGCTTTTTTCTCTCAGCGTTTTGAGTATCTCATCCCTGCCTTCAGCGTATTTTTTTTTTTTTTTTTTCTGATGAGAAGTCAGAAAAAATGTCTGAATCAGGTTTAAAAAAAATCTTAATCTTACTGGGGTTCTCTTGTATGTGATGAGTCCTCTGGTTGCTTTGAAGTTTTGTCTTTCAACATTTTGAGTTTCATCATTTCAGCTGTTTGGGTGTTGGAGGGTGTGGAGTTACTTAGATGTGTGCGGTTTTCGATCAGTGTACACATCTAAGAAACTCCACACACTCCAAGGAGGATAAACTCAAAGCTGACAAGTTTTTGGCCATGATTTTTTTGAGTATTTTTTCTCCTGCGGTCCTGCTGCCGTGTGTGCTGCGGCACTTGGCGGTCCTGCATTTCTGAGGCTCTGTTCATCAATTTTTTTTTTTTTCAGATCACATAATTTCTATTAATCTACAAGTTTGCTGATTCTTTCTTCTACCCCGTCAAATCTACAATAACAAATAAAAACTTCACTAGAGGGTCTCAACTCTAGTGAAGTTTTGATTTCTCTTACTGTGCTTTTTAAGATCTGTATCTCTATTTGGTTCCTTTTAAAAATACCTATTGGTATTATTTGATGAGACACTGTCATCATACTATCTTTTATTTATTTTTATTTTTGAGACAGGAGTTTCGCTCTTGTTGCCCAGGCTGGAATGCAGGGGTGCGATCTCGGCTCACTGCAACCTCTGCCTCTCAGGTTCAAGTGATTCTCCTGCCTCAGCCTCCCCGGCTAATTTTTGTATTTTTAGTAGAGACGGGGTTTCATCATATTGGCCAGGCTGGTGTCGAACTCCTGACCTCAGGTGATCCACCCGCCTCGACCTCCCAAAGTGCAGGGATTACAGGCGTGACACAGTGCGCCCGGCCCCATCTTTTATTTCTTTAAATATGGTTTCCTTTAGTGATGTGAACATACTGATAATGGCTAGTTGAAGTTTGTCTGCTAAGATCAGCACCTGGGTGCCCTCAAAGCCAGTGTCTATTGCCTCTCTGCTCCTAGTGTATGTGACACTCTTTTGTTTCTTTGAATGTCTTAACTCGTTTTTGTTGAAAACTGGACATTTTAAATAATACAACAGATTTCCTTCTTCCTCTAGGGCTTTTTTCTTTTTTTTTTTTTAAAAGACAGGGTCTCATTTTGTCACCCAGGCTGGAGTGCAGTGGTATGATCATAGCTCACTGAAGCCTTGACCTCCCAGGTTCAAGCAATCCTCCTGCCTCAGGCCCCCAAGTAGCGGGGACTACAGGTGCACGCCACCACGCCTGGCTAATTATTTGTGTTATTTTTTTTTTTTTGTAGGGACAGGGTTTTGCCATGTCGCCCAGGCTGGTCTCAAACTCCTGGACTCAAGCGACTTGCCCGCCTAGGCCTCCCAAGTGCTGAGATTACTGGGGTGAGCCGCCACATCCGGCCCAGGGTTTTTGTTTGCTTGCTTGTTCAGCATCTGTCTGTGGACTTGTCTGGGATCCAAAGTACAGGTGAAAAATTTGCTCTGGGGAACGTGTGCCTATAAAGACTGCGCCATGCCTGTACTCTGCTTGCTCGACACTGACCACACCCACTGCCAACACCCACAACAGGCTGTCTGCTGGGTACCAGCTCCCCGTGCCCACCTCACCCTAGCTGGAACAGGCTGTGTGCTGGGTACCAGTCCCCCCCATGCCCGCCTCACCCTAGCTGGAACAGGCTGTGTGCCGGGTACCAGCCCCCCGTGCCCGCCTCACCCTAGCTGGAACAGGCTGTGTGCCAGGTACCCGCCCCCCCGTGCCCGCCTCACCCTAGCTGGAACAGGCTGTGTGCCGGGTACCAGCCCCCCCGTGCCCGCCTCACGCTAGCTGGAACAGGCTGTGTGCCGGGTACCAGCCCCCCCGTGCCCGCCTCACCCTAGCTGGAACAGGCTGTGTGCTGGGTACCAGCCCCCCCGTGCCCGCCTCACCCTAGCTGCAGTCAGTTTCTGGGCTGCACCGGGGGATCTCCACCCAGGACACTGGCATGATTCTCCGCTCATCGTCACAAGCGTAGGCCTATGGAGTGATGTGTTAGACACGACAGCATTTGTGTGCAGTCAGGCCTGCTTCAAGCACTCGGAGAAGATCCCCGGAGCAGCGCCCCCACCGGCTCTGGCAGCAGCAGAGAGATGAAGAGAATGGTACCCAGAGTCTTGTTTTCAAACCTGACCAACACCAACGTCTTCCCAACTCTGCTGTGCTGGAACAGCTCCCAAAGAGGCCTATTTTTACCCATACTGAAAGTCAACATCAAACACAAATTGGAGGGCAAAGACTTTTTTTTTTTAATTGGACTTGGCTTTGACGAGTACTGACAAACCCTGCAGACACTAGTACAATTTGATCGTAAACAAAGTCCTTGCCAGCATAGTCCAGCAAATTCTGATAAAACACATACAAAAGTTAAAAGACAGCTCGATTTCATCTTCCTCCCAACACCTGCAACTGTTTCCAGATTTTTCTGTGTAGTCTTCTTTGTGCTTTCAGTTCAGTAAAAATTAGAAAGGATAACAAACTTGTATAATTGTACAAAATTGACCAGACCATGGAGAAGGGGGAAGCATCGTTTCACAAAATATTATTAAGATCATCAGCATTAATGTAAATTATTTTCTTTTCTGGACTTCCAAGTCCACTTGGCAATTTTACTTAGGAAAATATCATGCTTAAATAGAAAACTGGTATTCTAAACACATTTTCTTTATGTGACATATTCTTGTGCATCTATGTAATGAGAATTTTTAAAAAATTGTTTTCTTCCTGCTGTCAAAACTTAGGCATTAAAAATAAGGGACTGTAAACCTAGTTGACTTACTCATAAAAACGAGTAAGTTCGGAGAATGAGAGAAGGACCAATAGAATCTAAGGAGCACCCTGTCACTCCCAGCCAGGACCTCTCAGGTGTGGTTTTGACAGGAGGTGCGTTTATAGGACATTCACTGGTTCCTCAGAATGGACAGATAATATAGAAATGCTAGGAGAAACATTCCTGCAATAGTCTGCAGAACAAATGTGCCAGTTCTGCCTTAGATGTCTTAAGACATCTCAACAATGTTGGATTATATGGCCCGTTTGGCTATATGACCCATCTTTAAAGCTGAAATAAAAATTGTTAGAAAAATATTCTAGGAAGAATGAAACTTAAAAAAAAAAAAAAGAAAAGTTAAAAATATTTGCTCACCTTAATTGTTTCACTGTATCAGTTTTGGTTCTGAATGTGATGTGAGGACCCTATCCAATGCAGCCATTAAACCATGCAGCCACCACAAGTATGTTGTACATAAGACTTCTCATTACAGTGACGATTTAACAGCACAAGTTAATTCATTTTTTCATGGCTCATTATGACAAAACGATTACAGAGTAGGCGAAGAACAGAGCGAGTGCTTTCCCTCACCAGGGCCTTCATCAGTGAGTCAACTGCTCTTGGCGCCGGCAAGTCAGTCTGATGTTCGCAGGTGAAACCCCACCCTTGGCTCTATGAGGTAAACCCAATGCAACTCTGCAATCCCAGGGGCCGAAGCCACGTTGTCCAAAGCCATAGCTGGGACCTTGGAGAACCTGGCGCCCTCTGCTGGGAGGCAGCAGTGGAGAAAGGGACTGGCCGGGTTTTGCTGAAAAAACCGAGGCTCCTGTATGGGGGCATGACGGGAAGGAGGCGGCTTTCACTTCCACGCCTGAGCAGAGCGTGGCTGGCTGGGAGAGCTGCACGCCAGCCCAAACCGTGCGCCCGTGCCCTCTCACGGTGCAGACGGTAGCTGCGGAAGCCATGGAGAAGGCGCGCAGCCTTGGCGGCTCTCCTCAGGAGCCGCTCACTCTGAATCTGCACCTTCTCCAGCTCTCAGGCCCAGGTCAGAAACTTCCTCAAACAGATCAATGATCGAGCAATCGCTGCTCAAAATAAGTCCTTATTTCTGTTTCTCCAACTAAAGCCTGAGTGCCTTCCGCCCGTGTTTGTAATGAACTTACAGGGGAACTGTCTAAACTGTAAGTGCACGCTTCCGCATTTGACAGGAAAGGTCGCTGAGCCGGAGCGCAGGCTCCAGATGCGCAGGCAGCCTCTAGGGAAGATGGGGAGCTGCCATGGAGCCGGTCAGGCAGTGACTCGGCTGGAACGTGGACGGAGAGAGAGAAACGGGAGCGCAAGGGCTTGGAGGAATGAGTGTGCTCCACGCAAGGACCTCAGCAGAAGGCTCAGCACGGGGCGGGGTCCTGGGTAAGAGCCGGGGGCTGCGCTGGGCTCCCGAGAAGACACTTTGGGCTTGCCGTAGAGGTAGGAAAACAGGGAGGGAAACCAGGTAGGGGGAGGAGAAGAAAAAGCCCCCAGAACACAGAGCCTCTTCTTTCCCCACCCCTACCTGTCCACACCCCCAGCTGAGCACATGTAGAAAAACTATGGTATTGCTGATTCTGTGACAAGAATCTTCCCCATCGGTAACCTGCCAAACACCCACAGAACATGGCAATGAAGCCCTACATGCTTTTAAAAGAAAACAGACTGTTAAGACTAACAGAAACCTACTTAGTACGGCGAATACAGTAACGAGTACCAAATTCCGCAGAACTGAGAGCTCAACAGAAGTGCAGTTCCACCTTTCATTGTGCCAACAGCACTGATTGATTTAAAGTTCAGATCAACGTGCTCTCCTCAGCTTCAGAGAGGCTCTCATTTCCTACACCAATGGGAATCACTGAGGTTACCCAAAAATGTAAAATCCTGGAGAGCTCAAACACAAACATGGTTTGTAGCAAAAGATTCAACCAAGACGCCCGCAGCCACTACAGAGGGGCCAGGACGCAGCAGCCTGCGGGCACTTTCAGAACCTCGTGCACACAACTCATGGGAACTTATAAAATCATAAAAAAGGCCCCACATTCTGAAAGGTATAATTTATAGCGCATTCTGTACAAAAGCAGTCTTTTACAAGGGACTCTGCTGCTCCTCAGAAGAAATCCATAGCCCTGGGCCTTCTCCTTGGTGTGGTGGTCAGGGGCTTCTTGGCCACCAGGGGTGAGCTGGCAGGTGAGCTGGTGGGGGTCTTCAGCACCCCATGGAGGGGCTTCTGTTCAGGGTCGAAGGCCACTCGAGAAGGGCCCGTGGGACTGACCAAGATACTCTTGTCTGTCTTCTTGAATTCTGTCCCAAATGAGAGCAAGGCCCCATATTAAGCGGGTCCGACAGCTGTCCCTTCAACAGCTTAGACAGCATCCTGCCTGGGTGCCGACCCCACCCATTTGCTAGGACGAAGCAGGGCCATCTCAAGGCCCCACAGAGAGCAGGCTCAAGAGCCTTCTGAGGGAAGGAGGGCAGCGAGGCCACATCCCATGCCTCAACTCACCCTCCCAAGGGAGGGCCCAGGGCTGCCTGCACAGACCAAGGGGAGCTGCTGGTAGGGTGGCTCCTGGAAGGGTGAACATTGGGGGTGGGGGTGTTTTGGACAGTGAGTGAACCAGGCATTTGTGTCTGGGACAAATCTGTGCTGTGTGGAGCTGCAGGATTCGTACTGTTCATTTTCTCCAGCTGTAAAGGCTGGGTAAGCTCCTCAGGCTCTCTGAGAGTCTCTTCTCCCTAAACACACACTCACGCATGTGCACATGCACACGCACACACACATACATACTGGTGCATGTACACACACTCACACATACACATACTCTCTATTACTTGCAGTTCCCAACAAGAGTCAGGTCCTAAATTCGTTATAATACTTTTTTTTTTTGAGATGGAGTCTCACCCAGCCTGTCAGCCAGGCTGGAGTGCAGTGGCACGATCTTGGCTCACTGCAACCTCCATCTCCTGGGTTCAAGCAATTCTCCTGCCTCAGCCTTTTGAGTAGCTGAGACTACAGGTGCTTGCCACTGCGCCTGGCTAATTTTTGTATTTTTAGTAGAGACGGGGTTTTACCACGTTGGCCAGGCTGGTCTCAAACTCCTGACCTCATGATCCGCCCACCTTGGCCTCCCAAAGTGCTGGGATTACAGGCGTGAGCCACCGCGCCCAGCCTATAATACTTTTTAAAACTTTGGTTTCCTGGCCGGGCGCGGTGGCTCACGCTTGTAATCCCAGCACTTTGGGAGGCCGAGGCGGGCGGATCACGAGGTCAGGAGATCGAGACCACGGTGAAACCCCGTCTCTACTAAAAATACAAAAAATTAGCCGGGCGTGGTGGCGGGCGCCTGTAGTCCCAGCTACTCGGAGAGGCTGAGGCAGGAGAATGGTGTGAACCCGGGAGGCGGAGCTTGCAGTGAGCCGAGATTGCGCCACTGCACTCCAGCCTGGGTGACAGAGCTAGACTCTGTCTCAAAAAAAAAAACAAAAAAAAAACTTTGGTTTCCTTTGTAAAAGCAACTCGAATGGATTGCACCAATATGAAAAGTAGGAAGATAGGGGTTACCCTTCTCCGTCCCCCAGGAAGCAAGTGGTTCCGAAGTTTTGCAGAGAGACAGCTACAGCTGATGGACCACTACGATCTCAAATGGCCTCTCTGTGGGATGGCTTCCAGTATTTAGAAAGACACTTGAGAAAACGGCTTTTTGGATCACGTCTCACCAGGTAGCCTCTCTTAATAGGTCCCAGGCAATTGGCTGCCCACTCACCACTGGCACCCCACTCACAGCCCTTTGAGGACGAGGGACAGACACATAGGTGCTTCCTTCTAACTCAGAAACGGGCAGTGAGGGGTCGGGCTCGGTGGCTTACGCCTGTAATCCCAGATCTTTGGGAGGCCGAGGCAGGCGGATCACCTGAGGTCAGGAGTTTGAGACCAGTCTGGCTGACATGGTGAAACTCCATCTCTACTAAAAATACAAAAATGAGCTGGGTGTGATGGCATGCGCCTGTGATCCCAGCTACCCAGCAGGCTGAGGCAGGAGAATCGCTTGAACCCGGGGGGATGGAGGTTGCAGCGAACCAAGATCTCGCCACTGCACTGCAGCCTGGGTGACAGAGTGGCGAGACTCTGTCTCAAAAAAAAAAAAAAAAAAAAAGAAATGGGCAGTGAGGAGCTAGGACCCCCTCTCTTCCCCGACCGCCTTGCGGAACCAGGCTGCGAGCCGCGCCAGGAGCCACAGCTGTGCTCCAGAGAGGCTTGCCGCTGGCAAAACCCCACTTACCTGCAGTCATGTTTCTGTTCAGCCCAAAGGTGACTTTCTTGGAGCTGGACGGTGTCTTGTTTAGCTGCAGAAGAGAAATACCACGAACAAAAGGAGTAACGCAAGTGCAACGGAGGCGCTTAGTCTCCCTGTCAGATTTTTCTGGAGAACCTGCCCTGGAGGGGACGCCGCCGACAATGCTGCTTACTGAGTGGCACATATAGGGAGAGGCCAAAGGGACTGCGGCCAAGACTGAAACCAACCGTCGTGTCGGGGCTTCACCAGGACCGCCCTCTGTCCTTCCCAGCGTGCTACACGTGCACCTCCCCCAGCTCAGGGTCAGTGGTGCCCACACTCTTGGTCCATCTGCGGTCACTGCCTCATCACCGCTGCGGGGTTCTACGATCCGGGGAAGAAAGGCAAACAGTGAGGATGCCTGAACTGTCCTAAAAACAGTTCACCACTGAGAACCCGTGAGGACAAATGCCAAGACTCCCCTGCCTTTTGCTGGAGAGTTCTGAAGTTCTAACTTGAAGACTCTATGATGTCGATGAGACGATGCCTATGATGGAATCTCACTTCAATGGACAATGGACACACAATTTCCAGCTTTTTGTGCACAAGGACTCCGAGCTATCTGCATATTCCAACAGTTCGCCACAATCAACTATCTTCTTTCCTACTGACATTCCTGGAAGTGGATCCAGCCTGCATTAGGAAGCACTTCCTCAAGTTCCCGCTCTGACCCACATTTCTGTGTGGACCTCCTACTGCTGACTTGCACCACTTGCGTTTAACACTGTGACATTTCACGAGAGAAAACTGGTTTCTGCAAACCCTGAGCAGGAGGCCCTGGGAGGCAGAATGTGTGGATCAACCGCCCCTCAAAGTCCCCTTCCCGACTGTGATCCCTCAGGGTGGGTCCCAGACCACCCGGACCTTATGCTACCCTGGAGGCGGAACCTGTCCACCGTGGACAGGCTCAGAGGGCCACAGTGGGGCTCCAGGCCCGGCATGGGAAGCACCGTCAGCTCAAGCCCATCTGTGCCCTTGTGGTGAAACGTGCTGTGCCACTCTGGGGAGGGTGCGTACCTGGACAGCAGGGCCTGGAGGGCGGGTGGCAGTGCTGCTCTTGGCTCTTCTGAAGAACAGGGGCTTTGGTAAGAAGGGGGTGTCAAACTTCACAAAGTCGCTCTCTGCCCTCAGTTTCTGCTTCTTCAGGGAACTGCAGGTCCCACTGCTTCCCTATGTGAGCGAGGGGTGAGAATCGGAGAGAAGGGGTCAGACCAGAGCCTCCTGTGCTGCCCACGCACACAGGAGGGGAAGGCAGAGCCCCACGGTGGATCCAGCCCACTCCACAGCCCGCGGTTTTCCGCACTGCGCTTGCAGACAGCCCTTCCATTCGGCAGAGCTCAGGCTTCACATACAACACAACTGCCTATCATGGCACCATGCCAAGAGGGGCGATGAAAACGCCTTGTCAGAGTAAGGACCCACTTTCATCTTCATCTTCAAAATGAGGATTTCGGCCTTTCAAAGCCAATCTGTTAATAATTCACTCTCCCATTTGTAGCTGAATCATCACTGTGCTGGCAGTCTGGTGTGGAGGACAGTGATGCCCATGTGGGGCTGTGGGTCCCTCACAGGCAGGCTCAGGACACTCACTGGGTGTGCTGCAACTGACAGCCACCCAGAGAGAGACCGGGTCTCGTTCTGGGCTCTCAGAGGCATGGGCAGCCCAGTGCCGCTGCCGACACATGGGTGGCTCTGGCAGGTTCAAGTGTGCCGCCTAGAGGGCAGGGAAGCCCGAGGAGATTCTCCTGTGCGCCTTCCCTGTGCCGCGAGAGATGGCAGGGGAAAGCTTCCCTCGACCCCGGGACTTATTGAGCAACACCCCATCCTCTTTACAATAGGCTGCCAGGGGCCTGAGACGACAGCAGGAAAGGCAATGTCTCTAGCCCTCTTAGTGAGGAAGCAGCGCTGAGGGTATGAGGGGCAGGCTGCAGTCCAGGGAGGAGATGGCGGCACTGTGAGGTAGGAGACTCGAGGCTAGAAATGGGCCTCCTGCTGTCCAGCTCAGTGCACTGCTTCCCCTGGGTAAGGCTTTCCTGACCATAAACTCACTCACTAGCCACTTGCAGACACTCTTAGCCCCAAACCAGCACTTGACCAGGTGCACACATGTCCACTTAAACAAAAGAGATGTCATAACCCCCGCAAAGCAGTGTGTGCAAAGCAAGAGCTGACCAAGGTGCGCAAACTGTGAGGGGCAGTTATTTTCTGCTTTACAGACCACAGGTCTCTGTCTCTACCACTCGCCTCTGCCGCTGCAGCATGAAAGTGGCCATGGACCTGCACATATGAGTGGATGTGGCTCTGTTCCAGTGAAACTACATTTGCCGGCCCTGGCCTGGAAGCCCAGTGCGCCCAGAGGTGGTGTGAAAAGCGGATCAGGGCCAGGTGCAGGGGCTCACGCCTGTAATCCCGCACTTTGGGAGGCCGAGGCAGGTGAACTGCTTGAGCCCAGCCTGGGCAACAAGGCAAAACTCTGTCTCTACAGAAATAACAAAAATTAGCCGGGCATGGTGATGTGTGTCTGTAATTTCAGGAGGCAGAGGCAGAAGAATCGCTTGAACCTGGGAGGTGGAGGTTGCAGTGAGCCAAGATTGTGCCACTGCACTCCAGCCTGGGTGACACAGCCAGACCCAAGACCAGATCAACAGCTTGGTTCCTCATTTATATCTGGCTCTAGAGATCGAAGTGGAAGGAAAGTCTTTCCATTAAGAAGATAAGTGGTCCTGCTAGTGAAGTTTGAGACGGGGGTGCGGGAGAAGCTAAGAAAAGAATATAGAAAAGAAGTAAGTGAGGCAAGAGAATTTTGGGCTTCCTCTTTTGCCAAAGGGGCCTGGACTGGCCAAGGGCTGATGAAGAAAACCAGACCTGCCTTTGACGGAAGCCCAGACTGGGGCAGGAGTGCCTGGCCCATGGGATAACCTTCCCAGCTTGGAGCGGGCCCTCCCGAACCCAAGCACGTGGCCTGGGGGAGTGAAGGTGGCCAACGAGGAGGACCGAAGTACTGGTCACCTGTGATTCCTCCTTAGTGAAGGCTGTTATGAACACACCCTATTCTAACTGCTGCTGAGTCCAGAGGCCTGGCCGCCAGCCCCCACCCTTCCTCTCAGGAGGCAGTGGAGCCCCCTGGACGCGAGTGAGTGCCTCTGCGGTGAGCTGGCCTGTGGGTGCTCCCACCTTACCAGAGCCTGGGGTTGCCCAGCTTCGGACTCCAGCACCCCGTTGTGCTCTACCAAGTTTGACATCGCTCTCATTTTCTTCCTCTTTTTCAAGCTTGCTGTTTTCTGGCTGGGCAGGCCACAGAGCTCCAGGCTGCCGGGCCCTGCCTTCTTCTGCAGCCTTCTGCACTGGGGCAGGGTGGTGTGGCTGTTCGCCCCCTCTGCGGGGCCTGTGGGAGGGCCTTCCTGCTGCGGTGGAGGCCAGGCCAGCGTGGACAGGCCATTGCCATTGACGGGGACAACTCCAAGCTTCCGCTTCCTTTTTAGGAGTTGGGCTCCACCTGTCGGGGACCCTCTAGGTCCCTGAGGATGACTGCCACGCGGGCCACTCTGAGACACGTCCTCTGGGGGCAACAGTGCAGATTCCGACATTTCCCTGTGGGCCCTCGGGCTCCTCTTCCGTGGCCGTTTCCTTTTATTGTGCGTGGCGACAGCTGGAGGACGCTCGGAGCCACTCTCCTCTCCAGTGCTGGACGTGGCCTCTGCGCTTGGCTCGGCCACACACGCCTTCAGGGCTTTTGGCCCAGCGGCCTCGGGTTCCCTGCCCCGGTTCTGTTCCAGGGATGGGGCTGCATCCCCTGGGCCTGGATTTTCAGGCTGCAGGTGGTGCTGCTTCTTCTTCTTCCTTCTTCTCTTCTGAAGACTGCTTTCACTGTCCTCTTCCTCTACACAAAAGACTCTGCTTCCTAAAAAGACAGAAACCCATCAACAAGCACCCCAATGCCGGCTGGGCCAGAGTCCTGCTGGTGATTCTGAGACAGTATGGCTGACGGACGCAATTTCCTGGCATTCTACCACCAGGAAGGTTTCTGTCTCCCTTAAGTTACTCGGTGCACCCACTACCTTTGTCGTCTGGTCCCACTTCCTCCATCCCCAACTGTGACTGGAAGCCTTCCTTCTAGCCGTTTATAAACACACATGGAACTGAAATAGTCGAATTTCCACTAATTTTAGGGCCCAAGGGTAAAAACCATAGATCTAGAGTGGTCATTAAACAGCCGCCCCCCAGTGCTCCCTGCAGCTCCTGCTTCCCTGCAGAGGTGCCCTGGAGAGCAGGAGGACATGAGCAGGGTGAGGTGGGGACGCGGCTCCATCGAAAACAGCACAACATTTGGAAAACCGCCTTTACCTCTCAGCCATTAGACTGAAGCTTTGGGCTCTGCTAATGCTTTATGACGGCATGAGCTCAAGTCTCCGAGGCCTCCATGGTGCACGCCGCTCCCCAAGGGCTGAGTCGTGCCTTTCTTTTCAGCTTTGCAGCTTACCTTTCTCCTTTTCCAAGTTAGTTTTCTCTAAAAGTTTATTTCCTTTCTTCTTATGCTTTCCTTGACTGAGGATTTGGTCATCGTCATCAGCAGAAATGTCCTCCGCAAAACTGAGTTGAGATATACTGCTTCCTAGATGCCAGAGTGACACACTGTCAGCTTCCCCAGGCGCTTGGGACTCTACCTCAGGGGCCTAAGAGCAGCACCCCTCCCAATTTCTGCCTCATCATCATCGTTCCTCACCGTTTCTCCCACCCAAACCTGAGCGCTGCTGACACAGCAATTACAGACTTAAAAAAGCTTTGTGGATTTCTCAACCAAGGCAAGGCAAGGGATCACAAGCCCTCGGTGACACCCTCCATGGCTGGACCCTGGACACTTGGCTAATGCAGTCTCCGCATTCCAACCAGCTTGCTGGTGCCTTTCCCAATTCCAAGTGTCCCTAGTGCATGAGGGGTATGGGGTAACTTCACTGACTTGTCCAAATGTAACCAAGCTTACAGCATCAGCCTTTCCTGGGGGGACCATCGACCATAACAACAAATGAAAGGGATCCTGAGAAATTACATTTTTTACCTTCATAGAGTATCTAATTAAAACCTTCCTAGGCCATTGAAAATCCATCTAGTTAAAATAATAAAAACCAAACCAAAACATCATGGTACCCACACGAGAGCAGTCTGCCCTCTTGCTTTGGTGGTTAGGGGAGAGCCTGGGATAGGAAGGTGGGCAGGCTGCAGGGGGCCCTAGGCTTGCATCACTTCCCACGGCTGTACTGCGGTATTACTAGGTAAGGGCTGGTCTTTCTTTCTTAAAAGCTGGGGTCTTGCTGTGTCACCCAGGCTGGAGTGCAGTGGTGTGATTACAACTTACTGCATCCTGGACCTCCTGGGCTCAAGCGATCCTCCCCTCTTAGACTCCCGAGTGACTGGGACTACAGGGCTAATGTTTCCATTTTTAGTGGAGATGCGGCTTCGCTATTGTGCTTGGGCTAAGGACTATTATTTCTTATTAGAGGTTTTCAGTAAAGTTCTCTCAATCCTGTTTCTCAGTGTTTGGCATCAACGCCCCCAGTGGAGTCCATATTCATGAAAAACACCATGAATGATGATTCTCGGTGCGCCTCACCTTCAGAGAGGTCTTGGAATCTAAAAATAAAAAAATAAAAAATAAAAAAATAACAAATGTTCATAAAGAAATCCCTTCTGTCTTCTGTAGACATATGTATTTAATTTTTAAAATACAAGCCATAGTTAAATAGTTGTTAATTCATGTTCTCCTCCAGGAGGGGAAGCTAGACAGGAAATTCCGCGAGGGAAAGGTGGTGCAATACAAAAGCCAAAAAGCTCAAAGCCAGTGCCGCCCTCGGTTACCATCAATACCAGCAAGGACACGGCGGGCCAGAGATGCATCTTGGCACACCCAAATCAAACTAAGAAATTCAATTTTTGTTTCTGAAGGCAGAAATAGCTTAGATCTCTGCTTATATTCAATTCTCCTGTGGAGAAAGTCGAAGCCATGTTTTGCTTCACACAATTTTTGTGCATTAGAACAAACAAGACGCATTGAAGCGCAGTGTGGGGAGGTGCATGGGGGAGGAGACACTGGATAGCAGGGACCTCAGGCAAGCTAGGACCATCCTGTGCCCTAAGAACCAGCTGGGAAACGGGCAAAACTATAGTAGCTACTTTCTGGGGGCTTAACATGGAATACTTGAATGTATACAAAGTGCTCAGAGCAGTGCCCGGCTCCTAGACTGTGATCAGATAGTTGTTGTCACCAATGACAGCAAGCCACACGAGGCCCTCCATGAATTCCAGGTCATCATGTCACTATGGTCAGAGTGACGTCAACACTGACAGCTGAATTAACTAACACTTTTGGCATAGCCATATGGGAGGGAGGGAAGAGGTAAAGAATTAACCCTATCTATCTCAGCAGCACACCAGCAGAAGACACCAAAATAGCAGATTCACATCAGTTTCTGGTTGGTTCATTTTAGACATGAATAGAGTTCACATCATTCTAAAGCAGCTAAGAGATGAGTATGGCTGCATTGGAAGAATGGAAACCTGAGGGGTGGGATTGCTGTTTCCATTAAGCTTTTCAGTTTACATGTGTCTATTACATTGCTATACACAAAAGCATTAAAGGACAAAAAAAGAAAAAAGATAAGCATGCAGATAGCTTGTCCCACACCAGGAGATGAGAACTAAAGGAATGATGATGTCAGTTACTGACTTCTTGATGAGTTTGGAGAGGCGCTTCCTGTTGAAGTGGGGCGTGTTCTTCCTGCTGGTCATTTCCAGGAGTCGATCAGCAACAGCCTTATAGTCAAACTAGGCCAGAAGAGAAACTAAACATAAGTCTGCAGCCAAACAACACTGCCTGACTTGGACATTTACATCTGCTAGTAAGAGAAACCCTTACTGAAGCATTTGGCAATAGATAGGCTAAACAAGCTTGTGCTGGGACTTGGCAACCAGGAGCACAAGCACTACCTTTGAAAAATGCATGTTCAGGCCGGGTGCAGTGGCTCATGCCTGTAATCCCAGCACTTTGGGAGGCCGAGGCGGATGGATCACAAGGTCAGGAGATCGAGACCATCCTGGCTAACACGGCGAAACCCTGTCTCTACTAAAAATACAAAATATTAGCCAGGCATGATGGCGGGCGCCTATAGTACGAGCTACTCAGGAGGCTGAGGCAGGAGAATGGCGTGAACTCAGGAGGCAGAGCTTGCAGTGAGCTGAGATCGAGCCACTGCATTCCAGCCTGGGCGACAGAGCGTGACTCCGTCTCAAAAAAAAAAAAAAAAAAAAAAAAAAGAAAAACGCATGTTCTGTTTATTCTTGGGAGAAGCTGGGTAAGTAATTCTTTAAAAAAAAAAATTGTGATAGAGTACCCACAACAAAATTTACCTGGGTGTGCTTTTTTTTTTTTTTTTGAGCCAGAGTCTGTCACCCAGGCTGGAGTGCAGTGGCGTGATCTTGGTTCACTGCAACCTCAGCCTCCCGGGTTCAAACGATTTTCCTGCCTCAGCCTCCCGAGTAGCTGGGATTACAGGCGTGCGCCACTGCGTCGGGTAATTTTTGTATTTTTAGTAGGGACGGGTTTCACTGTGTTGGCCAGCCTGGTCTTGAACTCTTGACCTCAGGTGATCTGCCCGCCTGGGCCTCCCAAAGTGCTGGGATTACAGGCGTGAGCCAATGTACCCGGCCGGAGGGTGTGCTTCTTTTTAAATTTAACCTAGATTTGCAATCTGTACTTGGCAAACTTTTTTTTATTTGAAAAGTGCCACTAGAGCTGGCTTTGTGGTAGAGAACAGAGCAGAGCTTAGCCATTCAAGATAAGTGCTACTATCTCTTTCAAAACTCCATCACATTTACATTTCCTTGTCTCCAATAAGGTTATTCTCAGGAAGGTGACATTTAGTGACTGAAGGGATTAAAAAGGAGTTTACACTTCAGGCCTTATAGCTTAACTAGCTGTGACCCTAATTCTCTAGTCAGGCTACTCCACAGCAAATCTATATTCTATAAAAAGCAACAACTGCCACCCACCTGGAGAAGGGGCCCTGTGTCCTCAAAGGTTCCGCAGTCATCTCTTCCTCTTTCATCACTGAGTCCATCTTTTCTGGAATGATTTTTGCCCAGTGCTGTCAAAATACACCCAAAGACCAAATTCTTGACATATCAAATACACAGAAGTGACTACTTCCACAGGAGCCACTGTCTAATTAGGTGTCTCTTAGACAAAAAGAAGGTTGGGCATGGTAGCTCACGCCTGTAATTCTAGCACTTTGTGAGGCTGAGGTGGGTGGATCACTTGAGGCCAGGAATTCTAGATCGGCCTGGGCAACATGGCAAAACCCTGTCTCCACTAAAAATACAAAAATTAGCTGGGTGTGGTTGCGGGTGCCTGTAACCCCAGCTACTCGGGAGGCTGAGGCATGAGAATCACTTGAACCTAGGAGGCAGAGGTTGCAGTGAGCCGAGATCATGCCACTGCACTCCAGCCTGGGCGACAGCGAGACTCCATCTCAAAAAAAAGAAAAAATGAAAGAAAATTTATTTAAGGAGAAAAACTCTGCAAAGCCATTTATAATTTCCCAGGACATTTTGATTGTTCAGGCTATGGGAATGAAGATAAGTCTGGGAAAAAGCACATGTTTTGCCTTTTGTACCCATAAAACCCCAATTCCCTGCTGCCTTCGATGATTCCCTCCCCCACACACGGTCCCGTTAGGACGAAGGCTGTGGTGAATGGGAAGCTCCTGTCCAAGGATGCAGGCAAGCGGATGGGACACTGCATCGCCCTGGACCACCAGGGGTAGAAGCATGGACGCAGGAATCTGGCTCTAGTCTCAGGTCAGTTTAGGACCTTGGTGAGAACCTGTCACAGCAGTACAGTCACTTTTCACGAGCATGCTTCAGGAAACACAAGTCAATATTAACGCAACTTTTAGCACTTAAAAAATTCAAAGAGTGGCTGGGCGCGGTGGCTCACGCTTGTAATCCCAGCACTTTGGGAGGCCGAGGCAGGCGGATCACGAGGTCAGGAGATCGAGACCACGCTGAAACCCCGTCTCTACTCAAAATACAAAAAATTAGCCGGGCGAGGTGGCGGGCGCCTGTAGTCCCAGCTACTCGGGAGGCTGAGGCAGGAGAATGGCGTGAACCCGGGAGGCGGAGCTTGCAGTGAGCCAAGATTGAGCCACTGCACTCCAGCCTGGGTGACAGAGCGAGACTCCGTCTCAAAAAAAAAAAAAAAAAAAAAAAAAAAAATTCAAAGAGTGTTACAGCCTATGAAGATGCAGATTAAACAGACTCAGGAGAACTCAAAATTATCTTAAATGTGTACTGTTCCTGGAACCCTCTAAGCTTATTAGTGGTGTGACATCAGGGCGAGGCCTGGAGAGGATGGGGCAGGCGCAGTACGCATTTGATGAACGCAACTGGGAGGGAACGTCCGGAACTGCACTCGGAAGACAGTCTGTGTCCAGGTTAGGCTGACAGAAATGTGGGGAGCGGAGGGACCCAGAGACTACTCCCATGACCACATAAAATTTGCTCCAGGTCCTTAGTCAACTCTGTTATCTACACCAAATTTAAAATCAGACTATTCCTTTTTTTTTGTTTTGTTTTAGAGATGGGCATCTCATTATGTTGCCCAAGCTGGTCTCAAACTCCTAGGCTCAAGTGATCTTCCCATGTTGGCCTTCCAAAGTACTACGATTATAGGCATGAGTCCCCACACCTAGACTAGACTATTTCTTTTATTCTTTCTTTTTTGAGACAGGGTCGCTGGTAGCTCTGTTGCCCAGGACGCAGTGCAGTGATACAATCATGATTCACGGCAGCCTCACCCTCCCAGGTTCAACTGATTCTCCCAGCTCAGCCTCCTGAGTAGCTGAGACCATAGGCATGTGCCACCATGCTTGGCTAATTTTAAAATTTTTGTAGAGTCAAGGTCTTGTTATGTTGCCCAAGCTGGTCTCCAACTCCTAGGCTCAAGCGAGCCTCCCACCTCAGGCTCCCAAAGTGCTGGGATTACGGGTGTGAGCCACCATGCCTGGCCAGAGTATTTTTTCTTTCTTTTAAAGATTCTTGGCCAGGCACGGTGGCTCATGCCTGTCTGTAATTCCAAGACTTTGGGAGGCCCAGGCAGGCGGATCAACTGAGGTCGGGAGTTCGAGACCAGCCCGACCAAAAGAGAGACACAAATTTTGCCGAGCATGGTGGCGCATGCCTGTAATCCCAGCTACTTGGGAGGCTGAGGCAGGAGAATTGCTTGAACCTGGGAGGCAGAGGTTGCAGTGAGCCGAGATCGCACCATTGCACTCCAGCCTGGGCGACAAGAGCGAAACTCCATCTCAAAAAAAAAAAAAAAAAAAAAAAAAAAAAAAAAAAAAAAATACTTCCTGTTGACCAGGTCTAAAAATTAAAAAGAAAAAAAAAAGATTCTTGATTCTATCTATCTATCTATCTATCTATCTATCTATCTATCTATCTATCTATGTATCTATCTATATCTTTAGCTGTTTATTTATTTTTTTATATTTTGAGACAGGGTTTTGCTTGGTTGCCTAGGCTGGAGTGCAGTGGCATGATCTCGGCTCACTTCAGCCTCTGCCTCCTGGATTCAAGTGATTCTCCCACCTCAGCCTCCCAAGTAGCTGGGACTACAGGCGCACGCCACCACACCTGGCTAATTTTTGTACTTTTTGGTAGAGACTTGGTTTCACCATGTTGGCCAGGCTGGTCTCAAACTCCTGACCTCAAGTTATCCGACTGCCTGGGCTTCCCAGAGTGCTGGGATTACAGGCATGAGCCACTGCAACCAGCTTGATTTTTTCTGATTAAATATAATATATAATCACTGTAGGAAATAGAGAAGTACAAAGGAAACAGAAATCACCCATAATTCTGCCATCTACAGCTAACTATACTAACATTTTGGGCTAGGTGTGGTGGTTCATGCTTTTAATCCCAGCACTTTGGGAGGCCGACGTGGGTGGAATGCTTAAGCCTAAGAGTTTAAGACCAGCCTGGGCAATATAGTGAGACCCCTGTCTCTACGAAAAATAAAGAGGTGTGTGCTTGTGGTCCCAGCTACTTGGGATCACTTGAGCCCAGGAGGTTGAGGCCACAATAAACCATGATTGCTCCACTGCACTCCAGCCTGGGCAACAGAGCAAGACCCTGTCTCTCTCTCTGTTTTTTTTTTTTTTTTTGAGATGGCGTCTCCCTCTGTTGCCCAGGCTGGAGTGCAGTGGCTCGATCTCTGCTCACTGCAACCTCCGCCTCCTAGGTTCAAGTGATTCTCCTGCCTCAGCCTCCTGAGTAGCTGGGGTTACAGGCATGCGCCACTATGCCTGGCTAATTTTTTGTTTGTATTTTTAGTAGAGACAGGGTTCTTGAGCATGTTGGTCAGGCTGGTCTCGAACTCCTGACCTCGTAATCCGCCTGCCTCCGCCTCCCAAAGTGCTGGGATTACAGGCCTGAGCCACTGCGCCTGGCTGACCCTGTCTCTAAATAAATAAAACAAAACATCTTGGTTTATCCTTCCAGATTTTTTAAAAGCACAAACAGTCGTAGCCAGAGCAATCCCACAAAAGAAATAAACAAACGGCATCCAAACGGGTAAAGAGGAAGTCAAAGTCGACGTTTGCCGATGATACAATCATATACCTAGAAAACCCTAAAGACTCATCCAAAAAGCTCCTAGAATGGTAAATGAATTCAGCAAAGTTTCAGGATACAAAGCCAATGTACACAAATCAGTATGACTGCTATACACCAACAACAACCAAGCTGAGAATCATATCAAGAACTCACTCCCTTCTACAACAGCTGCAAAAAAACCCCTATGAAAACAACAGTGACAACAAAAAACAAAACAACAAAACCTCAAAAACCTTAGGAATATACCTAACCAAGGATGTGAAAGATGTCTACAAGGAAAACTACAAAACACTGCTGAAAGAAGTCACTGATGACACAAACAAATGGAAATACAGCACATCCCATGCTCACGGATGGGTAGAATCAGTATTGTGAAAACGACCATACTGGCAAAAGCAATCTACAGATTCAACGCAATTCCCATAAAAATACCATTATCATTCTTCACAGAACTAGAAAAAACAATCCTAAAATTCATATGGAACCAAAGAAGAGCCTGCATAGCCAAAGCAAGACTAAGCAAAAAGAATAAATCTAGAGGCCTGGGAGTAGTGGCTCATGCCTGTAATCCCGGCACTTTGGGAGGCTGAAGCTGGTGGATCATTTGAGGTCAGGAGTTCGAGATCAGCCTGGCCAACATGGTGAAACCCCATCTCTACCAAAAATACAAAGGCATATTAGCCGGGTGTGGTGGTGCCTGCCTATAATTCCAGCTACTAGGGAGGTTGAGGCATGAGAATCGCTTGAACATGGGAGGCAGAGGTTGCAGTGAGCTGAGATTGCACCATTGCACTCCAGCCTGGGCGACAGAGCAAGACTCTGTCTCTCCCCCCCCAGCCCCCCCCCAAAAAAAACCAAAACACCAAAAAACCAAAAAAAAAACAAAAACAAAAAAACAACAACAAAAAAAAACAAAACCCGGAGACATAAGAACACCTGATTTCAAACTATACTATAAAGCCATAGTCACCATAACGGCATGGTATTGGTACTTGTATAAAATAGGCATGTAGACCAATGGAACAGGAGAACCCAGAAATAAACCCAAATACTTACACTCAACTGATCTTCAACCAGGCAAACAAAAACAAACTACGGAAAGGACACCCTATTCAAAAATGGTGCTGGGATAATTGTCAAGAATGAAACTGGATCCTCATCTCTCACCTTATAGAAAAACCAACTCAAGATGGATTAAAGACTTAAATATAGGACCTGAAACCATACAAATTGTAGAAGACAGCATTAGAAAAACTCTTCCAGATGTTGGCTTAGGTAAAGAGTTCACGACCAAGAACCTAAAAGCAAATGCAATGAAAACAAAAACAGATGTGACCTAATTAAACTAAAAAGCTTCTGCACAGCAAAAGAAATAATCAGCAGAATAAACAAACAAAATGGGAGAAAATATTTGCCAATTGTGCAGCCAACAAAGGACTAATATCCAGAATCTACAAGGAACTCAAACAAATCAGCAAGAAGAAAACAGTCCCATCAAAAAGTGGGCTAAGGAAATGAACAGACAATTCTCAAAAGAAGACATACAAATGGTCAACAAACATACGGAAATGCAAATGAAAACCATAATGAGATACCACCTCAGTCCAGCAAGAATGGCCATAATTAAAAAAATCAAAAAATAATAGATGTTGGTGGCTCGGCCTGGTGGCTCATGCCTGTAATCCCTGCACTTTGGGAGGCAGAGGTGGGTGGATCACCTGAGGTCAGGAGTTTGAGACCAGCCTGGCCGACATGATGAAACCCCATCTCTACTAAAATGCAAAAAATTAGCTGGGCCTGGTGGTGGGTATCTGTAATCCCAGTTACTCAGGAGGCTGAGGCAGGAGAATCGCTTGAACCTGGGAGGTGGAGGTTGCAGTGAACTAAGATGGCACCATTGCACTCCAGCCTGGGTGACAAGAAGCAAAACTCCATCTCAAAAAAAAAAAAAAAAAAAAAAAAAGATGTTGGCACAGATGTGGTAAAAAGGGAAGACTTTTACACCGCTGGTGGGAATGTCAACCAGTACAACCACTATGGGAAACAGTGTGGAGATTCCTTAAAGAACTAAAAGTAGATCCACCATTTGATCCGGCAATCCCACTGCTGGATATCTACCCAGAGTAAAAGAAGTCACTATATGGAAAAGACACTTGCACACGCATGTTTATAGCAGCACAATTCACAGCTGCAAAAACATGGAACCAGCCTGAATGCCCATTGACCAATGAATGGATAAAGAAAATGTGGTATATATACCATGAATACTACTCAGCCATAAAAAGGAATGAAATAATGGTATCCACAGCAACCTGGCTAGCTAGAGTTGGAGACCATTATTCTAAGTGAAGTAACTCAGGAATGGAAAACCAAATATTCTATGTTCTCACTTAAAAGTGGGAGCTAAGCTATGAGGATGCAAAGGCTTAAGAATGATACAATGGGCTTTGGGGACTCAGGGGGAAGGGTGGGAGGGGGGTGGGGGATAAAAGACTACACACTGGGGACAGTGTACACTGCTCGGGTGACGGGTGTACCAAAATCTCAGAAATCACACTAAAGAACTTATCCATGTAACCCAAACCACCTGTTCCCCCTAAATTATCAAAATAAATAAAATAACCTTTTAGGAAAAAAAAATAAAAGCACAAATAAAAGTTTAAAAAAAAATCAGATGCACAACTATTATATAGCCATAATAATTAAAGAAAACCCAAACAACAAATCAGACTCCTTCTACGTAGAGTTTGTGCCCACTTTAAAATATATATATATATATACATATATCACGTTTCCTTTGGTCCTTAGTTTTTAGGAACTTTGCTTTTAAATGGTTATGTAACACTTCAAAAGCATGGGTAAACTGTAACCTAACCATTTCCCTCATTTTGTGCATTCAGATGCCATGAAGCACTGTGGTGAGAGTTTGGACGGGCCTGCAACTTCAAATGCACATTCTACATTAAGTCCACAGACACAAAACAGTAGTAATGATGTCAGTACACAGTGGGCATTTAAACATCCCAAGAAAAAGAAAAACATTCCCTGAAGGCAGCCATGAGTTGAGAAAGGACAGCCACAGAAACAAGCATGCGTCCCTTGAGTAACTGGTAGGAATGAGGCCATGCTAAGGTGTTGAAATACGTCAAAACAACAAAGCAAACAAAAAGCACTAGCAGTGACAATGGTAAAATCCTCGAGGAGAGTCCTGAGATCCTGGGAGGTACAGAAATGTGTGTATGCCACATGGGACAGGTCTCAGGTCTCCCCAGAGCCCCGCTAGGCACCCCCCAAGCACAATGAACCCACCTCTGCTGCCTTTCTTGGGAGGGGCTGAGGCGGAGCCATCAACTCTAGGTTACATTCAGTAAGATGCCAACAAATGTATTAAAAACTGTTTGTCTGAGGAGGATTTTACCAGAAAGAAAGTTAGACTGACCAAGAACATCCTCCTACCTGTCTTCTTTTTACTGACAGCTCTTCTCAAGGATACCTCATTTTCAGGTATCTCCTCAGCAGAGAGGTCACCATCACCCACTTTTGTCTTCTGTTCCTCCATCATCTCTTCAGGCACAAAAGGAGACTGATCTACGATAGCTTCGAAGACACCCCGAGCTATGGTCTGCACCAGGGTGTGGCTGAGGGTAGAAGCACAGCGGAGAGCATGTGATTAGAACAAACGGCCTGGCCTTCTGGCTTCAGGAGCGCAGAGGGGAGCCCTGTACACGTTGCTGTGGTCTGGAGTGGCCCCCACGGGCCAGCAAGCATCTGAGACGAACTGCCTAAGTGCCACCCGACAGGCATGGGACGCCCAGTGGTCAGATCTTTGGGTTTGGGAGGGCATTCCTGGAATGAGTGAGTCAAATACTGAAGCCAGAAGAGCCAAATCACTGCTCAAAGCTTCGGCTGTCTTCTCCAGCTGCTCTCTGCTGTGAAGCAGTGTCCTGGGTACCCCGCGCCAGGCTGCACGACGGCAAGCAACACCCCATGAGCAAGTGCCATGGAGCAGGAGGAACGAACAGGGGAATCACTTACTCCTTCGTCTTCGCAGCGATTTTGCAGAATGGATCGATAAACTTGAGATTCTGATCTGCTAAAAGCTGTAATTCAGAAAAAGGGAAAAATTGAGAAAGAGCCTTTCCCTTCTTGACATGTCCTTGAAAAAGGGACCATTCCCATCTTCTACAAAGGTGGAGTTAGACCAAGCAATGCCTGTCTCACACAGCCCCAAAGCGCCCCTGTGGAATGCCACAGAAGCCTGGAGCCAGGCTGAAGATCGAGGCCGCCCTCCAACTACTTGGTATCTTAGTGCAGTGGCTGGAGAAAACTACCCCAGCCCAACCTGCACTATCCTATATGCCCAACATATACAACAAGGGTGTCCAATCTCGTGACTTCCCCAAGCCACACTGGAAGAAGAACTGTCTTGGGCCACACCTAAAATACACAAACACTGACAACAGCTGATGAGCTAAAAATAAAATAAAATTAAAAAGTAAAATGCAAAAAAAAAATTCTCATAATATTTTAAGAAAGTTTATGAATTTGTGTTGGGCTACATTCAAAGCTGCCCTGGGCCCCACGCAGCTCTCAGGCCACAGGCTGGACAAACCTGATACAGGATATACATATACTTCCTCTATAAGAGGGGTAACAGGGACAGTGCCTCCAAGTGTGAGACAAAAGAATTATTGTTTTGAATATAACATATTTTCTTTTAATCAAAAAAATACATGTTCCCTGCAAAACACCTGTGAAAGAAAAGTAAAATCTGTGCACATTCCCACATTCAGAGAATCATTTGCATACTCAAAAATGTATGTTTCCTTTCCAGCCTTTTGTCTATTTATTAATATATACCTTAAAAATGTCTACTATTTGCATAGCTTTTCCTACTACTTTATAAAGCTCCCTAGATCCTGAGCACTCCCCCGTGTTAGTGAGTTCTTTATTGGAGTCTGTAGGTTGCTTTCAATTCCATTTTACAGGTAAGACTGTCATGTACATCCTCAGTGCACAAATCCCATCCCACCAGCTGCTTAGGACACATTCCCAGACAGGACTGAAGCAATTCACACTGCTACAGTCGCTGGTCATGCGAAGGGCCACCCCACAGCACTTCACTGGCGACTACAGCAAACACTGGCGGCCCCCTCACCCCATGGGCAGCCTGTCGGCAGCTGCTTACCTCCTTCCCCCCGACTTTGGAGAGTTCATCCAGGTAAATATCAATGAAGTGGAATCTCACTCCATTAGGAGACTGACTCTCAGGACACAGGATCTCCTTCATCAGGACATCCAAGAAAACCTTGATTCGGCTAAAGAACCAAACACATGCTTCTGTGAATGACAGTATGCCAACACTTCCCACTTCCCAAAGAGAAACAAAAATACTCCGTCTAGTACCTACACAGCGTAACAATCAATGCAAGGCTGAAATCATTTTACAAGAAAAAAGCAATCACTTAAATCAGTATAAAATGTTAATTGTCATATATACTTAACTGTTTTATGCCTTCTACTGGATTTCAATTCTCTGTAGGTAACAATGTATCGAGCTTCTCATGATACTCTACAGGTTCAGAAAACTTGACAAACACTCTGCTACCTTTTAAGTTTTAAGGCTACCACATGCTAACTCAAATGGTTTACTGACCTTTCTTCCCAGCCATTTCGCTTCAAGACTTCAAAGGACTGCCTCAGGACCAGACGAATCAGCTAAAGAAAGGCAATTTTTGTTAAAAAAAAAAAAAAAAAAAAAAGGAAAGGTAAGAAATATTAATCAGCTCAGCAGAATGAGGGGACCAATTAAATTGTTACGGCCTGGATCCCAAAAGTAAAAAAATATTCACAACAGTTATATTTAACTTCTAGATCAAAAACCACATTCACAGCCAAGAGCAGTGGCTCACGCCTGTAATCCCAGCATTTTGGGAGGCTGAGGTGGGCAGATCATTTGAGGCCAGGAGTTCAAGACCACCCTGGCCAACATGGCAAACCCTCATCTCTACTAAAAATACAAAAATTAGCCGGGTGTAGTGGTACGCATCTGTAGTCCCAGCTACTCAGGAGGCTGAGGCATGAGAATCACTTGAACCCAGGACGCGGAGGTTGCAGTGAGCTGAGATCGCACCACTGCACTCCAACCTGGGGAACAGGGCAAGAAAGACTCTGTCTCAAAAAAATACCCAACATATTCACTAATGCTCCCCAAACTCATCCTTAAGAGCTGCAAAAGCTAAAACAGAGCTTTCCAGGACACATTCAAATTCTTCCTTCACACTAAGCCTGTGGCTTGTTTTGCTTCACAAATAAACCTTTCCATTGTTTTTAAGATAAAGGTCATTCTTTTCTTCCCAGGAGTTTTTGAAGTAACTGTGGCAGATCTTACCATATAGTATTTGTCCAGGCGTAGCCTGTCTATTCCTTTCCATTCTCGATTCATGGTTTGCCAAAAGGTCTGAATGAACAGGTGTTCTGCAGTGAACAAAAGGCTCTAAATACTTGGCTTCCACATCAACATACTACCATATAGCAGGAAAATAATGAAGAGGAACAAACTAGCATTATTTATTATTCACTTTTCTCAGTAATTCTTGGGCAGCTAGAAAATCTGTTTGATAATTAAATATACTCAATCATTTCTTTTACACTTATTTATTAAACATCACTTGGACTGTGCAGATCTTTTACTTTCTTTTTTTTTTTTTTTTTGAGACAGGGTCCCACTCTGTGGCCCAGGCTGGAGTGCAATGGCGCAATCTCAGCTCATTGCAACCTCTGCCTCCTGGGTTCAAGTGATTCTCCTGCCTCAGCCTCCTGAGTAGCTGGGATTACAGGTGTGCACCACCACACCCGGCTAATTTTTGTATTTTTAGTAAAGACGGGGTTTAACCATGTTGGCCAGGCTGGTCTCAAATTCCTGACCTCCGGTGTTCCATCCACCTCGGCCTCCCAAAGTGCTGGGATTACAGGCGTGAGCCACCGCGCCTGGCCTTGATCTTTTGCATTTAAATAAAAACAGAATAATAGGAAGGGCTGGCAACATTGTAATGTCAGATTTGAATGCTCTCTGGAGCCTTTTTCCTTTATCCGTTGCAAAGCCATGTTTCTTTTAAGATCAAAAGACTCCTTGTTCCACTTCTAGTAACTCTTCCTACTGCATTGGTACCTAACAATCAGTCTAAAACCATTAATTCTGACACTTATATAATCCATGTAGAAACTCATATTTTTGTCTGATTATAGGTGTCGTCTGGGTGAGCTACAGCACAAAACACTGAATTTTTCTCTTCTGACCCACAGAACTAGCACTTTTTTTAATTGAAAAACAATTTTTGTTGATTTTTTGGCCTTATTTCTTTTTGCACAATTCTTTTTTCATCTTTGCAAATCTATTATACATCATACGTAGAATTTTGTTCAATATGAGTCAGCTAATATTCAGAGCACCACTGGGGGGTGTTGAAATCATTAGGATGGTTTTCTGAAGAGCATTAAGCAGAACAAACGAAGTCTGCTGCCTTTTTCTTCCTTTGCAAGCAATCAACACCTGAAATAGAAGCACCCTAATTTCTTTTCTCTATGGTTGAGAGGAGTTACTTCATAGTCTGTGACCGGTGGTGTCTTCTATGTATTTATTTATTACCAGTGATGGCTCTGCTCTTGGGGAAGACGAACCTGGCATCCAGAGGTCACCAAAGACCCTGCATCTGGCTCTCTGGGCTCCAAGTGTTAAAGTAACTCAGAATTTGAAGATTCTGGAGGATTGTTATTCTAAAAGCATTTTCTGAAATCTTTGAGATGTCAAAATGATTCTCCCCAAGACACTTTGCCCTCTCACCAAGTCAATGACTAAGTTTATCACAGCTTTTAAAAACAGGACTGGCTTGTCCCCTGACATCTACACAATACCGGCACAAGGTTCCCATTAAACTAGCAAGTCGGAAAACTTGGAAGGAAGGAAGAAGAAACAACAGGACTTACGAGCCGCTGAGTTGTTAACAGCATGGACTAGCTGCGCAATGGTGTTGGCGAGCTCTTCCTGCAGAGGCGGGGTTGGGGAGAAACATGGGGGTTATCGTGGGGCAACATGAGATGCCTGTGCCGCGGCCTGCTTCCTCCTCCCACTTTTGCTGGTGGGAAGGTCTGCCCCTCTTGTCACTTCCACTAAGAAGTATGTATCCGAATATCTGAATTTTATCAAATGTGTAATTTCCAGTATTGATGGACTATTATGCTAACTTGGTATGTCTGCAAGAACTGTGTTAAGCTACGTGTTTAAAAAAGCATCTCTAATTATCAGTTCAAATGAACTAGAGATGAAATAAATTAGTTATCATTTCCTGGCTTTATAACTATATCTGGCCATGTGCGGTGGCTCACGCCTGTAATCCTAGCACTTTGGGAGGCCGAGGCAGGTGGATCACCTGAGGTCAGGAGTTCAAGACCAGCCTGACCAAGATGGCACTCCCCACATCTCTACTAAAACTTCAAAAATTAGTCAGGCGTGGTGGCGTGTGCCTGTAGTTCCAGCTACTTAGGAAGCTGAGACAGAATTGCTTGAACTCGGAGGTAGAGGGTGCAGTGGGCCAAGATCGTGCCACTGCACTCCAGCCTGGGTGACAGAGCGAGACTCCATCTCACAACAACAACAACAACCAAAAAGCCCACATCTAAGCTGGGCATGGCAGCTCATGCCTGTAATGGGAGCCTGAGCACTTTGGGAGGCCGAGGCAGGTGATCGCTTGAGGTGGGTGATCGCAGGAGTTCAACACCAGCCTAGGCAACACAATGAGACCCAGTCTCTACAAAAAATACAAAAATTAGCCAGGCATGGAGGCGTGCACCTGTAGTCCCAGCTACTCGGGTGGCTGAGGCAGCAGGATCAGCTGAGCAATAGTGAGGTTGGGGCTGTGGTGAGCCATGATTGCACCACTGCACTTCAGCCTGGGCAACAGAGTGAAATTCTGTAAAAAAAAAAAAAAGAAAAAAAAAAAAAAAAGAAAACTTCATCATAATCCCAGAAATGACGTGAAACACAAAGACAGCACGGCAGACCCCACAGAGGCGAGATGCTGGGGATGCTTACTGCATGCCATGGGAAAGTCCTCCCCACAGCTTGCTCAGAGACAAGGTGGAATGTGAAGGTAAACTCAGCCTTCTGGGCTCTGTCCTGGGTGAAGGGGTCCCTGGGAGAGCATGCCCTGCTGAGGTGCAGCGAGGTTCTGTGAGAAAAGCACACTCATCAGTCTGACTCACACTGCACCCGGTCTGTTTTCCTTCGTGGGAAAATGAGATTTCTGTCCATTGGTTTTCTTCTTCCACTAAAGCTGTTGGTTGTTACTTTTGAATGTAATATAAAAATATTTTGCCCTGCTCCTACTCAAAATATGTTCAGTAAAATAAAAATAAATTAAAACAAGTTATTACGCAGCAAGGGAGAAGTGGCAAGGCTGCATATTAAAACCCAGAAAAGTAAAATCTTGCCCTGAGGACTTGTCATCTGCATCAGAGACTTGCAAGCACTTCTCAAGGCTGGTTCCTCTACCTCAGGGGTGTCCAGTCTTTTGCCTTCCCTGGGCCACACTGGAAGAACTGTCTTGGGCCACACACAGAATACACTAACACTAATAATAGTGAAGAGCTTAAAAAAAAAAATCTCACAAGGTCCTAAGAAAGTTTCCGAATTTGTGTTGGGCTACATTTGAAGCCATCCTGGGCCGCATGTGGCCGCAGGTTGGACAAGCCTGCTCTCCCTCTACAGAGGCAGATCGGATCTACTTTCATGAGTCAGAACAAAGCTTTTAAAAAGTGAAAGTCACTTCTTTAGTGTTGGCTTTGGTGGTGGGCTCAGCGGGCTCAGCAGGCCCCACAGAGAGAGACCGAGCCTGCTGCACGTTTGGGTGACTGCGCAGGCGCACTCGGCTTTAACAGGGAGGCTTTCGCTGAGCGCTACCGCTGCTCTCCATGGAACCTGAAGCCCAGTGACGTGGCTGCCCTGTCCTGGGTTTCACAGGGTCTGGACTAGTTAGTGCTCCTGTCATGCCATCCTTGACCACAAAAAATAAACTTAGCAGAAGAGAGAAACTTTAAGTAATGTAAAACCTAGCATGGAACCTATGAAATTTTACAGAGAAATAGTAAATTGACAACGAATGCACATCTTTCCTTTTATTTGAAAAGACAATTCACCTAACTGTGTTGACCCTGCATCCCTTTCTGTATGGACAAGAGGTAAGAAAATGACTCCTTGAAGCACGACTGTCAGGGTGCGTCAGTGTATCGGGGGACTGGCACAGCATGAGCGATCAAGTCTCTTACCCATCCACAGCAAGAACCCGGGAGCATGACAAAGGGAACGCATGTTACCTGTAGAAGGGGTTCATCCTGCACCCACATGCAGTAGAAGAGCCCCTTCCAGATTTTTAGAAGTTCTTCCTGACTGAAACCTCCTGGAAGGCAAAACAATACAAACATCTTAGAGTCTATGCATCTCCTTTCTTCAAGTCTAGAAAGTGGTGAAGTACCACATACATTTTAATTCTCTTTCGTTTGCACGTCTTTTTAAAAAATTGAAGCAAACATTTCCTTATTGTTATAAAAGAAACACAAATAAATTACTACTGTACCTGCAGCTTTATCAGCTACAGGGTAGGGTGGCAGTGGTGGCCCGGCCTCAGCGTGAGGAAGCAAATGCCATCACAATACAAAATTCATGAACAAAGTGGCCGCTTATGAAATCAGCTCCCCATCAAGGCCCTCCCCACCCACCACGTGCAGCCATCCTGCACACAGACATTTTCGCTGGTCTTGTGAAGTAAAACTGCAAATCTTACAAGAGATGGGGGGGACTTGCTCAAGTCATATGAAGCCCCAGCAACGGGCAGCCCCACTTCCGAGGAACAGAAAACCAGCCAGGCTGAGGACACAGGAGCTCCAAACAGTACATCTGAAAGTCAAAGGCCTAGGAAAGGGCCCGGGGACACTGATACTGCTTTGGAATATTTTTGCAAAAATTACCTTTTAAGGATCCTAGTATGAGGTCAAAAATGGCTGCCTCCCAGTCACCCTCCCTGTAACGGTGATCATTTACTGCGGCATCACCAGGGTTGGCTTTGTCAATCACCCTCCCTGTAACAGTGATCGTTTACTGCAGCATCACCAGGGTTGGCTTTGTCAATCACCCTCCCTGTAACAGTGATCGTTTACTGCAGCATCACCAGGGTTGGCTTTGTCAATCACCCTCCCTGTAACAGTGATCGTTTACTGCGGCATCACCAGGGTTGGCTTTGTCAATCACCCTCCCTGTAACAGTGATCGTTTACTGCGGCATCACCAGGGTTGGCTTTGTCAATCACCCTCCCTGTAACAGTGATCGTTTACTGCGGCATCACCAGGGTTGGCTTTGTTCTGACTCTAGCCACTCAGGGCTCTACCTCTGCCTTTATGAGCTATGACTGAGTGACCAGTCTCGTTCAGCTTTAGATCTCCTGAGTAGACCCCAGGTGTCATAAAGTATTTGCTGACTGACATAAAGAATCACAAAATGATAAAGTAGGTATACACTCTTGGAGTTTCCAAGCCTATGGACCATGAAATTAGAACACAAACAGAATCCTCAAGTCTTGACGTGTGTTACAAATGGTCCTTATTAGGATTTTACTAGGAGATCCTAGGAGAAATCTTTTGGAGCAATAAAGTGCTATAAACTAGATGAATGCAAACAAATATTTAGAATCAATGTTATCTTAATACTCCAAAAGATGCTTAAAAAGTGACAAAAAGGGCCGGGCGTAGTGGCTCATGCCTGTAATCTCAGCACTTTGAGAGGCCGAGGTGGGCGGATCATGAGGTCAGAAGATCGAGACCATCCTCACTAACACAGTGAAACCCCGTCTCTACTAAAAATACAAAAAAAATTAGCTGGGCGTGGTGATGGGCACCTGTAGTCCCAGCTACTCTGGAGGCTGAGGCAGTAGAATGGCGTGAACCCGGGAGGTGGAGTTTGCAGTGAGCCGAGATCGTGCCACTGCACTCCAGCCTGGGCGACAGAGCGAGACTGTCTCCAAAAAAAAAAAAAAAAAGTGACAAAAACACCTTTTTTGATGGACCAAAGCTTAGTGTATTCAGAGTGCGTTTATCTTAATTTACAGGTATTGATTTCCACTTTACTAAGGGTCTTTCTCCCATCAACAATTTTATAATAGTACATTTTGATTTTTTTTTTTTTTTTTTTTTGAGACAGAGTCTTGCTCTGTTGCCCAAGCTGGAGTGCAGTGGCACAATCTAGGCTCACTGCAACCTCTGCCTCCCAGGTTCAAGCGATTCTCCTGCCTCAGCCTCAAGAGTAGCTGGGATTATAGGCACGCGCCACCACGCCTGGCTAATTTTTTGTGTTTTTAGTGGAGACAAGGTTTCACCATGTTGGCCAGGCTGGTCCAGAACTCCTGACCTCAGGTGATCTGCTGGCCTCGGCCTCCCAAAGTGCTAGGATTACTGGCATGAGCCACCACGCCCGGCCTGCATTTTGATTCTTTTATGATAGTTTTCCATGTAAAACCAAGATATCAGGAACTAACATAAAACTAGTTTATTAAAGTATATTTCTTTTCACAGTTGGAGAGAAGATGAACCACCTGGTTCTCTTGCCCTCTTGTTATGAACAAGTCATGCTGGGGATCCTCACGTGGATAATGTAAGTACGGTATGAGTGATAAACCCCACTAGAGCTGAGCCAATTGAGGTCATGATTGCAGTAACTTTTTTTTTCTTGGTCACAGTGACCTGCACTTGTATTTAATCATGTTCAAAGACCACATATATACCCAGTGAATTGAAGGCTTTGGGCAAGGATCATAAATAGCTGCTAAAACATTAGACGAAAAGATATCACCCACGTGTAGCGGCTCACTTGAGCTCATCAGTTTGAGACCAGCCTGGGCAACACAGCAAAACCCAGTCTCTACAACACTGTACTCCATGGAGCTTGGGCGACAGAGCAAGACCCTTTCTTAAACACACACACACACACACCAACAACAAAACCAAAAAATTGGCAGGGCGTGGTGGCATGTGCCTGTAGTCCCAAGTACTCAGGTGGCTGAGGTGGGAGGATGACCTGAGCCCAGGAATTTGAGGCTGCAGTAAGCTATAATCGTGCCACTGCACTCCAACCTGGCAACAGAGCAACTCTGTCTCTCAAACAAACAAGCAAACAAACAAACAAACAAATGATGTTAAGAAACTTGAAAGTGGATGTGTCACACCATCAACACCCAAACCCACTGACTGATCATTAACATGCACAGGCAATAATCACGCATCAGATGCCAGAGGTGATGCCAACAGGAAGAACGCTGCACCTACCTGTGAAGTATTCTTACAAAAGTAAAAAAAAAAAAACCAACAAAAAAACACCCAACTGTGTCAAATCTTAACTATTAATACTAGTTTATAGGAAACACAGGGGACAGAGGAACATGCTAAGTGAGACAACAGGATGCAGTCAACAAACCCCAAATATGTGAAACTCTACAAGGCATATGACCCATGTCCTCCAACAAATAAACTGTACAGAAAAAAAAGATGGGTAAGAACTGTTAGATTTTTAAGAGCATCTTGGCAGACATATTAACCAAATGCAATGAGTGGTCCTCATTTGGATCGCTCATAAAAAACATTTGATGAGAAAAACTGAACAGATTGGATATTTCATGCTATTAAGCATTTTTTTTTTTTTTTTTTTTTTTGAGACAGTTTCACTTTTTTGCCCAGGCTGGAGTGCAGTGGTGCAATCTTGGCTCACTGCAACCTTTGCTGCCCGGGTTCAAGCGATTCTCCTGCCTCAGCCTCCCAAGTAGCTGGGATTACAGGCACCTGCCGCCGCATCCAGCTAACTTTTGTAGTTTTTAGTAGAGACGGGGTTTTGCCATGTTGGCCAGGATGGTTTCAGTCTCTTGAGCTCGTGATCCGCCCGCCTCGGCCTCCCATAGTGCTGGGATTACAGGTGCGAGCCACCACACCTGGCTGCCATGCTAGTTTTAAGGGTAAAGTGAAGCACAACTTTGTGCAGGAGCTCAACTGCTGGTGCCAGAACTTTGTTTTTCTCCACTGCAACCTCTGCTGCCCCAAAGATTGTCTCCATTCTCAGACAGGCTCCACTTGTGTTACAAGGTGGCTGGGAGCAGGTACAAACTGTGTGTTCTCTTCAAGTCCCGTAAGGAGAGAGCTAGAGACTCCTAAGGACTGAGCAAGAAGATTTTTACCTGCAGAGGGTCGCTTGGCTTTTCTTGAACCTGTCCTGTGGCCAAGGGAATTCTGATGAATTGGCAGAAGCCGCCTCCTCTCCATGTGGGGTAAGCCCCACCCAGACCACAGAGTCCCTCCACACCGTGCTTGAAGGTGGAGAGCCTTGGAGGGGAATCACAATGTAGCTGCCCAGCAAGGACAAGGAGTGCCCTGAGACTGACCCCATGCAGTAACCTGGGTCCTTTAAATCCTCTTTTTGTGTTTAAGTTGGTTAATGCTCCTGCCCTTCCAGTTGCATCATTGTCTTAGTCTGTCGCGCCGCTATAAAGGAACACCTGACGCTAAGAGGTTTATTTGGCTCGAGGCTCTGCAGGCTGTACAAGCATGGCTCCAGCATCTGCTTCTGGTGAGGACCTCAGGGAGTGTCCCGTCTTGGCTGGAGGGGAAGGGGAGTTGTCATGTCACATAGCAAGAGAGGAGGAAGGTGCCAGGCTCTTTAACAGTCAGGAACTAGGAACTAGGAGTGAGCACTCATTTAATCCCAAGAGAATGGCACCAATATTCTCCGTGAGGCAAGAGAATCGCTGGAACCCAGGAGAGAGGTTTCAGTGAGCCAAGATCGCACCACTGCATTCCAGCCTGAGTGACAGAGCGAGACTCCATCTCAAAAAATAAACAAATAAATAAAATAAAATAAAACTAGCGTGGCGTGGATGTTCTGTCAAGTTGCAACTGAAAGAGTCCTAACTAATAAAAACACGTTTATTGCAAAGAACCTTACCACCATCAAAGTGATATAATCACAAGCTTGTCTTGCTCCCTGCCTCCTGAATCCCAGGCTCTGAACCAGAGGGACTGATGCAACCTGTCTGATGTGCATCTTTCCAGATCTTTCCTGTGCATTTATTTACAGAAGTTACAGGTAGTGCAGAAAAGCACAGTTGTGTGTGTGACCTAAATGGCATAATATTCTGGTCTTTCTCACTTAAAAACAGCATATTTATCTCCAGATGGTTTTGTAAGTATACGATTGGGTCAAGCCAACAGTAAGTGATAATGTGGTCTGCCCAGCATCTGCTATGGATAGCCCACACCTATAACAGGCAAAGGCACAGTATGATGTGCTACAGAGGCATTCATAATGGACAACAGTAGATTCTGACAGAATGACAATAGACCCTGGACAGTGGGCAGCAAAGTGGGCTGGGTGAGTAATACCCACTTGCCTGATGCCATGGATGACGTGCCTTTGCTTTGCTTCTCTTTTGCTGTCTGCCATGATTATGAGGCCTCCCCAGCCATGTGGAACTGTGAGTCCATTAAACCTCTTTCCTTTATAAATTACCCAGTCTCCAGTGTGTCTTAGAACAGGCTAATACAATCAGAAAAGATACTCTGATTGTCCCTTTTCTAGGAGGCAACAGAGTAGCACAGAAACAAACCTTGGCTCAGGCCCCAACTTCCTGCTGACAAGGGCCCAGTATTAGAAAACTGTCAACTGACTTTTGGGCCTCAGTTCTATCACCTATATTATATGAAAGATTTATTGTTAGGGTCAAGCCCAAGACGTGTAAAAACACTGTAAGAACAAAACACTACTGAGTTGGTGAGATATTACAATAATAATTGTCTCACTTCCTATTCCTAGGATTTATTCACATTTTGTTCCCTTTTTTTTCTTTTTCTTTTTTTTTTTTTTTGAGACAAAACAAGTTTTGCTCTTGTTGCCCAGGCTGGAGTGCAATGGTGTGATCTTGGCTCACTGCAACCTCCGCCTTCTGGGTTCAGGTGATTCTCCTGCCTCAGCCTCCCGAGTAGCTGGGATTACAGGCATGTGCCACCACGCCTGGCTAATTTTGTATTTTTAGTAGAGACGGGGTTTCTCCATGTTGGTCAGGCTGGTCTCGAACTCCGAACCTCAGGAGATCCACCCGCCTCGGCCTCCCAAAGTGTTGGGATTATAGGCGTGAGCCACCGTGCCCGGCCCATTTTGTTCCCTTTTAAAACATCTATTTTCCATTTATGTCTGTGTGTGTGTGTTCACCTAGGAATTTGATAAAAACTAGCCACCAATTTTTGAAGTATTCAAAGTAAAAGAGAGAAATGCTCATTACTGAATTACTTTCAAAGCTCTGAAAGGCAAAATACATTATCTGAAGCAGTTTGGTTTCACCAGTCTTGTCTTCTCTATTTTCTTCTTGGGGCTAAATTTCTTAAACTTAATACAACTATGTTTGTACAACAATACAGTATAGGTTTAGTTATTTCAAAATGAATGAGGTAGGACAGGTGCAGTGGCTCACTCCTATAATCCAGCACTTTGGGAGGCCGAGGTGGGCAGATCACCTGAGGTCAGGAGTTCAAGACCAGCCTTGCCATCACAGAGTGAAACCCTGTCTCTCCTAAAAAAAATACAAAAATTAGCTGGGTGTGGTGGTGCATGCCTGCAGTCCCAGCTACTTGGGAAGCTGAGGCAGGAGAATCGCTTGAACCTGAGAGGTGGAGGTTGCAGTGAGCCGAGATTGTGCCACTGCACTCCAGCCTGGGTGACAGAGCAAGTCTCTGTCTCTCAAAAAAACAAAAACAAAGGCTGGGCATGGTGTGGCTCACACCTATAATCCCAGCACTTTGAGAGGCCTAGGCGGGCGGATCATGAGGTCAGGAGCTCAAGACCAGCCTGGCCAACATGGTGAAACACCGTCTCTACTAAAAACACAAAAATTAGCCAGGTGTGGTGGTGGGCCCTCCCAGCTACTCGGGACGGTGAGGCGGGAGAATCACTTGAAACTGGACGGTGGAGGTTGCAGTTAGCAGAGATCGTGCTATTGCACTCCAGCCTAGGTGAGAGCGAAACTCTGTCTCAAAAAACAAAAACACACAAAACAAATGAGGTAAACATCAAAGCGAGACATGTAGACATGTGAAATATCAGTAAGTTTTGAAATGAGCAAATCCAACAGCTACTCTCACCATGCAATGAGCCCAGGAGCCATTTTAGATGGGGGTAAAGTGTTATACTTGAACACACCCCAGCGTCAGAACATCCACAACTCCTATTTATTGTAACTCTTGGGTAGAGAGAACCCTAACCCCATCATTATAAAAGAACTTATTTCCTCCATCATCTACACTGAATCTAATACAGCATCAACCATAAGATGTACTGTTATTTTGTATGCTGCCAAAAAGAAAGCAATGATACAAATGAAATTGTCACCTGGTTGATTTTGGGATGCCTCCCCATTTTAGTCAATATTTTTAAAGTTGCAGAACTGATAAGATAGGCAGGGATTGTCTGTTTTGTTCACTGCTATATTCCCAGTGCCAAGAATAGCGTACATAATAGTACACAGTTGGCAGTCCATAAATGTTTGCTAAATATATGAATGAACGAATGAATTGGAACGAATAAGCTCTTATGAATGAAAGCCATGGAGAGTAATCATTTTATGACTGTGAGTACCCAACTTGAACAGTTAAAGCAGGAGCGCAACATTCTGTTACTTAAAGCAATACAAAGATTTCCAATTTATTTTTAAAATTACAAAGCTATCTATGTTGCTGCAGAACAGCTCATGCTTCAGGAAGAGTGATATCTCACATTTCCTTTATGATGCCTAAGACAAGATGCAAAAAAGTTTGAGCCTGTCATCGGGAGTTAAATGTCAGGCCAAGTTATTTCCAAACTTGTGTTTTAATTGTGATGGGGCATAGCTGTGGTGGAGACCTTGTGTTTTCTTGTCCCATTATCACTGTCCATGATGTTCACGCTGCAGAGTTATTTTTTGAAGGCCCACTGTACTCCATGCAATGTGGTGGTGAATAAGATATACAAGACAAGTCACTCTGGGTGTGATAGGCACTAACCAGACAGGACTCTGGAGCACTGGTGTAAACTGGTCTTAGGCCCCCGCATAACCTCAGCATTTGCAAATCCTGGGCTGGCTCACCAAAGGGTTTGAGCAAAAGCCTCTGTCTAGGCTGTCTTAGCACCATAAGTATTGCCTCTGGTCTTCCACTCTTGTATAGGCCAAGACCTTTTATGGTTGGATGTACTCCCACTTCGGCTAAGAAAACAGATGGAAGCTTACAGTGTTTTGGGAGAAGAATGACACGTTGAAAATTAAGAAGCAATGTAGCTAAGTGCTACAACAGAGACACAGTGGATGTTTTAGAACCCTGGAGGAGTAGGGCAAGATGCTAGGAGAGGCTTTTTGAAGGAAGTGATACTGAAATGAATGCTGGCAGTGAAGAAGGTGTGGGATTCTCTGCAGAGTGAACAGGAGAAGCAAAGGCAGAGAGGTGAGAAATTGTGTGCTGTACACCAAGAACCATGACCATGACCGGTTCTGTTGACGGAACATGAAGCAGTCACACGGGGCTTAGGCAGGAAGAGCACCTGAGGACACATCATGACTTGCAGACACTGAATTTCAAAAAATATTGGTGATGTGGGATCAGATTTGTTTTAGGAAGATGACCCTGGGCTGGTCTGTGGAGGACAGATTCCTGGGGACACAAATGAAGTTAAGGAGACCAGTTAGGGAATATGCAGTTGCAGAAGTTTGGGTGAGATACAAAGGGCCCACGGTCAGAGAATTTATTTCATCCCACGGTCAGAGAATTTATTTCATCAGGAGGCGAAGGAGGGAGGACTGAGGGACACTGGATGTGGGCCAGGGGAAGAGGATGACGAAGACAGAGGAGTCCAGGACAATCCCGTGTGTCCAGCTGGAATCTGAATGGCTGGTGGGAACCAGCAACCAAAAGAAAAGAAAACAGGTGGCAGCAGAGCAGCAGCAGAGAACAGGCTTTCGGGGAAAGAAAATAGAACGTTTTTTGGCATCCTGAGTGTGAGGTGCCAGGTAGAAAAGCCAGGCTAGCAAGGCACATCACATCCGAGCTGCAAGTAGGAAAGGGCTGGGTCAACAATTTAGGTTTAGAAACCACCAGCATATATAGGGGTACCTGGGACTGTGAGAGTAAACAAAATCTCTTGGGGAGATTCTTAACAGAATCAAAGTCAGGAATTTTGCTCTTTATTCCTTTTTCTACCAGACTTCCCAGGAAAGTGTATTTTCTTTTTTTGGGTAGTCTGGTGATTTCTCTTAAAAATAAAACAAACTGAGAATGTCAGTGATGGGGGAGATAATATCTGTTCTTTTAAGCAGATTCTAAATGTATTAGTACCATCAGTAACTAAATCAAACTTTATCTTAAAACCTCTATCACACATTGTAGTTCATATGTGTGGGCTCACTCAAGAGTTTACAGAAAATATTTTTGGATCAGGTAAATAAAATCATTCAACAGCAGTGCCGTTAAAATCTAAACTACAAAGCCCTGTGTGATCTGGCCACTGCCTACATCTCCAACTTCATCTCATAACACTCGCCCCGCCAACCCCAACTTATTGGTCTTTCAAACCACTCCTAGGGCACGTGAAGCTCTTTCCTGCCTCTGCATAGGCGGTTTCCGCTCATCTCTCTTCAGATCTGAGGTGAACATCACCCCAGAGAGGCCTTCCCAGAACAGCCTATCAAGAAGAGCAACCTCCCTCCCTTTTTGCTATTATCTGGTTTTCTTTTTCCTTTCCTTTTCTTTTTGAGACAGAGTTTCGCTCTTGTTGCCTAGGCTGGAGTGAAATGGTGCGATCTCGGCTCACCGCAACCTCCGCCTCCCATGTTCAAGCGATTCTCCTGCCTCAGCCTCCCGAGTACTGAGATTACAGGCATGCACCACCATGCCCGGCTAATTTTGTATTTTTAGTAGAGCCGGGGTTTCACCATGTTGGCCCGGCTGGTCTCGAACTCCCGACCTCAGGTGATCCGCCCGCCTCGGCTTCCCACGGTGCTGGGATTACATGCGTGAGACACGGCCCCCGGCCTACTACCTGGTTTTCATTTCCTTTACTACACTTACACAAGGTCTACTTTATTTGCCTGTTTGCCTCCTTGCTTTATTACTAATAGATCCTCGAGGGTAGTGATTCTGCCTTCTCTCCTGCAGCCCCGTCACGTGAAGGTGCTGGTCAAAGGAAGGCGGCAATCGCCGACCGGACACCAGGGCAAATCAGGGCAGCCCAGCGATTCGAGATGCCGGCTGGGGAATCGGACCCATGTGGGTCTTTTCTCAGATTCCCCGCTTACTGTGACTTTCACAAGTAACGGAACCCCCTCAACCCGTTTCCTTAAGTGTAAAAACGCACTAGACACAGCAAGAAGCGGTTCTGGCAGCGCGGAAACCGAAGCACACGCTGGGTGTCACGACAACACGTGGAAGCCGCATTCCGTGCCGGGGCCGCAGCCCCAACCCCGGCCCCCGGCCCGCCATGTGGCGCTGCTGACCGCCGCCGTGCGCCCACCTGTCTCCCTCTGCGTCTTCACGCTGATGTACTGGCGCAGCTTCTTCACCGCTCGGTCCCGGATGCCCTTCTCGCTGGACGCCAGCCGCTGGGCAAACTGGATCTCGGCCGGCTGCATGGCGGGGGCCATCGCGCCCACTGGAGCATCCCCGGCCGCGCAACCCGCGGTGCTGCTGCCGCCAGCCGAGCGCCGCGGAGCAGCCAGCCACCGTCCGCCCGGGCCGCGACTGCACAGAAGGCGGCGGCGGCGGCGCGCGGGCTGATGGCGTCACAAAGGCGCCGCCGCTCGCAGCGCGCTCTGGGAGTGAGCGCGGCCGTGACCCTGGCAGCTGGCGGAGCGGCCCAGCCCGTGAGCACGTGGCGCCGGCGCTGCCTTTCGGTTGCCAGAATTCAGGCTGTAGACCGCGAGGTTAGCCAGGGTTAGGACTTGGCCAGGAAGAGACGGAAGGCTGTTTGTAAACGGTCTAGGATTTTTTCTTTGTTTTTGAGACAGGGTCTCCCTCTGTCGCCCAGGCTGGAATGCAGTGGGGCGATCTTGGCGGTGATCCTGGCTCACTGCAGCCTCGACCTCCCAGACTCAAGCGATCCTCCCATCTCGACCGCCCAAGTAGCTGAGACTACAGGCGCGCACCATCACGCCCCACTACTTGTTATTTTTTTGTAGAGACGGTGTCTCGCTATGTTGCCCAGGCTGGTCTCAAACTCCCTGGCTCAAGCAATCCTCCCGCGTCGGCCTCCCTGATCGTTGGGATTACAGGCTTGAGCCACCGCGCCTGGCCACGGTCTAGGATCTTTAATCCCATTTAGCACACCCGGTTGAGCCAGCAGCTCACCTGCGATCTCCATGGCATGGAGTTTTTAACTGTGGAGCCCCCGAGCCCCCGGGTGGAGTTGAGACTGGAAGGAAAGGCCAGCACTGGGGCCTGTTGAGCGGGTGGAGAGCTCGCCTTCCTCCAGCGCCTGCAGAGGCTTGGGCAGGTCGGCGCGCCCCTACCCCGTAGCCCTGGTGCCAGTGCAGGGGCGTCCGCGCAGGCGTCCCGAGGCCTGGAGAGCACGCGCGCTTCCAGGGGAGTTGGGCAGGGCGGGCTGCTTGCTAATTCCAGAGAGGGAAGAAATCTTAGCTTTGGGTTCATCTAAAACCCGAGGCCATCCTATATTTTGCGGACTCAGCGGGCGTGCTGGGGCAAATTAATGGACTAGGTCACTGCACACGTAGCGGGGGTTATCTCAGTTGCTCCGCTCAGTTATCTGGGCGACCTCCCGAGGTGCCTGTTGACACAAAAATTCAACCCTTAACATAAAAGCGCCTGAATCCGAGCGAGGGAAGGCGAACCGCGGAGGCGAGGTTTCCAGCAAAGACTGCCCGTTTGAACGCAGTCCCCCTTAGTGTAGCATTCCTCGCCAAACAGGAAAGGACCCATCCGATTTATTTTACTTGACACTTACATCAGGGGCTGACTTTCCTTCTGCTTTGCAGATAACAAGTTTAAAACCCCGGCTAAGCCAGAAGAGCCAAAGTGGGACCTCGCCAAGGCCACTCCTCGCTCTCTAGGCCGAGAATACTGCGCAAATTCTGCGAGGTTTGAGCCCGGCGGCTCTCCGTTCCCGACCCCTGGCGCGGACACGTTCCCGCGCTTTCTGGCGTGAGGGGTCAGAGGGCGCGCCGACGCGCAGGCGAACGGAGCCTAGGCGGCAGGGGCCATGGGCGAAGCGGGCGCCGCTGAGGAGGCCTGCTGGGTCAGTGAGGAAGCCCTGGCCGCCGCCAGCGTATTTGAGCCGTCGCCATTCACTCCCTTCAGGGCCTTGCCCCGTGCGCTCCGAGACGGGGCCCGCTGTCGCGTGCTTGGGGGAAGCCTGGAGACTTCCTCCCCTCACAGCGTGGGCTGGGCCAGAGCCGGGTGGAGACCTGGGCGGGAGGCGACTTCGCCTCCAAACCCACGTGGGGACCCGGTCTGTGAGGCTGCGCGCGGTGGGGGCACTCAGTGGCGCCAAAGCGGGCATGGGAGCGTGGGATGGATGGTCACTCTCCTCTCTGCCCTGTAGAAGCCCAGTTCCCCTCCGAAGGCCGTGGCCCCCTGTTTCGGGACTTAGCGTCAGGCTTAGAGAGAATCTGCCCTCCATCGATTTTATAACTAACTGATTGCATGCGATGGAGAAGGCGCTTGGACTCTGGGGCCAGATCCGTGTTCACATCCTGCTTCCACCTGTTATTAATTGTGCTGCACTGAGAGTCATCTAGCTCCCGTGCCTTAATTTCCATCTAGACAATCTTGGAGGCTTGGGGTGAATAGTAGGTGAGATCACGGGCGGAGGGCTTGGCAAACCCAATAGGAAACCAGATGACTTCCTTTTCCTCCTGATTAGTTTGGTGCTGCAATGATAAAAAGTTGCAGGGGTTTTCTTTGACTTTTAGGAATAGAGCTCTTGTATGACTTTTCTTTTTCGTGGTCTTGCTCTGTTGCCCAGACTGGAGTGCAGTGGTATGATTATAGCTCACTGCAGCCTCCAACTCCTGAGCTCAAGCCTTCTTCCCGTGTCAGCCTGCTGAGTATAGGCGCCCGCCACCACACCTGGCTAATTTTTGTATTTTTAGTGAGATGGAGTTTCACCATATTGGTCAGGCTGGTCTTGAACTCCTGACCTCAGGTGATCCACCCGCCTCGGCCTCCCAAAGTGCTGGGATTACAGGCGCGAGCCAGTGCGCCGAGCCTCCTGGGCACGTTTTCATATTTTTATAGTGACAGGGTCTCTATGTTGCTCAGACTGGTCTTGAACTCCTGGCCTCCCAAATTCCTGGGATTTCAAGTATGAGCCACCATGCCTGGCCTGTTTGTCCTTATTATTTTTAACATGTGGCTCCCTTTTTGAAGGCTGAAGCTTCAGCTTTCAAAATGTTTATATATACATAAAACATATCTATAGCAGAACATACAGTAGGTAGAGACATGATTTGAAACAACGATGCACATAAGAGGCGTGAAAGAAAAGCAAGTTAACTTGGGCTGTTGTTTTTTTTGTCATGTGAAGAGAAATATAATAAGATCTGCTTGTTCTTTTAGCACATGGGAACTAAAGAGGAATTTGTTAAAGTCAGAAAGAAGGACCTGGAACGGCTGACAACTGAAGTGATGCAAATACGGGACTTCTTACCCAGAATACTAAATGGGGAGGTGCTGGAGAGCTTCCAGAAATTAAAGATTGTGGAAAAAAGTGAGTCTCCATTTTCAGCAGTCATTGGTGGTAACAGTAATTTGTTCTAGCAGATTTACCTTAGGTAAATAATTGTAAACAAATTTTAAGGTACTCTTATAGTCCTTGTGATGATATTTGGGAGAGTCTGATGACCTAAGAAAGGGAGGTTTCCTCAATGTAGTGACTTGGACATATGTAAGTTGGTTGCCAGTTTTCTGAGCATCTGTTAACAGCTTCTCTTTCTCTCTCACTGTCTTCATTGGCAGAAGAATTTCATACTTTTGGTAACTGAAAAGCTCTATTCTGAAAATTAAGTACTTACTGTGTAAGTTAAGGATCTTGCCATATGGAAACCTTGCATGGAGTTTACTTGTCAGTAGAGATAGCTGGAAGTGTGTTCACTTATCTTTAGGTGGATGGGTGAGCCAGTTTCTAGAACTGATTGAAGTTTAGGCTTTCTGGTGTCCATTCAGACTTTTGAGATTTGAGCTGAGCCATTATGGTGAATACCAGTTTAGGAGCCTATTGAAGTTCCTGGACATATTCTGAGATTGTCTCGGCACTTGCTTGATTGAGGCCGAATCATGATTAAATCAGCCTTTGACGGTAAAGGCCAATTTACTGCATGACATTTGGTTGTTAGCCCTCACTGTGTGCCCTCTAGAAAAGGTGCATCCAGGGGGCCCAGGTAGGTGTAGCATTCGTCCAGACAAGAAGATAGCTCACCCCAAGAATATGAGTTTCTGGCATGTGCAAATGTATCTGGTCAGTGGGCCAGCCATATCCAGTTAGAAGGGACAGTTCTCGTCCACAGTACCTTGTCCTGTTTATATTCTCTCCGAAGTCCTCGGATCCATTCTTCTCTGCCCTATGGTGTGCTCTGGGAGGTAGAGCCCTGCAGATGGGGTTCTCCTGGTTCCCTTGCTGGCTGCCAGTGGGGCTCACCAATGGAAGGCATTGCTGGGTGGAGACAGAGGTTGAGGTGTTTCTTCCTGCTCCCTCCCTGCTTTGCTGCTGTTTTGTGGCAGTAGCTGCATTCCTCCACAACAAAGACTCCTGTCTAGAGGCCTCTTCCATAGTTCTAGCTCTTGCTGGACTCCTCCTGCTCCTGTGGCTGTAGGGCTGTTGCTAGTCCCTGGGTACCTCACTGTCCCTTGGTGGTTCTGTTATCTCTGCTCTCCCCTCTGTAAGTGGTCCTTTCAGAAAAGTCTCAACATCTGGGTTGATTTCTCTTTCCCACTGGGACTCTGCCAGATACATGGCGTGTCACTGGTTGCCAAAATGTCAGGTCATTGACTTCTAATTTCCCTGGTTTTGATTTCATGCTCATCTAGCAACTTTCTGAGATTAGTCATTCCTTGTGCATTTATCTTCAGGAAAGGAAGGTAAATAGGCATACACCAGTAGCACTGTATGGCAGCCTGCTGGTTGGTTATATTCTCACTATAAATTAACAAACTGGCACTCTAAAAAATACATCAGGGTCTCATGAGTTAGTTAACATGAATGTCTTTAGTGATCAGTCCCCCTGCCAAAATCAAACCGAGTGAGGGCCACAAACAAATCTGTGGTCACTTGATCACAGTCTGACTTTGGGAGATCTTATCTCATAGTCCCGGCCTCCCCCAGGCTATAGAGTCACCTTTTTCCCCATAGTCTCTCTGGCAATTCCTGCTTATTCCCCTTGGCTGCAATTTATCCTTCTCTGCTTAGCAGCCTTCAAATAGGGCTTGAGGCTCAGGTCTAGGCCCCGCTTCTTGCCTCCCCCCATGGCTTCTCCCTAGGCAGTCTCATGCACACTCATAGCTTCAGTTACCATCTTGATGCCAGGGGCAGCTGGATTTACTGTCTGGCCCAGAACTCTCCAAGCTCACGGCCTCGTGCCTGACTCCTACTTGGCATTTCTTCCTGCTTGTTTCATGATTATTTCAAGTTCTGAATGTTTGTCCTAGCCTAATCCGTCTAAGGTCACCAGGAACAGACCCACAGTCTAACAGAGTGAGGGTTATGGCTCTTTGCAATGAGGAAGACCATACCAGAACACCGAGAAACCACGGGGCTTCTCAACACAGAAGAGGATAGAGTTGTTCTAGGACTTGCAGACAGAGTGGTATTAGGTGAAGCATAAATGAAGCAAAAATAGAACTGTGTCTAAAGGGACCAATATTAATTCTGACTGTGAAGTGGGCTCAGGTCCCGTTTCCTTGAAAACTACAACAGTCATAATAGACGTGGAACATTGTTATAGAAATCCCTTACTCGAAGCTCTGCAGTAGCTGGAAATAGGGTTCTTTTCTGTGTCACAGTGACTCAGATCCTGCAGGCAAGAGTGGGATCTTCCTACTTGTATAATTTCAAACAACAAAATTTCTGCGAGTCTGGGATTTTACAGAATAAGGCTTCTCAGTGAATGAGAAGTTAGCAGTCACTCGAAGAAGAGGTCATTATGACACGTTACAGTTGCATTGTCTTTAAGAGATATTTTCTGTTAACTTGGCACCTGACTTTATCTGTGTTTGTTATTCCAGCCTGACAGAAGTCAGGACAGACTTTTGCTTTCTTGGTGCAAGCTAATTTTTACTTCCTGTTGTCATATCTGCCTCATGCTATCTGTCCCCTGCCCCTGTCTTACACTGGCCTGCCTCAGTCTCCCCAGAGCACCAACACCCAGACTAGAGACCCAGGAGTCTTCCTTGTTACCTGTCTCTCTTCCTCACTATTTCCCATGAAACCTGTCCGCTGGTAAGTCTTGTGAGTGTTACTTCATGGATGCATCCTGAATCATCAGCCTGCGTCTGTCTCGACTGCTGTGTTCTGCCTTCTCCTGGCGATCTCCTCACTGCCACTCTCCAGTCCCTCGGACACACTGTAGCCTGAGTAGTTTATGGCAGTTCAATCTGATGATGCCATTCACCTGCGTAAGTCTTCAGAAGCTTCTCTTTGTTTTTAGGATAAAGAACAAAAACCTAAAAACCCCACCCAAACTCACTATTATCCAAAAACCTAAACAAAACCATACTCGGGCTTAAAAGGCTTTATATTATTGGTCACAGCCCCGGCCCAGAGTCACTGCCTAATCTGACTACCTCGACATGATTAATCTTCCTTTGAAATGTTGTCAGGGTACCCTGTGCTTCTCCTTCAGACACATGGTTTTATTTCCATTTTACTTTATAAGTTGCTGGGAGTGCAGGGCCCCTGATTTTGTCTGTCATTATCTCCCTGGCTGATTATTTGGTCTTGAGGGAGCACCCTACTGTCTCTGCATGCCCTTCTTTCCTTCTCTCCCTTCCTTCTCCCTCCCCTCCTCTCCCCTCCTCTTCCCTCCCCTTCTCTTCCCTTCCTTTCCCTTTTCTCTCTCTCTCTCTGTCTCTCTTTCTCTCTTCCGAGTCTCACTCTGTTGCCCAGGCTTGAGTGCAGTGGCATGATCTCAGCTCACTGCAACCCTGCAACCTCTGCCTCCTGGGTTCAAGCGATTCTCTTGCCTCAGCCTCCCGAGTAGCTGTGATTACAGGTGTGTGCCACCACGCCAGCTAATTTTTGTATTTTTAGTTAGAGACCAGGTTTCACCACGTTGGCCAGACTAGTCTTGAACTCCTGACCTCAGGTGATCTGCCCGCCTCGGCCTCCCAAAGCACTGGATTACAGTCATGAGCCACTGCGCCTGGCCTGATGCCCTTCTTTCTAGTTTGCAGTCCTATCTCATGAAACGCACATGTGCTCCAGGAAACGTGGTGTTAAGAGAAAGGAAGGATCACATTGGGCTGGGCTGGTTCCAGGAGGGTTACTGTGGCCTCCTAAGGCATCTTTTATCTAATTTTGGCTTTTGAGTTTTTACCATTTAGGCAACATCAAGAAAAATAAAAATTTTTCTTTTTATAAGGCCTAGATCTGAAGGCCCTCCCCAAGCCTTCCCACGAGCCTGACTCCCTTGGCTAATCATGCTAGACATGACTCTAAGAATAGAGCTCTACAGAGGAAATTCACGATTGTACTGTGGCAGCAAGAGCCGTTTGACATACTGATTCTTCTACTCACCCACTAGCCCTATGGTCCAGTATCCACTCCTTTTGCTTCTAGAGGTTAATGTGCGCTTCCAGTTTTTTTTTTTTTTTTTTTTTTTTGAGACGGAGTCTTGCTCTGTCACCCAGGCTGGAGTGCAGTGGTGTGATCTCGGCTCACTGCAAGCTCTGCCTCCCGGGTTCAAGCTATTCTGTTGCCTCAGCCTCCAGAGTAGCTGGGAATACAGGCGCCTGCCATCACGCCTGGCTAATTTTTGTATTTTTAGTAGAGACGGTTTCACCATATTGGCCACGCTGGTCTCGATCTCCTGACCTCAAGTGATCTGCCTGCCTCGGCCTCCCAAAGTGCTGAGATTACAGGCATGAGTCACCATGTGCTTCCAATCTTAAGCAGTGACAAAATGCAACCTGAAGGTAGGAATGAATGCAGGCAGGGAAGGAGTAGACCTGATTTGAGAAGTTTCTTTTAGAGTGTGGATATAGTTTTGTTTGGATGGGCTTAGGCTATACAGTAACTTGTAAGCCAGCTAGAGGATTGAGGTGACACATCAAGTAGCGAATGGGGCTTGATTTTGATTCTAGCCCAGCATCTACCTTTGGGAGGACTGGGCAAGGTAAGTGGCAGTTTGCAATAATACTGATGAAGGTGTTGCCTAAGAGTCTTATGGAATTGATGGGTACTGGGGAGAGGCATGATTTGTTAGGAGGAGAAGGGGAGATATTCTAGGCCAGTGGGGTGGCATGTGAAAGTCACACATAGGATTGAGCAGGACCGATTGCAGGTTCATCAGCTAGTGTTTGATTGCTGTATGGAGTAAGGATTGGGGGTATAGCAGAATTAGGGATGGAAAATGAGCAGTTTATGGAAGACAATCATAGATTGTTTTTAATTTGAGATGAGAGTCAACTGGAAATTACCACATGGAAATAACCATCAAAATAGTGATCAAAATGACGTTTTTAGGAGAATGGTTTTTATAGGTGAGTGTAGGATAGGTTTGAGGAATTGGGTGGAAGATGAATTAGAGCATTCATCAAGGAGGGTCGTGGGTTCCATTAGTGTGTGGGACTGTGGCTGTATGGATGGAATGGAAGGGACGTTTGATTAGTCTCAGTGGTGAAGTCAGGACAAACTGTCGTGATTTGCGATCGGCAGTGAGAGTATGGAGATAAAGGATCGTCTATATACTGCTTGCTGATTAGTGTCTACAAAATGTGGACAGTAATACTTACCTCATAGGCTATGGCAAAGCTTAAAATGAGATAAGCTCTGTAAAGTGTGTGCCACTGTGCCTGGCTCATGGGAGTCCCCGGTAAATAACACCTCCTCAGATGGTGTGGGGAACTATGTGAACCCTCGGGGAAATAAAGAGAGACTCCAATTCACAGCCCAGCAGCTTAGCTTCTGGCTCGGCCATTGTCGCTTCTTGAGTTTGGGAAAAGTTTAGGGAGGTTCGAGTGAGACTCACGTATGTTTGCAAGAGATGTAAACCGGGCCGGGTGCGGTGGCTCACGCCTGTAATCCCAACACTGTGGGAAGCCAAGGCTGGCAGATCACTTGAGGTCAGGAGTTCGAGACCAGACTGGCTGACAAGGTGAAACCCCATCTCTACTAAAAATAGAAAAATTAGCCGGGTGTGATGGCATGTACCTGTAATCCCGGCTACTCAGGAGGCTGAGGCAGGAGAATCGCTTGAACCCAGGAGGCAGAGGTTGCAGTGAGCTCAGATCATGCCACTGCACTCTGACCTGGGTGACAAAGTGAGACTCCATCTCAAAAAAAAAAAAGCAAGCCTGAAAACACTATAGGAACCTCCATTTGACTTGTTAAGGTAGTGGCACTTAATTACTTAGTAAAGTATCACCCTCTGTTTTCTCTCATCCCTTCTTGTGCTTTATTCATCCAACAGTGTTGAATAAATCAGTGGGTATCAAAAATTTGTTTAAAACTAGGAAAATCCTATTTTTTTATAAATAAAATGTTATGGGTCGGGCGCAGTGGCTCACGCCTGTAATCCCAGCACTTTGGGAGGCCGAGGTGGGCAGATCACGAGGTCAGGAGATCGAGACCATCCTGGCTAACATGGTGAAACCCTGTATCTACTAAAAATACAAAAATTAGCCAGGCATGGTGGTGGGCACCTGTAGTCCCAGCTTCTTGGGAGGCTGAGGCAGGAGAATGGCGTGAACCCAGGAGGCGGAGCTTGCAGTGAGCCGAGATCGCGCCACTGTACTCTAGCCTGGGTAACTGAGTGAGACTCCGTCTCAAAAAAAAAATTCTATAATAGTATATGATGGTTCTAGATGTAAAATAGATGAAAATTGTATTTTCTGATATTTATTTTAAAAATTGTTTTAGAACATTTACTTATAAAATCAGTAAGTACAATGAAGGTAGTGTGGTGAAAACAAAAATTTAGTATCAGGGATTTTGGAAGATACTTGGATGATCACCTTCAGCATCCAGTTCATTTTTAGTTTTGCTTGTGAAGTAGCAAGAAGACACAATCCCACAGATAAGGAGTTGCAGATGGTGGTTTTGAAATAGTTCACCTAGCAACATGAAGACACTTTATAATTAAACTGATAGAAAATAAGAGGAGACAGATATTTTTGTTTTACAATCAAATCGCTAAGATCTAGCAATTCTTTGCTTTACTTGATGGCAATTGTTCATTTTGGAGAGAAATAATAAAAAAGCCATTCAGTCTGTTTAAATCTTCATTGTCTTACAGAAAACACTTTTCATGCATTATGCTGCATTTGATAGTTTGGCACCTTAGCGGCAGTCAGATATTCACTGACAGTCTCAGAGGAGCTGGAATTATTTTTGTATGTTGACAGCACACCTAAAATTTTGGCCTCATTTCTGAAATAATTAAAATGTTAAATAATTTTAACCTTTTAAAATTTATTTGTTTATATATTTTTTGATATTAATGTGAACCAGCCTTGTTTTGGTCATTGAAAATATCAGCAGTGAATGCAAACTAGTGCAGCCATGATACGCTGGTGAGATATTTGACCAACAGATTTTTCTTCCCTTTTTTTTGAGATGGAGTCTCCCTCTGTCACCCAGGCTGGAGTGCAGTGGCATGATCTTGACTCACTGCAACCCCAGCCTTCCTGGTTCATGCCATTCTCCTGCCTCAGCCTCCCGAGTAGCTGGGACTACAGGTGCACGCCATCATGCCCGGCTCATTTTTGTATTTAAAATTAAAAAAAAAAACAAAAAAACAAACAAAAGGCCAGGCGCGGTCAGCACACCTATAATCCCAGCTACTTGGGAGGCTGAGGCAGGAGAGTCGCTTGAGCCCGTAAGGTAGAAGTGACAGTGAGTTGAGATCATGCCACTGCACTCCAGCCTGGGCAACAGAGGGAAACTCCATCTCAAAAAAATTTTTTTAAATTAAATAAATAAATGATGAGCAAATGAGGCAGACAAAATGTTAATAGTAGGTAAGTCTGGGTAAAGAGAGATACAGGCATTTTTTTTTTTTTTGGCATTAGTTTTTGTGAATTTGAAATTACTTCCAAATAAAAAGTTTAAATAACATTGTAAAATGGAGATATTAATTAAATGTTTATGGGACTGTAATTGTTCCCCAGGTACTCTTAGATTCTTAGCAGTAGGATTTGAAAACCACTGCACTATGTGATTTCTAAAGTGTAGGATATTTTGAGATTAATTTCCTGATAGTTTGATATGGGGTACCCCCATTTCAGTTCTGGGAAGAATTATTTGTAGTCTATAGAAATAAGAACTTGAGAAATATCCATGAAGGGTGGAACCAAAGAGTCAGCACCAAAAAAGGATTATTACTTTGACTCGGAGTTTATTGTGGCCCAAATGAAAGAACATCAAGAGTGTATCACATCCATATCCTGGCAGGGAACAAAAGGAGTAAACAGAGTAAAGTGAAGAGATTAAAGTGTGATCAGGGTTCGGGGAACCAGTGCCTGGAGAAAGAAGCACCCAGGAACTAACGGGTGGAGTGCCATTGCCTCCCCTGGGCTGAAGGAGCAGGAGAAGGGAGAGAGGTACCAGACGTGGTGAGAGGCGTTGCTCCGGACAAGATGCTTGACAGCACCTGTGACAACCCTGAAGGATGAAGCCCAGCAGGGAGGATGGAGTGGGGAGACATATCCCACCCTTAGTCATCTTCTCCAGTCCTCCAGTTTCCTGCGGGGCTGCTACTGCATCCAACAGGAAGCCATAGGACGAGGGAGCCCTGTTGCTGTGGGTCTTCACATCTGCCTCTTGGGGCACAGATCAGGGTGCAGATTGTCCAGAACACAGGAAAGTAGAGGAAAAAAAACACTTGGGGAGCTTATGGACAGAGAAGGTGGAAAGGTGGTCAGGATGGAGGGGGAAGAGGTGTGTAGTGTTTGAATATCACCCGTGACCGCTCCACTGTTCATGTCATATATGTGTGTCAGTGAATGAAAAGCAAAATTCCCTGACTCTGGTTTGGGAATTAATACAGAATTAATTTGAGTTCAGCAAGATTGATTTTAGTTATTTTTATTTATTTATTTATTTTTTTTGAGATGAAGTCTTGCTCTGTTGCCCAGGCTGGAGTGCATTGGCGTGATCTTGGCTCACTGCAGCCTCCGCCTTCCAGGTTCAAGCAATCCTCACACCTCAGCCTCCCAAGTAGCTGGGACTATGGGCATGTACCACTATGCCGGGCTAATTTTCGTATTTTTAGTAGAGACGGGGTTTTGCCATGTTGTCTAGGCTGCTCTTGAACTCCTGACCTCACATACCGGGTGATAAAGAAATGGTAAGATAAATTGACGCCGTTTGTGCAGTTTTCTTTGATTAGTGTTTTAGAAACCCTTATTGTCATTTCTAGCTTTCTGTACCCTCCCTGTGAATAAGTTGAGCATCAAGAGACACAGCCATTCTCATGTTATTAGACCTGTATTAAGAAGGGATTATGGACTGCGTGCAGCAGCTCACGCCTGTAATCCCAGCACTTTGGGAGGCCAAGATGGGCAGATCACTTGAGGTCAGGAGTTCAAGATCAGCCTAGCCAACATAGTGAAACCACATCTCTACTAAAAATACAAAAATTATCCAGGCGTGGTTGGTGGCGGGCGCCTGTAGTCCCAGCTACTCGGGAGGCTGGATTGAGGGGATCACTTGAACCTGGGAGGCCCTGGCTGCAGTGAGCTGAGATCGCCCCACTGCACTCCAGCCTGGGCAACAGAGAGACTCCGTCTCAAAAAAAAAAAAAAAAAAAAAAAATTGTTTCAGAAGATACATAGATGTTTAAATGGTCTATGATTTAGGTTGTTTGTAATATTCACTGTTTATATTATTTCTCTCTCTGGGCTTAAAAAAATTATAAAAGTAACATATTCTTATTGTATAAGAATGAGACATACAGATAAAGTAGCCATGTGTTTTTCTTGGTTCAAAGATTAGCAGAAGGAATGTATAAAGAAGTGAAATAAATTTATGTGACAAATATTTATGTATTGCCTACTATATTCCATATAGACATTTGGAGGGTAGGCATAGAAGAAAACCTATGCAAATCCCTGCCTTCAGGGTGCTTTTAGGTAGCATGCATACGGTGGGGCCAAGTTGAAAATGCAAGGTCAGGGTTCTGTTCCAAGGCAGCAGCAATGCTTCCATCTGGCCACAAGGCGGCGGCCTCATACAGCAGAAGGGCACTTGCTACCTCCCCAGGAGCCTGGCGTAGATGGGTGTGGCCTCCCTGATGACTGACTGGAATTCTATGAGATTGCCTACTGTAGAGTGGGATGTTTTAACCCTGTCCCTCTGGTATGTTAACTTACACTAGGGTTGTGTACAGCTGTCTAGAACAAGTGATTATGAAATTACCGTAATGCAAGAGAGTCCTTTTGGGTGGTCAAAGTTAATTCCCACAGGTTTTTACACGTGATAAGGCTTGTAGAGATTTCCTATCTCCTTTACCATGTTTGAGTAATATATAGTTTAATAGTAGAAGCCAAATTTAACAGTTAAATGTAAAGAAAAAATTTTAAATCACAAATTTCATCTTAGTTTTTCAGTTTGTTCATTTTTGCCTATGACCATAGGTGGTATTTCATATGATGATTGTAGTGTGTATGTGTATAAATAATGTATTTCCATTTAACATTGTCACAAATAATGCAAGTATGTAGTTTTTAAAGCATAGTGCTTGCTAGTTGATTTTTTGGCTAGGATTAAGATAAAATCAAGAATTCCAGCAAAAGTCATTGTGGCACAATATTTCTTAAAAGAGCAGAAAATGAAACTGATTTGAGGGAGAGGAAATAGTCCAAAGGCACTTTGCTCTATTTCTGAGAAACACTTTTTTTTTTTTTTTTTTTTTTAAGAGATAGGAGTCTTACCCTGGCTGGTCTCGAACTCCTGGCCTCAAGTGATCCTCCCACCTCAGCTTTACAAAGTGCTGGAATTACACAGGCGTAAGCCGCTGAGCCTGGCCCCTAAGAAACACATTTTATAAGAAGCTTTGCCAGCTAATTTTATAATGTTTAGCTGGTCTGAATATTTACTTTTAGGTTCTAATCTTTCTTCTAGGACAGGGTCTCTAGAAAATTTAGAGACTAGCTTGCTTTTTTCCTTCCTTTATTAACGTTTCCTTTAGAGCTTTTGGGATACACATGTGGTTCTAAGCAGTCCCCACAAGTTTCTTATTCTGGCTTCCTGTTGTCCTCTCAGACCCCTAGATTCGAAAGCCCTACCCCCTTCTCGTTTGTTTGCACATAGTTGAGGAAGTGTCTGTGAGCTTTTTCTCCTCTAGGGTGGAGTAATGTTCTGTTTTCCAGGCGCCTGGCTCTTTGAGGCTTTCTCACTCATGGCAAGTGACAGTACAAGAATGAGACAGATAACCAGAGTTGCCTTGTGTTTTTCTCAGTTCAAGGATTAGGAGAGGGAATGTGTAAAGAAGTGAAATTCCTTCATGTGACAAATATTAGGTAGCTGCCTTCCATTACTCTCCATTTTTTTGCTCTTTCACGTTTTTGTGGATGGGTTCACTTGTTTGCTGTTGCTGGTCATGTGTTGTGTGTTCATTTTATTTTACTGGTGATGGGAGACCAGGTTATTGCCCAGAGGTAGTTCTCGAAGTGTGGGTCCCAGACAGGCAGCATGAGTCTCATCTGGGAACTTGTTAGAAATGTAAATTCTCAGGCTCACCCCAGACGTTCCAAATTGGAAACTCTGTGGATGGGACCCAGCCGACTCTGTATTATCAAGTCCTCCAGGGATTCTGATGTACACTAAAGTTTGAGAATCACTGTCCTAAAGCATCGCTACTTTAATCAAAGAAGTTAGACCATTAGCTCTTAGCACCCTCAAATCTTGGTATATGTTGGCATAAAAACTGATGATTTCCTAGCTCTTGAGATCAAACACTTAAAAATTTGTATTATGTATTCGATTTTTTTGAATGTCAGTATTTCTGCAACATAATACTTTAAATTTAAAGTTGATAATACTTTTGCTTGATTTATTGACGTGGATTTTTTTGGGATTTTTGTTGGCTGTTGTTGACTCATCAACTAAATGAGTGCGGTGGAGAGGAAGTATTATGTAGTTCCCACTCTTTCACTATAGCATTTTCTCATTTTTATCACTGTTCTTTCCCTCCTCCAGCGCCTACTACTGCAGTTGTTCCCATTGAGTCAGTCTGCCAGTGGGTGACACTAGCTTTGTGAATCAGCCTGTGCTGGCGCCGTGCACTCCCTGAGCTGCCTTCTGCTTTTCATGGAGTAGCGACAAGTCTGTGCTATGAGACAGTCGGGCTTCTCAGCTCTGCCTTCCATCCTTTAAATAACACGTTTTCTTGAAGCCTTGAGTACTAGTCTGGCAGTAAAGTGAAGCCTTAAAAACACAAAACAGAAAACAACCAAAGTCCTTTGTGCTGTGGGCTAAAAACTGAGATGAACTTAGAGAGCAGGATTTTTAGAATATTGGTTATTCAAGGACAGGCTAGAAGTCAAGAAATGCAAATATTCTCACCTAAGAAATCAGTACACATTTTACTAAGTCAAGACTGGGCAAAATAGATGCTAAGGGAGAGATTAGTGACTTGAAATATCTTGAGTAATTTTATGTCTCTTTCTCCTAGATCTGGAAAGGAAAGACCAAGAATTAGAGCAGCTGAAAATGGATTGTGAGCACTTTAAAGCCCGCCTGGAAACCGTGCAGGCCGACAACATGAGAGAGAAGAAGGTACCATGCTCAGGGACAGACTCTCACCAAGCCAGAAAGTGGGGCTGGCTTACAGTCTTTCACTTATGATAAGCAGTGGGTCTGAATTTTTTACTCTTAATCCTCAATAAATTGTATTTGTAAATGTATGTATTCTGAGTGGGTTGGAATGTAGTTGAACAGATGGATTTTATAACCATTTAACACGTAGATCATTCACTTGCTATCTTTTAACTTTTATGTTTAAAAATCTGCCCTACAACATAAAGGTTCATAATTATCTTAGTTCATTTTGTGTTGCAATAACAAAATATCTGAGACTGAGTAATTAATTTTTTTCTTTTTTTTGAGACAGAGTCTTCTCTGTCACCCAGGTTGGAGCGCAGTGGTGCGATCTCGGCTCACTGCAAGCTCTGCCTCCTGGGTTCAAGCAATTCTTCTGCCTCAGCCTCCTGAGCAGCTGGGATTACAGGCGCACACCACCACACCCAGCTAATTTTCATATTTTTATTAGAGACAGGATTTCACCATGTTGGCCAGACTGGTCCCAAACTCCTGACCTCAAGTGATCTGCCTGCCTTGGCCTCTCAAAGTGCTGGGATTACTATTGCGCCCGGCCACATTTATATGTTTTCTTTGGTTAAATATCTCTTCAAATCTTTTGCTGATTTTTAATTGGGTTGTCTTATTGATTTGTAAGAATTCTTTAATCTCGACACAAGTCCTTTTTTAGATATGTGATTAGAAGTACTTTCTCTTAGCCTGTGGCTTGTCTTTTTACTTTCTTTATGTGGTATCTTTTGAAGAGTAAAAGTTTTAAGTTTTGATGAAACTTATTTTATTATTATTTTTTAATAGATCCTGATTTTGTGATATCTAAGGAATATTTGCCTAACCCATGGTCATAATGATTTTTTCTGAGAAATTTTACATTTATGTTTATGATTCTTTCTCTTTTTTTCCCCTTCCTTTTTTCTTTTCTTTTCTTTTTTTTCTTTCTTGACATGGTGTCTTGCTCTGTCACCTAGGCTGGAGTGTAGTGGTGTGATCATGTCAGCTTCGACGTCCCGGGCTCAAGTGATCCTACTTCAGCCTCACCATGCCTGGCTATTTAAAAAAAAAATTTTTTTTTTTTTTTTTTTTTTTTGTAGAGATGGGGTCTCGCTATGGTGCCCAGGATGGTCTTGATCCTCCCGTCTCAGCCTCCCAAGGTACAATGAGCCACTGTGGCTGGCCTATGAGTCTTTTTTTTTTTTGAGATGGAGTCTTGCTCTGTCACCCAGGCTGGAGTGCAGTGGCACGATCTCGGCTCACTGCAACCGCCCCCTCCTGGGTTCAAGTGATTCTCCTGCCTCAGCCTCCCAAGTAGGTGGGATTATAGGTGGGATTACAGGCCTGTGCCACCATGCTCAGCTAACTTTTGTATTTTTAGTAGAGACGGGGTTTCACCATGTTGGTCAGGCTAGACTTGAACTCCTGACCTCAAGCAATCCACTCACCTCAGCCTCCCAGAATGCTAGGATTATAGGTGTGAGCCACTGCGCCTGGCCCTGTGATTCATTTTGAATTAATTTTTTTTTGCATATGAATATTCAGTTGTTTTAGCATCAGTTGTTGAAAAGACTATACTTTTTCCATTGAATTACATTGGCACCTTTGTTAAAATCAATTGACATGTCATTGTTTTCACTGATCTATATGTCCATCCTTATACCAATGCCACAATGGTTCTATTTCGGTAGGTTTATAATTAGTTTGTTTTTCCTCTAAATCAGGCACTGTTAGTCTTCTAACATTGTTCTTCTTTTTCAGACAATTTTTTGATATTCTGAGTCTTTTGAATTTCCATAGAAATTTTAGAATCAGATTATCACTTTGTACAGAAGTCTGCTGAGATTTTGATAGGGATTGTGTTGAATCTGTAGATCAGTTTGGGAAGAATTGACATCCTACCAATTTTTGAACATGGTATATCTCTTTATTTAGCTCTTCTTTACCTTCTTTCAGTAATGCTTTGTAGTTTTCATTGTATAGGTCTTGCACTTTAAAAAGTTCTTATTTTTGATGTTACTGGGAATGCTATGATTTTCTTTGAGGTTTTTCTTAAATTTTATATTATTGTACTGTGTGTGGAACCCTGCGTTGGGGAATATCCTCCTGCAACTACCAAATGTGACTGTAGTGAGCAAAGTCCTGCCTGGTCCTTCTCAGTAGTCTTTTTGTGGTCATGCAGAAGAACCACCATATCCTGACTAACTGAGATGCAGACAGCTTAAGTTGTGAGAAAAGCTAGAATTCCAAAAGGAAGTGCTGTGACATAGTTTTCTTCATGTGTCACCATGACTTGTGTTCAGCTACATACACTGGAAGGATGAATCTAGGAGTCCAGATCGTTGTTATAATGAAGACATTAAAAACCCAGAGTTGACAGATCACATGATGCAGTATTAGCATGTGCCAGAGGCTCAGTGGCCATTTTTTTCTTAAATACATGTGTGCATATATGTATGAATGTGTATGAATCTCTGTGTGCCAAGTGCATTGTCTCCAGGTAACTATGAGTGGGCCACCCTAATCTGAGTTATGAGGTCAACAGTTTTGATTTGTGGCTCCAAAGCTCCCTTTTTCCTCCAGGGCGTGAAAAGCCCCCTCTACTTTGTCTTGTATTTATCTCTCTAAAAGAAAACCTACAACATTTAATATACTTTAACTTTGTGGTTTATGTAACTAATTACATCTGGTATAAATGAATTTAACTAGGGTTTTATATTTTTCAGTTTTTGTCTTATTAAATCAGGAAATGCTATCACCTTTTAAGGGAGTTTCAGGTACCTGGTGCTGGTGGTTGGAGAGGACAGAAAGCCCCCCGTCACTCTAGTAGTACACTCAAGGTGAATCCTCGAAGTGTGCTTGTGTTGTCAGGAGGGCCATCAGGATGGCCATTCCCTGTGTTTCCCTTGTGAAGAGTGCCATGGCAGAGACTTGCCCAGCTACAGGTCACCTCAGACACTGCTGGTGGGAGACTAGGAAACTCTTCCTAGCCTCCATCTTCTTCTTAGACTAGCACTGGCTTGCTGCACCAGGGCATGAATAGGACTCCCAGCGTTCACACTTATTTTTGCCCCTCCTCCCATCTTTCCTACCTGGTCTTAGATTTTAGGTTTTCTTTCCCTGTTTAGCTTCACAGATTGTATTTTATATTTACTGGCACCTTTGGCAATATTCTCATGAGGACTTAAGGATATGTTTATATAGAGTGAGTTTTTCTAAAGTACTTCTTTTTTTTACAAATCCTGATGTCCAAGTGCCTTTTATTTGGTGTCTGCCTCTGGCAGATGGCGTTTTTTCAGTGGAGTGAGCCATTTGGAGGAGGCAGTCTCCTGTCTTAGAAATGTTGCTCTCTGGGTAAATTGCTTTGTGAGGTTGTTTTTGTTCAGAAGCCTCGGTTGGTGCTGGTTCTGGGTATAGTCACTTGGGGCTTGAGATATTTCATATAGTTACTTAAAGCAAATGAATTCAGCTCTGTGGGTTTATCAGCCATAATGTGGTAGTATGTTCTTTCCTCAGATATTTCTCAAATATTTTTGCCTTTGAAATTTCTTTTGTAGATATAGATTATGGATCTCTTAGGACTAGCTTTCATTTGCAACTATTTTCTATAATTATACGTGCATTTCTTTAATAAATATCTTTATGAAAGAGGAAATGTAATAAAGATATGTCAAGGTTGAATGCTATTATTTATTTTTCGATTTTGTTTTGCTTTCAGGAGAAACTGGCTCTTCGGCAGCAGGTGAATGAAGTGAAGCAGCAACTCCTGCAGCAGGCAGAGTATTGTACAGAAATGGGAGCAGCAGCCTGTACCCTCTTGTGGGGTGTCTCCAGCAGTGAGGAAGTCGTCAAGGCCATTTTGGGAGGAGTAAGTATGGTCAGTGGGCTCTCTAGATATTGTTGATTAATGCTTGTGTAACTTAGAGCATATAGCTTATTAAGGCATTTAAAGACTAAGTCCATATGTTTCCATTTTCTTTTGTTCATTCATCAGCTAGTTATTGAATACCTATCGTATATGGTTCATTGTAACCTGATGCAAAGTGAATGAAATGAGATCCCTTCTCTCCAGGAGACCTTGTGGTATATGTGGACATATTACCACTTCAGTATTAATACTTTACATGTGTTTAACACGATCAAAAGTGCTTTTATATATATCTCATGGTTAATGTAGTATTTAATTTATTGAATATTATGTTATCTAACATATATACATGTATGTAGATGTGTATGTGTGTTTATACATACACACATACATATAGATGCAGTTGAAACTTGAGCAACATGGAGGTTAGGAGCGCTGACCCGCTGCACAGTCGAAAAGCCACATAGAACTTTTGACTCTCTCTACTGTTGGCTGGAAGCCTTACTGATAACATAAATAGTTGATTAACACATTTTTTATATGTTAGATCATCATGAAGGTCTTCACCCTCATCATCTTCAAATTGAGTAGGCTGAAGAGGAGGAAGAGGAGTGGTTGGGTTGGCCTTGCTGTCTAAGGGGTAGTAGAGGTGGAGGAGGTGGAAGGGGAGGCTGGAGCAGCAGACACACTCGGTGTAACTTTTACTGAAGAAAATTCTTGTGTAAGTGGATCTGTGCAGTTTAAACCCTTTGTTTTCAAGGTTCAACTGTGTGTGTGTGTGGCAGCGTGTGTGTGTGTGTATGAGAGTGTGTGTGTGAGCGTGTGTGTGTGAGAGCATATGTGTGTATGTGGGGGAGCATGTGTGTGTGGGGGAGCGTGTGTGGGAGCATGTTTGTGTGTGGGAGTGTGTGGGGGGGTGTGTGTGTGTGAGTGTGTGTGTGTGTGAGCCTGTGTGTGTGCATGTGTGTGTGGGAGCATGTGTGTGAGCATGTGTGGGGGGAGCGTGTGTGGGGGAGCATGTGAGTGTGTGGGTGTGTGTGGGGGGAGCATGTGTGGGGGGAGCGTGTGTGGGGGGAGCATGTGTGGGAGCGTGTGTATGTATGGGAGCGTGTGTGTGGGGGAGCATGTGTGTGGGGGGAGCGTGTGTGGGAGCGTGTGTGTGTGTGTGGGGAGCATGTGTGTGTGTGGGGAGCATGTGTGTGTGTGGGAGCCTGTGGGTGTGGGGAGCATTGTGTGGGAGCAGGTGTGTGTGTGTGGGGAGCATTGTGTGGGAGCAGGTGTGTGTGTGTGTGAGCGTGTGTGTGTGGGAGAGTGTGTGTGTGGGAGTGTGTGTGTGTGTGTGTGGGAGAGTGTGTGTGTGGGAGTGTGTGTGTGTGTGTGTGTGGGAGCATGTGCACGTACATGTATGCATGTGTGCAGGCGTTTATCAGGGAACTTCACAGAAGGGGATAAATTTGAAATGGGCCTTGAAGAATAGGTAGAAATGGCAGAAAATGGGTGGTTTTGTTTCAGGACAGTGAGTAGGTCAGTTGACACAGTGGAGAGTTAATGTAATAGAGTAGTGGGGAGATAAAGCTTAAACGTAGGTTGGGATGTGATGATTCATCCTGTAGATGGTAAGACCGGATTTTCCCTAAGGGTTTTTCAGTAATAGAGTGATAGGATAAGAGCAGAATTTTAGGAAGATTCACCTGACAGTGAGTGAGGATGGATTAGGAGGTGGAGTTGTGGCACATCGCGTCTAGACAGGATGACTGATGAGGTGGTCATTCTAGCTGGTCTGGCTGGAGTGAGCTTGGCCCTCTGCAGGGGAGATGGGAAAGAAGGAACATGTATGAGAGCCATGGCAGTTGAGGCAGATGTGATGGCCGGGCAGAGTGGGCACCTGGAGGGGACAAGAGGAGCCAAAAAAGATCGGTGTTTGACTCTGAGAGCACGGCGTGATCATGACTGGAAATGAAGGAGAAGAGGCGGATGTGTGGCAGGAAACCAGTGAGAAATTACTTACTGCTAATAGAAATAACAGTTCTGTTTGACTTTAGGTAGAAAGACTAAATGTGTTTTTAAAAGTTTGTTGAGCTTTATTAGGTTTAATTTACATACTATAAGATTGTAAATGTACAATTTAGTGGTTTTTAGCAAATTTCTAGAGTTGCATTAACCATCACCACAACCCAGTTTTAGATTATTTGATCATCCATGAAGTTTTCTTGTATCATTTGTAAATGGAAATATTTCCATTTTTTTAACTGTGTTAAAATGTACATTGGTTTTAAAATTCTTCTTCAGAACTCTAGCACCCCAAAGGAAGTAACTCAAAGGTTCAAACTTGGAAATGCTTTTTGCCAAGTGATGAAGATTTAAACTACCAGAGGAGCCAGTCTTTACCTCTTTTACATGTGTCCATTAAGGTTTTTTTTTTTTGGAAAAAGTTATGCTAAAGGTTTGAACACTTCTGGTTTAATGCTCAGAGCAAATAGACAGCATGTTTTTCTAGTATATTTTTATTACATTTTGAGTGAATTCTTCCCATTTACTTTCATCATCACGTACATTTGTCCTATTTCATATTTATGCATATGAAGAGTCCACCAATCTTTGGGGTAGTTTTGTTGCTCCTGCATGCCTCAAGCTGCTTTCTCTGTTCTTTTAATGGGAACTTTTAATGAGGGAATAGATTTTACAATATTCTACAATTAAAACTAGAATCTTCTGTATCCCGCACTTTTAAAATGTTTTCACACTAGTGTCTGTAAAAAGATATGACACTTTTGATTTTCAAACTTTTAGGATAAAGCCTTGAAGTTTTTCAGCATCACTGGTCAAACGATGGAGAGTTTTGTGAAGTCGCTAGATGGTGATATCAAGGAGCTTGATTCGGATGAAAATCAGTTTGTTTTTGCTCTGGCTGGAATTGTAACAAGTAAGTGCAAGCATACTTTGGAGATATTGCATGTTTGGTTCCAGACCACTGCAATAGAGCAAATATTGCAATAACAAACGAGTCACATTAATTTTTTTGGTTTCTCAGTGCATATACAAATTATGTTTACACTATACTGTAGTCTGTTATATGTACAATAGCATTATGTCTAAAAAACAATGTACAAACTTTAATTAGAAAATTCTTTATTGCTAAAAATGCTAATGATCACCTGAGCCTTCAGCGAGTTACAATTTTTTGCTGGTAGAGGGTCTTGCCATGATATTGATGACTGCTAACTGATCAGGGTGGTAGTTTCTGAAGGTTGGGGTGGCTGTGGCAATTTCTTAAAATGAGGCAGCAATGAAGTTTGCCACATTGATTAACTCTTTCTTTCATGTAAGATTTCTGTGTAGCATGTGATGCTGTTTGATAGCATTTTTTCCGCAGTAGAATATCTTTCAAAATTGGAGTCAGCCCTCTCAAACCCTGCTGCTGCTTTGTCGACTAAGTTTATGTAATATTCTGAATCTTTTGTTCTTATTTCAACAATTGCTAACAATGTCTTAGCATCTTCACCAAGAGTATATTCCATCTCAAGAAACCACTTTCTTTGTTCTTCCATAAGAAGCAACTCATCCATTGTTTCTACCACCACGTCTGTAGTTACTTACTCCACTGAAGTTATGAACCCTTCAAAGTCATCTATGAGGATTGAAATCAACTTCTTCCAAACTCCTGTTAATGTCGTTATTTTCATCTCCTCCCATGAATCATGAATATTCTCTTGTTGCCCAGGCTGGAGTGCAATGGTGCAATCTCGGCTCACTGCAACCTCCACCTCCTGGATTTAAGCGATTCTCCTGCCTCAGCCTCCCGAGTAGCTGGGATTACAGGCATGCATCAGCACGCCCGGCTAATTTTGTATTTTTAGTAGAGATGGGATTTCTCCATGTTGGCCAGCTGGTCTTGAACTCCCGACCTCAGGTGATCTGCCCACCTCAGCCTCCCAAAGTGCTGGGATTATAGGCATAAGCCACTGTGCCCGGCTGAATCATGAATATTCTTAATGGCATCTAGAAAGGTGAATCCTTTTTAGAAGGTTTTCAGTTTACTTCACCCAGGTCCATCAGAGGAATCACTGTCTATGGCATCTGTAGCCTTATGAAATGTAGTTCTTAAAAAAAAAATAGGACTTGAAAGTTGAAATTTCTTTTTGATGTATGAGCTGAAGAATAGATCTTGTATTAGCAGGCATGGAGTCAACATTACTCTCCTTATACCTCTCCATCATGGCTCTTGATTGACCAGGTGCATTGTCAATGAACAGTAGTATTTTGAAAGAAATCTTTTCTGAGCAGTAGGTCTCAACAGTGGGCTGAAAATATTCAGTAAAGTATGCTGTAAACAGGTGTGCTGTCATCCAGGCTTTGTTTTTCTATTTCTAGAGCATAGGCAATAGTAGATTTAGCATAATTCTTAAGGGCTCTAGGATTTTCAGAATGGTTAAATGGGCATTGGCTTTAAATGAGCATTGACTTCAATTAAAGTCACCAGCACCGTTGGCCCCTAACAAGAGAGTCAGCCTGTCTTTTGATGCTTTGAAGCCAGGCATTGACTTTCCTCTAGCGGTGAAAGTCCTAGATGGCGTCTTCTTCCAATAGAAAGCTACTTTGTCTACATTGAAAATCTCTTGTTTAGTGTAACCACCCACGGCAGTGATCTTAGATCTTCTGGATAACTTGCTGCAGCTTCTCCATCAGCACTTGCTGCTGCACGTTGTACTTTTATGTTATAGAGACAGCTTCTTTCCTTAAACCTCATGAAGCAACCTGTACTAGCTTCCAGCTTTTCTTCTGCAGCTTCCTTACCCCTGTCAGCCTTCACAGAATTGAACAGCATTAGGGCTTTTCTCTGAATTAGGCTTTGGCTTACAGGATTTTTGATGATTTTTGATCTTCTGTCTAGAATACTTGGGCGTTCTCCATATCAGCAATAAGGCTGTTTTGTGTTATCATTCATGTGTTCACTGGAATAGAACTTTTAATTTCTATCAAGAACTTTGCATTTGCAGTCATAACTTGGCTGTTTGGTGCAAGAGGTCTAACTTTCAGTAGGTCTCAGCTTTGGCCATGCCTTCTTCACTAAGCTTAATCATTTCTAGCTTTTGCTTTCAGATATGTACCTTTTCCTTTTGCTTGAACATTTAGAGGTCACTGTAGGGTTATTAACTGGCCTAATTTCAATATTGTATCTCAGGGAATAGCAAGTTCATAGGAGAGGGAGAGAAACGGGAATGGCCAGTCACTGGAAAAATCAGAAGATAAGTAGCATGTATTGATTAAATTTGCTGTCTTATATGGGTGTGGCTCATGGTGCCCCAAAACAATTACAGTGGTAACATCAAAGATCACTGATCACAGATGACCATAACAGATGTAATAATAATGAAAATTTTCAACTATTGCAAGAATTACCAAAAGGTGACACAGAGACATGAAATAAGCACATACTGTTGGAAAAATGGCACCAACACTTGCTTAATGCAGGGTTGCCACATTCCTTCAATTTGTAAAAAAACAGTATCTGCAAAGCACAATACAGCGAATGCAATAAAATGAAATGTGCCTGTAATTCTTTTCAGCTGTAGTGACTGTTGTAGAGACTGGTGTTTACAGTCAGGGTTGAGAGTGTGTAAACATCTCTCAGGAGTGTTTTCAGATATTAATGCTGCGGAGCACCCTGGATAATCTGATTCCATAGATCTGGGATAGGTACCAGGTGTGTTTATTTTGGAACATCACCCCAGGTGATTCTGATAAGTATCAGTTATTAAGAATGAATGATGTGAAGGAAACATGAGTTTGCATGTTCTGTGTAGTTATGTACCTTGACAGAAAAAAACAACTAAGTTTAGCTGCTTTATTCAGAATTATAATTTTACTGTCTAGCTGGCTAAAGTAAAAGCCTTAAGCTAAGCTTAAACTGAGCTCTTTGCTATTGTTTTAGTATAATAATTATATAATTCCAAAAACCTAAATTGCCTCTTCAATAAAATTCTCCTAAAAGATAATAAAGTAAACCTTTCCCTGAGAGTTATGATAAAATTCCATATCAGAACTGTCATAAGGGATAAAGTCCAGGGACTAAATAATTTCTTAGTATAGAGGCAAGGCACGGTGGCTCATGCCTGTAATCCCAGCATTTTGGGAGGCTTGAGGCGGGTGGATCACTTGAAGTCAGGAGGAGTTCGAGACCAGCCTGGCCAACGTGGGGAAACCCTGTCTCTACCAAAAATACAAAAAAATTAGCCAGGTGTGGTGTTGTGCACCTGTAATCCCAGCTACTCAGGAGGCTGAGGCAGGAGAATCGCTTGAACCTGGGAGGTGGAGGTTGTAGTGAGCTGAGATTGTGCCACTACACTCCACCCTGGGTGACAGAGCAAGACTCTGTCTCTAAAAAAAAAAAAAAAAAAATTCTCAGTATAGAAAGAGGTGGAATGTACTGGTGAGTATTGAGGCTCTTTGTTCTGAAGTCAGTGAAATGGTTCAATACATTGCTGTGACTTACCAGCCTTAAACAACGAGATTCAGAAAATATGACTAAGTACAGAGTTTATTTGTGCACAGAGCTTGACAATGGCCACTCAGAAACACCAACTTCAAACCAATGGGGTCAGGGTTCCAAAGTGAAGAAGATTTCACTGATACAGGCAGAGATAGAGAAGTTCCAGCAGGATTAGAACATTTTCCATACAAGACCAGTGTGTGTGCCACAGTGATTTGACTGTTTATAGATTGCTACATTCCAAGGAGGGTTATCTGAGGAAGTCTTATCTCCAGCAGTTTGGTCTTAATTATTTACAGGAAAGAAAAAGGCTGAATTTGCAGCCGCATAGCTACATTCCTCACAATGGTTGGGATAATTTAAAGTCCCAGCAGCTTTAAGTTTGAATTATTTAATTTCAGACTTTTTTTTTTTACATTGATCTTTAATCTCTGGTTTATTATTATTTTCCCATGCTGTTCTTAGGAAAATTCTCTGCTGTTAAAGTGAGAGAAAATTTTATTTTTCTTATGGTGTTATTATTCTTTTATTGAAATCCTAATGGGGTAGGTCCTGTGTAGACATTTGTTTCTTAATCCCTTAAAACTTGATGATAGTTCTTGTGGGGTGGATGCTGAGACTGTGATGTTTTCTGGCTATTCCTTACTCCAGTGCAGGGCAGCATTCTGTACGTTCATCATGGCACCTACAGTTGTAGCAGGCTTGCATTGCCCTCCCTTAAAAAAATTGTTTGAAGGTAGTCTTTTAACAGAAGACATTTGCAAATTAAATAATTTGCGTTTTCTTCTCTTTGCAAGTGACCCCAAAGGCGTATGACCTATGCGACTTGCATGTTGCTGGTTGTGAATTTGAACTGCCTGAATTGCTGGCTGACATGCTGGTGAGGCAGTGGGCTGTGAGTGAAGCCACCCTGTTGCCCAGCATTCAAGCTCAGCGTGGCTTTGTTTTCCTGTGTTTGTGGTGGTTTACATAGGAACTCTTATGAAGAGTTGGATAGTGGGCACTTATATTTGCATGTTAATGAATTCGACTGTGAAGAATATTTTATTAAAGTGCTGATTTGCAGAGGCCTTGGGGGCTTATGAGTCTCACATACCAAGACTATTCTGTGGGGATAGGTAATAGAGACCATGGGTTAGCTGTCAAATGGATCCTTTTCCTTCTGAAACAAATGTTCTTTTTAAAATTTTACATACAGTGAATTCATTCTTTAGTTTTTTTTTTTAAACCTTTTTGCAGTTCTGTAAATTTCTACAAAAGTATGCAGTCATTTAGCCACCACAATTAGGTTGTGGAACTAATTCCTTCCCCTAGACTTCCTGCACCTCATCCTTCTGTAGTCCAGTTCTCCACTCATCACCAGCCCAAGGCAACCACTGATTTTCTGATTTGTTCAATATTTTAGCTGGATTTTTTTTTTTTTTTGCTGCCTTGTATGGTGTCCAGCATATGCCCCAGGTGAGCCAGTGCTTGCTTCATGTATCTGCTTGGAGGCTGCTGCCTTTCGTCATTTTTCAGATTGGTTTGCTGATGTCCAGCCTTAGCTCTCTAATGTGTTCAAGAACACCTGTAATTTTGGTAAATTATCTCTCCCTCTGCCCCTGGAAAGAATGGGGTAGCTGTTACCAGTTTTCCATATCCTAAGCTAAAGCTGGAAATCAGGAATTTATTTAAACGTTGAAATTGTTTAATTTCTACTCAACTGTAGTCACTGTTCTTTAATGATAAGTTAGTGTAGTGCAGAGGAGGTTTGGCCCAGTGAATCCACTTCCCAGGATGTGTCTGGACGTCTGTAAGGTGGAGTAGTAACATCTGCTCTAACTACTTTACGTATTGTGGATTTTCTACTGGACTGTAGTAAATGATAGCACATTGACAGCGTGTGACTGTTTCCATAACTTGGATAAGAGGGCAAATGAAGAGCGTAAAAGAGACGGAAATCTTCACAGTCCTGTGAAGATTAACTGCTTAACTTGCTAGTGAAAACTCTTCTAAATGCTTTTTCTGCTTTTCAGTGATTTGAAAATCATGATTGTACTCCTTGTCTCTGGTTTATGTATTCAAATAATATTAGATAATAATTGCAGCATCAAAATTACTTTTTGATGATTGATAATTTGGGGGCAGGACTGGATCCAGCTTAGTCTTCCAGGGACCTTCCTAGTTACACAAAGTTACCAGCAGAGCACCTTTGTGTCAGTGACCGTGGCTGCTCTTGGCCTGCCAATCCCTCCTCCTCCACACACTCACACCAACACATGGAGGCAGTGTGGCGTGCAGAAGAGGCCAGGTGGGGCTTGAGGCCCCATGTCTATTGCTGCTTCTGCCACTGACTAACCCTGTATTCTTGAATATATGACCTTCGGTTTTTGTCTTCTGAGAAGAGTCTGACACTAGATGACAATTATGGTATCCCAGTCCTAGAATTGTGTGACTCTGCATGTGGAAGAATAAGGAGCCAGTTTTGAGCTTAAACTTACTGGTCTTCTGTTGTCAGAGTCGAAGTCAGCAGTGAAGGGTCAATAAACAGGCATTTGGGTTGTTTCCACCTTTTGGCTGTTATGGATAATGCTGATACGAGCATTCGTGCAGAAGTTTATGTGTGGATGTATGTTTCAGTTTTTCTGGGTATCTACCTCGGGGTGGAATAGCAGGTTGTGGTAACTCTGTTTAGCTTTTTGAGGAACTGCCAGACAAGTTTCCACAGTGACTGCACCATTTTATGTGCTGGTGGCTCCCTTTCCCCAGGTCTTCAGAACAGCTCATCTTTTTCTAGGTGTGCAGGAGTCATTGTTGCTGTTTTTGGTTCTTTGAGCACCCATTTGTTTCTCATGTACCTTGATCTCTAGGAGAGATCATTAGCGTTGTCCTGGTTCCCCCATTGTGGTTGAACCTCCTGAAAGGTGAGGTGAGTTTGGAGAGAGTTGATTTACAACTTGAGCACTGATCAACATTATTTTTTCCTCTTTTTTTTTTTTTTCGGAATCACCTGTTGAATCATCTGTCAGGACAATAGCTGAACAGAACCTTTTAATACTCTAGGCAACAGGTAGCAAACAAATATAATTTGAGGCACTATAAGAAGGAAGACCACTCTGGAACCTTGACCCAGGTGACTTCATCACCAGCCTGGTATTGACTCTGTACTTTTAAGATAAGACCGTCTCAACAAACAGCATAGAGTCAGGCTTTGCTATGGGAGTGTGTCTACAAGATCTCTTCTGGGTATGGACACCTGTTGGACTATGGAGAGAACCTTGAGGCTCTCGAAGTTTCCTTAATCTTCTGTATTTTTTAGTTTTAATTTCATGTATTTATGCTCTGATCTTTATTATTTCTTTCTTTCTAGTATTTTTGAGTTTAGTTTGTTCTTACTTTTCTATTTCCTTGGTGCATCATTAGATTATTTGGAGTCATTCTACTTTTTTGATACAGGCATTTATTGCTATAAACTTCCCTCTTAGTATCGCTTTTGCCATGTCCTAGAGATTTTGGTATGTTGTTTTTCCATTTTCATTTGTTTCAAGAAAATTTTAAATTTCTTCCCAATTTTTTCATTGACCTATTTGGTTGTTCAGGTGTATGTTGTTTAATTTGCATGTGTTTATATAGTTTCTAAGGTTCCTCTTGTTATTAATTTCTAGTTTTATTCTATTGTGGTCAGAAAAGATACCTGAGCTGGGCATAGTGGCCCATGCCTGTAATCCTAGCACTATGAGAGACTCAGGTGGGAGGATTGCTTGAGGTGAGGAGTTTCAGATGAGCCTGGGCAACATGGCAAGATCCTATCTCTATGAAAAAAAAAAAAAGAAAAAAGAAAAGCTATTTGATATGATTCTACTTTTGAATTTGTTGAGACTTGTTTTGTGGTATAAGATGTTGTCTGTAGTGGAGAATGTTCCATATGCTGATGAAAAGAATGTATATTCTGTAACAGTTGGGTGAAATGATCTGTAAAGATTCAGGTCTATTTGGTCTAGTGTGTAGTTTACCTCTGATGTTTCTTTGTTGATTTTTTTTTGGTCTGGATCATCTGGCCATTACTGAGAGTGGAATGTTGAAGACTCTACTATTATTTTACTGCAGTCAATTTCTCCCTTTAGATTTATTAATGATTGATTTATATACTTGGATGCTGCTGTGTTGGGTGCGTAGATACTTACAGTCGTTATATCCTCTAGCCGAGTTGGTCCATTTTTCATTATATAGTGACTTGGTCTCTTTTGACAGTCTTTGACTTGTAGTCTATTTTATCTGATATAGATGTAGCTACTCCTGTTTTTTTTGGTTTCCAGTTGCATAGATATCTTTTTCCACCCTTCACTTTGAGTCTGTATGTGCCTTTATGGGTGAAGTGGGTTTCTTATAGGCAGCATGGAGTTGAGTCTTGTTTCCTTCCATTCAGCCACTCCATATTTCTTTTATTTAGAAAATTGAATCTGTTTATATTCAGTGTTACTATCGATAAGTAAGGACTTATTACTGCTAATTTGTTGCCTGTTTCCTGGTTGTTTTGTAACTCCTCTCTTTTTTCTTGCTTTCTTACTGTCATACTTTATGGTTAAGTGATTTTCTCTGGTGTGTTTTAGTTCATTGCTTTTTATTTTTAGTGCATCTATTACAGATTTTTGCTTTGTGGTTACCATGAGGCTTACAAAAAAAATCTTTAGATATAACAAGTTATTTTAAAGAGATGACTTATCTTTGATCACAAAAAATAATAGAAACAAAGAAAAAACTAAAAATACCCCTATGCTTTAACTCCATCCCCCATATTTTGACTTTTTGTTAGCTCAATTTACATATTTATATTACCTGTCTTTTAATAGGTCTCTGTAGCTCTGATTGTTTCTGTTTCTAGGCTTCATACTAGAGTTTTGCGTGGATTGCACATCATGAGTACAGTATTTGAGTATTCTGGGGTTGTCTGTGTACCAGTGTGTTTTATATTTATTTTATATGTTTATTTAAGTATTTCTTTTTCCAGTGGGTTTTATACCCTCAGTTTTTTTTTCTTCCTGCATGTTAGGGTGTTTTTCTTTCAGTTTGAGGAACTTCCTTTAGCATTTCTTCTAAGATAGGTCTGGTTGGTGGTAAATTCTCTCAGTGTTTGTTTGGGAAAGACTTTATTACTCCTTCATATTTGAAGGATGGCTTTGCTGGATATGATATTCCTATGTAGTGTTTTCTTTCTTTCAGAACCTTGAAAATATCATCCCACTCCTTCCTGGCCTATATGGTTTCTTCTTCTTCTTTTTTTTTTTTTTTTTTCTGAGACAGAATCTTGCTGTCTTGCCTAGGCTGGAATGCAGTGGCACAGTCTCGGCTCACTGCAGTGTCCAGCTCCCAGGTTCAAGTGATTCTCCTGCCTTAGCCTCCCGAGTAGCTGAGACCACAGGCATGTGCCACCACGCCTGGCTAATTTCTGTTTTTTTAGTGGAGACAGGGTTTCACCATGTTGGCCAGACTGGTCTCAAACTCCTAACCTCAAGTGATCTGCCTGCCTTGGCCTCCCAAAGTGCTGGGATTACAGGCATGAGCCACTGTACCCGGCCTGGCCTGTATAGTTTCTGTTGAGAAGTCTGTCGCCAGATGAATTGGAGTTCCTTTGTTACTTGCTTCTTTTCTTTTGCTGTTTTTAAGTTTCTCTCTTTATTTCTGAATGTTGAGAGTTTGATTAGTATGTACCTTGGGGTACACTCATTTAAGTTGACTCTGGTGTTCTGTGGTCTTCCTGTAGCTGGATATTTATATCTTAAGTTTTAGAAGTTTTCTGTTATTTCTTTGAATAAGCTTTCTACCCATTATTGTTGCTCATCACCTTGTTGAACATTATAATTCTTAGATTGGGTCTTTTGAGGTAATTTTCTATATCTTGTAGGTGATGTTCATTCCTTTGGTTTTTTCTTTTTCTCCTCTCTGTGTTTTTGGATAGCTTGTCTCTGAGCTCAGTGATTCTCTGCTTGATCCATTCCGCCGTTGAGAGCCTCAAATTAATTTTTCAGTTCAGCAAATGTATTTCTCAGTTCCAGGATTTCTGTTTGATGATGATGATGATGATGATGATGATGATTTTTTAGAGATGGGATCTTGCTCTGTTACCCAGCCTGGAGTCTAGTGGTACAATTCTAGCTCACTGCAACCTTGAACTCCTGGGCTCAAGCAATACTTCCACCTCAGCCTCCTGAGTAGGTAAGACTACAGGCGATCACCACAGTGCTTGGCTAATTTTTCATGTTTTTTTGTAGAGATGGGGTCTTGCTATGTTGCTGAGGCTGTTCTCAAACTCCTCGCCCCAAGGACCCTATCTCAGCCTTCCACGGTGTTGGGATTACAGGCATGAGCCACTGTGCCCAGCAGTTTGATTGTTTTAAGTTTCAATCTCTTTATTAAATTTCTCTGACAAATTTCTGAATTACTTTTCTATGTTATCTTGGAGATCACTGAATTTCCTTAAAACTACTATTTTGAATTCTTGGTCAGAGAGCTCACATATTGCCATCTTGTTAGAGACAGTCACTGGTTCCTTGCTTTGTCTGTTTGGGGAGGCCATGGTTCCCTGTTTACTGTTGTTTCTTATGGATATATGTCTATGTCTTTGCATTGAAAGAATATTGATTCCAGTCTTGTCTGTCTGGGTTATTTTGGTTTTTATTGGATCTGTTTACTTAGAGAGTCTTTGTAATTTACTTGTTGAATTTCTTCCTTTTTTTCTGCTAGGTTGCTGCCTCTTTATAGGCACTAGATGGTGCCTTAAGCCCAGGTTTACCTTGGCTCTAGGGAACCATCAGAGTGTTGCCCATCCCGAATGGGGGAGGTCACAAAGAGGATAACCCGGCAGTGTGGGAATACTGGCAAAGCATCTGTGCCCAGGGGACCTGTGGGACATACCTTCTACCGTGTGCATCTGCTGAACAGCCACTCTGATTTGGTGTCTTCTCTGGCCAAGTTACAGAGCAGAGTTTCCAGGGTTGGTAATAGTAGTTCTGCTTCCCCACTTGGCCTCTGGCTATCCTCAGGGATAGTTTCCCTTCAGGTACTTACAGTGCTTCCCATGGGTTGAAGCAGGGACAGGTCTTCTGCCAGGGAACCTAAGATGGTGGGACAGTAGTTGTTCACCTCCATCTGCTTTTTCCAGTGTAGCAACTGAGTTGGGGAAATTTTCCTCACGCTTGGTGCTGGGCACATTATGGAGAGGGGTGTCACAGGTATGAAAGTCCAGTTGTCTTACTGTCTGTTCAGAGTTTTTTTCACTTGTTTGTTGCCGTGAGAGCTGTCTGATCCTCATATTTAGAGTTCTGGGATATTGCTGCTGATAATCTTGGAGCTGCTGTATGTTCGTTTTTAGTTTTCTGTTGGGAAGCAGTGAAGCCAACTTGCTTCTATGCCACCATTTGGAACCAGAAACTCCTTGTTTCCCATATTTTAATTGGGTTATTTTCCTTTCTATTACTGAGTTGTAAGAGGTATTTGTAATATACTAATACCTTAACAGAGATATGATTTTGAAATACAGCCATACCTCAGAGATACTGTAGGGTTGGTTCCAGATTACTGCAATAAAGCAAATAGCACAATAAAGTGAGTCACATGAATTTTTTGGTTTCCCAGCATATATAAAAGTTGTGTTTACAGCGTACTTTAGTCTCTTAAGTATGAAATTAGCTGGGTGTGGCGGTGCAGGCTTGTAGTCCCAGCTACTCAGGAGGTTGAGGGTGCAGTGAGCTGTGATTGTGCCACTGCACTCCAGCCCAGGTGACAGAGTAAGATTCAAAAAAATAAAAAAAGAAGTTTATAGCTTTCTTTTTTTTTTTTTTCTTTTTTTGAGACAGAGTCTTGCTCTGTTGCCCAGGCTGGAGTGTAGTGGTGCGATCTCCACTCACAGCAAGCTCCGCCTCCCGGGTTCACGCCATTCTCCTGCCTCAGCATCCTGAGTAGCTGGGACTAAGGCACCCGCCACCGCGCCCGGCTAATTTTTTTTTTTTTTTTTTTTGTATTTTTAGTAGAGACGGGGTTTCACCATATTAGCCAGGATGGTCTTGATCTCCTGACCTCGTGATCCGCCCGCCTCGGCCTCCCAAAGTACTGGGATTAACAGGCGTGAGCCGCCACGCCCAGCCAGCTTTAATTCTTATATTCAGATCTTTGATCCATTTTGAGTTAATATTTGTATATGGTGTGTGGTAGGTATCCAACTTCCTTCCTTTGCATGTGGATATCCAGTTGTTTTAGCACCATTTGTTCAAAAGATTATTCTTTTATCATTTCTCCATTGATTTGTCTTGGCACCTTTGTTGGAATTCAGTTGACCATAAATGTGAGGATTTATTTATGTACTCTCAATTCTACCATTGATTTATATGTCTATCATTCTGCCAATACCCTATTATTACTTTTTCTGCTCAAAATAAGATGAAATTATTACAGTCTAAAGCAAAAGTATCAGACATAGTACGTCTCAACTCTGTATATCCTTTTCAGCATAAATAGTTGACACCAGATTCTTTTTTTTTTTTTTTTAAATGGGGTCTCACTCTTAATCGCCCAGGCTGGAGTACAGTGGTGTGATCATAATTCACTGTAGCCTCAAACTCCTGGGTTCAAGCAATCCTCCCACCTCAGCCTGGGTAGCTGGGACTATAGGCATGAGCCACCACACCTAGCTAATTTTTATTTTTATTTTGTAGAGACGGGGTCTCACTATGTTGCCTAAGACTCATCTCAAACTTCTAGGCTCAAGCGATCCTCCTACCTTGGCCTCCAAAATTATTGGGATTATAGGTGTGAGCCACTATGCTTGGGCCAGATTTATTTCCTTTTTTTTTTTGAGACTGAGTTTTGCTCTGTTACCCAGGCTGGAGTGCAGTGGCACTACCTCGGCTCACTGCAACCTCCGCCTCCCAGGTTCAAGTGATTCTTCTGCCTCAGCCTCCTGAGTAGATGGGATTACAGGTGCATGCTACCACACCTGGCTAATTTTTGTATTTTTAGTAGAGATGGGGTTTCTCCATGTTGGCCAAGCTGGTCTCAAACTCTTGCCCTCAGGTGATCCACCCACCTTGGCCTCCGAAAGTACTGGGATTACAGGTGGGAGCCACCGTACCTGGCCCCATTTCTTAAATTATGTAATTACTATACTAACCTCTAGAATTACCTATAAACACTTTTAATGAAAAATGAACCTAGAAAAACCATTTTAACAGAAAAATTAACTGGCAGTTTTTTAGTTTTGGTAGATGGTAACAAAGTCAATTCTATGGGCCTTGAATTGACTCACAAGCATTCTGGATAGATTAAATATCAGTAAGCAAAGTACAAATTACCATGTAAAACAAACAAAGAAATTCCAACAGATTGACAAATACTGAAGCTGTGTAGGAATTTATTCACATTTATTTTACTTTGTAGTTCATGTTTTAGTGATATTTAATGAAATGCAGCATTGGCATTTGCAGTTACAATACTGGATATATGATACAGGCTTCATTTACCCGTACATTTGTTGTGTTGGGCATTGTTGCTTGCTATGATATATATATGTATATATTTTTTTTTTCTTCAGCGATGTATTAGTAATGTTTCTATTTTCTATTGCTGTGTAACAAACCTCCTCAAAATATAAAGTCTTAACATTTATCCTAGGAGATCGAGACCACAGTGAAACCCCATCTCTACTAAAAAATTAGCCGGGCGTGGTGGCGGGCGCCTGTAGTCCCAGCTACTCGGAGAGGCTGAGGCAGGAGAATGGCGTGAACCCGGGAGGCGGAGCTTGCAGTGAGCCGAGATTGCGCCACTGCAGTCCAGCCTGGGCGACAGAGCGAGATTCCGTCTCAAAAAAAAAAAAAAAAAAAAAAAATTTATCTTGCTTGTGGGTCTACGGTTTGGTCAGGCTTGGCAGGGACAGTTTGCTGTTGCTGCTCTCCAACATCTGGGGCCTTAGCTGGGATGACTCAAATTGTTGAGGGATGGAACAGCTGGGGGCTAGTGGGGTGTCTTTTTCTCTCTTCTTCCCTCATACAGTCTCAAGGCTTCTTCACTGTGCTATTTCTTATCCTTTTTTTCCTTTTTTCTTTTTTTTTTTTGAGATGGAGTCTTGCTCTATCACCCAGGCCGAAGTGCAGTGGCGCAATCTCAGCTCACTGCAAACTCCACCTCCCAGGTTCACGCCATTCTCCTGCCTCAGCATCCTGAGTAGCTGGGACTACAGGCGCCTGCCAGCGTGCCTGGTTAATTTTTTGTATTTTTAGTAGAGACAGTTTCACCATGTTAGCCAGGATGGTCTCGATCTCCAGACTACGTGATCTGCTCGCCTCGGCCTCCCAAAGTGCTGGGATTACAGGCATGAGCCACCACGTTTTTTCTTTTTTTTAAAAGACAGAGTTTCGCTGTGTCTCCTAGGCTGCAGTGCAGTAGTGCAGTCTCGGCTTACTGCAGCGTCCGCCTGCTGGGTTCAAATGATTCTCCTGCCTTAGCCTCCCAAGTGGCTAGGATTACAGGTGTGAGCCACCACGCCTGGCTAATTTTGTATTTTTAGTAGAGACAGGGTTTTGCCATGTTGGCCAGGCTCATCTGAAACTCCTGACCTCAGGTGATCCACCCACCTTGGCCTTCCAAAGTGCTGGGATTACTGGCGTGAACCACCACGTCTGGCCTCCACTGTGCTATTGCTGTGTGGTCTCTTCATCATGGCAGCCTTAGGGTAGCTGGACTCTTTCATAGTGACTCAGGGATCCTAGAGCAAGTGGCAGGAGACCAAAGTGGAAATCTTAAGGCTTCTTCCTGTCCATCCTTGGAAGGCTCATGGTGTCCATTCTGCTGCATTCTACTTGTTACAAGTGAGTCGCAGTGTAGGTGACTACTCAAGGGTCTGAACATGAGGCCAGGCCCACCTGGTAGCCATCTCTGGAGTCAGGCTACCAAATAGTTCTGCTTTTCTGCTGGGTTTCAATATATTATCTGAAGTTATTTACATGAATAATGCTTTCCCCTGAAAAGCTACCTAAAAGCTATCTGTTCTGTGTTTCTGATGCCAAATGCTTACTTGCTTCGTTTTTCTCCTAAAATATTTCCTTAGTAAAACTAGAATGTGTCATATTCTGGAAAATGTACCTGTCAGGTTAAAATTCATTGACCAAAGAAGGTAAGTTTATGTCATTGAAAGGTCCTGTCCTCAATAAAGTTATGGCTGTCATCAAAGTGTGTACTCGAAGACACAGCACCAATGATATGGTTAAAATGCTGCAAAGACAAGTAGAAAGGGGGAAAAATCTGTTAGGCTTAGTAGAGTTTACTATCCCTCTTGTGGTCCATCTGAGACCAGGTGAACAAAAGTAAATAGTAATGTCAAAGATCTGAGTTCATGAAGCTGGCCTGGTAACATGAAATCTTATATTCTGCCATCAGATTACATCCAGTCAAAGGCAGAACAAATAAGTGATAAAACTCAGCTTCCATTTTTGATAATTCTTAGCAAGCCAAAATAGAAGAAGACTTCTTTAAACTGATAAAGGGTATCTACCAGAAACAGATCAGACATCACACTTAACTGTGAATTTTTAGAAGCGTTTCCATTAAAATCAGGAGCAAGGCAATGCTGCTGCCCCATCTCTTTTCCACCTTGGTCTCGTCATTTGGCTTAGAAATCTTAGTCAGTTTGAATCATGCTTTCCTGTCAGACCCAACTAAAGAAAACTCTTAACAAACACATACATAAATGCACTTGGATCATTGGATACTTCGAGGTATTTGGAAATGTTGATGGAGCCTGTAATGGCTGCAGCGCTGCCCATTGAGAGCAGTGTACACTCCATCTGATCTTCAGGCCGATTCGTAGGGCCTCAGGCATGAAGAAATGGGATACTTGCTGTTCCACAGTGGGACGTAAAATTGAGAAAATAAGTTTTCTTCAAAATCCATTTTCATACTCTTTTGACTACATATAATTTCAGTTTTGTATCATGGCTAAAAGTTATTAGCAAATATAGATTGAATATGCCTTATCTGAAATGCCTGGGACCACAAGTGTTTTGGATTTTGAAATACTTGCATTATACCTACTGGTTGAACACTCTAATTCAAAAATCTGAAATCTGCAGTGCTCTGTGAGCATGACCTTTGTGCATCTTTGTCAGTGCTCAAAAATTTTTAGATTTTGGAGCATTTTGGATTTTGGGTTTTCAGATTACGGATGCCATTAAAAGTGAATTTTCACATCCTCAGTCCCAGATAAGATAATCAGCCCCCACCTTATGTTTGGATCCTGACTGCCCACAGCTGTTTAATGCAGCACTTGAGCATAGTGACTGCAGACTTGGTTAGATTCCAGGGCTCTGTTTCACTCTCTCGGCACTTGCTAATCACAGTGCACATTACTTAATATTTCAGTAACTCTTGTGGTTGTCAGTGATTCTTTCTGAGCTGTCATTTTTGTTGATAATACTTTTCTTTTTTTGAGACAGGGCTTTGCTCTGTCACCCAGGCTGGAGTGCAGTGGCATGATCATGGCTCACTGCAGCCTCTACCTCCTGGGCTCGAGCAATCCTTCTGCCTCCACCTCCTGAATAGCTAGGACTACAGGTGCACATACCATGCCTGGCTAATTTTTAAATTTTTTGTAGAGATAGGGTCTTGCTGTGTTGCCCAGGCTGGTCTTGAACTTGTGGCCTCAAGCAGTCCTCCCACTTCAGTCTCTCAAAATGTTGGGATTACAGGTGTGAACCACCATGCCTAGCAATTTCATTTGTAAATACCTCATTGTCAGCTGTGTTTTCATTAGGTCTTTTAGGAGAAAAACAGCAACAAATACTCTCTTATGCACAAAATTGTCTAGGTTCTGAGTCATAACGATCTTGATGCTTTGTTTCATTTTCTGTTGCAGATGTTGCTGCTATAGCATGTGGTCGTGAATTCTTGGTTAATTCAAGCCGGGTGCTCTTGGACACCATATTGCAGCTTCTAGGAGACTTGAAGCCAGGACAGTGTACCAAACTCAAAGTGTATGGTGGATAATGTTAAAAAGTTAATTCTATTTACATATTAATTAGACTGTGCTGATTGGGCCTCTCTTTCAGGTAAACACAGTTAATTTTGGTGGTAGTTCTAAAAACTAGAAGAAATAAATTGCCTGGAGAAGTTAAGGGGATGCACTGTCTCTTAAATAGCGTTTTAGAAAATAAATTTAAGGAAGGAATGTTTTCGCCTTACAGCAATCAGTGAGTCCCAAATACTATCACATGGTACTTCATGGTTATGTCAAAATGAATTTAAATAGGTATCTGTTATGGTAGCACCACACTTCCAGGTACTAAAATCTGTATTTGTTTTCTATTTTTATGTAACAAATTATCACCAACTTGGTGGCTAAAACAACACCATTTATTATTTCATAGTTTGGTAAGTCAGAAGTCTGAGTGGGTTTGAGAGGTTCTCTGCATAGGTCAAAAGTGAGGTGTTTTCCAGGGTGGGATCTTTTCAGAGAATCTGGGGGAGGAATCTGCTTCTGGGCACTTTGAAATTGCTGGCGGAGTCCAGTGTCTTGTTTCTAGGACCAAGTTCCCTGTTTCCCAGCTGGCTGGTCAGCTGTGGGTCAGCTGCTGAGGCAGCTTGCATTGCTTCTCACAGGGGCCCCATCTTCAAACCACAGTAGCTCATTGAATCCTTCCCACGTTTCCAGTCTCTTGAGACTTCCTCTTCTGCTACCAGCAAGATGAAACTCTCTCTGCTTTTGTTCTTTTGTTAAAAAATTTACTTCAAGAAGGCAGAAGCTCTGCTTCTTATAGATTTGTGTGTTTAGATTAGGCATACCTGGATAAACTCCTTTTGAAACTCTTGAATCAGCTGCTTAGTAACCTTAATTACATCTACAGAATCCCCTTTTCCAGGCAATGACATAATCAGCGTGTGATAATTTATAGTCCCAGAGATTAGGGCAGGAAATCTTGGGGAGAGGGGCAGTGTAGGATTCTGCCACTCACACTGTTTGTTCTGAGTGTTGCCTTTGACTTCTTAGAGCATCTTTATTTTTTAATTTTTTTTTTTTAAAGAGACCGAGTCTCTACATACATTGCCCAGTCTGGCCTCACACTCCTAGGCATTCAAGTAATGCTTCCACCTCAGCCTCCTGAGTATCTGGGACTACAGGCATGTGTCACCATGCCCTGCTGTGGAGCACTTTTTTTTTTTTTTTTTTTTGAGACGGAGTCTCGCTCTATCACCCAGGCTGGAGTGCAGTGGCGTGATCTCGGCTCACTGCAAGCTCCGCCTCCCAGGTTCACACCATTCTCCTGCCTCAGCCTTCCGAGTAGCTGGGACTACAGGCGCCCGCCATCATGCCCAGCTAATTTTTTGTATTTTTAGTAGAGACGGGGTTTCACCGTGTTAGCCAGGATGGTCTCTATCTTCTGACCTCGTGATCCGCCTGCCTTGGCCTCCCAAAGTGCTGGGATTACAGGTGTGAGCCACCGCGCCCGGCCTAGCACTTTTTAAAAGTAAGAGCTTCTGTAAAGTCTGTGCCAGGTACTTCCAACACGTGTGTCATCCTGGCCTTGGTGTCTCTTCATTGTTTTTTTCCACTAGAGTTGAGATTTTCCTGTTTCTTCGTATGTCAAGTAATTTTGGATTTATCCTGGACATTTATGTGATCACTGGTCTTGTTTAAATCCTTGGGAAATGCTGGTGTTTATATTTTCACAGGCAGTCAGCCCCTTTGGGTCAGATTCCAGCCAGCCTTTTCTCTGTTTGGTTTCAGTGTGTCGTCCTGTTTTCAGTCTTTACAGTGCTATTGGAACTGCCCCTCGTGAGTGCTGCCCAGTGGCCAGTCTGAGACCTGGGTGGTCTGGATCTTAAGTTCAGAGTCTTTCAGATGCTGTTTATGATCAGATGCACACAGGCACAACTTGGGATGAGGCCAGGAATTTATAAACAACTTTGAGGGGTCACTTTGAGCTGTTAACTCTCTGGGTACATTTTAGTTACCTGGGACTGCCTTTTTCAGTCCCCCACCTGGAATGCTGGGGCTTCATACACCCTGCTGTGTCCAAGTGCCTGCAACTCTGCCCTCATCCTGCCCTGCGGCGGGAGTTGAGAAGCTCTTAGAGCTTTCAGGTGTAAGGAAAAAATTCCTTTCCCCCAGAGTTTGAGTTACCTGGGGATGTCCCCACTGCTACCGTGCTTGGTTGCTGGCAAGAGACCCCTTTCCCACTCATTGTGCCTCACTAGAGACCTTCTCCTGGTGCTCTGTGTGTGGCTCAGGGCTACTTCTGGGTTTTGGAGCTCCCTCGAGTCCAGGCCAGGGACACTAGAGGAAAAAGTAGTAAACTCTCTGCTGGTTTAGTGGTTCTTAAAATTTTGATCTTCTTCCCCTATCTGCCTGCTACTATTTACTTTTCAGAGTCCCCAAATAGCTGCTTCATGTGTTCTCTTTGGAATTTATAGCTGCATTCAGTGGAAGCGAGACTGGAGGGTGTGTTCAGGCCATCTTATCCAGAACCAAGCTTTCTAGTCCATTTTAATATTTTGTGCTAACAAATACATATACATACATAATACATATAATACAGTGTTACATATGTGCAAAAAAAAAAATTTTTTTTTTTTTGAGATAGCGTCTTGCTTTGTAACCCAGGCTGGAGCAGTGTTATGAACATGGCTCACTGCAGCCTCCACCTCTTAGGTTTAAGTTATTCTCCCAGCTCAGCCTCCTGAGTAGCTGGGACCATCGGTGCATGCCACCATGCCTGGCTAATTGTTAAATTTTTAAAATTTTTTGTAGAGACTGGGTCTCTCCATGTTGCCCAGGCTGGCATAGATGGTTTTGTTTGGGGGTATAATTTTACAAATTGCTTGTGGATCTAGTTCATTCCTTTTAAGTACCTTGCATCAAAGGAGATGTAATATTTGGATTATCCTTCTCTGACTGATGGGCATTTAAGTTACTTTCGGGTTTTACTTGACAAATATAATGCCGTAGTGAACATCTTTGATAAACTCTTTGCTAACCTGTCTGAGAGTTCTCTAGGAGTTTTCCCAGAAGAAATATTTGAGAAGTAGGACATGGACATTTTCAATTTGATAAGATACTGCCAAATTGGTCACCATAGTGTACATTTCCGCCTGCACCATGTCAGTGTTCTTGTTTCCCACGTCCTTGTCAGCACTTTGCTATTTATTATATTCCTCTAAAGAAAAAAAATATATGTGTATATGGAGAGAGAGAGAGGTGCCGGGGGAAGAGGGGAGATACAGGGTCTTGCTATGTTACCCAGGCTGGAGTGCAGTGGTGCAATCATGCTCACTGCAGCCCCTACCTCCAGGGCTCAAGTGATCCTCCCATCTCAGCCTCCCAAGTAACTGGGGTCCCAGCTACTCTGCATGCCACCGTGCCCAGCTAATTTTTTTTTTTTTTGGTATTTTTTGTAGAAACAGGGTCTCACCTTGTTGCCCAGGCTTGTCTCAAACCCCTAAGCTCAAGTGATCCACCTACCTCGGCCTCCCAGAGTGTTGGGATTATGGCGTGAGCCACTGCACCTGGCCTTAAAGAGTATTTTTATCATCCACCTATCATCTGTGTGTCTTCGTCCTTCTCTCCCTTCCTTCAGATTTAGATTGCCAGTGAGGTTGAGGCTCTTCACATGTTTTTACCATTCCAGTTTTTCCTTTGAGTCACCTGTCTGTGTCTTGTGCCCACTTTCCTGTTGGGCCACATTTTTCTTAGTGATCTGCTGTAGGTCTTTGTGTGTTCTGGATGCTAATCCATTGCCTCTTTTGCTTCTGTGGTCTGTACAAGGTCCATATTTATGGGCCAGCTAAAGTCCCCCTTCAACTTCCAAGGCAAAGCTGTGTGTGAGGGCTGGGTCACTTCTAGCCTCTCTGGTTCCAGTCCCTGGAGCTCTGAGCCTTTGGGTCCTGGTGAGCTCTTGTTGGTTGCAGTGGGAGATGGGGAGAATTGCCTTCAGAGCCATTCACTGACTTTCTTGGCAGTCTTCCATTTGGCCACTGAGCAAAGCTGTGTGTTTAGCCTCTATCCTGACTCGGGATCTCAGCATGCACCAGCCTGAGAGGGGCCTTTCCCCTGGGATCTTTGGCTGCCTTCCAACATACTCATGGCTTGTTCCCTCTCACCTCATCTCCAAGGCACTGTTCTCCCCTCTTTTCACCTCCCCCACTTCACTAACACCCACCCTTGAGTCCTCTGGAGCCCCAGGACCTTTCTCATGCTATAAATCAGCCTCTTTTCTTCCTGGCCTCCCCCTGCCTTGGGTATAGCTTGCCTCTCTCTGGGGAACTACACTTTCACTGCCACTTTCATGATCGAAGGTCACTCATTTTCAGCAGTTAGTACCTTAGACCCAGAGATAGGGGTTATTTTTTTCCTAGTTGCCCATTTTTTAAAAAAATTTAAATTTAAATTTTAGATTCAGGGGGTACATGTGCAGGTTTGTTACAAGAGTATATCGCGTGATGCTGAAGTTTGGGCTTCTATTGAATCTGTCACTCAGATAGTAAATATAGTACCCAGTAGGAGATTTTTTAGTCCTTGTTCCTCTCCCTCCCTCTCTCCTTTTGGAGTCTCCAGTGTCTCTTGTTCCCATCTTTATGTCTGTGTATACCAAGGGTTTAACTCCCACTTATAAGTGAGAACATGCAATATTTGGTTTTCTACTTCTGGATTAATTCACTTAGGATAAGTGGATGCAGCCTCCAGCTGCATCCATGTTGCTGCAAAGGACATGGTGGTGTTCTTTTTTTCTGGCTGCATAGTATTCCATGGCTTATATGTATCACATTTTCTTGATCCAATCCACTGTTGATGGACACCTGGGTTGATTCTATATCTTTGCTATTTTGTTTTGTTTTTGAGACAGGGTCTGGCTGTTCCATCCACACTGGAATGCAGTGGTGCTATCTTATCTCACTGCAGTCTGAAACTCCTGGGCTCAAGCAATCCTGCCTCGGCCTCCCAAGTACTTGGGATTGCAGGCATGTGACATCACGCCTGGCTAATTAAAAAAAAATTTTTTTTTTTGGTAGCGATAGGGGTCTCACTTTCTTGCCAAGGATAGTCTTGAACTCCTGAACTCAAGTGATACTTTCACCTCGGCCTCCCAAAGTGCTGGGATTTCAGGCATGAGCTACCACTTATCTTTGCTATTGTGAGCAGTGCTGTGATAAACATATAAGGGCAGGTGTCTTTTTGGTATAACAATTTTATTTTCCTTTGGCTATTTACCAAGTAATGGGATTGCTGGGTTGAATGCTAGGTCTATTTTTAGTTCTTTGAGAAATCTCCAAAGTGCTTTCCATAGGTGCTGAATTAATTTACATTCCCACCAACAGTGTATAAGAGTTCCCTGTTTTCAGTGGTTTTGCCAACATGGTGTTTTTTGACTTTCTAGTAATAGCCATTTTGACTGGTGTGAGATAGTATCTCATTGTGGTTTTGATTTGCATTTCCCTGATCACTAGTGATGTTGGGCGTTTTTTCATGTTTCGTTGGCTACATATATGTCTTCTTTTAAGAAGTGTCTGCTCTTGTCCTTTGCCTGCTTTTTAATGAGGTTGTGTGTTTTTTTCTTGTTGATTTGTTTAACTTAACTTCCCTATAGATTCTGGATATTAGACTTTTGTTGGATCCATAGTTTGTGAATATTTTCTCCCATTCTGTAGGTTGTCTGTTTACTCTGTTGATAGTTTCTTTTGCTATGGAGAAGCTCTTTATTAGGTCCCAATTGTCAATTTTTGCTTTTGTTGCAATTGCTTTTGAGGACTCAGTCAAATTCTTTGCTTAGACCGATGTCCAGAAGACTATTTCCTAGATTTTGTTCTAGAACTTTTATAGTTTGAGGTCTTACATTTAAGTCCTTAATCCATCTCGAGTTAATTTTTATCTGTGGTTGGAGGTAGGGGTCCAGTTTCATTTGTTTGCATATGGTTGGCTATTTTTCCCAGCACCATTTATTGAACAGCGAGTCCTTTCCTCATTGCTTATTTTTGTCATTTTTGTCAAAGATCAATTGGCTATATGTGTGCAGCTTTAATTTCTGGGTTCTGTATTCTGTTCCATTGGTCTATGTGTTTATTTTTGTACCAGTGTTATGCTGTTTTAGTTAGTGTAGCCTGGTAGTATAGTTTGAAGGTGGGCAATGTGATGTCTCTAGCTTTGTTGTTTTTTCTTAGGGTTGCTTTGGCTATTTGGGCTCTTTTTTGGTTCTATAAGAATTTTAGAAGAGTTTGTTCTAATTCTGTGTTGGTAATTTAATAGCAATAGCATTGAATCTGTAGATTGCTTTGGGCAGTATGGACATTTTCATGATATTGATTCTTCCAGTCCATGAACATGGAATGTTTTTTCAGTTGTGTCATCCATGATACTTCTTTCAGCAGTGTTCTGTAGTTCTTCTTGAAGAGATCTTTCACCCCCTTGGTAGATGTATTCCTAGGTTTTTTTTGTGTGTGTGTGGCTGTTGTAAAAAGGATTGTGTTCTTGATTTGGCTCTCAGCTTGAACCTTTTTTTTTTATTTTTTTTGTTTTTTTTGAGACAGAGTCTCACTCTTTTACCCAGGCTGGAGTGCAGTGGCATAATCAGCTCCATATAACTAGCAGCTACCCTATTAGCATAGATACAGAATATTTCTATCATTACAAAATTTCAATTAAACAGTGCCACGGCTCACTGCAGCCTCGACCTCCTGATCTCAAGCGATTCTCCTGCCTGAGCATCCTGAGTAGCTGGGACTACAGGTGTGTGCCACCACACCTGACTAATTTCTGTAGTTTTTTGTAGAGACAGGGTTTCGCCATGTTTCGCAGGCTGGTCTCGAACTCCTGAGCTCAAGTGATCCGCCTTCCTTGGCTTTTCCCAAAGTGCTGGGACTACAGGCGTGAGCCACCACACCTGGCCTTCAGTTCTGTGTTGAATAGGTGTGGTAAGAGTGGATATCTCTGTCTTATTCCAGTTCTTAGGGGAAGTGTTTCTTCTAGCTGCCCATTTTTATTTTTATTTTATTTTATTTTATTATTATACTTTAGGTTTTAGGGTACATGTGCACAATGTGCAGGTTTGTTACATATGTATCCATGTGCCATGTTGGTTTGCTGCACCCATTACCATTTTTATTTTTAATGAAATGTCCCAGAATGCTCATTTTTAAAAGGCTGTTTCTCTTCCAATCTCATGCAAATTTTTTTCCTCCTTGAAAATTCAAGCAACCAGTTGCTCTCTTCGCATCCAGCCTTTCTCATCACTGTACTTTTCTGACCATCCAGGCATTTCCCTTGTTCACTGAGTACTGGCTTGTTGGTGTCCCCTCCCCATTTCCTGCTATCTTGAATGACTTGAACATGTTTAGGGGTGATTCATTCAACAGTCTAATTTCAAGGTCACCTGCCTTTTTCAGCTCCCAAGATTTGCTGTGCCTTTCACTGTGGCAATAGTCTGCCTTGGGCCAGACCCTGCGCATAGTCATCAGGTGGACTGTCTGGTAAACACCGCTGTAGCACTCAGGCCATACCTCCTCTCCTCCCTGCCTCCTTTTCCTACCATTGTTCCCTCTAAACTGCAAGACCTCCTGCTCCTCCTCCCTCCTCCTTCCTCCTGCTCACACCATTGCCTCCATGGCCTCCCCTCCCTCTAGCTCACCCAGCCCCAGTGTGCATCACATTTCCCGATGCTTTCAACCTTGGATCAGCCCAGCCATCCTTTTTCTCTGTTCCTACAGCTGGGGCTGTTTAGTGAGGTTTGGGAAGAAGCTTTCTTGTGTGCACGGACTCTCATCATTTCTCCTGGTTTCCAGTACCCCGGAATCCTCCTCTATATCCTTACTCAGCTCCCACTCATTTCCACAGTGGTGGAGGCAGACCTCGGGTGTGACCCTCATGGCCTCCCTGCTCTGCTCTTCCTTGGCAGGTGGGTGTCCCAGCAGGCGGCTTTACTTCCTGCCACACAGAGTCAAGGGTGTGAGTGTGGCCACCTCAGCTTGGCCCTCCCTTGTTTATTCCACTCACCTTTGCTTTTTCTTCTCACGTGTCAGAGGCACATATGGCCTGGATGTGTGTGTGTGGTGTGGGTGTGGGTGTGTATATGTGGGGGGGCGTGGGGAAATGAGGATGTATTTGGGTGTGGTGTATGTGTATGTGGGTGTTTTTTGGGGTGTCTGGTGTGTATGGTGTGTATGTGTTTGTGTGGGGCATGTTTATGGTGCGAGTGTGAGGGAATGTGTGGTGTGTGTGTATATATGTTGGGGGGAGGTGGGTGTCATGTGATGTGTGTGACTGTGGTGTGTTTGTATATGTGGGACTATGGGGGATTGGGATGTGTGTATTTTGTGTGGGGAGATGTGGGTGTGGTATGCATGGTGTGTGTGGCTGTGTATGTGAGGGAGATGTGTGTGTGTGGTATATGTATGTTGGGGGATGTTTGTGGGTGCATGTACATGTGGAGGGTATGGGGTATGTGTGTTTGTGGGAGGTGTGTGGGGGGATATGTGTGGGTGTGTGTGGTGTGTGTGTGTGGGGCATGTGGGGGTGTGTGGGCTGCATATGTGGGGGTGTGTGTATGTGTGTATGTCAGAGTGTGGGGTGTGGGGAATGGAAGTGTGTGTGGTATGTGTGGTGTGTGTGTGGTGTGGTGTGTCGGGGGGTGGGTGATGTGTGTTTGTGGGCTCTTGTCAGCCAAGGCTGGGGCAGTTAGTACAATCAGCTGGTGTGTATGGTGTGTGGGGTGTGATGTGTGTGTGATCTGTGGTGTGTGATGTGGGTATGTGGTGTGTGTGGTGTGTGGTGTGTGTCTGGTGTGTGGTATGTGTGTGGTGTGGGTGTGTGGGCTCTGTCAGCCAAGGCTGGGGCAGTTAGTGCAATCAGCTGGTGTGTGTGTGGTATGTGAGATGTGTGTGTGGTGTCTGTGTGGTATGTGTGTGTGTGATGTATGTGTGTTGTGTGTTGTGTGGTATGTGTGATGTGTGTGGTGTCTGGTGTGTGTGTGTGTGGTGGGTATGTGGTGTGTGTGATGTGTGTGTGGTGGGTATGTGGTGTGTGTGGTGTCTGATGTGTGTGGTCTGTGTGATGTGTGTGTGGTGTATTGTGTGTGATGTCTTTGGTATGTGATGTGTCTGTGGTGTGTGTAGTGTGTGTGTGATGTGCGTGGTGTGTAGTGTATGGTGTGTATGTTGTGTGTGGGTGTGGTGTGTGATGTGTGGTGTGTGTGGTGTGTGTGGTGTGTGATGCGTGTGTGGTGCGTAGTGTGTGGCTTGTGTGGTGTGTGGTGTGTGTGGTGTGTCTTGTGTGAGTGGTGTGCATATGGTGGGTGAGTGGTGTGCGTGTGGTGTATGTGGTGTCTGTGAGATGTGTGTGAGTGCAGTGTGTAGTGTGTGTGTGGTGTGTGGTGTGCATGTGCTGTATGATGTAGTGTGTGTGGTGTGTGTGTGGTGTGTGTGGTGTATAATGTGGTATGTGTGGTGTGTGTATGGTGGTGTGTGTATATTGTGTGTGTGATGTGTGTGGTGTGTGTATGGTGTGTGTGTATGGTGTGTGGTGTGTGTGTATGGTGTGTGGTGTGTGTGTGTATGGTGTGTGTGGTGTGTGCATGGTGTGTGCGTGGTGTGTGTGTGGTGTGTGCGTGGTGTGTGGTGTGTGTGTGTGTGTGTCATGGTGTGTGTGATGTGTGTGACCGGTGTGTGTGACTGGTGTGTGGTGTGGGATGTGTGCTGTGGTGTGTGTGTAATCCTCCCGCCTCTGTGTTGAGCCTTCCTCTGGGATGTGCCCTGTTGCCTGTCATTTCTTGCTCCAGTATTTCCAGCGCTCCGGCTCCACTGGCTCCTGTTCAGCCTTTTGTCTCCCAGGCCATGTCTGCCCTTTCAAACCACTAGCCAGCCTGGGTTTACCATGACATGTTGCATTTTCCTAGAATGCAGAGCTGGCTCATGGTGTGTTCCTTTTGCCTCCCCCTGAAATCCCTGTGGGTCAGTGGTGGATCAGACTCGATTCTGCTATTGGGCCACATGTCCATGTCTTTTGTGGCAAACATTTGTAGGGTTGTACATGGGACATTGTTGTGACTCAGCCTCTGTGAGTTCTTTCAGTGGCGTAGCCTCCCCAGCCATATGGTTTCGGGCTGTTCCTAGTTTATCTGCCTTTTTTGTGAAGACCCTGTTTTTAACTCTACAAATCTAGGAACTTCCGGTATATGGTGGCCAGACACACCAGCTGACCTTGGAGGCCCCTCAAGGTGGTTGGTGCTGCCACAGGATGACTGGATTCTGTTTACTGTAGTGGTCGTAGCTTTTCAGTCTTGACAGCCATACCTCACGAGTAATTTTCCACATTCCCATCAGCCTCTCAGGTGTCTGCTGGAAATGGCCACTTGACAGAACTGTGTGCAGAGTGAGCTCTGTCAGCCAAGGCTGGGGCAGTTCAGTGCAGTCAGCTGGTGGCATGCCCCCGGCAGTGTCCTGTCTGTTTCTTCTCTGTGTATTTCTCCTTAGTCATTCAGCCATGGAATGACACATGTCAGGAGCATCCCCCATTGTCACCACCTCAGTCCATTTCCTTCCCCTCTGGCCACTGGTCACCCAGGCTTGTGCTCCCAGGGCCTGGTGTGGGCAGGATCTGTGCTGTGCCTGGACCTTGGGATTGCGGGGGACCCTGAGCACTGTCCTGGCACTGAGCTGCATGACCCAAAGTCTCCTTTCTGTGGCTCCTCTTTCTCCACTGCTGTGACATGACCCTGGCGTTTCCATTCTCCTTGATACTTGGTAACACTTAGGCAACTGCAATTATTATTATTTTTTTTTATTAGACTTGTGGATTTCTCCAGCCTTTAAAGTTTCCCTCCCTTTTTTTGTACTTCCTCATGGAGGCCAGGTTATTTTTTTTCTCACTGCCCACGCTGCCTATGATTTTACCAGTCCTTGTTGAGTAGGCCATGAAAGGCCTCTTCACATCTACACTAGCGGCTCCTCACGTGGGACCTGCTGGAGGTGTTCTTGAAGGGGATGGCAGAAGGCCCAGAGTTTAAGGTGGTTCTTCATCCCGAGTGAGGAGAGAGGCCTCCGGGGTGGGAGCTACCCACATTCCTGAATGGTCACTTGGTTCTCAGGTAACACTGTCCTTGGATTTGCAGTTGGGGTGCAGTGTCTATGACGAGAACACCTCTGCTTTTACCAAGCTGAGGTAACTGACACAGTGCATTTCACTGTCATGGGCCAGAGAATATTTGGCATGTGTGGGAGAACAGTGGCTCAGCAAGGTTTTCTCATCCAGGCACAGGGTGGAGGGTTACAGAAATGCCTCTTGGAGTTTGGGCTCTATATGATTCCTGTTTCTTGAAGTTACTGTTTGTTTATCCCTGCCCAGCATCTTCCCCAGGTGTCACCAGTCGGATGTCATCAGTGAGAGTATGGCTTGTGGAGGTTTCTGGGTTCTTTGTGCAGTTGACTTCAGAAGCAGCCGTGAGCTCTGCAGGAAAACCAGCTCACCTTTGTGGGCAAATCAGGGTGATAGTATCGTCCCATCTCTCTGTGGAGTAGCTGTGTGGCTGCATCTGCAGGTTGGAGCCACACACAAGCTCCTGTTTTCCAAATAATTCGTCTGGAATAGTCACAGTGCAGATTGTATTTTTCGAAGATGCTTCTAGAAGTGTTTCCACAAAATGTCTTAAGACAGTAGCAGCCTTTTAGAACTAAGTGTGGAGAGGAAACTGTAAAGCTTGTACCACACTTTGTTCACTAGTTGCTTTGTTTGTCTCTCTCCCATTTCCTGTAAACTTCTGCAGAGTGTCGAGTCCAGGACAGAGAAAATGCTCAGTAAATGTTACATGATGAGTGAGAGCAAATCCTCACTTTCTGGGTGTGGTTCTCCCCGGTTTGTTATTAAAAGTTCTACAGAGTGTTACTGTGCATTTTGGTGGCTTGATCCCTTTTTCACATAAGTATTGGCTGAACAGAAATCTTCAAATATGATGGGGTTTCTAAACAGTTTCCAGTCAAAGCTTTAGTAATTCTAGATAGGAAAGTTATCATTAGGGATCTTGTAAGATAATTTTAAGACATTGCATTACAATTAATTGTCCTAATGAAAGAAGTATGTTTTCAAGACAAACTCTATCTAGATAATGTTCAAATTCCTAAGTTTAGAGTCCTCATCATTTCCAGGTATTAACAAAAGTCAATATCTGGAAGTCATCTGGGGCCTGGGAACTAATGTGTATTATTTCCAGGTGGTACAGCTTTCACCTACAATGTGCTTACCAGCCACTGAATTGGTCTCTGTTGAGTTATAAATTGGTAGATGGTGCTGTGAACATCAGCTCTTCTGAAAGGCATTTTTGGGTTTTACCCTGTCTAGTTTGGTCATTCTGTGTACATTAAAAAAAAAACTGGTATAACTAAGTAATTTGCTTACTTGGCCTTTTGAATAAGGAAAAGGCAAATAACCAAATACACAAATAGGCAAAAGAAAAAAATCAGGCACTCTACAGAATAAAACACACAGCAGCTTCATAAACAGGAAAGATTCTTACTCTCCATAGTAATCAGGGAAAAGCAAATTATAACCCTAATAAGATGCCTTTTTGGTGCCTCTCATTGAAAAAAAAATCACAGTCTGATGATTACGAGCTTCCGATTGGACGTGAAGCCACAGTGAAGCTTACACCTGTCCATGTGCTGCTGGAGGGTACGTGGAGCCACCTGGCCTGTGCCTGTGGAGGCTGTGTCTGCACATGCCGAGGACAGAGTCCCTGTCCGCATGTGTACTCCAGAGAAAGTTTTCCATGGGATACCAGGATGCTTGTACAGAAAATGTTATAGCAGTGGTGTTTGTAATAGCACAAACTAGGAAATTACCTAAATGTCTATAAGATGGAGAATAGATAAATAAATTGTGATTAGTTAAAAAGTTGGCATATATCAGTGGAAATAGGTTGGAGGTATAGAAATCAACATAAACGAATCTCACCATAGCGTGGAAGATTGCCTGCAGTATGTTGCTGTTGACGCAGACGTGCAAAGAAAAAAGATTCTGCACCTAAAGTATTAGCAATGCGTGGCTAGTTTAAATATCAGACATAGCTGTGGTTACACCTCACTGAAGCACGCCTTTGGGTAGCGTTCACCAAGGGAATTCAACTCTGGTTATAGGGTTTCTTTCTTAACCAGGGAGGTGGGTATCGTATTATTATTTATATCTTTTCGTATGTCTTCATTGTAACATAATAGATACAGATTAACATACAGATATTTGAGGATGACATGATATAGACCACAGGTTTTTAGGTTCTAACTTGACTGAGGAAAGAGGCACAGAATCTAAAGTCTGTTAAGTCATTAGTTACTGTACTCTGTCTAATGAAAAATTGGTAGGCCTCTTAAGTTTCTGTCAAGAATAATTTGGTCTAAAAATGTAGTATTGCTGTGCCAATTGCTTTCTCAAATTACATGCAGTCTTTTGTAAGAATTTTATTATTGTGCTGTAGAATTACTTTATGGTGCTAATTTGGCTACCTTAGATTTTGGTCAGTTTAGCATCACTGATTGGCTTGTTTCTTGGCAGTGAACTTCACAGATACTCCTTTTTCTTGCTTATTTTTATTGCTAGTTTGTTTTGAAGTACTGGGCGTGTTTATTCTGTTACTCGTAGGTTACAAGTTATATTTTCTTTTAAGATGAAGAATAAGGTGGTCAAGTTGTCACTTCTACCTTTAGTGACTCAGTTGTGTTGGCCTGTGGAGGAGTGCTTTCTTTTCAGACCTTGTGCTTGTTCAGCCCTGAGACCTTGTATATTTAGGTAAAGAGAACTTGCTTTTTATTGAAGATGAGTTACTCGTGTTGCTTATGTGGCATTTCGAGTTCACCAGTGCCTTTATTTTAGCCATATTTTCAGTCCTTTTAAATGTCAGATGTATCTTAGATGATCAAGACTGCAGAGACTGGGAAGTTGCTCTTTTGGAGCCCATTAGCCCCATTTATAACAGGTTTTCTGCTGAGGTTTGTGGCAGGAAGCAGAATTTGCCTACTTTTTTTTTTTTTTTTTTTTTGGTCATTGGAAGAAAAAGCCTAACGCTTAGTACACTAGTTTGAGAAATAACATTTTCTTTCTTTCTTTCTTTTTTTTGAGACTGAGTCTCACTTTATTGCCCAGGCTGGAGTACAGTGGTGCCTTCTCGGCTCACTGCAACCTCTACCTCCCGGGTTCAAGTGCTTCTCCTGCCTCAGCCTCCCAAATAGCTGGGACTACAGGTGTGCGCCACCATGCCCAGCTAAGTTTTGTATTTTTGGTAGAGATGAGGTTTCACCATGTTGGCCAGGCTGGTCTCGAACTCCTGACCTCAAGTGATCTGCCCGCCTCAGCCTCCCAAAGTGCTGGGATTACAGGCATGAGCCACTGCGCCTGGCCAAGAACTAACATTTAATATTTCAATACTAGAAGAGTAAAATGAATGGGCAGTCTCTTTAGACTTGATAATTGGAAACTTGATACACTATTTACAAATATTTTTGGTTGGAATAGAAATGTTATATTAGACAAAACATTCACATAAGAAACAGTTTTTTGGGTTTATTTTTTGCTAACTCTTGTGTGACCTAGAAGTCTTTGGTCTTCTGTGAGATGTATCTTGGCAGTGACATGAGGTCTCAGGTGGCGACATGGTTGTTGTAAGTATGTGTTTCATTTTAGCTTCTTAAGGATAACTGATTTTGACCAAATATAAAAATTTAAAGACATCTGCCAACTTGGGAGTTGTTTTTGCCACCTTAAATCTAAATGGCCGTCAGCAAAGAATTTCAACTGGCCATCTTTTCAGAAGGTTGCCCTATATTACAGTTATTACCAGATGCTAGCTTTGCTTTTTAAGACATACAGAAGATTGGTTTATCTTATTTTCATGCTGTAAGGCAGAGGTCAGCAAACTTTTTCCGTAAAGTGTCAGACAGAAAATATTTTAGGCTGTTGGGGTCATATGATCTCTGCTGCAGTGACTCAGTTCTGCTGTTACTGCCTGTGTGAAAGCAGCCATGGGCAATATATTTAATTCTAAGGAATTCCAACTCTCTGTGTTTGTGATCTGAAGCAGGAACTTTTCTTGGAATACTGGATTCGATGCCTCACTGAATTCTGGTTAAGGTGCTAAATTTTCCTCATGAACACTACATTTGAGTAGCCCTTAATACCTCATTAAATAGGTTACTAGTGAGTGGCTTTTGTATTCATGTAAAAATTGTCAGTGAAACTTGAAAGAACTTGCAGTGTGGCTTATTTTGTAGCCCGCTGGGAGGCTGAGGACCTTGTTTTGAGAACTGAGCACCCTGCACTGGAGGGTGCTTGCATAGCTCTGTCTTTTCTGGCTCCAGAGCATTGCCAGGGACTTTGAAAGTGCCCATGGTCGGCCAGGGATGGTGGCTCATGTCTGTAATCCCAGCACTTTGGGAAGCCGAGGCAGATGGGTCACCTGAGGTCAGGAATTTGAGACCAGCCTGGCCAACATGGTGAAACCCCGTCTCTACTAAAACAAAAACAAAAACAAAACACAAAAATTAGCCGGGTGTGGTGGCGCACGCCTGTAGTCCTAGCTACTCAGGAGGCTGAGGCAGGAGAATTGCTGGAACCCGGGAGGTGGAGGTTGCAGGGAGCCGAGACTGCACCACTGCACTCCAGCCTGTCTGTATCACTCGGCAACAGAGCGAGACTCCATCTCAAAACAAAAAACAAAACAAAAAAAAGAAAGTGCCTGTGGTCACATGGGCGAGAAGGAAGACCTTAGCTTTTATATATTTTGATCTTTAATCACTGGGAGTTGATTCACTTTTCAGTAAATAAATTGAGTGCTTATTGCGTCCAGTCTTACTATTACTAGTTTGTGAGATGATAAAGATAAGGCATGGAGCTTGCTTTTGACGAACAAAATTTAGTGGGGAAACCAGAGATTTTAATAGAGAACTACAATAGAAATTTTCTGTGGCACGCATGTGTTACATGTACCATAGTATATTTAGTTAGTCCCTTAATAGTGGACTTGGTCAGTATTACTGATTTTTCCTTTTGCCTTAGGCTCCAGTATGTGACCAGTTCCATCTTTATTTAAAATTTTGGGCTGGGCACAATGGCTTATGCCTGTAATCCCAGCACTTTGGGAGGCTGATGTGGGAAAATTGCCTGAGGCCAAGAATTCAAGACCAACCTTGGCAAGATGGCAAGACCTCATCTCTACAAAAAATTAAAAAATTAGCTGGGTGTGGTGGCAGGTGCCTGTAGTCTCAGCTACTCAGGAGGCTGAGGCAGGAGAATTGCTTGAGCCCAGGAATTCTAGGTGGCAGTGAACAATGACTATGCCACTGCACTCCAGCCTGGGTGACAAAGTGAGACCCTAGCTCTAGAAAAAAAAAGTAAAAAATTAAAGTTTTGCTTATTAGGGCATTTTAAATATTATTTTTTAAAATATTGAATTACAGTGTTAAAAAATATGGGCTACTGGGCATTTTGATACTCCCTTAAATTTACACCCAAAGCAAGTGGCTTACTCTCCTCATCCTAGCCGGCTGTGCTAGTTCAGTGTTTATTTGATAGCATGTGTACTGGAGGTGGCAGAAGGTAGGTTGTGGGGGCTCTGGACTCTGTTATCTTTTCCTGAAGGGAATTATGTGTGTCCTAGCTGGTCGTCAGCTTTGCCTGACTTATACCTGAGCTCTGGCTCCCTGGACGTGGTCTGCAGCAGAGCTGTGCCTCATTCCTCTGCCTTGCAGCTCTCCCTCTTTCTCTGCCTCACACTTGTGCCATTTAGAGGCTAGGAGCTTGGAGGGTTTTCATGCACACTTTAGTGCTCTCTTGTTCTGAAACCTTCCTTTCTAGGTATCTTCTTCCCTTTCTTTCCACCCTGGTGACCCTGGACTCTGGTTTTACTTCTCAAGCTGGTCATCCCCAGGTTTCTGATTGAGAGCCGGCTGCCTGGTGCTATGTGGCCTTGTCTAAACCTCAATATATTTGCCTCTTTATAAAAAAAAAAAAAAAATTCTTTTTTTTTTTTTTTTTTTCCAGACAGGGTCCTGCTCTGTCACGCAGGCCAGAGTGCAGTGGCTGGTACCGTCACAACCCTGCAGACTTGACGTCCCTGGGCCCAAGTGATTCTCTTGCCTCAGCCTTCCGAGTAGCTGAGACTCTAGGCATGTGCCACCATGCCTGTCTAATGTTTTTTTTTTCTGTTGTTTGTTTTTTAATGAAGAGATGGGATCTTGTTGTGTTGCCCAAGCTGGTTTTGAACTCCGGGCTCAAGCAGTCTTCCCATGTTGGCCTCCCAAAGTGCTGGGATTATAGGCATGAGCCACCCCTCTTCTTTAAAGGGGGCACTTCTCTTCAGTTTCTGCCTGCCTGTGGCTGCTTTCCATTCCCCTTAAATGGTTCCTATATTTTGTTCAGAATTTGTGATTCTTGTTAGTAGGAGGGTTAGTCCAATGCAAGTTACTCTGCCATAGCTGCAGCTATTTTTTTCTGGAATAAGTATTAAAGGCTGTGTGTGTGTGTGTGTGTGTGTGTGTGTGTATTTCACTAGCATCACAAGTTTTATTTTTGTGTATTCATTCTTGGTTAGTTGCCCAATTTTCCTCATAATTTCTTTGACTTATTCTTATAGAGATGTACTTTTAATTTTCTAAATGTTGTTTGGAGTTTTAAAACTTACTTAAAAAATGATTTTTAACTTAATTATGTGGTGGATCAGAGAATCAGCTTAATGTATTAAGTGCTGTAAGAGGTGCCTTAAAATCTGCCATTATTGTGGACTGGTCAGCTTTTTCTTGTAGTTTTATCAATTTGTGCCTTTATGTATTTTTGAGGCTGTATTATTAGGTACATACAAGTTTAAAATGCTACCCTCCTGATGAACTGAACTTTTCAGCATTAAATATTTAGCCTTGCCAGGTGTGGTGGCTCACGCCTGTAATCCCAGCACGTTGGGAGGCCGAGGTGGGCGGATCATGAGGTCAGGAGTTCAAGAGCCTGACCAATATGGTGAAACCCCATCTCTACTAAAAATACAACAATTAGCTGGGTGTGGTGGCACATGCGTGTAATCCCAGCTACTCAGGAGGCTGAGGCAGGAGAGTCACTTGAACCCGGGAGGCGGAGGTTGCAGTGAGCCAAGATGGCGCCACTGCACTCTAGCCTGGGTGACAGAGCAAGACTCTGTTTCACACACACACAAAAAATTAGCCTCTTAATTTTTAAAGATGCTTTCCCTTTTCTTTTCTTTCTTTTAAAATTATTATTATTTTTAGTTATTATTTTTGAGATAGGGTCTTGCTCTGTCACCCAGGCTGGAGTGTAGTAGCACTGTCACAGCTCACTGCAGCCTCGACCTCCTGGGCTCAAGTGATCCTCCCACCTCAGCTGCTCCAGTAGCTGCGACCACAGGGGCGCGCCATCATGCCCAGCTGTTTTTGTACATTTTGCAGAGACGGGGTCTTGCCATGTTGCCCAGGCTGAGCTCCAACTCCTGGGCTCAAGCTGTCCGCCCACCTCACCCTCTGAAAGTGTTGTGATTATAAGCATGAGCCACTGCACTCAGTCTATTTTCTTTTCTGTTAATGTAGCTACCTCAGCCTTCTCTTTCTTCTTTTTTCATTAGTATTTGTTTGATATATCTTTTCCAATTCTTTCAACTTTCTGCAAGCTTTTTTTTTTTTTAGAGTCTCACTCTGTTGCCCAGGCTGGAATGCAGTGGTGTGATCTTGCTTCACTATAACCTCTGCCTCCTGCGTTCAAGAGATTCTCCTGCCTCAGCCTCTCTAGTAGTTGGGACTACAGGTGCACATCACCACATCTGGCTATTTTTTCATATTTTTAGCAGAGACAGGGTTTTGCCATGTTGGCCAGGGTGGTCTTGAACTCCTGGCCTCAAGCGATTTGCCCGCCCTGGCCTCCCAAAGTGCTGGGATTACAGGTGTGAGCCACCACTCCTGGCCCCTTTCTGGAAACTTTTGTTTCAGATGTGTTTCTTTGAAAAAGTCCATGGTTGCATTTTGTTTTTCCTTTAATGTAACAATCTATAATCTATGCCTTTTAATAGGAATATCCTGTTCATTAACATTCGTGATTAATGAAATAATTGGATTTATTCTGTCATATTTTGTTTTTCTTTTTATTATGATTTTTCTGAGTTATGTTTCCCTCCCTACCTCTCTCCTTCGCTTCCTCCCTCCTGTCTCCCTCCTTCCCTTCCTCCCACCCTCTTCCTTTTCTCTCTCCCTTCTTCTTTCTCTTTTTATTCCTTTTCTATTCTTTCTTTCAACAGGGTCTTACTCTGTTATCATTCTTTCAAAGTCACTAAGATCTTTTCTGAGTTCATTTTATTATTCTAGTGTCTTGAAAGTTTACCCTTGTTTCTTTCAGTGATAGCCCCTTTTTTAAAGCATGATTTGATGTATTTGGTTTACTTGAAAGTAATTAATGTCTTTCTCACCTAAACAGTAGAAGGATCTTAGAATGCTCTAATACTTACATCCTGGATTACATGCATTCATGGACTGTGTCTTAGCTCTGTTGAAAAGTTTCAAAAATCCCATAGACATTTTAATGACTGCTTTTACCCCCCAATTTTTACTTCTGTACACTCACATCCCTTTACTTACTAACCCTCCTTGTATCTCAGAACATTCTTCTGATGTCGTTTTCCTTTTTCTGAAGTCTGTCCTTCAAATTCTTTCAGTTCAGATCTGTTTGTTTAAAAATGTCTGAGATTTTCTTTGACAACATTTTTACTTTACCTCTTTTGCTGAAAATCTTTTTGCTGGGTTTACAATTCTAACTTTATTATTATTTTCTCTTTACACTTGGTAGATATAGAGAGCCCAGCTTTTGGTGTAATTACTCTTTTATAGGTAATATGGCCTTTCTCTCTGGCTGCTTTACAAAATTTGTCTTTAATTTTCTAAAGTTTGATTGTGATGTGTGTAGATTTGTATTTATTTATCTTTCTTGAGATTTTTTTGTGCCTCCTGAATCTGAGGGTTTATATTTACTCATTTCTGGAAAATATTTTTGAAACAATTTTTTCCTTCGTTCTTTCTGTTCTTTCTTTGTGGACCCTATTTGGAAGAATGTTGAACTTTTCCACCTTAGCCTCCTTGTACTTTTATCTTTCTTTGATCTGTTTTTCTTTCTTGCTGTAGTTTCTTAAGCTGTCTTTTCTGTTTAGTATTTCTCCTTTTCCATGTGTTGAATTACCCTTGAGTTTTACATTTTAATTATTGTTTTCATTTTTGTAAATTCTGCTGTTATTTTTGAATTGGCTGGTCATTCATAATAGTAATCCTAGCTTCTTGATTATGTTTTTAATTTCTTTTAAAATTATCTTCGGCTGGGCGTGGTGGCTCACGCTTGTAATCCCAGCACTTTGGGAGGCGGAGGTGGGCGGATCACGAGGTCAGGAGATCGAGACCATGGTGAAACCCCATATCTACTAAAAAATACAAAAAATTAGCCGGGCGTGGTGGCGGGCGCCTGTAGTCCCAGCTACTCGGAGAGGCTGATGCAGGAGAATGGCCTGAACCTGGGAGGTGGAGCTTGCAGTGAGCCGAGATTGCGCCACTGCACTCCTGCCTGGGCGACAGAGCGAGACTCCATCTCAAAAAAAAAAATAAATAAATAAAATTATCTTCACCCATTTAACATACCAGTTTTCTATTCTGCAGTTGATACTTCTAGTATCTGAAAAGTTTTTGGTTCTAGCCCTGTTATTGGTTCTTTGTGCTGGGTGTTGCTTACCTGGTCTTCTTTTTCTCATGCGTCATATTATGATTTTTGTTATGAACTCCCATCTGCTAGTATGTATTTGTGGGAATTCTTTGAAGACTAGGTTGAGGATCCTTTCCTTTAATGTCCAGGAAGCTGGGGGAGCTTCTATCCCAGGTCTGTTTTATATTAAAATTACTGGCTTGGGGATTTTTCAGGCATGCCAAAAATGTGAATTCATGCTAAGCTTGAAAGTTTCCTCTCTTCTGGTTTCTGCAGGGCCTGTGAACTGAATGCCTGTGTCTCTCTGAGGCTTTTCCCTCGGTCCCTCTGCATGAAGCCACTGTAACTGAAGCTCTAGTCTTTTGGAATTGTAGCATCTTTTGCACTTTCCTCTGAGATTTTGTGCTCTTACTTTGTTCCTGATCAGAGATGTTTTCTTTTCATTTCTTGCAAACTCATTCATTATTTCAAAGGCTTTGCAAAAAATACTTGTCTAGCCTTTTTATTGCTCTGCAGTGTAAAGTGTTTGGGTTCTCTGTATTTTGCAGTATTTGCAGAAACCAAAGTCCTGTAGTTTCTTTCATCAGACTCTGCATTGCCAGCCATGGTTCAATCCTGAAACAGCTTGTAAAGTCCTATCCTATTCAGTAAACTGCTCTGTTGGTTATGAGGGATGGTTGGGTTGTAGTATTCTTCATTCCTTGTACTGCGATTATGTAGTCCTGTGGCCTGCCTGACCTGGCTACCTGGATGTCATGCATAATGTTCATTGAATGAAAATATGTCATTAGGTTTTAGATGGCTGAATTGAACTTTGAGAGTACAGTACTCTTACAAATTGAGGGTAACCTGTATGTTAATGCAGGATTGGAAATAAAAGAAATGAATCAATAAATATGGGTTGTGAGGTTTCCTGTGGGACCCTCTCTGCATCCGAGACTCCTGATTATGTGAGCCTATGAAAGGCGGTATTATGTGATATCATTGCTGAAGTTTCCCATTATCCTGTAGCCTCACATAGACAGATATTATTAATTCACATATATTATATTACAATTCTCATTATCCAGATTGTAGAATTGGACATCTAAAATGTGAGGGAAGATCTAAATACATTAAGTTCCTCTTAACTAGTAGGTATGTTTAGGGTGAAATGTAGTGTGGATGGAGCATTCCAACACCTTTTTCTTTTACATTTCAGGCTAATGCTGATGTCCCTGTACAATGTAAGCATCAATTTGAAAGGCTTGAAATACATCAGCGAGAGTCCAGGATTCATCCCTTTGCTGTGGTGGCTTTTGAGTGGTAAGGGCGGTGGTTATCTGTACAGCTGCTTGTACGGGTTGTGCAGTAGTCCTCCCTTATCCACGGGGCATACGTTCCAAGTCTCCTAGCAGATGCCTGAAACCAGAGGTAGCACCAAACCCTCTATATATACTATATTTTTAAACATTCATACATCTGTATGATAAAGTTTAGTTTATAATTAGGCATAGAGATTATCAACAACTAATAATAAAATAGAACAATTATAATAATAAGCCAGCACTGCTACTCTTGTGCTTTAGGGCCATTGTTAAGTAAAATAAGGATTACTTGAACACCAGTGCTGTGGTACTACAGCAGTTGACCTGATGACCTAGATAGCTACTGAGTGACCTAAAGGGAGCATAGCATATGCTGGACAAAGGGATGATTCATGTCCCTGATGGGATGGAGTGGGATGGCAGCACGAGATTTCATCATGCTACGCAGAATGGTGTGCAATTTAAAACTTAAGAATTGTTTATTTCTGGATTTTTCCATTTGATGTTTCCAGACCATGGTTGACTGTGACTAACTGAAACTGTGGAAAGTGAAACTGTGGATAAGAGGGGCCTACTGTATACCTGTTCTTCTGTAGCTGAAGGAAATTTTAAAGTATTAGAAAGTAGGATTGATTATAAGATGTTACTTCTTTAAAAAAAAGTCAAATTTTAGAAAATTTCTCGGTATGTTAAGTTTACTCTAGTTCTGTTTCTGAAGTATTGCTTTCAATTTGGTTATGATTTATTGGTGTCCCTACAACACAAAAAAAATTGTCTTATAAAACAGCTGGTAAACAGCATCAGCCTATCCCATTCTCTACTAACAGCACAGTACTCTATGTGGGTATGTGGTTCTATCAGATAAAAGAGAAGACCCATTGTTAAATAATTTGGATAAAAAGAAATTGGAAAGACACCGCAGCTCTGAAGAGAAGTACACATGTATAGTATGTGTGTTTTAAAATTTCTTTAAAAAGCTATCTTTACTGCATCCTTTCCTGTTCACCCTTAACTACCAATCTAACCTAAAGTTCTGTCCCAATTTCATCATAATTTTTAACACTATATGTTGTTTAATGAGTATACATTTCACCCATGTATAAAAATAAATTAATTTTCCTTATTTTTTTATAATTCAAATTAACCTCTATTTTTTTAGTGTCAGTTCCATTTGGTGGTGAATGCTTTTTTTTTTTTTTTTTTTTTTGAGACGGAGTCTCACTCTGTCACCCAGGTTGGAGTGCAGTGGCACGATCTCGGCTCACTGCAAGCTCCGCCTCCCAGGTTCACGCTATTCTCCTGCCTCAGCCTCTCCGAGTAGGTGGGACTACAGGCACCCGCCACCACGCCCGGCTAATTTTTTGTATATTTTTTAGTAGAGATGGGGTTTCACCGTGGTCTCGATCTCCTGACCTCGTGATCCGCCCGCCTCGGCCTCCCAAAGTGCTGGGATTACAAGCGTGAGCCACTGCGCCCAGCCGTGAATGCTTTTTTAAAAAATAGCTTTATTGATGTATAATGACATTTAATAAGTTGCATATATTTAAAGTGAACAATTGATAAGTGTTGATATAAATGTCCACCTGTAAAATTATTATCACAATCAAGGTAGTGTGCAAACCCATCACCTCCAAAGGCAATTTGTGCCCCTTTGTGGTCCCTCCTTCCTGCTCCTCTCCCTGCTTTCCAGAGAGTGACTTGCCTCCTTTCTGCGCTGTAGTTTTCATTTTCTTTGATTTTATATAAGTGGAATCATAGTTTGTATTCTTTTTTGCCATGTTCTTTCACTCAGCATAATTATTTTGAGATCCATCCATGTTGATTTTGAGATCCATCCACGTCCATCCATGTGTCTATTAATAGTTCATTACTTTTTATTGCTAAATAATATTCCCTGTTGTGGATATGCCACAATTGTGTATTCATTCAGCTAGTGATGGACATTTGGGTTGTCTCCAGCTTTTGACTACTATACATAAAGCTGCTGGGAGCATTCTTGTACAAGTTTTTGCATGGACATATGCTTTTGTTTTTCTTGGGTAAATACCTAGAAGTGGGATCACTGAGACATATGGTAGGTGCATGTTAGTTTTTATGAAACTGCCACCCTGTTTTCCAAAGTGCTTGTACCATCTTACATTCCCAGCAGCAGTGTATTAGTGTATGATCATTCTCTTTAATTTTAGACATTCCAATAGGGATACCGTGATACTTCACCGTGGTTTTAATTTGTATTTTTGTTATGACTAATGATGTTGAGTATCTTTTCATGTTTTGCCATTCATGCAACTTCTTTGATGATATCTGTTCATATGTTTTGCTTATTTTAAAAAAATTGGATAGATTCTTACTGAATATTGAGAGTTCTTCATGTATTCGGTTTGTGTCCTTTGACAAATGTGTTGGAAAAATATTTTTTCCCAGCTTGTGGCTTGTCTTTCATTCTCTTAAGAGCATCTTCTGAAGAGCAGAAGACCTATCTTAATTGTGATAAAGTTTATAATTCTTTTTCTTCGAAGAATCATACTTTTGTTGTAGAAATTTTTTCTTAAATCAGTGTCACAAAGGTTTTCTAATGTGTTTTCTCCTAGTAGTTTTATAGTTTTGCATTTCATATTTAGGTATATGATTTGTTTCGAATTGGTATCTGTTTGTGGTGAGAGTTTTTTTTTTTGTTGTTGTTTTTATTTTTATTTTTTGCTTTTTTTTTTGCATAAGACTTTCTATCTAGTTGATCCAGTACCATTTGTTTTGAAGACTTTGTTCTCCAGGGAATTGCCTTTGCACCTTGTTGACAATCAGTTGACAATACGTGTGAAGGTCATTTTGGATTCTGTTCTGTTCCATTCATCTATTTTTGGATCATTATGCCAATACCATGCTTTATAATAAATCTTAAAGTCAGGTAGTACAAGTCCTCCAACTTTGTTCTCTTTCAAGGTTGTTTTGGCTATTTTTAAGCCCTTTGCCTTTCCATATGAATTTAAAAATCAGCTCGTCACTTGCTACCAAAAAGAATCCTGTTGGAATTTTTATTGGGATTGTGTTGAATCAACAGTTCATTTTGGGGGAGAATTGACACTTCAGCAATATTGAGACTTACAATCCATGAACACAAGTATATGTCTTCATTTATTTAGATATTGGCGAGACACAAGGGTCTCTCCTGTTTGTTCATGTGTTAAGAGCAGAGGAACTGACCTCCTTTGTTTCTGGCTAGCTTTTCAAGGATGTGTATAGCAGACATCCTTAGAGGACAGAGATACTGTCTCCTTCCAGAGCAAAAACGGTAGGTTTGTTTACACCTACGTAGTAAAGATAATGTTTCCCTCTAGGGCAAAGTTCAGCCAGAGCTTGGGGTTCCTCTCCTGTGCCACAGCCCACACAGCACGTGTATGGCCTTGTGGAATTGAGTCTTAAACTGGCATAAATGCTGCTGCTCTGGCTATGGCTGTTGCTCTAACAAATTCTTGGTCTCAGACTCAAGAGTTTGTGTCTTCTGCCAGTGTCTGTAAGACTCTAGCATGCTAGCTTGTTAGCTTGCAAGCTTGCAAATAGGGTAAAGCCCTAGACCTTCCACAGTTTGAGGGCAGGTCCAGGGGGCTATGCTTGTGCTCCATTGATAACCCTTACCCACCAGGGTTGGATACTTGACCAGACAGCTTTTTTCCTCTCAAGAATCGTAGAATCAGAGGTGGTTCCTAGACCTGACCTATGAGGTAACTATCTGGGCTGGTTGTTATGGGCCATGAGCAAGCAGACAGTGTCAATCTGTGGGAGAGGATGCTGGTGGTGCCAGGGAGAGAATAATTAAATAAGAATACCTAATACTTCTTGAGTACCAGTCATGGCTTTCAGTGTATACGTTTGTTACATTTATGTCTGTCAGTACCCTGTAAGGTAAATACTGTTTCTGTATCATAGATGAAGAAACTGAGGCACATAGAAGTGAGTAAGGTGCCAGGGTTATATAGTTAATGGGGTTGTGGAGCTGAGATTTGAGACCCCAACCGCCTGGCTCCAGACCCTGTTTCCCAACCATGCTACAGGACTGCTGCTCAGCAGGACATGTCTCAGGGGTGGAAGCCTTAGTGCTGGATGACTTTTTATTTATTTATTTATTTATTTATTTATTTATTTATTTATTTATTTTTTTGAGATGGAGTTTCGCTCTTGTTGCCCAGGCTGGAGTGCAGTGACGCAATCTCGGCTCACTGCAACTTCCGCCTCCTGGGTTCAAGCGATTCTCCTGCCTCAGCCTCCCAAGTAGCTGGAATTACAGGTGCCTGCCACTACACCTGGCTAATTTTTGTAATTTTAGTTGAGACAAGGTTTCACCATGTTGGCCAGGCTGGTCTCAAACTCCTGACCTCAGGTGATCCACCCGCCTCGGCCTCTCAGAGTGCTGGGATTACAGGCGTGAGCCACTGTGCCGGGCCAGTACTGGATGACTTCTCACGTTTAGTTGACATTAGGTCTGGCTTTGCTTGGCTTCTGAGTCAGTTGCCCTGAAACAATATGCCAGTCTCTACTTAGGCTAATTTGCAGCCAGTAATCCTACTTTCTCATAAAAAGAGGAGTTTAGGCTAAATGTTCTCTATGGCCTTTTTAGCTCTAGTCCTCTGGAAGTTTCCGGGGGTGAGTGAAAATTGTGATGTTTCTTCTTAATTTATGCAGCTCTGTCAGTAGCAAGCAACCCAAGTTCCTGCCACTCATCAGAGATTGTGTTCTTTGACTCAGGTGGACTTTTCCTGCTTAAGCTTTGGGTTATGGATAATATGAGGTGCTTGTTAAGTTGTGTTAATGCAATTTTTTTTTGCTTCTGGGACATCATCCTGGGCTTTCCTTTTTTTTTTTTTTGAGACAGAATTTTGCTTTTGTTGTCCAGTTTGGAGTGCAATGGTGTGATCTCTGCTCACCACAACCTCTGCCTTCCGGGTTCAAGCGATTCTCCTGCCTCAGCCTCCTGAGTAGCTGGGATTACAGGCATGCACCACCATGCCCGGCTGATTTTGTATTTTTAATAGAGATGCGGTTTCTCCATGTTGGTCAGGTTGGTCTCGAACTCCCAACCTCAGTTGATCTGCCCGCCTCAGTCTCCCAAAGTGCTGGGATTATAGGCGTGAGCTACCGCACCTGGCCATCCCAGGCTTTTTTTTTTTTTTTTGAGACGGAGTCTCTCTCTGTCGCCCAGGCTGGAGTGCAGTGGCGCAATCTTGGCTCACTGCAAGCTCCGCCTCACGGGTTCACGCCATTCTCCTGCCTCAGCCTCTCCGAGTAGCTGGGACTACAGGCGCCCGCCACCATGCCTGGCTAATTTTTTGTATTTTTAGTAGAGACGGGGTTTCACCGTGGTCTCGATCTCCTGACCTCGTGATCCGCCCGCCTCAGCCTCCCAAAGTGCTGGGATTACAAGCGTGAGCCACCGCGCCCGGCCCATCCCAGGCTTTCTTATCCGTGAAAATAATTACTGGTTCTTTCAACACAGTGAGCACAGCCCAACCCCTCATAAATTCATTGCAAGGTCATCTTACTTTAGAATCTTTAGAATCATTTGTTCTAAAGTCAAACAAAACAAGATCTGTTTAAGCCTAGGATGTTTGACTCCTGAGTTATGTATGGGATTACTTTAAATCTTAAATTATAGAATTTCATATGTGTTTTAGAAGGTGAATATATAGTTTACTATAGAATAGGAAAATAGGAACAAAAATAGTTCTTGGTGCTTGGTGGTGGTGCTGGTGGTAGTGGGACTGTTTTCAGAATTTAGACTGTTTTCAGAATCTAGAATCATAACTGCTTAGGACTAAGAGATAATTTGAAAACTGGCTTCTTCTATTCCTTTGGTTTTAGGTAGATCTAGTTTATGAAAATATACTGGACAGATAAGAATCTCTTTTAATTTTTAAAAGATCGAGGAAAAGGAGAATTGTTTGAACCCAGGAGGCAGAGGTTGCAGTGAGCCAAGATCTTGCCACTGCACTTCAGCCTGGGCAACAAGAGTGAAACTTCATTTAAAAAAAAAAATAAGATCGAGGAAAAAAAAGATCTCATTATCCCTTTCAGTAATCAGTTCCTACTTTTATCAATTTCTGTTAAGAAATGTGATATATTTTAATAAGAACACGAGCTTTGGACTCATTCGACCCAGATTTGAATTGCAGCTTTCCTGCTTGTGAACTTACCTAACCTTTTAGAATCCTGCTTTTCTGATCTATAAAATGAGAATTTCTACCTGAAGGATCTTAATGTATATTAAAATGCAATAGTGTTTAGGCCAACACCTAATGTAGTAGGTGTTAAATAGGTGCTAGTTTTCCTCTTTTATTTCTAATCTAAATATCTCATGCTTTAGGGATAAAAGACTTGAAATGAAAAAAAAATCTCATGCTGCAGTGAAAACTCATTTTCTTTTGTTTGCTTGCTCTAAAGGTGGCAGGTTACTTTCAAGTATCTAGACTTCTCTGATTCACAGTACGAGACCAGTTGCTGTTAATCATCCCTGACTAAATCATCTCATTTCCTTTAACGTTTGCTAGATTGCATTTGTCTTCCCTTTGTTCAGCTACATGGCTGGCTTTTTCCCAGGCTTTCTCCACATTCTTCACATTCCTCTTAAGCCACAGAACTGGCATAGAACTCGAGCAAATAGCCGACGAGGACAGAGTGTATTGAGATGGTGGCCACATGTTATGTAACTGTTAATGCAGACTAGTATTGTGATCACAGGAAACTGCATTTCCTACCATGTTTTCGGTGCTAAAAGGGCAGATAGGCGGTTATTGCCATCTTACATCTATTTGGCTTGTCTGAGTAACACAAAGCATTGATCAGGTTCTACCAGATTTGTGCCTTCAGCCCAGACCTCTGTCCCGAGCTCTAGCCTCGTAGATTGAACTGTCTACTTGGTATCTCCACATGGACATCTAATAAACGTTCACATTCAGTGTGTTCAGACTAAACCCCAATCTTCCCTCACACCAAATTCTAATCTCTATTAATTACAATTCTATTTTTCTAGTGTCTCAGACTTTTAAAAAACCTTCAAGTGATTCTTGACTCCTTTTAATCTCTTACACCCACATTCAATCTGTTAGGAAATCCTGATGGCTCTACTTTCAAAACATGTCCAGAATCTGATCACCAGCCAGAACTCCCACCTAGGTTTTTGTTTTGTTTTGTTTTTGTTTTTGTTTTTGTTTTTTTGAGACAGAGTCTTGGTCAGTCGCCCAGGCTGGAGCGCAGTGGCGCAATCTTGGCTCATTGCAACCCTCTGCCTCCTGGGTTCAAGTGATTCTCCTGTCTCAGCCTCCCAGTAGCTGGGATTACAGGCGCCCATCACCACGCCCAGCTAATTTTCCCACCCAGTTTTGAGCCACCATCACCTTGGGTTGAGACTTCCTATAGGTCTCCCTATGTTCCATCCTTCCAGGCCATGAATTGGGAGCCAGGGGTATGCTGGAAAAATCCGTGACCACCTCTCCTTACTGAACAGTCAAAATGCTGAGTGAGACACAAAAAAACGTTTTACTTACTTATTGGTATAGTGTCTTGCAGTGTCGCCTAGGTGGACTGTAGTGGAGTGATGCTTGCTTACTGTAAATCGAATTCCTGGGCTCATGGGATCCTCCTGCTCCAGCCTCCTGAGTAGCTAGGACTGTAGGCATGCACCACCATACTTGGCTAGTTTTTACAACATTTTTTTGTAGAGATGAGGTTTCACTATGTTGCCCAGGCTGGTCTTGAACTCCTGGTCTCAAGTGATCTTCCTGCCTTGGCTTCCCAAAGTGCTGGGATTACAGGTGTGAGCCACTGTGCCTGGCCACAAAATAAATAAATAAAATAAAATTATACCTAGAGCATGAAAGTCAAGTGAAAGTGGGAGGACAGAGAGGTTAACAGAGAACTTAGCTTCTTGCTTTGAGGGTATTTTTCAAACTTGTCTTTTAGTTTCCATGGCTTCCAGGGTGTGGGGGATAGGAGACAAAGCCCCGGTCCCACCTCAGGTGAGCAGCCTGAGAGGAAACTCCCAAGGGTCTTTCCCAGCAGTGTCAGGGTAAACTGAAGATACTCGCTTAATCCGGAAGTTTCTTAAGGAAAATTGTTTTGACCTTTGGCATTGAGTGTAGTGGGGGGAAAATCTCTTCTGAGAATTAGTAGGCTGGTTTTCATGCAGGTTTGAAGCTTTTATTCAAGCCACCTAGGTGGTCCCTAAGAGAGTTAATTTTTATATAACTTGATTGGACCATGAGATGCCCAGACATTTGGCCAAACATTAACTCTGGGTATGTCTATGAGGATGTTTCTGGATAAGATTAACATTTGAACCAGTAGACCGAGTAAAGCAGATTGCCTTCAGCCAGGTGGGTGGCTCTCATCCAGTCAGTTGGAGCCCGAACAGAATAAAAAGGCTGAATAAAAGGGATCTCTGCCTTGACTGTTTGAGCTGGGATGTGGGCCTTTTCCTGCCTTTGAACTCAAACTGAAACACCAGCTCTTGGGTCTCGAGCCTGCTGGCTTTCACACTGGCACTACACATGGGCTGTCCAGAGTCTCCAGAGCATGGACTGCAGATATTGGGACTCCTTCAATCTCCCTCAGCAGGCCCTTCATCTCCCTCAGCAGGCCCTCATCTCCCTCAGCAGGTCTTCATCCCCCTCAGCAGGCCCTCATCTCCCTCAGCAGGCCCTCATCTCCCTCAGCAGGCCCTCATCTCCCTCAGCAGGCCCTCATCTCCCTCAGCAGGTCTTTCATCCCCCTCAGCAGGCCCTCATCTCCCTCAGCAGGCCCTCATCTCCCTCAGCAGGCCCTCATCTCCCTCAGCAGGTCTTCATCTCCCTCAGCAGGTCTTCATCCCCCTCAGCAGGTCTTCATCCCCCTCAGCAGGCCCTCATCTCCCTCAGCAGGCCCTCATCTCCCTCAGCAGGCCCTCATCCCCCTCAGCAGGTCTTCATCCCCCTCAGCAGGCCCTCATCCCCCTCAGCAGGTCTTCATCCCCCTCAGCAGGCCCTCATCTCCCTCAGCAGGCCCTCATCTCCCTCAGCAGGCCCTCATCCCCCTCAGCAGGTCTTCATCCCCCTCAGCAGGCCCTCATCTCCCTCAGCAGGCCCTCATCTCCCTCAGCAGGCCCTCATCCCCCTCAGCAGGTCTTCATCCCCCTCAGCAGGCCCTCATCTCCCTCAGCAGGCCCTCATCTCCCTCAGCAGGCCCTCATCTCCCTCAGCAGGCCCTCATCTCCCTCAGCAGGTCTTCATCTCCCTCAGCAGGTCTTCATCCCCCTCAGCAGGTCTTCATCCCCCTCAGCAGGCCCTCATCTCCCTCAGCAGGTCTTCATCCCCCTCAGCAGGTCTTCATCCCCCTCAGCAGGCCCTCATCTCCCTCAGCAGGCCCTCATCTCCCTCAGCAGGTCTTCATCTCCCTCAGCAGGTCTTCATCCCCCTCAGCAGGTCTTCATCCCCCTCAGCAGGCCCTCATCTCCCTCAGCAGGTCTTCATCTCCCTCAGCAGGTCTTCATCCCCCTCAGCAGGTCTTCATCCCCCTCAGCAGGTCTTCATCCCCCTCAGCAGGCCCTCATCTCCCTCAGCAGGTCTTCATCCCCCTCAGCAGGTCTTCATCCCCCTCAGCAGGCCCTCATCTCCCTCAGCAGGCCCTCATCTCCCTCAGCAGGCCCTCATCTCCCTCAGCAGGCCCTCATCTCCCTCAGCAGGCCCTCATCTGCCTCAGCAGGTCTTCATCCCCCTCAGCAGGCCCTCGTCTCCCGCAGCAGGCCCTTCTGACCGCTGGCCAAGGTGAGACTTGGCAGTGCCAGTTATATGGCTGTGGCCACAGCGGTGATTTTAGTGGTGGGTTTGTGCTCTGAGCTGGGCCAGAGTCTTTCTCCAGGAGTTTTCTGGCTTCAGCTGCTGAAGAACAGTGTTTTTTCCTCCTTCTTGGGCCATGGAACTATTGGATGTGACCGTAGAGCTGCCTGTGGCCGTGTTTCTGGCCACCTGGAGAAAATTTATGTGTTCTCAGTTGCTGAAGCCAAGACATAAATGCTGACCTGAGATGCAGAGGAGCCCTGTGGCTTGCAGTCAGCTTTATCCCTGCCCAGGTGGGCTGTATAGCTTTTCCTCAGATTTTGAGTTATCCCAGCATCTTTCATAAGTGACTCCTTTTATCCGTCTTTTTTTTTTTTTTTTGAGACAGAGTCTCACTCTGCCACCCAGGCTGGAGTTCAGCGGTGCGATCTCGGCCCACTGAAAGCTCCGCCTCCCAGGTTCACGCCATTCTGCTGCCTCAGCCTCCCGAGTAGCTGGGACTACAGGCGCCCGTCACCATGCCCGGCTAATTTTTCGTATTTTTAATAGAGACGGGGTTTCATCATGTTAGCCAGGATGGTCTCGATCTCCTGACCTCGTGATCCGCCCGCCTCAGCTTCCCAAAGTGCTGGGATTATAGGCGTGAGCTACTGCGCCCGGCCACCTTTTACCTTTCTTAAGCTAATTTAAGCATCATCTTCCTTCCCGTGAGGGCAGTGTGCCCACTCCCCCAACTTTGATTCCACATCTTTTCCATGGCACCAGTTGCCTTCTGATAGGCATCTGATTCCCTTCAGTGTCTGGAATTTGGCTATATCACATAACACAGAGAAAGGCCAGAGGGTTTAGTAACTAGTGAATATTCAGTGATGTGTCTTCATAATTCTTTTCAACCCAAATATGTGGCATTGTCAGAGTACTGTATATGTTATGATTCTAGTAAGCTCACGTAATAAAGAAGTTGCTTACTAGATGCTTGTGGATGGCCATTTGATAGAAAAGCAAAATATTTAATATAAGATCTTCACCGACAAAGAATTTTACATGTAAATGTTTTATTATGTTGGTCAAGTGTTTCTCTTAATAGTTTTGTATTAGCCCAGTGTTTAGCCTTTTAGTCTAAGCACTGGGCTAATACTGTGAGCTAATACAAAATGTGGTTTTTATCTTTTAAAAAATTTCTCAAACATTATTGACTTGAAACTTGTCCTTCAGAAGGTCCAATAGAACAAAGGTGTCAGCCTTTCCACAAGAGAGTACTGGGACTGTTTTCTTTGATTAATCAATGCTTACATGATAACTTTAATAAGAAACATGATTTAAATGTTTGATTTTTCACTGTTGATGTAATTGAATGGTCAAATGGCCACTTCATACATCAAAGGATGTCAAAAAACATTTGGCCTGCGTATGTCCAATCTGACAAGCTGAGCACAATAGAAACTTTAGTGTAGTCTGGTCAGGATACAATTAACTCATAGGCACATTGAGAAAGGGGAGTGAGTTTACATGAAGGTGAATTTGGTGTGTGACATGGTCAGTCTGACATCATAGTAAAAAAAAATCCAAATGGAAATGTCCAAGAAGTAGTTGGGGACAAGAAGCTTAGAGTTCACAAGAAACTTGCTAGTGACATGGGTTTGGGAGTCATTCTGAAAAAAGTGACAAACAGAAAGACTGGCAGTGTAGGGAACATCACACGACGAGGCTGGCCGAGAGGCCTGAGCAGAGGGATGTAGGGCTCATCAGAGCCCTGAGCTAGGAGACAGGTCAAGGCATCAGAAGGCAGGCTGGCCCCTCTCCTGTTTTCTGGTTTGTGGTTCTGGATGAGTCCCTTCACTTCCGTGATACTCTGTCATCCACAAAATAGAGATATAAACACTGTTCCTATTTGGAACAGGGCGGCTGTGAGAATTTAGTGAAACAGCAAGTGGAAATGCTTTATACATTTTAAAAAGAGGGACAAAACCGTTTCTTTGAGAAGAATACAATGGTTGTTAGAGTCAGAGCTCAAAGAAAACAAGAATGAAGAGAAGCCTTTGGCACCAGAGAATTATTGATGAACTCTGAAAAGGTTTCCCATAGAGCACAGGGTGAGGCACAAGGGTGGCTTAGGAGGAATGGGCAGAGAAGAAAGAGGGGTGGGTAGTAAGGGTGATGCGGCTTTGGGGATTTGTTGGTGAAAGGAGAGTTTTGTGTGTTTGTATTAAGGGTAATCAGATTCTAATTTTCAGGATTTCAGTCTAAAATGAAAAATAGATAGGAACAAGAATTAACTATTTTACTTCAAAATACACTGTGGCTTTCTTCATATTTTCTTGGGCTAGGAGTTCACTGTCATCCCTTGCAGTTCATCTTTAGACAGTGGCATCTGTGGCATCAAAGTAGGCTACTAAAATGTAATGCTTGCTCCATTTTTGTTGTTTGTTTTACTGTAAGCCACAAATATTAGAATAATTTTTATAATAATTCATGAATTCTTCATTATTCTTTAAGAAAAGATGTCATCGAATGTTCTTCATTAACTCATTGATGAAGGATCTGGGTGTTTAGGATTATTGTTCTTTGTGAGATTAGGAAACCGCAGCTAATGAAATCTTCCATATGATTTGTAAGCCTTCCAGCTGTGCATACAGTCAACTGATGACAATCTTAGTTACATAATGTCTTGGAAACCCTTTCTATTCAGATGTCAAAAGAAACCCTTTAGGAGATGAAAACTGGGGAGTTAGCATTTGTCAAATATTTGTGGATTATGTTTCTTGGACACAAGTATACCATTTGTGTAAGTGCTAAAATTGTTAAGAAAAACTTGGACGTCTTGGGCCCTGTCAAAGTCCTGAAATCCCAGAGGCAGTCCTGGCCGGGCTGGAAGGTACACAACTAGTCTTCTCTTCTGGCTCATGCCCCTCCTAAGCCAGAGCGCCCTGCCAGGCCACAGAGACCTGGGTGGAGCAGACTACCATGGCCCTGGGCAGCCACATAGCTTCAGCCCAGAAACAGCACAGGGTAGGTGCCCTAGCCCCATCTAACCGGGGAGGCTGTGCAGGAGAGCTCTGCTTACATTCTGTGGGGCTGTAGGACCCTTCAGAGGCTTTCTTATAGTCGTGTCAGGTGACAGCATGCTAAGGTTATCACCTGTGTGTTGTGCAACACAGAGTCATCCATGAGAGAGTGGTGAAGGTGGTACAGTGCCGAGCCCGTCGCAGCATGGAGAAGGACCTATGTTGCCTTTCTTCATGATTGGTTTGGTTGTGTCTGTGTAGAATGGACACCATGGATGGCTTATCCAGCACCCTTTTTCCCTTTCTTCATTTCTAACAGAACCCCAACTTTATTCAGGGCTCTATCCTCCCTTTCATGGATCATATGACTCAGAGAAAGGGAAGGGAGTTTCAGAGAGAAAAAAAAGAATGCACACACACACACACACACACACACACGCACACACACATCTCTAGGGAATCTCATCCCTAGAGATTGTATTAATTGGGCAGGAGTATGGAGTAGGGCCCAGGCATCAGGATTTGTAAGTCTCTCTGAAGGATTCTAATGTGAGACAGGGTTGAAAATGAATGGTCTGAGCCAGCCCTAGCCATAATGGACTCTGTGTGCCAGTGATGGGTTTAGGGTTCAAGGCATAAGGTGGTCAGTACATGGCATCCTTCTGCCAACAGTGCATGGTCCATGTGATGCACTTCTGTGTGAAGAGAGTCCACAAAATAGGCTTTGTGCGAGCAACAAGGTGCGGGCAGGCTGAGTCTGAAAAAGGAGTCAGCAAAGGGTGGTGGGATTATCATTAGTTCTTATAGGTTTGGGATAGGCGGTGGAGTTAGGAGCAATTTTTTGTGGGCAGGGAGTGGATCTCACAAAGTACATTCTCAAGGGCGGGGAGAATATTACGAAGTACTTTCCTAAGGACAGGGGAATATCAGAGTCCATTATCGCAAGCGGGCGGAGGGTGTATTGTCATAAGGTCAGTTGATCAGTTAGGGTGGGGCAGGAACAGATCACAAGGTGGAATGTCATCAGCTAAGGCAAGACCTGGCTATTTTCACTTCTTTTGTGGATCTTCAATTGCTTCAGGCCATCTGGATGTATACGTGCAGGTCACAGAGGATATGATGGCTTAGCTTGGGCTCAGAGGCCTGACAGTCCAGAGGTGGGCACATGACCTGAGTAGCTACATCCATATCCGAGGGATGGGAGAGAGACTTCTTCACCAGAGTTGAATGAGGAAGCCTGTGGCCCCGAATGCCAGCCTTACAGTTGATGCTGTTGGGGCAAGCAGAGAAAATATCCCAGGCCTTCCATAACATAATCGAGACATTGGATCCAGCCCTGGACTTCTTGTTATAAGAAATAATAAATGTGATTACATTTAAGCCACTTTGAGTTGCAGTTTTGTACTTTTAGCTGAAGTATTTTGTACTTTTGACTGTTTCTGTAGTAATACAGTCACTAAGTGTCCTAAGTCAATTCCAAATTTATCGATATGCAGACTAAAGAGAAATAAAGGAGGCGTGATAATTGGAGGTAACATCTTCATTTTCTTAAAACATATCCTGCCAGCACCAACTTACTTGCTTTGCTTTTCTTAAAATATGAAGACACCAAATGCAAATAGAGAGGTGAACAGAGCCCCATGCATGTGGTTGAGAAGTGGAGGTCGAGGGATGGGGTGCTGGAGTGCCAACCTGCATGGCAGCTGTGGGTTTGGGGCAAGCTCCTTGACCACCTGAAGAATGGTATTGCTGATATCACTTCAGAGCAATTACGAGAATTAAATTCGTTGACCTATATAGAGTACCCAGCACAGGCACTTGTGATAGGCTTAGGTTGAACCACATGAAATTGCCGGTATTTATCCATTTTAGACCAATGAAAATGACAATTTCACATGGTTTAGCGGAATAATTTCTTTAATAATGACAGCTGTTAATAATAAGTGAAATTGGGAATTGAGGATGTCTGTGAGCATAACTAAAGCATTAATTTGGCTTCAAATAATGTTCAGTGAAAGTTTTTAAAAACTGAAATTCACCATGTTTCACTTTGCATGTTTTAAGACTTTAGTCAAAGAACCTACTTAATTTTTCAAGATTATGCAGAGTATTTAATTTGTAGGAATACAGAAGATTATAACTGTGTCATTCTTTAAAATGCTTAGTGTTACCAAGGCAAGCTTTTCATCAATGTGATGTGGTAGTGGAGGGTTGCCGTCTATATAGTGTTGTGTAGACTGTACAGAAGATTATAACTGTGTCATTCTTTAAAATGCTTAGTGTTACCAAGGCAAGCTTTTCATCAATGTGATGTGGTAGTGGAGGGTTGCCGTCTATATAGTGTTGTGTAGACTGTACATGACTGGCGCCTTTGTCATGAACAGCAATGGAAGCAAACGTGAATATAGCATGTTTACTTGTGCATTTACTACGTGACAGCCACTCGACTAGAGCCTTTCCTTATGGGATTTGGTGTAATCTTTACGCCAGACATATTTTATATGTGGGGACACTGGGGCTTAGTAGTGTAGAGGCTCTGTGTAACAACTAGTAATGACTAGTAAGAGGTGGAAATGACTTAAATTCATGGTTTATAGACAAGTTTAAGGCTTGCAGACAATCAGGAAGTCACAAAACAAATAGGAAGCCATTGACTTATTTTCCACTTAGAAATTGAAGTCACTGAGGTCTTGGCCCAGGAAGATGGCCTCACATCTGAGATTGATATCATTACATACTGTTGAATATGAGAATTTGGAAATGACTTTTTTTTTTTTTTGAGACAAAATCTTGCTCTGTCATCCAGGCTGGTGTGCAGTCAGGCGATCTCGGCTTACTACAACCTCTTCCTCCCAAGTTCAAGGGATTCTCCTGCCTCAGCCTCCTGAGTAGCTGGGACTACATGCGCACGCCACCACACCCAGCTAATTTTTGTATTTTCAGTAGAGATGGGGTTTCGCCATGTTGGCCAGGCTGATCTCAAACTCCTAGCCTCAGTGAGCCACCCGCCCCAGCCTCCCAGAGTGTTGGGATTACAGGCATGAGCCACCGCGCCTGGCCGACTTTTGAATGATATTTTAAATATCCTTAGCACTTACCACTGTCTTTTAGTGTGCACTAATCTTGGCTATTCTTTTAACTATAAATAGGAAGAAAACTACCTTTAGGAGTTTTTTAGTCTATAGTGGGATCCTAACATTAGCTCACGCTCTTGTCCAGCTGGGTTTGTTAAGATGCACTTCCTATTTATTTGGCAGGATTATTCAACAGTAGTGTGTTTCATTTTCTTTTGGGCTAAAGACTTCCCTCCCAAAATAAAAATGCAGTAATATGTGTGAAAGTATTTGTAAGTGGTGAATTGCTAGTCAAGTGTAAGTTATTTTTATCATCCTCTCCTTCTGGAAAGAATCAGGCCGGCAGTTTGTCCCACAGTGTTAGGTATCAGCTCCCCACTTCTTGCAATTGAAAAGCTACAGTATCTTCTCAAGTTTTTAAAGGGAGTCTGAAAACTTAGGTGGCGGGTGTAATTCTCTGTGACAGGTTTATGACTTTTTCCACGGAGATGTGCAGGCTTCAAAATAAATTGCCCTTGTTGTCAGCATGAAGGGATGAGGCTGCGTCACCCCGAAAGGTGAGCATGCTCATGCAGCCCAGTAGAGCCTTGTGTTTTCATGTTCTGTAACTTTTGTGGCTGACTTAGTGCACCTGTTATCAGAACTGTGATATAAATATCCTGTAACATTCGAGGAATTCCAAACCCCGGAGGTCCAAACATTTTGAGTTCCATTTCTTAAAACGGGAAGAAGACATGAAGGAACTGCCTGAAAAGCACAGCAGGAGCCCCATGAGCAGCAGGAGGGGAGGGAAGGCCCTGCTGCTCCTGTGCCCTGGTTGCCTGTGCGCATGCGGTGAGCCCTGTGGGTTCTGTCAGGCCTGGGAGTGGAAGGAAGCAGAGCCTAAGGCCCTGAGCTGTGTGTCCACCATGGCTCGTGCTGCTGGCACTTTTGAGCCATCCCTTCATCAGGAGAGAAGAGGAAGCAGCTGGGTTGACGACACCCCCTGTCCTGAGGAGGCTGGGCCGAGAGGAAGCCATCGCAGAGGAAGGAAAAGCAAGATCAGCCTCGAGGACAGCTGCTCCCCACGGAGGGTGGCCCTGTGTGCCCTGTGGTCTCAGTGTGTGTGGATGTTGGGGTCGGGGAGGACTGGGCCACAGCTTTTACCAGAATTGAAAAAGGGCTTAGGGCCAGGTGCGGTGGCTCACGCCTGTAATCCCAGCACTTTGGGAGGCCGAGGTGGGCGGATCACAAGGTCAGGAGATCGAGACCATCTTGGCTAACATGGTGAAACCCTGTCTCTACTAAAAATACAGAAAATTAGCCAGGCGTGGTGGTGGGCGCCTGTAGTCCCAGCTACTCGGGAGGCTGAGGCAGGAGAATGGTATGAACCCGGGAGGTGGAGCTTGCAGTGATCCGAGATGGCGCCACTGCACTCCAGCCTGGGCGACAGAGTGAGACTCCATCTCAAAAAAAAAAAAAAAAAAAAAGAGAAAAAGAAAAAGGGCTGAAACTCAAAAAAAGGTTTAGGAACCATTGCTCCTCAGATAATCACCCAACGCATAGATTTGCTGATGTCTTCAGAGGAGTCACCCAGTGCATGGCAACTGACTGATTTTTTTATTGTTTCAAATTTAAGCGCTAAATTGAATAGTTACAGGTTGAAAGGGCGAGATGACGTAGCTGTGCTGTTTTCCAGGGGAAGGCAGGATGCTGGCAGTCTGGTAAGAGATCCTGCTGGGCCTGTGGTCTGGCCTCCTCCCCGTGAGAGCCCCACAGTGGTCTTGGTCATGAAAGGCTGCCTCGGGCCCTGCTCACTCACAGAGGCTCATGGAGCAGAAGCCCGTCGATGGCTTGGCCTCGAGGCTGTCTTCACCAGTGACTGGGATGCTGTTGTCCCATGCAGACAAGATGACTTCTTCCTAGTTTCCAACGACGTAGCAAACGAAGCTACTCATCACGAGGTTGCCCCGAAAGGTTGGGAATTGAGCAAAGTGGAAGGATGTGGGGAGCCAAATGCAAATGAGCCCCGAGATGCCAAGGTGTCACCCTCCCCCAGCACAGTGCCAGCTCCACTGATGACCCCTTCCTGTGCTGTCCTCCACACCCTTTGCCAGACTGCCAGGTGCCCCTTCAGTTCACAGGGCCTTCCCCCCAGGACGCCACCAGCACAGTTTCTCTGTCCCCTGTGAGGGAGAAGGCAGAGACCAAGTCCTGGTCATTGCCCTGTGCTCAGTTGTGACCCAGAGCTGGGGAAGTAGCAGTGTTTCATCTGCATTTATCACATGAACGAAGGTGTTTTGGTCTGGCCTTCTGAAGATTACAGCAGGGTCATTTTGATTGGAGTTTTGGGTAATTCAGGACTCTTCATATGTTAGCGGTTGGATTTCTAATTTATTTTCCAAGATTTCTAATTATGTACATTCTAAGTTTGTGGGTTTTCCTAGTTTCACTCTGAGACGGTAGCATTCTTGACAGGTTCTCAAGGGGAGCCTTGGGCTCCTCTGGGCTGTCCCTGTACCTCTGTGAATGGAGCACCCCGCTATGGGCCCACCACACAGCTGGCTCGGCAGTACAGCTGCAATGGGGAGTGGGCAGCGTCAGCCCCCCTGTCACACTGGGCAGGAGCATTAGAAAGGTGGCTCTTCTGGGGTCACAGAGCTAGTAGGCAAGGGAGCCAGGATCAAGCCCTGCTTTTTCTGATTCCAGAGCCCCATGCTTGGCTTACCCATGCAGAGCCATGGCAGCGGACAGCTGGGGACACACACGTTCTTTCATTCACTCACTCATGGGCTCATTCGTGTATTCACCAAACACTTAGAGCCTCATAAGGACCAAGTGCACCGCTAGTGTTGTAGAACAAGGGAAACTCCTTACTCTCACAGATTTAACGACTGTTCATTGGTATACTCCAATCTTAGTGTGTTTTGTCATTGTTTAGCATTGTGAAAGTAGAATTGATTTAGGTCTAATCCAAAAATTTTATAGCATAGAGAAAAAAAGTCAAAGATACCAAGAACATCTAAGCCCGGAGGATTGGAACTTTTTCACTTTGCTAAACTTTCAAATACAGGAAAACGTGTGTGTGTTTCAGAGGGCTCTGACTCTGAAGACAGCTCGTTGGAAAAGGCAGCATCTGCAGCTGTCATTTTTGCCAGACATCGTTGGTTAGTTTTCCAACAGAGAGGAGAGAGCTCAGCAGCACTCATCCTTGTCCTCTCGGACACCCGAGTGCCAGGGAGCAGCTGGAGAGAAGGCGTTGCTGCTGAAGCCCTAGGGAGTTCTGTTCACTGGCTTTATAGTGGGCCTTCCCTGTGTGCTCTTGTGCTGGACATAGGAAATGTGGGCGACTTCACATGCTCCCTCTCTGCTGCACTTCACACCTCTGTTTCTCCTTCACCTGCTTTCCTGAGGGTGCGTCTTGCCCGAGGGTCCTGTCCACAGCAGGCCTCTTCTCCAAGCTTATGTGTTCTCCGGGCAGTCAACGTCTACACCCATGACTGTCACTGCTTTCTTTATTACAGTGGCACTGAAGTATCTAACTCAAGCCCAAATTTTTCTCCCAAGCTCTGGGCTAGCACTTCCAGTGCCTGTGCCTTTCCTTCATGTGGACCTCCCACAGCCACCTCGTGACTCCCAGAGCTGGACGTGTCGTGCTTCCCCTGGGGCTCGCCCTGTGCTCTCTCTCGCACATCCTGGCTGATGGTGTCCCCTTTCTTCCCCCAGGCCTGGCCTTTCCCTTCACTCGCACCATGCAGGTCCAGTCAGGCCATGCGTCCTCTTACTCCTGGCTGTTGTAACTTCCAGAATGTCTGCTGTGTCCTGCAGACTCTGACTGGGTCCAGACCGTGAGCATTTCTTGTTGGGTTACCAGGGGATCTGTTGGTGGTTCCCTCTGCTTCGGACCTAGTCGCTCTGATTCAGCCCTCTCTCTCCCTGCCGTTTTGTTAGACTGATCTTTCACAGTCGGATTACACCACTGACATCCCCACTGAAAACCGGAAGGGGCTCTGATCAGAGTCCATGATCTGACCTCCTCTGGCCTCACCCCTGGGCATCCTCCACAGGCTGTGGTCACGCGTGACCACATCCTCATCACTGTGTCCCTCTGTTCACACTCCTCACATTGCCTTGTTGGGTTTGGACTCAGAAAGATGAGAGCTTTTCAGGAGAGAAACAGACTCAAAATGTGAATCTGAGAGAGCTCTATTTTGAGCTATGACACGAAGCAGAATTGACTCCATCTTCAGGATAGAGCATGAGGGTGGCAGTGAATAGAGGGGACTGAGCCGCCACACACTCCCACTGGCCTATAGAAAGGGAAGGCAGAGTTGCTGAGGGGTTTGGAGTTGCTTGGTGAAGGGAGAGCCTGGAAAAGGAGGGGAAAACAAGACCAAGAGGCTGAGGACTGAGTAGAGGCCCTGAGAGCCAGTGGCCAGATGTCTGGGCTCCTTGAAGAAAGCAGAATCAGTAGCATTGTGGTGCTAGAAGCCATATTGAAGGAAGGCTAGGGATGACAAGCACGGAGGGAGGGCCCCGCAAGGTACGCAGTGGCAGCAGGTAGGAGGGAAATGACCCAGTGTCAGGGCAAAGCTGCGTGGACAGAGGGCAGAGGGGCTGTCCAGGAGGGAGTCAAAGCAGAGGGGCTTCCACAGAGTGCTGTGGAGGGGAGAGGCTTCCTGGACTTTGTGGGGACAGCATTTGTATCTGGGTACCTCTGGAGGATTTCTGATCTAATTTGCAATGAAGAGAATGCTTATATGTCTTTGTTTTAAATATACACAAATAATTCAGTATACATGACTAATAGCATATGTACATATATTTAAAGTAAGGGACATAAGTATTGCTTTGTCCCACATTGTGTTATCACAATAAACAAAAACGTATTTGCTGACACAAACTCTAATATTTAAAACGTATTCTCCATAAACTGAACTTCCCAGAAAACCAAACCAAAAGGTAATTCTTGAAAAGATAATTCTTTCAGGCCATAAGTCTGTGATAATCTGCATGGCCAAAGGAAGCAGAGTAGCCAATGAGAGCCCTAATAGTTACTATTACATTTCTACCTGTTCTACGTGTATTATCCAATGTGCGGTATAAAACTCTTTGAGATGGATGTATTTTGTATTATATCGACAAGGAAACAGGCTCAGAGAATGTAAAAGATTTACTTGCCAAGGCCAGTTAGTTAGGCAGTACCCCATTTGGCATTCATATCCTGACACCTGACTATAAACCCTCTACCTCAGCTTGTGTGTTTTCTCCTGTGCCATGCCGAATTTATAAATTAAACCTACATTTAATTTGAAATGTGTTGCCTTCATTTTAATAGATGAGAATTCTGAGAATTCTGTTTGCCAGTGGTATTTCTGTTATGGTTACTGACATCTGCTTATTTTAATGTATTTTGACATGTGTGGAAGTGGGACTAATCTGGTTGTAATTCAGGTTCTGCATATGTATCAGAGCTGACCCATCTGCCATGCAAGTATATTTTAGAAAAGGAGCAAATTCCTGGCTGGGCCAAGTAACACCTTTTCCACTTCTCCTCTGTGTGTGATCTGTTGTCTACAGTATCATGTTGAAAAAGTTGAGAAGCGATTTTGGAAAGAGAGAAGTGAGGAATCTGTTGCCAGAGTGTAATTGAGAAACAGATGAGCTAATGGAGAAGCCAAGATGTTACATTCCATTATAAGGGAGTTGTAATTTACTGTAAAGTTTGAGGGAGTAGCATCTTTTTGGAAAGAAAAAAGTCAGAAATATAAAATAGCCTACTATATAAAGTTTTACGACTCCATCTCATAATCATTTAAATGGGTAGATACTTTATGTTCCTACACCTTCAAAATCCAACTTGAAACCATTTTCCAGAGGGCTTTCCAGATTTCACATCCTCAAGTCTGATCATTCCTTCTTCTGTATCCCATGGTGAATATTACAAATAGAGTCATAGTTGTATCTTCTGAAACTGTTTCATTGTAAAATCCCTTGCCGGGCATGGTAGCTCATGCTTGTAATCCCAGCACTTCGAGAGGCCAATGCAGGTGGATCACCTGAGGTCAGGAGTTCGAGACCAGCCTGGCCAACATGGTGAAACTCCGTCTCTACTAAAAATACAAAAATTAGCCAGGCGTGGTGGCTAGCGCCTGTAGTCCCAGCTACTCAGGAGGCTGAGGCAGGAGAATCGCTTGAACCCGGGATGCGGAGGTTGCAGTGAGCCAAGATCACACCACTGCACTCCAGCCTGGGGACAGAGGGAGACTTGGTCTCAAAAAAAAAAAAAAAAAAGAAAAGAAAAATCCCTAACCAGGTAAGAAAGTAAGGACTCGGTAAGAGAGTAGTTGTGTTTCTTTTTTGTCTTCCACCAAATACACTGAGGGAGCTTTGTGTCCTCTCTTCAGACAATGCTGCTGAGCCGGGGTGCTGAACTTGCCCTGATCGGGGGTGGTGCCATGGGAGGGTGCGCTTCAGCTTGGAGTACACTCATGAGAGTTAGTCTGCAGGGAGTGGGCCGGCCTGTTTATTACCATTGTTGTCGAGCTCCCAGCACTCGGGTGGGTCAGAATGCAGGGAGTGGACCAGCCCCATTTGTTATAGTTGTCAGGCTCAGAAGTGAGCAAGACAGAGTTCTTTCCCTATGGAACTTATATTCAGGTGAGGAGACTTGACAGTAAACAAATATAATGGCGTATATCATATAGTAATGCAAATAAAAATGGAGTGGCATGAGGAGGAGGCTAGAGAGTGTTGTGTGGAGCTGCTGTTTTGGGTATTTGAGTGAATACCTGAAGGAAGCGAAGGACAGCCTGTGCTGAGATCTTTGAGCAGAGCATCACAGGCCAAGGGTGGCAGGGGAAGGGTCTGAGGCAGCTATGGGCAAAGGAGTATTGTAGGAGTGACTAAAGGCCAGTGTCACTGGAGAGGATAAGGAGGGAATGTTAGGAGTCAGGGCCGGAGGAACAGCTGGTGCTGGGAATCATCATAGTATAGAAGGTATTTGTAACCATGGCAGGGGACTGCATTGTTGAGGGAGTGATATGGGGCTGAGGATGAAGCTGTGGGGCCAGCATTTTCAGTGCAGATGAAGATGATGAGGGAGCACAGAACAGCCAGGTGAGGTCGGAGGAAAGCCGGGAAGATGCAGTGTCCTCCAGGGCTAAATGGAAACAGTGTTTCCACATGCAGCTGGGGACTGTCCTGTGCTGCTGAGCTGGGCAGGTAAGCCTACAGGCGGGCAGGTGAGAGGGCCCAGCTGTGTGAGTGGTGCTTGGGGGAGCCACTTGGTCTCTTCACCTTCATTAGTGGCTCATAAATGAAGCTGACAGTAGCCAGCATGACTTTTATTTTTCATTTATTTTTTTGAGATGGAGTCTCACTCTGTCGCCCAGGCTGGAGTGCAGTGGTGTGATCTCGGCTCACTGCAACCTCCACCTCCTGAGTTCAAGTGATTCTCCTGCCTCAGCCTCCTGAGTAGTTAGGACTATAGGCATGTGTCACCATGCTCGGCAAATTTTTTTGTATTTTTAGTAGAGACAGGGTTTCAGCATGTTGGCCAGGCTGGTCTCAAACTCCTGACCTCCTGGCCTCCCAAAGCGCTGGGATTACAGGCATGAGTCACCCCACCTGGCCACCAACCTGACTTTTAAGTAACACTCTCAGTCTTAGAATCCTGATTGGGAGGTGGCGTCAGAATCTAAGATGGTAACACTGATGTTTGTGTGTGGCTCACAGATTGAAGGTAATTCTAGGAGGAGTTCCAAAAATGTTCTGAACAATGACAGTATTTTGAGGATGAGGACATAACACCTCATCACATACACAGCTGAGTGCCTTGAAGGGGAGAGCAAACTTTGGGTTTCTGTGAGTTCTGGTACTCTGGTGAAAGGGTAGTGCCCTGGAGACCACCTGGGCCGTTTCCATTTCAGATGTTGGTCATAGGGCAGGACTCTCTGGAAGGAAGAGGCAGTTTTCACAGCAAGGGAGGAACAGCTGCCAGCCCACACTCTCTTCTGCCATATTGAATTATTGAGGGAGAGACCAGTTTTCTTCTGGATGGTTTTATTTTGTTTAGCAGATTCTTGATGAATATTTGATTTTGGTGGAGAGAAGTTTTCTGTGGAGGACTTTTCAGTTTATTATTACTTGTTCCCTTCATCCTCCTCAGTTCCACACAATGGCAACTACCTATTCTTTTTTTTTTTTTTTTTTGAGAAGTTTGGCTGGAATTCTTTTTGTAATCTCTAAATTCTTTTTAAGAATTAGCTAGATAATTTTTCTCCAGGGAAGGGATTCTTTTGTTTTACATAAGCATATCTTAATAGATATGATTTTGAAAATCAAATTATGTTCTAATTGTAATTTAACGGATCTTATGGTCAGTACTTTTGTCAATTTGCCTTGAAATTGATCTGTTTTATCAAAGGCCCTTTTTGTAGTTTAAATGTTCTCCAAGAACAGGCTGAAAGCACACCTGCCCTCCCATTTCCCATGCTTGTGTGTCAAGGATTGTTGACAAGTTCCACAGGCATGTTGCCTTTTTGTGTTAGTTTCACTGTTTGTCAGCTCTTTTAGATAAGACAGGGCAAGGTGTTGAACCCTCCAGAACTCGTTCCCCTCATTGCAGATGGCAGCAGTAAGACCACTGCATTTGGGTGAGGGTCACTTATAAAAAGGGCAGAAGTAAACATCACCTGTGAAAGTATTATTCTTATATGATAGCACTAAATGTACTCAAATTGCTACTTTAATACAAAGGTTCCTATGGCAATATTAAATGTGAATCTGATCTGTTTTAATGTTTAAAGCTCAATAACTCTCTTTTGGTTAGAGAATCAGATAATTAGTTTTGGTTGGTGATATGGTTTGGCCCTGTGTCCCCCACCAAATCTCATCTTGTAGCTCCCATAATTCCCATGTGTTGTGGGAGGGAACCAGTGGGAGATTATTGAATCATGGGGGTGAGTCTTTCCTGTGCTGTTTTCATGATAGTGAATAAGTCTCACGAGGTCTGATGGTTTTAAAAATGGGAGTTTCCCTGCACAAGATGTCTCTTTGCCTGCCGCCATCCATGTAAGATGTGACTTGCTCCTCCTTACCTCCTGCCATGATTGTGAGGCCTTCCCAGCCATGTGGAACTGTAAGTCTATTAAACCTCTTTTTCTTCCCAGTCTTGGATATGTCTTTATCAGCAGTGTGAAAATGGACTAATACAGTAAATTGGTACCAGGAGTGGGGTGTTGCTGAAAAGATACCCAAAAATGTGGAAGTGACTTTGGAACTGGGTTACAGGCAGATGTTGGAACAGTTTGGAGGGCTCAGAAGAAGCGAGGAAAATGAGGGAAAGTGTGGAGCTTCCTAGAGACTTGGTGAATGGCTTTGACCAAAATGCTGATAATGATATGGACAATAAAGTCCAGGCTGAGGTGGTCTCAGACAGAGATGAAGAACCTGTTGGGAACTGGAGCAAAGATGACTCTTGTCATGTTATGTTTTATTAAAGATACTGGTGGCATTTTGCCCCTGCCTTAGAGGTCTGTGGAATTTTGAACTTGAGAGAGATGATTTAGGGTAACTGGTGGAAGAAATTTCTAAGCAGCAAATAATTCAGGAGGTAACCTGGGTGCTGTTAAAAGCATTCAGTTTTATAAGGGAAGCGGTTTGGAAAATTTGCAGCCTGACAATGCGATAGAAAAGAAAATCCTGTTTTCTGAGGAGAAATTCAGACTGGCTAAAGAAATTTGCATAAGTAACAAGGAGCTGAATGTTAAGCCCTAAGACAGTGGAGAAAATGTCTCCAGGCATGTCAGAGACTTTTGCGGCAGCCCCTCCCATCATAGGCCTAGAGGCCTAGGAGGAAAAAGTGGTTTCATGGGCCAGGCCCAGGGTCCCTGTGCTTTGTGCAGCCTAGGGACTTGGTGCCCTGTGTCCCCGTCACTCCAACCATGGCTGAAAGGGGCCCACATAGTGCTCAGGCCGTGGCTTCAGAAGGTGCAAGCCTCAAGCCTTGGGAGCTTCCATGTGGTATTGAGCCTGTCAGTGCACAGAAGTCAAAAACTGGGTTTTGGGAACCTCTGCTTAGAGTTTAGAGGATGTATGGAAATGCCTGGTTGTCTAGGCAGAAGTTTACTGCAGGGAGGGGGCTCTCATGGAGAACCCCTGCTAGGGCAGTGCAGAAAGGAAATGTGGGGTTGGAGCCCCCACAAAGAGTCCCTACTGGGGCACCACCTAGGAGAGCTGTGAGAAGAGGGCCACCATCTTCCTGACCCCAGAATGGTAGATCCACCGACAGCTTGCACCATGCACCTGGAAAAGCCGAAGACCCTCAATGCCAGCCCATGAAAGCAGCCAGGAGAGGGGCTGTACCTTGCAAAGCCACAGGGGTGGAGCTACCCAAGGCCATGGGAGCCCACCTCTTACATCAGCGTGACCTGGATGTGAGACATGGAATCAAAGGGGATCGTTCTGAAACTTTAAGATTTGACTGCCCTGCTGGATTTTGGACTTGCATGGGGCCTGTAGCCTCCTCTCTGTTTTGGCCAATTTCTCCCATTCAGAATGGCTATATTTACCCAATTCCTGTATCCCCATCATATCTAGGAAGTAACTACCTTACTTTTGATTTTATAGGCTCATAGACAGAAGGGACTTGCCTTGTCTCAGATGAGACTTTGGATTGTGACTTTTGAGTTAATGCTGAATGAGTTAAGACTTTAGGAGACTGTTGGGAAGGCATGATTGGTTTTGAAATGTGAAGGCATGAGATTTGGGAGGGGCCAGGGGCTGAATGATATGGTTTGGCTCTGTGTCCCCACTCAAATCTCGTCTTGTAGTTCCCACAATTCCCATATGTTGTAGGAAGGACCTGGTGGAAGATAATTGAATCATGGGGGTGAGTCTTTCCTGTGCTGTTCTCGTGATAGTGAATAAGTCTTGTGAGATCTGATGGTTTTAAAAATGAAAATTTCCCTTCACAAGCTCTCTCTTTGCCTGCCGCCATCCATGTAAGATGTGACTTATTCCTCCTTACCTTCCACCATGATTGTGAGGCCTCCCTAGCCATGTGAAACTGTAAGTCCATTAAACCTCTTTTTCTTCCCCGTCTTAGGTATGTCTTTATCAGCAACGTGAAAATGGACTAATACAGTTGGTTTATAAAACTAGTTTTAAAAAATTCAATGGGATTTTTTTCTTGGCCCATTGAATTTTTTCTTCTTTACTGCAGAGAAGTAATTGTAGAGATGTCCTTCATGTTGTTTCCAGAGTAACACACATTGACATCTATATGTAAGAGCTGGTGGGTACTGTAATCATCAGCGAGAAATGATCAGATGTCAGTGTAGGGCAACAGCAGCTGCCATCAGAAGAAACAACACCATGAAAGGCCAAAAAGATTTATGAAGAACTTGACAGAAATGAGATTTTTAAAAATGCTCGCTGGTCACTTGGAACAAATAGCAGTGTACAAGGCATGATTTGAATGACTACTTCTTAGATTGTAGTTGAGAACATTCGTGGCTTTTAGGATATTTTAAAATTATAGTTTGATGCTCAAGGCACCTATTTCTTTAGCTTAAAGGAAAAGGATCTGCAAGGAGCAGAGGAAAACCAAGTAGATTTTATTGCTTGGCTGAGTGTGCTGCGTCAGATGACATGTAGCTTATTTCAAAGATATGTTTGGCATTATTTATTTTTAGAATTTACCTGATATCAGATCTTAGTCTACTCGACAATGTGGGAGCACGCATTGACAGACAGCCTGGGCTGGCACACCCCATGAACGGTAGTCCCTGATGCAGGGTATGGACAGCAACTCCTACTTGACTGGGAAGCTCCAGGCATTTCACTTGCATTAGGCCTCACTGTGATGCAGGCACATCTCAATGGATCCAGCCAACCCTGCTCACCACAGTGGTATGTGTTCAGGTGCAATGTCAGCTGGGAGTGTACACAGCACTGGTTTGGATCTGTGAGGGTTACCGCCTTGCATACTGTGTGACAGAACTTGAAATTTGCCGAGAAGGCAAGACTTAAATGAACTAGATTCAGATAGTACAAAGTACTTGATGAGGTGATGGTGGTGATCATGAGCAGTTCTCAATGCTTCCTCTGTGCTGAGCCCTGTTGTGAGCACGTCCCATGCATTAACTCGCCAGCCCTGCCAGGTCAGTGCTGATTCACCCAGGGAGCAAGTGGCAGAGCAGGATGTGAGCCCAGGCCGTGAGATTCCTGGTACAGCCAGGAATCGGAGTGGATGTGTCAGTAAGGGCTAGGGTGGGCGGGCAGGAGTTGCCGAACCCTGTTGCTGAGTTCATGGGTCTGGGAGAACACAAGTTCAGTTCACCAGGAGATATGGGAAGGACTTTGGCAAATATTTCTTTTTCTTTCTCTTTTCTTCTCTCTGTCGTCCCCTTCCATCATCCTTCTCTTCCTTTATCCTTCCCTTCATTCTGTTCTCAGGCTTTTTTATATATAATATTTTACATATTTATGGGGTGATATGTGATATTTTATTGCACACATAGAATATATACTGATCAAGCTGATAAATTCAGGGTATTTGGAGTATCCATCACCTTGAGTATTATTTCTATGTATTGAGAACATTTCACATTCTTCTAGCTACTTTGAAATATAGTATACATTGTTGTTAACTATCATCACCCTACTCTACTCTCAAACATTAGTACTTACACCTTCTATCTAACTGTGTTTGTACTGACCAACCTCTCTCATCCCCCCTTCAACCCACAGAGCCTTCCCAGCCTCTGCTATCAGTCGCTCTACTCTCTACCTTCATGAGATCCACTTTTTAGTTTCCACATATGAGTGAGAACATGCAAAATTTGTCTTTCTATGCCTGGCTTATTTCACTTAATGACCTGCAGCTCTATCCATGTTGCTACAAATGATATAATTTCATTCTTTTCTAAGACTGAACAGTATTCCACTGTGTATATATACCACATTTTCTTTATCCATTCACCTGTTGACAGACATTTGTAGGTTGATTTTGTCTCTTGGCTATTAGGAACAGTGCTGCAATAAACATGGGGGTATCCCTTTGATATATTGATTACTTTTCCTTTGCATAAATATCCAGAAGTGGAATTGCTGGATCACATGGTAGTTCTATTTCTAGTTTCTTGAGAAATCTCCATACTGTTTTCTGTAGTGGCTATTCTAATTTACATGCCTATCAACAATTGTAAAAGTTCCCTTTTCTCCACATCCTCACCAGCATCTGTTTTTTGTCTTTTTAGTGATAGCCATTCTAACTGGGGTAAGATGATATCTCATTGTGATTTTGGTTTGCGTTTCCCTGATGATTAGTGATACTGAGCATTTTTTGTGTACTTATTGGCCATTTGTATGGCTTATTTTGAGGAATATCTGTTCAAATCTTTTGCTCACTTTTTAATGGGATTATTTGTTCTTTTATTAGAGTTGTTTGAGTTCCTTTTAGATAGATCCTCTTGTCAGAGGAATAGTTTGCAAATAGTTTCTCCCATTCAGCACATTGTCTCTTCATTCTTGTTTCTTTTGCTGTGCAGAAGGTTTTTAGTTCAATATAGTCCCGTTTGTCTATTTTTGTTTGTTGTCTGTGCTTTCGAGGTCTTAGCTATAAAATATTTGCCTGTACCAAATGTCCTGAAGTGTATTCCCTATATTTTCTTCTAGTAGTTTTTAGTTTTGGGTCTAACATTTAAGCTTCAATCCATCTTGAGTTGCTTTTTAAATATTTGGTGAGAGATAGGGATCGAGTTTCATTCTTCTGCATATGGATATCCAATTTTCCCAGTACCATTTATCAAAGAGACTGTCCTTCCCCCAAGGTATATTCTTGGCACCTCTGTTGTAAATATGTGGATTTATTTCTGGATTCTGGATTCTGTTCCATTGGTGTGTGTGTCTGTTTTTATATCAGTACCATGCTATTTCGGTTACTAAAGCTTTGTAATCTGTTTTGAAGTCAGGTAATACGATGCCTCCTGCTTTTTTCTTTTCCTTTTTTTTTTTTTTTCCTCTCAATTGCATTGGGTATTTGGATTCTTTTGGTTCCATGCAAATTTTAAGATTTTTTTTCAATTTCTGTGAAAAATGACATTGGTATTTTGACAGAGATTGCGTTGAATCTGTAGATGGCTTTGTGCAGTATGATTATTTTGAGGCTATTAATTCTTCCAGGCTTTGAACATGGGATGTCTTTTTGTTTATGTCCTATTCAATTTCTTTCATCAGTGTTTTGTCATTTTCCTTGAGATCTTTCACCTCCTAGGATAAATTTATTCCTAGGTATTTTAATTTTTTGGTAGCTGTTGTAAATGCGACTTCATTCTTTATTTGTTTCTCAGCTTGTTCATTCTTGGTGTATAGAAACACTGCTGATTTTTGTATATTGATTTTGTATCCTGCAGCTTCACTGGATTTATCAGTTCTAACAGTTTTTTGGTGGACTCTTTAGAATTTTCTAGGTAGAAGATCGTATCTTTAGCAAAGAACGACAGTTTCACTTCTTCTTTTCCAATTTTGCTGCCTTTTATTTATTTATCTTGTCTGATTGCTCTGGCTAGGTCTTCCAGTACTATGTTGGATAGGAGTGGTGAAAGTGGGCATCTTGTCTTGTTGCGGTTCTTGGCTGAAAGGATTTCAGCATTTCTCATTTAGTATGATGTTAGCTGTGGATTTGTCACATGTGGCCTTTATTTTGTTGAGGTATATTCCTTCTATCCTTAGTTTTTTTAAGGTTTTTATCATAAAAGGATGTTGAATTTTACCAAATGCTTTTTCAGCATCTGTTGAATGATCATATGGTTTTGTCCTTTGTTCTGTTGATGTAATGTATCATGTTTATTGATTTGCATATGTTGAACCATCCTTGAATCCCTGGGATAAGTTCCATTTGATAATGATGTGTTATTTTTCTGTTGTGCAGTTGGATTCAGTTTGCTAGTATTTTGTTGAGAATTTCTAAGTCTGTATTCATTAGGAATGTTAGCCTATAATTTTCTTTCTTTTTTTTGTGTGTGTTGTTGTTTGAGATGGAGTCTTGCTCTGTCACCCAGGCTGGAGTGTAGTGGCGCAATCTCGGCTCACCGCAACCTCTGCCTCCCAGGTTCAAGCAGTTCTTCTGCCTCAACCTTCCAAGTAGCTGGGATTACAGACGCATGCCACCACGCCTGGCTAATTTTTGTATTTTTAGTAGAGACGGGGTTTCACCATGTTGGCCAGGCTGGTCTTGAATTCCTGACCTCATGATCCACCCGCCTCGGCCTCCCAAAGTGTTGGGATTACAGGTGTGAGCCACTACACCTGGCCTAGCATATAATTTTCATTTTTTGTGGCATCCGTGTCTGGTTTTACTATCAGGATAATGCTGACTTCATAGAGTGATTTAGGGAGAATCCCTTTCTCTTCAATTTTTTGGAATAGTTTTAGGTGAATTGGTGTTAGTTCTTTGAAAGTTTGGTAGAAGTTTGGTAGCGAAGCCATCCAGTCTTGGACTTCATTGGGAGACTTTTTATTACTGATTCAATTTCATTTCTTGTCATTGCTCTGCTCAGGTATTCTATTTCTTCCTTATTCAATCTAGTAGATTGTATGTGTTTAGGAATTTATCCATTTCCTCTAGGTTTTCTAGGTAGTTAGTGTATAGTTGTTCATAATAGTCTCTGGTGATCTTTTGTATTTCCATGGTATCAGTTGTAATGTCTCCTTTTTAATTTCTGATTTTGTTTATTTGTGTCTTCTCTTTTTCTTGGTTAGTCTAGGAAGTGCTTTATCAATTTTATCTTGTCAAAAAAACAACTTTTTATTTCGTTGATCCTTTGTGGGTTTTTTTTTCTCTGATCTTTATTACTTCCTTATATCTGTGTTTTGTTGTTTTTCAGCATAGAAATCTTACACATAGTTTAATGAGATTTATACTGAAGTGTTTCATGTTTTGGTGCTATTATACAATACATGGTCATTTTTAAAAAACATCAGATTTTTAATTTTTTATTATAAGTATGTGGATACAGTTGACCTTTGTATGTTGAATTTGTATTCTGTGACCTTGCTAAACTCAATTAGTTCTAATAACTTTGTTTTCTAGTTTCTTTGGGATTTTCTGTATAGACAATCATATCACCTGCAAATAGAGACAGTTTCATTTCTGCCTTTCTAATCAATAAACCTTTTATTTCTTTTTCTTGCCTTACTGCACAGGCTAGGATCTCTAGTATGATTTTGAATAGGGGTGATAGGATATTCTCGCATTGTACTTCATCTTAGGAAAGAAGCATTCAGTCTTCTACCATTAAGTATGATGTTAGCCGTGTGTTTTTTGTAGATGCCCCTAATCTGGTTCAGGATGTTTGTTTTTATTCCTGTTTTGCTGAAGATTTATTATTATTATTACTGTTATGAACAGATGTTGAATTTTGTCAAAAGCCTTTTCTGCATTTATTGAAGAGAGAATTTTTTTTTCTTCTTTAGTCTATTGTTATGGTAGGTGATGGTGACTGATTTGCAAATAATGAGCCAGCTTTCCATTCCTGGAATAAGTGTCTATTGGCTGTGAAGTATTATCCTTTTTATATATTGCTGAATGCAATTTGCTATTTTTTTGTTTAGGATTTTTGTGTCTTTGTTTATGAGGGATATTGGTCTGTTCTTTTATTTTAACATCTTTATCTAGTTTTGGTGTCACTGTAATTCTGGCCTCATAAAAAAAAGTTGACTTATTTCCTCCTCTTCTGTTTTCTGGAAGACTTGTTTAAAATTTCTATTATTTCTGTTTTAATTGTTTGATAGAATTTGACAATGAAGCCCTCTGAAGTGTTATGCATTGCATGACTGTTACCTTTAAATAATAATCTGCTGCTTCAGGTATAGTGTAAGTACCTTAAAACAGTGTTTTCCCATCTATTAATCATATTTATTTCAGATTATTTTTCTGAAATTTCTGTATTATTATTCCAGGTTATCTGTGTGTCTGCTTCTGTTGATTGTCACTTGACAATGAGCCTTTTGTTTCCTTTGCCTTATTTTGTTTGTTTGTTTGTTTGTTTTTGAGACAGAGTCTCACTCTGTCACCCAGGCTGGAGTGCAGTGGTGCAACCTCAGCTCACTGCAACCTCCGCTTCCTGGGTTCAAGCGATTCTCCTGCCTCAGCCTCCTGAGTAGCTGGGATTACAGGCGTGTGCCACCACACCCAGCTAATTGTTATATTTTTAGTAGAGATGGGGTTTCACCATGTTGGCCAGGCTGGTCTCAAACTCCTGACCTCGTGATCTGCCCGCCTTGGCCTCCCAAAGTGCTGGGATTACAGGTGTGAGCCACTGTGCCTGGCCTCCATTGCCTCTTCATTGTAATTTTTGATTTCAGTGTTGGACATTGTGTGGAGGGCAGTAGGCAAGGTCAACAAACTTTTTCTGTAATGGGCCAAATAAATATTTTGAGTTTTGAGGGCCACGTGTAGTCCCTGTTGCATATTATTCTTCTGGTTTTTACTTTTAAAAAATTACCCTTAAAAAATGTAAAACTTGGCAGGGTGCAATGGTTCATGCCTCTAATTCTGGCCCTTTGGGAGACTGAGGTGGGAGGATTGTTTGAACCCAGGGGTTTGATACCAGCCTGGGCAATGTGGTGAGACACCGTCTCTACAAAAAAATTCGAAAAATTAACTGGGCGTGGCCACATGTACTGTGGTCCCGCTTTCTTGGGAGGCCAAGGTGGGAGGATGGCTTGAGCCCGGGAGATTGAGACTGCAGTGAGCCATGATTGTACCATAGTACTCCAGCCTGGAAGACAGAGCAAGACCCTGTCTCCAAAAGAAGAAGAAGAAGAAAAAAATGAAACCATTCTTAGCTTGCAGGCTGTACAGAAACGGGTCATGGGCTACCTTTGGCCTCTGGGCCATAGCGTACCCTCTCTGTAGAGGGGAATGAGGTGGGTAGATAGTGTTATATTCAGAAATGGCCACTCTTCTTTTTCTCCTGGGCTTTCATTATTGGGGAGTTGAGATGGGTCTGGGTTTTGTTGTTGTGTATGTACCTTCCATCCCACTGGCTTCAAATTCCTCTAACCTTTCCTTGAGCTTAGGATGAGGGCTGAGTTGCTAAAGCATCTTCACCCATGGCCTTTGGCCTTGCCTCTGTGTCTGCCTTAGCTGCCCCTTATCTTTGGCAGGTCTCTACTAGAGAAAGTTCCCTTCCCTTCCCCCAAAGTAGGAGGACTCTAACAGTCTGGCTTAAGATGACTCCTGGACCCTACCTGAGGGCTAGAGCAGATTGCCTTTTATCTTCCCTGGCCACAGCAGTCTTCTGATTCTGTAGGTGAGAAGCTTCTTGTTAGGGCTTAGTGCTGTGGCAGCTCCCACTGAGAGACTGTTTAGTCTGCTCTTTCAGTCTACATCTTAGAAGGTTTTGTTTTGTTTTTTTTTTTTTTTGTTTTTGCTTTTTTTGTTGTTGTTGTTAAGTAAATGTGCTAAAAAAGAGGTGCTGATTTTGAGCCTGGTTCCAATTACAGTACCCGGTCAAGAAGTGAATTTACGGCATCGTAAAGGCTGCCAGTAGAGAGGAATGGTAAGGAAGGTTGGCTCTACTCTGGTGATGGATTGAAGCTTCCAGTGGGTTTGTCTAGCTATTTTTTAGTGGTTGCTACAATGTATGCAAGGCTACCAGATTCTATGACTCCTGGGGCCATTCTCATGGAAAATAAACAATGTGAATTTTATATACCCAGTGACATTGTGTAAACTTAGTGGCCCTGATAAGTGCTGTATCTGTATGTGGTCCCTGAGGGATTTGCTGCAATTGGAGTGAAAAAGAAGTAATACTTTTTAAAACAATCTTATAAGTGGACAGAATGCTAGCGTCGACAAAGAGTCAAACTCTACAAAATATTTGAAGAGATTTGTTCTGAGCCAAATATGAGTGAGGTCCTGAGAACATGTGCCCAAGGTGGTTGGGTGTGGCTTGGCTTTATCCATTTTAGAGAGGTGTGAGACATCAATCAAAAACATTTAAGAAATACATTGGTTTGGTCCAGAAAAGTGGGACAACTCAAAGCTGGGAGGCGTGGGGCTTCCAGGCTATAGGTGAATTTAAACATTTTCTGATTGATAAAGACCTGGGATTGATAGAAGGAGAATGTTCAGGTTAAGGTAAAGATTGTGGACGTCAAAGTGCTTTTGAAGTCTTGTGGTGGCTGCCTTAGAGACAGTAGATGACAAATGTTTCCTATTCAGATCTTAGTTAATCTCTTTAGGATTGGGAGGGTCTCGAAGAAAAAGATCTAGCTATGTTAGTAAAGATTCTTTACAAATGCAGATTTTCCCCCACAAAGAGCAGCTTTGCAGGGCCATTTCAAAATATGGCAAAGAAACATATTTTGGGGTAAAATATTTTTATTTTCTTTCTTGTCTCATAATGTTATGCCAGAGTCAGGTTGGAAAGTCACGATATATAGGGTTAAATAAAACCCATCTGATGAGAATTTATGATTTGTAGGACATGACTCCCCAGACCCCTTAGATAGGAATTTGGGCAAGATAAAAAAATCAAGCCGGGCGCGGTGGCTCAAGCCTGTAATCCCAGCACTTTGGGAGGCCGAGGCGGGCGGATCACGAGGTCAGGAGATCGAGACCATCCTGGCTAACACGGTGAAACCCCGTCTCTACCAAAAACACAAAAAATTAGCCGGGCGTGTTGGCGGGCGCCTGTATTCCCAGCTACTCGGGAGGCTGAGGCAGGAGAATGGCGTGAACCCAGGAGGTGGAGGTTGCGGTGAGCCGAGATCGCGCCACTGCACTCCAGCCTGGGGGACAGAGAAAGACTCTGTCTCAAAAAAAAAATAAAAATAAAAAAATAAAAAAAAATCAGAGTTTAGTCTTCACTAGCAAACAGAGAAAGCCCCCATCTTTCTAGTTTAGCACTTTAAAATTGTATGCCTATAATATTTGAAGATCATGGTTATTAGACTATTGAGTTTTTTGATGCTGCTTTTATGAGCTAAGCTTTTATATCAAGCAGTGACTGTGTTTCTAGATTAGCCTGTAGTTTTCTAAACTGTCAAACCTGTTATTCAGAAAGGCCAGGAACCCCTTGAGGGGTAGATTGCAGCAGAACATTTTATTCTAGGCCAGGCGTGGTGGCTCATGCCTGTAATCCCAGCACTGTGGGAGGCCGAGGTGGGTGGATCACTTGAGGTCAGGAGTTTGAGACCAGCCTGACCAATATGATGAAACTCCATCTCTACTAAAAATACAAAAAATTAGCGAGGCATGGTGGCACACACCTGTTATCTCAGTTACTTGGGAAACTCCTGCCTCAGTTATAGAGGAAAGCTGAGGCAGGAGAGTCTCTTGAGCCTGGGAGGCGGAGGTTGCAGTGAGCAGAGATCACGCCACCGCACTCCAGCCTGGGTGACAGAGTGAGACTCTGTCTCAAAAAATAAAACAAAAAGAAAAAAGAAAATTTTATTCTAACTAGAAGCATTACCTCTTTCCCCTAGATCCAGATGCAGAGGTGTGCTTTCATGTACTGAGGCTTGTCCAGTCTGTGGTTCTGGAACCTGAAGTCTTCTCCAAGTCGGCCTCTGAGTTCCGGAGCTCCCTACCCCTGCAACGCATCCTGGCAATGTCCAAGAGCCGCAACCCCCGCCTGCAAACTGCAGCCCAGGAGCTCCTGGAAGATCTCCGCACTCTGGAGCATAATGTGTAGGTGTGCTCGGCAACCAGGGTTTTGGTGAAAATGCCAGTGTCCCTTCTCCTCCCCAGGTCCCTCATTTGATACTCCAAAACCATCACCATGTGCCATGTGTTAGAATTGGCAAAATGTGATTGACTAGAGATGGACATGAATTGATATGTATCCCACATAACTTGTCTTGGAAATGAGAGTACTTGTAGATGGTTGGTTAAGCTTGCCAAAGGAGAGGCCATGAAAGAACCTGTCCTTCTGGAAAAGTGGTCCATGTCTGTGCTGGCTGGAAGAGGGCTTGCTTAGGGCAGCTTCTTGCTGCTCAGCAGACCATGACCTGTAGGTTCACCTATAAAACAGGGAAATTAAATAACCATCTACCCCACTGGTCAGCATTTTCCTGAGATACATTTCTTTGAAAAGCAATTCATTCTCTCTCTAGTAATTGTAATTAATCCCCCCAAAATGGAAGTTTACTTTTATAACCTTTTGGTGAACCTGCTATTTCGGATGACATTGGACATTTTAGTTCTATATTTTTTGTGCCTCTTTTATTTTTGAATAAAGAAAGTCAGAAGAGTTGTATTACAACCCTTGCTGTCTAAAATCTAAACTTGATATAGGAAGTTGATCTTTGCACATTACCATGCTACTCTTGGTTGGTGGAAAAAAAAAACTCTCCTTAAACTGTTCTGGGCCCTTTGGCTATAAACTTAGAAGTCCTATTTTTCTTATAACAAATGCTGTAAAAACAACTTGTATAATAGATTAGAACACATGCAGTTAGTTGAGATTCCATAAATGAAACGATAGTTCCAGTTCCCTTTTTGTGCATGGGTGTACCTGTATGCCAGGGCCCTGCCGTGTCTGTCTTATCTACCTACTGGTTTCTGTCCAGCTTGTTTTCTAGGCCACTGGCAGAGAACAAGGGAGAATACATTTCATTTCTCACGGACACCATGATTGGTGAGAGTTGCCATTTGTATTAGTCTGCGTTCACACTGCTGTAAAGAAATGCCTGAGACTTGGTAATTTATAGAGGAAAGAGGTTTAATTGACTCACAGTTCACTGTGGCTGGGGAGGTCTCAGGAAACTTACAATCATGGTTGAAGGGGAAGCCAGGCACCTTCTTCTCAAGGTGGCAGGAAGGAGAATGAATGCAGGAGAACCTACCAAATGTTTCTAAAACCATCAGCTCTCTTGAGAACTCACTATCACGAGAACAGCATGGGAGAAACCGCCCCCATAATCCAGTCACCTCCACCTGGTCTCTCCCTTGACACATGGGAATTATGGGGATTATAATTCAGGATGCGATATGGGTGGGGACACAAAGCCTAACCATATCACCATTTAAATCAATCCTTGAAGTCACGTCACGTGAACACATTCTCTCCTTTTCCTGGGCTGCTTCCTTCAGTGTGATGCTGGAGGGTTGCTGGGCCCTGAGCATGCTGTAAGAGCAAAACAAATGCAGGTGCACCCCACCAGTGGCAGCCGCGTCTACAAGAATAAGCTGTTTTGTTGCATATGGCATTTTAGAGTAACTTCATTTTTCTTTTAAGTAGATTTTTATAGGCAGTGTGCAATTTAAGGCTGAGGCTGAGTGAAGAAGTGTAGAGGAAGGCACAGTTGCTTGGATTTCACGAGCCAGCATATTGTGGAACACTAGCTCATCCGAGCCAGAGGAATGTTGCAAAAGGCAATTTAAAATTCATGGAGGCAGAAATCGATCCATCTGTGCTGTGTGGTTCTGTAGGTCCTGATTATTGGTGAATAAAATTAAGAATGTTGTGTTTCTATACTTAATATCATGGTGCTATCTTCTTTTTGATTGCTATTTATTTAATAAGGTAATGGGGGATGCTGCCTCTAGAACTACAGGACCTCTGCCAGAGATGGGGTCAACAGTGTATAGAGAGGAGTGAGTGTTGGCCAGACTCTTGGATGTTGTGTAGTTTAGCTAATTAGTGGATGGATGTGATTAAGAAGGATCATTTCTTTTCTTCTGATTTTGAGGTGCTAAGAATAGCAAGAGTTCTTACGAAAACTCTTTTAGGAAGAAACATATGACAACTCCATATTTTGAATGTATATCCTAAGAAAAGTACATAAGGCCAGTTTTAAGGAGTGACCTGCCTCCTGCTCTTCATATGAAGGTCAACAGGAAAACATAGGTTCTTTAATTTTTCTACAACTAGTTATCTAAAGAAAACCTCAGTTTTTAAAAAGGTATTCATAAAAGCATGTACTTTGCAGATCTCGTGAATTTTAAAATCAGACAAAGTAAAATAGTGCATATATTTTGAAATGTTGTATGTTTGTTTTAGACAGAGTTTTGCTTTTGTTGCCCAGGCTGGAAGTGCAATGGTGTGATCTTGGCTCACTGCAACCTCCACCTCCTGGGTTCAAGCGATTCTCCTACCTTAGCCTCCTGAGTCGCTGGGATTACAGGCACCCGCCACCACGCCTAGTTAATTTTTGTTACTTTTAGTAGAGATGAGGTTTGGCCATGTTGGCCAAGCTGGTCTTGAACTCCTGACCTCAGGTGATCCACCCGCCTTGGCCTCCCAAAGTGCTGGGAGCCAAGGCATGAGCCACGGCACCCGGCCTATATTTTTATTTTTTTGACACAAGAGTCTTGCTTTGTCGCCCAGGCGGGAGTGCAGTGGCTCCATCTTGGCTCACTGCAGCCTCTGCCTCCTGGGTTCAAGTGATTCTCCTGCCTCAGCCTCCTGAGTAGCTGGGATTACAGGCGTGCGCCACCATGCCTGGCTAATTTTTATACTTTCAGTAGAGACATGTTTTCACCATGTTGTCCAGGCTGGTCTAAATTCCGGATCTCAAGTGATCCGCCCGCCTCGGTCTCCCAAAGTGCTGGGATTACAGGCATGAGCCACCGTGCCCAGCCTTGAAATGTAATTTTAACAGAATTCCTCTTACATTTATTAAGTTAAGGAACTATTTTTCTCCTTAGCACCATCAGTTTGTATGTAAAGGTGTGAAACCTGGCAGGCCAGATGTCAGACTTGACTCCCTCCTTCCTCACCCCTTCCCCCAGACGGCTCCGAGCATTCCTCTTGCTGTCTGGCAGCTCATTAGCCATCAGAGCTGCTTTCTCTTCAGTCCGAAAAGAGCAAACCCTTGTTCTGACTGAGAGCAATATGGAGACTTCATGGGTGGCTTTGGAGACCCATGCCTCCTCATGGCATAGCTTGGGATGAGCCTCATGCCACAGAGTTCTTCTAGTTCCGTACAGTTATATCGCCTGTGCCATTCACTCATTCCAGAGGATTTTAAAGTTAATTAAAGTACCAAGCATAGGATCACAGGTCTGGAGCCTGAAGAAAATTAGACCAAGCCTGGAAGCCAGGCCGGGGTCAAGGAAGTGTTGACGAAAAGAGTCAGACTCTGTAAAATATTTGAAGAGACTTATTCTGAGCCAAATGTGAGTGGCCTGTGACACAGTCCCAGGAAGTTCTGGGAACATGTGCCCAAGGTGGATGGGCCACAGTTTGGTTTTATGCATTGTAGAGAGACATAAGACATCAATCAATAGATGTAAGATGTAAGATATATTTGTTTTGTCTGGAAAGGCGGGACAATTGGAGGGGGCGGGGGGCATGTTCTAGGTCATAGGCAGATTCAAAGATTTTCTAATCGGCAATTGGTTAAAAGAGTTAAGTTATTATCAGAAGACCTGGAATCCCTAGGAGGGAGTATCTATTGTGGGGACCAAGCTTTTTATTATGCAGATGAAGCCTTCAGGTAGCAGGCTTCAGAGAGAATAGATTGAAAATGTTTCTTACCAGACTTAAAAAGGTATCAGACTCTTAGTTAATTCTCTCCTGGATCAGAGAAGAGGGAAAGGATTCTCTACGGAATGTAGATTTTTCCCCACAAGAGACAGCTTTGCAGGGCCATTTCAAAATATGTCAAAGAAATATATTTTTGGGTAAAATATTTTGATTTCTTTCATGGCCTGGTATCTGTCATGTGATGCTATACTAGAGTCAAGCTAGAATTTGGTGTCTTATTGCAACAAAAAGTCTCAAGATCTCTGTTTTAATGTTTATACGGGTCAGTTGTACCTGAATTCCAAAGGGAGGAGGGCATAATGAGGCATGTCTGACCTCCACTTCCCGTCATGACATAATGAGGCATGTCTGACCGTCACTTCCCATCACAGCCTAAACTAGTTTTTCAGGCCAGCTTCAGAAGGCCCTTGGCTGAGAGGAGGGGTCCATTCAGATGGTTGAGGGGCTTAGAATTTTATTTTTGGTTTACAGAGGTTTTGAATAAAGCTTGTAAATGTGCCTGCCCATTCCATTGATTCGGCTGAACCTGCCATTAGCTATTTTGCCACATGTTAATATAAATGGAAAAGGTTGATGAAAACTTTTGCAGACTTACTAATTTTCTGAGAAGTCCTGAAGTTTGCTCTGTTTTCTTCCATGGCATAGATGCTGAGAATGCCTCAGAACTTCTCCAACCAGTGTAGGATCCTGAGTATAGACCCTGATAAAGTGTAGGATGTGGCATCCTATAGGGCATTGAAAGGTCTTTGGATGCTTTTTGAGTCCAGGCTCAGGTAAGAAGGGCAAGAGATAACTGGTACACCTCTGCCTTCACAAACTCTCATCTTTAAGAGCAATGGCTGCCCCTCTGCTCTGAGAATGCACACATTTAAATTTATCTCCAGATGTAGACTAAGAAATCGGAGTCTTTGTGCTAATTAGTGCACGCTACAAAATGAAAACTGTTGTTACTGTCCTTTTTAATTTGTAATTTTTAAAGTTTTAAAAATTGTTAAATATACCTAATATAAAATTTATGTTTTAACCATTTTAAAGTGAAGAATCAGTGGCATTAAATATGTCATAGTGTTTTATAATCATTACCGTTTTCTATTTCTGAAACTTTTCTTCATTCCAAACAGAAACTCTGTACCTGTTATATAACAATACATTCCTTAAACCTTTCTCCCCTGGCCTCTAATATCTGCTCTTCTTTGTCTCCATGCATTTGACTACTCCATGCACCTCATAGAAGTAGAGTCATATGATCTTTGTTCTTTTGGGTCTGGCGTATTTCACTTAGCATCGTGACCTCAAGGTTCATCCGTGTTGTAGCGAGTGTCAGAACTCATTCCCTCTTCTGGCTGTATCATCCAGTGTGTGGACGCAGCACATTTCGTTCATTCATCCATCTGTTGAGGGACACTTGGCTTGTTTTCACCTTTTGGCTGTTGTGAATAGTATTGCTGTGAACATTGGGGTACAGATATCTGTTTGAATTTCTGCTTTCAATTTTTTGGGGTGTGTACTTAAGAGTGAAATTGCCGAATCACATGGTAATTCTTTGTGTAGCTCTCTGAGGAACTGCCAACTGCTTTCCACAGCAGCCGCACCACTTTACATCCCCACCAGCAGCAGTGCCCAAGGGCTCCAGTTTCTCCACGTGTTTATCAACATTTGTTATTTTCTGTTTTATTGATAATAGCCATTGATAATGGGTGTGAAATGCATCTTATTGAGGTTTTCATTTGCATTTCCCTAATGATGAATAATGTTGAGCATCTTTCCTTGTGCTTATTGGCCGTTTGTATCTCTTCTTTGGAGAAAAGTCTATTCAAGGCCTTTGCCCATTTTTGAGTTGGATTGTTTGCTTTCTGTTGTTGAGTTACAGGAGCGAACGCCTTATCAGATGTAGGATTTTCGGGTATTAACTCCTACTCTCTGGGCTTCTGCACTCTATTAATAGTGTCCTTTGATGTGCAAGAGTTCATTTTGGTTAAGTCTAGTTTATTGATTTTTTTCTTTTATTGCCTATGCTTTTGGTGTCATATCCAAGAAATCATTATCAAATGTTTGGTCACAAGGATTTTCTCCTGTGTTTTCTTCTTCGTTTTATAGTTTTATCTCTTCAGTTTAGATCTTTGATCCATTTTGCATCAATTTTTACATACCATTAAGCTAAGGGTCCGGCATCATTCTTTTACATGTGGATATTTCAGTTTTCCCACCACTACTTGCTGAATTTTATTATTTGAAAATGTTATTACAAATGTGATTTTCAAAACTCAAACACTTAAGAATACTATGCTCATATGCTCACCATAGTTTAAAATTATTTGGTTTCATGAATAGCCTTTTTTTTTTTGAGATAGGATCTCATTCTGTCACCAAGGCTGGAGTGCAGTGGTGTGATCTCGGCTCAATGCAGCCTCTGCCTCCTGGGATCAAGTGATCTCCTGCCTCAGCCTCCAGAGCAGCTGGGACTCTAGGTGTGTGCCACAACACCTGGCTAATTTTCTGTATTTTTGGGGGGAGATGGAGTTTCACCGTGTTGTCCAGGCTGGTCTCTAACTCCTGGACTCAAGTGATCCACCTGCCTCAGCTCCCCAAAGTGCTGGGATTACGGGCATGAGCTACTGCACCTGGCTGTGAATAGCCTTTATTATAGGATTTTATATTGTTCCAATGGAGCTCCCTAAGTTGCTGCTTTTCCCGCCATAAATGTACATTTAATGCTCTTAGATCATACTCAGCACAAAATGTCTGTTAGCTGGAAAAATGACTCCCACTCACATAGTCTATTATATTTTTTACTTGAAGGCATACTTGCAGCCCAAATTTTCAGAGTAAATGGTGTTATGCAAAATATTACTGTTTCGATGTCTGAGAGCAGTTCAGGCTTTAGGAAGAAGTGCAAAGGCCCTGTAAGTGCGGGCTTGGTGTATGTTTGAAGGGCAGTAGAGAGTGCTCAGGTGCTGGCTGGGAGACCTCTGGCCTTGCTCTGTGCGATGGCTGTGGGGCCTGGGGCAGGAGCAGCCTCTGATTCACACTTAAAAATGTAAAAAAAAAAAAAAAAAAAAAAAAAAGTGGAATCTGCTCTTAAGATTGTCAGATGACCACACTGTCAGCCTCTAGTCATTGCTGCCCTCCCCACCCCCAGCACCTCAAATGGCAAAAGTCCTCGAGACTGCTGAAGTGAGTTTGTTTCCACACATGCCTCCCCAAGGTAAAGCTTTCACTCTCCCCACAGACTCCAGCCACACCCAGATCTGAGGCCCAAGTGTCATGTTCTCACTGGACACTGTGCCTAGCTGCCACACACACACTTGGTCCTGCATAGCATGGGCTGACGTGAAGGTGATAGGTCCCTGCTGGAGTGGGGCCTGCCATCTGCCCACTGGGGAGGAAAGCATCTCCTCTGCCATCCTGTGCCTTCATGCTCAGTCGCTGGCACCAGCAGCCTTTCCTGTGGCCATGGCTCGCACCTACTCTCGTTTTGGATCATAAGCCCTAGAACTGTGGTTCTTATAGGGTCATGGGCCACTCTGAGAATCTGAGAAACCTTCTGTATACAAAAATGTATGGACATGCTTATCTGATGTTTCATCTGCAGTTTCTGGGAGTTTGTGGGATTCCCCCCAGCATCATTTACTTTTTGGTAAGGAGCCATTTGCCCTGGGCTTGTGGAATTCATGTGGCCTAGTGTAGTACCAGGCACATAACCAGGCACTTGAGCATTGAAAGCATTTAATGATGTCTATGACACTGTAAGGCGTCCCACATTAATGGTAGTCCCATAGCTGAAAACAAAGCATTGGCTTCCTGTTGGCAGTTCAGAACCTCTGCCTGATTTCCTTCAGCTCAGTCAGTCCTCACGACCACCCCGTGAGGTTGGCATCACCAGCCACACTCTGCAGGTGAGAACACTGGACTCTAGTGACAGAGTTGCGGTTAGAATCCGTGCCTCTTGGTGTCACCTCCCTTTCCCTGGGCCCTAACCTCATCTAGGGTCCTTTGCCTTCAGGCCAGTGTCTGTCCTGCGTCTGGGCATTTGCAGTTCTGGCGATGAGCTGCTTCACCCCCTGGCAGAGGGTCTGCAGCCTCTTTGGCCAATGTGCCGCTCTGCTGCCACCAGCAGGCCCATGGGGTCAAGAGGGAGGGAACAGAATGCGGAGTAGTTGGTGTGGTGGGGGGCAGTAACCCCTGCTCCCCACCAGGCTGGTATTGAGACAAGATGTGCTGATAAGTGACAGGCTCCTGTGGCTGCCTGATCACACAATAACATTTAGAAAGAAGAGGGAGAGTTGGCCGGGCGTGGTGGCTCACACCTGTCATCCCAGCACTTTGGGAAGCTGATGTGGGTGGATCACTTGAGGCCAGGAGTCCAAGACCAGCCTGGCCAACAAGGGGAAACCCCGTCTCTACTAAAAATACAAAAATTAGGTAGGCATGGTGGCACATGCCTGTTGTACCAGCTACTCAGGAGGCAGAGGCAGGAGAATCGCTTGCACTGTGGAGGCAGAGGTTGCAGTAAGCTGAGATCACACCACTGAACTTCAGCCTGGGCAACAGAGCAAGACTTCGTCTCAGAAAAGAATAGGGAGAGACAGAGATTAATTATCAATATCAAAAGCCTTGATTTTTAAAAGGTTCTGTTCAGTATCTGCAGCAGTTTATAAAATTATCGTTCCTGTCTCCATGAGCTGCATGCTCAGGGATCACTACAACCTATCTTACCTTGCTTAGAATCATTGAGTAGTCCTCTCTTTCAGTCTTTCTTTTAGATTCCACAAAGCTGAAACAAACCAGGGCAGGAGCAGGACAAATTCTCCTGCCTGCTCTAGGCCAGAAAGCCAGCACAGGACATTGCTAGGCTTAGAGTTAACAGGACCTCTCCCTTCGAGATGTCCCCTGCTCTGGGCAGGCAGGTGGTCACAGCCCAGAGCTGTCATGCCAAGCCAGAATGGGCAGGGAGAGGGGCGGGTAAGAGCATACTTTGCAATAGCGGGTGCTTCTGCTTTGTTCTTTTCTTTTTGTTTTTTTTTAATCCAAATACTGATAGAAGAGAAATAAAGGGGCATCTGAAACTTAGACGACATTAAGATTACTTAAGGACAGAGTGGAGTGGGCATACAGTTCACAAAGTGTGCATTTTTGCTGGGAGCTGAAGCTCACCCGTTAGGCATCAGAGCTTTTTTTTTTTTGAAAGAACCATTTTAATGGAAATTCTTAAAAAATATATCGCATGCTTGCTCCTTTATACATTGTACTTGGAACATTTTCCTCTTCTTGATGAATCAGTGTCCTTCCCTCCACCACCCTCAGCCAGGGAAGTAAGTTTTCCAGAAACTTAGTACTACACTTTGACATTTGAGCACACTTTCTTCAATTATGAGAGTAGAAGGCTGTTTTCTCACATTTGGATGAAATTTCTTACCTCTCTGTACCTAAGGTTCTGTGAAACTTGTTGTAAAGGGGCTGGGGGTGCATGTGTTGGCTTAGATTCTTGTTCCTTAAAGGTAGTTTAGGTTTGGCCCTGAGCCCAGGGATGGGGAGGCAGCACCTGAATGTCCCATGAGCTGTTGTGCTGCTTGGAGCAGCAGCCTCAGTGTGTGCCGTGTTGGGGTGTGTGTGCTGTATTTGGGGGTATGTGGGTGTGCTATGTTGAGGGTGGCAATCAGCAGACTGGGGCCTTTCTGTTCTCTCATCAGGTGGTGAACCCAAAAGTATCTGAGACTTGCCTCAATCAATTTAGAAAGTTAATTTTGCCAAGGTTAAGGATGAACCCGTGACACAGCCTCAGGAGGTCCTGACGACATGTGTCCAAGATGGTCAGGCCACAGCTTGCTTTTATACATTTTAGAGAGACATGAGTCATCAGTCAATATGTGTAAGAAGTACATTGGTTCAGTCCAGAAAGATGGGACGACTGGAAGCTGGGAGGAGTGGGAGGGCATTCCAGGTCATAGCTAAACAAGAGACAAAAGGTTGCATTCTTTTGGGTCTTTGATAAGCCTTTCACTGAATATACAATTTACATGTGAGAGGCAGGTAGAGGAATAGTCACTTATGCCTAAGTCTGGCTCAGTGAATCTGCACTTTTTTTTTTTTTTTTTTTTGAGATGGAGTTTCACACTCTTGTCGCCCAGGCTGGAGTGCAGTGGCGCAATCTCGGCTCACTGCAACTTCTGCCTCCTGGGTTCAAGTGATTCTCCTGCCTCAGCCTCCCGAGTAGCTGGGATTACAGGCACGTGCCACCACGCCTGGCTAATTTTTAAAATTTTTTAGTAGACACAGGGTTTCACCATGTTAGCCAAGCTAGTCTTGAACTCCTGACCTCAGGTGATCCACCCGCCTCAGTCCCCCAAAGTGCCGGGATTACAGGCGTGAACCACTGTGCCCGGCCAAATCTGCATTTTTATACATAAACAATAGGGCAGAGGAAGCCATCAGATATGCATTTGTCTCAGGTGACCAGAGGGATGACTTTGAGTTCTGTCCTTTGTCCCATACCTGTGAAGATAACTTACCAATTTACATTGCCAGGGTGAAAATCAACAGAACTGTTTTAGGGTATAGATCTTGAGTCAAATTGTGAAGGAAGTATGTAGCTTTTTTTTTTTTTATCTTTGTAGCTACCTTATTTAGGAATAAAATGGGAGGCCTGATGCAGTTCCCAGTGTCGACAAAAAGAGTCAAACTCTCTAAAGTATTTGAATAGATTTATTCTGAGCCAAATATGAGTGACCAGTGGCCCGTGACACAACCCCAGGAGGTTCTGAGATCATGTATCCAAGGTGGATGGAGTACAGCTTGTACATTTTAGGGAGACATAAACATCAATCAAATACATGTAAATGTACTTTGGTTCGGTCTGGAAAAGCGGGACAACTGGAAGGTGGGGGCTTCCAACTCACAGGTAGATTCAAAGATATTCTGATTGACAGTTGGTTGAAAGAGTTAAGTTATTGTCTAAAGACTTAGGAATGTCTGGGTTAAGATAAGGGTTTGTGGAGACCGTAAGTGAAGCCTCCAGGTAGCAGGCTTCCGAGACAATAGATTGTAAATGTTTCTTATCAGACTTAAAGACTGTGTTCTATCAGTAATTCCAAAAGGGAAGAGGGTATAATGAGTCATGCCTGACTTCTCTTCCCATCATGGCCTGAACTTGTTTTTCAGGTTAGCTTTGGAATGCTCTTGCTGAGAGGAAGGGTCTCTTCTGGTCGGGGGACTTAGCATTTTATTTTTGGTTTACACTAGCTTGACTTTTCCCTTTGGCTTAGTGATTTTGGGGTCCTGAGATTTATTTTCCTTTCACAAAGTCTTCCTGGTCTTCAAGAAGGTGCCTTGAGAGCCCTTCCTTGTGCCACCTTCTCCTCGGGGACCCCTGCCCCTGTGGCTACCGTTTACCCTGGGTGGAAAAGGCACCCATGCCCAGGCTGGCTAGAGCCCCTGCCACTCAACTGGCTGGGCCCCCGTATTCCTTGGGTGCTGCTCCCACTACCTGTCCAAGCCACCCACCAGGGCCCCAGACTCCCCTAGCACCTCTCCTGGGCTGTGTCCTTGCCTGGAGGCTACTGAGCTGCCCTGGACTCTCCCCACGGTCACACCACGGTGGGATCCACCCATAACCCCTGCCCTGACCCACAGATACTTATTGCCTGAATCAGGTGTGGACAGAGTTCAAGTTGTTTCAGTGATGTCCCTGGCAATTCAGTGGAGATGGCCACAGATCTGTATGTGTGTCTCTGTGTGTCTGTCTGTCTGTCTTTGTGTGTGACTGTGCCTCTGTGTGTGCCTATCTGTATGAGTCTGCATGTATGTGTGCATGTATGTCTGTGTGACTGCCTGTGAGTGTTGTTTCTGTATCTCGTCTGTATGTTTTTGTGTGTTTCTGTGTGCATCTCTCTCTCTGTCTGCGTCTCTGTGTGTGGGGACTGTCATACCTTCCTTCCCATGCTAAACATACCTGCGTCTTGACTCTAGTCAGGCAAGCTTCCCTCGCTACACCTCTGCCTCAACCCTAAGGAATTTGGCTGACACTCATACTAAGGTTTTCTAAGGGGGAGTTGGCTTTTGGCTGTGTGGGCTGGAACTAGGGTTTAGGGGAATGTTCCTCTCCCATTTGCTTCTGGCTCTGTACCCCCGTATATGAGGGAGCAGGAGGGCACTGTGACTGCAGCACTCCCATGAGCCCAGAAGATACGTTTTACCCTGTGGGCACTGAAGACAAGGCCAGGTTTCTAGGGCTGTATAATCTTTTTAACTATTTTTGGCTACAGGTCAAGTGTAGATGTGTCAGGGGTCAGAGACCTCTGAGTCCTCCAGGACAAACCTGAAGCTATCTGCTTAATGGAGTTAAATGTTCATCAGATTTGCATTTCTCCCTTAAAACCCAACAACCTTGTCACTGGAAACCTAGGTGGAAGTCTGGCCCAGCGCAGAAGCCACCAGACTCTCCTGCCAGCTCCGGAGGCTGTCTTAGGATCCAGAGCCCCTTGCTTAATCCTGTTTTCTCTGCTGTGCTGGAAGAAAATCCCATTCCTGGGTAATTGCCTGAAGAAAGCCTCCGTCTTAAGGTTAAAGGAGCTAGAATCACAAGGGGAATCAGTAAACCCAGCTCCCAGGGACCCAAGCTTTGGGATGAGCGATCTGGTCTTCAAGGCCAAAATGCTTGCTCACCAGCCTTCTTTCTCCTCCACACTGTCCAGGTTTGGGGGCACTGTCTTAGGCCCCTTTGACGTCATCAGCACAAGAGACTCAGAGCAAGGAACAAAACTGCCTGTACTCGCCAGGGCTCCTGATGCTATCGTCTCGTAGGGAACCCTGAATGAGGTCTGGGCAGGTGAAAAGCCTTCCTGTTTGTCCTCTCAATTAGTCACACTTGGTTCTGAGCCAAGCCGTCTGCTCCTGTGTTAATCCCCAGCCTGGGTGGGCAGGCTGCAGCCGGCAGAGCTTGCACAACTCACAGTCCAGGCTGCAAGGTGGCTTCTTTTCCCTGTATTTTGCAGCCCCTGCCCTTACTCAACACACACTTTCTTGTTTCTGAGTCCTTCCAAAACATTCTGGTCTGGGCTGCACTTTATGCTGTTTGGGAGAGGCAGCCCTCACCTCAGAGGGCACCTGCAGACCTCCTGTGTGAGGAGGGCTTGGCCTCCTTCCTGGGATCTCTGCTGCTCAGGCAGGGGGCTCCCTCTCCCTCTCCATGTGCTTGTGGGTGGGGGCAGAGCTCCCGGCCTTGTCTCATGTAGAAGAGATGGTTCCAGGCCACACAGGCCTGAGCTGGTCTGCTGCATGGAGTGGCCTGACCACCAAGCAGAGAGCAGGAGTGGCAGGGGCAGTGCTTGTGCTTCGGGGTTTTTAGGGATTTATGAATGTGCACACCAAGAACAGCAAACAAGCCAAATTCAAGTTATTTCTCTTTCTCATAAGTCTGCATGTAATATAGTCTCTTCCAGAGGAAGTTGATTAAACTCTATTGCACCAGCCTCTGAAGAATGCATTGTACGAAATAGCAGAGCATTTCTTGTGGCTCCCAGATCTGCCACCTGCAGTGGGGCCAGGCTACCCCACAGCTCCCAGGCCTCTGGGCACCATAGCTGTCTTCAGGTGCTCCAGCTCAGGACGTGGCCATTCAGAGGCAAGAATCAGCAAGCTCCTTCCAGGCTGGGGCACATCCTGAAGCCCATCAGAGCAGCCCCATGACAGTGGCTTAGGGGTGTGGGCTTGTGTCCTCCTCATGGAGGAGGGGAGCATGTTTTCCCAGCAGCTCAGGTTTCCAGGGCCCCCCACCATCCAGTGGTGACAGTTTTTCATACTTAAAACATCACTCAACTATCAGAGCAGTATACTGGGGAGAGACAGGGCTGTGACAGAGAGTTGAAGTGGTATGCGACAGTCACAAACAGCTTTCACCTTTGACCTCGGAACATGTGACATGTTTTGCCCAAGTTTTCATTTCTCCCTGATTGCATTTAGCTTTGGATCCTGTTAAAATTCGTCTGCATTTCCATAGCATACCCTGAGCACTCAAGAGGCAGGACGAGGGGTTCTAGCCAGGGACCCAGATGTTCCTGCAGACATTGCACACTGGAAACAAGCGACGCCACCAGGGTAAGCCTGTCCTGATGCAGCGTCCCCAAAGAGGCTGGGCCAGGGCAGCAGATTTCCCCTGCAACAAGGCATGGGGCTCCTCCTGTCCCCTGCCCCTTGGGCCTGGGCCTCACAGTGTAGACTTGTCTGGAGTTTACCTGGTGCTCCGTGGCGTCATGAAAGCCTGTTCCTCAGGTGTCTCTGCCATTTACCCCTCTGTCCTCTAGAGAGCACCCATTGGGTGACAGGCCGACAAGGGTCTTGCAGAGTCTTTGGTCTGGCACCCTGAGAGCTTGGAGCCCTAGGGTCTTTCTCCACATGACACCAACAGGCCTGTCTCTTGCGGAGTGATGGGTCTAGGCGCCGGACACTTCTTATGCCTCCTTACAGCTTCCAGGCTTATCTTTGCACCAGCCACTGCTGTATGCAGGTGTGACCAACAGCCCCTTTTGCCCTCTCCTGGGCTTCTCAGATCGGGCAGGGTGGGATACCAGGACCATACCAGGCCAGCACTCCTACGAGCAAGGCATGTGCAGACAAGCTCCATTCTCCCCAGCTCCTCAGAGGATCGCTGAGGGACAGAGCCTCAGTTGTCCATGGAGGAGATCAACTCAAGAATGCAACTTCGGGGCTGACATTTCCTCCTTTCTGCTCCCCTGGCCATTCCTCTTCCTGAGAGTGGTTTCTAAAAACCACAACAGAGCTTTCTGCATAGGATGAGGCCTGCCTTGGGCTCTGCTCCGGTGGAAGCCAGGTCCAGGAGGAAGTCCTGTGTTCCTGCCCCAGTGCAGGTCAAAGTATGTATCCCTGATCATTCATGCACTGGCTACATAATTTACACTTATCAAGCTCAAACAACCTGAGGAATGAAATGCACAAGCCAGTAAGCACATGGGGCAGCGACCCAGCTCTCCACAGGGCAAGTCCCCCTCCTACTCCCCTGCAGGGCTCTCCAAAATGCTGGGTACAGTGAGTGTGACAGATCAATATCAGAACCTCTGTGCTCTGGCCCTGGGTCAGACCCTACAGATTCAGGGATCCACAGATCAGGGGGTTGGACTCAAACCAGTCATCAGAATACTTAGCAGATGTTTTCTAAGAGCTAGTGTGTGCACGTACCACACATGGCCTGTTATCTGAATGGTCTCACCTGTGCCTCCCTATACACATACTCAAATTCAGTTGAATACAGGTATTCAACTTAGCAACGATTATTATTCTATAGACGAGGACACAGATTTTGAGGTTAAATTCTAGAAAGAGTGGCTGGGGTTTGAATTGGGCAGTTGATGGTAGATGCTGGCCATAATGGAAGCATTTTGGGGCTTGGAGTGAAGCACTGATGCAGAGGGGACACTTTTGGTAGGAAGGGGCTCTGGCAGTCAGGGTGGTGTCTGAGCTGGACTTTGAAGGACACACAGGCTCTGCCAAGGAGTCAGAGAAGGAGCTGTGGTAGGAAGAGGGGCTTCTGGGCAGAGGGATAGGATGTGCACCCTCAGGGTGTCACTTGGAGGGGAGGTTGGGGCCAGCAGGCTGGGAGGGCCAGCGTGGCCTCGTGGTTTCTGTACCTTGTGCCCCCACCAGGCTGTGTTCTTTATGTCCCCAGTGTCTGGACCAAGTAAGTGCCGTGTCCAATAAATGTTGCTGAACTCAAGTGAAGGCCACTTTCCAGGAGGACAGAAAGTTCTAGAGGGAGGCTCTCCCAGAAGGAAGTTGGGGAAACAGGAGGATACCTAGCTTTGGTCTTGTTCTGTCGGGGTTGGATTTTTCTTTTCTTTATTTTTTTGTTTTTTTGTTTTTTTTCTTTTTTAGGGACAGGGTCTCACTCTGTCATCCAGGCTGGAGTGCAGTGCCACAATCATAGCTCACTGCAGCCTTGAACTTCTTGGCTCAAGCGATCCTCCCACCTCAGCCTCCCAAGTAGCTGGCACTACAGGTGTGTGCCATCACACCTGGATAATTTTAATATTTTTGTTGTAGAGATGGGGCTCTCACTATGTTGCCCAGGCTGGTCTCAAGCTCCTAGCCAGGGCCTCGCAGAGTTACTAAGATTACAGGCTGAATTTTTCTTTTCTTTCTTATCTTTTTAGAATGTCTGAGATATATTTCACAATGGATGGCCAGATAAATTGCTCTGTTGAGGCTTAATTTTTTGGGTAATTACCAGGCCTCCATTGGTCACCCAGTGTGGATGACTCACCACCACATTGTGGAAGAATGATTGTATGTGTTGGGGTTGTGAGCCCAGAAAAGGGAGAAGAGCAAGGCCTCCAAGTTCTCTCTTCAGAAATTCAAGGTCATTGGACCAGCTTCTCAACCCAGCATTTCTTGTCTTGCCACCTGGGAAGCAGTGGCTGTCACACTTTGACAGGGTTAGTGCAGCAGGAATGACAGAAACAAGCCATGGTTGCCTTCTTTCTTGGCAAAAATCACCTCAGCATAAATGTTTTTTCTCTCATTATGGCCGGGTATAACGGGCTGAGCAACCCTGGCCCCAAGTGTGGGAGAAACTGGCTGGATGTGAGGAACGGGGAGGACAGAGAGGCCAGCCACAAGGTCATGAGGGCTGGCAGAAGCCTGTGTGGAGGGCACTGTCTGAACTTTATACAGAGGGCGGACCTTCTCCTTGGCAACAGAATGTTCTAGCATCATACTGGAGCCTCCCACTGCCCTTGGACAGGCTGCACCTGAGCTTAGTTCCTCCTGGAGCTCAGCCATCCATTCCCAGCCCTCAAGACCAGCTATCACCAAAGGCCTGCTCTTCCTAGAAAGCTGTCACTAGAATTTTTTGGAAGGCCTAATCCTTTCTTGGGATTTGGGAGGGCTGAGTATCTCCATAAACATTGGCTTAATACCTGCATCTGTTTTTCATATTTAGGATTATAGACCCATTCAAGTTGGTGATGAATGGTTATTACAGCATTTTGGGGCACTCATTTCTTATCCCCTTGTGTCCCAAGCCCCTCTTCTCCAGTTCACTGGTTGGGATCTGCCCTGGTCCTGAGGACCAGGAAAGGGCCTGTGAACTGGAGGAGGCTGAGGAGGGCCCCCATGACTCCATAGCTGGAGTCATGCTCTGGGCAGTCTCGAGAGCGATTTGGGATGAGCATAGCTGGGAGCTGGGGCCCTGGACAGGCTTGATGACCTGCGCCCAGGAACCTCTGGAGTTCGAGGGTGGGTACCTGGTGTTGGGTGGGGGTGGCTGCATTTACGTGTGAGTGTATGCACATGTGTGTGCATACACATAGGCTTGTGAGTGTGTGGGGGTTTGTGCATGTGTGTGCACGTGTATGAGTGTATGAATGTGTGCATGCGTGTGTGAGTTGCAACTCCACAGGGAGGTACAGCTTCAGCTTCACAGAGCCCCTCTGTCAGGAGCCTTCTCTCCCAGTGTGCCACCATGGGGTGCTCTGAAATGGGGTTCTCTGTGCCTCTCGTGCCTTGCCTGCTCTCGGAGGAGCTGCTCCATGGCTACTCGCCTTGTGCACAGATGTGTGTCAGTCATGGTGCTTTCATCTGAGTGGGGACAGTTCAGAAAGGAAATGCCCTAGCTGCCCCTGCTGCCCCTCATCAGCTTCTCTTTGTGGCCTCAGCCACCTGGTGCTAGCTTCTGGGCAGCCTGAACTAATCCTGGTGGCCCTTCCAGGCCGCCCAGCCTGTTGGCCTTGCCACCCCTCTGAAAGGCCCCTTTGGGAAACCCTTGCCTGCCCGTTTCTACTTTTCTTCTCACTGGTTCTAAGACCACACCCCCGCAAGCTGGCTCCACACCCGGACCTGGCACAGCTGGTCCTGCCCATTGGCACAGCAGCCCCCTGTGCCTCGCCCCGGCTGGCCCCCTTCCTCCCTAGGAAACTTCCATGGCAGCACCGTGTTGGATCCATGGCAGCACCGTGTTGGATCCATGGCAGCACCGTGTTGGAGCCACTCCGTTAGGAACACCCTTCATGTTCTCACTGCTTGCCCACTGTCACGCTTGTCTGGCAAAGCTGGCTCTGGTGTCACTCAGCTCTGCCCCTTCTGGGCTGTCCTATGCAGCTGCACCGTGGCTGGGAACAGCTGCTCCATCTCAGGAAACATTGACAGCACACATCCTCCATCAGTCCACTCCTGCCCTTCGGATACCAGCACCCCTTCTGCCACCCCCTGCCTCCCCTGACACTCGGATACACTGGGGTCAAAGTTCCCCTGCGCCCAGCACCAGTGCTTCCTCCTCCTTTCGCCTGAGCCAGCTCCCTCCCAGGTCTCCTCCAACCACACTGGCCTCCTTTCTTGGGTATCTCAATATGGGCACTGCCCTGGGCTGGACCCATCTCCAGAGCAGCCCCCACACTCAGCTCCAGCATCAAATGCCACCAAATTCTGATCAGTGTAAATCTTTTTCTTTGGCACATTTGGATGCTAAACAGACGTTTCATGCTTAATGTGGCTGCATGATATACGGCGAGGAACTGGCTTGTGCAACTGTGGGGGTGCTGGTTAGGCAAGTCTGAAATCCAGGGCAGACGGGAGGCTGGAAACTCTCAGGCTGGAGCTGACACTGAGTCCATGGGAGGAATCTCTCCTTCCTCAGGGACGTTTCCTTGTGGCTCTCAAGGCCTTCAGCTATTGACAGGAGGTCCACCCAGATGTTTGAGGACAAACTCCTTTACTTGAAGTCACCCGGAGCTACCACATGCCCTCCCAGCAACTCCTAGAGTAGAGTTTGACTGAGTAACGGGGTTCTGTGTCCAGGCCCTGTGGACTCATAAATGGCAGAGCCATTTGGTTTCCTCCTTCAGTTTCCGTCTCACCAGACTGTTTTTCCACCCTCGGTCATTCTCTCTCCAGCGGCTTGTTGGATCTTTTAGAAATAGAAATCAGAGCAGTCATTCCTTCCCTGGCGGAAACTTCCCAGTGCCTCCCTAGGGTACCAGGAGTCAGCTGGGCTGAGCCTGTGCTCTGGGCCACACTGTGCCTGCTGACTCAGCTAGCCTGGATGGTTTGGGGTTTCCCTTTCCTGCTGCTGTCTGAGTCAGTGTCAGGAGTGGGCATGTGTCACCTACCAAGGACCCTGCCTGTTGGCTCCCTCTAGTCACACCTGTTCAGACTTGTCTGTTTTGGGGGTGTAGCAGGGAGGGGGTTGGGGCTGAGGGAGGAAGGCTCTGACCCAACGCAAGCTGCTGATGGGCCAAGCACTCAAGCTGAACAGACCTGCCTGGCTCCTCTCTGGCTGTTGGAACCTCACCAGACCTCACATCCTTTCTGCCCTTGAATTGTGAAGGTTCCCCTGGGGACCTTCTGGAAAAGTCTGTAAAGCACCCCCCTTCTCCGCATGGATAGCCCCATCCTGGGCCCCGTCCTCTCCTGCACTGATCACCTGGCTGGTATCAGTCAGTGGCTGCCTTGCAAGGAGGCTGTTAAAAGGCTCATGGGAGCCTGAAGTTTTTCTTTTGAAGCAGCTCTTCCTGCCTTCCCCCTGTGGCCTCGATTTGTTCTCTGGCTCCATGTAAGGGCACCTTCTGAGTCTCAGCAGAGCCTCAGCAAGTGGTTTTGGTGCCATAAGGGACCCTCACCAACTGCATCAGCGGATGTCTCCCAACCTGTGTCTGTGAATGTTAGCTTCTTGGGATTGTGGAGTCCTAATTAGACCAAGGGCAAGCAAAAAGAGAAAGCAGATAAGCTATAGATCTGACTTTCTTCATGGTCCAGGACACGCAGGCCTCCTGCTCAGATAACTCATGATCTTCCTGTGCCGAGCTATGGCCGGACACCTGCAAGTTAGCTCCCGGCTGCCTTGGCGTTATCAGTTCTGCATGTCACCCTCTGCAGCCTAAGAACCACCCTATAAAATCCCCAGCAAGCCTTTGTTTCTTTGTGGTTGGTTCCTCTTCTGCTGATTCTGCCCATTGCAACCTTGGAACGCGTTTTCATACTTTCATAAATCTGCCTTTCTTTGCCTACAACTGTCTTGGTATATTCTTTTATCCCAGTACCACCGGCCCAGATTGTTGCTGCTCACCCACCACAGGGATGTTACCTGATGTTACAGATCAGTTGGCTCCAGGGGCAGAGGAGCCTAGAAGCCCTGTTGCTCTCTCAGAGATTCACAATAGGCGCCAGTTAAAGGCTCTGAGAAATCCACAGCAGAGACACCTGCTTACTCTGCTTGGCATTTCCCAGGCCTGTCTGACCTTAGTCCAGCCCCTTCTAGTCCGTGGAGCATGAGTTGGGAATCACTGATCCAGACCAGACTTTCAATTTGCAGGAAACGTAAAGGAAACAGAGGTGCCAGAGGTTCAGGGACTCCCCGAGGCTCCTCTAAAAGTCAAGAGTGACGTCGGCCAGGGGACAGTGTGCAGTGGCAAGGAAGGCATCCACAGGGTGTCCCAAGGAGGTCATGCCAGCCAGTGTGAGGATGCAGGGCAGATGGCAAGCTCTTGTGCCCAGGGGACAGTACAGGGCTGAAAAGGGACAGTATGATGTGCAGCTGTGGATCTAAGATTCACAGGTGAGAGGAACTTCCAGCTCATCCTGTCTGTTCTTGGAGTGTTCTCACTGTTTAAAGTTCTCAGCACGGAGTTGAAAACACGTTTGTCTAACTCTTCCCCAGTCATCCTGGCTATGTCTTATGGAGCTGCAGAGACCAGTTTTGGTCCGTCTCACACCTGGCAGGTTCTTGAGCCTCTGAAGATGGCTTTCCTCTCCCCTCCTTCTCACCAGCAGCAACGGCGCTTCACAGAAGACACTAGGGAAGACAGCCCTGGAAGAGTGACTCCTGGAGAATAATTGCCTCCTGGAGGGAGTGCTGTCCTGAGGCCCTAGCTCTGACCCACAGGGGCGTCTGGTCCATAGGAAAGAAAAGCCACCTCATCTACTTTCTCCACGCACCCCTGGGCCGGGCAGAGAGCAGAGGATCCTCGGCAGGACTTTGCATTCACTCTGCGGACTTGCATGGGCCCTTCTCTTGTGTGTGCACATGCAGGATGTCACCACCAGACTGTACCCACCTACCTCCTGAGGGGCCTCCTCTGGAGCACATGCTCAGAAGGATGCTCATCGGGGGCCTCTCCTGCTGGACACCTCTGTCCCTGGGGGGCCTTGCCTGCTGGACACCGGACACCTCTGTCCCTGGGAGGCTTCTTCTACTGGACATCTCTATCCCTAGGGGTCTCACCTGCCAGACAACGCTGTTCCTGGGGGGCCTCTCCTGCTGGACACCACTGTTGTTCAGGGGACCTCACCTGCCAGACACCTCTGTTCCTGGGGGCCTCTCCTGCTGGGCTCTGCTGTTGATGGGAAGCCTCACCTGCTAGGCTCTGCCGTTCTTGGGGATCCTTGCCTGGGAGTTTGAGCATCTCACGAGTCTAGTTTTCCTTCTGTTGAGGCCAGTGGGGTAGGCAGAGGGTGGCCCCATCCAGGTGTTCCTCCCAGGGTTGGGAAAGAACAGAGAAGCCTGAGGAGGGGCCTCCCTGCCTAGCTTAGGGCCCTACCAGCCACCCACTGCTGTGTCAGGGCCAGGACGTTTCCTGGGCTCAGGAAGCCGACCTGAACACTAATGCTGTACCCTGCAGAGTGGGTCAGAGCGTTTCATCATGGAGCTTCACCACGTGTTTCTGAGACGGGCTGGAGAAAAGGAGATGAGCATTAGGAATGGTTGCCACAGCAATAACTCAGAGTGGGATCTAAGAGAAAGGACTTCCTTCTTTCTGCATCTGCGTTTGCAACTGCCTACTCCGTGGGCACAGGGGCGGCCGCTGGCCTGGGTTCCAGGTGTTTATTAGGAACAAGGGGTCACACAGGCTAGATTACACCCTGAAACCTCCCTCTGGCTTTCAGGTGTGACACTGCATCTGCGACCAGGAACTAGGGGATGAGGGGCAGAGTGGGGGCTCCTGATGCCCCAGGCTTCCAGCACTGAATATGGAGTACACCTCACCCCCGGGGCTCCTGGAAGCCTTTCCCATCCTGGGCACAACCACGAAGTCCTCTCTGGGTAATTCAGCAGTGAAAGGCATCTGCTCTTCATTGAAGAGCAGCTTGACTTGTGCTCTTCATTGAAGGTAGCTGTGCACAGACCTCAAGCCTAAAGGGTCTAAGGTGTCTTGTGAGCAGAGGGTCAGCTCATAGAAGTTGGGAGACGATCCCTCAGGCTGGGTGGGAGAGACCTCAGTTTGAAAGACACAGCCCAGAGCGGATGCTGTCTTATAGTGGGATTTCTTAAGGAATCAGAGAAACCGATGGGGTACAGGAGGATATTTATTATTTAGGTGCACCAGCCCAGTCAGATTAACATCCAAAGGACTGAGCCCCGAACAAAGAGTTAAGTTACCTTTTAAGCATCTCATGGGGTGGGGGGAGAGCTGTACAGGGGGAAGCATATTACACAAGCGAGAAACAAAGACAGTTATTTAATTAATTGAGACATGCATTATGTCATTTCTTTTTTTTTTTTTTTTTTGAGACGGAGTCTCACTCTGTCGCCCAGGCTGGAGTGCAGTGGCGCTATCTCGGCTCACTGCAAGCTCTGCCTCCCGGGTTCACGCCATTCTCCTGCCTCAGCCTCTCCGAGTAGCTGGGACTACAGGCACCCGCCACTACGCCCGGCTAATTTTTGTATTTTTAGTAGAGACGGGGTTTCACCGTGTTAGCCAGGATGGTCTCGATCTCCTGACCTCGTGATCTGCCTGCCTCTGCCTCCCAAAGTGCTGTGTCATTTCTTACCTTTTAAGGAGAAACATATTTTGCGACTTGAGTTTATCTGTCTGTGACCTTGCAGCTGCACAGCTAGGGAATCAGGGTCTTCACAATGCCTGGGAAAGGGAGAGATAAGGCTCACTAGCCACAGAAAAACAGGCAGTTAATTTTTAAAGGATTCCAGCTCTTTCTCTTTCTCAGGGAGAATTGGGTTTTCTCACATACAACCGAATTTCTGCTTACACGTTCTTTAATTTCTTTTTAATTCCTGTTCCAGTCTCACAGGGGCGTTTTAAAGTGAAAGAGCCAGGTGACTGCTGTCTCAGCAGTGGGGACCTCGCCATGCATGCTCTGTGAGGGCAGGACCGGCTATCCTTTATCCTGGCACAGCAAGGAGTGGTCCAGGGTGGTGCAGTGCCAGGGTGCCGTTGTCGCCATCTCTCAGCCTGCAGAAGGAGTGGGGGGTGGTGGAGCCAGGCTGTCTTGGGGGTTCTTGCCTCTGGCGTGTTGTGCATCTGCCCTGGCCTGTCTAGATGGGATGAGTCGTGGTCTTTCGGAGAGAGCCTTGCCTGCCCTTGTGTGTTGTTTTGAATGGCCATGCCTGTGTGCCTCGGGGTCCTGCGATGTCTGTAGGGCATCACTGATGCACTTCTATCTTGTACAGATGCTGCAGCACTGAGTTACTTGGCTGAGAGGGAGGGAGGGGCGGTGGGTCTGCAAGCAGCTGTTCTGACGCTGATGCTGCCCAGGCCTTCTGCACCCATGGGGCCGTTCTTGGTGTTTCAGTTCGCTTGTTCCTTGAGGCTGCACTGTCCTGCTAGCCACAGGCCTGTGAGAACAGGGCTGGCCCATCCTGGCTCTGACCTTCAAGCGCCAGTTCAGGGCCTGTGTCGTCACAGGCCACATGTGTGTCTTGCTGACTGCGCCTGTGAGGGGCCAGTTGACTGGCCTGGCCTTGTGGTTACCATAGTCTGGCCGGCTCTGCCCCTGCCCAACGCTCTGTCCTCCCGAGCCTGGGCTTTGGTGCACACTGGCCTCCTGAGTGCTGGGTACCCCAGTCCACTTTGGGCCACTGAAGAACCCTGCCATTTGGGTCCAGCTTGTATTAGTTCAGTTTGTTTTGGGGTGCCCCTTGAGGCCCCTCCCTGCCTTGTGAGATCAATGACTCCCCACAGAGGTATCCTTTGTGGTTGTCATTTGTGCATACAGGTCCCTTGGAGCTTGTGGTGTGTCCTAAGTCATGAGCAGGAGGCAGGGCCTCTCCCCAGTGGTGCTTTTCTGGGAAGGGTTTCTCCCGCGAAGGAAGAGCTGGCACACTCGGCAGGAGTGGGGCAGACCCGGGCTGCCTTTCCCCAGAGCAGGACGCCAAGTGAATAGCCACGGACCTGCAGCAGCGAGGAGTCTTCAACAAGACCCAAGAGTGCCAGCCAAAGAGGAAAGGGTTGGTACAATCTGAAAGTTTGCCAGCTAAGAACATATGCTTACCAAAACCACCTGAAAGAAATTTAAATAAAAAATCCTACCAATCAGTAAGAAAAAGACCTACAACCCAATGGAGAAACATACATATGTGACTGGCAGGCATTTCTCAGTGACTTGGCTGGCAAACATGGGAAGAGATAGTCAACCTCATTCATCTCCAGGGACACGCAAACCTGGATGGTAAGGAGACCACTGTGCACCCACCAGATTGGCCGAACCTCGGAAGTCCAACCTGTCGAGCCTGAGCCGGGTGTGGCTCTCTAGCAGTGCTGCTGGGAGAGCAGCGGTCTGAATATTTGGGAAACCCGTTTGGCACTGTGTGTGATGTTGAACATTGTGTGCCCTTTCTACAGCAGGTGCCCTTTCTATGGCAGGTGCCCTCCGGGCACCCCCAGGAGAAGCTCGAGCATGTGCTCATATCTCAGGGCAGTTCTGTTGGGAGCAGCCCCAAGCCAGACACAGCCCAGTGCCATCCCAGAGTGAAGGAGCCCATCATGGCGCACTGCACGCGGAAACCCCACACGGCTCTGGCCACAGCCCATCATGGCGCACTGCATGCGGAAACCCCACACGGCTCTGGCCACAGCCCATCATGGCGCACTGCATGCGGAAACCCCACACGGCTCTGGCCACGGTGAGCGAACCACAGCGACAGCACCAGTGCTGCATGGCATAAGACCGAGTGAAAATGACAAGTCCTGAAGACTGTGACTCTGTCCCATACAGCTTGGAAACAAGTACAACGAGCCGTGTGTTTTTCAGCAAGTGTGTATATATGTGTTAACACTTTTAAGAAAAAGGAGAAGGAGAAAACTCCAGATGGAGGTTGCCAGGCAGGGTGGGAATGGGAGAGAAAGAAGCATGTTGATTGCTTTCTCTGCTGTCCACTTCTTGGAGTGGGGTAGGTTCACAAGTGCTCATCATGTTATTAAAATGAATGAATGAAAATACAAGGGAGCCTTACATGAACAAATGATGAACCAAGGATGGCATCCGTTCACTTGAGCCCCAGGATCCCTAGAGAAAGGCAGTGAGGATGCGCGGGTCCATCCCGAAGAAACGGCCATGGTGTGTTCCTTTGCGGTTTCCCATTATCCGCCACGGCGGGGCAGGAGTACAGAGCGCCCCGCCACATGGGGACCCACAGGCCCCGTCTTTACTTCTTCCCCTCATCTGCGGGCACGGGGCTTGTGAAGTCGGGGCCTGTCCTCTGCCCTCCCCCACAATGGCTGATGCGTGTGAATGAATGCCTGGCTCTAGTAGGGGCTGCCGGCCAGGCCTATGTTCTGAGCGTCTCCACCCTGTGTGCCTGCACGAGGCTTTGGTGGTTTGCTTTTTATCCTCAGAGCAACTAGGTGAGGGCACAGTCACCATGTCCCGAGACAGATAGGGAGACGGAGGCCGGGTGAGCTCCAGGGCAGGCGGGTGGATGGGAGCCCCTGTGATGTGGGCGCTGGCGGGCTGAGGGCCACCTCGTGGCAGGCAGCACCCCTCCTTCCTTGGTTTCTCTGCAGCGGAGGCCCTCAGTCCTCCTGCAGCCTCCACCACTCCTCACACCTCAGCCAGAGAACTGTGCAGGCCTTCAAAAGCCCGCGTGAGTCTCTCGTGCAGCCAGTGGGGGTTCTGGGTGACACAGGTTCTGCAGGTTCTGGGCCTGTTCTTTCTGGAAGGTTCCAGGACAGAGTGCGGGATCCAGGAGGGGAGAGGAGACTTGTCCCGGTTTGTGCCTAGGGAGTGTGAAGCACAGCAGGGTGGTGGCGTTCCCCCAGGGCCCAGGCTGCTGGGAGGCTCATGATTCTTGTCTCTGCTGCCTGCCGGTTCTGGGAACAAAGGAAACCGGGGAAGCTGGGCGTTTCCGAGAGAAGTTTCTTCAGAAACCCAGATTGGGTGTTGGACGTAAATCTGGGGGAGTCTGCCTCGTCTCCTGGGCTGTGACCTTGTGGAGCAAAGGTGGCGGGAAGCGGAAGCAGAGGCAGGCGGCCCGAAGCAGAGGCAGGCTGCCCCTACTGTCCCCAGGAACCACTGCCTGGGAGCAGCTTCTGTCAACACCCCAGGCCAGAGGCCAAGTCCTCCCTACCACAAACCTACCATAATCACAGTGTGGTGTTGAAATTAGGATAGACAGTGTATCAGTGGAACAGAATGAGTCCACAAATAGACCCACAAATACAGACACACATTTCCAACAAGGATTCAAAGACAATTCAGTGGAAAAGGGAAGTCTTTTTAACAATGGAGCAGAGACAATTGGATATCCACTGGCACAAAAATGAGACTGCATACTTTTCACTGCATACAGAACCTTAACAGATCATAGACCCACATATGTGATCTAACACTATTAAATTTCTAGAAGAAAACAAAATTTTTGTAAACTTGAGTTAGGAAAAGATTTCGGTACATTGCTGTCAGAGAATGTTTGCAGAGAGCTCTTTTCACTGCAGGAGGAGCTGCAGGTCTGCACTGCTTTGTTCTCTCGGGGCAGCCACCCAGGCCCCCTCTGCTGTTAGGGGAAGCTGCCACCCTGGCCTTCAGGGCTGACTAGAGGCACACATCACTGCTTTGCGTCCTGTCCACCTGTGCCCAGCTTTATACACCTGTAGCAGGGGCTGTGAGGGGCGAGGCACCAGCTCAGGGCTGTGTGACCAGCAGGTGGATTTAGATCCTCATCTGTTTATGCCAGTGCCTGCCCCTGGCTGCTGCTCACCCCCTCATCTTCTCCTGCTCTTGCTTAAGAGGCCAAAGTCTGACTCCACGGAGGGCACAGCACATTCCTGAGTGCCATGCTCACTTGGCATCTCTGAGCTGCATTTTCTGCAACTCGAAAAGGAGATGTGAGGGATGTGTCCTTTCCCGGCAGCTAGCGCTTTGGAAGGCACCACGCACCTTCCTCTTTGCTTGTAGATGTGGCTCTTTAGAAAAACAAGATAGCGTTCCCCAGAGCAGGCCCCTTGGAGACAGTGGGAGGGGGTGATGGCACTTGTTGGACATGGCCATTCATAAGCGCAGGTCATGGAAGGGGACGGCAGCCAGGATGGAAAATTAAAGCCCGCATCCCTGGGAAGGCGAGCCAGGAGGTCTCACAGCTGCTTCACCTGCAGCAGGCACCAGTCTTTGCAGTGTCCACAGAGCCCTGGCCTGGGAGCTAACGACCCCTGTAGCCCTGGGGCTTGCTGTGGTGGGGAGCACCACAGACCCCAGACTTCCTGATTGCGCTTGGTACAGACGAAATGCGCCCGAGTCTTCTGGCAGACGTGGGTAATTTAGGCAAGGAGCATTGTGAACGAGGACAAAGAGGACTTTAGGTTGCATGTTGTTTTCTTTGTCCAGCGTGACTGCCTAAGGTGACCACGAGTTCTTGTTCAGCTGGCTGAATCACTGCAGGCAAGGGGAAGGACAACACCCTTTGCAAACACGTCCTCTTTTGGCCTTGGGAGGCAGCGTGGGAGTGTCTGCTGAGCTACCATGGTCTGTTGGGGGAGGGGCTGGTTGTTGAGCCTCAGTCCCCTGCCCTTGCTGTCCAGCCTGCCCAGGGCTCACTGAGGTTCCTGTGACGGCCGTCCATGTTCCTCAGAGTTCCGCGTGAGACCCCAGAAGCAGAGCAGAGAGCCCCAGGGCTGTACGTAGGTAGCAAGGAATGAAACGCTGAGTCCTCAGGGGATGTTTGAAGATAGAGGGACAGAGGCCAGTCCAGGTGGAAGGCTAGAGAACGGTCTTCCAATAGCAATGTGTTCTGAATATTTTGAAACATAATTAGGTTGCCTTGGTGAATTCCCCTATTTTCTCCAGAGCACTTCTCAATCTGAAGTTACATATTTACTTGGGAATTTACTTACTTGCTATGGATCGAACTGTATCCCCTTGATACTGAATTCCTAACCCGCAGTGCCTGTAAATGTGACCTTGTTTAGAAAGAGGGTCTTTACCGATGTAACCAGGTTAAGATGAGGTCAGACTCAAGTAGATTGATGTTCATGATCAAAAGGGGAAGTTGGACACAGAGACACGTGGAGAAGACATAAGACGTGTGAAATGGAGGCAGAGGTCAGGGTGATGCTTCTAGAAACCAAGGAATGCCAAGGGTTGCCAGCAACAAGAAGCTGGGGAGAGGCTGAGGTAGCTTCCTCCTCATAGCCACAGAGGGAACCAGCTCTGCCAACACCTTGACCTTGGATTTCCGACCTCCAAAACTGCAAGACAAATCCATCCCCGCTGTTTGGGCCACCTGGTCTGGCATGCTTTGTTATGGCAGCCCCAGCAGATGCAACACTACATCTCTACCCGCCTCTCCTCTGGACCGGGGGCACAATGCAGGTGGCAGCCACATCCACCCCGTCACCAAGTGCCCAGGGGTGACTCTGAAGGTTTGCAAACTGGACAGATGCAGGACCCTCCATTCAGCCTTCTGCAGATTAGAAGGCCTCTCAGTGATGCCTCTGCACCTGTGTTGGTGAGGAGGGGCTGCTGTCTCTCTGTGGGGCTGGTAGGGAGCAGGCTGTTGGCTCAGGCAGCCTGCCTTAGTACCGGGGTTTCATGTGCTGAACGTGGTCCTCTACTGAGACTGACCTGACATCCGGGGTGGTCTCTAACTTCCGGGAGCAGCACTGCCACACTCCTGTCCTTCAAGTTGGGGGCGGGGAGCTGGCTTGGGAGTGATCTTCAAGGCCCTTTGAGCCCCTGCTCCTCTGCATGTGTGTGCAGGTGTGTGCTGGGCACAAGGGGTAGGGCAGTTGTTTCCTGAGCCAGAACATGTGTGGGCCCATGCTCCCTCCACTCCATCTGCGCTGAGTTTCCGTCAAGCTTGCTTTCCAAGGTGGCATCCACCCCGGAATTCCTTGCCATGCCCTCTGGGAGTACTAGGCCGCTGCTGGGAGGCCATGCTTGGGTGGGGGTGGGATGGGGGTGCAGAGGCCCCTGGAGGCCAGTGGGGGTGCAGGGAAGGCACCCTGACATGAAAGAACACAGGCGGCACCCCCAGGGCCTTCTGCACCTGCCTTCACTGCAGCCGCATTCTGCCCACAGCAGAGGCTGAGAGAGGAATGGCTGTGCGAAGCCCTAGTTTCACCATGTCTGGCTTGCCTCTCCCACAGCAAATGTGCCATCGATTTGAAAACCACTCCAGTGAAAACACGGTTAAACATTTCCCAGAGACGGGCTGCTCCTCACTCCCCAGCGTCCCCTTGGGTCAGTGAATCCTTAAGCAGAATGAGGGCTGCCCATGCCCTGCTGGGAAGAGCTGCAGTGAGGGGGGCAGGCGGTGATCAGGTGTTACGGCTTTGGTTGTGTGGCTGGGAGCCTTCCTTATCCGTGCCCTCCTGAAACTCAGCCAGACAGTTGTAAAATGGCCATTTCAGGAAGGGCCTGGCTGTGGAATGGGGCTGAACTCCAAATGCAGGAGACAGTGCTCTGAGGGGCGTGCACAGGCACATGCAAGAGTCTGGAAGCTTTGCCTGGTGGGGGAATCTAAGCCAGACGGTCGACCAGTTGCTGCGGCGGGGTGAGGGTCTGGAGCCCAGCACGGTGGTCTCATTAGCTGGCCCCACTCCCAGGCTGCAGGTAGATGGCCCAGGGCTGATGCTTTCTGAGAGTCATTGCAAGGCAGTGTGCAGCGTGTCTCTGACCCCTCAGATGTGTCTGTAATTACTTGACATGCCCCGTGGGCTTCAGTGTCAGGTACTGCCATCTGGCCATGTTCTCTTTGAGCAGAGAGTGCCAGTTTTCACACACAGGCTGCGAGTCCAGACCAAAAGAGGTCCATGGCGAGGGGTGGAGGCTGGCCTCCTTGACAGCTCAGTTTGAAGATCCAAATAGGCCACAGTATCCGGCCTGACCATTAGGGCTTTGGAAGCAAGGAAAACTCCACCCGTGGACCGAGGTTTTCCTGCTCTTTGAAAGGATCTTGGTTCCAGATTCCACCCTGGGGAGGTTCTGGAGGTTCTGGAATCAGCCCATCCTGGAGGCTTTCTAGGGAGGGGCGGGGAGGTCAACAAGCAGGACCTCACTGCCTCTGGGCAGCAGAGAGAGGCTCAAACTTGCATTCCCCCATGTGAGAGAGGCTGCAGCTCCTGCAGTGTACACACGGACATCCTTGCCCAGCCACCTGGAGGGTGGCCGCCTGAGCCTACAGCCTGCTCCCCACCAACCCCACCAGCACTTGCCACTGTGCCATGTGCTCAGACAGCCCTGGGGCCTCCCACAGGCTCCAGCTGCCCTTGCTGGACCCCTATATTCCCATCACCCAGAATGAATAACCTGTTATGTGTGTTGGAGTGGTGGGAGGTGGTGTGCATGTGTGTGTGTGAGGGGTGGGGGGTGCATGTGTGGTATGTAGACTGTGCATGTGTGGCGTGAGGGTGTGTGGTATATGTGTGTAGTGTGAATGCAGTGTGTGCATGTATGTTGTGTGGTGTCTGCGCATGTATGGTATGTTTGGGGTGTGTGGTGTCAATGTGTGTGTGGGGTGTGAATGTGGTTGTGTGTGGGTGTGTGTGTGGTATATATGTGATGTGTGTGCATGTATGGTGCATGGAGTGTGTGGGGTGAGTGTGGTATAAGTGTGTGATCACGTGTGGTATACATGTGTGCTGTGTGTGATATGTGTGCATGTAGTGTGGTGTGTGTGCATGTATGGTGTGTGATGTGGCTGTGATGAGTTTGGTGTGTGCGTGTGTGGTGTGAGCATGTATGGTATAAGTGTGTGTGTGCTGTGAGTGTGGTGTAAGTGTGTGGTATGAGTGTGTGGTGTGTGAGCAGGTGGGGGGCAGGAAGGGATCAAGCCAGCGCTGTTGTTACAGCACTGACTTCCCCATAGGTGATTTCCGCTGCATCCCAGACACCCCCCAGTTGGCCCCAATTTTTGGAAAAGTGATTTGGGGGCGAATTGCACTACCTTTAAGTGATTCTGAAGTCCTCGGTGGCTCAGAAATTCAGGGAGACGACATTGGAAGCTTCCCTCTCTCTTGTTAGTACAAATCCCGTGATTTGCAGACCTTGAAAGTCTGGATCTGGGACCTGGACAGGCCCTGGCACCCCCGGGGCCCCTGCAGCAGGTGGGGGGAGGGGGCTGGTGGGGCAGTGCACAGGGATGGAAGGTCGCAGGGTGGGCACTGCGTTCCCTGCAATCCCTAGCACATTCCTGTGGTTCCGTGGGTGGGTGGGCAGGACAGGGAGAGTCACAGGTGGGAGGAGGCGTGGTCCCCTGTCCTCGCCCTGCATCAGTCCTGGCTGGTGGCATTCTGGCCACCCTCTCCCATGATACCAGCCTCGCCCCTCCTCCAGGCCTGGCTGTGTCCGGAGCTGCCCTCTGGGCTCTGTGGGCAATGTGAACATGTGGCCTCCAAGAATAGCGCCTCATATTTAGACAGCAACCTCCTCTGCTCCTGGCCTGCCCTTCCAGGCCCTCTGCGGGCAGGCTGGCCATTTGTCCCAAGTCCCTTTCAGGGTTCTGTTGGTGGAAGGGCCTCTGTCCTGCCCACCCCTTCAGCTGAAGGCTTCTGTCCCAGGATCACACCCCATGCTTCCAACAGGACTCAGCCTCGTCTTCCAGTCCAGAAGCCACCGAGTTCTTTTGTGTAAAGTGTAAAAAATGTTTGCACACCCAGCAATTTGTGTGTGTGTGTGTACACTTAAAATTATGTATTTGTTGTATTCTCATTAGCTAACGTCTTAAGGCACAGTGTATGTTTATGGGGAAGTTTATAACAGCAGATGTTAACCCCCCATGTGAAAGTGTTAACCCGATCATCTCAGAGGTGACTTCCTAATCCTGGGTTCTCAGACTGGCCTGAGTCTGGGTGGTGATGGAGACAGCAGTGGCTTCCGGGAGGTCCCTGCACTGGCCCCACCCAGGGGACCATGGAAGGATTGGATCTGGGCCACCTGGGTCTCCTCTGGCCCCTTGTCCTGGCGCCTGGGAGCAGGGGTGTTGGGAGGAGGAGGCTAGGCTGCTCCCGGGGGCCGGGCCTGGGCCAGGGCCAGTGGCTGTGTCTCAGAGGTCCAGGCTACCTTCCTGCCCCATGTTCCAGAAAGCTCTCCTGTCCCCAGTCTGCCCTCATTCAGGTACCTTTTCACACTTGGATGACTCCAACGGGCTGATTCAGTACCGCAGAGTGTCCCAGCAGCTGACAATGACTGGAACTTGGGGAACGTCTCCATGGCCAGACAGGGCCCTGTTGAGGTGGCTGAAGCCACAGCTTAACACCAACAAACCATTCGCTGGTGGTCACAAGATGGGGTGAGTAGCAGCTGCGCATTCCTGCAGAGTGAGCAGGCATTACCAGCTGGGTGGATGAAGGCCCTGCAGCCTGGATGTGGGAGCTGGAACTGTCCGCTTTGCCCGGCACACACTACTGCACCCCATCAGCTAAAACGCATTGCCTACCACGGGGTCTTCACCCACCCACAGCTCTGCTCTGATTCCAGGCTGGGCCCTTCTTCCTCTGGCCACTGTACCTTTATTTTTTTTAGCCTTTGGCATATTTGTTTTTATTACTGTAAAATACACAATACAAATTTTACCATCGTGGCTGGGTGTGGTGGCTCATGCCTGTATTCCCAGCACTTTGGGAGGCCAAGGCAGGCGGATGACTTGAGGTCAAGAGTTTGAGACCAACCTGGGCAAGATGATGCAACCCCATCTCTACTAAATATACAAAAAATTAATTGGGCTTGGTGATGGCTACATGTAGTCCCAGCTACTTAAGGGGCTGAGGCAGGAGAATCGCTTGAACCCAGGAGGCAGAGGTTGCAGTGAACTGAGATCGTGCCACTGTACTCAAGCCTGGGCAGCAGAACGAGACTCCATCTCAAAAAAAAAAAAAAAAAAAATCTTACTACCTTAAACTTTAAGGCTCATCCACGTTGTAGTGTGTGTCAGAATTTCCTTACTTTTTAAAACGGAGTAATATCCCATTTTGTGGATGGACCACATGTGTTCAGGTGAGTACCTAGGACTACAGACAGAGATGGGGTCTTACTGTGTTGCCCAAGCTGGTCTCAAATTCCTGGCCTCAAGTGATCCTCCCACCTCAGCCTCCCAAAGTGTTAGGATTACAAGTGTGAACCACCACGCCTGGCTGAGTTAATTTTTGTATATGGTGTAAGGTAAAGATCCAACTTCACTTTTATAAAAAATGTAACTGGATTTCCAATTTTCCCAGCACTATTTGATGGAAAGACTGTCCTTTCCCCATTAAATGGTGTTGGTACTCTCATCAAAAATCGTCTGGCCATACATGCCAGGATTTATTTCTGGGCTATTGTATTCCACTGGTCCATATGTCTGTCTTCATGCCTGTACCACACTCTATTGATTACTGTAGCTTTGTAGTAAGTTTTGAAATATGAAAGTGTGAGTCTTCCAACTTTATTCTTCTTTCCAGATTGCCTTGATTGCCGGGCGTGGTGGCTCACTCCTGTCATCCCAGGACTTTGGGAGGCTGAGGTGGGAACATTGCTTGAGGCCAGGAGTTTGAGAGCAGCTTGGGCAACACAGAGATCTTGTTTCTACAATAAACAATTTTTTAAAAATTGGCCAGGCACAGTGGCTCACACCTGTAATCCCCGCACTTACTTACTGCACAGTTGTTGCAAGAATCAAATGTCAGCTGCTTGGGGCCCAGGAGCTCGGTCCAGGTGAAATCCTTTGTCGGGGGCAGATCCTGCGATGAATCTGAGTGGATAGAGGCTCGTGCAAGAGGCCAGGCCTCCAGCAGCACCCGGCACGCAGGTGGTCTGACAGCTGCCCTAACACACTTCTGCTTTGTTCCCCAAACCCAGTGGGTTGATGGAAGCATTTCCGTCCTCTCCCAGTGGGTACCCCTGTGCTCTTCACTGCAAACCTCCTTTTTAAGAAGGTTGAGTCCTGAGAAACTCTGCATGCACACACATCCCCCTGTGGCCACCTGTCAGGGTAGCCTGGGTGTCAGTGTCGACAGCTGGGTGGCATTGCCCACACTGGACATTCTGCTAATAGCCGGGCGGCCATGCCTTCCTCTTCCCAATCAACCTCACTCGGAAGCTCAACGCAAACCCTGCCAGTCACCCAGCAGCCACGGATGGGTGAGCCACTGTGATAAACGCACGATGAGGAAATAGAGTCATCTCCCCACAATTCTGTACTCTGTGTGTGAGGGAGACAGAGAGCAGGGTGGGTGGAGAGACAGAGAACACTGGGGAGGAGGAGGAGGAGCGCAGAAGGAGCTGGAACGGCCTTTCTGGGTGAGAACACAGCTTGTGCCAGCCTGGCCCTGTGGACCACAAGGCTCACGGTGGCCACCTTCATGGGCCTTCCCTGGACTTGCCTGGTGGGTCCTGAGGGCTTATGTGCCCCGCCTCACCCTAACCCAGGATGGCCCTAGGGATCCTTGGGCCTCAGACCTGTTCTCCAGGCAGGACCCAGCAGAAACCCCTCCCCCCGTCTCCGCCCACAGGCCGCTGTGCCCTTTACAAAGTGTAAGGGTCACTCTGGAGTTTTTCCTTAGGGCCTCAGAAAGCTACACTCGGTTATCAGGGTCAGGCTTCATGGGGTCAGACAGGCACGGGGTGTGCTAGGGAGTGTCTAGCAGCCACTCTTGGGGTGTGAGGAGTCCTGGTCTGCTCCCCCAACAGCAGGCTTCCAGCTTCTAACGCAAACTTGCTGGCTGCAGAGTTGGTGTGAGATGTTCGCCTTGGAAGGCAGACGCACCCTCAGGACGTCAGGAAGTCTTTGTCGGGGGATTGTGTTAGCTGAAGGGGGTTTCCAGTGTGTGGTTCTGATCCGGCTGCTGCACAGGCTCAAGGCTCACAGGACGTCCTTCCTCCAGGGTCATGTGGGCCCCTGCACTGCAAATCTATGGCACCCATGGGCAGCAGGGCCTCCCCAGACAGCCCATCACACAAAAGACCACCTGTGGCCGGCCCCTCACCTGGAGGTGGTAGCATAGCCGCAGCCACACTTTACCACTGGCTGGGGCAGAGACCGAGGGCCCTGCAGACGGCTGGTCTTTCCCAGGCTCCCACTCAGGGGGAGCCCCAGAAACAAGCATATGTGTACTGTTAGAAACATCCAAGGGGAGGCTGCGTAACCGGAGGACCAGGAGGAGCACTGCAGCATCTCGGGGCAGTCCATCCTGTGCCCTGGGGCAGAGCTGAGCCACGTGGCAGAGCTGAGTCACGTGGCAGAGCTGAGCCGTGTGGCAGACCTGAGTCGGCTTCTGAGAGGGAGCATCCTGTTCCCTGCAGCCCTGGCCAGAGCCACTAGGCCAGCTTGTCCCATCCGGAGGAGCCTCCCTCAGGCGATGGCTGAGGGGTCCCAGGATCTCTGCTGATGGTCGGTTTATCCAGCTATGCTGCTGGCCCTGCCTTCTCTTGCCACCCAAGGGCTAGGCTGCAGTGGGTAAGGGTAGTGGCAGGGATTGGTGAGGTCCCCAAGGGTGTGGCAGCCACTGGAGGAGGGCAGCTGGACTCTGGCTGCCCTCGCATGGAATCTTGGGCATGCTGCTCAACCTTCAGCCTCGGTTTCCTCTTCCACGAAAGGGGAAAGAAGTGGCTCAGGGGCTGGTATTTGGACTAAGGAGGTGACGCCTACATGGTGGCTATTGTTAACACCACAGTTGCTCTTTTGCTTTAGGAAATTGTCTCAGGGAAGTTCCTGTTAAAATGCAAATGTTGATTGTAAATTATCCCCTCTCCTACCTGGCACCAGCTGACTCATCAGAAGGGCTAGGGGCACAGAAGGGGCAACAGTGGGGGGCACAGGGAAGCCCTGGCTCGCAGCCTTGGGGAGATGGCCCTGCCCCTCAGGGACCGCGAAGCTGCCACCACGCATCGCCTCTGCCTCACAGCTGCCCATGAGGTCCTCCCAAACTGTCTAGCCAGCCCGGCTGCCTTGGCTGGGCCCATCAGCGGCCCCTTCACGGTGTTTGTTCTCCCCAGCTCAGCTACAACGCCTGCCGGTTTCCCATGGCCCTGGGGTGCTGTTGCCCTGGTCCTCCCTTCCCTCTTCTCCGTTCAGGTTGCATGGCTGTCATGTTAATCACCTTTCGAGGGACCCTTAACTTCTGTGTCTCTCACTCCCCTAGATTTGCCTGGAAAGCCTGTCTCTTGAATTCTCCGTGCCCTGGGCAGCAGCAGCAGCTCCAGAGCAGGCAGAATGGGAGCCGAGAACCCCGAGTGTCTTCTTTGCCCGTGTGGCCATCCCTCAGGCTCCAGCCACCTCCCTTGCTGTGCCAGGTAACCTGTCCCACATGTCCATCTTCAGGTCCCCCCTGCCTCGGGACCTTGGCACGTGACGTCCCCTTTCCCGCCAGGCTCAGGCCCTGGCTTCATTCAGGTCTCCATGGCGCGGTTTCCTCCCTGGACTCCCTCCGTGGCCGTGGCCTCTACCCAGGCCACCTTGCCTTCTGTTGCATGGCCTGCGCCGCTGCTTGCCATCATGGGTATTTTTTAAAAGGTGATTAATAACTCCTTCACCTTGAAAGAGTTAGGGGATCACCTTATTCTGAAAACTCATAAAGGGATAGAATCAAGTATGTATCCTGCTTGTCCTGGCAAACAAAGAGTTGATGACGGAAAGTTCTTCATAGAAGGTTAGCTAATAGGCTGGGTGCGGTGGCTCACGCCTGTAATCCCAGCACTTTGGGAGGCCGAGGCGGGCGGATTACGAGGTCAGGAGATTGAGACCATCCTGGCTAACACAGTGAAACCCCGTCTCTACTAAAAATACAAAAAATTAGCCGGGCATGGTGGTGGGCGCCTGTAGTCCCAGCTACTCGGGAGGCTGAGGCAAGAGAATGGCGTGAACCCGGGAGGCGGAGCTTGCAGTGAGCCAAGATCACGCCACTGCACTCCACCCTGGGCGACAGAGAGAGACTCTGTGTCAAAAAAAAAAAAAAGAAAGAAAGTTAGCTAATAAATGAAAAATGAATTAAAATATTGCCATTTTGCAACTTCCAGTGAAATCTCAGATGTGGGCATTGGTCCTCAATGGCCGCGGAAATTAGGAGGTGACAGGCTGTCAGGGGCCTTCACAGTGTGGGGCAGGCTGGCTATAGATGGACCCCAATCGATCTAATCAGAAGGACAGGGACAACCAGACGCCGTGCGCGTTCGGATGGGACGTGCTGGGAATCGCACGGCCCCACTGGGACCAGCCTGAATGAAGCCAGCCTCTGGTTCTAAGCACTGGTATCTGGCACAGAGGGGAATGTGCTGAACTGCACCCAGCCACGCAGAGGCCATGAGACCCGGCAACAACCTGGTGTCCTGTCCTCAACAAATCAATGAAAGGAAAAAAGAAGGAATCTCGTCTATTGATTAAAAAAAAGGTAGATGAGCTCTAGCCGCCAAACGCAGCACGCAGACCTTGTCTGGACCCCGATTGTCATAAACCAACCAAACAGACAGAGGCTACCGAAAGCATTGATGAGGCAGTTGGGAACTTTGGTGGTATGAAGGAATTACTTATTTTTGGGTGTGATAATAGGATCGTGATTATTTTTTAGAAAGAGCTGTCATTTAGAGATTCTACTGCACTGTTAGTGGTGCAGTGAGAGATTTACTTCAAAATACGCTGGCGTGGGGACGGGGCTCAGGGTGCCACAGGGTGTAGATGAGACGCCACTGGTCACCAGCCACTGTGATGAGGGCTGCAGGGCTGACAGGTACAGGCTGTTTAGTATACTTTGCTTTCCATTGGTATATATTTGGCAATTTCCTAATAAAAAGTTAAAAATTGGCCGGGCCCTGTGGCTCATGCCTGTAATCCAGCATTTTGAGAGACTGAGACGGGAGGATCACTGGAGGCCAGGAGTTTGCGACCAGCCTGGGTAATAGCGCAAGACTCTATCTCTGTGAAGAAAAAATGAGCCAGGTGTGGTAGCACATGCCTGCAGTCTCAGCTACTCAAGAGGCTGAGGCTGGAAGACTGCTTGAGTCCAGGAGTTTGAAGTTACAGTGAGCCAGGATTGTGCCACTGTGCACCAGCCTGGGTGACAGAGTGAGAGCCTGTCTCAAAAAGATTTTTTTAAGTTAAAAATCAGCCAATAGGTGGATTATTCATCCCATAGTCACCATTAGGCTGAAAAGGTAACATTTTTCCTTTGGGTCACAAAGGTCTTCTGTAACCCCAGCAAAGTATGAACGTAATATTACTTAAACTCCAAGAAGCCTTCAAAACAGGCAGTGTTGTAAGCTAGGATGGTTTATACAAGCATAGAAACAAATAGGTGACGTAAACCCTGGTTGTGTGGAACCCATTTCATATGTTTGTGTGTTTTGTTTGCTTTCAAGAAGTTTAAGGTGTTTGGAAGAATCACTCACCCTAAATCATTGATTATGGTTTTAATGGTTTAAGGAGACATAGTTACACCGATAAGCCTTAAATGATAAGAAAACCGCTTTTCAAAGTTCCCCTTATTCTTACATTATTATTTTTTATTTTTATTTTTGAGACAGAGTCTCATTCACTCTCACCCAGACTGGAGTGCAATGGCGCGATCTCGGCTCACTGCAACCTGCACCTCCCAGGTTCAAGTGATTCTCCTGCCTCAGCCTCCGGAGTAGCTGGGATTATAGGCATGCACTACCACGCCCAGCTAATTTTTGTATTTTTTTTAGTAAAGATGGGGTTTCGCCATGCTGGCCAGGCTGGTCTCGAACTCTTGACCTCAGGTGATCTGCCCACCGTGACCTCCCAAAGTGCTGGGATAACAGGTGTGAGCCACCATGCCTGGCCACATTCACTTTAATAACTAAAACATTATAGAGCTGTAGGGCTCTGTTGATCACGCCCAGGGTTGGTCCCGCCTCGTGCTGGCTCTGTTTCTCTTTCTTTTCGTTTGCTGTTGGTCTCTGGCTGCTCTGAGCAGCACACAGTGGGGAGCCTCTGCCCCTCCCTGTTGAAGAGGGCGATATAGCTTGGATGTCCCGCTCTGGTCTCATGTGGGGATGTAGTCCCCAGTGCTGGAGGTGGGGCCTGGTGGGAGGAGCTGGATCATAGGGGTGGCTCGTGACTTGGTGCTGTCCTTGTGATAAGTCAGTGAGCTCTCGAGAGAGCTGGGAAACAGTCTGTGGCATCTTCCCTCCGCCACCTGCCCTCTCGCTCTTGCTGTGCAACACACGGGCTCCTCCTGTGCCTTCTGACATGATTGGAAGTTTCCTGAGGCCTCACCGGAAGCCAAGCAGATACCAGTGCCATGCTTCCTGTGTAGCCTACACAACCTGAGCCAATCAAGCCCCTTTTCTTTATAAATTACCCACTCTCAGTCTGTTTCTTTATAGCAATGCAAGAATGGCCTACCTACCACAGTGGGGAATGGGCCGGTGGGGGAGGGGAGTAAAAGCCAGGACCTGAGGGCTCCTCAGTGTTGTTGTGGATAAAATGGGGGATGGGTATTTCCTGGGTCCTTGCCACCCCCAGTGAAGTCATGGGGTCTTCCTGAGTGTACAGGATGCTGCCTGGCCCGGCCTCAGCCCTCCCGTCTCCACCCGTGCAGGACGATGCCTACAGAAGTGTCCCTGGGTCACAGCCCATCAGAAGGAGGATTGGGCAGTGGTGTGGGGGCCCTCAGGGCCAAGAGCCTGTCTGCACAGAGATCCCTGGGGGCTCAGGACAGCCCTGCACCCCTGCCAGGAGCTCCGTGTGTCACCCCTTTTGTTGGTTTATTTGTTTAAGCTTTTCTTGTTTGAGTTGCAGAAATGAGATTGAGAAAGGGGCGTGCTGCAGCTACCCTGCTGCTCCTATGCAAATGTCATGGAGCCCGGTCACCCAGATAGCTGTGTCCAGGCATTGGCAGTCAAGCCTGCCCGGGAGGACTGCCCGCGGGGACTCAGCCCACCCAGTTCCTGCCAGCAGGAGCAGGCAGTGCCCACCGCTGCCCCCACTTGGAGGTTCTGAGGTGTCAGTCACCTTTTTGTTGTTGTTTTTAAAAAACTTTATTGAGGTGGAGTTTGCATGCTACACAAGTCACCTGTCTCAGGTGTATGATTCAGTGGTTGTCACTGCATCATGCAGCCACCAGCACGATCCACCGTTGGAACATTGCATCCTTCCAGATGGACCCTGTGTGCCCCTTCACGGCTCATCCCGTTCCTGTCCTAGGCCCTGGCAGCCCTGGCATAGCTCCTGTCTCTGTGGATGCGTCTGCTCTGAGTATTTCACAGCAGCAGAGTCAGACAGGATGTGGCCTCTCACTGAGCAGCACATCCTGAGGCTTGTCTGTGCTGTGGCGTGAGTCAGAGCCTCCCTCCTTTCCATGGCTGAACCAGGTTTCATCGTATGCATGTACTGTGCATCTGCCCAGCAGCTGATGGATGCTGGGGTGCCCACTTTGTGGCTATTGGGAATCAAGTGGCTGAACACGGCACTTGTGTTTCCGTTTCTCTCGCGTAGACATCTAGGAGTTGATGTCTTTTATGAAAGAGTAAGTTTCTGAGTAAGTTAGGTATGCCCAGGGAACAGGTTTCAGAAGGCACAGAAGCAACTAAAGGAAGAGTGAGTAGTAAACGTCCTACTGGTGTCTCCTACTGGTGTCTCTCCAAAGGCGGTCATTGTCGCCAGATTCTTGTGTTTCCCCTGCGGGCCTTTCCACGTCTATCAGCAGAAAAACACACTGCATTTGATATAAAAGATATGTGTCTTGGTTTGGGTTCCCCTGAAGGTAGAGCCCAGGCAGGGGCTTGGGTGCAGGTGGATTACCTGGAGGTGACCCAGGAAGCCCGAGGGGACAGGAGGGAGCAGTGGGATGGAGAGGTGGGAAGAAAGAAGGAGCCTGTGCAGCTGAGTTGCTGAGCGGTTCCCATGGAGGGCAGCCGTGCTCAGTTCCACCAGGCACCTCCAAGGCCTGTGCGTCTGAAGGACAGGAGGTTGGGTTATTTGTGGGAGGACCCGGACCCCTCCTGGCTGAGGCTGGCCCCAGGGATTGCTGCCTCCACTTTCTGCGGCTTAGGTAGGGTCTTTGTGTAGATGTTTGCACAGACGGTAGCCTTGTCTGTTCACGGTTCTGTACTTTTCTATATTAGGCTGTGGTTTATTCACTAGTCTTGCCTAGTGATGGACCTTTAGATTTGTTTTTTGCTGTGAGAAATGCTGCAACAACTTACTTTGAAATGCATCAGAAGTAAGATGGGTGGATGGATGTGGACTAGGCAAGTGTAGTGCGCTGTGCATGGGAGCGTCTGGGGGCGCAAGGGTCTTCACTGCACAACTGGTTAAATAAATTGCCATGTGTTTGAAAGGTTCAAAAAGTAAAACGGTGGGGAGAGTGCTGGTCTCTTAAGTGTTAAAGCCCCAGGACAGTGGTATTGTGGGGTGCAGGGTCCATCGGCTCAGCTTCTTCCCAGACAGGCGAGTGCAGGGAACCGGAGACCCCTGGAGCCCTGGCAGGAGGGCACCTGGAAGAGCCCTGGGAAGCCCTGGAGTGCCTCAGAACAGGGAGCCCAGTATAGAGTGTGATTCTGACACCCTAGCCTAGGGCTTGGTGAGGCGGCCCCTCATGGAAGCCCTAGCCCCCACTCTCCGCTCTGTTCCTGCTGGATGGGAGCGCTTGAAATTCAGGGCCTGTCACTGTATCCGCAATAACAGGAACATGTGGAGTCCCCTCACCACGCATGAAGCTCACTCCTGCTCACAGCAAGCCTGTGAGTGCAGCCCCCGCAGACACCATGCATAGGTGGGGACGTGGAAGCCCCAGGAGGCAGGGGGACAGGTCAGTGGGTGGTCCTGCCCAGCCTGCTCTCCTGCCTTCATGTCTGCTGGGTGACTTGGCAGTGTGCAGCATCAGTGCTGGTCCCCCTAGTGGGCCCGGGGCCAGCTGACTCTGCCAGGGAGGGGGGTGGGTTTTCAGGCTGAATAGTCTGGAAGCAGGGATAGAGGAGAGGTGAGATGGGACTGGGGCTGGGTGGACTGTGCCTGTGTGGGGTTTGTGTCACCTGCTGTGACATGACATTGTGATGTTGGCTGCAGCAGCAGAGGGCAGCTGGGAGGTGCTGTTGTGGTGGCTGCAGCTCCCAGCCTGGGTGTGGCGTGGCCTGAGCAGGCCTGGCACCCTGAGGACCCAGGCCAGTCTCAGCCAGTTGTCCAGAACCTGCAGGAAGTGCTGGCTCCACCAAGAAGGGGAGGGGGGTCCTGGCCACCCCTGATGATGGGGATAGACGATGGGGACAGCTGCGGGGGTGGGAACCCGTGCATGGCAGGGGTAGAACCAGCTACCTAGAAACTGAACACCAGACAGGCACCAAGTGACGCAGATTTCCCCGTATGTTGGTGGCACCTGTTGGTTGCCTTGGCTGCTGCTGGCTGCCTTGGGACTGAGTTACGATGAACACCACTAGCTCCCAGCGGGATGTGGGACATGCAGGGCTGAGCTGGATGTGTGAACTGGGCTTTCCTTGTGGGATCTGAATCCTTTCCTGTCCCTGCTATAGGAAGGGCTGGGGTGCATGTGGATGGCTGGGCAAGAGCAGGAGGGCGGCAGGCTTGCGGGCCACAGTAACAGCTGCTGAGGGCTGGACGCTCATGTCCCCCAAAACTCATAGGCAGAAATCTTCACCCCCAAGGCAGTGGCATTAGGAGGTGGGGCCTTTGGGAGGTGATTAGGCCTGGAGGACCGAACCCTCATGCTGGGATTAGTGCTTTTAGGAAGGAGAGGTCCCTTGCCACTTCCACATGTAAGGACACAGTAAGAAGATGTCTATCTGCAAGCCGCAGGTGGGCCCTTGCCAGAGCCCGGCCATGCGGGCACCTGGTCTGGGACTTCCAGCCTGCAGGACTGTGAGAAATAGGTTTCTGCTGCTGAGAAGCCGACAGTCTGTGGGATTTTGCTATAGCAGCCAGAATGGACTAAGACAGTAGGGGAATGGGAGATTCGTGCTGGAGCTGAGAGCCTGACGTGGGAATGTGACAGGCCAGCGAGGCTGTAGATGTGGCCACGCATCACTGCTTGCAGGGCTCCCGAACTTAGAGCACAGTGAACCAGACAGCAATGAAGCAAAGCCACTGCCACGCAACTCCGAGGTTCAGCCAGCAGGCACCGAACATGCCAGCAGCTCGGTGGCACCCAGCATGCCCGGTGGCATGTCCTTTCAGCAGACGGGGCACCAACCCAGCATGTGTGCGGTGGGAGCATGTGGTGTGAGCACACCTGGCGGGAGCTCTTCTGGTGCCATTGTGTGGCAGCAGCTGCTGTGCACAGCGCAGCTGACTTTGCCCCCTGCGCCCTTGGTGTCCCCATATCTGTGTCCGGTGGGCAGCTGTGATGGGACATCTGGAGTTGCCGTTGCCTGTCACAGGAACAAGCATTGATGGGCAGACCCTAGCCCAGAGGAGGCCCCAGGGGCAAGCCACCAGTCAGGGGGCCAGAAGGTGGGGAAGGTGAAGGGCCCACCCTCTTCTGGTTCCTATCATGCATAGATTTCCAGTGCCCAACTCATTCCTGGTGCACACCATACTATCAGGGGTTCACTGGGCTTTGGGAATGCCAATATGGCTGATTGCAGGGTGGCCTCGGGCAGCCGGTGACGGGGTGAGGTCGGAAACGGGAGAAAGAGAAGCTGCTTTAGAGACACTGCCACTAGAAAGAAGGAAAGGCAGAGACTGTCAGTCTGGGGCTGCCAGGAGAGAGTGGTGGCCAGGGTGGGTGACACGCTGCTGTCATGTCCGTGCATAGGTCCACCAATCAGGGAGAAGGAAGGGAGGAGAGCTGTGCTCCTGGGGGCTTTCGCGAGAGCTCCCCTGGCTTGCCTCCTCTACAGAGGTCATTTTCTCCTGAAACCCAGGGCCCAGAGTGGCATCAGCTTGTGAGAGGAGCAGGAAGGGCCCTGAGGGCTGATGGTGCAGGCCCAGGACAGCCTGGAGAGCTCTCCCACCAGGAGTGTTACTAACCTCCGCCAACACCTAGGCGACCTTGTTTAATCCTTACAGGAACCCTGAGGGGCAAACTGAGGCACAGAGAGGCTCAGCGACTTGCCTGAGGTCACACAGCTAGCAGAATTTTGTGGAAAGCTGGGACTCCACCGCACCCTCGACGTCTACTCGCCACTTTGTCTTCAGAATTAGATCAATTTGCTAAAACTCTGTTTGCCTAGACCTGGGTGGACCCGAGCCGACTCACAGAGTGATCTAGTTAGTGAGTAACAAAATGGCCCCCAAAGGCTTCTCGCTGTTTTATCGTGGCCCCTTTTCCTGATATGCATTGGTCCAGCTTGGCTGAATATCTTTTCTTCTGAATGTGCCCTTAACCCTGGTTCACATATTTTGCTGGAATTTTCAGCCCCTGCGCCTGCCTGTGTTGCCAAATGGCTGCGGCCAACTGCCCAGACAAGGTTTAAAGTTTCTCTCTGAAGTCTTGGGAAAATGGATCGTTTAGAGAATTGATTTTCAGCAAACTGACCAATCAAGGTCATTTTGTGAACTGACTTTCAGAGAATTGATTTCCCATATCCTGATCCAATGACCAAACTTTTAAAAATGAGTCTGCAAGCCCCAATTCAGAAGCACGGGATTTTCCATGTTAAGAAAGAAACAGTTATGGGTACACAACATCCTGAGTGTATTAAATGCCACTAAATTGCACACTTTTAAATGGCTAATTTTACGTTATCCTAATTTCATTGAAATTAAAAAAGAAACAACCAACAAAATTCTTACGCAGAACATGAATTCATTCCAGATGGAGTTAAGTTTATGGAGGAATCTAATACTCTTAAATAATCTACCAAAGAGATAAGAAAAAGGACCACAGCCATTAAAGTAAATACATTACAAAAACCGAACGGCAGATTCAAGACAAGAACGGATAGGTATGAAAATGGCACATCCTGGAAATGAAAAATACAGTCACCGAGACAAAAGGCTCAGAAGATGGGGTAGGATCAAGTACACAGTTGAAAAGAGAATTAGTGAAGTAGAAGAGAGAAATAAGGAATTTGCCCGGAATGCAAAACAGTGACAGAGGTGACAATTTCTTTTCTTTTCTTTTCTTTTTTTTTTAAACAAAGTCTGGCCCTGTTGCCCAGGCTGGAATGCAGTGGCACCATTTCCACTCACTGCAACCTCCACCTCCCGGGTTTAAGCAATTCTTATGCCTCAGTCTCCTGAGTATCTGGGACTACTACAGGTGTGTGCCACCATGCCCAGCTGATTTTCATATTTTCAGTAGAGATGGGGTTTCGCCATGTTGGTCAAGATGGTCTCGAACTCTTGGCCTCAAGTGATCCGCCAACCTTGGCCTCCCAAAGTGCTGGGATTACAGGTGTGAGCCACCATGCCCAGCCTGAGAAGATTTAACACATGTGCTTGCATGCGCACACACAGAGACGTGCGCACACACAGAGACGTGCACACACGGCAACCGAAAGCCCTGGCAGGGCTGGGCGTGGTGGCTCACGCCTGTAATCCCAGCACTTTGGGAGGCTCAAGCAGTTGCCAGTCCTTGAGATTTTCTGCTGTGTGCGTGGGGACACCCCTTGAGAAGCTCCTGGTGGTGGGGCAGTGAGAGGCTGTGGCTATGAAGCCCCCTGGTGGTGGGACAGTGAGAGGCCGTGGCCATGAAGCCCCCTGGTGGTGGGGCAGTGAGAGGCAGTGGCTATGAAGCCCCCTGGCAAGGGGGCTCCTGGTTCTGCCCTTCCAAGGGTGTGGTCTGGATACTGCTGGAACCCATTTCCCAGCTGAGAAATAGGGCAGGGGCGTCCATCTTGCAGAGTCACTGTGGAAGGTGGAGTCACCCCGCTGTGCCCCTGAGGGCATCTGGAGTAACTTCAGAGCCACAGCAGGCACCGTGCCCCTCCTGGCCCTGGTCCTACCCCCTTATCTGCCTTCTCCTAACTGTTCTTCTTCTGGAAGTGCTGGAGCCCAGGAGAGGCCTGTGCTAGGGGGCTCCTCCCTGTCTGGGCTGCCATCTGTGCACTCACTGGCCCCCCTTCAGTGCAGACAGCACACTGTGTCCGGCAGCAGGGCCTCGTCCTCATCCTCGCCTGTCTGCCGGTGGCTTTGCTGTCCCTGGTCTGGGCCTGACTCCGACACGCAGCCCATTCTTGCCTTTTGTGAGGGGCAGCTCCGGCCCCTGCGTCTTTGTAAGATGAAGACTCCAGAAATAAATAACTTTATGTATTTATTTATTTATTTTGAGACGGAGTCTTGCTCTGTCACACAGGCTGGAGTGCAATGGTGCAATCTTGGCTCACTACAGCCTCCACCTCCCAGGTTCAAGCGATTCTCCTGCCTTAGCCTCCTAAGTAGCTGGGATTACAGGCACGCACCACCACGCCCGGCTAATTTTTATATTTTTAGTAGAGATGGGGTTTCACCATGTTGGTCAGGCTGGTCTCGAACCCCTGACCTTGTGATCCACCTGCCTCGGCGTCCCAAAGTGCTGGGATTACAGACGTGAGCCACTGCGCCTGGCCAGACTCCAGAAATTAGGCCTGCAGGAGATTCTGTGCTGTGCTGAGGCCTCGGCTGCCGCACCTGAGCTAGGAACCATGCCACCACCCAGTGGCCCCGCTCTGGCCCTGGCAGGGACCCACGAGCAGGCCCTACTGCCCCCACCATGCTCCCCTGGAAGTCAGACCCACCTCCCCTACCCGGCAAGGGCTGTGGCCAGGCACCAAGCCTGGCTCCCCTGGTCCCAGTGGAGACCACGGGGACCCGGGTGGACTCCTGGGCTTCAGGGGTCCCCATTCCAAACAGTAGGAGGGTTGGGCTGGGGTGACTGGAGCTCACCCAGAATATTTGGCAGTGCCTGCAGCGGGGTAGGGTCTTTATGTCATCACTCCTGAGGGTCCTGTGGAGCCTGTTCCTGCTGGTACATCGGCAGCTCAGAGCCACACGCCTCTCCCGAGGGTGCTCTGGCTGCCCGTCTGCCCCTGCCCCTCCCTCCCTTGGTCACCCTAACAGTTGCACCCGCAGCACAAGGTCCCCTGAAAACACACAGCCAGGCTGGAGCCGCTGCAGGCAGGGCATGGCCCTGCGGGTATTTCATCTCATTGTGAGAGGTTTCCAGTTGGCACAGGTAGTGTCTGCTTTCACCCATCCTTCCAGAAACAAAGGGCCTTGGACCACGGGAAGAGTGCATCCTGCACTTCCATGCCTGTGTGGGAGTGGCCCGTCCACTGGAGACAGCCTGTGCCCCCTAGCAAGACCATGCTCATTTTGTGAGAGCTCCCTCCATCCTGTGGTACTTGGGCCTGGAACTCGCATTCCTGCTCCATTCTGAGGGCCAAGTGATGTTGCTAGATGCAGAGAGATGGGGACCTGCGGCGGCCGACACCCAAAGCATCCTTGGTGGCTTTTTTTTTTTTTGAGACAGGCATGGCAAGGCCCCCCTCCCGCCCCCTGATCTGCCTGTGAGCACACGGTGCCCCTGGGGGTGTCCAGTGTGAGAACAAATTCCGTTTGGGACAGTCTTACTCTGTTGCCCTGGCTGACCTTCAGTGGTGCGATCATGGCTCACTACAACCCTGAACTCCAGGGCTCAAGTGATCCTCCCACCTCAGCCTCCTGAGGAGCTGGGACCACAGGGACACACCACCACACCTGCCTAATTTTTTTTTTTTTAGAGATAGGAACTTGCTATGTTGCCCAGGCTGGACTCAAACTCCTGGCCTTAAGTGATCCCCCTCAGCCTTCCAAAGCTGGGTAGCTTTTGATTGCAGATTCTAGCTAGGTTGCAGGACATGAGGAAGTGGGGGTGCGGAAATTACAGCAACACCCTCCCCCAAGGGTGCTTTCCATGGCCGTGTACACAGCCTGCCTGGCTGGCTCTGAGAGCAGGGACCCTTCTCTGGATGCTCCAGGCCATCGCTGTGCAGGAACCCGGTGTGTCATAAGTGAAGGACACTCGTCTTTACCTTGGGGGAGACAGTTGTGGGTGACTCCCTGCAAGCTCTGACATCTGTAATTCCCCAAATGTAGGTGCCACATTGAACAGTCCCTTAGACTTCACTGCAGCACCGTGTGGCCACTGTACACATCCTTCCCAGGTCAGCTGCAGAATTCCATGGAAAAGGTTTTGATGAATGATTACAACTCAATGGTCTAGGCCTTCGACCTCTTTTTAGAACAGTGCCCCCCACTGTGGCAATCCTCGGTTCAGCCACTGGGAGCTCCCCAGTTTTGAGGGCAGTTGTTGGCAGTTTCATTTGGGCCAACACCAATTCCACATTCCTGTGCCCCCTTCAACAGTCTGCACAGCCTCCCGGTGACGCAGCCTTCCTGTGACTCAGCCTCCTGGTGACACGGCCTTGCTAGCTGCCATCCTGTACTGGGCCCAGGTGACACCGTGGGACGTCTATTATTGAGGTGCCCCCGGCCCCTGCCATGGGGTTTCCCACTTTGGGGTCCTTGCATCTGTGTGGCTTCTTCCTTGCTCTCAGTGGTCACCTGGTTGTCGGCGGCCTTCCTCTGCCAGCCCACCATCATTCCGACTTGCTGTTTTGATCGTTGGCCAGAAAGCCAGATAGCCGGCCTTGCTGGACCATGTCTGCAATGGGAATTTCAAGGCCGAGAGGGAGGGCTTCAGGGGCCCCCCTGGGAGTGCAACACGTAAATGGGGGCTTGCACACGGGGTCTGGCGAGGGGCTCTTGCCCCGATGTTCCGGGATCTTTTTTGCCCCTTGTAGACCCACAGGTGTGTGTGCAGGAGCCCTGAGGAGGCCAGAGAAGGGTGAGCAGGGGGCCGAGGGCACTGCGGCGAGGCCAGGCTGCAGACAGAGCTGGGGCTGGAGCTCAAGAGCTGGTCTTCCCTGCTGGGGCCGCGACGCCTGCTGCTTTCCTGCTGGCTCTCTGGGTCAAGGCCTGGAAAGGCTTTCTTCTCAGGCTTCGCATCAGCTTATCGGCCCATTTAGGTAACGGCACTTCCTGTCCATTAACCTCAGCTGCACTGAGATCAGCTCTCCACACTCACTTGGCAGGAGGCTTGCAGGAGCCTTCCTATTTGGAGAGTAAAAAGAGCATGGCCTCCGCAGCGGCCAGGAAGTGGAAAGCCCTGGCTTCCTGGTTCCAGAGAACAAACAGGGGATGCGGCTCCCAGATGCAGCCGAAAGTGCTCTGGGGACGGGGACGGTCGGCCAAGGCCTGTCCCAAGTGGCTGCCCTGTTGCACTGATGTCCTGGCCCCTGAGAACACATCAGTAGGGCCTGGCCGGACCCTGGGCCGCTGCCACTCTTAGGGGTGAGATGGGGAGCCTGGCCCAGGCTGAGACCTCTACCCTCCACCCAAAACGTGTCCGGGCCTCCAGGCTCTGCAGAGCACACTGGAGGCTCAAGACGGTACCTCTTCTGTGGGACTGGGCCACAGCCTGTCTGATGCCTCACTTCTCTGACTCTTGGAGGCATGGTGCTGGCCCGTCTGTGAGCCCCATACCCCCTCGTAGAGCTCGCTCCAGGGCCAGGCCCAGCCCCCTCACCGCCTCTCAGCCAGGCTCAGCTAGTGGCTGGCCCTGCCAGGGAGAAGCCCGGTCTCTCTCTCTCTGCCTCCAGCTGCCTCTCCCAGGCTGCTGCGGCATGGCCCCAAGCCTGGGCGCCAGTAACAGTCTCTGTCCTTCCAGCCTGTACGATGGCTCAGCGCTACCTGGGGACTCCCTCCAGCCAGGCCAGACATGCTGGGCAGTCAGGGTCCCTGGGATCCCCTTGACAGCGACTGATGGCAGGTGGGGGATAAGTAGCCAAGTGTCTCCTGCCTGCGGGGGCAACTCTGCAGGTGGCTCTGCAGCCTCCCTAGTCCCCCATGTGTGCCTGCCCCCCGAGTCCCCCATGGGGCACCTGCCCCTTTGTCCTGACCCCTGCTCCTTCCCTCTCTTCTCCTGGGGTGGCCAGGGGTCACCTGCCTTGTAACCCTGAATCCTGTCCCAGCCTCTGCCCCTGGGGAACCCGCCCAGCAAGCCATCCACCCTCACTAAGGTCCAGGCTGCCTTCCATGGTCCCCTCACCACCTCGTTCTTTCTGGCTCCAGAGGCCATCACCATCCAGGGCACAAGGGGGCCTGCCCTTTGGCCAGGTGGCTGCCTGTCCTCTGACCTTGAGCTGTGGACACGGGGAGGGGAGAGCTGGAAACGGGTCAGGAGGATGCCAGCAGGTCTGTTACTCCCTGCCTGGATCCGGCCAAGTGCGAGGGACCTTGGCCAGCGTCCTAGAGAGCTGGCGTACCTCCTGGGCCTGACGCGGGCTTCCCGGATTGCATAAAGCCTCCTTCTCCTTACATAGCCAGGGCAGAGGTGCATGACAACCCTGAGCAAGTCAAAACAACCGTCAGCAGCGGGAAACCTCGATGAACAAACACCGGGAGAGTGGTGAGTAGCTGCCAGGAAAGCCCCAGCCTCCGGCAGGAAAGGGACTCTGGGCGGGGCGGCCCCAGAGAGAAAGTGGTTAGATGTATGGACAGACAGATGACAGGGCCGGCCAGGCAGCGCTGCCTGCAGGCTGTGCAGTTGGCCTGGGGGTCTGGAGCCTCCGGGACCCACAGATGTGCCCGCACCCTCATCCCTGGCTTCTTTCGGCCCCACAGTGGGGCAGCAGCACTGCTGTCCTAGCCACGCCAGGCACCAGTGTGGCCTGTTAAAGGCCTCATGCGTTCTGTCCTGCTGGTGGGGGAGGCTGGCCTCTCATGCGCTTGTCCTTAGAGGGCAGCATGAAGGTGCCGCGCCCCACCTGGGAGACGAGGGGAGTGGACCCTTCATGAGATCCAGGCCGCATGAGGCAGGGGCTGCCATGACAGAATACTGCATGCGGGGGGCCTCATGCAATAGAAATGGACCCTCTCAGAGTCCTGGGGCTAGACTTCAAAATCAAGGTGTCAGCAGGGCCACCTCCTGCTGAAGGCTCCAGGAGAAAACCCTTCTTGCCGCTCCTAGCTTCCGGTGGCCCAGGCAGTCCTTGGCTTGTGTCTGCATCGCTCCGGTTCTCTGTCTCCGTCTCACGTGGGTGTGTCTCTGCAACTTTCCCCCTTCACTTCTAAGAATGTGTCCTTGGATCTCAAGTCCACCCTCATCCAGGAGGCTTTCATCTCAAAATCCTTAAGTTAATCCCATCTATCTGCAAAGACCCCTTTTCTAAATCAGGTTCCATTCTCAGGTTCCTTGGGTCAGGACCTGGACAAATCTTCTGAGGGCGTCGTTCATCATCCAACTGCACTTGGCATGGGAAGGCCCCCCTCCTGCCCCCTGGATCTGCCTGTGAGCACAGGGGGTCCCTGGGGGTGTCCAGAGTGAGAACAAATTCCGTTTGGGACAGAGCTGGCAGAGGCCCCGGATGCTGGCCTCCCAAGTGGGGTTGTGATGTTGGACCCTGTTCTCAACACCAGGCCCGTGCCACCAATTCGTGCTTCTGTCTGGGCCAGGCTTCCTTGTCCCCCTGTCCCAGTCTCAGGAAGGTGTCTGCAGTTTTCTCTCCCTGGGGGACGGAGCCACGTGTGGGTTCTACTTCATTCTCCAACTGCCCTGGTGCTGGACAGAAGCTGAGCCTGCCCGCCTCCATATGTGGGGTTGGAGAGCCTGGGGTACCCTGGCCTCAGAGGCAGTGATGATGGGGGAGGGAGAGAAATGGGAGAGGGGCCATTGGAATCCCTCAGGGCTTCATCTGAGCTGTCTCTGCCGCTTTCTAGCATTCCCAGGTGAGTTCCAGGAGGCCCATGGCCCCTCCTGTACAGCCCTCTACCACCCAGAGCCTTCCAGCGCCATGTCTTCCCCTTGGAGCATCTGGAGGCCCCAGACAGCACCCACCTGACGTTCAGCAGAGGGGGAGACCGAGGCCTGCAGCAGGGTGTTTTGTCAGATACTGCTCCCTGACCGGGGAGTGAGAGGGAACCCACCTAGAGGTGCCAGATGGGGTGCCTGGGCAGCGTGGCCTGCAGGCCCCTCAGCTCCTCACAGCCCCTGCCCCCAGCCTTCCTGGGCCCAGAGATCTCCTTGTTACCCTAGTCCAGGGACAGAGGCTCAGATGTCCTGCTTGACCCTGCAGGTACAGGGTTGGGGTGAAGGTGGCTCTCTCTTCATGTCTTCACCATGGCTTCTCTGCCTTCCTCCTGCTCCTGGTGGCTTATGTCCTGCCGCTCTTGATACGCGACTGTGGTCTGTCCTGGGATGGTTATGATGCATATGTGCTATTGTTGTGAACTGTGACATTGAGGTCTGGTCTTACGGTTGGTTTTGATTGTCCCTTCTGCTCCCTTTTCTTATTTTAATATTTTACCATTTTCCATTTTAATGTGTCTGTTGTCTTTTTTGGCTAAGTCTCTTTTCAGTTTTATTTTACTGTGTGTCTTTTCTAAGTGATTGCTTAGAGATTACAATATACTAAACCTAGCCTTTCACAGTTTCTGCAGATCCTGCTTTGTGACTTCAAGTGAAGTGTGGAAGCGGTGGAAGCACTTCGACCCTGCCTGTGAGTTGTCATGTATCATGTCTGCAAACATTAAAAATCTCACCAGATGATGGTGTGTGTGTGTGTGTGTGTGTCTGTGTATTTTTTTTTTAGACGGAGTCTTGCTCTGTCACCCAGGCTGGAGTGCAATGGCACACTCTCGGCTCACTGCAGCCTCCGCCTCCCGCGTTCAAGCGACGCTCCTGCCTCAGCCTCCTGAGTAGCTGGGATTACAGGCACGCGCCATGACACCCAGCTAATTTTTGTAATTTTAGTAGAGATGGGGTCTCACCATGTTGGCCAGGCTGGTCTCGAACTCCTGAGCTCAAGTGATCTGCCCACCTCAGCCTCCCAAAGTGCTAGGATTACAGGCATGAGCCACCACACCTGGCCAAGATGATGGTATATTTTTTGCTTTCAATAGTCATACATATTTTAAAGGACTTAAAAGAAAAAATAGTTTAAAAACTATTTACCCAGGTATCCGTTATTTCTGTTTCTCTTTCTTCATTCTAGAAGTGCTGTGTTTCCCCCTGGGGTCGTTTCCCTTGCTGGTGACAATTCTCTTCTAGTTCTTTTACTTGAGAATGTCTTTATTTTGCCTCTATTCCTGAAGGCTGTCTCCACTGGATGTAGGATTCCGTGGTGACTTCTTCTCCTTTCGTTCTTCGTGCAGCACGCCAGCATGGCGCATGTATACATATGTAGCAAACCTGCACGTTCTGCACATGGACCCTAGAACTTAAACTATAATTAAAAAAAAAAAGAAAAAAAAGAAAAAAAAAGGTATTGTTCCACCGTCTTCTGGCCTCCCTGTTTTGTTTAAGCAGTTTTTTTTGTTTGTTTGTTTTTAAAATTTCTATGCTAGTGGGGTGCAGTGGCTCATGCCTGTAATCCCAGAACTTTGGGAGGCTGAGGCGGGTGGATCACTTGAGGTCAGGAGTTCGAGACCAGCCTGGCCGACATGGTGAGAACCCATCTCTACTAAAAATACAACAATTAGCCAGGTGTGGTGGCTCACACCCATAATCCCAGCTACTCGGAAGGCTGAGCCAGGAGAATCGCTTGAACCTGGGATGCAGAGGTTGCCATGAGCCGAGATGACACCATCGCACTCCAGCCTAGGCGACAGAGCAAGACCCTATCTCAAAAAAACAAAACAAAACAAAAGTTCTCTGCTTATTTTGCACCTAGTTTCTGTTTAGTTACTAGAGTTTTAAAGAGTAGATTTAGGTTTACAGAAAAACTGAGCAGAAAGTACAGAGAATTCCCGCACCCACCTCTCCACACTGTCCACAGCTTCCTTCCCTGTTATGAGCACAGCAATTCATCCCTCCCTCCTCCCAACCCCTGGCAGCCACTGACCTTTTTCCTGTCTCCATGGTTTTGCCTGTTCCCGAGTGTTCTATAGCTGGAGTTGTATAGCTGTGTAGCCTTTCCCAGGCTGGCTGTTTTCACTTAGCTGCATGCGTTCAAGCCTCTGCTGTGTCTTTTCATGGCCTCCGTGGTTTTCGATGAGAAATCATGGGTCATATGAATTCCTGCTCCCTGTGTGTGTGTAATGTATCATTTTTCTCTAGCTGCATTCAAGATTTTTCTCTTTGTTTTTGTGTTTTAGCAGTTTTTATTTTATTTTTTATTTTTATTTTTATTTTTTTTTGAGACGGAGTCTGGCTCTGTCACCCAGGCTGGAGTGCAGTGGCGCAATCTCGGCTCACTGCAAGCTCCGCCTCCTGGGTTCACGCCATTCTCCTGCCTCAGCCTCTCCGAGTAGCTGGGACTACAGGCGCCCGCCACCACGCCCGGCTAATTTTTTTTGTATTTTTAGTAGAGACGGGGTTTCACCGTGGTCTCGATCTCCTGACCTCGTGATCCGCCCGCCTCGACCTCCCAAAGTGCTGGGATTACAAGCGTGAGCCACCGCGCCCGGCCGTGTTTTAGCAGTTTTTAATATGTGTAGGCATGGTTTTATTTGAGTCTAGTCTGTTTGGGATTTGCTGAGCTCATTAAAACTGTAAATTGATATGTTCCCCCAAATTTGGGAAGTTTTCTGCTTTAATTTCTTAAAATATTTTTCTGCACTATTTTCTTCTCTCCTCTGGGCCTCTAAGGATGTGAATGTTAGACCTTTTGATATCATTCCACAGGTCCCTGGACTTTGTTCATTTTTTTTCAGTCTTCTTTTTGTTTTTCTTTTCTTTTCTTTTTTTTTTTTTTTTTTGAGATGGAGTCTTGCTTTGCCACCTAGGCTGGAGTGCAATGGTGTGATCTTGGCTCACTGCAACCTTCGCCTCCCAGGTTCAAGTGATTCTCCCACCTCAGCCTCCTGAGTAGCTGGGATTAAGGCACCCACCATCATGCCCAGCTAATTTTTGTATTTTTGGTAGAGACAGGGTTTCACCATGTTGGCCAGGCTGGTCTTGAACTCCTGACCTCATCAGCTGCCCGCCTCGGCCTCCCAAAGTGCTGGGATTACAGGCGTGAGCCACCACGCTTGGCCCGTCAAGTAATTTTGAATTGTATTGTGGACATCTTGAATACTATGTAGTGTAGATTCTTGTTAAAATCTGCTGGAAAATGTTGATTTCTGTTCATTGTTTTGGCGGCAATCAATTCAGTCAGAGCCAGATCTCAAGTTTTGTCTTCTCTCCTGGGGGCTGTGGTCTCCATCTCATTGTGCTCTCAAGGCTTTTCCTGGGTGGCTGTGGGTGCGTCCCAAAGCCAGTGTTGTCTCCGTAGGGTGCTCTCTGCCCCTCCTCAAGTCCCATGAAGTGAGAGAGCAGCAAGTGGGCCAGGCGCCACTCCTGGAGGACAGCCAGGATGCTCACCTGGACCTGGTCCCCGCACACCTCTCATGGTACAAAGCTGGGGGCCTACAGGCTTTCTGCTGCCTGCCTCTCCCTGGGGGTTCCAGGCCACACCCCAAGATGGTTGTAGGGTATGGCCAAGTCCATCATTTGCTCCTGGTATTGGGGGGAAGTGCCATGGTGGCCTCTGGCAGCCATCCTTGTGGCCTGCCTGCCCTTGCTACCCTTGATTTGTATGTGTTTCAATATAGTTGCATAGTGGTTAAATATTCATTTAGCCACCTTCTGCTCCTGCCTTGACTTCCCACACAGGAAGATGGCCTGTATCCCAGGAAGATGGCCTGTACTAGTCAGGGTTCTCCAGCGAAGCAGAGCCTATAGGAGATGCAGACACAGAGATGGATATAGATACCTAAGAGAAGAGGCATTATTACAGGAATCGGCTCATGCAGTTACAGAGGCTGAGAAATTCCATGGTCTGCCATCTGCAAGTGGGAGAACCAAGAAAGCCTGGGGTGTAATTCCATCCATGGCGCAGGCCTGAGAGCTGAGGCCAGTACCCGAGCTCAGCAGGAGATGCTGTCTCAGCTCTGAGAACCAGCTCTTCCTTCCTCTGCCTTGGGTGTAATTCCATCCACGGCAGCAGGCCTGAGAGCTGAGGGCCGCCGTCTGATCCCAGGAGGACACGAAGTCTCAGCTCTGAGAGCCAGTTCTCCCTTCCTCTGCCTTTTTTGTTCTAGTCAGGCCTTCAGTGGGTTAAATGATTCCACCCACACCGGGAGGGGCGTCTGGCTTCCTGAGGCCAGTTCAAACGCTGATCTCACCCGGAAGCACCTTCACAGATCCCCTAGAAGTAATATCTCCCCAGCTGTCATGCATCCCAGCCCCAGCCAGGAGGAAACAGAGCCAACCAGCACAGTGGACCATGGCGAAGTGGCTCTGCTGCTGCCTCACAGGTGCCGCAGACCCCTGGGAGGCACCAGCACCCTGGATCGAGAAGCCCGATGTGAAAGAATGTCTGGGAAGGACGTCATGCCAGAGGCTTGCATGACAGTTTCCACTTACAGTGCGCTCACTCTGAACCTCCATGCACACGATGGGCCTGCGTCTCTTCCCGCTATCTGCTAGGAAACACGAGGGTGAGTGGTGAGTTTTTAGTGTGGAGCTGGTCAGCAGTGGGGCCCTGACTCCTGGTCCAAGGCCGCTTCCGTTGCACCAGTGACCCCCAGTGACCCCCAATGATCCCTGCAATTGTTTGGGTGCTGGACCCCTTTGAGAATCTGATGCACGACAGGGACCATTTCCCCCGGAAAACACACGTCCCCACCCCTCTTGTATGCAGAATCATGGGAGTTGCCACAGTTTGCACCCAGGCCTGTGCGGATGCCCCTGACTGCCCGAGATGCTGCACCTGCCACTGCTGGGGGTGTATACCTGCCTATGCCCACTCACAGGGGCACCTCCAGGGTGGCTGCCTGGTGCAGGCGTTGGCTCTAAGCAGAGCAGCACTATGGGCCCATCTGGGGCTGGCTCTTGCCTGGGCCTGTGAGTGCCATCACAGCCAGCCGATCTGGGAGTATCCAGGGTGTTCTTGTCATTGTGGGCACTGAATAGCCGTTGGTGGGTGGCGATGGGGGCTCGGAAGCCGAGCATCGGTGACAATGAGAAGCAGGCCCTGTGGTTTAATTCTGAAGCACATGCACCCACAGAGCCGCCAATAGTCGTTATTCAGCAGGAGGGGGAACAGAGACAGCAACCTGCGGAGCGTTCCAGGCAGGACAGGGCAGCAAACCTGACACGCGGAGCTGGGGGCAGGGGTAATGGGGGCAGGGGGTAATGGGGGCGGGGGTAATGGGGGCAGGGGTAATGGGGGCGGGGGTAATGGGGGCGGGTGTAATGGGGGCGGGGGTAATGGGGGCAGGGGGTAATGGGGGCAGGGGGTAATGGGGGCAGGGGTAATGGGGGCAGGGGGTAATGGGGGCAGGGGGTAATGGGGGCGGGGGTAATGGGGGCGGGGGTAATGGGGGCGGGTGTAATGGGGGCGGGGGTAATGGGGGCAGGGGGTAATGGGGGCAGGGGTAATGGGGGCAGGGGGTAATGGGGGCAGGTGTAATGGGGGCAGGGGGTAATGGGGGCAGGGGTAATGGGGGCAGGGGGTAATGGGGGCAGGGGTAATGGGGGCAGGGGGTAATGGGGGCGGGGGTAATGAGGGCAGGGGTAATGGGGGCAGGGGGCAATGGGGGCGGGGGTAATGAGGGCAGTGGTAATGGGGGCAGGGGGTAATGGGGACAGGGGGTAATGGCAGGTGAGGCCATGGCCTAGAGGGTCGCCATGCTTGGTGCAGGGGAGGAGAGGCCCAGGTGTGGCTGCAGTGGCAGCAGGAGTCAGTGTGGCTGTGCCCAGTGGGGTGTCATCAGAGAATGGACCTGGCTGCTGGGAAAGGTGGTTGTGTTTGTCTGAGCCACACTGGAGTCTTCTCCGACCAGCAGGCACATTCTGGAGATGCGGGGCAGAGATGGGGCCTCTGTGAGAACCTTTGAGGTGTGAGGGCCTTGATCTGGGGTGCAGCCTCCAGCTTTCTGCTTACAGAGCAGGACCTGCAGGAGCTCGCTGACTGCCTGCACAGTGGAAGGAAGACCTGTTTCTTTTACTTTCCTTGAGGAGAAAAAATTAAAGTTCTGAGCAAACGCATGGCAAGGGAGCTCTTGCTTTCCGCTCTTGGAGTTCTAAGCGGCTGGCGCTAGTGGCACGTGGAACTGGTCACGCACACTGGGTCTCGAGGCCGTCTCCTCTTCTGTAAGTCGAAAGGTTGGTGAGAACAGAGGTGTGGTATGATCTGATAGTGGCTGGTTGCCTTGTTAGTGCCTGTGCTGCTGGCCTGCCACGTCTCCAGCTCTTTTAGAGGAATGGCCCTACCTTTCAAAGAGGAAGTGCCACCGACGAGTCTAGTTCCCTGGGGCCACATTCCCACATGGTGAAGGTGGGCAGCCACTGAGTTGTGGCTCTGTGCGTTCACCACCGTCTCCACCCTGCGTCATCCCTCATGGCATACGTCCCTGCCTGGCCTCCCTGGGCACTGGAGCTGGCACTTCTTGTCTAGGTGTCTCAGGCCTGGCGAAGCTCCTCGGCTCCGGCCTGAGCGATGACCTGCAAGCACAGACTGGGCGCTGAGCCCCTGCCTGAGCTGAGTCAGGGCCGGAGAGCTAGCCGAGCACCATGCTCCCGAGAGCACAGCTGGCCGTGTGGTCAGGGCCTTGGTGGACACGCTCTCCACCTGGCATGGGCATGGGGACACGAGGGGCAATGTGGGCACATGCAAGAGCATTCCCAGAGCAAATGCATGGTCGTCCCCCAACCCCCTCCCTCGGAGTCCAGCTGCTGCCAAATGTCCCTTAAAACCCCAGGCGGGATGCCAGCAAGAGCCCCGGGAAGCTTGATGATGAGACTCCCAGCCTCGCCTCCCGGCAGTCTCCCCCGCGTGGCAGGCCTGGGCTGGCCCTGGCATCTGTCCAGGCCCCACGGTGACTCTAACCTTGGCCAGGTTTGGGGACCACAGGGGACTCTGGGGCCCTCTTTGCTTGGTGACTTGGAGTTCTGGCCTCTCACCCCCAAGACAGCAAAGGGCCTGGCCCTTCCGGTGTCATTGCTCTCCTGGGTCCCAAGCTTGCCTGTCCCCGTGGGCCAGGGCAGGGGGCTGCGTGCCACAGAAGTCACCGTTTCATAGAAGGGAAGACTAGGAAGTCACCTGCACCCAGGTCAAGTGGATCTGTGCGAGTGGACGTCCCTCTTCTTGCTGTCTGTGTGGGTCACGTTGACCAGAGTTTGTTAAGCCCAGGCCAGAGGAGGCTCACTCCCTAGGCTGGGAATGAGTTTGGTGTGGCTTCACACACACCGCACTGAAACATACACCCTCTACTCCACATGGTGATAAGTGAGTGGCTGGAGCAAGGAGCTTTTGAGTGCACACCAGAGCTGCTTCCACTACCTCCAGGCCTCTGATGGCTGCAGCTGCAGACACAGCCAGCCTCGCGGCGTGGAAGAGTGAGCAAGGGTGACACACAGGCACAGAGAGACCAGGCTGGGCTTCAGGAAGCAGGCCTGTGTGGGATGGAAGTGCTTAGAAAGTCATTTCCGGAAGGCCGACACCGGTCGGCACTCCCTGAGCGAAAGAACTTGGGGACATGTGGATGCACTTTTATATCTCCAAGGAAATGCTCCCTGAGGATTTGTGATGTGGAAATGCAACGGGCTCTGGAGTGCTGGGCGCCCCGCACCTCGAGCAGTGCAGGTGGACGTTTAGCTCAGCGCAGGGTTTGTGGCTTCGGGGGTCACGGTCCACAGGGGTGCCAGGGGGCTGGGCGGGTGGGGCAGAGGAGGCGGGAAGTGGTTGCGTACACTCTGCATGACAGGACATGCATACACCACACACACACACACCCCCCACACACATATACACACCACACACCCCGTATACACACCACACACCACATGTACACACAAGTACACACACACCACACACATACCACACACAACACACGTACACACAACACAGATACACCACACATACACACCACAAACGTACATACACAAACACATACCATACATACATGCCACACAAAAACATACACGCACCACACACATACACACCACACACACATGCACACCACACACACAACACACACATACCCCACAAACATACACACCACACACCCCATATACACACAAGTACACCCATGAACACACCACACAAACACACATACAAACAACACACATACACCACATATACACACTACAAACATGTACACACACATACATACCATACACACATACACCACACACACACACCACACACATACACACACCACACACATACCACACACACAACACACCCCACACCCATATACACACCACACACCCCATATACACAGAAGTACACACACACACATACACACAACACACATGTACACACAACACACATACACCACACATACACACCACAAACATGTACACACACAAATACATGCATACCATACACACATCACACACATACATGCCACACACAAGCACATACACACACCACATACATACACACCACACAACACACACACGCCACACACATATACACACCACACACCCCATATACACAAGTACACACATGAACACACACCAAACAACACACGCACACCACATATACACAGCACAAACATGTATACACACACCATACATACACCACACACATACACACCCCCACACAAACCAGACACACCAATACACACCCCACACAAATATACCACACACACATGCACACACACACACCTCACACAAACAAAAAGGGGTTGTGAAAGGTTCCTTGCTCACGTGATGAGGCTTTCTGAGGAAAGCAGGGCCAGCTTCCGGGCTGCAGGAATGTCTGGAGAGCTGGGAGAGGACACTGGCTGGGCTTTCATTGAAATTGGGGTGGAGACCCTGGGCGGTGGCCCACACCTGTAATCCCAGCACTTTGGGAGGCTCAGGTGGGAGGATCGCTTGAGCCCAGAAGGTCAAGGCTTCAGTGAGCTGAGATTGCGCCACTGCACTCCAGCCTGGGGCGACAGAGCAAGACCCTGTCTCAAAAAATAGAAATAAAATTGAGGTGGGACAGGGTCTTCCATGATTTGAGCCTCCTGCCAGTGCCAGGGCTAAGGGAGGAAACTCTGCAGTCTGGGTTTGGGCAGAGGGGAAGCGGGAGCACGAGGGCTTCAGCCCTGACAGCAGCCAGACATCAAAGATGGAGTTGGAGCGGGGGCGGGATGGGAAGGGTCAGGGACGCAAGTGGCAGGAGGTGCTGGGCAGCTGGCCCCATGCTTCCCAGCTGACTGCAAACTGTCCTGGCCGTGGCCTGAGACCCGCAGGGGCCCCAGGATCTAACAGGGAGAGGGGGCTTCACCGCCCCAGGTGCAGTGTCTCTGGCCCCACAGTGCTTTGTGGCTGCCGCTTTCTGGACCCTCAGATCCACCAGGAGGATCCCTGGCCCCACTGCAGGAGGCTCTGTGAACAGAGCTGGAAGGCAAGAGAGAAAGGCAAACAGGACCCTGGGCTCGGAGACTCCATGCAGGATGACCGGCCCCTCCAACCTGCCTGAACCCTCCATGGCTCCCCCCCCCACTTTTGGTGTCTGATCCAACTCATCATGCTGAAGACAGCTGCCGCCGTGTCTGTCTGCCCCTCCTCTTCCCCACACCAGCCACATGTCTTTAGAGGTGACATAGCCCTTCCCTGGGTGATTATCTTCAGAACATTTCATGACTGTGGTAACAACTATGCAATAGATGGATCCCAGCCAGTGGGACTCAGGTCCACGTGGAGGGGTTGCTGCCATCAGGGGCAGGGAGGGGAAAGCAGAGTGTGGACAGTTAGCCCACTTAGAATGCTGGCGTGGGCAGGATGGCTGCGGGGCCTAGGGGCCCTGGGAAGATAGATGGGACAGGCACTTCCCCGTGGGGAGGGGCATGTGGGGAGAGGCAGGGTGAGACATAGGGGCAGTCAGAGGGGGAAAGGGAGTGGGCATTGCCCAGGTTGGGCCCTGTCCCTGCGTGTCACACACATGCCCGGTGTGCAGAACAGAATGGGTTCATGCCCAGGTCAGGGCAGAGGAGGGTCCTGCCTGGACCCAGGCACAGGTCCTTAGGCTGACCACGGGCTCCAGGCAGCGCCACCTCCGGGACGCCCCTGCCTTCCCCTCCTCTTTGGCTGTTGGCACAAGGCGTCCGCCACCCTCCCAAGCCACAGGTGCCAGCGTCACAGGCTGCCTGCCGGGCCCTAAGGCTCTGCCTGGGCGCTCGGCCACACTCTCCTTGGCCCCTCCTGGCGGCCCCGTTCGAGATGTGTCTGGGTGGGAGGCATAGACCCTCTGAGGGACAGGCCACCCAGAACATCCCGTGCCTGGCCCCAGGAACCTGTCACCAGCCCAAAGCCCACGAGTGCCAGGTGAGGCCCTGCCGGGTGGGTGGCCCTGCTGGGGTGAGGAGGGCCCTTCTGAAGACCCCTGAAAAGTTCTCCTGACTTCAGTGACTCTGGAGGCCAGGGCTCCTCTGCCTGCTGCAGGCGCGGTTCCGTGTTGGGGTGCTGTCCCCACCTGGGCCTACTGAGCACACATGGGTACACATACCACACACACCACACACCACACACACACCACCTACCACACACACACCACCTACCACACACCACACACATCCCACCTACCACACACCACACACAAACCACACCCCACACACACCACACACCACACACATCGCACAGGCACACACACCACACACACACCCCACATACCACACACACACCCCACACTCCACACAGGCACACACACCACACAGGCACATAAACCACACACTACACACACATCACACAGGCACACACACCATACAGGGACACACACATCACATACACACGCGCCATTCCCCACACAGGCACACACCACACACACTACACACCACACATACACCACACACACCACACAGGTACACATACCACACACACATCACACACACACCACACACACACCACATACACATCACAGGCACACAGCACACCCAGGCACACACATGCCACACACCACACCCCACACAGGCACACACCACACATACACTACACACCACACATACACACCACACAGGTACACACACCACACACATACCACACACCACACACCACACACACATACCACACAGGCACACACACACCACAATACTCCACACATCACACAGGCACACGTGCACCACACAGGCTCACGCACACACACACTCCAGCATTTTCCCGCGTTTCCTCTGCCACGCCTTCTGGGGTCTGTCCCACCCTTTCAGTCTCCCCACAAGTCCTGGGGGAGGCGGGAAGGCAGGCTCTAGGGGGACCAAGTGTGAGGCACAAGCAGGTGACGACCGGCTCCAGGGCTGTGCGGGCAGCGACTTCAAGAACCGGGCTAGGAGCCAGTGAGTGAGTGGCAGGGTGGGCGCCAGGCAATCTGGGGGACGCGGCGGAGGGCGGACACGCCTCCCGTGGAAGGTGGTGGCCAGTGTGGCCGTGAGGAGCTGGGGGAGCCCCATCCTGTCCTGCGGAGGGAGAGGGAGACACAGCCACCGTGGGGGTGCACGGGGGGTTCGGGGACGAGGCCAGTGGCAGCAGAGGCTGTGCTGATGGCCCTGGTCTTGGGGGGCAGGGAGGGTGGGGGCCGGGCTGCAGAGAGATGGGGTGGATTCGGGGAGCGCAGAGCCACGTGGGAACAGGGTGGACAGCCTTGGAGGTGTGGGCCTTCGTGGGGACTCATGGGAACAGCAGTGTGGATGCGTGGAGACGGCTCTGCAAGGAAACGTGAGATGCGTGGTGTGTGTGCACTGTGTGGTGTGTGAGATGTGTGGTGTGTGAGGTGTGTGGTGTGTGTGTGAAATGTGTGAGGTATGCAGCGTGTGTGTGAGTGTGCGATGTGTGTATAGTGTATGTGGTTGTGTGAGGTGTGTGAGTGTGCGATGTGTGTATAGTGTATGTGGTTGTGTGAGGTGTGTGGTGTGTGTGTGAGATATGTATTGTGTATGTGTGATACATAGTGATGTGTGTGTGTGTGAGGGATGTGGAGTGTGTGGAGTATATGTGTGAGGTAGGTGTGTGTTGTGTATATGTGAGCTATATAGTGTCTGATGTGTGTGTGGGGGGGTGTGAGGTATGTGGTGTATGTTATGTTTGAGATCTAGTGCGTGTGTGTGGTGTGTGGGGGAGGTATGTGGGGGTGTGTGGTGTGTATGAGGTATGTAGTGTGTGATGTCTGTGTGAGGTGTGTGAAGTGTGTGATGTGTAGTATGTGGTGTGGGGTATGCGGTGTATGTGTGAAGTATGTGGTGTGTGATGTATGTGTGTGATATTTGGTGCCGTGTGTGTGGTATATGGTGTGTGGTATGAGGTGTGTAGTGTGATATATGTGTGATGTGTGATATGTGGTGTGTGTGTGGTGTGTGTATGATATATGGTGTGTGTGGTGTGAGGTGTGTAGTGTGTGTGATGTGTGTGGTGTATGATGTGTGTTGTGAGGTATGTGGTGTGTGTGTGATATGTGTTGTGGGTGTGTGTGACATATGGGGTGGTGCGTGGTGTGTGGTGTGTGTGGTATGTGGTGTTTGGTGTGTATGTGGTGATTGAGGTGTGTGGTGTGTGCTGTGTGTGTGGTGTGGTTGTGTGTGGTGTGTGGTGTGGTTTGTGGTGTGTGTGGTGTGTGTGTGGTGTGTGTGGTGTGGTGTGTGTGTGGTGTGTGTGGTGTGGTGTGGTTTGTGGTGTGTGTGTGGTGTGGTGTGTGTGGTGTGGTGTGGCTTGTGGTATGTGTGTGGTGTGGTGTGTGTGGTGTGGTTTATGGTGTGGTGTGTGGTGTGGTGTGGTGTGTGGTGTGGTGTGTGTGGATTGTGGCCCCCATCCCCATCCTTGCGGAAGGGCTCCCACCCCGGCCCCGGCGCGTTTACTCTCCAGCTTCTGGGTGCCAAACTCAGGCTAAGAGGATTTCCGACGGGCTGGACATCTGGGCTTCGGCCCTGAAATAAGAGTTTTGAGAATGAAGAGGGCCGGCGCTGGAACCCTCACCGGTCTTTTAATGAAGGGATTTGGCTAAGAAGAAATGCCAAGTACTTCTGCAGGCCATCCTGAGGTCAGGATGTGATCGGGGTGTCTGGCCCTGAGCAGTCAGACCTGCTGGTGGCTGGAGCTCCGGAAAGCTCGGGACCCCTCTAGCGTCCTAGGCCTTCTGTTTTCCTTCCTGCTCCAGGGGGCAGGACTGGCAGATTCAAGCTTTCAAGAGGGGTTGGAAAGAAGGGGTGTGCTCCAATCTGCCAGCCTGATGTCCTTCACGGGACCACAGGCCAGGAACTGAGGTTCCCTGTGAGGGGTGGATGCTGCATCTCTGAGCCTCCCCACCTTCTTGAAGGCAAGAGCGCCCAGAGGTGTTCGCTTTTGGTGCCGGCCTTTGAGCTGGAGCCTGGAGCTGCTTCTCTGAATCCCTTCTGCTTGTTTCCTTGTGCTCTTGCCTGGGAAGAATGAAATGAAAAGAAAATGCAAAGCCCAGAACCTGGCGGAGATGGGATGCCCCAGGCCGGAGTGGGCAGGGCAGCGCTCTCAGCCCACTCTCAGCACAAACGCTGCCAGAGCGTGTCAAAGACCCCGCAGAATGAAATGACTTCGGAAGAGGAGGCCACACACCCGTGAAACAAGCCGGATCTGCAGCGGAACATTCTTTACGTGTTTTGGGACATTTCAAAGACTGATGGCGTGCTGCCTTTGTGATGTGTGATCTGAAGATTCCATCAAAGAAAGTGTGCCTTTGTGTGAAAGTTGTGATTCTTGGCATCTTCGTGGTTTTGGGTCCTGAAAAAATACCATGAGGGCCCTCCCTTGTGGCCTCTGCAACCATAGGAATGCGGGTTTTGGAAGTGGCATTTCAGGCACGTCCAAGTAGGAAATCAGAAGAGGCCCCAGGACTCTGACGTGGGTGTAAGTAACAGCAGGGTGGTCGGGGGTGCCTCGCTGGGGACCCTCCAACACCCCACTGTAGTTTCTCTTGGGGGTCGCTTGGACAGACTGTTGGAGGGCTTTCGTCCCCAACTTTCTTTTGGCAGGTCATTTTTCAAAGACAACCCGAAATGCAGCCCTGTGGTTCTGCCTGTTGAGAACCCAGCATTGAGACCCCAGGGGCGACAGTCTGAGAAGACTGTAATTTGCAGAAGAATCTCAGGGTGACGCTGGCAGGGCAGGGGTCAGAGCTAGCTGGGGACCAGGGTGGGCTGGGCACACTGTCGTGGTGGCTGGTGGTCACAGCTCATGGAAGTCTGCCAGGGCACGTAGCTTTGGGCCTACAAGGGCAGGGTTCTAGAAGGGTGTTCTCCCAGCTTTTATGAAAACCCTCCTTTAACAATCAAAAGAGTTTGAGTGCACACTCCTGATACATGTACAGACATTGATTTTTTTTTTTTTTTTTTGAGACGGAGTTTCACTCTGTCACGCAGGCCGGAGTGCAGTGGCGTGATCTCGGCTCACTGCAACCTCTGCCTCCTGGGTTCAAGTGATTCTCCTGCCTCCCTCCTGAGTAGCTGGAGTTACAGGCACACACCACCTCGCCCAGCTAATTGGTGTATTTTTAGTAAAGACGGGGGTTTCACCATGTTGACCAGGCTGGTCTCAAACTCCTCACCTCAGGTGATCCACCTGCCTCAGCCTCCCAAAGTGCTGGGATTATAGGTGTGAGCCACCACGCCCAGCCTGACACATTGATTTTTTAACACTTGTCAAATGGACTAGCTAATAGTAAAATATTACATAGATTATAGAATATAGGCATTTTAAATACTTTTAAAAGATGAGATTTTGAAAGAAGGACAAGTATTAATATTTTCCTCCTGCACCTCCCTGGGGCCTGTGGTCCTCCCTTTGTTTTTGACCCCTGGGCTAGAGTTAGAAGACAGGAAAGAGTGTAGCCTCACTGTAAGGACAGGCTTGTTTTTGTGATTATTGTTAATTTTTGGCCATATACCTTTAACTTTTTATCATACATTTTTTCTAACCATCAAGAACTTGAGAGGGAGCAGTATCATGGCAGCCCCATCTGACCTATAACCCTTCTTCCCTCCCCCAGCCCACTGTCCCTCATCCCTCCTTTCCCTGGATTCTTTTAAAGCAACCCCTGACCTTATTTCATCAGAAAAAATGCCTCAGTGGGTAGCTGTACAGGATAGGGACTCTTCCAAAAAAATAACTGTACTACCGTTATCACACCTAAAACATGACCCATGAATTCTTTGTGATAATCTGCTAGCAATGTTGAAATTTCCCTGGTTGTCTCCTGTCTTTTCAGAGTTGGTTGGTTTGAGTACGAAGTCCAAGACTCGCTGTGACTCTGAAGTCCCTCTGGAATGCCGAGAGCTTCCGTCCCCCTCCCCCATCACTCATCATTTATCTGTTGAAGAAACCTGGTCCTTTGTCCTGTAGAATTTCCGACGCTCTGGATTCTGCTGGCTGTCTCTGTAGTGTCCTCTACCATGTTCCTCTGTCCCCCAAATCCTGTGGCTCTGACAATGATGATGAGGTGATGGAGACGCTCTCGCAGGTTGGCCACCCTCCCATCAGGAGACACATTGTGTCAGTTGCTCCCTCTGGAGTCCTCGCGAGTCAGACTCCTGAGTCAGGACCACCACCATCAAGGTTGCCACTGCCGCCTCCTGACACGTGCCGCCGGGCTCCGCGCTCATGGCCTGGCCTGGCATCTCACCAGGCTTTTCAATGGACTAGAGTGCAGGGCTGCTCTGCCTGTGGCAAGGGTGTCCTGCTGCTGGGCACAGGCACAGGCCCAGAGAGAGGAAGCGGCAGAAGCTGGGCATGGGATGCTGGTCCTTGAAGGAGTGTGTGGGGGCCACCGGGTTGAACACAGCCCCGCTGCAGCCCTGTGACCTTGAGTGAGTCCCTTTGTGGCCGGGTGGGAGGACATCAAGGCACAGACTGATGACAGAGCCTTTCCCAGGCTCTCAGCTGGCCTGGTCATCACCAACAGGACCTCGCAGGCCCTTCCCCTCCACGGGCCCCACCCCCATCTGTAAGAAGGCACAGCCCAGCTAGTTTCAGTGAATCCAAGAGAAACACTAGTTTTCGTCCTAGAGGAGAGGCCTGGCGTGTCCCTTCGCACTAGTGATCTGGGAGGGAGTGGAGCTGATGCTGAGACCCCACGAAACTACCTTCTTTCCCTCTGTACCTAGAAAGGGCTTGGCTCCCCCCACCCTTGGTGAACTGAGAACAGCCATTCAGAGCATTTTGCAAGGCCTCCTTCTTTCCCGGCTGAGAACAAGCTAGCTGAAGGAATGATCTGGAGAAAAGAGTTGTAGGAATGTGTGAGAGAGTGTGTGTGTCTGCCTAGAAAATGAATTGACTCTGAAAAATGGGCCGTAGGCCAGAAATAGCAGCTCTCCTGCCCTGGCCACTGCTGTTGGGAGGACAGTGTGGCATGTCCTTTCACTCTTCGGGCACCTTTGGCTGCTAGGACTGGTGGGGGCCCCCTCTACAGGAGTTGTCGTCCCTCTGGGCTCACCGCTGGGCACGGAGCTCCCGTGGGCAGGTGGAGTGGACGCGGTGGCTCTGCCTTAGGACTTGGGGTCGTGATCAGCTAGCAATCCCCCGCAGCGAAGTCCACCCCTCAGTGAAAGCCAAAAGCACTGCTTGATGGGCAGGCCTGGCTACGGGAGCCGTAGTCATCACACGCCCAGTAAATCACGCTCCTGGCACCTCCACGCATAGCGGCGATTTGTCAAAGCAAATGCAAGCAAATACCCACCCACTGCTGGCCTGGCAGGCTCCTCAGGAGTCGGATAGCTGGGGAGAGCCTGGACACACTGGCAGCTCTGGGAGCCCGGGGCACAGACTGCTCAGGACAGGTCGCCCCTACCCCGGGAGGGGGCTGTGTCTGCAGGGGCCCAGAAGGAGACTCAGGTAGCTGGGAACCCACAAAAGTAGACTTGTTCAGAAAATGGCCAAGCCCTTGGCCTAATTATTCTTTTTTCTTTTAAGTTAAAAGAGTACTTTTTAGAGCAGTTTTCATTTTACCGATACGTCGATCAGAGAGTACGGAGCTTCCCACATTGCCTCCCGCACCCCATAGCGGGCAGAGGCACCAGCCAAGCGCCATCCCTTACAAGCTGTTTCAGCAAAATGTCCCTGGTGAGCGAAGTTCTTTCTGTATAGAAAACATGCGGTTCCCGCAGAGGGGAGTGCTGGGGGTTCACACAATGAAGGGGGCGCCCCTTCCTTCCCCGTCCATGGCGGGCGCATGCAGGCCAGGAGCTGCGTCCCTCCCCGAGACGGGGAGGGTGATGCTCGCCCCCTGACCCCACCGTGGCGTAGCCCCCTGGTGTCCATGCAGGGCCCACAGGGGCTCTGTTCAGTTGGCCGCTGGGCAAGGCAGGACCGAAGATCTAGCAGGGTCAGCAGGTCCTGGAGGGCAGACAGGGTCTCAGGCCTGGCTGGTGCCCCACCCTCTGCACACACCCTGCCTCCAGAGCAAAGGGAACACCCCGGGGGCAGTGTGAGGCTGAGCCGGAGGTGGCGGTGCCGCAGCCCTGCGGGGCTGAGAACACAGGCATCACTAACCCAGTGTTTCCACAGGCTTCAGCCATCTCTTTTTTTTTTTTTTTTTTTTGAGACGGAGTCTCGCTCTGTTGGCCGGGCTGGAGTGCAGTGGTGGGATCTCGGCTCACTGTAACCTCCGCCTCCAGGGTTCAAGTGATTCCCCTGCCTCAGCCTCCCAAGTAGCTGGGATTACAGGCGTCCACAATCATGCCAGGCTAATTTTTATATTTTTAGTAGAGATGGGGTTTCACCATGTTGGCCAGGCTGGTCTCGAACTCCTGACCTCGTGATCTGCCCACCTTGGCCTCCCAAAGTGCTGGGATTACAGGCGTGAGCCACCGCGCCCGCCTTCAGTCATCTTTAAGATGCTTTCTTTCCTCTTTTGATTCAGGGTCTTAATGAAAGTCCAGGCACTCCAAGGATGATTAAATATTTAAACAGCAGCTTCCCTTTGAAGGTCAGCCCAGAGTATGGGGTGTGTGAGACAGCCAGGCGCAGAGTGTGGGATGCTGTTGCTGGCGGGGGCGCGGGCCCATGGGGGACGGGACAGGTTAGGATGGGGGGAGGGCAAGGGGGCCCAGGAGGGTTCCCACTCTGCAGATGGCCGGCCTGCCTCTAAGAGCTGGCTCTACACTTGCCTCCACCCCAGGGAAGGAAATGACCACAGAAAGGAGCGCAGTGTTGGGGCAGGAGGTGCTTCGGCCAATGGGCAGTGCTGGGAGATGAAACCAACAGCGGCGATTGCCCCAGAAAGAACTCGGCGCTGCTAAGGCAGTGGCGGCCCAAAGGCGGCCCCTGACCCATGAGGAGCGGCCACCGTCTCCAGCCCCAGGCCTCTCTCCCCTGTGTTTCCTGCAGCCCCCTCTGGAGGCTCTCCCCCACCCCACACCTGTAGGGAGACCCTGGGAAAGCGGGCCGGTTATAATTGCAAAAAATAAACCATCAGTAGCCACAAGATCTTATAAATGTAAAAGTAATCCGAAAACCTACTTCAGTTAGAGAAAGGGCGTTTGAATATTTCCTGTTTAAGACACAGACCCCCTGAGAAGATGTATAAAGGACTTGGGCTGGGTGTGGTGGCTCACACTGCCCACACCATGACCTTGGACCCCCGGCCTCCGGAACTGAGAGGCGCCGAACGCCTGCTGTTCAAGCTGCACGGTGATGGGCACTTGGTTCTGTCTGCCCCAGGAAAGTGGAGTCCAGCGCTCTCCCCAAACTCCTTTGTCCTGAACTTCTTTCCAGAGCCCTCAGCCCTAATGGGTGATCCCCTAGGGTTCCCAGCCTTCAGACTCTAAATTCCTGTTGGAAACCCACAGGCAATAGGGCCACGCCCAGGCACTCAGCCACTGTGCTGCTCCCAAGGGGGGCCCAGCAAACAGACAGGGGCAGGCCTGGGGAGAGTTCCAGGGGGCTGGGAGACGGGTAGGAAAATTGCCGCTGGTGGAGCAGTTGGTGGAGGGGTTGGTGGAGGGTCCGACAGGGAAACGCTGTCCACGCCTCTGTCTGGGGGCTGTCAGCTCCAGGGCTTTGAGCTCCACCAGCGTTCGGCCCCATGGCTTGGAAGGTGTTGCTTTTCCTCCAGGGAGCTCAGGCCTCCGCAACATGAGGACACTGCGACCTGGAAGCCCTCTGTGCCGTCTGAGCTGCCCACGATCCAGTCCCTAAGAGGGACCATCGGCAGGCGGCTTCCTGGCTCTTGGGGTCCACACAGGCCTGTGGTAGCCCTGTGAGTGTCAGCTCATGCATAGAACCCTGCCTGACTTCCCAGTAAGAGGGTGCTGCCTCCCGGGGACTCTCAGCCAGGTGGGGACCACTGGGTGGGGTGGCCATACTGGCCCCTTTGCTCCAGCAGGGATGTGGGACGGTGCCAGTGCTGCCCGGCCGCTTCCTCCGGGAGGCTGGGTGGCTCTCCCACCACCGTGCTGCTGACCCAGCCCCTCGCTCACCCTCATTCTTCCACAGGGGCGGCCAGGACCAGAGGCCCCGTCTCCAGAGTGGTAGGCAGGAAGGAGGGAGAGGGCTGCGGGTCTGCAGGGTGGGCATGGGGAGTCGAGCCAGGTGTGCATACAGGTGCCTCACCTGCCGGCCCCGCCCTGTCCACAGGAGGAGGCCATGAGAACCGTCAAGAAGTTCATGGACTCGGGAGGACGTCGTCAGCAGTGCTGAGGTCATGGAATATGGGCTGGGACCTTGTGTTTGGTGACGTCCTGTAAGTACTCGGCTCGTTCAAGCTAACTGCCCGGCTGGGATCACCGCTCTAGGAGGACTCAGAGTTCAGACGAGTGGCCCAGGGGCCGGTCAGTGCTGTGCACCTCACCCGCCGTGGGCGGGGGGGGCAGAGCCTGGGGATTTGGCCAGCCCTGGAGGAGCCCTGAGACCAGTCCCTGTGGCGGGCACCACGGCACGGGGCGGTGCCTGGAGGGCTGGAGCCCACCTGGGGGGCCTTGGTCTGTCGGGGCTGCAGAAGCAGATAAATGCGGGGTGCCTATGCTGGCTGGGACTCGCCCACTGCCCTGCACATGGCGAGTGAGGGAGAGAGGCAAGGCACCTTTCCAGGGGTGCATGGGATGCTGCAGTCAAAGGTCCTGCACACACGAATGCATGCTCACATCTGTAGCTGCAGACACTGACCCCCAGAGACCCCCAAGCTCATGTGGGGCTGGTGTAGGTGTGGGGTGGACGCTGGGGCAGTGTGGGCTCCTATTCCTCCTCCAAGTGCGTGACGGGGTGGGGGCGGCCCCTCCCCTTGCCCTGGGAGCTCCGGCCCCCTCCCCACCCTCCCTGTGGCCCCAGTAGACAGAGCCCTGGCCCCTGCCTCGGGCCAGGTTTGGCAGAGGGGGCCCTGGCTGGAAACTGGAGGCAGATGGAGGGGAGCTGGGTTTGTAGGCTGGCCGTGTCCCCTAAGCCCTACACAGCCCAGCTCTGCTCCTGCTCCCTCTGGATGTTCTGCAGGCTGGGGTGGAGGTGCTCCAGGACTGCCCCACAGCCCGGCGCCACACACCCCTGGAGCGATCCCTATCTCTGTCTGCGCCCTGCCCTCCATCCTGCCAAGACCCTGACTGAGTCAATAGGCTTGACTTTCATAAACTAACAAGATTGAGACCATGCTTGGAGTGGAAGATGGGGCCGTCTTAAGCCCTCGCGCCCTGCACGGGTCAGCCCGTGGCCAACGTCCTGGGCCAAGCCTCCTCCTCTTGCTCCACGCTCTTCCTCCACGCTCTTCCCACCCTGAGAGGGGCCTGGTCTGGGTGGGTCTCCTGGGACCCCCAGTGTTTGAACATGACCTGAAAAGCAGAAATGGAGGCTGAAGCCTTGGCGAGGAGGCCAGCACTTCCCAATCTCACCTTTCACAGCTGATGCGCAGGGCCGGGGGAGTGTTGGTAATCCTCCCAGGACACACGTGTCTGCATTTAAGGGTGTGCCTGACATGAAAGGAAATTTATTCAATGACCTTTGCTAAAGACCGGAAGGGGACTACTCAGGACCAGTGCGGTGGGTGCTGGGACCAGGGCAGCCGGATTTTGCAGTGGTGGAGAGAGATTTAGGCTCCACTCTGAATACAGCTCCAGTGAGTGAGAGTTGATAGCCCAGGAGCAGAGTGGGGTCCTTGGATGGAATATCACTGAGAACAAACAGCAGGGGTGGGGCGATTCTGGCTGAAGGGAGGCGGGGTCATCAATCATCACCTGGGTGCCGGAGGACAAGCAGGCTGCCCTGATGAGGATGATCAGATATGGGTGGGGCAGTTCTGGCTGAAGTCACTTAGCAGTGTTCTTGCTAAAACCAGATTTTGCAAGGAAGTGTGCGAGTGGCCTAAAAGGTTCAAGGGCCTGATAAAGTTTGGCCGAGCAAAGAATCTTGTCGCTGAGAATTAGAATCGAGGGCAGGTGGCTAAATAGTGTCCTGTGGATTCTCTCCAGCTTTTGCGGCCCCTCCCTCCACATCCCGCTCTGGGTAGCCCCTATCCTGCAGCTATGACCCACATTCGTGAAGAGGGGATGACTATACAGGGGCCTGGATGCTGGGTGCCGGCCTCAGGGGCAGGAGGCACCGGGAGAGGCCTGGCCGGAGAGCCGCCGGGACCCAGGTCAGGTCAGGACCCAGTGTGTGGCGGAGCTTGGGCTCAAGAGGTGAGAGCTGGAGCCACTGCACATCGTCTCCCAGGGCCGGGGCTCCCAGAGGACATGCAGTGTCTGCAGTTTTCTGGGGTGACCCCGTCCTCCATGTGGCACTCTGTGTGTTGGGGGGCTCATTGCGAGCTGCTCATCCTGGCTTCTTGGGAGCAGCGTGGCCTGAGCAAGGGAGCCTGCCCAGGACCGGCGCCTGTGAGGCAGGGCTGGTCACAGGGTCTCGGTCCCCCGAGGGCTGATTCCTGCTGAATGCTTCAGTGGCCAAGGGTGGATCCCTCTCCTCCCAGCCTGAGGCTGTTTCAGGAAGAAACAGGCCCCGGCAGGTTTCCCTGCCCAAGGGGAGAGTCCGAGGAGGGGCAGACTCGGCAGGTGGAGCAGGGGACCACTTTCATCCAGTTTGTGTTCAGAACTCACTCCAGGGCCCTTTTCTTTCGGGGCCAGGCAGGCAGCACCGTGTGGGACATTATTACCAAGGAGAGGAGGGGCCCGGGAGAGCTCACAGGGCATTTTGGAAGCTCCATAGACAGGCAGGTCCTGAGGACTTTTGGAAAGGGTGGAACAAGGTCCCGGGCAGCTTTGTGGTGGTCTCGAGCGAGGGAGGAGGTGGTCTCCCTGAGGATGGATGGCTGGATGCACGCCCCAGACCCAGGGGCAGAGGCTGAGAAGGGAAGGCGGGGACCCAGGGACCACACTTAGCAGGGCGGAGGGGGCAGAGGGAGCCACTTGCTGGGGAAACTTCACCGGAAGATCTGGGCTGAGGACGCGCGAGTGTGGAAGAAACGGCGCCTCCCCCATGCCAGATGCTGCCCACCGCGGGCACAGGGCCAGAGTTGGGGTCAGGGGGGCAGCCGTGTGCCCCCAGTGGGAACTTGGAGGTCACGGAGGAAATGCGAGACCAGATGCAGGCAGGGGAGCCCTCCGGAGCTTGCAGGAGGGGGCCACTGGCTCAGGGGCACCAGCAGACCCCCACATGGACAGGGTGGAAAGGGCTTTCTTCAAAGCCAGGATCTTGTCCCCATCACAGCATCCCAGCTACACATTGGGAGCACTTGCTGCCAGGAGGCTCCCTAGTCCCACAGCAGTCCCTCAGTGGCTGCCCTCCAAGGAAGGGGTGCACAGACACTCCAAGACTTCACAGCGCGCGGGCCAGGGGCCGAATCTACCCCCGGGGCAGCGGGGCTGAGCGTGAGCCCCGCCTGGGACACAGCCCCTCCGACTGCATCCTTGTTAGGGGCCTTCTCGGAGCTGGCAGACCTAGAACCAGGCCTGGGGGGTGGGGGCGTGCCTGGATATGCGTTGGGGGGGGTCTGAACCCTTAGTTAGGACTGGGGATCCTTTCCACTTCCTTCAGTCCCTAGGGTCTGGGCCATCCTAGCCATGCGTGGGGCCTCCCTGCTGGGATTGGAGAGCCCCTGACAGCTGAGGCTGGAGGCTGGTCCCAGCATCTTCGCTCTTCCCCCAGGAGGACTTGGACTCAGGGTCTCCTCTCCTCCCCGTCACGCAGAGGGTGGCACCCCCGATGGGAACTTGGATTTATCACCAAACCAAAAGATGGGGAAACCGACAGAGAAGGGGCTGCGAGCAGCTACGGCAGGGTGGTGTGTGGAAGCAGATGGGATGGGCAGACAGAGGCGGGGGCCAGCATTGCTGCCTTCTTGCCCCATCCCAGAGGACCCCAGACCCCCAGCTGGGGCGCCCCACCCAGACTGGTAACACCTGCGTCTGCTGTTTGGCATCGGGAGATGAATCACTTGCTTTTCAAATTAGAATCTTCCTTGATGTCAGAAATGTTTCTTCTTTACAAGGAAATGGAGGTGAAATTTTTTTATGGGAGGTGTATCTCCCTTGGCGAATTGCAGGGCAGCGGAGGGCGGGTTCGGGGAGCCGAGTGCAGCCCAAGGTGCAGCTTTCAGGCTGGGAGGAAGCAGCTGCTTCCGGCTCCTCGGGACACGAGACGGGGACAGCGTGTGCTCGGCGAGTGGGAGTGACGCTGCCCACCTGCGGGTGTCTCCTGGGGAACGGGGTATGTGGGCTGTGTGGCAGTATGGAGCCCAGAGCTGATAGGAGGCTGTGCCGTCAGGCTGCATTTGACCATTTATGGAGCCAGGCCGCGAGGAGGCCCTGAATTAGAAAGGCATCCAGACCCAGGCTGCAGCCTCAGGCTGGGCACTGTCCCCTGCATGACTCCGGCATCCCAGCTTGGTGTTGTCAGCACACAGAGGTTGAGGCTGTGGCTCCGTCTGGGCTGTTAGCACAGAGAAAAAATGCCCAAATGACTTGGTAAAGGACGGGCTTCCTGGCCTCATGGCTGCACGGGTGGGCTGGCTTCCTCTGTTTGCTGAGATTTCTTTGAGGCAGCCCCACAGTAGAGTCCACTCTGGGTCCCGGCCCTGTGCTGGGTGCTGGGCGCTGTGCTGAGCGCCTCTGTGGCTGCCATCATCTAATTTTCACTGCACTCACAGGCAGGCGCCAGGCTTCACTTTAAAGATGGGGAAGCTGAGTCTCAGGGAAGTGGGGCCTGTGCCAGGGTCTTAGCAGGACTTCTGGGGTTGCTAGGACCCCCACAGGGCTGGGCTGGGGATCTTCACGCCAGGCCCAATCCCTTTCCCATGGTCCCCCCGGCACTACCCAACATGTGGTCTCCGGTCATCTCACGCTGTCTCCACCCCTCCCTCCGCTCCTCTGCTGGAGTGGTCCCTGTCACCTTGCCCCAGAGCCTTCTTTGTTCTTACAGTCCCAGGCGGAGGGTACCTTGGAGCACACTCTGCAGCCTCCGGCTCTCCCTCCTGAGTCCACCTGCCCGGCCGATTGGGCTGCGTGGTCACTGTCCTCAAGACCTGTGTGCCATGAGGGCTCAGAGCCCTGAGCCTCAGCACAGGAAGTGCCACCCAGGCAGCCAACACCTGCTCAGCAGGTGGACAGCCTTGCCGACTCAGCTTTGCTCCCGGGAGCCTCCTGGAGAAGAAGCCACAGGGAGACGGACAGCCCTGGGCAGCTCCAGCTTTCCAGCTCCACATCCAAGGTCCTCCTTCTGGGGTGGGGTTACAATCTGTTCAAAGCATATGCCCAGAATAACATTTTTGAAAGTCTTTAAAAATGGGGTATATCTGACGTACCATGAAAGACACAAATCTTATCTCGTGCTCAGGTCTTCTTTGCATGTCTGCACCCGTGTAACCCATGTAACCGCCATGCGTGTCAGTGAGTCCCTCCAAGAGCACGCCAGAACCACAGAGAACCCCTGGTCCCCCCCAGGGACTCCCCCGAGTCATGACCCCCAGAGGTGACCTCTCCTGTGATCTCTGGCTTCCCAGCCTCTGGGGGTCTTGGGGACTATTCTCCCTGCTGTTGGAGCACACAGGCCCTTTCTTTTCATGGCTGTGCAGGGAGGGAGGGGGAGACACCATGGGTTGTCCCTTCTGCCGAGGGGCACTGGTGACTTCAGGTTGTCTTTCTGTGGCTTTCACGCTGGCTCCGGTGGGACCCGCGCTCAGCAGCAGACACTGGCCCTGGGGGTTGTGTGAAGCTTTGCTGCTATTCCCCACGGGGTGGGGGGTGCCAGTTACCCTCCCCCGCAGCTGTGGGGACTCCCGGGACCCTTGTTGTCAGCCTTTGCCATCTCAGCCCACCTGGTGGGGGCAGAATAACGTTTTGCAGGAAAGTTACAGACTTCCCGTCAGCTCAACTCTGCAGAAGAGGAGTTTGGTGGGAAGTTTTTCCAGAGTTTTCCCTTGGCCTGGGGCACAACGTCACTGAAATGCCAGAGCAATCAGGGGCCAGCCCTCAAATGGAGGCCTCGCTTCCCCACCGAAAGTCCAGGCCCCTTCAGAGAAGACCCTGTGGACATGAGGGGCGTGCAGGCTAGGTGGGGTAGGGCTGAGTGGCTGGGGGTAGGGCTGAGTGGCCGGGTGTCGGGCAGGGCCTTTGGGAACAGAGGGTGGGTCCCTAGGGAAGGTGGCGGTCACCGTCAGCCTGGCGAGCAGTGGCCCCTGCGGAAAGGGGGCTTCGGACGTGCTCAGGAGATGCAGAACCCCGTCCGTAGGAGAGCTCCAGAGAGTTAGGGGCCAGGCTCAGCTCCCAAGGCTGCCCTGACAGAGGCCACAGGCTGGGGGGCTAAGATGCTGAGCCTCTCACAGCTCTAGAGGCTGGAATTGGGGATCAGGGCATCCTCAGGCCCCTGCCCACTCTGGAGGCCTAAGGGGAGGGTCCTCCCTGCCTCTTCCAGCTCCTGGTGGCCCCGGACGTCCCTCTGTGTGCGGCTGTGTGGCTCCAATCTCTGTCTCCATTGAAACGTGGCTGTCCTCCCTGCGTCTGTGGGGCTGACTTCCCTCTTCTTACAAGGATGCCCATGTCACTGGATGGGGGCCCACCGTACTCCATTGTGAGCTCACCCTAACTTGATTACATCAGCAAAGACCCTATTTCCAAATAAGGTCACATCCTGAGGTTCTGACTTGACATGAATTTTTAGGGGGACCTACTCAGCCCAGGACAGTATATGGTTTAAGAAAGGGATTTCCCCAGAATGATCTGCCTGCCGTCTGCATCCAGCCGCAGACCCTGGCTCCTGCCGTCTGGTCAGGGCTGGCTCTGGGTGAGCTGGAACCCTCTGTCCCTGCACCCCCAGCACTCCCACCCAAAAGGAACTTTGGGGACAGACACCACAGCTTAGGGCACCCGTGGGGTCTTCAGAGGCTGAGCTGGTACCCAGCTTGTTTCCTCCCTCATAGATGCAGCCAGGCAGTGAGCAGCCGACGGGTGCCTCAGTGTCCCACGCAGCACAGCCACGCAGAGCGGGCGAGGGTCAGCCCCCCAGGAGAGCCGCTTGTCCCTGCCCGCAGTGGGACAAACCTCAGCGCCGAGTGTGTCCACAGATGCCAACGCCCCTCAGACGGAGTGAGTTGATGACTGTTAAATATAACAATAAAAACAGCCTTGTATTTTGTATCTTTCCTTTTTTGTTTTATTTTTCTAGCTGATCTTTTTTACTCTATTTTGCAAAAGTTAGCAGTCTGCAGGGTGCTTCCCCCTGGCTGGCTGGAGAAGCCCCATGTGCCGAGCCTTGTCCGAGCTCCTCTGAGCCCCCACGCCGCCTCGCTGTGGTGCTGTGCCCTGACCCCAGTGTGGGAGGGGCCATCAGAGCACATGTGCCTTCTACTTGGTGAGGGGGGCATTATCTTTGGGGTGCAACTGCAATAATCAAGAAACTTAGAAATATTTAGGATAAATTAACTGAGAACGCAGTGCACTCACCGGCATGGCCACCCGCCCTCACCCGGGGCATGCCTCCGGCCCTGGCACCGCTCTGCCCCACCCAGTTGGTGGAATCATGGAAGCAGAAGAGGGGGTGGTCCCCGGCTCGTGTTTGTGCTGTGGAGACGCCCGCACAGGCCAGGACACTTGCATAGAATGCTCCTGGCACTCTCCCGTCTCCAGGGCTGTGTGTAAGAGTCAGTGACAGAACTGTACGCAGTGTGCAAGAGACAACTGCTCTCACTGCCACCTTGAAGGGCGGCCTGGACACATACTGTCGAGGGACAAGGAACTCGCTGACAGCAGAAGGCTTCATGCCACATGCTTCGGTCTGTATACAGCCCAAATCCAGCGAAGTGGCACGCAACATTGTCCAGGGGTTCACTGCACATGGAAAAGATGTCCTAGTGGGTAAGGGTGACAAACGCCTGTGCAGGAGGGAGGTCGCCTCTGGGGACCCTGGGGGAAGCAGGAGGGATGTGTTCCAGCTTTCCTGGGTGCCTGTCTGGCCTCTCTCTGCCCAGAGCCCGCCCCCATGGCAGCAGACACTGGACGGGGTCCCAGGCCAAGCAGCACTCCACTCAGTGGGGCGTGGGAGCTTCCTTCCTCTCAGGAGCTCACAGAGTGAGGGGGCCCAAGGACCAGCATGCAGCTTTCACCCCCAGCCGCTGTCTCCGCTTCTGGCCCTGCCGGGACTTGGAGCTGTCTGCACATTAAATGGCCCAGGTCTGTGTCCTGGTAACTCAAGCCTGAGAGAGCTGCCACCCTTGTGGGTCACGGCTGCAGGAAATCAGGCTGTCCCCCAGGTCTAGGTGGGTCTGCCAAAATGCCCGGAGACGTGAGCAGGGCCGCAAGGTCAGCCCCGGGTGGCGCCGCTCCTCCTGCTCGTGTGCCCAGATCAATCAGCCGTCCCCGCTGGAAGGGGATGCTGTCCCCACTGGGGTCTGGAGCCCACTTCGGGCCCCCTCCCCAACTAACAGTGGCTCCCTGGAGACTCTAGATGCCCCACCCTTGCCCTCTGCTCCACTGCTGGGACCATCTTTGCTCTCAAGGACTGTGGAAACCCGGTGGAGAGGGGCACCCGGTCGATGCCAGCTGGACTCCATCCACCCGTTGAGAGCCAGGGCGCTGGGCTCACTGTCCTCCCCAGAGGAAGCCTCGCTGGGGCCACAGGAGGCTCGGGCCTTGGTTCCTCCGGCACATTCTGGCACGGCGGCGGGGGAGCCTCCTCAGGAGGATGAGGGGACGGAGAAGGCCCCAGGGGTCTCCTGCAGGCAGCAGTGTTTGCTCTGCAGGGCTTGGAGGTTCAGGCAGGGAGGTGGAGGCAACCACAGATGGACGCTAAAGGAGGGATTCTGAACATGCCGGGGCTGGGTCCCGGCACCATCAGAGCCAAGTCACCGGCTCCCTCGGGGAGGAGAGAGCTGTGAGGGTTTCGGGGCTGAGTCACCGGTGGGCTGGGGTGGAGGGGAGGATAGGGCGACAGGTGAGGACACTTCAGGCCGGGCAGGCTTCCAGCGTGCAGAAGGGGCCGGTGGGTCATGTTGGGGGGTAGGATGGAGGCACTGGCTGCGTGGCTCCAGCAGGCATCACCCTGGAATGTGCCGGAATAACAAGCAGAGGCGGGGAGGAGCAGGATGGAGGGCAGAAGTGCAGAGCTAGGAGTGTGTGGTCCTGGGTGGAGCACTGACACCTGGCCGGCGGAGATGACACTTATGGAGGCTCGCTGAGGCTGGATCCCAGGGGCAAGGGGCGGGCCCACCACGGGGGGACCCAGGTCACAACAACGGGCAGCTCAGAGTGGGGTGGGGCCCCCAGGCCACCCAGGAGTGGAAGTGGCTCGTGATGCTGTGGGTGCTGCGCCGTGAGGGACTCCTCGTCCTGCTGGCCTCCCGGCCACACGTGGCCCACTCGCCTCCGCAGCCGCCTCCCTTGGGGCTCCTGCTCTCAGGGCTGGGCGGGAGGGGCCTGGGAGTCCCAGCGGGCGAGGAAGCTGGGCCCAAGGGGGAGCAGCGTGCTGGGTCAGGAGACCAGTCAGGGGCCCGGCCGGGCCTGGAGTCCAGCGGGCAGGGGCTGGCAGGGAGTGGGCAGGCTGCCCGCCACCCCGAGGGCCACCAGGGAAGACCGTCTGGGTTGGGTTTGCCACGGAGGCTCGCCAGCAGTGTTTTGACTCCAAGCAGGTTTCAGAGTGCGAACGGCCCCCGTGTCATCTGCTGGGTCCCTCTGCCAGAGGGTTTCTGAAAGACAGATGGCCACACGCGGAAGCTGTCGGCGGCGTGTGGGCCCAGCGATGACGGGGGTGCGAATCCCGCCCTGCCTCCCTCGGCAGCCGGCGGTCTCTCAGTCCTCTCCCGTGTTCTCACTGTACCCTAGAAAGCAAAGCCCCAGCTCCTCAGCACGCTGCGGGGGCGAGTGGGCGGAGCCAGGCGTCCTGCGGGCACACACAGCTGTCCCTGTGCCTCCATGAGCAGGGAGGGGCGCTGGTGGGAGCCCCCACACAGGCGGCCTCCCCACCCGGGACCCCACCCAGGCGGTCTCCCCACCCAGGCCTCCTGATCTCATGGGGCTGGGCTTGGCCACAGGAGGGCCTTGCAAAGGGCACTTTGCATGGAACCTGAACCTGGCCTGACTTTGCCTCCATGGTTTTCGGCACACGGGGAGGGACTGGCTGAATTCCTCCACAGGATCCAAGGGGCTGTGCAGACACTGGCCGTGACTGCTGGGTCCTCCGTGGAGAAAACAGATACCAAGTTGGAGCGAGTCCCCAGAGTTCACATGTCACTCTGCACCCGGAAGGAACTTTCTGGAAATGCAATACATCCCTGCAAAGTGGGACTCAGGGCTCTTTACTGTCCCTGTGCAGAAGGCGAGGTCTCAAAGGGAGAAGATCGGGAGGCTGGGAGCCCGCCTGGGCCTGGGTTCCCCCTCAGGGCTGAGGAGCCCTGAGCCCAGCGCCCATGGTCACTGTAGCCAAGCTCACAGGCCCCACCTCCTGCCTGGCCATGCTTTTGCCCACGTGGGCTGCAGCCAGAGCCTGGTCGCCACCCTCCCCAGTGTGGCCCTGAGGCCAGTCCTGTGCTGGCCTGTATTGACACGCTGGCTCATCACATCGATTCTTGTCAAAGCCATTGTGGAAAGAACAGCTTTCAAAATAGGGCCCGAGAAGACGCGGGCTTCCGCTGTGAGAGCCCGGGCACTGGCGGGCTGCCCAGGGCGCCTCCTCTCTCTCCAGCAGGGCGTGGAGCTCCACGAGCAGCTCCTGGCTGTTGCAGGGCTGTGAGATGTTTTCGTTTGTTCAGCTGGAAGGTCTAGAGAAAGGGGCTGAAGGGGACACCTGAGCACCCAGCCTCGGGGAGGAGGCCAGGACCGAGGCCTGGATTCATTCCTAATGTGTTCTGAGGACAAGCACATGGAATGGGCTGTGTTCTGGCTGCAGATGGGCCTGGGAGTGCCCTCGCTGGCCTGGGAACAGCAGGCTGCGGGGCAGAAGGCAATGGACCTTCTGCCTCGGTGGGAGCGGCTGGTGTGCGGCTCCGCACCCCGGGGACCCCATCCCAGCCCCTCAGCCAGCCCCTCTGCAGTGGCAGTTTTCTCTTCCTGTCAAGACCTTGAATGGAGTCTGTACCCATCCCTGCACGCAGTGGAGACAAAACCCACAACCAGATACACAGGAAGGGCCGGGGTCCTGCCACCTGCACGTTAGACCCTGAGGGTGATGTTTGCTCTTTGATCCTCTGGTCCTGTGCGCTCTGGGAACCTTCGCCTGGCATGAAGTGTCGATTCTTCCCTGTGTGCCTAAGACAGTGATTTTCAGACCAGCAGAGGAGGAAAAGTCCGGCGGCTGTGCGGTGGGGTCCACCCACCCTCCAGACTGTCATGGGCTGCGTGTCTCCCCCGGCGGCTGTGCTGTGGGGGTCCACCCACCCTCGAGACTGTCATGGGCTGCGTGTCTCCCCCTGGTGGCTGTCCTATCCTATCGGGCTCCACCCACCCTCAATACTGTCATGAGCCACGTGTCTCCCCGCTGGGCGGCTGTCCTATCCTATGAGGGTCCACCCACCCTTGATACTGTTAGGGGCCGCGTGTCTTCCCCAGATCTGTATGCTGCAGCCCTAAGCCCCAATCCCTCCGCAAGGGACCTTACTTGGAGATGGGGTCCTCACAGAGGTGGTTAAGGTAACATGAGGCTGGTGGGGTGGCCCTGGCCCAATCTGCCTGGTGTCCTTATACGGAGAGGAGATGAGGACACAGACCCACACAGAGGGATGGCCTTGTGAGGACAGCAGCAGGAGACGGAGCCAAGGAGAGAGGCCTCAGGAGCCAGCAGTGCCGCACCCTGACCCTGGATTCCACCTCCTGAATGGTGAGAGAGCCACTCTCTGTTGAAGCCCCCAGGCTGTGGGACTTGTTACAGTGACCCGGGAACTCACACGATAGTCACAGCACATTACAGGTGACAAAGTGAGCTCCTTCCCTGGACGCACTCCTCCCAGCGTTCCGGTGAGGTGGGGGCTGGCACGTCACACCCGCTCTGGATGAAAAGGCCGCATCAGGCGGGACGGGCTTGGCTACGCTGCGGTCACAAACAGCCCCCCCCCCCCCCCAGCTCACCATGGTCTACGGCACAAGTTCATTGCCTGCACTTCTGGGTGGGCACCCACTCACCCCCTGTTCCAGCCACCGTGCTTGGCGTGGCTCCCTCCTCACCAGGACCTGTGACTATGACGCATCGGAGGAGGAGGTGCTGGGTGGAGAAAACGCGGAGACTGAGGGTGAGACTGGAGGAGGGAAGGTCCTTTCTTACTGAGAGCCCTACGGGGTCAGGCCAAGGAGCGCAGGTGGCTGTGCGGGAAGGAGCTGCACTCTGCTAGGTGTGGGGGCGTCCCACCTGCACTCCCAGGTGAGCCATGGCCGTGCCACCCAGGCCCCTCAACCCTGTGCCTGCCACGCGGCCCTCTCGAGGGACCTCTGGATGTGTCTGGGGAGCCCTGCTCAGCCTGGCCCCAGTGGAGTCTGCAGCAAATAAGCACACAGCAGCAGCAGTCATTGCACCTGTGGCCCTGAGAGGCTGTGAGCACACAACGTCCTGGCTGGAAAGAGGGGAGGCCTGGGGTCCGGGCAGCTTGCGAGGCCAGCTGTGCACCCAGTGACATCCTCATCACCGCCCACGCCGAGCACAGCAGAGCCAAGGGCAGAAGGAGCACACGGTCAAAGGAAACCTTTCCTTCCAGCTCTCTGTGCCTGCACCCAGCACTTTGTGTCTAGGGATGAATTTAATCTGCACGGTGACCTCTGAGGTGGGCACTTCCACTGTCCCAGCTCTATAGACAGGAGTGTGGCGGGCAACATAGTTAGGAAGCAGCAAGCCTTTGAGCGGAGGGAGTTCTGGCTGTGACCTCCCCTCTTTGTTGAATGGTGTCCCCACAGAAAGATCTGTCTGTGTCCCAGAACCTGTAAAGATGACCTTATTTGAAAAAAGGGTCTTTGCAGATATAATCAGGTCAAGACCTGGCAGCGTGATCGTCCTGGGCTGTCAGGCTGGACCACACCCCCTGATGTGAAGGACAAGCACCTTCATTAAGAGAAGAGAAGACCCAGGGAGAGCCACATGGAGAGGGGTGGAGGCCACGGGAGGGCCAGGCAGGGACTGGAGGGAGGCAGCCACAAGCCAAGGAACGCCTGGGTCACCAGACGCTGCCAGAGACAAGGAGGATCCCCTCTAGCGCCTCCGGAGGGAGTGCAGCCCCGCCCACAGCTTAATTTGGGGCTTCTGGTCCCCAGAGCCGTAAGGGAATCAGTGTCTGTTGCTGAGGCCACCTGGCTTGTTGCAGGAGCCCCAGGACACGCGCCCACTTGGCCACGTTGCCCGGGCAGGTTGTGGTCGAGTGCCCGGGGTTCCGGCCCCAGCGCCTGCACTCCTGACCACACAGGAGGTTGACGCCTGCGGGGAAGTCTGCTCACGGCACCCTCGCTCTTTCCGGATTCCAGTGCTTCCTGCTCTGTGCACAGGAGTGCTGCTGGCTCCCATCCCCAGCCCCTCAGGGCTGGGAGGTGACATCCAGCAGCAAGCAGGGGCCCCGCTCTCTGCGACAGCATGGTTGAGAGTTGGTGCCGGCCAGGTGTGTTGGCTCATGCCTGTAATCCCAGTGCTTTGGGAGGCTAAGGTGGGAGGATGGCTTGAACCCAGGAGTTCAAGGCTACAATGAGCTGTGCTTGCACCACTGCACTCCAGCCTGGGCGAATGTGAGACCATTTCTATAAAATACAACAGAGAGACAGTGAGTCGGTGCCACACGATTGGCCCTTGCTGTGTTTTCCTTGCCCATCAGAGCTACCCCAGGGAACTGAGTGAGCAAATATGTGCCTGTCTGCTCACCTGCTTAAGATGCAAAGTGTTGAAAGCAGGGCCCCACCCAGCATCTTCCCCTCCCGCGGGCGCCTGGCATGCTGGGCTCCTGCCACCCCGAACCGACGTGACTTGGTGAACATAAGTGAGCACTGGCTGACCGGATCATGTTGAAAAGAATCCTTTAGGGGAACCACTCTGCAAAGAAAGTAACCCTCAGTAACTCACTTTTAATTAAATGTGGACTTCACCTTATCAGGCTTCCGTAAGGTGGATTTGCAGAAAGCCGGGGCGGTGGCGCGGGGGGAGGCGTGGGTGCTGGTGGGATTCTTCGCAGGTGCTGCTGGGCCTGGCAGTGGCTCCGGTGGGGAGCGCTGGGTCTCCAGGCCCTGACCCGGCTCCCGCTAGGCCGGCTGTGGCAGGGAAGAGCCATTTTTCATGGGAGGGGGGTGGCTTCACACCGGCCCAAGTGCCAGTATGTTCCACGCCTCTTTTTGCTGATGGAATCAGCCATCAGCTCAGCCCAGGTGACTTCCAACCTAATCTAAACAAGGTGGGGTCGGTGGAGTCAGCTCTCACAAAGAAAGACATGGTGACGTCGGGCGTGGCCAGGTGAGGCAGGGGTGGGGAGAGGCTGACAGCCTCTGCCTCTCCCTCCACCGGCACCGCCCGCCCCAAGCTCACGTGGCCCTTCCGGGCGTCATTTCTTCACTGGGTTGTGCCAAGCAGCAGGGGCGCGGCTGTCCCAGTCCTCACGCCCTGCCCTCCTCGGGCAGCCTGGGCGTCTGCTCCTGTGCTCAGAGCACCCTCTGCCAGGCAGCCCCCATCCACACCCAAAGGCAGGCCCAGGCGCACGGCTTGGGTGACGGAGTGTATTTGGGGTGATGCCTGCAAGCCCGGTGGGAAATTGGGGTGGAGGGAGCAGGCGGGGCCGAGCGGCCGTGGGAACCAGCAGTGCCCTGCCTCCAAGGGGAGCCCCGGGTCCTCTCCCCACTGGCTGGCCCTGTCGTGGACATGAGCTCTAAGGTTTCCAAAGGGCTGAGCATAGTGGCCGAGGGCGCCCTCAGGCAGGGGCAGGTGGGCTTAGGCCAAAGAGAAACCTCTTCCCCCATAGGGGACACAGCAGACAGCCACCAGGAGCCGGAGAGGAGGAGCCAGGCTGTGCTCAGCCTCACGACACAGTGGCATTCGCTCAAGCTCATGGCTGGCGTTTAGGAGGGCGCCGTGAGCACCTACTGAGCTGGGATGAGGTCAGAGGCTGCCCCTGCCCAGTGAGATGAATGCCCCGGGGCCATGTGGGCTCTTGGCCGGGTGGTGCCAGGATGTGCCTGGATTTCAGAGTAGGTGGTCGGGGCGGCCATCTGCTGGGAGTCTGGACAGGGACCGTGGAGCCGGGGCGACTGGGCTTCAGCTTCAGTGGCTGCACAACTTCCAAAAGCAGGGGGCCTTGAGGACCCAGCCCTGCTCTCCAGGTAGTGGGCACTTGGCCCCAGTGCCCCCCCCTTTCTTGGTGTGAGGCAGAGCATCTCCTGAGCCTGGTGCCCACCCGGCCGCCTTGGCCTCTGCCCACTCCGTGCCAGCTCTTACTCTGCCACAGGCCTGGCCCCTCTCACTTCCAGCCTGGGCCCCATTGTCACCTCCCATCATCTCCCTCCTGGGTGACAGCCTTGGGGAGGGTCTCTGGCCTGGGCTCTGATCCCAGGACACGGCCCTTCCTGCTCCTTGGTGGCCTTCCTGGGCCTGCAAGTCCGAGACCATACCCATGACCTGCTGCCCGCTGCTGGTGGGCCTCAGATTTCCCGGAAAGAGGGAAGAGGCTCGGACCAGCCCATAGCAGCTTCCCAAATGAGGCCATGGTCACGAGCAGTCCAGGGGCCGCTGCCCGGTGGGGGTGGGACCGCAGGCTGGGCAGGGACAGCAGGCAGGGGTCCCTCCCCCCACACAGCCCCCCCTGCTGCGCGGGGCTTTGGGGTCCTGCCTTACGGGGGTCCTGTGTCACCTCAGTGGGGAGCAGGAGATGGGCCCGGGGCTCGGGCTGCCATCTCCACTGCATGGTCTGGGGCTGAGCTGTCGTGGAGCAACTCGGGCCACATGTTTGTAATTTGGGGACAATTCTGTCTTCCTGTAATTTTATTGTATTTAGTAAATGCGGTTTAATTTTCTTCCTGTATAGACTTCTCAAATAACTACAAATCAAAAAAGAGCTCGCAGGCCCTTCAGGGGCAACCCTGGCCTCCAAGGACCCAACAGCAGGCCCGTGGCACACACTCACGACCGCTCCCACTCCCACACACTTCACGCCTGCACTCACCCCACACACACAGCCACACACACAGTGGGCACGCTCACACCCCAGTCACGCACAAACACACATCCACACACCTCCCTCTGCTTCCTCCCTTAAGTCCCCGCACCCCCATGCATCCCCGTACATCCCCGTCAGGGCCGCTCCCCCCGCCCCCGCTTGTCATTTCCCACTTCCGTTCCCAGCACCGGCATTCGGCATTTGCCGCGGGCCGAGGGCTGGTGCGACAGAAGCCCTGCCAGCGCCATGAGCCGACGCCCCTGTAAACACGGCTGTTCCGCGCCGCCTCTGGCCTGCCAGACACTTCCTGCCCGGAGGACCACAGACTCGAGGCCGGCTAGGACGAGAGGACCGCGGCTCACCGGCCATCGGCAGGCTCGCAGGGTCCCCTCGCTGCACCCGGGGGGTTGGGGCCCGGCCGACCACCGAGAGAACTCGCCGTGCATCCCCTGCCGGCCTCCCTCATCAGGGGCAGCCAGGACTATGGCAGCCGCCACCCAGACTCTAGCCAGGGTCCCGGATGTGGGGAAGGCCACCCATCAGGCGAGTGTGTGTGAGATGTGGGGACAACGGGGGCACCCCACAGAGACACCAGCTTGTCCTGCCGCGTTCTCCATGTGCTGGAGCGGGGGTGGCTGCAGGCGCTGCTGCTTCCCCTGCCTCATCTGGCTTTCAGGTGGTCACGGCTGTGCGGGTCTGTTCCCCAGCTCCCGGGGGGTGCAAGGCAGTGGCAATGCAGCAGCCCTGGTGGCTTTATGCTCCTGGCACGGCTCTGGGGGGGCTGCCCTGGTGACAGCGCCTGGTGGGGTGGCACTCTGTGCCTGAGTCTCCTAGGAGGCCCGTCTGGAGTCTGCAGCGCATCCTGGGTCCTGTGATACCCCTTCCCTGTGTTAAATCCCTTCCTGCTCAGAGTCCTTGGGGCCACTTTGCCCTGCTCAGACCCGTTTGTCATGAACCCTTGAGTGCATGGTGCTGCTGAGGGCCAGTGCCTGGAGGCACCGGGCCAACTGGAGCTGGGAGGGTGGGCAGAGGAAATGCCACATGAAGAAGCTGCAGGGTTCTCCATTCTGGCCACACAAAGTGCCCGGAGTGGGTAATGCTTCCGGGGGAGTGGGGGTGACTGGAGGGCTGGAGGGGTATCTGGACGGCTCCCTGGGGGCAGTTCCCTTGTGAGCGTCTGTGGGGGTGAAAATCCCTGTCATGTCACCTCCCAGGATGTCCATTCTACTTCAATGCCAAGTTTAAGTACACGGTGCCTAACCCACACCCTCTGTGTGCAACTGGGTGAGGTCATCTACCCTCTCCTCCAGGTCGCAACAAATCCATCCCTCCCCACCCTGTTTCCAACTTGACTGAAACACCCCTAAACGCTCCACAAAGTTCCTGCACAGCCCTGGGCTCCAAGAGGCTTGGCCAGGGGTGAGCTTAAAGGAGGGCACGCATGTGCACACACACGGACCCACCCACACAGACACGTGCATACACATAGATACACACATACACACAAACTCGTATATACAAACACAAGCACCCACAAAATCACACACATGCACACACACTTGTGCACACAGTAACTCATACACACGAGTACATGCCTGCATTCACTTGACAACACAAACACACATGCATACAGCAAACCCACATGCACACACCTATGCATGCCCATGTGCACAAAGCAAATATCTGCACATAACCAAATCCATAGGCGTGCACAAGAAAACATATACACAGATACACACACACTTGCATGTAGTGCACACAAGCATACACAAACACGCACATGCGTGCAAGCACAGATGCAGGCACACACGAGAGATTTTGGTTCTTTGCTCGTGAATCATTTGTTCACTAATTAAATCACCCATCAGCTTCTTTGACAAGGGTGTCATGTGAGCCTCCTGCATGCCAGGGTGAGTTCTGAGTGCTGAAGCTCCCACAGGAATCGGCACTGTCCCAGCGGAGCAACAGTCTTGAAGACTATGGATGGCTTCCTTGTCTTGCCCTGGCCAGAGGCGGGGCCCTGGGTTAGCACAAGGCTTTCTCAGATGAAGTTCCAAAGTTTCCCCATAAAAGGAGTCACTCCGAGCTAGTGTCGCCCACGACATCCTTCCAGGCCTGGCTCTCCTGGGCCACGCGGAGTGGAGGGGGCAGGCAGGTCTGTGCAGAGGATGGGGCACCCTCCCTGTGCAAGGAACGTGCTCTGCTCTTCCCACCCCCGAATCCAGCCCCCACCCCACTCCAAGGTACCCAGCTATGCCCCTGCGGCCCTCCTGTTCATCCTTTCGCACTTTTGGGGGCTTGGTGGCTTTAGCATGGCCTGTCCCCTCCAGGGACCCACCCACCTGTATGCCAGGGTTTACTTCAGCCTCATCTGGAAAGGGAGCAGCCCTCAGGAGGCCCCTCAAGTACACAGGAGATGAAGAAGAGAGAAACAGGCTGAGCTGCTCTGATTGGCCCAAGGGTCATAAGTTGGAAGATGACAAAGAAACCCCTCTTTAGAGTCTGGACTCTGCTCCCCCAGTCCATGACCACGTGGCTCGGGAGCTGGGGTGGGGGCACCCAGGAGGATGGGGACCCTCACCTTCTGGGGACTGAGGGCCGGGAAGCCCACTGAGCACCCAGGGTGTCCCGCCCTGCCCTGCAGAGAGGGCGGCTGGAGCCTGCACCCTGGGTTAGGGGGTGAGGCTGGGGAGCCAGGCAGATACCAGGCCAGCTCCTGCCAGGCCACCCTGTGGGCCATACCTGTCTCTCAACATCGCTCAGGCCTGTGAGCCTCTCCCTGTGCTTCCTCTGCTAGCACATGTGTGAGCGTGTACATCACACACAGATGCACACGTGTGCACAGAGATGTATGCACATAGAGGGATGTGCACACACACACTCACACACCATTGTATGTTACAACGCCCTCTTAAACCTTGAAACATTTGGGAAGATGCTTGTTTGCTTGCCCCTTTCTAATTTGCCCATCTCCCAACTGTTCACGCCCTTGTCGGCCCCCCAACCCCAGACCCTCCAAGTCACCTCCCAGGTGCCGCTGTCAGCCCTGACACCTACTTCCTGGGCAGGGGCTGTGAGGGGACGCCTCTTTCCAGGACAGGGGGCACCATGTGGGCAGTAACGTGGGCCACAGTTGCCCCGTGACCCTCCCTACACTTTGTTGCTCTCCCAGCCACAGGCCTGGCCCTGACGCACAGCAGCTTCTCCGGCCAGCTGTGCAAAAAGGAACGCATCCTCCCTGGGCCTGCGGCTGGATGGCCACGTAGCAAGGGCTCTTCCACTGCTCAGTGCTGTTACCCTGGGATCTAAACATGCCTTGGGGCCTAATCGTGAAAAGGGAAAAGCTGTGTTACCAGGGACATCCTCCTGGGGGTTTTAGAATCTCCCCCTTGGAGGGGGAGGAGAAGAGGAGGGAGGGAGAACTGCCGGCCCAGCCCTATGAGTGGAGGGTGCACCAAGCCACTGACCTCTGGTCCCTGCCCACCTGGGAGCTCCTCCCTCGCAGGCAGTGCCAGTCTCTGGCAGGGGTCAGGCCACCTGTTCTATTTGCCTTTAGTTCATAGCCTGATCAAAAGGTTAGTGAGTTCAAAGTCACATTCCTTATCTCATTTTTAAGATTGAGTGAGGACTCAAAACCTGCACCTGGACCAGTGACCCTGGGCATTCTGTCCCATCATTGCACAACCAGTAGCTTTTATCTCCCTGCCGGCATTTTATTAGGTGCAGCCACGGGTTCTTTGCTTTCTCATTCACCGCTGACGTCTGTACTAATGATGACACGCTTTTGAATGCCAATTCACTGACTGAAGTACTAGCCACAGGTTTGTTTTTTTTGTTCACACCCAGAGAATGTGTCCTGGCAATATGCCCCTGTTGGACGTTATTATGCAGTGACGCTATACGGCAAATGTGCCCCAGCGATGACATACTCACAAGGCAGCGTTTGGCCTCCTGTAAAAAAAACCCAGAGACAGATAACTAAGAAAAAACACGGAAGAAAGATGTAAAGGATTCATGCCTTTAATATATAAAGAGTTCTCAGAATAAATAAGCATTTCCGTACTAGGGGCCCATCTTTTGATTTTGCCCATGCAAACGAATGTGTGGCTCCTTCCTTTGTAACAGCTCCCAGGAACCACCCCCTCCTGCCCTTAGCCCAGATTATTTGGGTGTGCTGACCTAAATTCCCCACCTCCAGAGATTAAACATGACATAAGCCTGGCCAATGAAGGGCTTGCCTGGGACCGTGGCTGGGACTATCAGGGAAAAGATATGCTTTCTCTGTGGACGGTGAACTAGTAGGATGTTAGCTAAGGGAAAAGATACGCTTTCTCTGTCGATGGTGAACTAGTAGGATGTTAGCTACCTGTCTTAGTCTGCTTTGTGCAGCTATAACAAAATATCACAGTCTGGGTAATCTATAATGAACAGAGATGTCCTGGGGAGGCTGGGAAGTCCAAGAGCATGGCACTGGCATCTAGTTAGGGCCTTCTTGCTGTGGCATCCCAAGGTGGAAGGCAGAAGGGCAAGAGAGAGAAAGTGAGAGAACACACACACACACACACACACACACACAGACGGGGAGAGAGAGAAAGGGAGAGAGAGCGCAAGGTGGGGCCAAACTTGCCAAACTTGTCCTTTTAGAAGGAACGTACTCTTGAATAATGGCATTAATCTATTTGTGAGGGGCGTGCCCCTGTGACCCAAGCACCTACCGTTAGGCCCCACCTCCCACCATTGCCATGTTGGGGATCAAGCTTCTGACACATGAACTTTGGGAGACACTTTCAAACCATAGCATCATCTTTGCTACAAATTGGAATGAGCCTGCCTGAGAACAAAGCCAAGGCAGGGAAGTAGAACTGAGGGATGCTGCTGAAAAAAGGGAAGAGAACAGATAAACACTGTGTGAGCCTGGGTCGAGCTCAGCCTGAAGCCTGTAGTATCCTGGGCCCTTTAGTCATGTTAACCACCAACTCTCCTTTTAGCTTGAACCAGTTTCAGTTTCATTTCTGCCTCTCACAATAAAGGGAGCCTTGACTGAGGCCCACTAATAGAAAATGGAGCAGAAAATAAGAACTGACACTCAAAAGAAACACAAATGGCCAATGAACATGAAGAGAAGAATCACTTTCCATAAGGAAATCCAAGAATTGCACATTACAATAAATGCATGCTATTACAGATTGAACTGTGTCCCCCTACTGAAAGGTGTCTTAGTCCTCACCCCCTGTACCTAAGAACATGGCCTTATTTGGAAATAGGGTCGTTGTAGATTAACTAGTTAGAGCTGAGACCATACTGGAGTAGGCTGGGTCCTAAATACAGAATGCCTGGTGTCCTTATAAGAAGAGAGGGAGGCCCCGGGAAAAGCCGGCCCATCTGAAGATGGCGGCAGAGACTGGATGAGGGATCTGTAAGCCAAAGACTGACAGGTGTCCCTGAGAACCTCCAGAAGCTGGAAGAGGCATGAAAGGAATCTCCCCAGGAGCCTGAAGAGGGAACATGGCCTTGCCCACACAGATTTCAGACATCTGGCTCCAGCACTGTGGGGGGACACATCTCTGTTGTTTGGAACTGTCTGTTTTTTATACTTTGTTATGGCTGCCCTAGGAAACTAATACAGAGATTATTTTCCACTTCTGAACTTAGCAAAATATTTTTAAAGTGAAAATTCTTAAATGTTGGCACAGTTTAAGGTCAGGGGTGCCCCAGCAGTTTGGCAACATAGATCAAAGGCTTTAAGATACTTTCTCTTCTTTCACTTGGTAATTCCATTTTTAAGGCTTTATCCTAGGCAGAAATTTCACATAGGAATTAAGAGTTTTGGGAAAGATGCTCAGAATAGCACTGTTGAGAGTAATGTGTAGAAACAACAATGTACAAATAGAAATGTTAAATAAATGGGAATGTTACATGTTAAACATGAGATACTAGATATTAAGAATAATGTATTTAAATTATAGATGATACATGGAATTCTCTTTCTACAAACGGAAAAAGAGGATATACGAGTGTTCATATGGGGTACAATCCAAATTTATTTTTTAAAAATTTACATCTATTCAACTAGAAAAAAATGCACCAAAATACTGAGTGATGACATCTGAGTGGTAGAATTATGAATTATTTCTTATGTTAGTATTATTATTTTCATATATATTTTTATAATAATCATATATTCCATTTTATCATCAAGAAAAAAAGTTTTAAAATTCCAAATCCTTTCTTGTGCACTGTTTCAAACTAAGGTAGAAGAAAAAAAGCCACTGGAAATCCAAGATGTAATAAACAGGCCCAACAAAGGCCAACAAACTTAGTGCATATTTTCTGTAATAAAATATTAATCCACTTGTGAGGGTCGTGCCCCTACAGCCCAAACACCTCCCATGAGACTGCATCTCCCGACACGGCCATGTTGGGGATCAAGCTTCCAACACACGAACTTTGGGGGACACTTTCAAACCATAGTACCATCTTTGCTACAAATTGGAATATATTTAAAATATATATTTATAAAATATAAATTTGGTAGCACAGATTCAATTATGGGACATGGCCGGGAGCAGTTGCTCACGCCTGTATCCCAGCACTTTGGGAGGCCGAGACGAGTGGATCACCTGAGGTCAGGAGTTTGAGACCAGCCTGGCCACAATGGGGAAACCCCGTCTCTACTAAAAATACAAAAATTTGCCGGGCATCGTGGCGCGCCTGTAATCCCAGCACTTTGGGAGGCCGAGGCAGGAGAATCGCTTGAACTCAGGAGGCAGAGGTTGCAGTGAGCTGAGATCGTGCCACTGCATTCCAGCCTGGGCAACAAGAGCGAAACTCCACCTCAAAAAAAAAAAAAAAAAAGCCAAAAAAATCCCCAGAAAACAATTATGGGACACACTGTTTCTAACTGACATCTAGGGGCAAAGTAAACACAGCCGCTTTTTAAAGCCCTCCAGGGCGTGTCGCAGCCACGGAGCTTGCCCCCACCGGGGCGTAGGAAGTGGCGATGCTTCTGTCTGCAGACCCCTCCTCCTCCGTCCATTCTGCATTTCTCCTCCGTCCCTGCCATGTGCGAATGCGTGACTGTGAAGGGACGATGACACAGGAGAACCCAGGGACACCTAGACCGAGGGCTCACGGGGCAGACCCGGGGTCAAGGAGTGGCCCCTTCCTGGAGGGGAGGAAGGGCAGAAGCCCAGGCCAGGCCTCCAGGGTCCCCGAGCTGTGAGATGAGCTCTCCAGGGCCTCCCTGTCCCCTAGTCCTGCGAGGCGTGGCGGGCCAGGCCTGTGTGCATTGCATCGCCCTCCCTGGGCCTGAAGCCTGGCTGCGTGGGCCAGGCGGGGAGCTCAGCCCGGGAAAGAAGGCAGGTGCCCCCAGGCAGGACACCGGGGCTTTGCCCAGGTCCCAGCTCCCCCGCAGCCCTGGAATGTTCCTGGCAGCCCAGCCCTTCTCCCATGGTGGCCTGCCCCAAAGCCACCCCACCTGCACCTCACACCAACTTCAGGATGCTGGGACCACACACTGTCCATAAAGAAATGGAGGCCAGGCGCAGTGGCTCACGCCTGCCATCCCAGCACTTTGGGAGGCCAAGGTGGGCGGATCACCCGAGGTTAGGAGTTCAAGACCAGCCTGGCCAACATGGCGAAACTCCGTCTCTACTAAAAATACAAAAATTAGCTGGGCGTGGTGGTGCGTGCCTGTAGTCCCAGCTACCTGGGAGGCTGAGACAGGACAATCACTTGAACCTGGGAGGCAGAGGTTGCAGTGAGCCAAGATTGTGCCATGGAACTCCAGCATGGGTGACAGAGCGAGACTCCGTCTCAGGAAACAAAAAAAAGAAAAAAGAAACGGAGGCCCAGGCTGATGACATCACCACCAGGGGTGCCCAGCAGGGACAGTCGGAGCGGGGCTGTGAGCCGAGTCAAGGAACCCAGAGCCCACCTCCTCCCACTGCCCTGCCGCTGAGCAGCCCCAGGCCTGTGAGCCACCTCCGGCCACCGACAGTGATCGAAGAAGGAATCTTCCAGCCCTTGTGCCAGAATCACCCAGGCACCTCCATGGGATCTGCCAGGCATGGACTGAATGAGAACCTTCCCTGAGGACACCAACTGCTCCAGGCGAGGGAATGATGAAGGCTGGGACACCCAGGCCCTCCACTGCTTCCTGTCTTCTAAGTGCTGGAGCTTCTGCTGGATTCCATGTTACAGATCATATCACATCCTCCATTCTGTGACATCTCACCTCCACTGTCGGGACATCACCCTGGGAAACCCAGGGTGGCCCGTCCCACCTGAGAAAACTGAAGCAAACCCAGCTAGTTTGAGGATCTGAGACTCCCGTGGTTCCAATCCTGGGGGCCCAGGTCCTGAACCTTCTTGCTGATTTCAGATCTGCCATTCATTTGTGCAAAAAAAGGTTCTGGAAACTTTATTCCAGGCCTCGGAGTGACCGAGAGATTCCTGGCCCTGAGGAAGAGCTGACTGGACCTTCTTCCAGGTCCAGCTGGTCCCAAGGGGCTCTGCCCAATTTCAAACTGTCCCCTTGTTCTCAGTAGTTTTGAAATGAGCTGTGTTTTACTAAGAAACACGTACTTATTTTTCCCCGTCACGCTTTCGTTCTTTCTGGTTTAGCAGGGACGACAGTGGAAATGCCAGTGAGACGGTGGTGTGCTGGTGCCACTGGGCCTGGTCCCACATCACGGCGTCCCTGTAAGGTGTCACTTTAGAGTCCTCTGTCATTTTCATTAGCCGATCCCAATGACGTCTGTACTTGCTCATGCCATACTCAGCCCATGTGTTTTCTTTTCAAACAAATAACAATACCACCCAAAACCACAACAGCCAGGTCAAAATGAATGACACCCTTGCAGGCCACACTGCAGGGGCTGGGGCTGTCCTCAGGGCCCTGTGTCCTTTCGAAGTCAGGGGCTTCCACGGATTGCCTTGGCAACCCAGGGACTTGGCTCCCTACTCTTTCTTTCTTTCTTTGTCTTCTTTCTTTCTTTCTTTTCTTTTCTTTCTTTCTTTCTTTCTTTCTTTCTTTCTTTCTTTCTTTCTTTCTTTCTTTTTCTTTCTTTCTTTCTTTCTTTCCTTTCTTTTCTTTCTTCTTTCCTCTCTCTCTCTCTCCTCTCTCTCTCTCTTTCTTTTTTTTGAGACAGAGTCTCGCTCTGTTGCCCAGGCTGGAGTGCAGTGGGCGATCTCGGCTCACTGCAACCTCCACCTCCCGGGTTCACGCCATTTTCCTACCTCAGCTTCCCAAGTAGCTAGGACCGCAGGTGCCTGCCACCATGCCCAGCTAATTTTTTTGTATTTTTAGTGGAGATGGGGTTTCACTATGTTAGCCAGGATGGTCTCGATCTCCTGACCTCGTGATCTGCCCGCCTCGGCCTCCCAAAGTGTTGGGATTACAGGCGTGAGCCACCGCGCCCGGCCTGAATTTTTATACTTAGAAAAAACCCGCTTTATAAGAGAAGGCCCGGCAGTGGAGGGAGCATTTCACCGTTTTCCCATAGATGCAGCCGAAATGGAGGGAGACCCATCTGGAAGCCGTGGAGAGAGCGTCTCCTCAGCCCGCCCCAAGACGGAGTCCTCCTCTCTCCCCCATGGTCCGGGCTTGGCCTCTCTGGGCTGTGAGACACACAAGTGAAATGCTTCAATCTCCAAGGCCAGGGACCTTCCACCCACAGGCCTCATGCTCCTTCCTGCCACCCGCTTCCCATCCCAGCTCCTTCCTCCTCAGCTTGGCTCCAACAGCCCCAAGTCCCTGCCTCCCTTTCCCTGTCATCCTTGCCTGGCTGTGCCCAGCGCTGTGAAGCCAGGACAGACCACACTGCTCTGCGCACACCCCGGGCAGGCAGGCAGGCGCTGGGCAGCAGGTTGCAGATGGATGTGGACGGCACCGGGGACCCCCACTGGGTCTGTCTTCGCAGTCTTGGCTTCTGCTCTTCTTTCCCCTCTGCTGAGAGCCTCTGCTCAGCATACAGAGAGGGAAGGTGTGGGTGGCTGCCTCCTGCCCCATGCCCCCCTCAGGACCCCGCCTCTTCCCTCTCCTGGAGCAGTTGGTGTTCTCAGGGAAGGTCCTCGCTCAGTCCCCGCCTGGCAAATCCCACAGAGAGGCCTGGAAGCAGTTCCCTCCATGGCCACTTTCCTGCCAGCATTCTTTTCTTACTCATCATCTTATGCTGTTACTGTCTCCGTAACTGGAACCGACGGTCCTCGAGAGAAGGTGTCTTGTGTCCCTCCTACTGTGCCCACAACCTTCACGCAGTGCCTGACACACAGCAGGGCCTCTCGAGCCTTTGTGGACATCTGGAGGACGACTCCGAACTCTCCCTCGCGTTGCACCGTCTCACCTCTCTCTGGGCACCTGTCCCTTCCCACGGTGAACTTTGAAGCATGTCTGTCTGCCACCATGTCCTGGCACAGTCTGGCCATGCTCACCCATGTCCACCCGCTGACTCATTCCAGCTGGCACACTTCTTGCAAATGGCAGAAACTCACATTATTTTGCATAAGTAAATAGTAACCAAAAAAAAAAAAAAAAAATGATGGTTTACCGTGCTCTACACTAGCAGCCAGCATGTCACCTGGAAACACCGAGACCTGAGCCGCCATTCAGACATCTCCATCTCTCTCCATCTCCCAGGAGCCACGCTCTGTGTGGCCCTGGCAGAGTGCCCAGGATAAAGGGCACGGCCAGCACCTGCAGCCTGCTCTGGGCCCCAGTCCTGGTCCCCCGTGTCTGCACGAAGCGGCAGCATCCCAGAGGCTTCTGCTCTGCCTCTGGGGACCTTTGTTCCATTTGCGGATGCGGTTTCCTTCTTCCTGCAGAGAGGCAGGTGGTTTACTCCAGAGCTGCCTGCTCAGCACAGGGCGACCCCCTGCCAGGCCGTCCATGGTGCTCTTCCTAAGTGAGCACCCCCCCGGGGGAACCCCTGGCTCTGTCTGGGGCCTGGCTGACTCTCGCTGGGGCTGGCCCCTTCCTGCACCCCCCTCCCCTGCCCTCCGACCTCAGCATATGGCTCAGGGACACAGACACCCAAAGGCCTCTTGGGTCCTCGGCCTTGATCTCGGCCACAGCCCTGCTTAAATATCAAGAAAACGCACTGGCCACATGAATAATTCCTCACTAACGGCAGCGACAGAAACCGGAACCAGAAACCCTAGAGGGCGGGAGCGGGGAGGGCCGACTGGCCCGTGAACAGGCACGCTTCTGCTGCTTTGCCGGCCTTTGTGGTCCATTTAAGCAGCCCGTGGAAGGCCTGGCCTGAAAGTGGGTGCTGTCGGAGATGGGGAGGGGCCCAGGGCCCGGTAGGATCCGCACAACGGTGGCAGCCATGGAACCACAGGGAGCCTCAGTGTAGGAGGCCAAGGAGGCAATGCCCTGGAGGTGGACGCTGGGACTGGGCAGTCTCTGGTTTGACCTGTTCACCGGGGGTTCTTAACCTGTGGACAACTGGGCCATTCCCTGAGGGTGGAGGGGGCTGGGGGCTTTTCTCCTACCTGCCCTTCCCAGGCCACGGCCATGGCTTCCTGACCTAGTGCACACATGTCTGTCTGTCAAGCTCTCCAGATACAATGGGGCAAAATGACCAACGTGGCCCCTGGGTCCCTGAGAAGGATGCCGCTGCAGTGGTTAATCTGATTTTCTGGCACCTAAAGCCACTAGGCTGAAGCCTAAAAAAACCAAAACAAAATTTAAAAAGTACAAAACCACCTGAAGCAAAGCCAGGAAGACAGGGAAGGGCCTTAGGCATCGAAGATGGGAGGGTAGGGTCAGGAAGAGGAACTCGTCTGACTCCTGGCTGCACTGGGAGATTCCTTCCTCACTGAGGGCGGCACTGGGACCAGCTGGGCACCCATCCCTTTGTAAAAATGCTGCCCCATGCTCCATTCTCTGTTTATCAATTGATTTTGAGAGTTTTATGACATGCCAGTGGCCAGCGCTACAACTATGAATATTAAACGGACCCATTTCCTGTTGGGGTTTCCAGTCTTCAGGCCTAAAAAACAAGATGAACTCCAGAAACACGGCAATCATTAAGACGAGCTGAAGGAAGTCCACGTGGAAAGGAAAACTGACTTGCCGTTTTCCACAAATCTGTAATAATATGCAAACCATAATAATAAAGTACCATTTCTGCAGACTTTGGGAGCATTCCTTCCATTGCGTTCAGTGAGGAGTTTCTCGAACCATTTGCTTGTACAATCCTTAGACTCACACCATGTGTTTTATTTTTCCTCATGTGTTAAAAGCATGGAAGACCAGAAAACAGAAAAGAAATCAAAGCTTCTGAAAGGAAATACAACCTCTAGGGGTTAAGGACGCAAACAACAACAAAAGACATTGGGTAGCAGAGGCCAGGTTGAAGCACATACTTAGTTATGAGGGTGCCAGGGGTTCCCCCACTGGGGAGATGGGACAGCCGTTCCAAGCTTGGCCTTTTCCTCTGTGATTCCTGCCTTTCTCTGCAGAGCGAGCTCCTCGCCCACGGGGCCAGGGAAGGGAAAACAGGATGGCCATGGTTGGCACAGGGCTGTTCTGGGTTTTGGAAGCTCGGGGCTGGGTCGGGGTAAAAGGTCAAGTGCACCTGAGTTTGGGGACCTGTTTTGCGGAGGCAGTTTTGGCTGCAGTTTATATTTGGTGCTGATGAAATGTTTCCAACAGCCAGCCAGGTGTTTGCAAATACCTAAGACCTTTTGGAAGACTCTGGCTAGGGTGGGAGGGGTGGGGAAGACTGGTTCCTGGATGAGGGGGGCAGTATTTTAAGTCACAGGCTGAGGGACTGAATGGTGAGTGTGATCAGGGGCCTGGTTTCTCCCCCACCCCGCCTTTTATCTTTGTGCTTTTTTGAGACAGGGCCTTGTTCTCTTGCTCAGGCTGGAGTGCAGTGGTGCAGTGACGGCTCACTACATCCTCAACCTCCCAGGCTCAAGCCATCCTCCCACCTCAGGCTCCCAAGTAGCTGGCCCCACAGGCATGTGCCACCACACCTAGCTATTTTTAAAATATTTTATAGAGGTGAGGTCTTGCTATGTTGTCCAAGCCGGTCTCAAACTCCTGAGCTCAACTGATCCTCCTGCCTCAGCCTCGCAAAGCACTGGGATTACAGGCGGGAGCCACGACGTCCAGCCTTGTTTTTGTTTAGTTCTCCTAGGAGCAGATTAACAGGGTGGTGGGACCTCCAGAAGGAAAAAAGGCAGTTGTAAACTGTTCAGCTGAAAGGAACTAAAAATATTCCCCCGTATTCTTGGTATATAAACCTGGAACAAAGAAAAAGCACTTTGAACGATTAAGGAAAACTTTGAGACTCTTCATTTCCTTGAAAGTCTTTGAAAACCAGCTGACTCCCAAACAACCCCCGTGTGTGTGTGTGTGTGTGTGTGTGTGTGTGTGTGTGTGTGTGGCGATTGGGAAATCTGTGGTCAGACCATCGGGCGAATGAGGAGAAGCTCATCCTAGTTTCTCCGGGCCCTCCTCCCAGGCGTCCGCCCAGGCAGGAAAGCCTCCCAGAAGGGTTCCAAGTTTTGTGCCAACTTCCCTGAATTCTCGTTCCCCCTTCTGTGAAGCAGTGTTATTTAACACAAGGAAAAATGATCCTAGGCTTGATCCAGAATCTAACTCCCAAATGGGTCCTCAGGCTTAAAAAATACCTTCGCCCATAGCTTCTGTCTCCCCTGAAGAAAACGTTTTCCGTTCGGATGAGGCAGCGGCCACGGGCAAGCAAGTGGTCCCGCGCCCCCGTCCCCTCCCCAGGCGGCCGGCCTGGCTCCGTCACCGCCCGCAGCGTCCGCCCGGGACCCACGCGGGAAGAGGGTCCCAGCCCCACATGCTGCGGGGGGCAGACCCGGGACGCGCAGACGCCAGCGCCGCTGAGGGCCGGGGCCGGGACCGGCCGCGCGGCGGGGACTTCCAGAGCGGCCGGCCACGCTTCCTTAGGTTTCAAGCTTCTAACTTGCTGAACATTTCAGATTTTAACAGCAAAAGCAGCTGACGTCCCCGCGGGCAAGCGGCCTCTTGGGGCCTGGAGCGCCCTGGGTGTGGCCCCGCGCCCTGCAGCGCCCCAGGGCCTCCGCGCCGCCAGCCCCACGCACGAGCCCGCGAGGCCCCCGGGCCCCCGCACGTCCCAAGGCTCCGAGCCTGGACGAACGCGGGCCGCGTGGAGGGGCCGGCGACCCCTGCCCGAGAGCCGTCCCCTCCTGGAGGGAGCGAGCACATGGCGCCCGCGGGATCCAGCCTGACTCCCCGCGCGTGGAGCGGGGGGCGCGCCCTCAGCGGTGGGGCCCGCAGTGCCCCCAGCGCCCGGAAGGGGGCGCCCGGCAGAGCGCAGGCGGGCGGGCCTCGGGCGGCGGGCGCCCCTGACGTCACCGGCCCGCGGTCGCCAGGGCAACGGCCTCATCCCGCGCGCGTCAGAGCCGCCAGTCTCTTGGCAACCGCCCGATCTCCCGCTCTCCCTCCGCCCGGCGCTCGGCCGCGCGTCGCTCTGGCGTCAAAGCGACGTCAATGGGCGGCCCCCGCCCGGGCGGCGGGGGCGGGGCAGGGGGCGGGGACTACGGGGGGCGGGCCGGGGCGGGCCGGGGCGGGGCCGGGCGCCGCGTGCGGCGGAGCGCGGCGGCTCTGGGCTGACATGCGGCGCGGCCCCGGAGGCAGCAGCAGCGGCCGCGGCAGCCGGAGCAGTAGGCACCCGAGCAGCGCGAGCGGCCGAGCGGGCGGCTTCCTGGCCTGGGCGCTCCGGGGGCGGCGGAGGTGAGGCGGCGGCAGCAGCGGACTCCGGGCGGGCGGAGGTGGCCGCCGTGGGGGCTCCGCGCGGGCGCCGGGCCGGGGCTCGGGGTTGCAGCCACCGCGCAGGGTCCCTGGCCTTGCCCGCGCGGGGTTCGCGGGCGGGGTTGGCGGCCCCGCCGCCCTCGGGCTCCCCTTCGTGACGGGGGCCGGGGTAGGAGTGAGTCCGGGGGGCTCAGGGGCTGGGGAGCCGGAGGTCGGGTTGGAGCGGACCGCGGGCGGAGAGACCGGGTGTGGGGGGCGGGTCCGCGAGCACCGAGGTGCCTGGGATGTCGGGGGTGGGGACCGGACGGATCGCGGGCGGCGGGGGCCGGGTGTGGGAGCGGGGCAGGGGGCGGTCCTGGGATCCGGATCGAGCCGACCTTGGGCGGCAGGGCCGGGTGTTGGAGCGGGTCCGCGCCCCGAGGTGCTAAGGGGATCGGGAGTGAGGACGGAACCGGCAGCGGGCGGCGGGAGGCGAGTGTGGAAGCCCGGCTCGGGGGGTCCCGGGATCGGGACGGAACCGAACTCGGGCGGCAGGGGCGGGTATGGGAGCGGGTCTGCGCGCCCCGCGGGGCTGAAGAGGGTCTGGGGTCCGGGTGGAGCGGACCGCGGGCGGCGGGGGCGGGTCCACACCTCCCAAGGGGCTGGAGGGGCCCGTGGATAGAGTGGGGGCGACAGGCGTGGGAGCAGGTCCCTGCGTCCCGTGGGGACTGGGGGCTCCGCGGGCACGGATGGAGCCGACCGCGGGCGGCGGGGGCGCTGGTGGGCTCTGAGCTCTGTGCGGCCCCGCAGGTGCGCGCGGAGCCATGGTTATCATGTCGGAGTTCAGCGCGGACCCCGCGGGCCAGGGCCAGGGCCAGCAGAAGCCCCTCCGGGTGGGTTTTTACGACATCGAGCGGACCCTGGGCAAAGGCAACTTCGCGGTGGTGAAGCTGGCGCGGCATCGAGTCACCAAAACACAGGTGCGTGGGGGCGGCGGGACCCAGCCGGCGGGGCCTCCCCACTGGGCCCGGGGCGACCTGACCTTTGGCGGGTGGACCCCATGCAGATTCAGTGCTCCAGGCTTGATTGTCGTGGTGGGTAAACAGTAACCGTTTTTAGTTCGGTAAAAAAAAAAAAAAAAAAAGGCTTTATATTATGTTGCTGCATAATTTGCACATATATTGGGAGAAAGCAGAGAGGATAATGGCAAAAAAAGGACCAACCTGAGATGCAGTGGTTCATGGACTCAGAGCTAAGCCCTGTAAAGTGAGCCTGCAAATACTTAAGGCACTTACTTAACTCTGATTATTTTAAAATAACATTAGTGGTTACTTTGGTTATGTTTTCCCAACTTCTTGTGACCTTTTGGAGACAGAGTGTTGAGAAATTAACTTGCAAAAAATGAAATGTGTAAATTAGGTTGAGGGTTTTTTTCTTTTTTTAAAAAATCCACAAAATATCCTTTTTCTTTTTAAAATCTGTAGGTTGCAATAAAAATAATTGATAAAACACGATTAGATTCAAGCAATTTGGAGAAAATCTATCGTGAGGTTCAGCTGATGAAGCTTCTGAACCATCCACACATCATAAAGCTTTACCAGGTAAGGGGTCAGCTTGCCTTTCTCTGCTAATCCTGGCAAATGTGGTATATTTTATTTCCGGCAGTGTAAGTCTGCAATTTCTAAAAGTGGCTTCCCTTTTGGGGAGTGTGTGGAAGTTGGGCATTTGGTTGTATAAGGTAAATAGATTGATTTTTATAGGCTGTGCAGATATATTTACAATTATTTTATTGCTTTTGGATCATAATTGAGATTTACTTCATTAGAATTTTATTTAGTATCCTAACCTGATCCAGTTTTAAATGTGTAGAGGTCTGTTGTAAATTTGCTTTACTATGAAAACAAACTCATCTGTAGGTATTGCCACAGGTCATGCATTTAGTATAAAAGGACAAATTTGAGTGAAACTGGAAACTTCCACCTTTGCAGATAATTATTAAGCTTTAAAGCCAGCTGCTCTCACCGGTTTTCATTAGTTTATTTTTGCAAGGACAGTAGGTGTGCATTTGTTTTCCCTATTTAAACTCTTCCATGAAAAACGGAGAGATGAAAATACTTTTCCATAGTAAGAGCAAGGAGCTTGTCATTTAATCCACGCTAGGAACATGCCTTGCCCTGTCCGTCTGTTGGTTTATTTTGTGACTTAATTTTTGTTCTCATGTTGGAATTAATAAATTATATCATCAGGAAATAAGTACTAATTTAATTAGAACAGCAAAGCAATCATTTACACCTCCCTAATGATAAATGACCACTTTTGCAAGGTGAAATCAAGTCTCCCTGCAGAAGAAGTTCTTTGCAGGTGCTATTTCATCCATTTGTGTTGGGTTGAAGTTCCTTGTAATGATTCGTATGAAATGGAATGTGAGATGACTCTGGGATGTTGTTGTGTGTGTTTGTGCAATTAGGACAGCTCGGTGTACAGTGTGGTAGGAGAGAGAATTATGATTTGAAATTATCCCCCAAAAGCCTCTGCACTAGATTGAAAATAAAACTAGCAGTATTGGTGGAACTTGTGTTCACCGTGACGACAGTTTGCTCAGTGTCTTTAAGCACAGAATTCATGCCGTGTGCGCCTGGTTTGTGTTTTGTTTCTGTTGTCATTTTTAAGCTGTGTGTGCTCCATGGCCACTGGTGTACTGCCTGTGCAGCGTGCCCGGCCCATTTCCTCAGGAGTGGGCTGAGCTGGTTTTGTTTTTGACTTTGCTCAAGGGCTGAACCCTAATGGTAGTACCTTACTTTTCTTCCTATTCTTCTCCTTTGCCCATTGTGTGGAATTAGCTCCCTTAAAGAAACAAATTGCCCACGTGATTGGTGCTGGAGGTCTTTTCTGGAGGTGCATTTTCTTACTGCTGCTGTATGTGATTCTTAACTGTTTGGAGATGATAGAATTCAGTGGTGTAACTGACTTTTATTCCTCTGGTTTTGACGCTAGTGTCTAATTTTCTTTCTTTCTTCCTTTTTTTTTTTTTTTTTTAGACAAAGTCTTTGTCTGTCACCCAGGCTGGAGTGCAGTGGCGCGATTTCTGCTCACTGCAACTGCCGCCTCCTGGGTTCACGCCATTCTCCTGCCTCAGCCTCCTGAGTAGCTGGGACTACAGGCGCCCGCCACCACACCCAGCTAATTTTTTGTATTTTTAGTAGAGACGGGGTTTCACCATTTTAGCCAGGATAGTCTGGATCTCCTGACCTTGTGATCTGCCTGCCTTGGCCTCCCAAAGTGCTGGGATTACAGGCGTGAACCACCGCGCCCAGCCACTAGTGTCTAATTTTCATTCGGCTGGCCGGGGCCCCAGAACCCTGCTGAGACACTTCCCTCTTTTTTTCAAGTTTTCAAAAAGTTCAAACACTTTGACTTTTAATTCTTTTCCTCCTCCTCCCTTTCTTCAGTTGGGGATGGGTAAGCAGTGGTCTTAGAGTTATTGTACCACACACAGGGGCGGGGCAGTTAAAATTCTTGCCAAACTGCTAGAATTCATAGAACACTTTTCTTACTAGACTTATAACTCAAAGCAGCAATCTTTGAAGCTTTTTTTTTTTTTTGAGATGGAGTCTCACTGTCGCCCAGGCTGAAGTGCAGTGGCGCAATCGATCGTGGCTCACTGCAACCTCCACCTCCTGGGTTCAAGTGATTCTCCTACCTCAGCCTCCCAAGTAGTTGGGACTACAGGCACGCGCCACCACGCCCGGCTAATTTTTGTATTTTTAGTGGAGATGGGGTTTCACCATGTTGGCCAGGCTGGTCTCGAACTCCTAACCTCAAGTGATCATCAGCCTGGGTGATCCTAAAGTGCTGGGATTACAAGCATGAGCCACCGCCTCCAGCACAAAGCAATAACTGTATATTTTGAACCCAAAGAAATCTTTTTTCATAAGAATATATTGTCTTATCCTTTCCAAAATTTTTGAGTATTCACAGACATAAGTTATATTTTTAAATATCTTTTTAAGTAAAATAAAGTTATTGATTAGTGAGCGAACTTCAAAGGACTATATTGGCATGGCTGTTGTGTGGCTACATGCTGAGTGATGGGCTACATGCTGAGTGAATGAGACTGGGTTCTCACAGCCTCATTCATCCTGTCAATAAAGCTGGGTTCTCACAGCCTCATTCATCCTGTCAATAAAGCTGGGTTCCCACAGCCTCATTCATCCTGTCAATCAAGCGAGTGGGAATAGGGTGTGCGTTCTCTATTACTCAGGTCCCTCTGACTGTTGGCTGGAATCATCTGTTGCCTACTAGGCTTCTATAAAGCCCAGCAGACTTCCAGCGATCTCCTCCTCTGTAGCTTTCAGAATACTCTCCTTTTTTGAGATGGGAGTCCCGCTCTGTCGCCCAAGTTGGAGTGCAGTGGTGCGATCTCAGCTCACTGCAACCTCTGCTTCCTGGGTTCAAACGATCCTCTTGCCTCAGCCTCCTGAGTAGCTGGGATTACAGGCACCCACCACCTCACCCTAGCTAGTTTTTGTATTTTTTGTAGAGATGGGGTCTTGCCATGTTGACCAGGCTGGTCTCAAACTCAACCGATTCTCCTGCCTTGGCCTCCCAAAGTGCTAGGATTATAGGTGTGAGCCACCATGCCCCAGCCTAAGCATCCTCAAATTGTATGTGAGGTGCCTTGAATTAAGTATGACCACAGAGGGGAATTCTAATATATTTAGACCTTTTGTGAGAGCAAAGGTGTATCAGGATAGGCAAGTCAGTGAGGAATTCACCTCTAATTTTTTAAAGCTGTCTTTGTGAGTAGGAATCTCCTATATATTTTTTATTTGAGAAATTTTTCTTTTTCTTTGCATTTTTAAATGATGAATGCCTTTGTCCTAGAGAAGTTAGAAATTTCCTGGGGTTCTGGTGGATGGTTTGTAGCACTGCCTTGTGCCTTTTTTGTGCAGTTAAATGTCAGGTCTTTCTTTTTTAGGTTATGGAAACAAAAGATATGCTTTACATCGTCACTGAATTTGCGAAAAATGGAGAAATGTTTGGTAAGCCACGCTCATTGTCAATATCTGTTGAAAACCAATGGCACGAACGTGTCTGGATTTGCGCGGCCATTGTTTGGGCCACACATCCCAGGACCCCGCGGTGTTCTCCAGGGCTCCCTGGGTGGTGGACAGGCTTTGCCCTGGGGGCTGTAGCTTTGTTTTGTGGCTCCTCAGATTATTTGACTTCCAACGGGCACCTGAGTGAGAACGAGGCGCGGACGAAGTTCTGGCAAATCCTGTCAGCCGTGGAGTACTGTCACGACCATCACATCGTCCACCGGGACCTCAAGACCGAGAACCTCCTGCTGGATGGCAACATGGACATCAAGCTGGCAGGCACGGAGGCCCCGGGGTGGGAGCAGGGACATCAGGCTGGCAGGCACGGAGGGCCTGGGGTGGGAGCAGGGACATCAGGCTGGCAGGCACGGAGGGCCTGGGGTGGGAGCAGGGACATCAGGCTGGCAGGCACGGAGGCCCCGGGGTGGGAGTGTGCCCGCAAACGGCCCTGGCTTCCCGGAACGTGCCGAAACCACAGCCCCTTGCCATTTGCCGTTTAACTTCATCCATCTGTTTCTTTGCCTCTCAGATTTCGGATTTGGGAATTTCTACAAGTCAGGAGAGCCTCTGTCCACGTGGTGTGGGAGCCCCCCATATGCCGCCCCGGAAGTCTTTGAGGGGAAGGAGTATGAAGGCCCCCAGCTGGACATCTGGGTAGGAGCCACGTGTGCGCATACCCCCTTCCCGAGGCCGCGTTCCCCGAGGGCGCTGTGTTCCCGGGGGCGCTGCCGTGGCGCTGACGTGGTTCCGTGGTCCTCAACAGAGCCTGGGCGTGGTGCTGTACGTCCTGGTCTGCGGTTCTCTCCCCTTCGATGGGCCTAACCTGCCGACGCTGAGACAGCGGGTGCTGGAGGGCCGCTTCCGCATCCCCTTCTTCATGTCTCAAGGTGAGTCTCGTGGTCTCGCCTGGGCAGGGGCCTGTGTCTCCTGCAGCCCCTTCGCGGCTGGCTTCGGAGTCCTTGTTGAGTCTGGAAATCAGGCCCAGGTTACTGTGGGCTGCGGGAGAAACCCAGCCCATGGATGCCTTCTCAGTGCCCTATTTCTAGGGTGGACGGGTGCCCTTGCTGCACAGGCTTGTGCCTCGCGCCTGCCGTCCCCGCCCAGTACCCGCACCCAGGGTGCCGGCATCATCCCTGAGTCCAACCCACTGGCTGTGGCTCACCCGGTTTTTCTGTGTCATAAAGATGCCTGTCCACCTGGTGCTCAGGCGTGGGGCACGGCAGAAGGGTGAACCTACGTGGTTCTCTGTGTGGTGGACACAAAGTGTGGCGGCCCCCAGGGTCTGGATCCCTGGCCGATGGCTCCCCTTGGGTGGCAGGACTGAGCCGATGGCCCGGCCCCTGCTCCTGGCCCCTGGTGTGTCAAACCATGTGGGGCGGTGGGTGCGAGCGCAGGCGAGGTCCCGGCCGCCCAGGCTCAGCCTCCTGGCCCCTCCACAGACTGTGAGAGCCTGATCCGCCGTATGCTGGTGGTGGACCCCGCCAGGCGCATCACCATCGCCCAGATCCGGCAGCACCGGTGGATGCGGGCTGAGCCCTGCTTGCCGGGACCCGCCTGCCCCACCTTCTCCGCGCACAGCTACAGCTCCAACCTGGGCGACTACGATGAGCAGGTGCTGGGTATCATGCAGAGCCTGGGCGTTGACCGGCAGAGGACGGTGGAGGTGAGCCTGGCCACACTCGCCCTGGCCTCACCCACAGGGGCTGGGCAGCTGTCTCAGGGGAAGCAGGCACTCACCAGCCGAGTTAAAACGGGAGCACAGGCTAATTTAGGGGCCGGCTTGTCCACCCCACTAAAGGATATTCTCAGTCATCCAAGAATAACCTGGGAGCGGGTGGGCCCTGGGGCTCCCCGCCGCCCCCATGCTGATCTCTGCTCCTCTTGTTCCCAGTCACTGCAAAACAGCAGCTATAACCACTTTGCTGCCATTTATTACCTCCTCCTCGAGCGGCTCAAGGAGTATCGGAATGCCCAGTGTGCCCGCCCTGGGCCTGCCAGGCAGCCGCGGCCTCGAAGCTCGGACCTCAGCGGTTTGGAGGTGAGGGGGAGGAGTCTCCTCCTGGGCCCCAGGCTCCCTCCCCTGTCAGGCACCGGCTTGGAGGGCGGTTCCTTGCGTGGGCAGCGGGTCCCAGGCTGCGTGGGGAAGGGGGTGCCAGCTGCTGGGGGCTGGACTCTGCCCAGAGGCCACTTGTCCCTGACTCATCCCCGGGGCCGGCCTGTCACGCCGCCTTCTGGCAGCACAGCACCAGCGCATGGTCCTGAGCCCAGCCTGGCCAGCCAGTGTCCTTCCGTCAGCTGTCATGCCCACCAGCGAGGCAGCTTGCACTCCAGACAGAAGCCACCTTGTTTCTTCTCTCGATGGTGCTGGTGGTCCCAGAGTCGCTCCCCTGATGGCCTCTTTCCCGTCTGCCGGCCCCAGGTGCCTCAAGAAGGTCTTTCCACCGACCCTTTCCGACCCGCCTTGCTGTGCCCACAGCCGCAGACCTTGGTGCAGTCCGTCCTGCAGGCCGAGATGGACTGTGAGCTCCAGAGCTCACTGCAGTGGGTGAGTGCCAGCAGCGGGTGTGGAGAGAGCTCGCCTCAGCCCAGCCCCGGTGCACCCGGGTCACCTGGAGCCTAAGAAGTCACTGGCTTGTGTCTCTCCAACGCAGCCCTTGTTCTTCCCGGTGGATGCCAGCTGCAGCGGAGTGTTCCGGCCCCGGCCCGTGTCCCCTAGCAGCCTGCTGGACACAGCCATCAGCGAGGAGGCCAGGCAGGGGCCGGGCCTAGAGGAGGAGCAGGACACGCTGGAGTCCCTGCCCAGCAGCACGGGCCGGAGGCACACCCTGGCCGAGGTCTCCACCCGCCTCTCCCCACTCACCGCTCCATGTAAGTGTCCCTGGGGGCCCAGGAGGACACCGATGGATAGGCTTATAGTCGACGTGAGGGTGGGCTAGTTTAGAATGGACGTTTTGCCCGGCAGCCTCTCAGGTTGGATTTCTCAGGATTTGCCATTTGTTTTAATCCCTGAGACCACACAGTTGATGTTTAGAGGCTGCCCTGCATGTGGTCGTTCTAGTGGAGGATACAGCATGGGGTTTGGCCTCCAGCAGGGTCCTCCCCAGGCCGCCCCTGGGTGCTGGGAGGGCAGCCCCTCGGCCTGAGCTCCACTGTGACCTGCCCCTGCAGCTGCACCGTGATGGCGGTGCCTTTGGGGCTCCCTGGGCTCTGGTGGCATCGAGCCCTCTTCCCACCAGGTTGAGGGCAGGGATGGGGAGGCCAGCACAGCCGCGTGTGCCCAGCAGTGGCCAGGGGAGCCTGTTCCTCTGCACTGCAGCAGCAAAAGCGCCGTCCTCCCCCCACAGGTATAGTCGTCTCCCCCTCTGCCACGGTGAGTCCTGCAGAGGGAACCAGCTCGGACAGTTGTCTGACCTTCTCTGCGAGCAAAAGCCCTGTGGGGCTCAGTGGCACCCCGGCCACTCAGGGGCTGTTGGGCACCTGCTCCCCGGTCAGGCTGGCCTCACCCTTCCTGGGGTCGCAGTCCGCCACCCCAGTGCTGCAGGCTCAGGGGGGCTTGGGAGGAGCTGTTCTGCTCCCTGTCAGCTTCCAGGAGGGACGGCGGGCGTCGGACACCTCACTGACTCAAGGTGAGCCGCGCTCCTCCCACACTTACCTCCACCTTCCCCAGGGGATCATGTGTGTCTTTGGAAGTACGTGACTTTGTCCGTGATGGCAGATGGCACCCCCTGTTCTCCACCGGGCCTGGGTGGGACCCTCAGTGCTCTGGGCAGGCTGGGGTGCTCAGTGCTCTGGTGGCTTGGGGGGTCACGGCCTGCTGGGATAGACATACGTGGGTCCCTGAGCACGTGGCCTCCGTGGCTGGTTCTGAAAGCAGAGGAGACGACTCTCTGCTGGGCAGCACCTCCGACTTGGAGGAGGCATGGGGTCAGGGAAGGGCCCTGGCTGCCGGCTGCCTCCATGCCACCCCGGGGCTTGGGTGCCAGACTCCTGTCCAGACATGCTTGTGTCACCTGTCCTTTCCTTACCCCCCACCTGAGGCTTGGAAACCCCCTAGGCCAAGGGCCGTGGATACTGGGCTGAGAGCCAGGTGGCCGTTGACCTACTGATTCATTCTCCCTGCAGGGCTGAAGGCCTTTCGGCAGCAGCTGAGGAAGACCACGCGGACCAAAGGGTTTCTGGGACTGAACAAAATCAAGGGGCTGGCTCGCCAGGTGTGCCAGGCCCCCGCCAATCGGGCCAGCAGGGGCGGCCTGAGCCCCTTCCACGCCCCTGCACAGAGCCCAGGCCTGCATGGCGGCGCAGCCGGCAGCCGGGAGGGCTGGAGCCTGCTGGAGGAGGTGCTAGAGCAGCAGAGGTAGGGCCTGCCCCCGCCCTGGGACCCCGGGTGGGCACACGGCAGGTTGTCTCCTCGAGGAACCTCATCTGCTAGGTGGTGCCCTCCTCTCTGTAGCCCAGTGCACACCCCGCTCCCAGCCAGGGAGATGTGTGGGGCATAGGTCCTAGGTGCTGAGCCGTGGGGGTGCAGCAGGCGGGAGTGTCCTTTAAAGTCCCTGGGTGGGTGAGGGTGGCGGGGAGCGAGAGCGCCTTGTGGCCGCATCTCTGAGCTGCTGAGAAACCAGGTGGAGAATGAAAAGTGGGGCGCGATTGAAAGGTGGGGCGCGGTCAGGGATCAGCCATGCACCTGCCCTCGGCAGCTGCAGCTGGCAGCTCCACGGGCGGGCCCTGCCACACAGGCACTTGGAAACCTGAGAACCCTGTGAGCCGGCGCAGTGACCACCCGTCCTCTGTTCCCACAGGCTGCTCCAGTTACAGCACCACCCGGCCGCTGCACCTGGCTGCTCACAGGCCCCCCAGCCGGCCCCTGCCCCATTTGTGATCGCCCCCTGTGATGGCCCTGGGGCTGCCCCACTCCCCAGCACCCTCCTCATGTCGGGGCTCCCACTGCTGCCGCCCCCACTCCTGCAGACCGGCGTCTCCCCGGTGGCCTCGGCGGCACAGCTCCTGGACACACACCTGCACATTGGCGCCAGCCCCACCACCCTCCCCGCTGTGCCCTCACCACGCCTGGCCAGGCTGGCCCCAGGTTGTGAGCCCCTGGGGCTGCTGCAGGGGGACTGTGAGATGGAGGACCTGACGGCCTGCCCCCTAGGCACCTTTGTCCTGGTGCAGTGAGGGCAGCCCTGCATCCTGGCGCGGACACTGACTCTTACAGCAATAACTTCAGAGTAGGTGAGGACGTCTGGACTCAAAGCCAAGAACTTTCTAGAAGTGAAATAAGCAATACGTTAGGTGTTTTGGCTTTTTAGTTTATTTTTGTTTTATTTTTTTCTTGCACTGAGTGACCTCAACTTTGAGTAGGGACTGGAAACTTTAGGAAGAAAGATAATTGAGGGGTGTGTCTGGGGGGGGGGCAGGAGGGGAGCGGGGTGGAGCGAACACATCTGCAGTGCCGTGGTGTGGGGATCTCGGCCCCTCTCTCTGAGTTCGTCGTGGTTGAGATGATTACCTCGGACGTCCACGGAAACGAGCGGGCACATCGTCGTCCGCTTGTGTGTGTGTGTGTGTGTGTGCGCGCGCGTGTGCATTGATCACTATCCATTTCTTCAGTCAACACTCTCCACTTCCTGATTCATGCTTTAATGAAAACTGTGAACTTTCTGCTTCATGTATCAGTTTTAAAGCAGCTCTAAGTGGTCAGCCCAGGCAAAGATCATCTACAGATTCTAGGAATTCTCTCCCCTGAAATCAAAACCTGGAAGACATTTTTTTCTTATTTGAGATGAGATGTTTCATCAACTGCTCAAGAATTAGTTTTCCAGGACTCTTCGGAGGAACCGCAGGAAGAACCTCAAAGAGGGCAGAGGTGACTTCAAAGTGCTGGGGACTCCGTCCTCAGGGTCACTTGGCCCTGAGCCCCTGGGTGCCCTTGTGGAAGCCCAGAAGCTTCTTCCTGCTGCACCTCCCATTTCCGCTGCTGATGACGTTTATGCATTTCACGATGGGGTCCAACAAGAACACCTGACTTGGGTGAAGTTGTGCAATATTGGAGGCTGACTGCAGGGCTGGGCAGCTGGGAGACAGGCTCATGGCTCATGGCTCAGGGCCGTGCCTGCCCTGGGCCGGGAACCCCCTCCCCACCCCCACCTAGGCTCTTTGGCTTTTGTTCAAGGAAGGTAAAGTGAGAGGTTTAGGTCAGTGTTTTTAAGTTTTTGTTCTTTTTTAAAGCAAATCCTGTACATGTATCTACACGGGAGACAGGTAGACACTACTTATTTGTTACATTTTGTGCTACACGTTTGTGTTCCAGGTTTAAGCTTCCTTCACTCTTGTTAAGAGCGTCCCTGTCAGCACAGATGTGCATTGAGGAAGGGGCCCCGGGGCCTTCCCTCCCTCAGCACTGGGGTGGAGGCAGCAGGAAGGGGCGGCCCTTACCTGGCAGGTCCCGGCGCACCTCTGGCAGGTGGACTCCGTGGGGCTCCACCAGCCAGAAGCCTCTGGAAGACAACAAAGGCAATGCTGCTCCCTGAGTCCAGTCCCCGCCCCCAAACCCAGCCCAGGTGCCTTCAGCTACTTCGGCTTCTTACACCCTGCAGTGTTAAACAGAGGCATTGAGAAAGGGGAAAGGCGGGTATTTTTAAAAGCCAAAGATTGACCCAGTTACTTGAGGGTAGGGAGGCGGGCCCAGTGCAGGAGGCTGCATCCCTGGCCTGCTGGTGCCCACCGGGGGCTGCACCTGTGCTGTGCCGCAGGGAAGCTGGCTGCCCCCATTCCTGCTGCTGCTGCTGCTGCTGCTGCTGCTCTGTGGCTGTTTCAAAGACTGGGCGAAAGGCTGTCCGGAGGGCAGACCAGGTGCCTTGCTGCAGAGAAAACACCAAAGTCTCCTGTTCGCTCATAAAGAAGTTTTTGGGATGGGAGAGAATCCAGACCATCTTGGGGCAGCCAGGCCCTTGCCTTCATTTTTACAGAGGTAGCACAATTGATTCCAACACAAAACCCCTTCCCCTTTTTAAAATGATTTCTGTTCTAATGCCATAGATCAAAGGCCTCAGAAACCATTGTGTGTTTCCTCTTTGAAGCAATGACAAGCACTTTACTTTCACGGTGGTTTTTGTTTTTTCTTATTGCTGTAGAACCTCTTTTGGAGGACGTTAAAGGCGTGTTTTTCTTGTTTTTTTAAGAGTGTGTGACGTGTGTTTTGTAGATTTCTTGACAGTGCTGTAATACAGACGGCAATGCAATAGCCTATTTAAAGACACTACGTGATCTGATTGAGATGTACATAGTTTTTTTTTTACCATAACTGAATTATTTTATCTCTTATGTTAACATGAGAAATGTATGCCAAATGATTAGTTGATGTATGTTTTTTAATTTAATATTTAAATAAAATATTTGGAAGGAAAAGACCTTGACTTTTTCCCTTCCTCTCTCTCATCTCTCTGGGAGCTCTTTCCTTCCAAGCGGCTTCCCTGAGAGGCCACATCCTCCAGGCTTGTGGAAGTTTCAAATCTTAAAGAGGAGGGCACGGAGCCAACTCCTGCATTCCACCTCACCGCAGGCAACTAATGGCCTTCCGTCTGCAGAGGACCCCTCCCCCTGCGGCAGCCACAGGTGGCCCCGTGGTCTGCCCCCTCAGGACCCTTCCCCGGTGGCCGGGCTCAGTCACTGAAAGTCTCACGGGCTCAGTCACTGAAAGTCTCAGCACTGCCTGGGGCTGCCGGCACCATCCATCCTTATCCCATCCTCCGCCAGGTTCTCTTGAGTCTGGTTATAAATTAAGCAGTTGGAGAATCTCACAGCCAAACCATTTCCTGGTCTCTGAAAGGCTTCATCACCTTCCAGCGAGAGGGCACACATTGCTGCTTTATAAGAACAAAAGATTTGTTCATGTTGTCACCTGGCGGATATTTTGGTTAAAAAAAAGCTGTTCAACCTCTTCGCTCCCTTTAAGGTGGTCCTTACCAAAGTGGACTCCTTGTGCGCTGTTGGTGGGAGGGTCAAATGGCGCAGCCTTTATGGGAGAGCAGTGTACCAGCTCCTCAAAGATTAGAACCACCACATGATCCGGCCGCTCCTCCTAATGGTATGTACCCTGAAGAACTGAAGGCAAGGTCCAGAGAGGTTGGTACACCCATATTCACAGCAGCACGATAACAGCCATACTAGGAAGCAGCCCGAGGGGCCGTCAGCCGATGAAGGGATCAAGAAGATGTGGTCCCACCTGTAATCCCAGCACTTTGGGAGGCCGAGGTGGGCGGATCACCTGAGGTTGGGAGTTCGAGACCAGCCCGACTAACATGGAGAAACCTCATCTCTACTAAAAATACAAAATTAGCCGGGCATGGTGGTACGTGCCTGTAATCCCAGCTACTCCGGGGGCTGAGGCAGGAGAATCGTTTGAACCCGGTAGGCGAAGGTTGCGGTGAGACAAGATTGTGCTGTTGCACTCCAGCCTGGGCAACAAGAGCGAAACTGTCTCAAAAAAACAAACAAAGAAGATGTGGTCCATGCGGACAGTGGAATAGGCCTCAGCCGTACCAAAGGAAAGCCCAGCACGGCTGACAGCGAGGATGGCCCCTGAGGATGCTGTGCTCAGTGGAACAGGCCCGTCATAAAAGAACACACGCGCAAGGTCCCTAGAGGGGACAGATTCACAGAGACAGAAGGGGGAGTGGGGGGCGCCGGGGGCTGGGGGAGGGGCTGCTGAGCCAGAGATGAATGGGTGGGAATTGCAGTTTAAGAGGATGAAAAGTGCTGGAGTGGGGTGGTGGTGATGGCTGCATAACAGCATGAATGTTCTTAATGCCACTCAACTGTGTACCGAAAATCGTTAAAACGATTAATTTTACGTTATGTGTATTTTACTTTTTTTTTTTTTTTTTTTTGAGACGGAGTCTCGCTCTGTCGCCCAGGCTGGAGTGCAGTGGCGCAATCTCGGCTCACTGCAAGCTCCGCCTCCCGGGTTCACGCCATTCTCCTGCCTCAGCCTCTCCGAGTAGCTGGGACTACAGGCACCCGCCACCACGCCCGGCTAATTTTTTTGTATTTTTTAGTAGAGACGGGGTTTCACCGTGGTCTCGCTCTCCTGACCTCGTGATCCGCCTGCCTCGGCCTCCCAAAGTGCTGGGATTACAAGCGTGAGCCACCGCGCCTGCCACTTTTTTTTTTTTTTGAGCCTTGCTTTGTCACCCAGGCTGGAGTGCAGTGGCGTGAACTTGACTCACGGCAACCTCCGTCTCCTGGGTTCAAGCGATTCTCCTGCCTCAGCCTCCTGAGTAGTGGGGATTATAGGCGTGCACCACCATGCCGGGCTAATTTTTGTATTTTTAGTAGAGATGGGGTTTCACCATGTTGGCCAAGCTGGTCTCGAACTCCTGACCTCAAGGAATCTGCCCATCTCAGCCTCCCAAAGTGTGGAGATTACAAGCGTGAGCCACTGCGCCCGGCCCACAATGTTTTTAAGAAGAAAACAAAGTTTTTTCTCAAGGGGGCAGATGCTCAGTGAGTGCACGGCAGTTCCCATGAGGAAAGCAGGCAGGAGCCATGGGCAGGGGTGGGCACGGGGCAGGCCACTGTCAGTGCTGAGGCTGGCTGGGCATAAGTGTGGCCGGGGCCAGCCTTATTGTTCCTGCTCAGACAGGGCTTCCTGGCCCTCGGGAGAGCCTGCCCGGTGACGGCCCCTCAGGCAGCTGGATGGTGGGAGAGGCCGGGAGGGGGCTCTTTGTCTTCTGAGTCATCTCTGCGGTTTTGCTGCCTCTAAGAACAGAGCAGTAGCCTCTGAGGTCGTGGCTGTGGCTGGCGCTGGCTTCGTGGCTTGAGGCCGTCTGACAGGGAGGCCAAACCAGGGCTGAGACTCCTGAGCGAGTGGAGGCCCCTGCTCGGGCCGTGCCTGTGTGCGGGAATCTGGCAGGGGAGCTGGGGGCCCACGGAGCTGCTCTGTCTCCAGGCAGCCTTGTCGCCCCGCCCCACTCAGAGTGGGGCCGCCTCAGGACACCGAGGTTAGGCTGCGTGGCATCTGCTGAACAAGCAGCCGTGTGGCTGTGCTGAGGGCACCTGTGTTTATTGTTTGGGAGCCTTAGAAACCAGGAACCTCAACTCGGAACCTCTTGTCGTGTCGTGCATGCGAATTCAGGGTGTGACCTGCCCGTGTCTCAGCTCCTCCACCCAGTGGTCAGCTCCTCGTGGAGACGGCTGTGTCTCATGGGGTTCCAGGGCACCGAAGCAGCCAGCAGGTAGCGACTCCTTAACACACAGCATTGGCGAAACCATCCCTGCGTCTCCCATACTTGGGCGCTTCTTCCAGAACTTGTGATGGTGGCGACAACGATGGCGATGATGATGGTGATAGAGGCTTAGACTTTCCGGGTTGAAAGTTGGAGCCCCGCTCGGGGAGCCTACCGCAGGCCTTGTAGGACCCCAGAATTCTGCCCTGGGCTCCTTGATCTGCTCCTGAGTCATTTCAATCCCTCCACTGGGGAGGTCCCGATGGGTGGAGGGAGCTGGCCACACCCATGGCTGTGTTTGCCCCTCACCTGAGGGTCCATTGCTGCCCCTTGCCCAGGTCCGGCACCGTGAGCGTCCCCCACCCACCCCGGGCGTTCTGCAGGATGCTCTCGCTGAGGACATGTTCCTTCCTGCTGGGGCTTGGCGGGGCTGAGCCGGGCCCTGGCACACCCTTGGCGCACCCCTAGTACTCGATGGCACTTCTGAGCCACGCGGGGCTCTGGGGTTCTGGGACTTTCTTTTTCAGTCTGGTGAGGGGCCAGGTACCGCCTGGAGCTTCAACCAAAGCAAATCAAGTGACTGCCGTGTCCTTGCTAATACAAGACGGAGGCACGCCCAGCCAGCTGACATGCAGAGTGGCACAGTGGCTGAGAACGTGGCCTCCGTTGCTGCACACCTGAGTTTGCGTTCTGGTGCTGCAGCTTTCCAGCCCTTTGTTGTTGATGCGACGGCCACACGTGCTCCGGGTCAGCAGGCTGCTCCCGTGACAAGGATGTGACACGCAGGGTGCACAGTGGGCCCTGAGGAAACACGATGGCATCCCCGAGCGCCATCCCCAGCAAGAACGGGGCCAAACACCCGCCAGGGAAGAAGGACTGCGGTTGACCAGATTGTCGGCGACCTGACCACCTGCTTATTCCGTTGTGGACGCACCTCCTCTGGCAGGGGTGGGAGCGGAGGCCTTCTTCGCCTGGAGGCGCCTGGGCCCTGCCTGTGTGCTTTTCTGTCAGCCTGAACCGGTGGCGCTGTCCTCGCTAGGCCGCGGGATAGGAAGAAGGCTTTCTGGCCGTCCAGAAATACTGGCTCCCAGGATTGGGACTGGCCTCTCGGGGTGGGGGTGGGGAGAGGGGGATGCCCCAGCCAGAGGGAGGTCCCTGGGGCCAGCCTGGAGGGAGCTGAGGGAAGTCCCACCTGTTTCTGCACGTGCTCGCCTCCCTCGGAGGCAGGAACTGAATCTGACCTAAGAGGAACTGACTCTCTTGGGGTGGAAGAAACAGAGTTGGCTTCTTCGTTTTTCTTCCAGAATAACGCCGGGGTGTTGAGGCGGCATGCTGGCGAGGGCTTGGGTGCGCACAGCCGCCCTGCGTGTGGCCCCACCTCTGATCTTGGGAGGAGTTCGCTGTTCGGAACCGAGCAGGTCCTGAGGAAGGTGTCCAGGTCTGGCTGTTCAGAGACCAGGAGGGCTGGGCTCGGGGTCCTGCCTATGCAGCTGGTGTGGCTGCCTGGCAGAGAAGAGAGAGGGGGAGAGGGGAGGAGAGAAGAGGAAAGGAGAGAGAGAGAGGAGGGAGGCAGAGAGGGAGGGAGGGAGAGAAGACAGAAGGAGAGAGGAGAGAGGAGGGAGGGAGGAGGGAGAGGAGGGAGGGAGGGAGGAGGGAGAGGAAGGAGGGCGGGAATGTTCAGTTTCTTTCCTCAGGGGAACTGCTGGGGTCTCGGTCTGACTCACTTTTTTCTAATTATTATTATTTCACTTATTTGAATGTGATTTCTGTTAAAAAAGAAAGAAAGAAGGAAAGAAAGAAGAAACAAGAAAGGACTTAGCAAAAGTGCTCAGGGAAACCAGGTGGCCAGAAATGCTCCATTCCCCTTTTGTCCTTTGCAGTGTTCTGGGCTGGAATGAATGGGCTTCCCCAGCAGATTTTAGGGGCTTTTCTTTGAAATTTGAAGGAGAAGGTACCTTCCCGTGATCACAGACCGTGTTCCCTTCCAGCCAAGAGGTTAAGTGAAAAGCCCGGGGCCCTGGGTTCCGGGGGGGTGGGGGGGGGGGTGCGGTGCCGGAAGACTGTGAGGCGCAGGGGAGAACGCAAATCCAAATCCATCTCAGCAGAAATGTGCCCCAGAACAAATCAGCTCCACCGAGCTCCCAGTGACCTGAATCAAATGCATCGTCTTTGGCATGAAGTTCAAGGAGTTCTGCCGGGCACCGACCTGGGTCACCACCATCAGAATCCACGCACAGAACACGCCTGTCACCCAGAAAGCTCCCCTGGGCTTTCCGCTCCGTGCCCTTGCCGTGCTCCCGGCCCCAGGCAATGGATGACCTGCTTCCTGTCACTGGGCGTGCGTTTGCATTTTCCAGAATTCCTAGGAATGGAATCAGACAGCGTGTGCTCCTGATGGGCTGGCTTCTCTCACTCAGCGTAATTAAACGTGGCGTCCTCCACGTGCCGCGCATCAGGAACTCATTCCTGTTTCCTGCTGAGTCGTGTTCCGTGGTGGGGAAGGCCACCGTTTGTTTATCCACTCACCTGGTGATGAACGTTTGGGTGGTTCCCAGCATGGGGCGATTATAAATGCTGCTGCTGTGAATCCTGGTGTGGACATGTCTCATTTCTCTTGGGTAATGTAGGCCAAGGTGGAGAGGCTGGCTCGTGTGGCATGAGAGTGATTCACTCGACCAAAGCCGCCCAGCTGCTCTCCAATGTGGCTGCTCCTATTTGCATTTCTGCCCACCACATACGAGAGTTCCAGTTGCTCCAACCCTCGCCAACACTTAGTGTTGTCAGTGTTTTAAATTTTAGCCACTTGGATAGTGTGTCATGGTATCTTATCATGATTTTATCTTGCATTTTCCTGATGACTGGTGATGTTGACCATCTTGTAATTAGCCATTCTATTTTTCATATTTATTTGCATTTTTGCTGGTTTTTGTTTTTTGAGACAAGGTCTCGCTCCATCACCCAGGCTGGAATGCAGTGGTGCCATCTTGGTTCACTGCAACCTCTGTCTCTTGGGCTCAATCAGTCCTCTCATTTCAGCCTCCTGAGTAGCCGGAACTACAGACATGCACCACCGCGCCTGGCTAATTTTTGTATATTATTTTTGGTAGAGAAGGGGTTTCACAATGTTGCCTAGGCTGGTCTTGAACCCCTGGGCTAAAGTGATCCTCCAGCCTCCCAAAGTGCTGGGATTATAGGCATGAGCCCCCGTGCCCCACCTTTGCTAATTTTTATTGGGTTGTTTGAATTCTTATTATTGAGTTGTTGGGGTTCCTTATATTCTGACCTTATATTCTGAACCCAAGTCCCTTTGTCACATGAGTGTATGTGTCTGTACCCCCTCCTCCTTCCACACACAGAATATTTCTCTCCATTGTCACTTGCCTTTCATTTGAAGAGTGAAGAGTTGAAGGTTTTTATTGTTATGAAGTCCAGCTGATCATTTTATCTTGTGCAGCTGGTGCTTTTTGTGTCTTATCCAAGAAAGCTCTGTCTACCCCAGTGTTGGGGGCTCTCCTGTGTGCCCTTCCAGTGGGTTTATGCTTTCAGCCTTCGTGACTACAGCTCTGTCCACTTTGAGTTGATATTTGCCTCTGGTTCGGGATAGCAGTTGAGGTTCATTTTTATTTTTTTCTGTGGATAACCAGTTGTTCCAGCACCATTTACTGAAAGACTCCGCTTTGCCCATTGAATTAATATGACACATTTGTGAGAAATCAAGTAACCATCAACTTGAGAGTCTGCTTCTGGGCTCTGCTGTGTTCCGCGGATCTGTCTGTTCTGTGGCACGGCACGTGTCTTTTTTTTTTTTTTTTTTTTTTTTTTGAGATGGAGTCTTGCTCTGTCGCCCAGGCTAGAATGCAGCGGCACGATCTTGGCTCACTGCAAGCTCTGCCTGCTGGGTTCATGCCATTCTCCTGCCTCAGCCTCCCGAGCAGCTGGGACTACAGGCGCCCGCCACCACGCCCAGCTAATGTTTTGTATTCTTAGTAGAGACAGGGTTTCACCGTGTTAGCCAGGATGGTCTCCATCTCCTGACCTTGTGATCCGCCCACCTCGGCCTCCCAAAGTGCTGGGATTACAGGCGTGAGCCACCGCACCTGGCCAGCACAGCACGTGTCTTGATTATTATTATCCTCATAGCTTAAATCTTGATGAAACCAGGTAGTAGAAATCATCTAATTTTGTTCTTTCTCTAAATTATTTTTGCTTTTTTAGGTCTTTCACATTTCCATATACGTTTTAGAATCAGCTTGTCAATTTCTGCACCTTGTATTGACGCTATCTACTTGTGTAGAATTGTTATTATTTCTTCCTTGAATGTTTGAGTCCCTAAGTGCTTCTTTAAATCACGGAAGGCATGTGGAGCTAGTTTCTTAGTCAGAAGGTTTTGAATCCTAAATTCAGTTTCTTCAGTAGGTTGAGAGCCATTCAGATCTGGGATTTCGTTTTCGAGTGAGTTTGGAAGTTCGCGTCTGTCTCGGCACAGGCTCCTGTCCTCCGGGTTGTCAGGTCTATTGGTATAAAGTCCACAATATTCTCTCTCTTTTTTTTTTTTTTTTTTTTTTGAGATGGAGTCTTGCTTGCTCTGTCACGCAAGCTAGAGTGCAGTGGGGCGCTCTTGGCTCAATGCAAACTCCACCTCCCAGGTTCAGGCGGTTTTCCTGCCTCAGCCTCCGGAGTAGCTGGGATTACAGGTGGCTGCCACCACACCCAGCTAATTTTTGTATTCTTAGTAGAGACGGGGTTTCACCATATTGTCCGGGCTGTTCACGACCTCCTGACCTCAGGTGATCTGCCCACCTCAGCCTCCCAAAGTGTTAGGATTACAGGCATGAGCCACCACACCTGGTCCACAATATTCCTTTATTACCTTTCTGTTGTGTAGAATCTGTGCTAATGTCTTCCATTTCGTTTCTGATATTAAAGATTTGTATTTACTCTCTTTTATCTTTTTGTTTGGAAGTTTATCAATTTGTTTTAATTTTTCAAGATCCACCCTTGGGTTCCATGGATTCGCTTTATTGCTTATTCATTTTCTATGTAATTGATTTCCTCTCTTTATTATCACCCATTTCTACTTTGATTTGAATTTTCTCTTCTTTAGCTTTTTAAAAGATCAAATCATTGATTTTATGTCTTGTTTCTGATATAAACATTTAAAGCTCTGATTTCTCAATAAGCACGCCTTTAGTTACATCCTGTATGTTTTGGTGTGTTGTGTTTTTATTTTCATTTAGTTCAAAATGTTTCCTGTTTTTAGGCTGGGCACGGTGGCTCATGCCTTTAATCCCAGCACTTTGGGAGGCTGAGGCAGGTGGATCACCTGAAGTCAGGAGTTCAAGACCAGCTTGGCCAACATGGTGAAACCCCGTCTCTACTAAAAATACAGAAATCAGCCGGCTGTGGTGGCATGCACCTGTAATCCCAGCTACTTGGGAGGCTGAGGCAGGAGAATTGCTTGAGCCTGGGAGGCGGAGGTTGCAGTGAGCCGAGATCGCACCACTGCACTCCAGCTTGGGTGACAGAGCAAGGCTCCGTCTCAAAAAAAAAAAAAAAGCAAAATGTTTTCTGTTTTTCTTGTAATTTCCTTCTTTAGCTGTGGGTCACTCAGAAATGTGTTTCATTTATAATTATTTAATACTTAGCCATTTTTAGGTATGTTTTAGTTGTTAATTTTTAATTTACAGCTGATTGCTTGGGTCTGCTCCATGTGCCCTGAGAAGAGCGCGTATTCTGCTGCGGTCGGGGAAGCCTCCAGACATTCGAGCGAGCTGGAGATGCTGTCTTTGGAGCTGTCTGCATTCCACTGACCTGTCTTCTTTCTCTGTTCATTGCTGAGGGAAGAGTGTGAGGTGGCAGACGAAGCTCGTGCCTTCATCTGTGTCTTCACTGCTCTCAGTTCCAGCTGCGTATTTTGAAGCTTTTCATCACGTGCATGCATATTTAGGACTGTGTGTCTCCTTAACAGGCCGACCCTTTCTTCACTGATGAACTGTCTCCACGTGTCCATCTTCCTTGCCCTGGAGTCTCTGTTGCCTGCGATGTTCACGGCCATGCCAGCCGCCCCGGGGTCAGGGTTTGCGTGCTGTATCTTTGACCATTTCCGTATTTGCAGTCTGTCTTTGTCTTTCAGGTGTGATTCTTGCAGACACCATACTTTAAAGTCTTTGATTTTTAGCCAGTCCGACCATCTCTGCTTTTCTTTGGTGAGTTTAGCCCATTTAACCGTCTTTTTTTAACTTTTTTATTTCCATCGGTTGTAGGGGAACAGGTGGTATTTCACGTAGGTTGCTGAAGCCCTTTTAGCATTGAGTGTAGTGAATGACATGCCTGTGTTTCTTGCTCTGTGTCCAGTCGGATTGTCTGGTCTCCTCTTTGTTCCTGGGAATGTCCTCTTTTCATGTCATCTCCTGGGTCGACTGTGCGTTAATTACCCATTGTATCTCCACGTGGGAAGGGGATGGGGTGCACATGCCTCTGTCCACGTCTTCGTGGTCAGATGGTAGACGCCGGGCCACAGCAAGCATTAGGGAGGCTGTGGGCTTGCCTGAAACCATCACTCTTACTGTGTTTGGTGGAATGGTGTTCTTATAAAATTTATTTTTATGATAACAATGACAAAACACATTTAAAAACTACTAACAAATGCAACAGCCTCAGTTGGTAGATGTGGAATGACAGCTTCTCTAGGATGGGGTGGTTTGTGTGCCTACAAGTCCCAAGCCTGCACAGGGGCCGGCCAGTTCCGGCTGTAGGACTTGCCTTGCTCACGTGTGACGTCTGGCACCTGGTGGCTCCTCCCTGCAAAGCCCTGCAGCCTCGCCGAGCTGTAGAACTGCTCTAAGCCCTTCTCTTCTGCCTGCCAGGAGGGTGACAGCTACGCCTGCCCCCGGGGGTCTGAGGACATAGCAAGGGCAGGCCTGGGGCGAGCCTGGTGGGGAGACCCAGGCAAACGTGAGCCATGGTTAGTCACAGTTGGGAAGCTTGTCCTGGGATGTGTGCAGCCTGGTTACGCCAACGTGTACATCAACTCTTGTCAGGGAAAGGTGAAGCTCGGGGCCCAGAGGCCTGGGCTGAATTTCAGCCCAGGGCAGCTAAGCCCAGCTCCCGGCCTCTGGTCCTGGACGTGCCTGATGTCCATCTTAGCAGACCCCATAGAGAAAGTGGGAGAAGGAAATGGGCTTGCCAGCAGGGCCAGCTGTCCAGAGGGCATAGGGCAGCCTTCCCATGTGGGCAACGGTTGGCCTACTGGTGCAGAGCCTTCTAATGCCACAGTAGGGCCAGCCGGGTCTTTGAGCCAGGTCCTCGGGCCAGCCCAAGGCCTTTTCTGGCACTCAGCTGGATCAAAGGCTTGGCTTTCAAAGGGGACTCCCTGGGCAGATGTTGCAGTTTCCAGTGTCAGTGGTGACGGGGTTGGGCCTGGCTGGAAGGGCCTGGAGCCCTGCTGGACACCACCCTGCAAGCCCGCCTGACACCCGGGGAAACTGGGGGCTCTGCCCACCCTTTCCCGTGCCCAGGGGTGCAGGCAGGCCGTGCCATGGCATTCTGGGCAGGTGTGTTGAAGACGTTTAATGGGCGAGTTCGCTCTCGGCATGGGGTATAATTAATTTTCCTGAAATAGGCATGACAGCCCAGCAGTCTGCGTGTCTGAGTCAGGCAGTGATTATTACCTCTCACCGGCATGATGCGCCATCGGCCACTCAGAATTCAGAGCACCACAGCTCCCCGGGCCCTGCTGGGGTGGTGCAGGGGGTTCGGGGCTGGCCAGGGCTTGGGAGATGCTACCCCATTCAGTACCACCCTGCCTGGAGGCTTGGGATCCAAGAGGCGTTTGTGGCTCCCAGGTGTAGGGTTGGCACCAAGGGTGGCAGGAAGGTTACAGCAGTGGGTGAGGGAGCGGGGGGGTCCAGCAGAGCTTGCAGGGGATGGCTGGAGCTGCCCTTGGTGAGTGGAGCGCACAGCCGGGTCCTGTGGGGGACGGGGGCACACCCCGGCAATGCCCCCAGTCGGGAGAAAGAGCCTGGGCTCCAGTGATGTGGGCTGGCCACGGTTGGGAGCAGCGGTCCGAATGGGGTGAAGCTTGCCTTCGCGTGTCCTGGGCCACAGTGCAATTGGGTCACTCTCTGGTCCCCACCCCGGGCAGTTTCCAGGAGCAGGAGCAGGAAGTGAAGGGCAGGCTCAGCCCAGTGGGCAGTGATGGCTGCCTGGCCCTCCCATCACAAAGCCTGTGGTGGCTCTGGGCACCCCTCCTACCTGGGACCGAGCTGTTTCTCACCCCAGGCCTTGCTGACCGTCCAGGTCTGGGGTCTCCCGGGGACAGGCTCTGCATGTGGGATCCATCTGTATCCCAGGGCCCCTGCCGTGGCCAGGCTCTCATCCCTAGGGGCTTCTGGTCTCATTTCTACCCCAAGGAAGCACCCACAGCAGGTGGCCTCAGCACCCTCCCCTCTGCTTCCTGGACCCAGCGACTGGCCTCTCCCCGCTTGATGGCACATGCTCAGAGGCCTGTCGCAGAGGCTTTGCCCACAGTGGTTTATGTCCTGAATGCCACTGTGCCCAGGCCCCTGGGGATGTTCCGCCCTGAGGTTGTCATCGCAGCCTCCCTGCTTTATGGGTCAGGAAACTGAGGCACACGTGGCCGGGGGACCAGAGGTGGGCGGGAGCCCCCAGCAGTGCTCCTGTGATAGGGCTGAATTGCCCCTGCCCGGCACCCAGATGGAGCAGTTGGCGTAAGCAGGGGTGCACGTCTGCCCGTCCAGGGCGGGTGTTGGCCCTGAGGGTACAGTCCTCTGCAGCTGCAGGACCCCAAGCCCCTCAGATGGGAGATGGTTGGACTCTGGGACGTTCCCCAGATGCAAGGCTGGGGGTGTGGGCCTCTGGATGTAGAGGCTGGCTAGGCTGCCTTCTCCCACCTCCCATTCCTGGGGCTCATCTTCCTGTGTCAAAGGGTGAGGCCTCATGCGTGGGTAAGGTGGGGAGCAAAGCAGAGATTTTGTCCTCACAGGGATGCACATGGGGAAACTGAGGTCTCAGGTTAGCTGGGAAGTACATAAGGGTGTCGTCCTGCAGCTGAGCGGAGTGGCCGGCCCCATCTTCCTCCTTCCCTCGCTGGGCAAGCTCTCCTGGTGACCTCACCAAGGCCTCTCAGTCAGCCCACTTCACAGAGGGAGAACTAAAGGTTGAAGCCTTCAGTCCAGATCACAGAGGTGGTAAATGTCTGAGCGGGTCAGACCCTGGTCCTGCAACCAGACCTCAGAGCCCCCTGGGCAGTGACAGGCCTCTAGGGCATCCTGGGTTTTGTTGCCTGTGCTGCCCCCCAGGGCCCCTCCCACCACCAGAGATGCTGCCGGAGAGCGGGGGGCTCAGCGGGTGGCCAGGCCCCTCTCCCACCCCGCCCCCGCAGGAGGAAGGCCGTGGCATTTCAAGGTCGACCTCCACTTTCACTTTCTTTTTAAGAAGGAGGGTATTATGGGTTGAATTGTGCCCCCAGAATGGTATGTCCAGGTCCTAACCGCTGGCACCTGCAGTGATCTCATTTGAAAATAGTCTGTGCAGATGTCATCAAGTTAAGATGAGCTCATAGTTGAGTAAGGTGTGTCTAATCCTTGTATGACAGGGGTCCTGTCACAGGGACACCTGAAAGGAAGGGAAATTGGGACCCAGAGTCACGGGCGCGAGGGAGACGGTCATGTGAAGACGGAGGCTGGAGTGGCACAGCCACAAGCCAGGGGCTACCAGGGGCCACCAGGAGCTGGAAGAGATGGACGAGGCAGGGAAGGATCTTCCCCTGGAGCCCCTGGAGGGTGCGTGGCCCTGCCCACATGTTGATTTTGAACTTCTGGCCTCCAGAACTGTGATGGAATGAACTTCTGCAGCCACAGGAAACTAAGAAGCCCAAACACGCCAGTTCCTGTCTGTGAAGGACAAAAGACCCACGCACTGAGTCACCAGGGGCCATCAGGGAAGAGCCTGGGCTGGGGTCCTAGCACCAGAGCCCAGAATCCCCGCTTCCAGTTCTCAGCTGCCCCATGGTGTCTGCTCTCCTGCCCTCTCCACGCTCCAGGGCCCTCTTTTTGTAAAGAAGAAATATTTTCCTCATGGAATGACTCCCTCCTCCCACCCAAACAGGATCATATTTCTGCTTTGAAACAGACACTTCTGCTGTGAGCAGCGGCATCCTTAAATAAACACATCCTCCCTGTTGGGGTAGACAGAGGCAGATGGAAAGACACAGAAAACAGGGCGCAGAGCCCTTGCTTGCGGGCGGGACCCGCGACTCCCCAGCCTTCCCTTCCCTGCCCACTTCTGCCTCCTCCTCTTCGTGGGGTGTCCCTGGGCTCTCCTCCCCCATGGCCCCCAGAAACAGCCTTGGGGCTTCTTACGTCCTGCGACCTCCTCAGAGCTGTTCTGGGGGCTCTTGGCTCTTGCAGCAAGGAGCTGCATTGAAGTGCTTTCCAGGGAGGTGGGGGCCTCGGCATGCGGGACCCTCAGAAGGCTGGACCCAAGCGGGGACCCAGGCCGCCTGTTCCTGGTGAACTCACACAAACTCCATTTCCCTCCTCCTCAGGCTGCCCGGAAGCCCCCGCTCCGTCCTGGGAAATGGCTCCTGGGTCTCCCCCAAGCTTCTGGGACCTTAGCCTCACAGGGCTGCTGGGGGCGGGAGGGGCGCCTTGCCCTGGACACGGCAAGGGAAGCCACTGTGAGGGCAGGCTCTGGCTGGGAGGGGCTGCTCCTGCTGGATGGGGCAGGGGTGCCCACCGGGCATGGGGAGGGTTTCAGCAGGGGGCAAACCTCGTGAGGAGTTGGCCACTCAGTGCAGGCCAGGGAGGGCAGGAATGGAGGTGGAAGGCCTCTGGGGCAAGGCAGGGCAGGGCTTGCCCCACCCCAACCACAGAAGGGCCTAATCAAGGGTGGAGGAACTGGTGGGCCTGTGTCCGGGGCCAGCCCGGTCCCCAGTGGTGTGACCGGGGCTGGGTATGGGGCTGTGGTGAGAGGGGCTCATTCCTGGCATGCCAGGCACTGCTCCTGGGCCACAGGGCCCGACCTCCCAGCGGCCGGGGTCTAGGCTGCTGATAGGCACTCGTCCTGGCGGCCAGACTCATGGGCTGCCGGTGAGGACCCCAGCAGATGGGTCAGGGCGACCTTGGATGGCGGAGGGCAGGTGGGGAGGCTGTGGGAGGTGCCTGCTGGGAGGGAAAGGACTGCACTCCGTGCCCACCCCGGGGGCTCCCTGTCATCGCTCCGCTCCCTCTGGCCTACGCATCCACAGGCCCTGCCCGTCCACCTGTGCATTCGGTTTGGTACAAAATCCCCTGGCAATGCTTTCTGTGGGGGCTGATTCTTTTTTTTTTTTTTTTTTTTTTTTTTTTTGAGACGGAGTCTTGTTCTGTCGCCCAGGCTGGACTGCAGTGGCGCAATCTCGGCTCACTGCAAGCTCCGCCTCCCGGGTTCACGCAATTCTCCTGCCTCAGCCTCCCGAGTAGCTGGGACTACAGTCAGCCGCCACCACGCCCAGCTAATTTTTTGTATTTTTAGAGAGACGGGGTTTCACCGTGTTAGCCAGGATGGTCTCAATCTCTTGACCTCGTGATCCACCCGCCTCGGCCTCCCAAAGTGCTGGGATTACAAGCGTGAGCCACCGCGCCCGGCCTATGGGGGCTGATTCTCAACACCTCTCCCCTTCTGCCAAGCAGGTCCTGTGGGTCTGTCGACCGGGAGCACAGAGGGCCTAGCAGACAGCTACACCCCAGCGTGGCCTTGGGCCTGGGGGCCCCGGAGGAGCAGGCTATGAGCAACTCCCAGTAGCCAGCCCTGTGGGCTGAGATGGTGGCGGTTTCCTGCCCTGCCTCTCCTGCCCTCTGGGGTCAGGCGGCTCCTCTCCTGACCTTGTACTTAGAAACGACACAGCGTCCCACAGAGCCTCCCCCTGTGCCTCTGGGGGCGGGGCCTGCCCCGAGCCTCACATACCAGCCTGGCACTGCTGCTGCCCTCGGACAGGGGCCCTTTCTGGGTCGGGGACAGGTGGTCTTTCCCCACTTGGGAAAGAGGGAAGTGAAAACCCCAGAGGGAAGTGGTTTGCCCCAAGCTGGCAGAGCGAGTCCCGGGCAGGAAGTCACAGTAGGCAGGGGGTGCCGGAGCCGGCGAGAGGGGGCCGGCGGGTGGATGGTCTCAGTTCCAGAGCCTCAGGGGCCTCCAGTGAGGAGCACAGGGCCCCTGCCCACCCTGTGGCCAGAACCCTGGACGCACGTGGCAGCCGCTCGGAGCCCCAGGAGAGCGCGTCAGGGCATCCTCAGGGCAGCACCCCGGCTTCCCGCCCCCTCACTCCCTGGCTGCACCAGGCTCCGCCTTCCGGGGATGGGCGGCACTGCCCCTCTCCTGATCCCCACCACGGGGTGCAGCCTGGCAGCTCCCTGGCCAGACGCAAGGGGACTGCGAGAGAGAGACGTCCGGGTCACGACGCACTGGCCTGGCCCAGTTGGCCAAGCAGATGCAGCCCTGTGGTCTTGGGTTCTGTGAGCTCGGGAGTCCCCGCACAGAACACGGGCATCACTGTTGCCTCTGCCCGCAAATTCCCCGGTGTGGGCTGTGCTGCTGCTGCAGAACTGCCCAGCCCCAGGACCGGTGCACGGTCCGCACAGACCGGGTCCCGCCTTGTGGAAGGCGACATATCGGCAGTGCCGGACCTAAAGTCCGCAGGCACTGTGGCCGGGTGGGTGGCCTCCCGTGACGGGCTGGCTGCCCACACCTGGGTCATGAACCCTCACGTCGCTCGCAAGGCCTGCACCATGTCACCGGGGCACAGAGGAGGAAACTGAGCCCCAGGACTTGGCCTGCAGAGAGAGGGGTCGAAGTGTGCCCCCTAAAGCACCCTTCACACCCCAGTCCCCCCACTTCTCCCCGAATGAGGTGGGCGTCCACGGGGGAGAGGCAGGGCAGCCCTGGGGCTGGCTGAGGGTCACCTGCAGGGGGCCAGGAGCTGCTGCGGAGAAGAGAGCGTCCACACATATCTGCACACGTGCACACGCACACACGCTCACGCTCACGGGCACTGAGGTGCACCACCTGGCCGAAAGCTGTCTTCCTGTTTACTCTGACCTGGTCCCTACCACAGGCTTGAAAAGCAAATGTTTTTGTCTCTATGGTGCAGAAGAGGAAGCTGAGGTTCAGAGGCATTAAGTGACCCACATAAAGTTGTCCAGCATGTCTGACGGGGTTGGCCCTAGTGACTCCAGGTCAGGAGCCAGAGAGCCCCAGGGGGAGTGTTGGTGACCGGGCGGGCCCCCGGCAGGAGAAGGGCACCTCATGTTGGTCAGCATGAGTGTGGGGTAGAGGTGACCTGGGGGAAAGGTGACCTGGGAGGGAGGTGACCACAGGGAGAGGTGGCCTCTGGGGGAGGTGACCACAGGGGAGGATGACCTGATAAGGAGATACCTGGGGCAGATGACCACAGCGGGGAGCTGGCCACAGGAGGAGGTGACCTGATGGGGAGGTGACCTGGGGGGAGACACCCTGGTGGGAGGTGACCACGGGAAGAGTTGGCTTTTGGGGGAGGTGATCACAGCGGGGAGATGACCTGAGAGGGTCAGGTTATTTGGGGGCAGATGACCACAGCAGGGAGCTGGCCACAGGAGGAAGTGACTCCTGGGAGAGGAGGCCATAGTAGGGCAGTGACCTGGTGGGGAATTGACCTGGTGGGGAGGTGACCTGGCGGGAGGTGACCGCAGTGGGGAGTGACCACAATGACCACTTCTCCAAGTGGCCATGGGAGGAGGTGACATAGGGGGGTAATGGCTTTGGGGGAGTAACACCAGCCCCACAGAGGAGGATAAGCCCCATGGGAGGAGGGGGCAGGGAGGAGGAGGTGGCCCACTCTGTGGCCTCGCCTGCAGGGGAGGCCCTGTCCCTGCACTCCTTAGAACAGACACCCTGGGCGGCGGGCCCCTTCCTCCTGGCCCAGGTCGGCCTGTAGTGGACCTGCCACCACGGCCTGGAATCCTCCGTGCTGGGGCCTCTGCCACCCAGCTGCAGTCTCACGCTCAGCCCCTGACCAACCCCAGAGGCCAGGCCACCTGTGGTTCTGGGGACCCGAGGCTCTCGGGAGCCCAAGCTGCTGGTGTGACCTCCTGCAGCTGCTGCCAGCCAGGCAAGGAGAGCTGAGAGCTGAGCTTGCCCTGTGCCCAGGAGGGTGGGCTCTGGCAGGACATGGCCCAGAGGTGGGTGGGGAGTGTGCCCGTGTGTGCCTGGGCATGGTACCCAGTCTGAGGCCCGTGTTGTCTCGGGCAAAATGCGCACACTGTCTTGGAGGAGGCAGGCCGGGGACTCCTGCGTGGCCCGAGGAAGCTGAAGGGAGGTAGTCCCTGATGCTATCAGCCTCCTTGCTCCGGAAACCAGGTGAGTGCAGATTCTCTACCTGGCTGAGTGCAGTCCTGTGCATCCAGGGGAGAGAAATGGAAGTTTACTGCAAACTGGGTTCCCCGCAGCCTTGGTTTATGGTTAAATATTACAGAGGCCCCTTCCCTCTGCTGTGCCCCGAAGGGGGCCACAGAAGCAACACTACGGTGTGGGGGGAGCACTGTCCTGTGAAGCTCCCGCTAGGTCGAGGGGCTGGGGCTGTGCTCGCCATCCTCGGCCACCAGCCCGGCTTCTGGGCCCACACACACAGGCAAGAGCGCAGGAACTGCATCCTGACTTGCCAGCTCCTCTCCTGAGGCTCGGACCCAGGAGGGGCTGGATTGGGGCAGGAGGAGGCGCGGTGGCCAGGGAAGCTCTGGGGCAAATGCCTTCCAAGCGACTCATTGGGGCTGGGTCCCTGAAGCCTGCCATCCACCCCAGCTCTACTCTGCCTATGCGGCCTGGGAGCGGCGCCTGTGCCCTTGGGTTGAGGACACCGACCAGCAGGCAAGGCCCACACGGAGGTGTCACCTCCTCTGTCAACTGAGGCCCAGCGTGGCTTCCTGGAGTCGTGAACAGCTCCTGGCCTCCCTGGGGCTCCGCAATTGGGGCTTCCCTGCATCTCGGGGTGTAAACCAGCCCCAGGAAACAGGCAGAGTGGCTGCAGCATGGGTCAAGATCAGAGAATCTGGGAGGCCTGCAGCCGGCAGGGCTGCTGACATGGGCTTCAGGGCCCAGTGCAGAACAGAAACACGGCCGTTGTTCTAAGAGTGTTGGGCAGTGACCACGGGCGCTATACCAGGGGCAGGCCCCTCTTTGCTGCTCAGGACCAGTGAGCAGGAGGGTTCGGGGATTTTAAGAGGAGACACTGGTTCTGCGTCTCCCTCACACTGCTGGGAGAGAACACAGGAGGGGCTATTTGTGAATTATGTCTCGTTGCTGTGAGTGTGTGTCACGGGTGTTTAACCACCTCTCTGCTCCAGAATGGAAAGTGGAGGTGCTGCTCCCACCATCACCCTCTGCCTTCCTGCACCCACCGCCCCCTCCACTGCCTGTGGCCTGCACGCGGCCCTCATGGCCATGGTGAACTGTGTGTGCCCTGACCTGCTCCCTTGCCTCTCCCTGAGGCTCATGCAGTTTTCTTGCCTGGAACCCTCTGAGGGCCTTTGCCTGGAGAGCTGCTGTCATCCTTTAAGACCTGAGTCCTGCCTGCCGCCTTATTTCCACAGCACATCTGCACACCCCTATCTGCACACCTGTTGTATTAATCCAGCATTACTGGAGGGGTGCTGTTCTATCTGTGGTAGGGAGAGCTCTCTTGGTGCAGAATCTCAACTCAGATGAACGTAAGCCAAAAGGGAGCCTGTTGGCTTATTAGAACTATCTCACCCAGGTGCAGCTGCAGGCATGGCTGGATCCAGGACCTCAATAATGGACTCAAAGCTCTGTCTCTCTCCCGGCGTCTCAGCCCTGCTTGTCTTTACTTGACTTCATTCAGGGTGTCAGCTCTCTGTCCATGCAGTGGGGGATGGCCTCTGGAAATCCCAGCTTAGCAGCCCTGATGGGGAGAGGCCGGTTTTCCCTTCACTCTGTGGACAAGTCTCCGGTGGACGTCCAGTGGTGTAGCTTGGGCTGTGTGAGCTCCCAGAACTGATCACTGCGGCTGGCGAGGGAGCAGGCGCCTCCTTATAATAGGGTCAGCCTATAGAAAAGGGAGACTTATCTGCTGCCTTGCAAAGGGGAGGACAGAGGCTGGGCAGTGTCTGCACCTCCCCAGCCAAATGGGCAAGCACTGTGATGGAGGGTTGTGCATTTCCAGGCTCTCGGGATCCCCAGCCCCTTGCTCATGCGTGGCGCAGAAGTGGACACACTCTTTATGGACCAGTCACCCCGCTGCCCCAGGGACTCTTGGACCGAAGAGAGTGGAGCATGTGGGCCCTGGGGACACGGGGTGGCCGGGATTTCTTCACGCAGCCTCCTGGGCCTTGGCTCTCCCTCCGCTGGTGGCCTGGAGGGACAGGAATAGATTTTGCAGCACAATTGACCGTGGGAGAGGGAAGGGCTTCCTTGCCCTGGGGCCCTTCTCACAGTTTTCACCTCGCTCAGTTCCAAGTCAAAACCTCTGGCCCGGGAAGCTCATTTGGGAATAGCGGGAGAGCAGATCTGAACCAGACACGGTCACCGGTTGCCTTGGTTATTCTGGGCAGGACACCTGGCGTCAGCCTGGGCAGAGGGGCAGAGCCTCAGGGCCATGGTTTGGGTTCCTGGATCCAGCCCCGTGGAAGCTGCTCTCTGGGTGCTGCTGTGAAGATGGCAGGTCCCCTTTCTGACTGAAGGTCCTTTGAATCAGTGTCCCAGGCCCCAATCATAGAAGCCGGAGCAAGAGAGCCGGAGCTTTGTGGGAATTTACATGGAAACGCCTTCTGCTGCCTGTCATTGCTAACAGGACCGCCCAAGTCCTGGGGTGGACTATGAGGCCAAATGAACGTGGTTGCCATTGAGTGGGAGCTTCCTCGGCCTCCCTGCACTGGCTCGGGGTGCATCCTCCCAAGGCCCTCTGTCCCTGAAGGCCTGGAGAGGCCCTCTGCTCGGCAGGGGCTACTGAGCCTGCCCCCACCCCACGAGGAGCGGCAGCGACAGGATTGCAAAGACACCCTAGGCCCCACCTACTCGTAATTGTGGGGAAACAGCACTAGCCCCAGTTTGCAGTAGTCGGACGGGTTTCCAGCCCACTCTGTCTCAACGTTTCCCTTCCTAACTCCTTTCTTCATCTTCTCTTTTTATTTACTGGGCTATAAATTAGCTCCTTAAATCAGACAAATACATGCACACGGACAAGGTTTGGCTCTGTCTCACCCAAACCTCATGCAGAATTGTCATCTTCAGTGTTGGAGGTGGGGTCTGGTGAGAGGTGGTTTGCTCATGGGGGTGGACTTCTCATGAATGGTTTAGGACCATCCCTTTGGTACTGTCCTCGTGAGATCCGGTCATTTTAAAGCATGTGGCACCTTGCCCCCACTCTCTCTTCTCTCTTCCTCCTGCTCTGGCCATGGAAGACACACCTGCTCCCCTGTTGCCTCCTGCGATGATTGGAAGCTTCCTGAGGCCTCCTCAGAAGGTGATGCTGCTATGCTTCCTGTACAGCCAGCAGAACCATGAGGCAATTCAACCTCTTTCCTTACAAATTACCCAGGCACGCCCTTCCTTCCTTCCTTCCTTCCTTCCTTCCTTCCTTCCTTCCTTCCTTCCTTCCTTCTCTCCTTTCTTTTTGAGATAGAGTCTCACTCTCTCGCCAGACTGGAGTGCAGTCGTGCCTTCTCAGCTCACTACAACATCCACCTTCCGGGTTCAAGTGATTCTTCTGCCTCAGCCTCCCAAGTAGCTGGGACTACAGGTGCACACCACCATGCCCAACTAATTTTTTTTTGTATTTTTAGTAGCGATGGGGTTTCACCATGTTGGCCAGGATGGTCTGGATCTCCTGACCTCAAGATCCAGCTGCCTTTGCCTCCCAAAGTGCTGGGATTACAGGCGTGAGCCACCGCGCCCAGCCTTGTGTATTTCTTTATAGTAATGTGAGAATGGACGAACACACACACTACCTGTCATTGTTTTTCTTAGAATTCTGCAGGTCATGGACACGGCCGAGCAGCCAGAGCCTGGCTGCATCTGTGCTGTCTATACTGGCCTGGGCCGTGCCGCCTACACGCTGACGCCGGCCTGGGCCGTGCTGTCTACATGCTGTTGCCAGCCCAGCCTCAGCCCTGGGATGAGTACAGACTACTTTCTTTTGGCCAATCGCAGCTTTCAGCCAAGCCCCGTCACACTCCCCTCCTTGTCCCTTACAGCCCCTGGGACAGACTCCACTGAGTCTGCTCACTTTCTTTCTTTTTTTTTTTTTTTAGATAGAGTCTTGCTCTGTTGCCCAGGCTGGAGTACGGTGGCGTGATCTCGGCTCACTGCACCCACCGTCTCCTGGGTTCAAGCAATTCTCCTGCCTCAGCCTCCCGAGCAGCTGGGACTACAGGTGCCCACCACGACACCTGGCTAATGTTTTGTATTTTTGGTAGAGACAGGGTTTCGCCATGTGGGCCAGGCTGGTCTTGAACTACTGACCTTGTGATCCACCCGCCTTGGCCTCCCAGAGTGCGTTGAGCCAGCACACCCGGCCGTCTGCTCACTTTTAATTGTGGAAATGTAGCCCAGCCCAGCTAAAAGCTCGAGTCTTCTGTCCCACTCATGCTCCCCTGCCCTGGGGTGAGGCTGCTGTCTCTCCAGATGTGGGGTGGGGACAGAGGTGTGTGTGCTCTCCTGCTCGTTCCCCTCCACCCTCTGGGCTGGTACCCTGATGAGCCACCAGCTCTGATGACTCCGACCTCCCTATCCCTATACAGAGACTGGGGCTGCGGCTGGGTGACTGGCGGGTCAGTCCTGCTCAGCCCCGCAGGCCATGTGTCTGGGCCTAATGAGTTTCTTAGAATGTGGAGATTGTGTTGGGTGGTGGTGTTGGGGGTTGCTTGCAACCTCTGCCGTTTTCATCTGTGGACCTTAGTCATCAATTCTGCGGCTCTAGTAAAAATCCTGCTGGAAAAAAAACCCTGCACCCCCCTCCCCCGCTGTGGGAGCCTCCAGGATGTCTCTGGGGTCTTCCCCACCAGGCTCCATAGCTGTATTCATCAGGGTTCTCCGGAGAAACAAAAGCAGTAGGAGACGGGTTTATTTATTCCAGGGAACTGGCTCATGTGATTACAGAATCTGAGATGTCCTGAGATCTGCCACCTGGAGACGGAGGAGGGCCCATGTCCCCATCTGAGTCTGAAGGCCTGAGACCCAGGAGAGCTGATGTTGCAGCCAAGTTCAGATCTGAAGGCTGGACAAGATCCCATCAGCTTGAAGACCTTCAGGCAGAGAAAGCAGGCTCTCCCTCCCTCAGCCTTTTGTTCTGCTCAGGCCTTCAAGGTATTGGAGGATGCCCGCCCACACAGGGGACAGCCATGGGCTTTCCTCAGTCCTTCAACTCAAATGCTGATCTCACCCAGAGAGCTCACAGATACCCCAGAGAACATGTGGCCAAATGTCTCGTCACCTCTTCCCAGTCAAGGGGACACATGAAATTGACCAGCACAGCATCCTGGTATTCCCGCATCAGAGTTGGCCCGTGTGACAGTGAGTGATGTCCAAGCCTAGTTCACAGATGGCTTTGTGAATTCCACCTTGCTCTCCCTGGGGTCACTCTGGGGGAAGCCAGTCGCCATGTTGGGAGAATGCTCAAGCAGCCTTGTGGAGAAGCCCATGAGGCCAGGGACGGAGGCCTCCCGCCAATAGCCCGTGAGGAGCTGCAGCCTCCACCAATGGCCTTGTGAGGACTGGAGGCCTCTCCCCAGCAGCCATGTGAGCAAGCTTCCTTGGAAACGGATCCCCCAGCCCAGTCGCACATGCAGGTGTTGCCATCCTGGCTGACATCCCGGCAGCAACCTCATGCCAGATCCTGAGCCACAGCCACCCTGCTGGGCTTCTTCCAAATCCTGGAACCTCTGAAACTGTAAGATAATGAAGGTTTGTTGTTTTACACTGCTCAGTTTGGGGTAATTTGCTACATGGCAATAGAAAACACACACAGTCTATATCTGTATGTGTATATGTTTTATATATTCTATATGATATATTTTTAAATAGGGTTTTCTTCCCAGGATGGGATCTTACTGAACATTCTTAAAAACCGATTAATTTTAGACATGCCCAGCTGTCCCACATTTCCGTAGAGGAAGGGCAGGAGAATTCGCTAAACATTCTGTGTGTTTTCCTTCAGGCCCAGCGTCCCTCGAGGTGAGGTTGGGACCGTGTGACCAGCCATGACCAATGAGCTCTGAGCAGAAGGACCATGAGTTGGCTTGCCAACACACTCAGAGGCTGCATGCCTCCTCCACAGGCCCGTCTCTGCCATGGGACCCTGGAGGCATGTGTGTGAGGGCGGCACCAGGAGATGGGGAACCCAGCCACCCAGTGACCCTGGAGGAGGGTCCTGACAATCAGTGTGCTGCTTGCCCTAGAGAGAAATACGCTGTAGCGCGATTAAACTGTGAGATTCTGGAGGTTTGCTTGTTACTGCGTCACATCACGGCCCAGCCTCTCCTGACTCGGTGTGGCAGATAACAATGGCAGTCAAAGCGCCATTCGTTATCTGTTCAGAATAAAGTGGAACTTTCTTCTGAAAATGCAGGTGGCCTCAGACACTCCGGGAGGTGTTCTCAATCCATTGCAACACTTTGTGGGGAAATTGCCTGAGTCCCCCAGCTCGTCCATCTCTGCACCAGAGACTGTGCGGGGTGAAGGAGGGTGTGTCTTAGGAAGCCACTGAGGCATCGCCAGAGCCCGCACGGGCAGCGTCGGGCACCCCAGGAGGTCATTTCACATGTTCTACAAGGACATGTTTTCAGCTCTCCAGTTTTCTAGTGGAGGAAACCAAACCTCACAGGTGGTCAACACAGGCGTTTGCCCCACATGCCACTACCAGGTAGCCACGGGTCTCATGGGTGACTGGGAATGGGAGGGGAAGGAAAAAGCTCTTCTTTTATGGAATCTGACCACAGGGAACCCTCTCCTGCCCGGAGCTCGGAATCTGACCACAGGGAACCCTCTCCTGCCTGGAGCTCGGAATCTGATCACAGGGAAGCTTCTCCTGCCTGGAGCTCGGAATCTGATCGCAGGGAACCCTCTCCTGCCCGGAGCTCGAGATGGTTTCCTGCAGACCTGGAATTAAATGTCAGGCTCCTGCCTGAGTCTCCAGGACCCCCAGCCTGGCTGACGTCTTCTTGCTCTGCTGAGCTCTCTGCATGCCCCCAAGGCCCTCTCCTCCTCTGGCTCAGCCTGTAGGAAGCCCTGGCAGAGAAGCCCAGGATGGGAGAGGCAAAATGGGGAGGATGAGGTTTGCATGACCTGTAATCCTGGCCAGGCCACAGTACCTAAGTGCTCAAACATGAGCCCAGGTGTAGCTGGGAAGGTGTCCTGCGGAGGAGCCCAATATCCACAATCAGATGACCCGAAGGAGATTAGCCTCGATTTTTCTGGGAGGGACTCATCCCATCAAAGGAAGCCCTTAAGAGTGAAAACTGAGGTTTCACTGAGAACACCTGCCTCAAGATGGTGACGTGCCCCGCTGCCTGTCTCCCGCTCGCCGCCTGCCCTGCAGGTTTCGAACCCCCATGATCGTGGGATCCAATGCCTTAAAATATCTCTAAACATATATCTGTGTATGTAAATCACCTGTTGTCTAAACATATATCCATGTATGTAAATCGCCTGTTGTCTAAACATATATCCGTGTATGTAAACCGCCTATTGTCTAAACATATATACGTGTATATAAATCGCCTATTGTTTTTTTCATGTCAGGAAAGCTGGGACAAATCCCCCTGGTTCTGTTTCTCCGGAGAATGTTGCCTGATTCGGGGGTGTTTCCACTGCCCTCCAAGGGCTTGGGGCTCGCTGTGTCCTTTGTGTGTGTCGGGGCTGGGGGAGCGGCTCCTTCCAGGCCTTCTTACCAACAGCTACAAGGCTCTGGTCAGCACTGGCTCCTGCCCTCCCTCTCCAGGCCTTGGGAAGACACAGTTCTCCTGCCCGGGCTGCCCCCAGAGCACCCATCCCTCCTGGTTTCCCAAGTCTGTCCTGTTCTCGTAAGTAATTCCTTTATTAAATGCTCCTTAAGTGATCCAATTTGCATGTAATATGTATTTCCTGCCAGGCCCCTGCCTCCTGCCTGGCACTCCCCGCTCACCCCACAGCCAACTACCATCGGGACCTGCCCAAGCCTCTGCAGCGAGAGAAATCTGGAGGCCACGTTCACTGCCCCTCAGACGCAACCCCAGGGCATCAGCAACTGGCGAGGGCTTTTAATCAAGCAAACTCAGTCCTGCACTGCACACGGCTTTTCGCTTCCTTCGTAATGGCTAGCATCCATAAATAATCATCCGAAAGTGCAGTGTGTGACAAAATCGGAACCGCACGGTCTACTGGGCATTCACCCCAGGTAGCGAGCTCTGAGGCTCCCAGGGGCAAGGACAGGGAGGAGGAATGGAGGGAGGGAGGGAGGGTGGGAGGGAGGAAGGGAGGGAGGGAAGGAGGAAGGGAGGGAGCAGCCTCCCCGGCCCTGGGGACGGTGGCTCCATTCTCATGAGGCAGAGAGCTCTGGCTTGGGAAATTCCCAGGCTGGAGGGATTTCCTCTCCTCATCCTTGGAGGTCGTGTTTTCTCCAGAGGAAGTGTGGAGCCCCTTCCTGGCTCTTCCCAGCAGGGATCCCCCTTCCCAGTGTCTCCTAGCAGCCCCTGAACTGGAGAGCCTCCCCGCTACCTGGGCTGGTTGCTATGGAAACCGTCTCACAGCTGAGGGGCTGGCTCTGCTGGAAGTGGGAAGCTGGCAGCATTTCCCTGGAGCCCAGCCCAGGGGTTTGGGGTGGGCTGAGCACTCGCCCCCAGGGCTGTGCCACGCAGAGGCGGGCCTTGACTTGTTTAGAAGTTTGACATTTCGTTCATCATGAATTGTGCATTAATTTTAAGTTTTAAAAGTATTACACTAAAATGTTATTGGTCTTGATTTTTTTTTAGCACCCTCCCACTTAAGTTTTGCCCCAAACCAAGCGTCTGGTCCTTCCTGCTTTTTGGGACAAAGCTAGGAGCCGGGTGGAGAGAGGAGCTGGGCTTTGGGTCAGGCAGGCCTGGGCGAGCCCTGGCCAGCCCCGTGCCCCTGGGCAGTGTCCTTCACTTCCCTGAGCCTCCTGTCCCTGACGCCGGGCAGGGCATGGGAGGTGTGTGATGCGGTGGGGACCACGTGGCACTCGCCAGCCTCTGTGGTCACTGGAACAAGGCCGTGTCCGGAGGAGACCGACTCTCCATGCGGGCAGGTGTCAGCGCTTTCACTCCTCTCTGTGACCCTGTGTCGGTGCTTGGCGGCCCCACAGAAGCCCAGTAAACACCAGTCACCAGGAGGGGCCCCACCCACCCAGCCCAGACCCTGGAGGTCCACGGAGCAGCAGGAGGGCTGAGCAGTCCTAGGGGCACCAACGGGGCATCACAGCTCTTGTCATCTTACGGCCGCCGCTCTGGGCAATGGCCAGGAGGGGCCTGGGGACAGCCAAGGGCTTCTGAAGCAGGAGAGACCTGAAGGCTGGGCTGCAGCTGCAGCAGTGGCCACAGGCCAACATCATCCCAGAAGGCCCTCCACGGGGGCACTCCTGGGGCCCACCCAGCAGCCAGGCCCCGGGCCGAGATGCGCGGATCAGGAAAGCCCTGTGGGGTTGGCTCTCAGCAACACAGGAGCACGCTGTGCCCGCCCACCCCAGGTGTTGGGGTCCCCAAAACCACATTTTGGGGCAACCACATTTTGGTTCCCCATGTGTTTGGAACTTGTCTGAGCATCACCTGCCTGATCCTAGATGTGCAGGACACTTTGTACCCAGTCTCTGCAAGGTCCCCCAAACGTTGACCCTCGGGGACTTGTTCTTCCCGTTTTATCAACTAAGGAAGAGCGGCTGCTCCTCACTCCTCTGCCAGGGCCAAGGGAGGGGCTTTGTCTCATCACCTACCCTGGGACAGGGGTGGCGACTTGTCGGTGACCAGGAGGCCCTGCGGGATTTGGTGACTTGCCCACAGTCGTCCATTGCAGGCCCGTGTGGAATCCACCCCTGGCCTCTGCCCTTTGCTACATAAGATCTGTCCGTGGCAGATTCTTCTGGAAACTTGAGCCAGCGGGCCGGAGCACCCTAAACCCCCGGCTGTGCCCCGGGCAGGCAGGCGGGAGACAGCAGCAACCAGCCCATGGGCTGTGGGCATCCTCCAGCCGATGTCCCATCTGTCCTGCAAGCGGTGCCTGGGCTCAGGGCAGCCCATGGGACACTGCCCAAGATGCACAGACCCTATGGGCCAGAGGGTCCGGCTCTGCAGGAATCCCACCTCCTGTGCCCACTCCACACAGAGTGTCTCGCAGGGCCTGGGAGAACCAGGCACCTGGCCAGGACAGCCTGTGGGTGGGCAGCCGTGTGCACAGATATGCACACACATCAGGGACAGATACACACACACACCAGGGACACACATCACACACACCAGGGACGCACACCACACACACCAGGGATGCACACCACACACACCAGGGACCCTCACACACACCAGGGACACACACCACACACACACCAGGGACCCCCCCACACACACACCAGGGACACACACACACACCAGGGACACACACACCACACACATACCGGGGACACACACCACACACACCGGGGACACACACACCACACACCAGGGACCCACACACACCAGGGACCCACACACACCAGGGACAGACACACACACCAGGGACACACACCACACACATACCGGGGACACACACCACCCACACCAGGGACCCTCACACACACCAGGGACACACACCACACACACCAGGGACGCACACCACACACACACACCAGGGACAGACACACACCAGGGACCCACTCACACCCACGCGCACATCCAGGACGAGGTTTTCTCTTTAATGAGGAGCTGTGTTTCTGCTGTCACCCCTGCCCAGGTCATGCACTTGTCCAGGTTCCACGGGACCTGCCTACCTGGGCACAGGAGGGCCTGTGTGGCCTCTCTGCCTGGCCCTAGCTCTCGGGGGTGCCAGGCAGTGCCCAGTCCCGCTTCCCTGATGGGCCTGTGTGTGGTGAGCTCAGGTGAGGCCGGGGGGCAGGGTAGAGCCGGATGGGCCCATGCTGGGTGTGATTCCAGCCAGGGGAGGGACACCTGTGTCCCAGCTGAGGCCCAGAGGGCAGGGGCTTGCCCAGGGCCACTCAGCACCACGAGGCTCACACAGCTCCTGACTCCCCACCTCACTTTTTCCTGAACACAGCCTGGGGTGGGTATCTAAAAATTGGCCTTGGCCAGGTGCAGTGGCTCACGCCTGTCATGTCAGCATTTTGGAAGGCTGAGGCGGGCAGATCACCTGAGGTCGGGAGTTCGAGACCAGCCTGACCAACAGGGAGAAACCCCGTCTTTACTAAAAATACAAAATTAGCCGGGCGTGGTGGCGCATGCCTGTAATCCCAGCTACTCGAGAGGCTGAGGCAGGAGAATCGCTTGAACCCGGGAGGCAGAGGTTGTGGTGAGCCGAGATCAGGTCATTGCCCTCCAGCCTGGGCGACAGAGCGAAACTCCGTCTCAAAAAAAAAAAAAAAAAAAAAAAAAAAAAATGGCCTTAAACCCCAGGAAAGGACTGTCCAGAGTTACTTGATTCCCTGTGTCACGCCCAGCAAGGAAAGGACGGGGGTGGGCCCGTGCCCTCTGGAGGGACCCTCTCCGAGGTCTGTTCTGGGTGGTGCTCTCTCCTCTCGTACTGTGTAGAGCCTCAGGAAGAAGGCTCGGGCTGTAGCTGCTGGGGCCTGGGGGTCCGTGGGTGGGCACAGTGAGCACTCTTGCTAACACTCCTGGGGCCAGCCCATGAAGAGCTCCGAGGGAGCCTTTTGAGGCCCACGCGCGTTCTGTTGAGTGCCTTTCACGTCTTAATTCCTGGTGCCCTTAGCAGGCTGCGTTCGGAGGGCTGGGCTCCCTGCCCGGGCCTTCCCTTCCTATACACACAGGGCCCCTGCCCTGGGCCCAGCCCCCAGCCTCCTTCTTTCCCGGCTCAGACGATGTCCCCGATGTCCCTGAGCCTGACGTAACAGGGACACAAAGGCCTGGCATCCCGGATCCCTCCCTCCCTCCCTCTGCCGGCCTATTTCTCAGAGCTTTCAGTGCCTGCGTCACCATCACCGTAGGGACTTAATGACGTTTAGCAGCTCCCAGGCAGGCTGGCTTCTCACGCTCTGCAGGGGTGACGGTGCCACTTGATTCATGGGGGGCTCAGGAGGGGGACGGAAGTAGCACTGCACCAGCCACACATACGCTGGCTATTGGGTCCTAGTCACACCTGCTCTGCCCCCTGCCCCCTTCCCCCTCCCCAGTCCCGGCTGGGTTTCTGAACAAGCCAGGGGACCACACTCTGGAGACTGAGAGCCGGCGCCTTTGTCCCATGGAGCCGGTGTTCAGTTCCTCCTTGTCCCCTCCCGGGATCCTCACTATCCACAGTGCTTGTTGCTGGATAAGCAACGGCTCCTTTCTTTGGGGGCTCAGGGGTCCACGGTCACTGACTGGGGCTCCCACCTGCCAGAGGCACTGGGCCCTGGACAGGAAGTGCCCTGGCAGCTGGTGTGAGCGGTGTGAGTGGTGCAAACTCCACAAAAGTGTGTAGCCCAGTCCTGTTTCCCACCCAGCGCTCTCTACCCGGCAGCCTCTCTCCCCATCCCAGGCACCCTCCCCTTGTTGGCACAGTTTGGGGGGGCACAGATACCCAAACTGTATCTATTGGGGTTATGGGATGACTGTACGGATGGTTCATGGTCACTTATGGGTACATCACAGCCATCCAGAACAGGAATGGCTTCTGGGAAACTGCCACTGCACACCTGCAGGGTCAGAGGTCGTGTCCAGGCAGGTGCAAGTCCGAGGAGTTAGGGAGACACAGGGCTTGGGAGCAGAGCGGGAGGCTCCTCTGTGCAAGGTTCTTCCAGACCCGCTGGCTCATGTAAAAACAAAACAAAGCACCTCGCAGAATTCAATTATCCCAAAAATACGCACGATACTATCAGTAAAGAGACTTTTCTATCAATACTTAAAAGTAAATTTTGGCCGACAGTGTGTGTGGTAGAGCAGGGGAGTCCGGGAAGCCTCTGGAAGGATGGAAGGAGAAGGAGAGAAGAGGGGGTGGACGTCTCCTGGAAGCTGGAGCCAGGCAGAGGGTGGGGAGGGGGCTTCTCCTAGCCTGTGTTCTCCTTGGCATCCCTGGTGGCTTGGGGCTGGGGAGGGACACCCAGCTCCTCCCGACCGACGTCTATAGCTTCTGGTGCTCCACTCTCCTCTTGGACAGCGGCAAACATCTAAGGCCCACAGAGCTTGTTTCCTTAAGGCCCCTGAACTTCAGCCAGTCATGGGTTCTCCAGAGGAGGAGCTGCTCTGGGACGCTGGGTGCTCCTGGTGCCCCCGCCCTCCGCATGGGTCCCCCAAGGGGCCTTGCCAAGGGGCTGGCCCAGAGCTGGGGTGCAGGGGAACAGAGCTGCCTCCACCCCCACATTCCTGGCGGGTTTTCCTGTGGAGTCTCCAAGGACCTCTGATGTGGAAAGCTGGGGAGAGCAAGGCGTCTCTTCCTCTGGGGAGAAAGGCCTTCAGCGAGCAGAGGCAGGTGTGAGTGGCACATGAGCTTCTCCAGCACAGGGCACAGTGCTCACCGCAGGGAGACAAACCAACCAAGCATCGAAGCCGCAACGGAACTGTCTAGAAATTAATGTGAGCTGGAGCCCATCGGAGGTCCCTGGGCAGGGCTTCTGCTTATTGGGCCCCGGGGAGTGCCGGCAGCTTCTGCAGTGTCCTCGAGTGACCCCCTGCCTTGCCACACGCCTGGTATCCTTGCCCTCAAGGTGGGAATGTGCAGCCTTCCATACGAGCTGTGCACCTCTCCCTCGGGCCAGGCCGTGGGTCTAGGGGGCAGGTCTGTGCGTCTGTGCCAGCCGTGCACCTCTCCCTCCGGCCAGGCCGTGAGTCCAGGGGGCAGGTCCACGCGCCTGGTTCCTCCTTTCTGACCCTGCAGGTGTCCAGGGCAATGCCCAGTGTGGTGCCTGTCAGGAACGGCTGCTCAAGTGGCTTGGGACAGATCCGGTTCAGTGGCTTCTAGCTTGGCACCCACAAAAGCACACAAACAGGCAAACGAACACACAGTTTGTCTGCCAAGTGCAGGAAGGGCTGGGGAAGCGATTCCAGGGCCCTGCCGAGCAGTATCCCGGGGCCCTGCATTGGCTCAGGAGGCCCAGTTGGGCTACCTTTGGCGGAGCCTCTGGGTCACCTCCGCCCCCAAGTCCCTGGAGAGGAAGTGGGGAGCACGGGTCGCTGTCCTTGGGCGAGCACAGCCCTCTGCCCGGGCACGGCTCCTTCTTGATGGACGCCCATTCCCCGTGCCTCTTAGTCCGGCTGGGACATCACCATCTCGGTGCTTTGGCTAACGCAGAACCAACATCCCCGTGGGGCCCGGCAGCACATCTGCGCACCGGAAATCAGAAGCCTGCTCTCGGCAGCTCCGGCCGACACAGCCCAGACCGGAAACCCCCAAACACCCGTCCAGGCGGGACAGCCGTGACCACACACTGCTCGGCATGGCCCAGCGCAGGAGCATGGGAGGGGGCAGCGGAGACCCCATTTACACAAAACCCAAACACCGCGGGAGGCCTTGCCGTGAGAAGCGGGTGTGGTGGCTGTGGCGGCTGGAAAGGGGGTTTCAGCTGCTGGTCATGGTGGGGGGCTGTGCACCATGGCACTGCACCTGCCTGCAAAGACCAGGCCGCCTCAGCTTCCCTGAAAGCTTGAGGAGGGGCAGGTGTCTGGGCCCCAACCCAAGGCCTGTGGAGTTGGAGTGAGTCCTGGGAGGGCCGGGAATAGGACTCCACCAGTGTCCGGGCATTCGTCGCCTGCCACCTGGACAGGCCATCTGCAGAGACCTCAGGTGAGGCTCATCGAATGGCCCCAGTTGACAGACCGGGAGACTGAAGCACAGCGCTGAGGGAGCTGAGCCATCCTGCTGGCCCTGGGGTGTGGGGTGACAGCTGCAGGGAGGGGTGCTTGTCACCCGGCGGAATGGGACCTGCCACACTTGCTAAGGGACAGGCCTGTACACAGGCACACACCACACACATGCACATAGCTCACGCAAGCACACACATGCACATAGCACACATAGGCACACACATAGGCACACACATGCACACACGTGCACACACGTGCACACACCACACACACACACACGGAGACCCGTGCTCTTGGTGCCTCTGGCAGGTCCTGGGGGGCCTGTACTTGCACAGTGGGAATGCTGCTGTTTCCAGGAGGGCCAACAAGACCCGCACAGCCTCCCAGAAGGCCCTGGCACCTGCCTCTTCTCTGCCACAGGATCCCACAGGGCAGGTGATGTTCCCTCCCTCATCGCCCCCTCAAGGCAACTACCAGTGACTCCAGACAGTTCTGTTCTTTTCTAGCCCTGTGGAGCGAGGGTGCTTGGGGACAACACCTCTGCCCTGTCCCCTCCCGGCTGCAGCTTCTGGGGGTGCACCGTGGTGTTAGAAGGAGACAACTCGGTCTTGAGTGGCAAAGCGCCCTCTGTGCCTGCTGGGCGGGGCCCAGGGCTCCCTGGGGTTTCGTAACCAGCAGGAGATGCTCCCCAGGCAGCTTAGGAGGCCTCTGGGCGGAGATGCCCTGACCTCCCAGCCCCGGAAGGCACAGGCTGTGTATTCACTGAGGGGTGGTTTCCCGCTGGCCCTGCTGCAGCCTCGGGGGCTCCCCAGAAGAGCTGGCACTTCCTCTGCGCCCACTCACCCTCACCCTAGAATCAGCTGGTGGAAGCCTGGGGACTGCTTCCTCCTGGGCTCCAGCTCTCCGGCTCCCGCCACCCAGAAGCTATGACAACAGCCCTTTCGCCCACACGGTACCTCCAAGTCCTGGCCTGCCCCCCTCCCTCCCGGCCGAGGGAAAGGGCAGCACTTTTAGGAGAGACACTGGCACATTCTCAGCATCCTTTTGGGGCACAACTGTCAACGGGGCAGAGCTCAGCCCCATTCTCTCTGGACACGGGTGTGACCCATCCTGCACAAAACTGAGGCAAAGTCCTCCTCCCGTCACACACAGGGCAGGGCCGGGAGGGCCGCAAGACGCTCCTCAGTCCAGGAAGGGCCAAGGGGTTTCTAGAGAAAGGGGCTCGGGACCCCCACCCCTGAGGTTGGACAGCTTTGAGGGCTCAGCAGGGAGGGCTGCCAGGAGGCTGATCCGAAGCCCCCCAATGCTGCACAGATGGGGCACGGCCTCAGAGGCCAAAGACTCAGCACCCCCTCAGCCCGCCGCCCACCTGCCCTTGAGGCCTCCTGTAGGGTTCAAGTGTGGTCAAGGCAGGGACTCCCCACTTTCATCCCCAGAGACCTCCGCAGCGGGGGGACCTCCTCCAGGTCGGAGATGCCCTGTGTGTCCCTGCCCCGACTCCCCTCCTGGACACCCTTTCCTCCACGAGAGGCCCGGGCCGGTCCTGGGACGCTAGCCACGGCCACGCAACTCCAGGCCTTGCCGGACCTTCTAGAGGACGTCTAGCTGACCTCCAGAGGATCACAGAGTAGGAAGGTCCCGTACTGCAATCTCACTGTGGCCTCAGGCGGAACCGGACTGTCAGGCAGGCCAACGTGGCTGCGTAACCGCAGGTAACCGCAGGTTTCTCCTGGACTCCTCCTCATGCAGGGCCAACCTCACCCCTCCTCCGCGGTCCACAGGTGCCCCAGACACCAAAATATTCATTGAAGCCCCCGAGAAATCAAGGCAATGAGAGCGTGGGTTTCCCTCCTGGCCTGGGAGTCACCGTCAGTGGCGGGTTGGGGGTCTGGGACCGCGGGTCTTTGGTCAGAATTGTCGTCACTGCCGGCACTGCAGCCAGCAGCTTGCCCAGGTGTGCCTGGGACCCAAGTGTGCATGGGACTCAGGTGTGCATGGGACCCAAGTGTGCATGGGACTCAGGTGTGCCTGGGACCCAAGTGTGCATGGGACTCAGGTGTGCATGGGACCCAGGTGTGCATGGGACCCAGGTGTGCATGGGTCTCAGGTGTGCATGGGACCCAGGTGTGCATGGGACTTAGGTGTGCATGGGACCCAAGTGTGCATGGGACCCAGGTGTGCATGGAACCCAGGTATGCATGGGACCCAGTTGCGCATGCCCCTCCCCAACAGGTGCACAAGGGACCCAAGTGTGCATGGGACGCAGAACTGCTAGTGACTGGGACGGCCCTTGGCTCGTCTGCTGGTTTCACTGAGGAGAGGCTGCTGCCAGAGATCCTGCAGCCAGGTCTGGGGGTGGCTGTCGGGCCATCCCCTCTGGCCTCAAGGCTGGTGGGGGTGACCTGAAGCCTCCACCACTGTGCACTCTGTCATGGGAGGGCTTGAAAACCTTCAGTGCCGGCTCTGTTTGCAGCAGGCCTGATGACTGCCATGGCTGTGTCCTCTGGCAGCGGTGATCCTAAGAAAGGGCCCTCTCAGCTGGGCGCGGTGGCTCACGCCTGTAATCCCAACACTTTGGGAGGCCGAGGCAGGCGGATCACGAGGTCAAGAGAACGAGACCATCCTGGCTAACATGGTGAAACCCCATCTCTACTAAAAATACAAAAATTAGCTGGGCGTGGTGGCATGCGCCTGTAGACCCAGCTACTTAGGAGGTTGAGGCAGGAGAATCTCTTGAACCCAGGAGATGGAGGCTGCAGTGAGCCGAGATTGTGCCACTGCACTCCAGCCTGACAACAGAGCAAGACTGTCTCAGAAAAAAAAAAAAAAAAAGCAAAAAAACAAAAGGGCCCTCTCAGCTGTTGGGCCGGCCTCTGCCAGGCCCTGCACCCATGACTATTTCTGCCCCTACCCGGGGCTGCTGGAGGGAGATGGCCTCCTCCTAATGCAGGGAGTGCATCCCTCCTTGCAGAAAGGACCGTGGCCTGGGGGCCATCTGGAAGTTGAGGAAGCCTTGAGGGGTGGGGGAGGAAGGCTGGTTTCCATCCAGCAGAGATTCCGGAAACAGGGGAGGGTGGTGGGTGACCTTTACACAGTGGAGATGATGATTTGAATAACACCCATCGCCCTGTTGCCATTGGCTGGACTTGAGAAGGGGCCCTGAGCGTTCATTGGCTACCTCAGTCTCTTATGCACGTGGAAACTGAGGCAAGGAGTCCATGGACACCCTTCCCGTGATCCTGGGATGGTTGCTGTGTGGAGCCTGCCGACCTGAGCCCCTCCTGTATTCGCTCGAAGCACCTGCAGGGGCCTGGGGTGTGTCCCTGACCTCCTGCTGGGACAGGAATCTCAGAATGATGTAAACACATTCCCTGCCCTCAGGGAAAAGGAGGGACAAGAACCTCAACAATCCCACTGTACAGGAGGTTCACGGGGAGCTGCGGGGTGGGGCTTCCCCAAGGAGGCCCTGGGAGCATGCAGACGGAGGAGGGGGCAGGGCAGATCTGCCTGCAGAGCTCAGGGGAGGCAGGCAGGCTGAGCCGGTGGGCTCCGATGGGGACTGGGTGACAGAGCGGAGGGAAGGGCTTGCAGGTGCCTGATCCCTGCAGGATGTGGGCAGATGACAGTGGGTTATGGAGGAGCCAGTGAAGCTTGTGGGGCTGGGGAGCCGTTGATGTGGAGGACCCAGAGTCCAGGCGAGGCCAATGGGCTTCCTGCCCTTAGCTGGCACCAGGGCCAGGTACCCAGGGCTTGGCACACACCAACCATGATAGTGAGGAAGTCTAGGAGCCTGGGCTCCCCCCGGGTCACTCTCCCAGCACCTGGAGGCCTTTGGCATGGGGGACGAGTTGGGGAGGCCTTTCTTCTCTATGTTGGGGGCTGAAAGCTTGTGACCTCGAGAGGCATGGCTCAGGGGGTTCCAGCTGCCTCTGCCCCCTCTCCCTCTGACCTGGATGGGGCCTAATCCCGCTGACCTCAGTGCCTCTGTGGTCACCTCATCTCCTCAGCTGGGCGTGGGGGCTGGGAGGCTGCCGCCTACATAGGACCCTTCACTAGACGCAAGCTCAGTCTCCAGGCCACCAGTACGAATCAATGATGAGGATCGTGCATGAGGCTGAGGCTGGCCCTAAGGTGGACGGTCGGTGGGTGGCCCTCCCCAGGGGTCCCCGCCCTGCCTGAAAGGGTGGCCCTAAAGACAGAGGGTGTGTGGGGCCTGGGCCCTCGGGGTCTCCCCTCTTGGCAGGTGTCCTCTCCCCTTTTGAGCTTCTCCACCGTGGTGTGACACAGCTCGGAAGCCCTCAGTGGAAGTCAGGGCCACACCCTCGAACTTCTCAGCCTGCAGCACTGTGGGCTCAAAAAACCTCTTTTCTTTATAAATTGCTCAGTCTCAGGTATTCCTTTATAGCCACACAAACCAGACTGAGACACAACCCAATCCACGTCACGTGCCCTGCATGGGGCTTAGGATGCTGGGCCCAGCCAGAGGCCCAGGACAGCCCACAGTGGCTGCAGCATTCCCCAAACTCAGCTTCATCGCCGCCGGAGCAGGCTGGATTCTCTGTGACAGAGACCACAAAGGGTGCCTCGGGGGCAGTGGGAACACTCACCAGGAGTCAGTGACACTCAGATGACATCCCTGTGTGGTGGCTTTATAACCTGATCTCCAGGTGGTCAGTCCCGGCTTCTGGGCTGACCCCGGCTCCAATTCACTCCTCCCATTCATACGTTATTGCCAGCATCGTGGGACACAGCGGGAGACCCAGCACCCCTGAGCATGTGGATGGCCAGGCTGTGTGCGCTGAGGCCGGGGGTCAGATGCGCGGCTGTGGAGGCGCCACCATAGACAGCAGGGCCCTAGCTGCATGGGAGGGTCACGTTGAGCCATCGCCCCTCACCAGCCACCATGGGCACATGCCCCTGGCTGAAACCCTGGCCACCTCCAGCCACTTCTGCCTCAGGCGTCTGGAAGGTGCCTGTGTGCCCCATGAGGGAACAGATGGACACAGCAGAAAGAAGGGAGCCGGCCGTGTGCTCCCAGCAAAACCCAAATGCCCGGTTCCATCTCTGCTCCTCTCCCGCTCCCCTGCTCCTCTCCTGCTCCTCTCCCAAACTCTATAAAATCACAGACAGGGCCTCGAAAGGCAGAAATCGGCACGGAAAGCGGGAGACAGGAGGATGGCCCAGGAAGAGTGGATGGTGTTGGAGAAGCCGCTCTGTGGACGGCAAGGTGAGGCGGACGTCCTGGCTGGGAGCTCTGGGTCCTTGCCTGGGGTGGAGCAGGGTCCTCCAGGGCAAGCCTTGCACACGACCTGCTGCTCAGGAGCTTGGGTGGCCGGGGGCCGCAGGCACTTCGCAGGGAGGCCAGATCCTCTCCTTCACCCCTCACCCCAGGACAACGTCTCCTTTGCCCACTCCAGCAGAGGGGGTGGTCACTCTGAAGACCGCAGAGTGCCAGCGGGGTGGCAGGGGGACAAGAGCCCTCAATGGAGCTGGAGGGTGGCCTCTGCACATGCGGGTGGCCCTCCTGGGAGCTGGTGCAATTTGAGCCAGGTTTAAACCCCTGGGGCACTGGAGCATCCCTCTTGGGAAAAGCAGAGGGACCAGGAGTGAAACACTTGGCAACACTGGTGGTTGAGGGTCCCCCAGAGAAATGACCCCAGGCGGCAACTGTCAATCCCATCCCCTGATTAGATTCACCCTGTGCTCAGAGCAGCCCAGTTGCCTTTTGGCAGCCTCCTCTGAACTACAGCCGGAACCCAGGGCCAGCAGACCTGTGAAGGGTCCCCAGCACAAGACAGGGACCACAGGAAGCAGAAGAAGACACACGCCTGCCTGGGGAAGAGGCACAGACCCTTCGCTGTAAGAGCCCTGCCTCTGGGCACAGGAGGGCCAATGTGAACTCAGGTTGCTGGAGCCGGAGCGTTCTCCTTTTGCCAGTGTGTGGGGTGAGCTGTGGCTGCCTGGGTCACCGCCTCCTACAGATCCTAAGAATGGAGATTCCAGTGGGGCCCTCCATGGGGTGACAGAGAAGACACTACAAATGCCCGGCTCAGGTTGAATTTCAGACAAACAGCAAACACCTTTGTAGTCTGGACGCTTGGCCCAAGCAGGGGCCAGGCGGCCGGGCTGGAAGATGTGGCTGAGGGACGGGCCCCAGCAGATGGTCAGTGGGTCCTGAGCCTAGGTGGGGCAGGGGCAGGGGCCTCGCTAGTGGGGTGTGCTGGGCCAGGGGCTCCAAGGTCTGGTGCAGAGCCCTGTGGGCCCAAGCCTGAGGACGACGGAGCCCCAGGGTCCTGGCATCTCACGGGCATCGGTCCTTGGATATCTCTCACGGGAACTCCAGATTCTCGCTGAAACCCCCTCCTCCCCAACCACTCCCGCCCCCAGCAAACACCACAATTAGTCAAGGCTCTGAAACCAAATTGGAGCAAGTCTGGAGCTTGTCCCAGGCTGACGAGTGGCCGGGCCAGGACTTCAACTCTTGACCACGTGGGAGAGTTGACATGAAACCCAGGTTTCCAGCTCTGTTTGGAAAACTTGAAAATCCAGAAACGTTGACTTTTGCATTACTCTTCTGCAGCCCCATTTCGTTTTTTCTTTGACTGAAGAGGGTGAGTGAGGAGGAGGAGGCCCAGCGCAGAGCAGAGCCGCCTCCCGCACGGCCTCTGTTCCTGTGGTTCACGTTGCTGGTGCGCAGGTGACCTGGGCGGTGGCCCGAGAGGCTGCCAGGTTTCTCAGTAAAGTGAGAACCAAATTCCAGGCCTGGTCCTGACCCAAACGTGCGTCATGGCTAGAGACGTGTGCGAGCCCTGGCAGCTCTGCGGCTCTGGGCAGCACCACACCCGGCCGGCGACCGAGATGTGCCTTTGGCTCATCCCACGGTGCGGCTCTGGGGCCGCTCTCCCTAGCCGTCAGGGGTCCCTTCTTTTTGGCTTCACCTGGCTCTGAGGGTTTGGTTTCCACCTTTCCGAGGATGAAATTCAGCAGAGGTATTGCCATCTTCCTACCAAGGCTCAGATAGACAAGGTGAAATAGGGAAGCAAGGCCGGGCTCGGTGGCTCACGCTTGTAGTCCCAGCACTTTGGGAGGCCGAGGCGGGCGGATCACGAGGTCAGGAGATCGAGACCACGGTGAAACCCCGTCTCTACTAAAAATACAAAAAATTAGCCGGGCGTGGTGGCGGGCGCCTGTAGTCCCAGCTACTCGGAGAGGCTGAGGCAGGAGAATGGCGTGAACCCGGGAGGCGAAGCTTGCAGCGAGCCGAGATCGCGCCATTGCACTCCAGCCTGGGTGACAGAGCAAGACTCCGTCTCAAAAAAAAAAAAAAAAAAAAAAAGAAAGAAATAGGGAAGCAGGTGCCGAAGCCCCTGGGGCAGGCCTGGACACACTCATTCACCAGAGAGTGCCCGCACCGGGGGGGTAAGTCCCACTGCTGTCATTCACCACACGCTGCCCTCACTGTGGGGGTAAGCCCCACTGCTGTCCCCCGAGGGGTCCGTGCCAGACTCACGCCCAGCTCTCACCACACCTCTCTGTCCTGGTTCCCTCCCCCAACCCCGTTCCGTGGAATGCTCTCTCCTCCTCCCCTTGTGCCCTGAATGATCCCCCAACCCCTCCCCACCTCCTGCCCTGGCTAGGCCCGGGTGTCTCTCATCTTCTGAGGTCTGGCCGGGGGGTCAGGGAGACGGGGCCTGGAGCTGCTGGCCCTGCTGTGGTTCCCTGGTGGGCCACGCTGACCTTGTCGCCTGGTGGTGGGGACAGGCAGAGAATGCAGGAACAGCTCCCCAAGCCCTGAGACCCAGACTCCAGCCCGGTGTAATCGATACCCACGTGGCAGGGGGCGGAATGAATATGCAGAAACCTCTTCCCCTGCCCCCACACTCAGAAGAATTCCCTTATTTTCTAATTCATAGATGCCAGCTATCTTCATAGTCCCTGAATCATTAAGTGGGTTGTAACGGCCTTTGTATTTTATTCATTATGTTCCTTACGTGTAGTGAGCCTCACACGCCCCCTCTCAAGAAGTTGTTTGAGGGATGCTGATGTTTTAATGGTTTGGGGAGTTATTCATACACTTGGCCCCTCCGTTGCCATCCCAAGCAGGGCGGGCCACAGCCTCCTTAGGAGACGAGGGTTGAATGCAAATGCACATTCCCTTGTGTGTCCTGCGGCTGTCTGGGGGACACCCACTGTGCTCCAGGCACCTCCTGAAGTGTTGTGGATCCCGCGGTGAGCAAGCCACATGCAGGTGTGGCCCATGCAGCACTCACAGGCCAGCCGGGCGACGGCCACGTCAAGCAAAGATGCGAGCTGGTGCCCTGTTGTTGTGAGAGTGTTCAGAAGGACCCCCACCCCCAACCCCATCTCTGTGCAGGCATCCCCGGTACCAGTGTGCATCCATTCCTGGAGGGCTGGCCTGGGCTTCTGTCACCCACTCAAATCACCCCACAGTGGAGTGTTTTCCTGGATCGCCAATTTCCGGTTTGGAGGTGTAACCCAAAAAATATCGGAGACAGGTCTCAATCAATTTAGAGGCTTATTTTGCTAGGTTAAGGGCCATGGCCTGTGACACAGTCTCAGGAGGTCCTGAGAACATGTGTCCAAGGTGGTTGGGGTGCAGCTTTGCTTTCATACATTTTAGGGATACAGAAGTTACAGGCAAATATATCAATCAATACATGTAAGGTATACACTGGTGTGACCCAGAAAGTGAGAGGCTTCCAGGTCATAGGTGGATTCAAAGATTTCCCGATTGTCAGTTGGTTGAAAGAGCTGAGCTTTGCCTAAAAAGTTTGAGGTTGGCAGAAGGAGATGCTTGAGTTAAGACAAGGGGATCCTGGAAGCCAGGGTTTTTGTTATGTAGATGAAGCCTCCAGGCAGCAGGCTTCAGAGAGACTGGATGGCGAATGTCTCTTATGGGACCTTAAAATGTGTCAGACTCTCTGTAAAAGACCTATTAAGGGCAGGGAATTCTCTACAGAATGCAAATTTCCCCCTTAAGAGACAGCTTTGCAGGGCCATTTCAAAATATGTCAGAGAAACATATTTGGGGGTAAAGCACTTTTATTTCTTTCCAGGCCTGCTATCCATCATGTGATGCTATACTAGAGTCAGGGTGGAATTTGGTGTCTTATTGCTACAAAGAGTCTTTTCTGCCAGTCTTATGATCTCTGTTTTCATGTTAATGCTGGTCAGCTGTGCCTAAACTCCAGAGGGAGGAGGGTATTATGAGGCATGTCCAACCCTACCTCTTCCCATCCGGGCCTGAACTAGTTTATCACGTTCCTTTGGGATTCCCTTGGCCAAGAGTAGGGGAAGCCGTTCAGGCAGCTGGGGGGCTTTGAATTCTATTTTTGGTTTACAGGGAGTACCGTACTAATCCCAAAGGTGATTTCTGGAAGGATAGCTTCTGTGTGCAAATGAATCTGGGGGTTCACAGTGCACATGTGCGTATTAAAGGCTCTGAGGGGTCCTGCAGTGAAATACACACAACTCTGCTCACCTTCATGTAACCTGGCATTTCTCAAACTTACTTACCCATAGACTTGTTTAACATTGCGTTTATTGGCACCTACAGGGTAAGTGTGTGTGTAGTTGCACCCAGTATGCCCTTTCTGGAGAAGCAGAAACCCCCCAGGTCACATGGCCGAGGAGTGGCTGTGGCGTGTATGAGGATAGATTGCCGCTAGGGCCCCAGGGGAGGGACCACTGAGTGGGGTTCTCGGATCTGACACACCGTCCCTGCAGATGGCCCCTCAGCGACATGGTGGCCTTCTCATCACTGTTCCGCCAACGGAGGGGAATGGCCTGATGAATCATGCATGATTCATTAATCTTAATTAAAATGCAAACGTATTGCCAACCTTCTCTGATAATTAAAGCCCATTGTGGGAATATGCTTAAAGCTTCTAGGCTGACGTTTCTTTTGCTGAAGCAAAACAGATGACTCTTTTAGCTCTGAAAAGTGGTGTTGAAAGTGGTGCTGCTGGGGGGTGTGCGGCGCGGACAGACAGGTGAGATCCGCAGAGAAGAGACTCCCTGCCTCTCAGCCTCCTCTCTCTTTCTCACGCACGTGCACACACGTGTGCCCTGAGCTCACTCTTCAGCCATACACTGAGCTGTATTTTCCTCAGTGCTATCAGACCCTCAGGCTCCCAATTTGGCAAGGAAGGAAAAACTAATTACGGCTTCACGTCCTGCAAGAAAGAGCCTGCAGCGGCTCTTCAGAAACCTGCCGGTGGGTCAGAAGCACGGCCAGGCCGCCTGCAAATGCCTTGCTGGAAAAATCTCTCTCTGAGCAACTGAGCTGGGTCCTGTGTGCTGGAGGGGACACTGAGAGGCCACGGGGTGGGGAGTGGGTGGGCAGTGAGGCTGGTGACCACCGGCACAGCACCAGGCTCCCACGCAGGGGGAATCCTGGGGTCTTGGAAAAAGTCAAGTCGCAGTTTCACGCACGATCCCCACGCAGCTGTGCCGAGAAGTGCCAAGGCTGTGCTGAGATCATCGGTGTCTGCCCTGTCAGAGGGGCTCGTGCTCTGAGAGATGGAGCCGGAAGTAGACTTTGCCCACCAGAAAAACCTGGTGTCCCAACTGTTGTGAAGCTGCTGTGACACCAACTGCTGGCTGCCCTGTGAGGTCCAGTCCCCGCAGGTTTCATCCAAGACCCCCATTCCAGCCGACACGGAGCATTTTAAAATAAAACCCTGTCTTTTCCTGTGTCTTGGCCGACGGGGCTGCATTCAAGAAAGTACGGCAGCCTTTCCTGACACCTCCTCCACGCCCCGACCCTGCAGCCCCTGCCTCTCCCCTGCGCGCCCACCGCCCTCCCGCCCAGGTCTGTGTTTTCTACCAGGGCGTCTGGCTCTTTCCTTCTGCTCTCAGCTCTCGTCTGCCCCTCATCTTGCCTCACAGGGCTCCAGCTCTGGGCTGACAGTGACGGGAACAGGGACGTGTGCTGATGACTCATCCCGTCCCTCGCATGCGTGTGTGTCCAGCCCTTGCCTTGCCGTGCTGCCTCCATCCACATCAAGTGGCACAAATGGAAACGGGTCACCACTGTCCTTGGGATGAGCCTGGTGTCATGGCTGAGTGGTTCTGTCACCAAGTCTTTTCATGGTTTGCCATAGAGGTGAGTCTTTCCAGAATCATTTTCTTTACAGACTTGATTGAAATAGGTCAGATTAGCCATGCTCCTGAGATTCTGCCATCAGCCCACACACATGCACCCACACACATGCACACACACGCACACACACATGCATGCACACACACGCACACACGCATCCACAGACACATCACACACATGCACACACCTGCATGCACACACGCATGCACAGAGACATGCACACACATGCACACACATGCACTCACGTGCACACACATGCATGCACACACATGCACACACGCATGCACAGACACATCACACGCATGCACAGAGATACATGCACACACACACATGCATACATGCACATGGTCACATAACTGACCATACTGGTCTGATTAACTTTTTATTTTGAAACAATTACATATTCACAGGAGGTTGCAAAAAAAAAAAAAAAAAATCCAGAGATTCCATGTACCTTTCACTCAGTTTCCCCCTGGGAACATCCTGTGTATCTGCAGCTCAGGACCAGAACCGTGCTGTTTCCAAAATGCCCTGGTGACTGCTGGGCTCACGTGGTGGAGGGGTACCCCGGCCTGCTCATGTGGCTTGCATGCTGTGTGTGTCTCTGAAGCTGGGGTTCCCTGAGCCTTGGGGATGCCCCCACTCTGGGGCTGTAACTGTGGGGCACTCTCAACAGTTCCTTCTTCATCGGGCTCAAATGCAATCCTTGCATCCCAGTGTCTCATCTCTGCCCCTCTTGTGCCCGTTGTCACTGCCAGCACGAACCTCCTTATGAGGCCTGGGCGGGACCCCATCTCTCTGATGAAGGCTGCCACCATCCCTACTGCTGCCTTTGTAAATGTGCTCCTCTTTCTGGGCACACTGGAACTGCTCCATCACCAGTGATGCTGAGAGCACTTCTGAGTGGCCACCGAGGTGCTCCTGGCCAACCTCCTCCCAGTCATCCCCCAGGCACTCCTCTCCTCGGCCCTCCTCCCAGTCATCCCCCAGGCACTCCTCTCCTCAGCCCTCCTCCCCGTCATCCCCCAGGCACTCCTCTCTGTGTCCCTGGGGGATTGCTGGGGGGGTTACCCAGTTTGGGGTGGGATGCAGGGTGGTGGTGTGAGGGGCAGGAAAGGCTGGGGATGAGAGTGAGTTCCCTGCAGGGGGGAGACAGGAGCTCCACCTGGGGCCAGGTCCCTGTAGCCTTGCAGCTCCAGGGGCAGCTGACAGGGTCCACCTTGAGAGGAGGAGGCCCTGATCCTGTTCCCGTCCTCAGCCTGGAAGGCCTTGGCCCTCCTGCTCCAGTTCCGGGTGGAGACACCCCTTCCTGTGGCTCCCCTGGGCTCTGAGGCCCCAGCCTCCGGGGGCTGGCTCAGCATTCAGACACAGCCCTGGAGGGCAGCAAGGAACCCCCTCAGGCTGTTTTGCATGGGGTTTGTGACAGGGGACGGTGACCGAGGGAGCCGGGGAGAGCCGTGCCCAGCTGTGCTTCCGGCCCTGAGATCGGTGCCACTTCCCCACAGCTGCTGCAACAAATGGCCACAAACGGGGTCATTAACAACAGCAGAAACGTGTCCCGGCTCCGGCTGGAGGCCAGACGCCTGCGATCAAGGTGCAGCATGTCGAGTCGCGCTCCCTGCAGGGAGGAATCTGTTCCTCGCCTCTTCTGGCTTCTCTGTTGCCAGCAGCCCTTGGCATCCCTGGCTCGCAGAGGCATCACTCCAGCCTCTGCTTCCACCTTCTCAGGCCTTCTTTCCTGGGCCTTCACCGCAGCTTCCCTCTGCGCATCTCTGTATCTTTCCTCCGCTTACCAGGCACCAGTCGCGCCGAATCAGGGCCCACCTCTCTCCAGGGTGACCTCATCCTAACTGACATCTTAATACACCTGCAGTGACTCCACTTCCAAAGAAGGTTGCATTCACGGATGTGGGGTGCGGGCTTCGACAGATCATTTTGGGGACACAATTCAACCTGTTCCATTTGCCCTTTGTGTCCTCTGATGGGCTGAGAAACCTGCCCAGCTGGCGCCAGGCCCAGGGCCTTGAATCCCCAGGAGTCAGAACCCCGGGCCGCGCCCTGGTTCTGCCTGTTGTGGGATCGTCCCTGCAGTGATCTGGGCATCTGTGCCTGGTCTCCGCATAGGGTGCCTGGCTGGGTCCCGGCTCTCACAGTCATGGAACGTCAGCACCAGCACCTTCGCTGCCCCGCTGCGCCCATTTCCCAGCGAGGACACTCAAGGCGTGCAGGTGGAGACAAGGCTTCGGCCCTCGGCAGGATGGTGGCAGTGCTTTGAGGGGCTGCAGAGGCAGAAGTCCAGCCTCCGTGTCGTGCTCAGAGGGCAGAAAGCCAGGGTCACCCCAGGCCCCACCCACCCGACCTGACGTGTGCCCACCACTGGCGAGCCGACCACAGAAATGTGGCTCCTAGATGCAGTTTGGAAAAGTGTTTCTGAGAACAAATCATGCAATCACTGATATTTGTGAAGATTTAAAAATTAGAATAAATATGTGCTATTTTATTAACGAACATAAATTTGAATATTTAGCGAAAGATGCATTTTCAAGGACTTTTCGGGCATATGCTTTTTAAAAATAGACTTTTTTTAGAGCAGTTTAGGTTCGCAGCCAAATTGAGAGGAAGGTACAGAGATTTCCCATACACTCCCTGCCCCCACACACGCACAGCCTCCCCCACTATCCACGCCCCCACCACAGCAGTGCAGACTTTACAACAGATGATCCCGCATTGACATAAGGCTTCATAGTCAGTGTTGGGCATTCTAGGGGTTTGGAGAGACGTGTGATGACCTGGACCCTCCGTGATGGCGTCACGCAGAGCGGCACTGCCCTGAAACCCTCTGTGCTCTGCCTGTTCCTCCTCCCCCAGCCCTTGGCAAGCACTGATCCTTCCTCTGTCTCCACAGTTTAGGCGGATGTTTTTTAATGAAGCGGTTGATCTGAAAGCAAATGAAAAAAGCCGGGAATAGAAAAAACAAAAAACAAAAGCAAGGGTCTGTGGGATGGCCCCTGGGGGAGAGGGCTGGTGTCTATAAGGACATCACCTCCGAGGGGTCTCTCCATGCTGTGCAACCCTGGGCCACCCCTCCTGACCCTAAGAGCACTAGGATTGGTGTCTGTCCGTGGCCCCACAAGCCCCAGGGCAGCATCTTACTCAGGGGAAACGTGACTGGTCTTCCTTGGGCTTCCCAATGCTGGAGCCCAGCTGGCCTCAGTGCTAGCACCCATGGGTGCTGACGAGCTGTGGCCATGAAGGCCCGGAATGGCCGTGGCCTCAGCATTCCTCTCTCTGTGTCAGTTAGCTCTTGGCCAATTGCCTAGGAGCTCCCCCAGCCCCACAGTGCAGTAGCCTGTCCACCCCAAGGACAGGTCAGACCCGGGGCCAGCCTGACCCTCAGCGTCTTCCTCTGGATGCGTTATCCTCCACCCCCTTCCACTCTTCCTCCGCCTTCTCCAGGGACCTCACACTTGGGCACTGCTTGGTCTTCAGGTCCGCAGGTTGGGCTGGTGGGGGAGCCAGGCCCGGGAAGTCCTAGGTGCTTGGGAATTATTCAGGAGCAGGAAAGGCCTTTATGGGGACCTGCGGCCCCACTCTGGTGACTTTTCAGGGGGCTTCCTCAGACTGTGAGAGCTGAGGGCGGTGTTGGTACCAGCCTGAAGGCAGCCACCTGATGTCCTTGAAAGCCCACTTGCTGCACCAGGGGTGACCCTGTCACAGAGATGCTGATTAGAGGACACAGGCGTTTCCTCTCGATCAGGTGGGGCCCAGCTGGGCTGTTCTGGCCAGCAGCCAGGAGCAGGAGACGTTGCTGCTGGTCAGGACTTCTGGGCGCCAGAGCCGCAGGCTGATGCCGCCTGGTGGGCAGTGAACTCTGGACTTGTGAGGCCAATGTGAGGGGCCCTGCCCCAGCATGGCCACCCTTGGCCTGAGGCTCTGCAGTGTGGCCCTGCCTCTCCAGGCTTCATTGGCACCAGGTACCTTCTTGAGCCACACTAATAGGAAACGCACCGCAGGACTCATGCGTTGGCCCTGAGAACAATGGCTTGTGCCACTGTAAAAGCTTGTAATGGACAAAAAAATAAGAGTGTGTGACAAAGGCTGCAGGAGGCCCTCAAAGTCCAAAGTAAGTAGGAAATGAGACACCAGGCCCTTTACGGAAACAGGAGTGGCCAGGCAGCCCGCAGCTCTCTCTGCCTGTCTGGCTTCATTCTGTTGTGGGCTTATCCCAGCAGTGGCCCGATGCCCGGAGCTCCAGGCATGTCTGTCCCAGCAAAGGGTGCTGCCCACTTCCAAGGTTCTGGAAAGGTCCTGAGGCCCCACCACAGTCTGAACTGGGCCAGAGGATCAGGGCCCCTGATGAACGCTGTCTCTGTGCCTCTGAGCATCAGGGACCAGAGCCCTAGAGCCCACCAGCATTGGGGGGTGTGGGAGCTGCCAAAAGAAGGTTGGGGTGCTGTGCCCATACAAGGGGGAATGGAAGCTTGGAGAACCGAGGTCAGCTGTCCTCCAGGGCAGTATAACCCCCCAGGCCGGTGTGGGGCTCAAACACAACCATAGAGCTGTCCACACCTAGACGGGGCCCGACAGTCACAAGATGGCAGGTGCACGTGTGCTTCATCTCTTTCTGCTGTAAAAGTGCCCCTTTGAGTCAGTTTCTAGCTGGTTACACTGTAGTATCAGACACAGGATCTCACATCCCACCTTCCCCAGTGTTTCCTGCTCGAGCGGCATGTCGGCTGTGCCTCTTCCTTCTGGAACCAGGGTGGAGGTGCAGCCCCTGCCTGTGGGGCACAGTCCTCATGGCCTCTGGAGCAAGCCTGGTGGAGCCCAGCCATGGCTCTGAGGCTTCCGCTGGGGCAGGGCTATGTCATTGTGCCCCGTTTCATCCGCCAAAGCCTCCATGTGGTCCCCGCTGACCATCAGCAGGGCTGGAGAGTCCATCCTCTTACTGGGGGGAGACCAGGAGCCCCGGCCACCACAGCCGGATTGTGCAATCCCATTTTCCCTTAAGAGCGATCGGCCTGTTGAAACTAGAGATGGAATTAGAACCTTAGAGCTAAGGGCAACACAGAAGTGGGGAAGGGCGAACCTCGAGGGTGTGTCCTCAGCGGTGGGTTTGTCTCTCCCAGGCAGGGCGCTCTGCCTGCAGCTCAGCCCCGCTGAACGGGTGCTGGGCCTGTCCCTTCCCAGGGCCCAGCAGCTGAGCTGGAGGACGAAGCCTGGGTGGACGCTCCACACCATGGCCTCAGGGAGTGTTCCTGACCTGGGGGAGGCAGGTAGGCTCCCCCTTAACCAGGATGCAGATGACCCCCTTGGGCCACCTGCACGATGCGCCCTCGGGGGCAGGGCCGCTCCTCGTCTGCCTTCCTCTCCTGCAGGTCGCCGGGGTGACCCTGGTGGAGCCTGACCTGGAGGGAGCCAGACTCCCTGTGCCTCTCTCTGCCCCAGCTGCAGGAGGGATGCCTGGTGGCCTGCGTGCTGTGCCGTTGAGGATCATCTGTAACCAGCACCAGCCCCACCCTGCCCTCTAGACAGGACACACGGGCCAGGTTGGCGAGTCTGGAGGGGCTTTCTCAGGCACAGCCCCTGTGAGAGCCGAGGTCCCCCACGGCCTGCAGCAGGGGACCTTTTCCCTGAGGCCATGTGTACTCGCTGCAGTCCAGCTGGCGGGCCTGAGATCCTGACCCCACGTGCACATGGTCGGCACTATTTCATCCACTGGAAATTTCAGAGTAAAATCAGGACACGTGGGGGCAGGGAAGTGGGCTTGAGTGCTTCGAAGGGAGACCCCGCACCACCTCCCATTTGCTACGCTGGTTTCTTGAATGAGTGGCCCTCATTCATCAGACACCGATCTGCCCACAAACTTCTGACCAGGATCTGAGAATTCAGAGAAACCAGCCCCAAAACCACAGGCCGACAAGCCTGGAACCCAGAGAGTGATTCCAGGAAATCATGGCAGGTGCACGCTAAGGTCACTTAGGCTGACCACAATGAAGGTCAACGGCGGCCATCATACATCAGTTTGCCCAGGACAGGCCCAGCGATGCCTGTGGTCCCGGCGCGTGTATGAACAACCTTCTCCTTTCTTCTCAAGGGGCTCAGATGGGTCAGTAGATTATAGGATCACCCTTGTCATGTCTGATTATGAACAAAATTTCAAGAGCTGCCTCCCTTCAAGAAACCCACTGTACAAAAACCCATCTTCCTAGTCAAGAAAATTAGGAAGAGATTATTCATTTTCCAAAAGACTTTTCTTTTGGCCAGGAAAGAACACACTTAGTTTGCCAGAAAATCCTGCCAGCCGCCTCCCTGAGTGCATGGACTGCTAGATTCCGTTTTGTAAAATTGAGACAGCGGCTCAGGCGCACATGCACTGCGTGGAGCGCAGAAGGCCTGGGTACTCCGGAAGCTTCCAGAGACAGCGTGGGGCGGCTGACGCTCGGGGAGACACAGACGTGGAGGACGCCACGGCCGCCTCGCCCCCGGGGCTCCTGGAGTGAGGCTGGCTGAGGAGCCGAGCAGATGGTGCAGCTGAGCGTTTCCTGCCTGGGCGGGAGGAGGTGGGGTTGCCGCCGGCAGGGCCTGTGACTGTGAGTGCGGCTCACTGAGCAGCTGATGTGGGGGGTTGGGGGGGCGCGGATTACACCATGTGTGACGGCAGAGCGGGGACAACGTGTTGAGAGACGTGGCCTGGGATGTAAGGAAGGGTCGTGAGAAAATACGCAGGAAGAGATACCCCGTGGGCATGTTTCCCTTGGAAAGTGGATGGAACCCTCTGAGCCGTGATTCCGCCTGAATGAAGCAGTGGCGGGCACTGGCCTGGCAAGCGGCTTCCGCTGCCTTGGATTTGCACCTCTAAGGGGTCACAGGGGCCACCCCTGAAGCAAGACAAAGTGTGATCATCAACAGGCCCTCGGGGGGCCAGAAGAAGGAACGGCTCCAGTGATGAAGGCTGAACGCCACCTGTCTCCCCATCGTTCTCCCGGCACAAGAGAGGGCTGCTCGGCAGGGCTGGGTTTAAAAACCTTCCATGCAACCCTCAAAGGCATCCACAGTGACTTCTGCTGCTGTGGTACGTTCTGCCCTCCCCTCCTCCCCACCCCATCCTATTCTCGGCTACAAGTTATTTATATGTATAGTGTCATCTGAACGTGCATGGGCCGATCCCAGGACACGACACACAAAGAGGCTGCGGTGAACCCAAGCCGCCAGGCTGGCCTGTGGCTCAGTGTCTGTTCCAGAAGTCCCCGCCCCAGGCAGCTCTCCTGAACACGGCCACAGGAGGATCAGGACCACAGCCCAAACCACTGTGACAGAAAACACCCTACAGGGCTTGAGAACTAAAAACTAAGGAGGGATCTGGGCAGCCGAGCTGCCTCCTAAAGAAGCCACGTCGTAGAGAAAACTGCTTGCTCTATCTGTGTGAGGCGGAGGCAGCCGGGGTGTTCTGCCAGCAGACACGGGTCTGTCCATCACCGGCCACTGCGCTGCCTCTGTCCTTCACTCCCATTTAAGGGAAAACGATATCTCTTCATCTTTCTGCCCTGGACGTTGGAAATCAGCGGTGAGAACAGTGCTCTTCCTATAAGATGCTCAGGTTCTAGAATTCTCCCGTCTTTCCTTCTATTCCACATGGAGTTTATCCAAAGGACAAAGGCCAGTCATGGCACTGACATTCGTGATGCCCGCTCACCGGGGAGTGGGAAACAGAAGCCTGTCCTCAGAGGACTGTGACTGGGAGCCCGCAGCTGCTTGTGGGTGGGGCCAGCCCGCAGCTCCTCCTGGAGGCCCCAGGCTTCTTGCCCCTGCATTTCTGTGACATGTGGAGGGAGGATCGTTTTGACACCTGCCTGGGAAGTTTCAAAGGAGATGGCCTCTGGGCAGGGGTTTTAAACTGAAGGGCACCACACAGATCCAGATGTGAACTGTGGCTGTTGTTTGCAATTGAAGCAGAGATGCAGAGGATGGAAGAGGAGTGCCAGCCACGCTGCTCTATGGCCTTGGCCCAGCTAAGACCCCCCAGTCAATGGGGTTACGGGACCCCCACTACACAGGGACCTGGGAACCACCTTTGCCGTGGTCGACTGCTGGGCCTGCCATGCACCGCCCACACCTGGCTGTGCCTGGAGACCGAGAGCAGGGGGTGACGGTGGGCCTGGCGTGCGGAGTCCTGCAGCGGGAAGAGTGGGAGGGGAGGTGGGAGAGCACAGTCATCCAGGGGTCCCCACGTGGGCTTGTACAGGCCTGAGCGAGCCCCCACTTTATGGGTGAGAAAACCAAGGCACGGAGAGGTGAATGAGTGTGGTATCAATGCCGCTAAGACAGAAGTGAGGCGGGAAAGCCTGTCCTCGCGAGGGGTGGCCCTGTCTCCGGCTCCCAGGTGCCTCCCGCTCATCTGCCCGAGGCTCCTGGGGATGTGGCTCTTGGGTTTCAGGAGGGCCCTGCTCCTCCTGTGGGAACCACAGACACGTGTGTGCCCACGTGCCCTGAGCTCACACACACACCATGGTGCATGGGCAGGGAAGCAGCGCTCCTAGCTACCCGGTGAGCATCTTTGCTTTCCTTCTGCTCTAAGTAGGCACCCAAGGAATACACGCATTCACTCAGAGCCTGATTCACGTGCCTGGGATAACACCGCGGGGAAAGGTTCTCACACAGTGGCTGCCATGAGGATCCATGACAAGAGCCCAGGGAGGTCTCTGCTCAGCATGGGGTTGAGGTGAATGGATCCCCAGCAGCAGCCAGTGACAGGGAGGGTTGGGGTGTGGGTTTAGCTGGGCAGGTGACTCTCTTTTTGGGAGCCAGGGGCTCGGGACGTGTGGACAGCACATGGTGAAGGCAGAGGCTGTGTGCCATGTGCCTGGGAGCCGGTGCCTGTTCCAGGTTAGGAACCAGAAAATTCCCTGCAGGGGCTTCTGCCCGATCCCTCTTTGAAGTCCTGTTTTCATTTCCCCCATGACACCAGCCTCTCCAAGCTCTCCGGAAGGCTGGCTCTCCTCGCACGGCCTCTCCCGCCACTCTGGGTGCTGGCTCAGGTTTTCTGAAGACCCCAGGTTCTGCTCTCTGGTCTGCACCCAGCGTGATGGCCACCACGTACTCAGGACTCCATGGTGTCAAAAAAGTGCCAAGACCTGTTTCCTGCTTTAAAATACCATGCTGTTGGGAGTTTCTCTGAATCTTCTGTGATTCTGGAGGCTGCCTGATTTTAAAAAATGTAAAAAAAAAAAAAAAAAAAAAAAAAAAACCATGCTGCAATGTAAAAGCCAGGATAAGCCTCCTGCAGCTGAATTCAGGTCTTGAAAGCTAGCAAGTTTTGAGTTTCAGTACTTGCCCCCCCAAATGGTTGCTTATTGTGTGTGTGCGTGTGTGTGTGTGTGTGTGTGTGTGTGTGTGTTTACACGTGAACAACCTGATACCTTTGGCTGAAATGGGCTTTGTGTGGGCGTCCGGTCAGGGGGCTGCTGGGCTCTAATATCTCCCAGCCCTGACTCCTGGGTGTTGGCCTGCCTCAGGTTTGCATATTCATTGACTGAAATCTATTTTTTTTCCTCAGGAAGAGTCTCTCCCTTTTGCAAATGCCAGCCACAGAGGTTTGTTTTTCTCCCTGAGAGAAGGAAGAGTAAAGGCTGAGACTGAGACAGAAGGACAGAAGGAGAAGACTTAGAAGCCAGCGAGCCCGGAGCCATGAGACGCGCGCCGAGGACACGGGGCCTTGGGGAAACCGGGCACGGGCAGGGGTTGGTCTTGGCTTCGCCGCAACATTGCCGCTAGCTCGGGTGCCGTCTCCACTCGCAGGCTGGCCTGTCCTCTGCAGCCACGAGCTCAGGCACCGTCTCCATTCATAGGCCGGCCTGTTCTCTGCAGTCTGCGGTCCCTGTGGTGCCAACATCCAGATGCTGAGATAATTCTGCCAGGGTGTTGGCTGATCGGTGATTGGTGGTTGGCTGTTCTGTGAGTTCTGCATTGATCTTGCTGGCTGAGCAGGCGATGCAGATGGGCAGGCACTGTTAGGGTCTCTGCTCCCATCCCTCTCCCCAGGACTCATCACCCACCGCAACCGTAAGCTGCTAGGGGCTCACAGCCTTGAGTCTTTGGGAGGGGACCCGCCTGGCATGCAGCTCAGGCTCCCAGCCCCAGGACCCGGCCGCCGCTCCCCTCCCGCCTGCATCTTGGCTTAGCCGTCTTCCCTGGCTGCCAGCCTCTTCCCCTGGTCTTAGTTGGCTTGGGCCACTAAACTGAAATAGCACACCCCGAGGCCTTCAACAGCAGACCTGATTTCTCACCATCTGGAGGCTGGAGGTCCAGGATCCAGGCCCCCAAGGCTGCTCTCCCCCACTCCCCCACCCGGCCCCCAAGACGCACAGACTCCATCCTCTTGCTGCCCTGTCTCAGGGCTGTCCCTCTGGGCAAGCAGGCCCCTGGCATCGCCGTGTGTCCTCTCCTCCTGTTCTTATAAGGACACCAGTCATACTGGATCCGGGCCCACCCTAGTGACCTCATTTACCTTAATCACCTCTTGAAAGACCTTGTCTCAACAACAGCCACATTCGGGGCACTGAGGGTTAGGGCTTTAACATGGGAATTTGAGGGATGCAATTCACCCCATAAAACCCAGACCGTTCCCCCCAATAAATCACTTTCACAAGAGCTCTTCTCTCAGGCTTTGCTTCTGGGGGATCCCCCTTGAGATGGATCCATCTAGCTTCCTGCTTCTCAAAGAACGGAGGGGAGACCCCTGGTGTGAAGGGAACGGGTGGCCTCGGGGACCTGCGGATAAGCTGCTGGCACTGCCAGGGGACAGGCTGAGCCAAAAGCCAGGAGGAGGGCGGCAAGGCTCGGGGCTGGACCTCATTCTTCTGAGTATTATAAAATCTGGCTTTGCTCAGAAACTGCCCCATGTGTCCTTTTGTTAATTGAAGTGCAAAATTTTCTCCAAGTAATAACTGGAGTCTTTTAACAATACAAATAATTTGCACCTTAATTTGGTCGATAGGCACAATTGCTAATTCCTAGAGACTCAGAGGAGCAAAGTGATCACGAATTCCAAGAGTGGAAACAAATCCATTCCACAAATTTCACCCTGGATTCTTCCTCGCCAGCCTGGGAGCTGCCCCCAGGGTCCTGGAACCTTCAGCTGCTTCTGGGCTCAGCCAGTGTCATGGGGAGCCAGGTCTTGCGGTGGCTCCCAGCCCCAAAGCTGACTCTGCGTGGGACGACCAACGGTTTAATTAACTTCTCAGCTTTTTCATCTGTGAAGCAGAGCTTGGGATGCTTGCTACCGGACCAGGAGGCCACGAAGATGGATGTTAAAAAACCTCTGTGCCAGCGATGAAAGACATCAAAGCTATAATACCCTGTTAGGCAAGCAAGGAGATAACTCATACATGCAGGAGACTGTCTCCTTGTGCAGAGGGGCTGTTGGAGTCAATGTATGGTGGAGCCCTGAGGAACCTGAAGCTGTGTAGAGCCTGCAGCCCCCGCCCCACGTCCCAGAGCGATGTGGCCTGGGGAGCTCTTGTCCTGCCCTTTTTGGACACTCCTCTTCTTTGAGGGCATCTTTCTTCTCAAAGGTGTTGGGGTGGGAGTAGATGGGGGTCTAGCTTTGCTGATTGCCCTGTAAGTGCATTTTATTATCACTACTATTATTATTATTTTGAGACGGAATCTCACTCTGATGAGCGAGATTCAAAATTATTATTTTGAGATGGGGTTTCACTATGTTGGCCAGGTTGGTCTCGAACTCCTGACCTCAGGTGGTGCACCCACCTCGGCCTCTCAAAGTGCTGGGATTATAGGCGTGAGCCACTGCGCCTAGCCAAGTGCATTATTTTTAAAAAGGGTAAATCGTCTAGTGAAACCCCGTCTCTATTAAAATACAAAAATTAGCCAGGCGTGGTGGTGCACACCTGTAGTCGCAGCGACTCCAGAGTCTGAGGCAGGAGAATTGCTTGAACCTGGGAGGCGGAGGTTGCAGTGAGCTGAGATCACGCCACTGCACTCCAGCCTCGGTGACAGAGCGAGATTCCGTCTCAAAATAATAATAATAGTAGCCTGTCTCTGTGTGTTTAATTACTAGTGACCAGTTACTGTTGCAACTCATTTATTTGGGGACAGGCTCCTATCTAGTGTCCCACCACGATATTATTTGGGCCGGGAAAGACATACACAACCAATGAAAGGCTGGAAGCTGAATCTTAGTGCTGAAGATTCGCTGTGGGAAAGCACAGAGCCTAGGGGTTTGCTAAGGGCCTGGGCTCCTACAGGCAGGCACCGCTGACTGATAGCCGGAAGATTCTAGACTCCCAGGCCACCGGTTTCTTGAAGTAGCATTAACCCTGTCAGGCTCTTTGAAGTGTGTGCCCGGAGACTGGGGTCGGGGGGGTGGTCTGTGCAGGAGTCAGGCCACCTGTGCTCAGGGTCAGCAATGCGGGTTTCTCTGTCCGTAAGTCAGCAGTGCAGGTCTCTGTGTGACTGTGTCAGGGTGCTCCTGGGAAGAGGGGTGAGGGGCTGTGGGCCTCGAGCTGACGGGACGGGCAGGAAGGCTCACCTACCGAGGACAGCAAGTCAGAGCCAACAGGGGAGCCCTCCAGGGGGAAGGGCTTTCAAGCCCTGGCACTACCAAGGTTTTCAACCAAGAGACGTTGAACCAGGTTCCAGTAGACAACCCGCTGTCAGGGTGCACAGACTGTGGAAACCAGTGAGAAGTCCTCTTCCTGTGCAACACGGTGGCCAGTGCATGGCTGCAGACCTCACCCAACTGCAGCCAGGCCAGCAGTTACAGGCGGCAGCAGGTCTCTTGTCTCCCCAAGGCCCCAGCAGCTCTGTCCTTCCACACAGCCCCTGCTGGCGGCCATCTCTGATATGGACACATCAGCCTCCAGGCTGCTGCAGGGCCTGTCCCTGGTGGCAGCTGTGACATTAGTCACCGAGGGGCTCCCCTGGCCTCCCCTGGCTGGCCGGGAGTGAGGTGACATGAATACACCGAGCAGGTAGCTCTGCAGACCACTGGATCACCAGCGTCCTTTGTGGCCAGAGTGTGGCTTTAAAGTGTGTCCCAGAGGTGGCTCTCGAGGCAGTCTTCCTGGACGGTTATTAGGCACATCCGCTCCAGGGAGTGCCCATTCATTATGGCCAAATAAGCAGGCATAGGCGCCAGCCCCAGACGAGGTCTCTCGGGGCCTCCAGGGGTGGGAGAGCCACCCTCTCCAGCGGCCTCAGGGTACCCAGTGCTCGGAAGCCTGGCTCCTCTGGCTTCAGCTCAGGTCTACAGTGAGCAGGGAGTCTTCCCACTGCTGCTCCAAGCTGCCTGGGCCGGCTGTGACCCCGAGGGGGCTGCCTGCCCATCGCTGCCTGGGCCAACTGTGTTCGGTGAGGGGGCTACCTGCTCACCGCTGCCTGCCTTGAGTGCCGGGGTCTTTTGTGAAATAATCATGTTACTCAAGTTCAGTCCTTGAATAAATAGCACATTTTTGCATGTATTTTGTAGAGTGGCATATGCTTCAAAGTTCTAAAGGCACCGCGGGGTATCTATTCTGTGAAGCCTTCCTTCTACCCGGTCCCCGCCCGCCCGTCGAGACAAGCAGCATGGCCAACCGCGGTGTGCATCCTTCTGTGCGTTAATGAGCAAATAGGCACAAGCACTGTCTACGGCTCTATGCGGAGGTGGGGGCTCACCGCTCGTGCTCTTCTGCACTTTTGCTTTTTTCAGCAAATGCCATGCGTCAGAGCTCTTTCTCCACTGCCACACAGCCCCAGCCTTTCCCGCGGCTGAGTGGCAGCCCATTGGAAGGTTCATAACTATCCATGGAAATCTAGGTTGAGTTCAGGTATTTGCAGTTAAAAACAATGCTAGCACACAGTGCTCTGCAACATGCCAGTATGAGTGCATGTGTGTCTGCGATGGGGACGGGGTGGTCTCAGGGGTGCAGCTGCAGGGCTGCACCAGTATGTGTGTGTGAATATGTCAGTATGTGTGCGTGTGCATCTGTGGTGGGGAGGGGTTAGCCTCAGGGGTGCAGCTGCAAATTGCATTTGCATCTGAACTTACGATTGCATTTGCACCTGTGCTTGTATTTGTGTTTGTATTTGCATTGGGGCTTTCACCTGTATTTGCAGTGACACTCAAGTGGGTCTGCATGGGACATGTCACAGAAGCAAATCTGGCCTATACCTGGCTTGGGGGTGCTCTTTCATTCTTGACTTCACTAAAGGGCAGTAGGTCTGCCAGTCAGGGTCCTATGAGGAAAACCAGCTAGTCTAGATGTTCCAAGAGAGGAGCTTTAACACCGGGAATCAGCTACCGAGGTGCCAGAAGAGCAGAAGGGAGAAGCAGACTTGGGGGAGGCCAGGGCAGGAGGGTGCTCCTGGTGAAAGGAGCTGCTCCTGCCCATGGGGGCTGTGCTGCCGAGCTGTTAGAGCTGCAGCTGGCTCTGGATGTGCTGGTGAGGGGCCACCTCCAGCAGGGTAGGGACACCTGCCCTGACCCGAGGGGCCGCCTCCAGCAGGGCGGGGACACCTGCCTTGACCCCCAGCCAGGAGGGGATACCCGCCTTGATCGGAGGGGCTGTCCCCAGCAGGGCAGGGACTCCTGCCCTGACCCCAGGGGCTGCCTCCCGCAGGGCAGGGACACCTGCCCTGACCCCCAGCAGGGAGGGGATACCCGCCTTGACCGGAGGGGCTGACCCCAGGGGCCGCCTCCCGCAGGGTGAGGACACCTGCCCTGACCCCAGGGGCCGCCTCCCGCAGGGTGGGGATGCCTGCCCTGACCAGAGGGGCTGCCCCCAGCAGGGCGAGGACACCTGCCCTGACCGGAGGGACCACCTGCGGCAGGGTGAGGACACCTGCCCTAACCCTAGTGGCCACCGATGCCAACGGGAAGCAAGAAGCATTGCCCCTCCTCCTGCGGCAGAGCTGGCTGAGGCGCCCGTAGGCATGGGAGTTCTGGAAGTGAGTGTGCAGCTTCCGGGCCCCTAGAAACAAAGCGTGGGGCTGAGAGCAGAGGTGCAAGCAATGTGCAGGGAGTGAGCCCCACGCCCGCCCTGCTGTGGCCTCAGTGTGAGGCCAGGCTGTCCTGTTGGCTCTGACCCAGTGGCGTTGGGGGCCCCTGAGGCTGCCAGGGCTGTGCTGGCCCGAGGCCTCCACCTCTGTCTTTTGAAACTCCACTATGCCCAGTACCACTCTCGTCCCGCATCCTCTGTGCTGGGGGCCGTTCCTGATGCTGGGGCCCTCATCCAATACTCAGTTTGCCCAACCAGGTGAGCAGAAGCTGCAGTCCTGGACTCCTATCCAGGATGCATCCCTGAGGACTGAGGGACCCTCACCTGCTGTGGCTGGAAGCCCTTCAGGCGGGTTCCCCAATAGCCGCCCCTCAACAGCTGCCTGGCACCTGCAGCGGGTGTCACAGAGGGGACTTGGGACCGAGGGCTGCTTGCGTCATGTTGTCCTGGGCTGTCAGGAACTGCCTAGAGCTCCTCTCTGGGGAGAAAAGGTGGACCGGGCCCCTCTGTGACATGAACCGTGCAGGGCCAGCTCCGAGGGGCCTTGCCAGGAAAGGGGAGCAGTGCTGCCTTCCATCCCCCATGGAGAAAATTGAGACCATGCTGGCAGCCATCCGGCTGGTCAGGTTTGACCCGTGGGTGTCCTGCGGCTGTTGCACAAAGCACCACAGACGGGGGTCCAGACAACAGACATTCACTCTCTTGTGCTGCTGGAGGCTGGACCCCCAAGATGAAGCCGTTGGCAGGGCTGGTTCCTTCTGGGGCTGGGGGATTGCGTCTGCCCAGGCCTCTCTCTGTGCCTCTGGGACCCTTGGTATTCCCTGGCTGGTGGAAGCAGCATCCCGGTCCCTGTCTCCCTCTTAAAACGCGTTCTCCAGCACCTGTCTCTGCCCAAATCTCCCCTTCTCGGAAGGACAGTGGTCATTGGATTAGGGGCCTAGCCTACTCCGGCATGGCCTCCTTTTAACCAATTCCATCTGCAAAAAGCCTATTTCCAAATGAGTCACATTCTGAGGTACCGGGGGTCAGGACTTCGGCATATAAATGGGGGAGTGGAATGGAGACAGACGTAATTCAACCCGTAACAATCCCCTCATAAGCAAAGAACTTCTCCAAACGGAAATAAAGAAGTCTCAGTGGCCTGTTACACTAAATTGGAGACAAGGCCCCAAGAGGCCCAAGCGGTTGGTGCCAGGCAGTCCTCGCAAGTGACCTCACCCTTGCTTGAGTTGCAGAGGTAAGCGAAACTGAGCTATTTCTTGTAAATGTCTACATTAAAGAGAAACAGAACTTAAGCTCCACCAATCAGAGGCAGCCAACAAACTTACATAACCAGGGACTTTCCAATGGGATGGACCCAATAAAGAAACTGCGTACGTGTGGCCAATCAGATACTTTCTCTGCTTCACCTTAGGCAACTGCTGTACCTACGACCAATCAGATACTTTGTCTGGTGTTCGTCAGGCAACTGCATACCTGCAGCCAATCAGATACCTTCTCTGCCTGCTCGCAGCCAATCAGATACTTTCTCTGCTTTATGTGCTTCAACTGCATGCCTGTGGCCAATCAGATACCTTCTCTGGTGTACGTCAGGCAATGGCATACCTGTGACCAGTCAGATACTTTCTCTGCTTCACGTCTGCGCCTGTCCTAGCAGAACTGCCCCTGTGTTCCCTTGGTGGAGCTCCTGATCCATTCTGGTGTGGGGCTGCCCGATTCATGAATGGTGGTTTGCTCAAGTCAACTCTTTAAAAAGTGTATTATGCCTCAGTTTACCTTCTTAAAACATACCTTAACTTGAAAGGCAGGTCGAGAACAGGAGTAGGGAGTTCTCAAGGATGTAAATATAAGGGACCTCTAAACACCAGGAAGAAGGTTCGACCTCATTAGTCAACAAAAGAATTTACATCTGGACACTACAGTTTCCCTGTTGAACTTGCGAAATTTTATTTAACTGATCATCCTCAGTGGAGCATACATGGAGGTAGACTTTTAGAGGATGTTGTCAACGTGAATCTGCAACCTCAAAACATTCCTTCAATCCTGGGCTTCTATTTCTGATCCTCTAACATAACGAAAGATCCCAAGCTATGGGAAAATATTGATGCAGAAAAAGATTCATCTCAGGGTAATTAAAAAATGCACAGAAGCAAATACAATATAGCAAAAGGAGAGATTTGGGTATATCCATAGGAGAGAATGCCGTACAATCATTACAAATTACATTGAAAAAGGAGGCACTGGAGACCCCTATAGTTACAGCGTTGAGCAACAGACGTGAGCTAAGCTTATGCACACACACACCACACACACGCACATGTTGGGTTAAAATCGAACCCGGCAGTGAGTTTACAGAGGTATGACTGAGTGTCAACGCAAAGAGGCCGTGTCCCAGAAGGGAGATTTTGATATTTACAAGAAGAGGGGCCTGCGACGCCTCGCAGGGCCAGGAAATGCCAGTTAGTTTGGGGAGGAGCAGGCACCAGCCTTTCTTGGGGTTTCCTCGGGAAAGGCAGGGCAGGCGGGTAGATGGCTCAGGACTGGCTGGCAAGAACAATTCTGGTGGACTTTGGGGTATAGAGGCTGTCCCTGCTTGCCTGGCTCTGGGGTCATCTAGGGCAGGGAAAATGCTGGCTTGGTGTACCAGTGAGATGAAGCGGGTGGTTGGGGTATAGACAGGACTGGCTGCTCTAGGCCAAGCCCTATCTTGGCTCTGAGATCAGCCAGCTCTGGGAGGGACAGTCTGCAAGAGTCTTTGAACGCCAGAGCATCAAGAATACAGAAAATAAGAAAATTATGGTGAATGCAATTGGCCCTGTGACAAAAGGATGCCAAAAATACAGAATCTCAGAAAACCCAGCTAGAACACACACACACACACACACACACACACACACACACACACAGACATTATTTAACTATGTTTTTGAAATGCACAGAAACAGGCAACGCTGGAAGGAAACATTCCAAAATGTTGATGGTGTTCTTTGTGTTGTGAATATATGGTGGGTTTTTCTCCTTCTGTTTCTTGTAATGTTCTTAATTTTCAAATTCTCTGTCAATGAATATGTATTATTTTTATAGTGAGGAAAAAAGGGTTTAAACTATTTACCGGCTGCCTGGACAGGCGGCCTCAGCTGGGGCCTCCCTGAACCCAGCGGCCCTGTTCCCTCACCTGCCGGGCTGGGGGACCCCGTACCGCTGCACATCACTCGGGCACCGTGTCTCCTGCTGGTGTCTCGAAGAACTGGGAGGGAGGAGCGTCGGAGAAGGGTGTGTGGTGATGCTAGCGGTGAGATGGGACCCAGGGCATATTGGTGGCTGTCAGCTATTCCATAGATGGTGTCTTGGGCTGTGCAGAGCCTGTCCCGAGGACAGCAGGCTCAGTGTGAGGGGCCAGGCGCCCTCCACACCCCTCTCAGCTGCCACCTGAGCCCGGGCAGGGCGAACTGGCCGGGACTCAACACTGTCCTCACCAAGGGGCGGGACCTGGTGGCAAGCACACTGTTGGGATGGTGGGGTCTTGGGGCCTCAGCCTTCATCTGCAAATGCGCCACCCCACAGGCCTCCCAGGCTTCCATCCCAGCAGGGGACCAGGGTCCTGATCTGCCCGGGACTTCCTTGGTTTCAGCACTAAAAGCCCCACACCCTGCTAGCCCAGGCCAAATGCGGAGGATTGGTTACCTATGCTCGATGTCCCCTCAGAGCCCTGAGCCATGCAGGGCCCCGACATCCCCACGTCTCCACCCCCTCTCACCCCAGATCTGGTCTGAGTGGGAGTCGGTCCTGTGGTCCCAATGGTTTCTGACAGTCACAGTTCCCTGGGATCCACAGCTCCCAGCCACCTGGGGGTGGCACAGAATGTCTCGGGGTGGGGGACGGGTGTCAGAGGGCTTAACTGCACCCCTGCGCTAGGGGCTGTCCTCCCCAAAAGTCCTGGGGGGGATCATTCTCCATACGCCCCTCCTGCCAGATGCTGGGCCACCTGTGATGGGGGCGGAGGGACTGCACTATTAGCTCTGGAAAAGGGTGCGTGTGAGAGCAGAGGGGCTGGAGAGAGGATGAGAGAGGAGGGGGGAGGGGCGGGAAAGAGTGCATCTGGGGAGGAGGAGAGTTACCTTGGGGTTCCGTCCTCAGGGGACCCAGATAGCTCCTGCTCCGGAACATGCCTTGGTTCAGTCGTGGCCTTCGAGGTCAGCCGGATGGCCAGAGAACTCCCCTTTTATTAACATTTTCTCAGGCACTAAACCGCAGTCATTACGTAGGAAGCATAGGTTACAAATTATGGCAAAATACGCTTCTGCTAATCTATTGGCTCCATTGCATATACGCACAATCTACACACACATTCGTGTGTCACCAGAACCATGACTCGAGACAATTTTAATGCAGAATTGGGAAAAACAAACATGCCCAACCGCATTCTGAAACAAGCCCTTTCCGGCCTCCCTCCCACGGACCCAGAAAGACAGCTCCCTGGAAGTCAGAAAACAGAAGCTGGAGTCTCAGCTGCTCCACAGAGCGCCCTGGGACTTAAGGTGTCACTTGCCTCGGTTTCCCCAGAAAGGGTGAGAGAAGGAGGGGGCCTCTTACTTTCCTTTCTTGGCACACAATGGCTGTCTCCATGAAGGCCACCAGGGCCATGGAAGTGAGCGGCAGGACCAGCTCCTAGTGGGCACAGCCAACCCTTCTGCGGGAGCCCCTTCCCAAGGATGGCGCGGTGGGCAGAGGCTGCAGCTTCAGCCTCCTAGGCTGAGGTCGGACAGGGCCTCCAGGGGGTTGAGCCGGCTACCCTCCTCCCGAGAGCTGGCTGCCTCCTCCTCCAGCTTTGGCCCCTGGATCCCTTAAAAAGCAAGCACCACCTTAGAGCCGGGTGATTAAACCAAGACACTGGTCTTTTATTCATGTCTCTGCCAACCGCTGTTTCAGTCTCTTGTCAGACACATTCATGGCTTCCAGCAGGACGCTGGTAAATTTCTGGCTATGAAATGATTGTGTTTCTACAGCAGCCGCAGGCAGGGTAAACGGGAAGGGTTAAACTGGCTTCCTGACCGGAACATTTGGGGATTTTTATCACACGTCACTGTCTGTGACAGCCTCTGGGCCTTTGGAATATTCCGGCATAACTGCCGGCTCCTTGGGCTCATCTTGGCTCAGCAACAAGTTCCCAGGCAAGGCCGTGGTGCCCTGGACAGGTCAAGAGCAGATCGGGACGGGGCTCGCCGCGGCGAGGGGCGGGCTTCTCGCAGGGAAACGCAGTCTGCATTGCCCTGACCATGTCTCGGGGCTGCCTAGGGCAGGTCCAAATAGGCTGGTGGGTTTCTGGGTGTGTCATTTGCTCTCCCAGGCGTGCGTGCGGGTACCGCCCTTGGAGCCCCTGGGCCCTGCTTCCTCGCTGCGGCTGGGACCCTGTCCTGCGGGGCCATGAGCTCTGAAGAGCTGTTTCACAGTGAGCCTGGCTGGGTCCTCCGGGTTCTCCTCTGGGCGACGAGGGCAAACTCGTGGAGCTTCAGGATTTTGAGAATTGCAGGAAACAAGACCTGAACTCAAATTAACTTTAAGCCAAAAAGGAAGTTTGTTGAGAGTCCTTGGAGGAGCCGGCCTTGGGGACTTCAGCGACCCAGTCCCCTCCTACTGTCCACCCTGTTTCCCTCTAGGTGGGGCCTCTTTCTCTCCTCTGACGGAGGGACTCCTTCTGGGCCCAGCCTGGCCACACAGCACCCCACAGCCTGCATGGTGGCCCAGCCGGGATACCTCCAGCCCCAGAGGCAAGAGGCCCCCTACTGATGCGGTGGAGGTAGGAAGGGGCTGGGATACAGCTGGCGGCAACCATACCCAGTGCCCACTGCACCCCCAAAACCCCCAGGTGGGGCCCTGAGGTGGGGACAGGAGTTCCAGCCCAGGCCCTGATGCCCAGTGCCACGTGCGCCCGGCGAGCCCCTTCAGTGTCCTGGGTCTGTCCTTCAGCCACAGGATGGGAACATGAGGCAGCTCCAGGGTGGCACCTGTGGCCATGGCCAAATTCAGCCTGCCCGTATCTGACCACAGGCTAGGAATGATTCTAACATTTAGAAATGGTTGGGGAAAAGAGAAGGCTTTGTGACACATGAAGGTTAAACAGAATTCCCATTTCCAGGTGGTCCATAAACACAGTGTAATTGGCACAAGCCACATCCACTCTTCCACATCTGTGGATGCTCCTGCACTTTGAAGGCAGAGACCGCAAGGCCCCTTCCAGAGACGGGGTGCCTACCGGAGGCCCCTCCCAGAGACGGGGTGCTGGCCGGAGGCCCCTTCCAGAGACGAGTGTTTCTCGTTCAGCCGGCTCAGGCTGACTACGAATTCAGCCTCCGCCAAAAACGCCAGAATCCTTCGTCGTGGTTTTTATGCCCTACATTTTTTTCTAATATGCAAGAAAACCAACCTATGACTGTTCAAAAGTAGACGCTAAAATCACATTCCACTGCAAGAATCCTAAGGCCCTGCCTGATTTGAGGCCTCTTCCCACCGGGTGTCCTGGGGTCCCTGGGTCCTGACGTCCCTTCCCTGCCTGAGCTGTGATGGTCACCAGGCTAGCAGGGCCAGAGCCGGGCTGGGGGCCGGCACTGTGGAGGGGGAAGGAATCTGCAAGGCACGTCTGTCCTCTCTTGGTCGGCCCTGAACAGCGAGGTGTGGCTCCATCACATGCTCTGGAAGAAGAATTCAAAAAGGTCTAAGCTCTTCGTGCGCTCCTCAGAGGAACGGAGGGGCCGCTGGCTTGTTTCCTGGGAGTTGGTGCATGGGTCGTGATGGGGCATCTGTTCTCAGGCCCACGGTCTGACCAGTCAGTTGTGCTTTGGGGCAGTGGGGGAGCCATCTGGAAGGTGCGGGTGCCTGCTTTCTGTAGGGTTGGGGGTTCACCCTTGCCTTTGCAAGTGGGCCTGGTGGGAAAGGCAGGCCCTGGGGTCCCAGCCACATGGCCTGGGGTTGAGGTAACCACAGGGTTCTGTGGTGGCAGTGGGGGGGGGATGGCCAAGGGCCTCTCAATACCAACTGGAAGGTCAGGCCCAGCCACCCGTAGCTGCTGGTGGGTTCCAGGGCCTGTGGACTCTACTTTACACCCAAAACAGACAGATGGGGTGACGCCAGAGCTCCGCAAGGGGTACGGAGACCTGGGTGGTCTCTGATCCCCTCATTGTGGTCTGGGAGCTGCCGGATCATGGGACACAAAGATCCTATCTCAGAAACATTCTTCTGGGACTGCTATCTTGGCCCAAGCTGCAGAGTCCAGCGTGGTCATTCCTGGCAGAGGGGTCAGTCAGCAGCGGGCCGGGAAGCAAAGGCTCACAGACCTCGTCTCCTCAGCCTGCTGCAGGCAGGTGGTGGTCACACTCCTGACCCGGGACTTGGGATTCCTGGATGGTGTGTGCAGTGGGAGCACCCGCACAGAAGAGGCCCTCCAGGGGCAGTGGCTGCCCCTCCCCAAGCAACCAGGCCAGGTACTGGGTAGACCTAGAACCTCCTCTGGGCCTCCCACTGCACCATCTCCCAGCCCTGCTCAGTGAGCCCCGAGCTGGGGAATGGTGACCATTCATGGCTGGCTGGAAGCCTCCGAGCGCAGCAGAGGCTGTGTGTGCTTCCCCTGAGGCGGGGCTGCCGTCCACAGACGCTCACTTCAAGCTGCCTCTGCCCTTGGGAGCCCTCTGGAATGGGGGGATGCAGGGGGAGGCCCTGCGGGAGGCTGCCTGGTCCTTGGGGCAAGTGAAAGAAGTGTCTTTTGCAGGAGGAGAGGGTGGTGGAGCCTCAGCAGGCCCTTGAGAGGGGCCTCCCTGACAGCCAGAGATCCAGAGGAGGAAGGAGCATGGGTTAAAATGGGGCCAGGACAGGCTCGGGGCTGGAGGGCTGCCTCATGAAGGAAGGAGCGGGGCAGGAAAGAGCAGAGGAACCCACAGGGAGGGCCTCCATCCAGGAGGACAGGAAGGACAGGCCCCCACTCAGCTGCATGTGACTTGGCCTGAGCGCTTTCTTACAGTTCCCGGGCCTTGCCTGTTCTCATTGGATCACGTGGTGGATACGGGATTGACCACGACCCTCCACCCCGTCCAACTCAGGGTGATGTGTTGCCTAATCTTTTGCTCCTGTTGGCAGAAAATAAGCCAGTAACACCCTCCCCTAGAGAGGCCCAGGGAGCCCCTGCATCAGCTCCAGAGGCCTCTGGAAAGACGTGATTAAAATGAAGGAAGCTGGAGCTCGTCCTCACTGAGCTCCAGTTGGGCACATGCTTCTCGTACCCTCTCGGCAACGGGGAACTGGGGCTCTGTGGGCCGATGCCTCAGGCCCAGACGAGATGGTGGGGTCTGGGCGGCCGGGCACCCTTCCTCCTCCCCCAGCCCTGGAGCAGACGCTAACCCACGTCCGTGGGAGTTCTCACGTGGTCAGCCCCAAACCCGGCTCCCAGCCAGAGTGTGGTCTGGAGCGGGGTCCAGATCAGAGACAACTTCCAGGGGCTGCTTGAGCTGGGAGTGAGGAGCCTCTCCGGAGAGGCTGGGGCACAGGGATGCACCCGCCCAGGTCGAAGAGGCTCCCAGGCAGCTCGATACGTACCTACAGGAAGCAGTCAGAGAGCGCGGGCACCCGGCTTGCCCGCACCTCGGATGGACCACTTGGGACTTGCATGGAGGCCCTTGTGATGTCGCCAGGGAGCCAGGGGGCCACGCTGGCCCTCGCTGCAGTGTGGGTTTCTAGGGTGTCTTCTCTGCAGGGAGAGACGCCTGTGGGAAAGGGCTGCTCCCCTGCCCTGGGAAGTTCTGACACCCGGCAGAAGTGGAGACGTGAGAGAGCATGGCCCCAGCTGTCTAGTCAGTTGTTCTTTGGTTTTCTCGTGTATTTGTGTGACTCCTGTAGCGAGGGTCCACCACGCACTGTGCTCATAAGCAGCCTTTCCGGTCTGTAATGCAGCCCCCAAGGTGAGGCAAGAGGGGCCCTGGGAGACCAGGGCCGTTCGTGGGCAGTGACCTGGCTTTGATGCGCAGCATTCGCCAGTTCCCGTGGTGCAAACACTCCCATCATGGCCAATTCCGACCTACCGACGTGAGGTCACGAGCCACTGTCGGGACGAAACACCCCAGTCCATAAGCTGGGGCCCCCAGCCACCAGCCACAGCTTAGGTCCAGCCCAGGGAGGTCAGCAGCGGTGCAAGGAAGCTGTGTTCCCTTAGTTTACAAGTGAGAATATTGAGATCTTGAGAGGCGGACAGGCCACATGTGCAGTGAGAAGCAGAACGGACCCAGATGCAGACCTTCCTGTCCTGCCTCTCTCTGCCCTCTGACTGCTGCTCTGGCAAGGTCGGGTGGGGGCTGGGGGCCTGGAGACCGGCTCACTCCCAGAAGAAGCCCCTGCCTGCTGCCCCCCGGGTCGGGCCTGGGGGCAGCTGTGCAATACCAAGTGGCCGGGAGCAGCCCGAACTTCGTCCCAGCCTCGGTCTCAGGGCCCTGGGCTCCTGCCAGCCTCCCTCTTGCCAAACTCAGCTTCCTTCCTGGGTGCCCTGGGCTTAGAGAACATTCAGGCAGGTCGGGGCAGAGCCCACAGCGTCGATGTGCACCCCAGGAGCCCCCACCCAGGCTTTCTCCTCGCACTCCTTGTTTGGAAACAGCAGTGTTTGCTTTTGAAGGGCACCGGGGTGTATGCTGCACTTACAGGAGGACCGCTGAGTATTTTCTTAACGGAAGAGCAAATATTTACGTCTTAGGAACTAAAGGGCAGTTTGGCGTGTGTGGGATATTGACTCTCGACTGGGGGTGGGCAGGGAAACAAACCCGTGGCTGCCTTTGGCCTTGCTCGGCCAAAATGAGCAGAGGCGTCTGCCTTGGTCTAGGGGCCACCTGGGCCTCTATTTACCTGCCAAGAGAGAAGGAGGGCCGAGGCGGCTGTGCCAGCAACTGCTCCTCCGCTTGGGGTGACTGAGCAACCCTCGATCAGCCCCCTCCTGACCACCACCTTCCCCAGCAGGTGGGGTGGGGGCAGGGGTCCTTCCGCCTCTCTGACTTTTGCTGTAACTGAGGGCAGAAGCCCTTGCTTGGTCCCCCTCCAGCCCTGTCCACACTTGCTGGTGACGGCCACCAGCCCGGCCATGGGGGGAGCATGCCCGCCAGCCTGCTGTGCGTCGGCAAATGGAGCCTGGGCCAAAGGGTTAGGTTATTAAAGGTAAACACACACACCTGCAAAGGCTAGTGCAGTGGGGAGGCAGCCGAAGGGGATGCAGGGGAGCCCAAAGGGAGAATGGAGCCTCCTAAGGACCCCCAGCACCCACTTCCTGGGCTGGTGAGCTGCAGCCAGAGCCCCTGGATTCACCCAGGCCTGGGGCCTGTCTTTGAGGCCCGCTGACACCAGCCCTGCCCAGGAGTGCCAGCCCAGCCCAGGAGTGCCAGCCCAGCCCTGCTGTGGGAGCACATGGGACGCTCTGGGGAGCAGGCTGGTCCTGACCCCAGCAGGAGATGCAGTTCAGGGACCTCCCCAGCGGGGGGTCCTACCGAGATGCACCTGCCTGTCTGCTGGTTGCTTGGCTTCCTAACCCCATGGCAATCCTGCTGCATGCTTCTGGAAGTTTCCACCAGCAATCCCAAGAGCTCTGGGTCTGCACTTCAGCTATCTGCATGGAAAAGGGCACCTGTTTTGTGAGTAACCCAGGTGTCCGTGGCCCCAGTTCAGAGGCAGGGCTGTCCCTGAAGCTGCCGGTGGCCCTGGGTTGCTGGGAGCAGAGGGTCAGCACAGTACAGCAGCGTCCCCACCCAGGGCAAAGCCAGGACAAGGCCTTATAGGCCAGGAGAGGGGAGGGTGGTGGCTCTCTGCTGGGCGGCCAGACGGAAGGTAAACAGCGCCGGGGGCTGGTCGCTCCTGTCTCCAGGCAGGAATGCACAAGCCGCGCCCCAGGCAGGTGAGTCCCCAGGGAGGGTTCTGCCCTCTGAAGGCCACCCACACAGGTGGCCTCTGCAGTGGCTGAGAGGTCACAGGCTGCTGTGTTCCCCATCCTTACCCAGCTCTGACTGCCCGGTGAACTTGGGCTGTGCACACAGAGCGGTTTCTCTGCACAGCAGAGCGTCATGTCCACCGTGTCCCGTGACTGTCTGCCTCACATATCGGAGAAAGGTGGCTGGAGCCAGTTCTCACCCCGGGCTGCCTGTCGGGGGCAAAGGTGCCCTGGGGGGGCCTCACATCATCGTCCTAAACCCCAGTCTCGTCCCACCCACCTGGACCCATCCTGACCCTGAACAGCTGCCCTATTGTCAGCCCCCAGGTGGCCGTTCTCAGCCCGTGGACACCCTGCTCCTTCATGCGCACTGAGTGCAGGGCAGAGGGTCTCAGCCCCAGCTGCACAGTGTGTGTGTCGTGGAGGGGACAGAGAAACGGTCAAAATCCTGAGACACGCTCTCTGCTGTTATGCATGTGAAAGTGTGCTTGCATTGCACACACACATATATGCTGTGTACATGTGTGCACACATTTTGCACACGTGTGTTGTGTGCTCATGTCCTGTACATGTGCTTGATGTGTGTGCGTGCATATGTATGCGCAAGTGAGTGTGTTATGTGGGTGTGCACGGGAATGTGTGTGTAAGCCCATGTGTATGCGTGTGTATGTGTATGTGTGTATGTGTGTGTGCATGTGTATGTGTGTGCACGTGTGTGCGTGTGGGTATGTGTGTGTGTATGTGTGCGTGTGTATGTGTGTGTATATGTGTGTATGTGTGCGTGTGTATGTGTGTGTATGTGTATATATGTGCGTGTATGAGTATGTGCGTGTATGTGTGTGTATGTGTGTGTATGAGTATGTGTGTATGTGTATATGTGTGTGTATGTGTGTGTATGTGTGTGTGTATCCGTGTATGTGTATATGTGTATGTGTATATGTGTGTGTATGTGTGTGTATGTGTGTTTGTGTGTGTATGAGTATGTGTGTTTATGTGTATGTGTATATGTGTATGTGTGCGCATGCGCGCCTATTTAAGGATGCACAGGTTGCTCCTGCAGGCTGGCAGCGTGTGTCTGTGGAGCGGTGGGTGGCGCTCGCCAGGGCAGCCGAGATCTCCATGGTGGCTCCGGTCTGGTGGGGCCTAAATGGTGCCCTAGGCCTCCCATTACGCAGACCGGCTGCCATGTGGCTCTCAGAAGACTCGTTCCGTGTGCCTGTGTGGCAGTGAGCCGCCCCGGCGAGGATCTTCTGAAAGGTGGGACAGTCTCTGGGAGGCTGATGAAGGCCAGCAGCTATAGCTCCCACTGGCTGCTGTTAAGAAACCCAGGTATAAAGGGACCCAGAGGAAATAGGACATGGCCCACATGCCACTCACCCCCACGCAGAGGCTGCCCTGCATGACCCCATGTGCCACCACACATGGCACATGGCCCCCATGTGCCACCTTCACACCCCTGGGGCAGGCATGGCACCTGCCTCACAGCCTGTGGGCATCCTGGCCTGAATTCCTGCCATGCTTCAAGTGCCACGCGGGCCAAACCGCCAGTGACCACAGCCAAGGGGCCACCATCCGCCGGGGAACCGGGAGACGAGCAGGGGCTGGCTTGGCAGACGGAACCTGTGGCTTCATGGGGCCACCATCCCCACCCAGAGCTTCAGAGTATTCGCCTCTCCCTGACCTCTGGGGAGCCCCACAAGCCATGCTGGCTGCCCCCTGAAGAGCAGCTGATGACCTCGAATGGCAGGCCCCACGCCAGAGCCCCTCTCCTCCTGGGCAGCCTAGGGCTGCCAGCTAGGGCAGTGGCAGCTGCCTGGGGAGCTGGGAGATTTTGATTTGCGTCAGTGCTGAGCTGGCCAGGAGGGGCTCACGCCGGGTGCTCAGCAGCCACTGGGAGTCACGGTGACATCACAGCTCTGGGGGTGCAGAGAGGGTCCTGCAGGGAGACAGGGGTGGCTGTATGCAGCCCAGTGCTGAGCCCACACCCCTGTCTCCCCAGGAGCCGAGTTTTTAAAAGCAGTTTCCATGATGCAAGCACCAGGTCAGTCCCCTGAGAGAAGGCGCAAGCCGGAGAATTGTCTCTCCCACGATGGGCTGCCCTGACGGCCTCCAGCAGCAGTGGTGACCACCAAAGGACTCCAGCTAATTGAGGGGCTTGGCAGGAGCCCTGGCTGTGGCTGGAAACCTGCAATTTCACTGAGATGAAAGGGTCCTCAAAAGATACTCCTGAGAAACGCAGCGGCCAGGAGGGGCAGAAAGAACGCTCGCTTCGTGGGGTCCCTACAGGGCCCTCCAGGGAGCCTCAGGCTTGAGTGTGGCACTTCCCTGTGAAAGAGCTGGGTTTGAGTCCAACTGTGTGACCCCACGTGTGTCTCCTCCCGACCGCCCTTCGTCACCGACCCCGCCCACCCAGGAACAGAAGATGTGAGTCATCTCCCACATTCCACGCTTTATCCTCGCAAAGGCCTCCCAAGACGGCAGCTCCCCCAACCCCGCCAACCTACCCTGAGTCAGTCAACAGCCCAGGCACCGTCCAGGTGCCCCCGCCAGCAGGCTGCGCCCAACTTCTGGCAGCAACTGCCCCCGACAGCCTGACCTGCCTCCCTCAGCTCACCTCTGCAGACGCCCTCTGCTCCTCGGCTCAAACACCCCACCTCAGCTGATTGCTGAGCTCCAAGACAGCCCCTCTCCCCAGGCTGGAGGGCGCATGCCAGGGCCACAGCTCCCGGCCTGGGGAGGGGACTCTGCTGGTCATCGGGGCTGGCTTTAAACACTGAGGACAGACTCACTTGTGTTTAAAGACCCTGGGCAAAGCATGCTCATTGGATCCCACTCCCAGCCACAAGGAGAGCTGGGTGCCCCTGAGGTTCCTTGCTGGGGGTCTGTCCAGTCCCAGGCCAGGTGGGACCAACAACTCCACTGACCTGCAGCCCACTTGGGGTGCGAGGTTGGGAGCCCTGCCTAGAGGCAGATGCTCACGCCTTGGTCATGTTTGGAGGACACCTCTCCCTCATCAGGGCTCCCAGCCTGTCCCTCCTCCTCAGCCCCTGCAGCCCACCCCCACCTGGTGATGTCCCGGGACAGAGGTGCCTCCCTGATGGAGAAGGCCGTCCTACCAGGCGCTATCGTGTTGTCTCCCTAAGCCAGCCCGGCTTTTCACGGACCGTGTTTCAGGTGGAGAATTCCGGGCTCAGGGAGGCTGTGGTCACTCCTGGTCGCACACTCATGGGGGGGCAGAACTGAGATTCCCATGGGACTTGTTGCTCAGTCCATGCCTCCCCAGCCCTGCGGTAACAGACGGCCAGACACTCGGTGGCTGGAACACGCAGATCGATTCTCAGGCTTCTGGAGGTCGATGTCCTGACCCACTCGCCGATGGAGATGAGAGTGTGGGCCAGGCGGCCTTCCTCTTGCAGGCTCAGGGAGAAGCCACTTCCCTGACTTTTCCTGCTTCCCGAGGTCACCCGCATTCCCTGGCTCACAGCCTCTTCTTCAGTTCCAAGTCAGCCTCGGGGGGCAGGGCCCTCGTGTTGCATCTGATGTTGGGTGTCCTCCCTCCTCTGCCCACTGTGCTCACACCGGGCTTGCCAGGGAACCCAGGTGCCTCTCCACTGCCAGCCAGGTGGGGACCAGCCCCAGCTACCCTCTGCCGTGTAAGGTGAGACATTTTCACAGCTTCCAGGATTAGGGCCTGGTCATCTTTGGGGCCACTACACTGCAGGTCATTCTCCACTAAGCTCTGGGGATGCACACACGTGTCCATCCTGATGGGCCTGGAGGGGTAGGCAGAGCCGCAGGATGGAGATGCCTGGTTCCTGGAGCGCTGTCCTTGCAGGCAGAGGCTGCGGGGAGGCTGCACTGCCCATTAGCGCCAGCGTTGATAGGGCAGTGGAGGAGGACACGCTGGGATTGTTCACATAAAAATAGGAGATTCCGAAGAAACAGTGGCTTTGTCAGGGGCACCTGGGACACCTCCCAGATCACTGGGAGTAGTTCACAGTCCCAAGATGAGAGTGTGCTCCAGGAAAGGGTGACCTGCCCCCAGATGGCTCTCACAGCCGTGTCCAGCAGGGGCTGGGGGTGGCAGCTACCAGTGTTACTAGGGAGAAGAACAGGAGAGAAAGAGGAAGGAGACCGCAGGAGGCAGCTGCAGAGGCGGCAGGAAGGAAGAGTGACTGAGGCTGCTGTCGTGCCAAGGATCCAGACCTGGAAGGAAACGGGGTCACACAGACCCTGGAAGGAGCTGGGGTCCCAGGGGAGGGAAAGTGGAGTCTCAGCCCCAGTTGGGCTCCATGCCAGAAACTCACGCTTCCTTTCCAGCCACACCTGCGCAGTGAGGCCAGTTTCCTCCTGCCTGCGACAGTGCCCCCGACCACAGCCTGTGGCCGCTGCTGGGGTTTGTCTGGGCACCCCTGAGGCTCAGGAGTGGTGGACTCTCTGGAAGGAGCTGGTAGAGAAATGACAGAGTCTCGCCCGCCTGCTTCTGCAGACCCTCCCAGGGTACAGGCACCCACTCTGGGCTCCCGTCCTGGAGTCAAGGGAACAGGAGAGGCCAGCCCAGGATGCAGTGAGGTGCCTCCTTGTCCCCTTGCTCTGGAGGTTGTTTTCTTTGGAGGTCATGACCGATGGACAGCAGGGGCTGGTGCTCCTCATGCCCATCCCATCAGAGGCTTCTGAGCTGGGAAACCGGGGGATCCTTTGGCGAAAATAGAATGGGGTGGGAGCAGAGGAAGGACAGGATGGGAATCAGGAGGGGATGGAGGCAGGGAGACGGGCGATGCACAGGAGAGAGGAGCCAGCCTGGAAGTTCCCCACTGCCCTGGCGTGGTGTGGCGTGGTGGGTGCCCGTGGCCAGGGGCTTTCTTTGCAGTCTCTCCAAGGCTCTCGGACACCAGGGTTCAGCCAGGCCATCACAGCCTGGGGCAGTCAGGACAGATTCTGGGGCCCGCAGCAAGTCACCCCTCCAGCATAGCACCTGGCCTGTCTGGTTCCCAGGATCTGTCCTGCCTTCTCACCACCTCTGGGCTCTGGAGGCTGCCCAGGCCCCAACTGCCTGAAGCCTGGCTCTCCTGCAGAGCCCCAAGATAGGCCCCGGCCCTGAGCTCAGCCTGGACACTGCGGGCACGGGTAACGCCAGACACTTTGCAGTGGTGCTGGCCTTGCACAGGTGCTCCTGGGATTCCCTGGCTGTGTGTGCCATCCCGGCACACTGCAAGACAGGCACCTCTCAGAGTCTGGGCAGGAAACAGATGGCCCACTCATCGGGGGTGTTTGAAGAGATTCGTTCATGAAAAGAGCATTTTCAGAGGTGTTGGCAAGTTGAGGGAAAAACGCCAAGGGGCCTGTGGTAGTGGAAGGCGTGAGCACCCCCAGGACCAAAGAAGCAAAGGAAGGAAAGTTGTTGCCAGAACCGGGGTCAGAGCCCCGGGGAGGGGCCAACTGGCAGGAAGGTGTGCTCCTGGAGGGACGTGGTCAGAAGGTCCCTCCTGTCCTGTCTGTCCTTCCTGAATCTGATGTCCTGCCACCATCTTCGATTGTCTGAAGCCCCAAACAGAAGCCTAGAGGAGAAGGAGCCTAGTGGGAGAAGTCACCTGCCTAGCGGGCAGCTTTCTGAAGTGCAGTACAGGTGGCAGGAAGAGGGATGGAGAGAGAATGTGGGGCAACCAGAAATATCCAGTCCTTACCCCCAAGAGTAGTAGCTAGGTGGTGGTAGTGATGGTGATGGTGATGGTGATGGTGGTGATGGTGGTGACGATGACGATGTTGGTAGTGATGGTGATGGTGGTGGTGGTAGTGATGATGATGGTGCTAATAGTAGTGATGGTGGTGATGGTGATGATGGTGATGGTGGTGGTGAGGATGGTGGTGGTGGTGGAGATGGTGGGGATGGTAGTAATGGTGGAGTTGATGGTGATGGTTGTGATGGTGATGATGATGGTGGTGATGGTGATGGTGATGGTGGTGGTGGTGATGATGGTGATGGTGGTGGTGGTGATGGTGGTGATGGTGGTGGTGGTGATGATGGTGGTAATGGTGGTGATGGTGGTGGTGATGGTGGTGATGGTGATGGTGGTGATGGTGATGGTGGTGATGATGGTGGTAATGGTGATGGTGGTGGTGGTGATGGTGGTGGTGGTGATGATGGTGGTAATGGTGGTGATGGTGGTGATGGTGATAGTGATGGTGATGGTGGTGATGGTGGTGGTGATGGTGGTGGTGGTGATGGTGGTGGTGGTGATGATGGTGATGGTGGTGGTGGTGGTGATGGTGGTGATGGTGTTGGTGATGGTGGTGATGGTGATGGTGGTGGTGGTGATGATGGTGATGGTGGTGATGGTGATGGTGGTGATGATGGCGATGGTGGTGATGGTGATGGTGGTGGTGATGATGGTGGTGGTGATGGTGATGGTGGTAATAGTGATGATGGTGGTAATGGTGGTGATGGTGGTGGTAATGGTGGTGATGGTGGTAATGGTGGTGATGGTGATGGTGGTGGTGGTGGTGATGGTGGTGGTGATGATGGTGGTGATGGTGGTGATGGTGTTGGTGGTGGTGGTGGTGGTGATGGTGGTGGTGGTGATGATGGTGATGGTGGTGATGGTGATGGTGGTGGTGGTGATGATGGTGATGGTGGTGATGGTGATGGTGATGGTGGTGATGGTGATGGTGATGGTGGTGATGGTGGTGGTGATGGTGGTGATGGTGATGGTGATGGTGGTGATGGTGATGGTGATGGTGGTGATGGTGATGGTGGTGGTGGTAATGGTGGTGATGGTGGTGATGGTGGTGGTGACGGTGGTGGTGACGGTGGTGGTGATGGTGGTGGTGATGGTGGTGGTGATGGTGATGGTGGTAATAGTGGTGATGATGGTGGTAATAGTGGTGATGGTGGTGGTGATGGTGGTGGTGGTGATGATGGTGGTGGTGGTGATGGTGGTGATGATGGTGGTAATGGTGGTGATGGTGGTGGTGATGGTGGTGGTGATGGTGATGGTGGTGGTAGTGATTGTATTGGTAGTGATGGTGATGATAGTGGTGATGGTAGTGGTGGCAGTGGTGGTGTTGGTAATGTTCTCACTGCTGGAAATAAAGCTGACCATTTTCTAGAGAAAGCTCATGGCATTTGCTATCTGCTTTCCAACCACCTGCAGAAATCATCATCCATGCTCCCCATTTCAATCCTGATGGGGCTGCCTGCATGATCAGGGGTGCACTGGACCCCAGGAAGTCAGCACTGGTTAGGATGAGTCCTGTCAGCCCTCAGCTCAGTGTCCAGCCATGGCCCACACTGCTTTCACTGCATCCTTGTCTTTCCCCAAACCATTGACTGCAGGCCACAGACCCTCTGACCAGCTCTGTGCCCACTGCTGACCCATTGGCATTTGGGTTCCTTATCTGCCAAGGTCCTGATAAGCACTCACAGGAAGTTGTCTCTGGGGGGCTGCCCTCCCAGACCCCCTTCTGCCCTCTCCTACCCCAGCTGTGGTTCACCTGAGGACGTTCACTTCCTCTTCTTGCCCCTCAGCCCCTCTTGGGCCTCCCTCCCCTCCCCCAGAAGCACCACCTGGTCTAAGGAGTAGCTTCTCTGCCCACAGCCAGGAGGTGGATGGTGAGTCTCTCTTGACACACCTGGTGTCCCCCGGATCAGGGGGTGCATGCCTGCTGCTGACGGAGAGCCCACGACTGCCCGGCCTGCACACACTCACTCACTGCTCCCTGCCTCTGAGAGGTGCGGCCCCGGAGGGCGCTGTGTGAGGTCACTCGATCACTCTACACCAGACTTTATTATTTGTCTCAGTCTGTCGCCCAGGCTAGAGTGCAATCTTGGCTCGCTGCAACCTCTGCCTCCCAGGTTCAAGCGATTCTCCTGCCTCAGCCTCCCAAGTAGCTGGGATTAGAGGTGCCCGCCACCACACCCCACTAATTTTGTATTTTTAGTAGAGATGGGCTTTCGCCATGTTGGCCAGGCTGGTTTTGAACTCCTGACCTCAAGAGATCCGCTTGCTTCGGCCTCCCAAAGTCCTGGGATTATAGGTGTGAGCCACCACGCCCGGCCTACACCAGACTTAAGTACACACACACACACAAATATACATGCATGCTGCACACTCCACAGACATACACACGTCCACACACACATAAACACACACTCACACAAGAACATACACGCACACACTGAACACTCATGCACAAACACACATAATATGCACGCACACAACACAGAGCACACGTACATAACATACAAACACATATGTATGCTGAACCACACACAAATACACATGCGTGCACACAATGCTCATGCATATACACATAACACACACACAAATCACACATGCATGCACCATGCTCACAAGCACATACAAACAACACACGTACACGTACTCTCAAACGCACAAACATCCGCACACACAGACACACCCCCTGGCATTTTTCCATCACGCTGAGGGTGGGGTGGAAGTGCTCATGCTGGAAGCTGGGGGATAGGAGCCTTCTCATCTAATTTCTTCCTGATTTCAGGACCTGGGCCACAGAAGCAGCCTCACCATCACACTGCGGCCTCCTGTGGTAGTCAGGGTTCCTGGGGGGTTGGCGGGGCTTCTGCTGACAGAGAGAGGGACGTGCAGGCTCACGCGTGACCAGCGTGTCTCCAGCCCCAGGAGACTGAGGAGGACTTTGAATCCTTGGGAGGACTCAAAATCAGCCCCGGAATCCTGAGGAACTTTTCCCTACAGGGTGGGGATCGTGGGGGGAGATGCCAGATAAACATGTGCAAGACTTTTCCTGGGTCTCGGGAATTAAAAGAGATTTGTCACGGCAGTGAGTACTCTCCACGGCTCCTGGGTGTCTCTGCAACCCCGCTCGCCCCTGGCCTCTGGACTGTGTCCCCAACTGCCTCCTTCAAGTGGATGTCCAGTAAATGTCTCACAAGAGACACATCCGTCCTGCCCTGAGCGCACAGCCGCTCCCGCCTCCCATCCCTGCACACGGCTGTCCCCCTCTTGGGTGACAGATCCATCCTTCCAGTTGCTCTGAGTGAATCGCGGTCTCCTGGTTTCCAGGAACCCCATGAGCTCTGTCATCGGAATGCATCCGGAATCTGCCCACCTCCCTGCCTCGCTGGCCTGGATGACTGCATGAGACTCCCACGGTTTCCTATCCACCCCGCCACCGTCTGTGCTCCACGCAGCAGTCACAGCAGTCGAGGGAGCTCCATGCCGCTGGGCTCACAGCCTCCGGCGACTGCCTCCTGAGCAAGTGCCGCCAACAGCCAGGTGGAACTGTGACCCCTGGCTCCTGGCTGCCCTGTCAAAGCTCTCAGGCCTCCCTTTACTATGAGATGCACTTCTTCCCCCGCCTTTGCTCCCCCACTAGGGCATCCACTTCGGGTAGGTGCAGGCTTTGTCTGTTTTGCTCACTGGTGAGGAGGAGGACGAGGAGGCGGAGGATGACGCAGTGCCCAGCCCCGGCCTGCCCAGAGGAGGTGCTTAGTAAATATTTGTTGAGAGAATGAATGCATGGAATGCATTTCTATTTCCAGCCCCAGCCAGGCTCCTGGAAGCGCAGAAACAGGAGCAGATTTGCAAAGGAGGAGAAAGCCTGGACGTGGAGGGCTCGAGGTGGGCTTGAACTGCTGGAGGTGCTAAGAAATGGTTTCCTTCCTCCTCAGATCTCTCCGCAGTCTGCGACAGGCCAGGTTTCCCAAGCAACTCATCTGGCTGGGTTCAGAGGGGCCAGAGAGGGTCTGGGGTGGGGGAGGGAGGGGTGAGGCTCCAGGCTGTCCCTGCAGCTGCTCGGGTTCCAAATGCCTGGAAGCCTGGACTCGTTCCCACCCAGCCGAGGCAGGCTGCAGAGAGCTGACTCCTTTAAGCTGGCCCCGGCATTTACCCCAGAGCCACAGGTTCTGCCCCGGCTGCCCTGAGGCTGGCCTGGTGGGGGTGGCGCTCCCCCACCCCCCGCAGCGTGCCCCTCCCCTCCACACAAGCGAGCCCAGCCTGGCCCCTCACAGTCACATGCCCCTTGCGGAGGCCCCTCCACGAGTCACAAGGCAGAGTTTCCATTGGCGTCAAACGTACGTGGATGCTGGATCTGGGATGGACAGGAGCCAAGAGGGGAGAAGCCAGTTTTAGAAAATTCACATGCCTGGGGGTCACAGAGGGCAGACCCCCAAGGGCACCGCATCCCCATGGTGGGGGCGGGAATGGCCCTTGGGGCATAGATCCAGTATGTGTGCACACTCCCTCTCTGTCACGCCCACATACACACATGCAAACACACGCACACACACGCACACACATGCACACACAAGGAAACACGCACACATGCACAGGCACACACATGCAAACACAAACACACACACATGCACACACAAGCACACAAATGCAAACACACGCACACACAAGCACACACGCAAACACAAGCACACACACATACACACATGCACACACAAGCAAACACCTGCACACACATGCAAACACACATGCACACACAAGCAAACACCCGCACACACATGCAAGCACACACAATCAAACACACACACCTCATATCTGTGTCTACCCTGGAGACCAAACACACCTCCCCAGGGAGGTGAGACCTCCCACATGGATGGCGGGAGACAGGAGTCCGTGATTCGTGGGTCTGAAGTGCCTACGTGTGTGCCCCACACTGCACAGTGTACGATGCCTGCTGTGCTCCTGGGACTGCGCGTGGGGCGGGGCCTCCCAGGCATGAGAGGTGGAAGATACTCCAGTGGGCACGTGAGGCCCAGGAAGCAAGCACGCTGCTCCAGTGACATCATCGCGTCTACAGCGCTGTTGGGCCCTGATGATCTTGGCCTTCCCAGTTTCCTCTTCTCTTCGTCACAAAACCCTGTTTGTTTTGTTTAAGAAAACCTGCCTGCTGACTCTTACGGAGTGTCATGGATTTTGTTGTCTGTGTTTCTAGGGCTGCCGCCAACCTCGGGGTGGTCACGTGACCCCAAGGCTAGCCGGAAGAGGACCTCATTCCTCCACCACAGACAGCAGGACAGGGGTGGGCATGGGGCCCGAGCCCACACAAAGCCCTGCCTGGGATTTTGCTGAAGACAGAAGCACCCTGACCCTCCAAGTTGGCAGTTTCGAGGACCCCCTGAACTTATAGCTCCCGGGCCGTCTTTCCCCGAGAATGAAGCCAACACGGGCAGGACTGAGCTTAGAGTCTGAATTAGATGGTGCCTAGTGACAGCCTCTGAACTCCTGCACCCAGCTACACCTGAAGCCACTGTATTCCACATTTTCTAGATAAGTCAACCTGCAAACGCCCTTCTTTTCTGAAATGAGCTTGGGTTGGGATTCTGTCACTTCAGCCGAAAGGACCCCAGCCATGCAATGTTGCAATATTGAAGTAGGATGGTCTAGGCTTTACGAGTGGCAAACCGAGGCGGGGCAGGAAGATGGAGGCTTTCTGACTCCCAACAGGTGGAAGAGGGGAGTCTCCGGGGTGGCCAGATACATATACACACTCACTTGACCCTCGGCTGTTCTCCAAAACTGCCGCAGAGGTGGGGCTCCGACCCATCTGAGCCTCTTCCTGACCTGGACCACCTGGGGCACCTGTGTTTACGGCATCTGGGTCCCCTGACCGTGAGTGTCGCACCTTCCCGTAGGATCAGGCCCCTGGGAAGGCAGGGGCTGATTCTCTTTCTTCCCTCTGTGGCAGTCCCCCCATCCCATCACAGAGGACCACAGACGACACGCTGTGGCTGTCGGTCTGGGGGTTCGAGCCCCCAGGCCCCACTCCACGTACTCCAAGGATTGGCCGGTGCTGGCTCCCAGAGGCTGCAGGGCTCTGGAAGGAAAGGCCTTCTGCAGAGCAGGGTCCCCGAAGCCTGGCCGCCTGAGCAGCCTGTGGGGAGGGAGGCGGCGGCGGGAAGCCCCTTGCTCTGCTGGTACCCCTCCCAACATCCAGGGTCTCTTCACCCGGCATTTCTCTGCGGCTGCGGCTGTGGCTGTGCCTGGACCTCGAGCTCAGAGAAAAAGCTGTTGCTGCCGGCTCAGCTGAAGCCGCCTGGTGCTTTCTATAGAATCTTTGTGAGGCGCTATTATAGAAGGGACTGTTATCCAAGAACTAATTACGGAAACTAAGGACTGCACAAAAATAATTATTTCCAAACAATGGGCGTCCAGCCCTGAGAATTCCAGTGGGAGTGGTGGCGATCTACCAGGGTCTGTGGGCCTAGCCTGGGGTCACCGTACATCGTGGCCTGTCTCCCTTCCTCTCCGGATCCCCCACCCCAGGCCACATGCCTCAAAGGACATCTGGGATGGAGGAAGCCAAGGGTTGGGCTGAATCCTTCCTCACCAAACGTGGACACGATGCCTGGCATCCCCGCCGAGAGTGGTCTGTGGTCCCCTCCGGCGATCACTACAGTGTCTCTGAGATATCACTGTCCCCATTTCCCAGATGGGAAAACCGAGGCTCCAAATGGCTAAGAAACGTGCCCAAGTGTCTGAACCTGCAGGCAGCGGACTGGGGCTCAGGCCTGGGTCTGTGTGGCCTCCTTAGTCAGTGGGGAGTGGGTGTGAGGGAAGCCCAGGTGACACTGGCCCAGCAGGACACACAGGACAGCAGGTGCAGAGGAACCCGCACCAAGGGACCCCACCCACAGGCAGCAGCGGCATCTGTGGCAGGGAGATTTGCCTCTGGGCTCCTTGCACTGTCCCATGAGTTGTCCAAGGACTGGGACCTGGGGTTGGGAGGGACACACAGCAGCCGTTGGCTGTGTTGCCATGACACGACAGAGGTTCCAGCCACCAGCACAGGCCGCCTGTCCTGGGGAGACAGTCCTATTTGTAACGTCTATCTCAGCGTGAATCGGGAAGACAGTCCTGTTTGTGACATCTATCTCAGCCTGAATCAGGGAGACAGTCCTGTTTGTGACATCTGTCTCAGCCTCAATTGGAGAAGGCTTCCTACAGCAGAAGCAGACCCAGAGCAAGGGCATCCCTGATTCGGGAGGAAGCTGGAGTGCCGAAGGTCACCAGCAGGCACCGTGGACCCAGCCTTTGAGCTTGGACCCCGCCTGGCCCACAAAGCCCCGTGTTGCTTCCCAGGGCCCGTGCAGGTTCCCGGACCTCCAGCTGCACCCTGGAGGGGGTGAGGGGGGCTCACTGTATGGCATGTGCCAGGTGGAGGGGCTGGCGTGGGACAGGGGGATGGAGCTGGGGGGAAGATCAGCAGATCCCTGGACACATGGGGTGAGGCTGGGCTGTCTCAGATGGGCAGGACTAAAAGCAAGACAAGCAAGACAAACAAGACGGAAGGGCTCAAGACTGGAGCAGCCAGGAAATTCTGTCCAAGCCGAGTCCCTGGGTTTGTGAGACTTCACTCCACCTCACAGGGGTCGTCTGGGTTTATGGTCTCTGGCCAGGCGGGTGTAGGAGCCTCTCTCCTTCAGCTCAGGCTCGCGCTACGCCAGAAAGGGAAGGGCAAGAGCACCCCCTCAACCCAGAGGACCCCCAGATCAACAGACCACCCAGGCTACAATCAACTCCGGTGGCGCTTTTAATCACCCCAGCAGGAATGGTGACTGTACACAGACATTCAACATTCCCAGTGACACACATACCTCCCGGGCAAAACTGTGTTTCCATAAACCTTGCAGAAATGATTCAGAGAGCTGGCTGATCGACTGAGCCTCCTGGACACCAGTGTGCAGACGCCGTGTCCTCAGCACCCCCACACTCAGCCACCCTGCGAGCCCCAGCCCCTGGAACACTCCAGCTGCCTCTCCACTTGTCTGGCGGGATGTTTCCTCCCGGTGCCCTCATCACCTCACACCCACCCTCTTTTCCCAGGCTCCCGGTGGTCCCCCCACCACTTGCTCTGCTGATGGGTACATTCTCCCCAGGTCTGGCCATGAAGCCATCCTGGGTGCCTCAGTTTCTCTTGCTGGCCAGGCAGTCACCAGCACCTCAGTGAGAATGCCACTCTCTGCCACCACCCAGCCTGGGCTCAGTGGGATGCCTGCACTTTCCCAAGTTGCGTTCCTCCAGCCCATTCTCTGGACACTCAGATGAGAACAAGGCTACTGGCCAAGGGTGTGAGAGCAGGGATCAGCCTCAGAGACCATCCCATCTCTGTGAGTGTTCTGAAGCTGCCAAGCACAGTGCCACCAACGGGGTGGCTGAGACCAACAGAAATGTATTCCCTCTTGGTTCTGAGGCCAGAAGCCTGAGCTCAAGGCATCAGGAGAGCCAGCCCCGCTCTGGCAGCTCTAGAAGAGAATCTGTTTCTCACTCTCCCAGCTTCTGGTGTTGCTGGCAACCATTAGCATTCTTGACTTGTGGCTGGGCTGCTCCCATCTCTGCCCCCTGGGGTCATGTGGCCTTCTGCCCGGCCTTGCTGTGTGTCCCCTCCTCTTGTAAGACTCCAGTCACTGGGTTTAGGGCCCACACAAATCTAGTATGACCTCACCTTGACTTAATCACATCTGCAAAGGCCCTTCTTCCAAATAAGGTCATGTTCCCCATTTCTGGGTAGACGTAGATTTAGGGGAGCCGCTATGTAGCCCAGTGCCATCCTCCTACAAACCCTAGGATGGCTGAGGAATCCAATCTCAACGGAGATGCTTCAGGCTGCTTAGGATCAGAGCCTGGACCATACTGAGCACTCACATTCTCTCCTCATATTCTTTCAAGCATTCCAGCAGCATCTATTCCTGGAAACCCCAGGTCAGTCCCCCACCACCAGTGCTCCTGTTGCCTGGAGAAGAAAATGCTCCAGACCCCTCCTTCCCAGCCTGCTGGGTTCCCTCCAACCCAGGCCCAGCCCCCTTCTCCAGGGATTGATAAGATGCCATTTCCAGATATATTGTTACGTGGCAAAAGCAGACGGCAGTACACAGTGACACATCTTTTGTGTAATGAAGTGTAAAAATACGTATATGTGCATGTTTATTTATAGATGAAAAGAAAAGCACTGGAAAGATAATCAGAAACTAATAAAAATGGTGACTTTACATGTGTGTGGAGTTAGAAGTGGAAGCTAGCTGCTCTGGAGACACTTGGCTTCAGTGTTGACTCCAGAACTATGTCAATGTTTTCCATATTCAAAACAATTTGAATTTGTTAAAATTTAAGTTTAAAAGAGAGCATCCTTAGAAAAGGAAACCAACAAAACTGAAAATTTATATAGAGTTGGTAACATAACTAAAACAAAGACAAAATTATTTCAATTGGCTTTACAGCACAGAATCTAGGCTTTTTTTTTTTTTTTAACTGGTGGCATATATTTTAAGGATAAAAAGAATGGCAAGGAAATCGCATGTATCATTCAGTAGGTCTTAGTGTTAGTGTTAAGTCTGGCATCATTATTTAAATTTTTTCCTCTTTTAGGATAAAGTCAGTAAGTAATTATGTGAATGTTGTGAGGAACCAAAATTATTACTGAAAGAGAAAAAATTCACAAATAGAAAATCCAATAGGTTAAGAGTAGCACTGTCGTCTTAAATTTGAATTGGAAATGTTAATGTAATCTCATAACTTATTTATTCATTCTGATTGATTGATTGATTGATTGATTGAGACAGGGTCTCACTCTGCCACCCAGGCTGGAGTGCAGTGGCATGATCTTGGCTCCCTGCAGCCTCGACCTTCCAGGCTCAAGCCATCCTCCAGCCTCAGTGTCTTGAGTATTTGGGACCACAAGTATGCCGCCATACCTGGCTAGTTTTTGTATTTTTTGTAGAGATGAGTTTCACCATGTTGCCCAGGCTGGTCTCAAAACTCCTGAGCTCCAGCAATCCACCCGCCTCAGCCTCCCAAAGTGCCGGGACTCCAGGCGTGAGCCACTGAGCCCGGCTGATCTCATGAAAGTGCTGGGATTACAGGCGTGAGCCATCATGCCTGGCCAGTCTCACGATCTGAAAACAAAATATGCATCTCCTAGTTCATGCCACTGAAAGGGAAGGTCTGGGAACGAAACTCGGGATCTGGCTTCCAGCCCTCCTCTCGCCGTTTGCTTGTCCCTGGAGTCAGGGGCGTGTCTCCTACCACACGGAGGCAACGCCCACGTGTCCCCAATTGCACTGAGATATGCCCAAGGGTGGTACCCGCAAGGTGCACACACAGGTGACAGGTGACGTGCCTAACAGCAGCTAACCTGGTACACTGGTGTATGGGGGAGGGGGTAATGCCAACTGCATTTTCCCCACTGACCTCGCCTGGACATCCCCCGCACTCAAAATGTCTCTCATTCCTGATGTCGCTGCTGACTGGCGGTGACGTCTAACTGGTCCTCCTTCTCTCTTTCCCAGTGTTTTCCTGCCAACAGGAATTTAGATCTAAAGGCTTGGTGAGGTTCAGCTTCACTGCTGAACCAGAGGAATGAGATTAAGGTGGGAGATCCCAGGCACTGGCTCCCCGGGCTGGCCACTCTCAGGGCCTGGCCAGGGCTGCAGCTGCGCCATCCCAAGGCTCACCCCTCCCCAGTGCGGGGACTCGGAGCCTGACCTTGTCCCACTGGTGGGAGGGGACAGAGCAACGTTTTAAAGCAACAGGGGACATGAGGCATCTGAAATAACCTTGCAAGTGTGGAGATTCCTTTATGACAATATTCCCTGCAAGTTATACGTCTATAATAGTGAAGAGTTGAAAACAACCCACGTTTCCTAAAGCAGCCCTGCAATAAGGCCACGTCAGAAAGGAATATTTAATGACATAGAAAAATGCTCTGATAGGTTAAATTGAAAAGGGAAGTAGAGGTACAGGATGGCTCCAATTTATATTACACTCTATTATGAAAAATAAGCTGGAAGAAAAGACACAAACATTTGTCAGAACTGACATCTGCCAGACGGTGGAACGGAAGGCGATCGTCACTTTTGTTTCGTAGGACTTTCCTGTATGACTGCATGGCTAATAGCACATCTCCTTGACACCGGTGCTGTTCTCGGAATCCTATCTAGAGCTTACAGGTGAGTTGTGGGTATTATGATTGACCCCTTGCAAAAGAGGAAACTGAAGTTTAAATATCAAGGCAGCCCAGCAGGTGAGCAGCTGAGTCAGGATCCCAGCCCGAGGCTCTGCAGCAACAGTGCCCCAGGGGCACCGTGGTGGCTTGGGGACCTCTGCACGTGCAGCTTCCGGACCCCACCCTGAGGCTTCCAGTGGGATTTGTCTGGGTGTTGGGAGCTCTAACCATGGAACAGCTCCTCTATACCCAGCCCCATGGGTGAGGAGTGAGATCTGTTCCCTTGGGCCCTGACAGTGCCCAGGCCAGGGGGCCGGTCCTGGGAGTGCCCGCCCAGCCCTGAGCCCCAGCAAGTCCAGCAGAGCCCATGGATGGTGGGGATCCCAGCCTTCCACTCACTGCATGCCTTGGGGTGAACCTCGAGGTGGAGCCAGCCCAGGGAGCCAGTGCCTGGGATCTTCCACCTCAATCTCACTCTTCTGGTTAAGCACTGGCTTCTTCCACGTAGGTCCCTGGGAATAAGAGACGCTTTAGAGAGGGGATCACATTGTTGGTCTCTCTGAGCCCCGCCGGGTGCTTTCCATGGACTGTCTCCTTGCAGCACCCACTTTACAGATGAGAAGACCTAGAGTGGGGACCTGGCCAGGGCCACATGGGGTGCAAGGACCAGGCAGGATCTGAACGCAGGCCTGTCCGTGGTGAAGTCTGTGAGCACCAACCCCAGTGGTGACCAGAAGGCAAAAGGAGCATATGAAGCCAGGGATGTGCATACGGAGGCCAGCGCCCAGGAGACTGGCCTGCACGCAGTGGCCTTAGCTTCCAGAAGGTCCTGTGGGCACAGGGCTCTTGGCTGACTCAGAGCTGGTGGACGCAGAGGTTAGCTCCCTCCCATGCACAGCCAGGCCCTGACCCAACTTTGGTCCCTGGGGACAAGAGGGGCTGGGAGAGCCCTGCCCACCCAGGGGGCAGGCAGTCACCCCAGCGTGGAGCCTGGTTCTGCCCTTGGGAGGTGGTTCCTTTGGCTGGACCAGGATGTCTGCTGATGATCAGGAGAGGGCCAAGGGGTGGGGGGTGCCCCATGTGTACCCTGAGAATTGCACCAGGCACAGGGAGCAACTTCAGCCCTCCTTGTGCAGAGCTGCAAAGTACAGTGCCAGCCCTTGCTGGCCCTCACACGCACAGGATGCCCCAAAGACGGCTTGAGGCCTTGCAAAACATTGGGAACCGGGACATCTGAACCCTGTTGGCTTCCGCGGTGTCAGAGCCTCACCCCAACCAGAAGGCGCGTCGGGGACGTGGTCATGCGGTGTCTCCCTGAGCTGAGAGTGACTCGGGAGGCTGCAGTCAGACCCGGGCGGCCCGGCCTGCGGGGTGACGGTGCTCAGAGAGGGACCCTTCAGCTCCTCCCTGCCAGGGCTGGGGCTGGGTCTCCCGGGGGTCTTCTCTGGGAGCGGGAGGCCTGGGGGGTAGGGGTGGGGTCCCAGCAGCCTCTCCCCCAGTGGCATGGTGTATGGCTGCGGAAGCCCTGGGTCTGTTTCCTTGTCTCTGACATGGGGCTGATGGCAGTGCTTCCCCTGCTCAGGGAAGACACAGGCACAGATGGGGAGAGGTGGCCAACAAGCCCAAGAGCACCAGAGCCACCAGGAACTGCAGGAGGCGGGAGGGACACCCCTCAGCCCTCAGGGAGAGTGTGCCTCGATCTTGCTCTTCTGGTGTCCACGGCTGGGAGAGAATACCTTTCTGTTGTTTTAAGCCACTCCTTCTGGGGCACTTTGCTAGGGAAGCCCAGGAAACTCGGCGAGCACGGAGCCGGAGCCGCTTGAATGACTCACAAGAAAGTACAAGAGGAGAGGACCCCAGGCATTTGGGAGAAGCTTTGAAAGACCCACCTGCTCCCTCAGCAAGCAAAAGAGGTCTTAGGGAGAGGCTGAGGGGTGTCTGCCCTGTAGGAGCCAAGCTCGTGAACCTGGGGCTGAAACGGCAAGGCCCCAGCAAAGCCAGAGCCTGGGCTGGGGAGCTGAGAGTGCAATCAGCTTGTCCCTGGGAAGGTGATGTAGGGATTCCCAGCCTCGTAACACATCCATCATCTGGAAGTTACCTAAACTACATGGAAATGCAGATCTCCAGGCTCCCACAAGCGGTTTTGGGGCAGAGCCCAAATGGATGCATTTAGCAGCTCCTGCCTGACTCGGATGCGGGGCAGACCCACTGCCCCTCCCAGTAGGTCAGCACATCTGGGGTCACTGGGCCAGCACAATGCTCCCCTTTTCCCTGTGAGGTCAGCGCGTCTGGGGTCACTGGACCAGCACAATGCTCCCTTTTCCGTGTGGCAAAGTGAATGTGGAGGCCGAGGCGGGAGCATGGCTGGCATCCACTGAGTGCCATCCTCCCAGCACAGGGCGGAGGATGCACAGCAGGTGGCCTGGCTCTGCCACATGGGCACCTGGGGACATGGGCAGGTGGCAGCCGGGACCCGGGCACCTCGCAGGGACAGGCTGGGGACGCCTCCTCCACTCTCCCTAGCCCGTCCTCATAAAGCACCTGTGGGGCTCCTCCTGAGTCCAGGGGGACCCAGGCCCACATGGGCAGCATGTGGCTGGTATGCCACTGCTGCCAGGAAAATAACCTGGGAAATGACTGAAAATGCAGCCAGGCCGCACTCCTGTGTGCCCGGCCACTTCTCAGAAGGAGGGAGGAGGTTCATCTCAGGCCGGCTCCCAAGGGCAGCTGGAAGCCACCCAGTTCCACGGCCGACCTGCTGCCTGAATGACCGACATGTGGCCGTTCGGCTGCCAAGCTGACTGGCTGCAAGTGCAAAGCTGGCTGAACAAAGCAGGCCATTACAAAGCAATACAGAAGGCATTTTCCCGCAAACGGGGCCAGCGGGCTGGCGCCGAAGGAGGCTGGCCATGAGCTTCAGGCAGCACATTCACTCTCAAGGTCCTGCTTAGCAGGCTGCAGCCCGGGATAGCATGTCTAAGACCTCCATGGCAGGGAGCAGATAGGGCTGAGTCAGGGCGGCTGAGGGGTCACGGTCTGGAGAGAACATAGACGCTCTGTACTGCCCTTGGGGCTCCACTCTGCTTGGCAGAAGGTTCCAAGAGCCCTTCCCACGCACAGGTCTCTCCCGTTTCCTCCACTAGCCCATCGCCAGCCATGCATTCATTCACTCGCTCATCAAACCTACGACGAGCATTTACTATGTGCCAGGCACTGTCCAAGGTGCTGGGGACACAGCTGAGAACCAGACACGCTCCTGTCCCTCACTGGGACTCCTCTGCCCCAGCCACATCTCCAGGGCTCCCCACAGCCTGCACCCACCACTTCGCTTCCTCCCCTCCCCGCCTCCCTGGCAGTCAGACTCTTATTTCTGTCCCACAGCTTTCCCAGCCTCCCGGCTCCCTCCCCATTTCCTCCCACACTGGTGATCCCCCGATGAAATCCTCCTGCCCTTCTTCCTGTCTTGGCGTCTGCCTCGTGATGACCCTGAGCTCACAGTCTGACCACTGCAGCTGAGTGTCGCACTGGCTCAGGTGTGGCAACACGGGGGTTGAAAGCCTCTGAACCAGGCACCAGGAGCCCTGGGCCCCAGGCCGGCCCTCCACAAACCAGCTTTGTGTCCTCGGACAACCCCAGGCCCATCCCGGGTCTTGCTGTCTGGAGAAAGGAGGAAGCCGGCCACACACTCTCCAAGAACGTTCAGCCTCCGCACTGCATGGCCTCTGCTTGGTTTCTGGCTGGGCCCAGGGCTCTGCCTGCAGCGTGGAGCCGCAGTGGTGGGTCCCCATGTGAGCCCCCGCCACTGTCTGCTGTCATCACCAGCCCAGGTGCCTTTGCCACACGCACCATTTCCAACCGTGAAGGCCTTCGTTTGGCGCCTGTTGGGACAACGTGGCTGGCACAGGCTGGGCTGGGGGAGAAAGGGTGCTGGGCAGCTCTGTGCCCTGCGACTTTGTGGGTCTGCTGGGCTGTCCTTGTCTTGAAAACATTGTATTTTTGACTCCTACAAAGTAGTGGAGATAAGATTGGCTCTGAAATGTATTATGATCCCTTGAGTAGAGACAGGGGGCAGAGCCACCTCCCCATGGTTTCCATGGGCATCAATAAGAAATGCTGCCATTTAGTGGGGAAAACAAGGTATGTGGATGGGCTCATAGCCCATGGTTCCAAGCCCATGCCCCTCTCAAGAGGGAGCAGACCAGGGGAGGGTGGCAGGAGCATCCAACGAGGGTCGGGGTGCCCCACTGGCCTGAGCTGCTGCCTTGGAAGCACCCTGAAGACAGATCGTGGGGCACTGTGGAGCTGACCTGGGGTTGCCACCAAGGGCTCGTTTCAAAAACGTCTCCAATCAAACAGCAAAGTTTCGGGGGTCCCTGGGCCTCAGCCAGGGTCAGTTGCCTGAGTCACACCTGCTGAGGCAAGCGTGCAGGTGCAGGCCCCACCCACAGGCACCCCCTTTTGGCCCACCCAGCTCCATCTCCCACCCAAAGGGGCGTTGCCCAGCAAGCGTCTCCCAGGGGCACATCTGAGCTCCATCCACGGCCCCCTTGGGCCCCAGAAGAGGAGGGCAGACCCGGAAGGGCCCCCAGAGAGAGGCCAGATGTGGTCAGGGGAGGGTCAGGAAGGAGGGACAGGCCTCCCGCTAGGTGTCCCCCTGGCCTCATGGGCCTGAATCCTCTGAAGCCTGGAACCACCCTGGAGCCACATGGCCAGTTCCAAGGGCAGTGCCTGGGATGGCTCTTGGGATGGTGAGGCCTGGTGGCCTCCGTCCTCTGTGGAGAAACAGCTGAGAAGGACGCTCCTCTCTCCAGGCAGTGAAGGGGAGGAGGGGAGATGCTGCGCAATCTGTCTCACCCGGCCTGGGCCCCGGGCTGGGGGGCCCTCAGTGACTCACTATTAAGGCATCAGAAGGGCCCCTGGGAGGGATTTGTGAATATGTCCCCAGGCCTTGGAGGAGAGAACACAAGGGTACCCTGAAGCCAATTCCTGGCCTCCACCAAGAAAAATGAGCTCAGAGGGCACAGCCAGCACAGTGCCAGGGCAGGGGGGCAAGGGCCGGCTCAGCCTCCGGGAGGAAGGATCCCAGGCGGTGGCCTCAGCTGAGATTGGGTGCTGGGAGCTCCGGGACCCAGGGGACCCATCCTCAACAGAGGGGTCTCCAGAGTCAGAAACGCTGGGCAGCCTCTGCCACTCGGAGTGGCCTAGGGTTGCCAGGGCTGTGGAAGCGCTGACCCTGAGGGGGTCACGGGGACAGCGAGAACAGGGAATTGTCATGTGACCCAGGGCTGGGTGGAGGAAGTGCCCCTGCCTGGCCATGGTGGCGCAGGAGCCATCAGCGTGGGCAGAAACCCAGGGTGGGCAGCGGGCTGGGGTGCCTGGGCTCTCTTGGGGCCAGGTGACCAGCTCACAGCTGAAACTGATGGTGAAGCATTTCATCAACCAGGGTGTATGAGTCAGCTCAGCTTACATAACAAAGCACCACACTGGGGGGCTTGAACCTCAGAAATCCCTGACCTCACGGCCCTGGAGGCCAGAAGTCTGCAATGCAAGTGTGGTCAGGGCTGGCTCCTCCCGGGGCTGTGAGGGAGCCTCTGGTCCCCATCTCTGCCAGCTTTTGGCAGCCTGAGGTGTTTGTGGAGATGGCCGTCTTCTCCCTGTGTCTTCAGTTTGTCCTTCCTGGACATGCCCCTCTGTGTCAGAATGGCCCCTTTTGGTAAAGACGCTAGTCTTGTTGGATCCAACCTGTGACCTCATCTTAACCTGATCTGCCAGGACTCTGTTTCCAATGAAGGTCCCACTCACAGGTACTGGGGGTTGGACTTCAGCATCTTTTGTGGGGAATACCATTCAAACCATCACCTGGGGGAGGGGAAGCTGCAGGCCCCTGTGGGCAGGGAGAGGTTAATCTTGTACCTGCAGGATGGGCCCCACCCTCCCAGCCTTGGCCTCCCCATAGCCATGCACAAGCATAAACTTGCATCTGGTTTTACGAGCTGGAAATTTAACATCGAATCCTTTCTGCCATTTCACCTTCTACATTAGGACCTGGAAGGACAAGAGCACTTTTTTTTCTCTGTTTTACACTGAGCTGATTCAAGTGGACACATCGCTGGGGTCAGCAGCAGCAGTGAGGTCCTTTCCCCAGCCTTGAGAACACACGACTTTACATCCAGCCCAGTGGCCCCCAAATACCCCCAGGAACAGCCCAGGGAACACGGTCCTTGGTTTCCTCTGGGGCGGAGTTTTCTGGAACCACACTGAGAAGACACTGAAAGCATTAGAGAGGCTTGTGCTCCCCGGACATATTTTATTGTTTTAATAGATAAATTGATTCCTTTAAAAAACAAGCCACAGATCTCATGGCGGTCCCTTTTACGTGCATGAGCTCTAATTACTTGTTTTTTTGGAAGTGCCTGAAAAATTATATTTCTAATTCCTCTAGGCCTGTCATGAAAGAGCCTTTTATAGCTGCCGGGCTGTCCCTCCCGGGAATCAGATGCTGCGGTGCCGAGGAGGATGACGACAGGGACCGCTCTTCTCAGAAAAGGGCCCTGCGCCCTGAGCATTTCCAGCTCAAACAGAATGGACGCGTCCGCTAATGATGTCTGTCGCTATTTGCATCGTGGATGCGTTTCCAGGGTTTGCAGGCCCTGGAGAAGGAGGAAAAGCTTCCCACCCCGTCATGCTCAGGATCGTGTCGTCATCGTCCACAGCTGAGTCACATCGCCCGGAGCAGACAACAGGCCTGGCCCCCACCCCCTCTGTGTGTGCAGAGAGATGCTGTCAGAAGGTCGGGAAGCCAGAGCCTCTGAGCCCAGCCTGGAGCACGGCCAGCCACGCTGGCTGGAAACCCCTGGGCGCAGAGACTTGCTGAGGGTCCTGTCACCCTGCTCCCCATTCCTGTAACCTCCCGAGGCCGGGCAGCTGTCCTTTACGGAATGGGCCTTTGCCAAGCACTGAACAGACCTTGACTCTAGAATGTCACTGAGCGTGTCTGGCTGCGGGGAAACGCGCTCCCTCCCCCTGGGGTTTGTTAGAAAGAGTTCTGAAGCCTTGCAGAGGGCGTGGGTGGAAAGTCCCTCTGGTGGGGAAGCCAGGTGCAAAAAGCCTGAACTGAGAGCGCTCAGGGGAGGCGCCCAGCATCGGGCGCGCGCCAGGTTACCTGGAGGTCAGGCAGCCACTGCTGGCGCTGCTTCCCCATCCCATGGCTCGGCTTGGTACAGCCCAGCTTCAGCTTGGCCAGCGCATGCCCAGCTAACCCCCCTGGGACTTGCCCGGCGGCAGCCTAGACCCTACAGGAGCAAGAAGAAGAAAAGCCGTGACTCATGCACTTGGGGAGCTTATGGTGTGGGCTTTGCAGGGATGGAATCTGAGCAGCTAATGATCAAACAGGAGGCGGTTTACATGTCGGTGTTTTACCCAGAGTCCTTGGGGCAATAAGGGCGGTGGGCAAAATTCTGCTAACTACCCCCAGCCCTTCCATCCTTCTTCCTGAATAACGAGAACCCCAGCTTTTCACCGGACACACTGCATTCAGATAAAAGACTGCATTCCTCACACTACATCAGGACTAAGTTAGGCATAGTCTATTGGCTGGGATGCAGAGGTGATGACAGGCACTTAGGCAGCCACATTGGACCATGAGATGGCAGGATCAATATGAAGGACTGTGAAGAGGCATGAAGCAATGAAGGAACATGGAGAAAGTCTGAATCTCCACTCTTACTGGAGCACGTTGTAATATGAACTCCTTAATTTTAGCTGGATACAATTCCCATTCCCCCTCGCAGCCAGATGTGACCATGTGCCTAAATTTTGGTGCCCATATTTTAAGCAGAAGTGTTGTGTGCAACCTCCGGAAAGCATCCTTAACGGGCAGGACCATGCCCTCTGCTGTGCACTGAACTGTGTCCCCTGCAAATTCACATTGGAGCCCAAACTTCCCATGTGGCGTGATTTGGAGATGGGGCCTTTGGGAGGTAATTAGATTTAGATGAGGTCATGGGGGGGCCCTTGTGATGGGATTAGTGCCCTTTCAGAAGAGGATGAGGCACCAGGGCTGTCTCTCTCTGCCGTCTGAGGATACAACAAGACAATGACCATCTGCAAGCCAGTTCGAGAGCCCTCCCCAGAATACAACCTCGCCGGCTGAGATCTCAGACTTCCAGCCTCTAGAGCTGGGGAAAGAAATGCCTGCGGCTTGAGCCACCACCTACGGTGTTCTGTTACAGCAGCTGAGGCAGACGACGTCCTTCCTTCATCCCCTCCTCTTCCCTGCTGGCTCAAGTGCCCAAGCAGCCACCTGGCTCCATGGAGAGCTGATGATAGAACAGCTGTTGTTCTGGCTGGGCCAGATCGCCCTCCACGTTTGTCTTTGATTTGCAGTACATTCAGGGACAGAACCTACCTCTAAACCCTGAACATTCGGATGTCTTCTGCTTTGATTTCCCATGAAAGAACATCTGAGTAATTATTGTGCCTGAAAATTCTCACCCACAAGCTGGTATAGATTTCCCTGTTCTCATCTTCCCAAATTAGGTGGGTGTTTCCTGAGGCCACCCTAACATATTATCACACACACAGCTTAACACAGTGGAAGCTGGCTGGGTGCAGTGGCTCACGCCTGTAATCCCAGCACATCGGAAGGCCAAAGAGGGCGGATGGCGTGAGTCCAAGAGTTTGAGACCATCCTGGACAAGATAGCAAGACCCCATCTCTACAAAAACTACACATACACACAAATTAACCAGGTGTGGTGGTGTGTGCCTGTGGTCCCAGGTAGTCAGGAGGCTGAAGTGGGAGGATCACTTGAATCTGGGAGGTAGAGGCTGCAGTGAGCAGTGATTGCACCATTGCACTCCAGCCTGGGCTACAGAGTGAGATCCTGCTTCAAAACAAAACAAAACCAACAACAGAAATTGATTCTCTCACAGTTCTAGAGACCAGAAATCCAAGATGCCAGCAGGGCTGTGCTCCCTCTGAAGGCTCCAGGGGAGGGTGCTTCCTTGGTTTCACCAAGATCAGGTGAGACCGAGCATATTCAGAATGCGTGGCCATAGACGATACTTCCTGGTCTCCTCCAGCTCCTGGTGGAGGAGACCAGGTTTCCCTGGCTTGTGGCTGCGCCCTCCGATCTCTGCCTCCATCATCATGGCCTTCTTTTCTGTGTCTGTGTCTCTTGAAGGACACCTGTCGTTAGATGTAAAATCCACGCAGATAATCCAGGATGACCTTATCTCAAGATCCTTAACTTAATTACATCTCCAAAACCCATTTTCCCAAAGAAGGTCATGTTCAAAGATTCCGAGGATTTGACGTGAACATATCTTTTGTGGGCCCGTTTGTGGGCCTGTCACTATGGGTGACCCCAAGCAGAACAGACCCACCCTCGGAGAGGGCCTTCAGGGACCTGAGGGAGTGTCTAGGTGGCAGTGGCTGCCTGGAGGTTCCCTTGGCTCTGACGCCTCTCTGCCTGGTGCCCAGGTGTCTGTCACCCGGGGGCTGCATGCCTGGATCCTGCCTCCTGGCCTGGCTGTGTGGGGTCCACAGATGGCCTGTGGCGTCTGCCTGGGTGGGGCACGTCCTTGCAGATGTTCCCTCAGCCACCCAGCTCTATGGCTGCTGGCCCCCGCCCTGAGCTCTTGCAGCTGCTGGGGACTCGGCTGGACTCAGGGATACTGAGCTTGCCTGGGAGGGGTTTCAGACACCCTCTGGTGCCTCTGCCATCCTGGGCCGTGTCCCCCTCCCTCTCCCCCACCTCTCTGGCGCTCCCTGTGCCCTCAGTGGGTTTGCCCCCCTCCAACACCCCTGACACCCTCCGGCACCTCAGGGACAACTGGGGCTCGATGTTTTCACGCATGTCTCCTTCTGCATTGGGAGCTGCTCATTACTCTCTCAGCTCCACTGGCCCCAACCCAGACCCCACTCCCAAGGCAGGTGTCTTGCCCGGGGTGGGGGCAGATGGTGAGAACCTCAGTGGGAGGGGCCGGCCAGTCCCTCCTGGAATCCTGCGCCCTCCACCTCCAAGCACAAGAAGAGAAAGTGCGAAGCCTCTCTGAGCCTCAGTTTCCTCCTATTGAAATGGAACCAATAAATCCTATCTCGTGGTTCTCGCGCAGACGCACAAAGTAACTGCTCTCATGAGCATGTGCCCAGCCTGCCGGCAGTCAGTGGTCCCTGGGGCGGCTGGGCCATCGCCATCGGGTGCCGAGGCTGCCAGGCCCCTGTAAGCAGGGAGGCGTTAACCTTGCACCTGCAGGATGGGCACCAGCCCTCAGCCTCGGTCTCCCCACGGCCACACACAAGCGTAAACTTGCTTAGATTTCTCCATAGCTGCGAAGTCCCAAAAGCCTCCCACAGTCTCTGGGCATCCTGCAGCGTCCCAGCCTCCACACCTGAGGTCCCACGGCCCCCACCCCGCACTCCTGTCCTGCCCTCGAATTCCAGGCATGGTGAATGGTGTCACAACCCAAGCTAAAAAGCCAGGGCACACGCTAAGTCCCCCAAGAGAAATGTGGGAGGCACTCTCAGGGCCCCTGTCCCTCACCAGCCGCCTGCCGAGCTCTAGACCATTTTCTGTGTCTCCTGCCAGCCTCCCTCCTGGCTGCCTGTCCGCTGCCCACAGGGGCCCCTGCAGCTTTTCAAGGGGGTGCTTCTCTCCAAGGCGCATCCCTCCCGGTCTCTCTCATCTCCAGGCCTCCTCCACACTGTTAGCCTCAGGTGCCTTCTGGCAGTGGCTGGGGACCCTCACTCAGGAGCCCCTTGGGTGGGTCACAGGGCCCTGCTCACCCAGGCTGCAGCCACCTGCCCTGCCGTGTTCCCCTCACACACCCTGCTGTCAGAAAGCGCCTGCCTTCCCGCAAGTGCTGCCCTCTTTCTGTGACTAGAACACTCTTATTTGACTCCAAAACTCACCTCTTTTTTATAATCAGCAATGAAAATTATTTGTATGGTTTTGTTATTGTTGTTGTTTTTATTTTTATTTTATTTTATTTTTTTGAGACAGAGTTTTGCTCTTGTTGCCCAGGCTGGAGTGCAATGGCGTGATCTCAGCTCACCACGACCTCCGCCTCCCGGGTTCAAGTGATTCTCCTGCCTCAGCCTCCTGAGTAGCTGGGATTACAGGCATGCACCACCACACCCAGCTAATTTTGTATTTTTAGTAGAGATGGGGTTTCTCCATGTTGGTCAGGCTGGTCTCAGACTCCCGACCTCAGGTGATCCACCCTCCTTGGCCTCCCAAAGTGCTGTGATTACAGGCATGAGCCACCACACCTGGCCTGTACGTGTTTTTAAAAACAACTCTGGCTCCCCTCTCTCCAGAGCCTCTCCAGGGCATCTCTGTGTGCTGTGCCTGTGGCCCTGCCATCCTACGAGCCTCTATCTCCCGCCCCCGCCACGATCCGGGAGGTGCCCCTCCACTGTATGACCAACACCCCAGTGCAGTGCCAACCAGGGACGGGGTGGGGGACCCTCAACAGTGGCCCTGGGCAGCCCCACCTCGCCTCCTCCTCCTGCCGACCTTCTGAAGGGGCCTCCCAACAGCGGAACCCCACGAGGGAGGCAGTCAATGTTTTTTCATAAGAAAAAGAGATTTCCTGCCAACAATAAGAAATTGTACAGAGTATTAGCGAAGGACACAAAAGCCAGAAGGATTTGCTATCCTGCCTCGCTCTCAAAGTCCACACCAATCAAGACCACCAGCTTCTGTGGCTGTCTTGTTTTTGGAATGTTCTAGAAGCCTCAGACCCCAGGAGAAGGAAGACCTAACTTGAGGTCCCAGGAGCCTACTTGTTCCCTCTGGGGTCTGTAGGAACCTCCGGGCCCAGCAGGGCCTCCCCACTCTGGGGCTGTCAGGGTCTGCGGACTCTGGCTCCCAGAAGTCCCCGTGCCCCCAGGCCACCAGGCCAGGGTTCCTGGAGGGCGTGCCTTCGCCACCCCTGGTGTTGCAGGAGCCCAGGGGAGGTGCACGTTGGCAGGAAGGGCCATGTCTTCCACCGCATGGGCACCTCCTCAGTGTGCAGAGACAAGGGACTGTGGCTTTCTGGCTGTCTCCATAACTGCAAAGTCCCCAGAGCCTCCCTCAGTCCCACAGTCACACCAGCTTTGAAGCTCCAGCCAATATGAGTCTCCCCAGCCACAATATGGGACTCAGAATGGAACTGGTAAGTCCCAAGAAGATAACAGGGGAAGTTCAGAGGGGCTGGGACCACTGAGTCCAGAGAAGGGCAAGGAAAACCCAGACGGGGTCACCGTGGGGCAAAGGGTCCCGGCAGAACAGGCCCCAAGGCCGTGCATGTGAGCAGCCTCCCTGGGCAGCAGGTGAGCCGGGCCACCGCCTGGCTGCAGAGACGCCTCCAGTCTGGCCTCCAGAATAACTGTAGTTCTCCAGCTCTGTGAGATGATCAACAAGAACGGACCCCCGTCTGCCTCCTGGGAGGGTTGCCTCGAAGGGGGACACGCTCCTCAGAGAGAAGCACAGGAGCCTCTGAATTCCTCTGGAAGAATTTTACCCTCCCTGCCCGGGATATCTTTACCATCAGCCCCGACGCTCAGGCCCTGGCTCATGTTGCTCACATTTGGGGCTGGAAAATTCCTTCTGTCTGGGGCTGTCCTGTGCACTGCAGAATGCTGACTGGCACCTTTCCCCTCCTAAGTGTGGCAACCCAGACTGTGTGCAGACCTCACCAGATGTCCCCGGGTCTAGATCACCCCTGTTTGAGAACCACTGATACTGCGGGTCTGGCTGGGAAAATGTGTAAACCTCCCCAGGTTCCCCTCCACATCCCAGGCCGCACGTTTAGGGATGCAGGTTCACAGGTGGAGGATTTTGTGCAACACCGACTTCAGTGAATCAGGAGGAGGTGCTGGGGGGCGGGGGTGGGCACAGGGTGGGGGGTGGGGCAGCAGGGTTTATTCTCAGGACAAATGGAGAGCAGACCAAAGGGCCCAGGAAGGAGATGGCTACACCAGAAAACCCTGAGTTCGCAGAAACAATCTGGCTGACACAGAATATTTGCACAGACCCGTTTGCCTATGACTGACCTAGCTTTGGGTCACTCACATGCAAATCTGTGGGGCCCCATGGGGAAGGGAGAAGCCCTTTGCTGGGAACGCTGTGGGTGGGGGAGTTGAGTGGGAGCCAGAAAAGCATAGCTGTTCCTGGACCCTCCTGTTACGGAGGAAGGAGGGCACCTGCCCCACCTACTGGCTGCCTGTCCCTACACCTGCTACTGCCCTGTGGCTTCCCCACCTGGCCAGCGCGCCTGTGTGTGTGTTTATGGAGTGGGGCGGCCAACTAAAATAATAGATGAGTGAGTTACCATAAAGTGGAAAAGTGTTGGCATTAACAAAGAATTTTGCATTGTTAGAAATAAGAGATTATATATATTTATATATATATATATATATAGAGAGAGAGAGAGAGAGAGAGAGATGATCTCTCTGCTTATGATATAAGAGCAGCAAGCAGACAGGAAGCCCAGCTCCAGAGTAGTGTTGGGGGGTCAAGGTGCCCCTCAAGGCCCATCCTTAGCATGGGAGGGTGTGGGTGTGGCCGGTCCTCCACTGGGAGACAGTTTATGCACAGACCTCCTCCTTGCCACGGAATAGCTCCAGCTACTTATGTTGCTAAGAGGTCATTCCAGGCATGGTATAAAATCTCAGCGGGCAGGCCGTGATCTCTTCCTTACCTCTGTTTCCGGCAGTAATGGTTTAAATGGTGAGAAAAAAACTTTTGCCTGAGGAATGTGAGTGCTTTTAATTATCAGGCCCAGAAAGACCTTAAAATGAGACAGCAGTCACACCCTGCTCCCTGCTTTGAGCTATATGTTCATGTCTAGAAACTGCTTCCTGCTGCCACAAGTAGCTATGGATTAACCCAGTAATGCCCCACTGGAAACTGTAACCCACACCCTATAGCTTAACAGTGTATAGCCAATCACTCATCAATGCTATTTCTGTAAACTAATGAGAATTCCTGATAGAAAACTTGGTATGAGCCAACTCCCTGACCCCCACTTTCCTTTACAAGCCACGTGAACTGCTTGCTGCTCATCAGAGCGTAGATCCAGGGCCACTGGAATCTGTTGCAATCCTCAAGCTTGGCCCAAATAAACTCTCCACTTAGATTAATTTTGCCTCAGCTTCTTTCTTTTAGGGAGACATTAGTGAGCCCCTAAAAGATGTGTCTACCCAGAACCTATAAATGTGACTGAATTTGGAAAAAAGATCCGTGCAGATGTCATGAAGGACCTCCCGGTGAGGTCATCTTGAATTGGAGCGGGCCCGGATACAATGACAGTGTTCTTAGAAGAGGGGAGAAGACGCACACAGGGAGGAGTCACGTGAAGATGGAGGCAGAGGCCACCTGGAGCCACCAGGAGCTGGAAGAAGCAAAGGGTTCTCCGTGGGAGGAAGCGTGGTGCAGCTGCCACTGTGACTTTGGACTTCCGGCCCCAGCACTGTGAGAGGACAGGTTTTAAGCCAGGTGGTTTGTGGTGCTTGGTTATGGCAGCACCAGGCACTCAGACACCTCTCCAGAGGTGCTGCTGCCCAGGGAGCGTTTTGCACGCTGCCCCTGGCTTCTTGCTTTCAGCAGTAATTTGTGCATTGCTGCATGTAAAGCCGCCTCCCACTTTTTACCAGCTGCCTGACACGAATCCCACTGTCTGGGAGTAGCATGATTTATTTCTCCAGGCTCTTATCCGGGCATGTTGGAGCAGTTTCCAGCTTTTGACTACTTGCAGGTAAAGCTGTGTCAGTAGCCTTGTGCAGATGTTATTTAGCACTTGTGTGCACCTATCTGCAGAGCTGCTGGGTGTGTGCGCTGTACGTTTCTATACCTGTTTCAAAGAAGGCATCACAAATTGCTCACACCAGTAATCGGTTAGGATGCCTTTCTCCTAGTCCTCACCACAGAGCATTCTCACATTTTTGTCTTTGGCAATCGGACAGATTAAAAACGGTCTTACATTCTAATTTTAATTTGCATTCTTTCTTTTTTCCCATTAGTGCATGTATCTTTCCATATGTTTAACAGCCTTCACATTTCTCTTTTGTGAACTGTTTTTGTACTTCGCCCATTTTCTATCACTTGGTTGGTCTTCATTGCATTGATTTCTGGAACTTCTTTATGTATGAACCAAATGAAGCTTTTCCTGTGCCTTGCACTGCAGATACTATTTCATTTCTCACCTGTCTTTGTTTATGATGGTTGTGTTTTTCACCAGGCAAATATTTTTAACTTTATTATTATTTCTTTTAATCCATGTTTATGGCTTCTGAGTTTGTGTTCTATTTCAGAAGATCTTCCTCCTTCTAAAACTAGTAAAGGAAATGGCTCTCTGTTTTCTTCTAGTATGTTTATGGTTTCCAATTTTATTAAAATTTCTGCTGTAGCTGTAACATATGGAGGCCTTAGGGAATAAAGTAGAATGCATTTTGTTTTTTTCTAGAAAACTATTTAGTTGTAATTCAGTTGGGGTCTTCTGAACAACTGGAATTCATCACACCAATAGGCAAAAATCACCTCTCCTATATCCTAACTACCTGGGTGTGTTGGATCCATTTCTGGTTCCTCTGCCTAATTTCTTTGCTGTCTAGGGGGTCCATGTCCCAACTACCGCAAATTTTATAGGCTCTATGAATGTGAAGATCTATTTTAAGATATTTCCTAATATCAAACCATCTTCGAGTCTCCTAGGTCATGGCTTACAGTTTTTAGACAATTTAATTCACATTTTTGTGTTGATATTAATCCATAAGATTGGCTTATGATTTTCTTTCTGTGCTTGTCTCTTTGGGTGTTAGTATCATTCTTATGGTAGCTTCATAAAGAGAATTTAGAAATTTTCTTCCCTATTTATGCTTTGCATCCATTTAAATATTATCTGTTCCTTAACAGTGTGGTGGAATCACCTGTGAAACTATCTGGGCCTGGAGCCATTTGTAGCTTTGTTTGTATCAGTTACAGTCCTAGGCATCTACGGCTAGGATCACTGGTATAGCAGGTGGGTAGTGTAATAGGAGGGAACAAGACAATTAGGGAGTGTGATGCCTGTGAAGAATCTAAAAATGATAGTAAAACCAACTATTATTACCACATCCTGCCAATTCTAAACAGTCAGCAAGAGAATACACACCCTTTTAAGAGGACCGACCGCTGGCATATCATGGAAACACACCCTCCCTCCTCCCTAGCAAGGTGGCACATCTCCTGAACCTCTGCCAGTGCACAACGCCCGGTTTTGTGGCTGGATTTGTATGCAATTACATTATATTCAAATCACACTAATTTATTCCTCCAGAATGAGAAGATAGAGAATGCGTGCTTTTCATCAAAATTAGTTCTGTGACACTATTATAAAAAATATGATGGAAGCTCCCAAAGAAACCCTAAACCTTCAAAAACTTATGAAGTATGGCAGCTCCTCAAAACAATTAAACCTCGAATTACCACGTGATCCAGCAATTTCTTCTCTGGGTATATACCCAAAAGAATTGAAAGCAGAGATTCAAAGAGATATTTGTACACCCATGTTCACAGCAGGTTTATTCACAGCAGCCAACAGATGGAAGCCACTCAAGTACCCACGGACAGAGGCATGAGAAAGTGAAAGATGGTCTGTGCATGCCAATTAGGATCTGGCCTCAGAAAGCAACGACAACCTGACACACGCCACAGCAAGGACGGACCTTGAGAACATGATGCTGAGTGACATCCTGGCACACGCCACAACATGGACAGACCTTGAGAACATGATGCTGAGTGAAATAAACCAGGTACACAGGGACCGACACCGGGTGGTTCCACTTGTATGAGGTCTCTGGTGGAGTCTGGTTCGTAGAGACAGGAGGTGGAATGGTGAGTGCTGGGGACCGAGGAGGGGCGTGGGGAGGGAGTGTTCGATGGGGACGGGGTTTCAGTTTGGGAGGATGGGAAGTTCTGGGGATGGGTGGTGGTGATGACTGACAGCAACGTGGAGATGCTTCATGCCACTGAACCGCACACCTAAAAATGGCTGAAATGGTAAATTTTACCGTATGCATATTTTACCGAATATGCATAATAAATAAATAAAACAAAAAGTTCTTCAACTTGTTGAAAGTAAACAGAAAAGTGTTAGAAAAAACTTTAAATGGAAAAAAAAAAAAAAGGAGAGAAGAGATAAGTAAAGTAAAAGCGCCAGCTGCCTGGATCTGCGGCCTGGCCAAGCTTCTCACTTGGAGGTGATCCCTGCAGGCCTCCCTGCCCCTCCATCCGCTCGCCCTCCAAGGAGACCCAGCCGGAGGGGGTCTGGAAAAGCCTCTGGCTTTTCTCACCCGGCCTGTGTGGCCCACGGTAATTCTGGGCAGGTTGTTCCTTCACCAGCACAGGACCAAGCTCACACCCTCCTTCCTGACCTTTTCCACCAACACAATGTCATCAGATGCTTAATCCTGGTCTTATTTCATAAACGCATGAGTTTCATTCCAGGGTCTCTGGGGTTACTCTGACCGTGAGAAGCCCTGAGAAACGGAGTGCTTTCTGCGTGGGGCATGGGGGTCACCTGTGGCGAGAGGCCTGGCTGTCCTGGGGGGGTCCTTCCGGGCTGGGGTGCCGTCCTTCCAGCACATCCTCCTCTACTGTCCCTGGGAGGGCCCAGGCTGTCCCCCGGCCATAGGCCTGGCTCCCACTCACAGGGAAGGGCCTCATCTTATCTGCAAAGGGTGGGTCTGGATCAGCAGGAAGCCCACGGTCTCTTCGTGCCTGGCACCCTCCAGAATAAGAGACAAATTACTGGCGGAGGTTGCAAGCTGCTCAAAAAATTCACTCTGGAAAAGCAGGGGCTCCTTTCCCCAGTCAAAGCCCTGGGGCGGATGTCCACGTTTCTAGAATCTGTAAGGTCATTCTGTGGTGTTAGCCCATGGTGAAAGAGTCTAGCTGGGAGGTGTGGAAAGTCTGATATGTGTGTTTCCTTTGCAGGATTTCTTCCGTCTGGAGGAGGGAGGGGTGATCAGCAGGCACTTAGGGATGCTCTCAGCGGTGACGGCTTCGTATTCCAGGGGGCTGATGTTCCTCCGCACTCTGGCCTGTCCAACTCTGAGTCCCAAATTTGGGGCTGGCAGACAGAGTCACCATGGTCGGGGGCTCCTCATTTTTGCCATGGCTGGGTGGGCAAGAGATGTCCACAGGGCTGGGGTGGACAGAGCAGCCATCCTGTGGGTCAGGTTAGACCCCAGGTCCCATTGGTCAGAGACACCCCCTCCTTAGCCCCTTATCCCTTCCTCAACTAAGACATGAGCAGCGCGGGTTCCAGGCCGGGAATTCCCATGCCAGCTGTGTGGGCAGGACGCAGCTGCCAGTGTCACTGTGGCCAGCGCCCTTCCTTTTTCTCACGCCATTTGCATTCTTGAGTACAGCCAGTTCAGTTTCTGGTCCTGCCCCACCCTGGCAGCCACGATACCCTCGGGCCCTGTACTTGGGAGAACCAGCGCCGAGGTGGGTGAGGCTCTGTCTGGGACAGCGAGTCCCAGGGATCCCCAGGGAAGTCACAGGCTTAGGAGAACACTGGGAAGCCGCTGGCCCCAGACACTTGGCGGGGCTGCCCCACCAGCAGCTGGGCTCAGAAAACCTCTCTGTGGTCTCCTGTGTGGAGAGGAGGCGGGGAGCTGGTTAGCCCGAGGCCCGAGAGCCGGGCAGATGCATGACTCAAGGTCACCTTGGGTGTGACTCATGGCCCTGCATTCCCAACTGCCATCACACTTCCAATAATAACCGTACACATCACCAGGCCCTCCTGGCCCGGCGCTGCCCTTGCTTCCTGCGCACCTGCTCATGTCGAAATTGGCTGTCATTGCACCCACTGGAAAGATGAGAAGACCCTTTCCATCCTGGCCCGACTGGGAGCATGTGACACCTGTCTTTAATTCCCCAGGAGTGTGTTTCCATGGAGGCACTGCTGTGGGTGACGCTGGGCTGGCCTCGCCCTTTGACAACCAGGCCATCATGGGGGAAGGGCAGGCACGCTGCATTAGGGGGTCTCAGAATACTGCTGGAACTCATTGGGACCTGGAGATTTTGCTGGAAGACCAAGCTGTCACTGCTGGAGATTCAGCAGCCAGCCTCATCCTTGGGGTGCCTGATGCTGCCTTCAGGGGCTTCTGGGTGGGGCTGCTGGAGGGAGGAGGGGCGCCTTGTCCTACATGCCTCTGGATGACGGCCGGTAGCTCTGAGAACAGGCTCGCTTCTTCCCCATGCCTGTTCATCAGGCCACCCCTAACGAATGCTCCGGGAGACACAGCACGCTCACCGGGGACCGGATCCCAGACCTGCTGGGGGCTGGTTGGAGCTCCCTGGCTGGTGGGGTGCTCTTGGGAGGGCTCCCCTACACGGAGGACAGCACTCGCTCCATCCACGCTCATGTACACACGGTCAGCCAGTGGAGCAATGAAGGGTGCATGTGTGGCCCCCGGGCTGTGCCTGCCTGGGGGTCCCTTTATGCCTCCACCCCCTGGAGGAAGGGAAGGAAAGGAAAGGAATTCTCCTCTTCCTTTTCTGCTTTGAGAAAAGTCTTAATTCTCTTCCACCGAGCCTCAGGCCCCAGAGGCCCATGACGTCCCAATGGGCATTCGCACAGTGGGCTCTGGCCAGGTTTGTACTGCTGTACTTTGACAGTTTCCCTGCCCCACCCCCTCCAGCTGCCCTACGGACTGGACAGGGACCCTGGCACTGCAGGTCCCCACTCCTGGCCTTGCAGTGGTGACTGGGCAGGATCTCTCGGTGTCCGTGTGAGTGGGGACTTCCTTCTCCCCTTGCTGTGGGTGGACTCACCCATCCCCTCTTCAGTTGCTCACAAAGTGGTGCATCTGCACCACTGCGGGGCCCAGGGTGGCTGCATCCCGGCATCTCCTTGGCTCCCCAGCACCATGACTGCAAATGTCCTTTGCCCACAGGAAGATGCAGAGGGGGTGGCCCTGGCGACCTCCCAGACAGCCTGCATTTACGTTCCCAGGGCCTGCTGGTGAGAAACAGCTCCCAAAAACCCCCATTGTCACTGGTCGGGGTGGTGCATCCACACCCTCACGGCCCACCCTTGCATGTTGGCCAAGTACTGCTCCTAAAGGGAGGGGCTGCCTTGCCATCTGTTACAGGTCCCCTGTGTCCCCCTCAAAAAATATGTGGATGCCGTGACCCTGGCACCAGTGAACGTGACCTTACTTGAAAATCGGGTCTTTGCAGATGGAAATAGTTAAATTAAGTTGAGCTTACACTAGAATAGGATAAACCCTGACCCGATGTGACTAGTGTCCCCATGAGAAGACAGACACAGACACACGAGGGAGAGCTATGCGCAGCCAAAGGCCGAGATCAGAGGGGCTCTGCGGCTGCAAGCCCGGGGCCGAGCAGGGCAGGAGCGAGCTGGGCTCCCCACCCCAGGCCACGTGATGCTGCAGAGAATGCCACGAAGTCCACTGCGGTGGGAGCTCCAGGTTCCTCCTGGCTGCTCTTAGTTTTCATTAGTAAATAATGAAAAGCAAGTGCCTCCCAGCGAGCCTGTGCCATGCACCTCCTGGCCCTTATCCAGGTGTCTCTTGGATGCTGCGGGGCCCAAGACCATCGTGTGCTCCTGAGGTCAGGACATGTGAACACTGGACCCACACATGGGATTCCACCCTCCACGTGCGCTATACCTGGAGAAAGCAGTGGCTCTGTCAGCAGTGGGGTAGTGGGAGCCCCACAATGGCAGGGGCGACCCAGGCGTGTCCAGTGCCACCTGCAGGCTCTCACCACATGGCCCAGCGACCCGGGTAGACCTCCCCGTCACTGCTCCTCGGGAACCCCCATTTCACTCAGCAGCCCACGGGGGAAGCAGGCAGCCACCCTGGGCCCCCAGGGTCAGGGAAGTTCAGTGACAAGGTTGTGACCCTCACTGAACACACAAGCCCTCTGTCTGCCCTTGGCACATAAGGCCCCCAAAACATGTGTCCTTGATGTTTGCGCTAATCACCAACTCCCTGACAAAAGCAAATAGAATTAGCGAAGGCACTGGGTTAATTCTGACCCCAAACAAGCTAAACAATGGACACACCCAAGCCGGGCAGGCGTCCTGAAGACCCGCAGCCACCCCAGACACAGAGGCTCTGCCTGTCTGGACCACCGGGGCTCTGCTGACCCCTCCCGGGGGCGACAGTGTGGCCGGTGATGCCTGGGGCTCTGCTGACCCCTCCCATGGGCGATGGTGTGGCCGGTGATGCCTGGGGCTCTGCTGACCCCTCCCATGGGCGATGGTGTGGCCGGTGATGCCCGGGGCTCTGCTGACCCCTCCCATGGGCGATGGTGTGGCCGATGATGCCCTGGGCTCTGTGGTCAGAACCATCACGTATTTTCAAAACAGACCCCACAGGCCCTGTCAACAGCAGCAAAACGTGCTAATATTTATCTTCCTAAAATACTTCTTCAAATATGCATGGGAAAAGTTCTAAACAGAGAAATATGCTGCCAGTGCCCTTCAGAAACGGAGTGCCTTCTTCAAACCACCAGGAAGTTCCAGAGGAGACACTGGGGAAACTTTTGTGACATGTCCCGTGTGAGTTCACCGGAGTGGCTGCCACAAAGGACCCCAGCCGGAGGCCCCAGCAGCAGATGTGGATCTTCTCTTGTTCTGGAGGCTGAAGCCCCTCTCCTTGGCCTTGCCCCTCAGCCTCAGGGGCAGGTGGGGTGTGCTGTAGCCTCAGGGAGGCTTCTGGAGCCCTGGGCCTTGTGCTTTGCTATGTGACTTGCTCGGGCCTGTGGGTGTTGGTGGACTTGGTACAAGCAGTGCCGGGGTGTGTGGGTGCAGCCAGGTCGGCCCCTGATGCTCTGTGTCACTGTGGCCGTGTGTCCTGGCCAGCCCATGGGCCAACGGAGATGAGTACGAGGAGCGGAGCTGCAGCCCGGAGCTGAGCTGGGAGCTGAGCTGGGAGCTGAGCCGGGCGCATGCAGCAGCTGTAGCTGGTGAGCAGGAACCACAGGCGGTTATTTCAGTGTTTCCATCAGGAGTGTGTGTTACACAGCACTAGTGTGACAACAGCTGACTGAAGGGGCCTGTGTCTGCATCACCAAGTGTACCCCGCCTGCACCCCCACCACCCTCATGGACCCCTGTCCACCAGGTGGGCTGAAAGGTTCTGACAGGCCCAGCCACCATCTCCCTGTGATTCCCGCATGGACCAGCTCAGGCAGGGAGCTGCTTTCAGCCTCAGAAGAAGGCTCCCAGGAAGCCCCACCCATTCCATGCTTGCCTCTTACTTGGTTTTTATTTCCCTGGGGAGGAGGCCCCATTTGCTTCTAAGGAACGAGTCCTCCCAGGAGGAGGATGAAGACGGGCTGGCCGTGGTCCATGCTGATTCACCTGCACATGCCTGAGATCTCAGTCTCAGCAGCTGTCGCTCACTCCGCAGGTTTGAGAACAAGTCCAGCAGCCCCGAATCTGGTGGCTGAGCGGCGGGGGGACAGGCTCTCCCGCAGAGTAGCTCCTCTTGCTCCAGGACCCTGAATTCTCCCCGGGCCCCAGGTTCCAAGGCGGGGTCATGTGCTGTGCTGCGGGCAGGGGAACGGCCCCTTGCTCCTCCCCCAGCTCCTGTTCAGCCCCTGGGGTTGTCAGGCTGAAAAAGCAGCCCTGTGCAGCTTGCCTGCTTTGACGCAGCTGTCTACTGGCTTGTTTCAGACAAGTCCACGCAGGCCTTGCCCCTGCGCTCGGGCCCCCAGGCACACGCCCACACACGGCCAGGCGTGTGCACACTCGGGCAGTCACGTAGGATGAGCACGCCTCGGAGCCCTCTTGCGAAGGCAGCCGGGCCTGGGAGAGCCAGGCAACTTCCCAAGGGGGCCCCGGAATGCGTCGTCTGCAGGGCAGGGACAGGGACCCGGCAACCCGGCTTCCGGTGGGACTCATGCCGCTGACGCCTCCCCTCTTGGGAACAGATGGGCCTCTGAACTGGAACGTGGAATACAGGGGCGTTTTTTATCCTGAAACAACAGCTCTGTGGGCAAACTCGAGATGCCCTGGAAAAGTGTGGAGACTCAGGCTGCCGGACCAGCAGGGGCCTGTCCTGAGCGCCAGCCTCCAAGGCCCTCCCTGTTTGCCCTCAGGAAAGGGTCACGCTCCAGCCACCTCAGTCCTGCTGAAGAGTCAGCTCTCCCGGCCCATGCCCCTCCTCACCAGCCAGGAGTCCACAGCCTCTGAGGCCCCCAGCTTCTGCACCTGCAGCTGGGCATGGTGGCTCACACCTGTAATCCCAACTGCTCCTACTGAGGCAGGAGGATTGCATGAGGCCAGGAGTTTGAGACCAGCCTGGGCAACATGGTGAAACCCCATCTCTACTAAAAACACAAAAAAATAGCCGAGTGTGGTGACGCCCACCTGTAATTCCAGCTGCTCGGGAGGCTGAGGTAGGAGAATCGCTTGAACCTGGGAGGCGGAGGTGGCAGTGAACCAAGATTGTGCCACAGCACTCCTGGGCAACAGAGTGAGACTCCATCTCAAAAATAAATAAATAAGTAAATAAATAATAAATAAATAAATAACAGCGTGAGAGCTAGCGTGGGAGGAAGCGGGGAGATGGAGGGGGGCTGGGGGTGTTGGAGCAGCCAGTGTGGTTTCCAGTGGCTGGAGTCCCAGAGCCATTTCAGGCCTTAGGGTGACGTCTCAGTCATGATCTAGGTTGGGACCACAGCCAAGTACCAGAAGCCCGCCCCCAGTGTCACTAAACGGCACACCAGGCTGGGCATCCCTGCCTGAAAATTTTTTTATGTGGGAGAACAATAAGCATCTCTCTGAGTTTACGATATTTTCCTGGGCCGTCCGCTCCCTGGCGGTTTGGACTGAACGTACCGGACCAGCCCCATGGCCCCACCCACCATAGACACTTGTCTAAACAGATGGACCTGGCGCTCGCTTCCATGGAAAACCATCATCACCTGACGTTGGGCCAAAAGTAAATACATCTCAAGAGTTTAAATAACAGCTCCCCCAGTGAGGTGGAATTGTTGGAGAGAACTTTTGAAATAATAATAAACAGACCCTCAGTGGTACGACCTCAGGCCCCGAGAGTCAAGTGTGAGGAAAGAGGTCATGCGGGTGTGCACGGGCGCTGCAGGCCCGGGGGGCAAATCCTTCCCTGAGCCTCCATCTGCAGGTGACAAGTGCAGCTCCTGAGGTGGCCGGGCCAGCGAGCTTCCTGGGGGGCTGACCGTAGGGAGGACTCAGATAATTGAAGCTGCTCAGCCGACCGGTGCCCCCAGCTGCCATCACGGTGGCGTAGTCGAGCCCCTGGGGAAAGGCTGGGGCCCTGAGTGGGAGAAACAGCATCCAGCCCTGGGCAGCCCAAGCTCCGTGTCACCTCGGGGGAACCTAAAGCTCAGGACACAGAGGGATCCTGCCTCCCAAGCCCAGTAATGGGACGTGAGACCTTCCCGCTCTCTCCCTGCTGGGCTCTGAGGACACTGGACAAGCAGGAGGCCTCAGCTGAAGCTGGTGATAAGACAAGCTCCGCGTCCGCACTGCCTGGCTGCCCTCCAGCTGGGAGCACCGCGTCTGCCCCTGTGCCTGGTTCTGAGGCTGGAGAGAAGAGCAGAGGGGCTCGGGGAAGAGAAAGGCAAAGGGCCCCTGAGTTTGCTTCCCTGGGGCTGCTGGCCTTGTCCCTAGGGGCTGGAGCGGGTCTGGAAGGCCCCTTGCCTGGGGGTGTGGGAGTGCACAGTGCTGCCGCGTGAGAGTGTGTGTGCACAACTGTCAGTGGAGTGTGTGTGATCAGCCCATGGGGGGGTGTGTGTCAGTGTGACTGCGTGCCACACTGTGAGAATGCACAAGTGTGTCTGTAAATGCACGCGTGCATGTATGAGGCGATGTGGGAGGGCGCACGTGTGCGTGTATGGGGCAGTGTGCAAGAGTGCACGCGTGCATGTATGAGGTGGTGTGGGAGGGTGTGCGTGCGTGTATGAGGCGGTGTGCAAGGGTGTGCGTGTGCATGAGGTGGTGTGGGAGGGTGTGCCTGCGTGTATAAGGAGGTGTGGGAGGGTGCGCGCCTGCTTCTATGGGGCGGTGTGTGAGGGTGCGCTCGTGCGTGTATGGGGCGGTGTGGGAGGGTGCGTGTGCGCAGGTGTGGGTGAATGATGTGTGTGGGTATGTGATCATGTATGTCAGTGTGAACGTGTGTCTCATTGTGTGTGTGTGTGTGTGCATCCATGCGTGCTTCTCCCCAGAGACAGAGCCTCCTGAAGCCTGGCCTGGCCCACTAGGCCATGGCCTCAGACCTCTCTGGGCACAGCCCCTCGTATCCACAGCTCATCTACCAGTGTTGCTGATTGACCAAAAGCTGGCACTTTGTCTCACTGGGCAATCCTTGTGCCTATTCCAAAGAGAAGTGCCCGTTTCCTCAAGATTCTCCACTGCCAGAATCTCCAGCTCTGGCCTCTGATGTCTCAGCACAGCCAATGCCAGACAGGAGTCTTTCCCCCACAGGGTCAGGCCCCCAGTGTGGAGCAGCCACAGCACCCAGGGAGGAGCGAGCCTGGCCGTATTCGGCCCCTCCCGTGCCTCCTCCACAACTGACCACCAGCAGCGGGCAATGCCAGGGTCTGTGTGCAGGGGCATCGGTGTGGAGGTGGCACCAGGCTCCTGCATCCTTGCCATGGAGCCTGCAGTCCCCTCAGCCAGGATACAGCCCCATGGTCCTCAGGAGCAGTCAGTCACCTGGGAAAAGGGAGGCAGGGCCGAATGCAGAATGCAGAGCCTGCCCATGCCCTGCTCAGGCCCCAAGCCCAGTCCAGGGTGCCAGCCCCCTCCCGGGCCTTCACGAGGCATCTGGGCCCTCTGTTTCCACCAGTCATGATCTGAGGTCTGGTGTGTACAGCAGAGCAGGTCGGGGAGCCCAAACCCCCAGGCGGTAGAAGGATGGCCAGTGTTGAACTGCACAAGGCTGGCCAGGGCCCCGGCAGAATAAAGCCACAGCGGCTGCCTTGCCAATGCCCATGGCTGTCGAGGGATGGCCAGGGTGGAGAGGGATGCCTGCCTTGCACAATATCTGCATGTGGGCAATGGGGACGGCCCCTCCCTGGCATGCCTGGAGGAGACAGTGATGCAGGTGCCAAGCGTGGGGAGGAGAAAGGGCTTTTGACATGAGTCTGGCTGGTTCCGCACATTGGCCTGTTCCCCTCACCCCTTCCAACCCCGTAACATGCAGGTCGATGACACACGCGGTCGGCTTAGGAAGCGCAGCTACTGGTGTGACCCCTGGAGACCAGGGTGGGGGTCCCCACTAGCCGGGGCTGACCACATGACTGATGGTGATCTCTGACCACAGGGCAGTGTTTGGGGAGGGGCCGCTGGAGCTCCTGGGGGCGACAGGGAGTCTGAGAGGGACCAGGGGCCCTTCTGGCCACCTTTGATAATTTCTTCTAATGAGGTGACTCATGGAGGGCCCCTAGGTAGTTTATGCTGATGAGATGATTCTGGGTGGGGGCCTGGCCTCCTGAGGAGGACCCAGAACGTGATTAGAGGGTTGGGGCTTTGCGCCAGATGACATCGGCCTGACCTCTGGTGTGCGTAGGGGTCTGGAGCCTGAGTTTAGCTACATGGACGCCTATGCAATAAAACCCCGATAAAAAACTGGACACCAAAGCCTTAGTGAACATCCCCGAATGACAACACTCAAAGAATGTCATCCCATATCCGTGTGTCAGGAGGGTAGCGTGTCCTGGGGACAGCAGAAGCCGGTTGCTCAGCCCCCCAGACCTCACCCTCTGCACTGCTGCCTTTGGCTACCCTGACTTGTATCCTTCTACAACAATGAGTGTCTGCTGTCCTCACAGGCACAGGGCTCACCTAAGTTCTGTAAGTTGTTCTGGTGAATTATCGAACAGGAGGGAGTCCACGGGGACTCCACATCTGCAGCCCATTGGTAAGAAGTGAAGGTGACCCTGGGGACCCCCAAATTTGCAACTGGCGTCTGAAATGAGGAAAGTCTTTGGAGAACTGTGTCCTTGACCTTGAGTTTGGCTGATTCCAGGTAATATCCAACAAAAGACTTGCATCCAGATGGACAAATTCCCACAGACCAATAAGAAGAAAACTGACCACCCAGTTTTAAATAAACGAGTGAAAGGCTTGCAAAAACACCTCCCCAAAAAGTCTATGCAAAGGCCAAGAAGCAGCTGAAAAGCACTTGACACCATCAGTCATCAGGGACATGCCAACTCAAGCCACCGTGAGATGACACTACCCACCAACAGCTGCAGAGGAAAGGCCCCCTTACACTATCGGTGAGTGTGAAAATGGTCCCTCTACTTCAAAACCTCCCTGGCCAGCGTCTGTCGGGCATCCAGTGACCCAGCAGCTCCACGCCTGGGTGTGCACCCAACAGCAGTGCGTGGTTACACACCGAAAAAGTCATACGAGAATGCTTGTGGCATCATTCCTCATAATAATCAAACCCTGGAAATGGCCAGTGGCCTGTCAAGATTGAGTGGGCAATCCATGATCTGTTCACACCGTACAACAGTGCACAGACATGAACAAGAACAAGATGCTGCTGCACTCGACAATAGGCACACTATGACGTGTAAGACGCCACTCAAGAAAGAGTACACACCACGTGACTCCATTTGTCTATTCTGCCTATATTCAAAATTAGGCAGAACTAGTCTATGCCAACAGACATCAGGGTAGTAACTACCTTGAGGGGCTGGTATGGACTGGAGGGGGCCCCCAAGGGCCCACTGGGTCCCTGGAAATAGTTTACATCTTGATCTGGGCACCTGTTATACAGAAATGGCAGGGTGTGTTTTCCAAAGATGACTGCATAGTTGTCTCCCATCCCACAAGCTGTTTCCAATGTGACCTTGAGAAGCCTCCTATTGAGAGTCAAGGTCTATGTCCCTTCCCCTTGAACCTGAGGAGACCTTTGTGATCTCCTTGACCAAGAGTATCATGGAAGTAACTCTGTGTGACTTTCAAGTCTGGATCATAAAAATGCCATGTGCCTCCTCCTGGCTCTCTTGGGACACTCCATCATGGAATCCAGCCGCCATGTTGTGAGGAAGCACAATCCAATCCACGAGGAAGCAACACAAGGAGAGGCCATGTGTAGGAGTTCCAGCCACAGCTCCCCAGAGGTCCCAGCCAGCAGCAGCCAACAGACATGTGAGAAAAGATGCTCCAACTTCGTGCACCCCAAGGCTTCAGGTCATGCCCAGCCTTCAACTCTTCGCAGACACCACAGTGCAGAGGCAAGCTGTCCTTGCCTGCCTGGCTGGCCTCCGGGTCCACAGAGTCCTGAGCACAACAGAGGGCTATGTCATGCTGCTCGGTTTTGGAGAGGTTGTTTATGCAGCACGTGCAATCAGTGTAAGTGAGCACATTTGTAAAAAATAATTGAAATGTACGCTTGAAGCTTGTGCACTCTGCTACGAGTAAGTTACGACCCAATTTTTGAAAGGAACAGCTGAACACATTTGAAGAAGAGAAAGAAGGAGGTGGAGTTGCCCCATCAGTTGAAAAGGCTAATCATACAGCTATAATACAGTGTGACGTGTGGTATTGGCCCAGGATAAACAAATTGATTAATGAAGCAGAATACAGAGCCCAGAAATACACCCACCCACAGATGGGCTTGTACATAGGCAAGTGGCGTGTGGGTCCCTGGGGAAAGTTGTTTGATAAATAGGACTGAAAAACCACTTTAAAAAAAATTAGATTCAGTGTCCACACTGTATACAGAAAGTATCTCCAAACAGATTAAGAAACGAAATGTGAAAAGCAAAGATTTAAAACTTATGGGAGAAAATATAGGTGGGTATCTATGTGACCTCAGAGTAGGAAGGGATTTCTTATACAAGACACACAAAATATCAACAATATGAAAGAAAAGATTGTTACAGTTGACTTCATTCAAATTAGGACTTTTATTCATCAAACTATGCCTTAAAGAATATACAAACACAAGCTACAACCCAGAAGACAAGATTCACCGCACAAAAAAATTAAGCAAAGACCAGTGTGGAGAATGTACAAATATCTCCTACAAGTCAATACGCAAAAGCAAATGACCCAATGGAAAAATGGACAAAGGCCATGAACGGGCATTTCCCAGAGGAGGAAAAACACATGGCCAGTGAGTGATAAGAGGGGCCCATTCTCACTGTTAATTGAGGGACACAACTCAGGACAACATACGATTTTGCATGGATTTGATTAGCAACAATTTAAAATTTTTTAATAATTCTAAATGTTCCAAGGATGGGGATCAACAGCACCCTTGCCCATGGCTGGCAAAGTGTAAGTCAATGCAAACATTTTGCAGAAACTGCCAGGCACCGCCTTGTCAAGTCAGGATTTTGCATTTCCAAGATCCAGCTTTTATTCTTAGTTCCCCACCCAGGAGAGACCCTGCAGGCGTGCCAGGAGCTCAGTTGGCAGGAGAAAGCACCGGAGCAGCCCACACGTCGACAGTGAGAGGAGAGAAGGACAGATCACTCATGATAGGATCACACAGTGGAAAATTCTACAACCACGACACTGAATGAACGACAGCGCACACAGAATACGGACAAATCTTAGCAGCATCACACTGAGCAGGAAAAGCCAATCTCAGAAAGCTGCTGAAGAGCGATATCCTTTTTATGAATTTCATAAACAAGCCAAACTATTTAAGTATACACACACACACACACACACCTGTACCGTAAGACTGAAAACCAAACTCCAGCACCAGGGATGGAGTTGTGGTTACCTCTGATGGAGGAGGAGGGGCTGGGATGGAAAAGGTCAGACCCAAACAGAAGTGACTACGTTTCAGCTTTTGGGTTGGTCATTGGTGCCCAATGTTCATGATATAATCACAATAATATTAATATAGGTCAGGTGCGGTGGCTCACACCTGTAATCTCAGCACTTTGGGAGGCCAGGCGGGCTGATTACGAAGTCAGGAGTTCAAGACCAGCCTGGCCAACATGGTGAAACCCCGTCTCTACTAAAAATACAAAAATATTAGCCAGGCATGGTGGCACACATCTGTCATCCCAGCTACTTGGGAGGCTGAGGCAGGAGAATCACTTGAACCCAGGAGGCGGAGTCTGTAGTGAGCTGAGATGTCTCCATTGCATTCCTGGACAGAGAGGGAATGGAGGAGGGAGGACAGGGAGGGAATGGGGGGGGACAGGGAGGGAATGGAGGAGGGGGACAGGGAGGGAATGGGGAGGGGAACAGGGAGGGAATGGAGGAGGGAGGAGAGGGAGGGAATGGAGGAGGGAGGAGAGGGAGGGAAGGGAGGAGAGAGGAGAGGGAGGGAAGGGAGGAGGGAGGAGAGGGAGGGAATGGAAGAGGGAGGAGAGGGAGGGAATGGAGGAGGGAGGAGAGGGAGGGAATGGAGGAGGGAGGAGAGGGAGGGAATGGAGGAGGGGGACAGGGAGGGAATGGAGGAGGGGGGACAGGGAGGGAACGGGGAAGGGGACAGGGAGAGAATGGAGGAGGGGGGACAGGGAGGGAATGGAGGAGGGGGACAGGGAGGGAATGGAGGAGGGGGACAGGGAGGGAATGGAGGAGGGGGACAGGGAGGGAATGGAGGAGGGGGACAGGGAGGGAATGGAGGAGGGAGGAGAGGGAGGGAATGGAGGAGGGGGTACAGGGAGGGAATGGAGGAGGGGGGACAGGGAGGGAATGGAGGAGGGGGACAGGGAGGGAATGGAGGAGGGGGACAGGGAGGGAATGGAGGAGGGGGACAGGGAGGGAATGGAGGAGGGAGGAGAGGGAGGGAATGGAGGAGGGGGGACAGGGAGGGAACGGGGAAGGGGACAGGGAGAGAATGGAGGAGGGGGTACAGGGAGGGAATGGAGGAGGGGGGACAGGGAGGGAATGGAGGAGGGGGGACAGGGAGGGAATGGAGGAGGGAAGAGAGGGAGGGAATGGAGGAGGCAGGAGAGGGAGGGAATGGAGGAGGGAGGAGAGGGAGGGAATGGAGGAGGGAGAAGCAGCAGTAAACACGTGTTATCCCACATCCTCTACCTCTTTGTATTAGGGAGTAGCCAGCTCCACTGTGACTTGCATCTCTGCTCTAAGTCACAGGCCCTGTCTTCCACCCAAGGACCTGCTACGTTGGGAAGTCCACCCACTCCGAGAAGGGAACCTGGGAGATGTCCCCTGGCTTGTCCTTGGCAAGGGGTATGGGGATGTGGGCGTGTGAGGGGGTGTGGGTGTGTGAGGTGGTGTGGGTGTGTGAGGGGTGTGGGTGTGTGAGGTGGTGTGGGCGTGTGAGGGGTGTGGGTGTGTGAGGGGGTGTGGGTGTGTGAGGGGTGTGGGTGTGTGAGGGGGTGTGGGTGTGTGAGGGTGTGTGAGGGTGTGTGAGGGTGTGTGGGCGTGTGGGGGGTGTGGGTGTGTGAGGGGATGTGGGTGTGTGAGGGGGTGTGGGTGTGTGAGGGGGTGTGGGTGTGTGAGGGGTGTGGGTGTGTGAGGGGGTGTGGGTGTGTGAGGGGGTGTGGGTGTGTGAGGGGTGTGGGTGTGTGAGGGGGTATGGGTGTGTGAGGGGGTGTGGGTGTGTGAGGGGGTGTGGGCGTGTGGGGGGTGTGGGTGTGTGAGGGGGTGTGGGTGTGTGAGGGGGTGTGGGTGTGTGAGGGGTGTGGGTGTGTGAGGGGGTATGGGTGTGTGAGGGGGTGTGGGTGTGTGAGGGTGTGTGAGGGGGTGTGGGCGTGTGGGGGGTGTGGGTGTGTGCAGGACAAGCCAGTTCTGAGCGCATCCTGGTGGGCTCTGCAGGGATGCTGTGGCCGTCCCATGCCTCAGCTGAGCAGGACAGCTGCCCTTGCTCCTGCCTTCACATTGCAGGGGAGAAGCTCCAAAACGGCCACTCTGCTCCCACCAGACCCACGTCTTGGAGCAACCACTTGAGCTTCGTTTTCATTCCCAGAGTGCTGTCCTTGGCCTTGCTCTCAGCACTTTCCTGGAGGCTGGAGGGGCGGCACGAGGGAGTAAAGACCCTTGCTCAGCTCCCGTCCCCTTTGGCAGTGATACCACGGTTGCTGGGACATGAGGCCTTGTTGAAACCTGCAGAGCAGGTCTGGCCATAGCTAAAAGGCTCTACCCCAGCCATAGGCGGCAGGTGATGGGGACACCATGGGTGGGGCAGCCTAGTGTGCCTGGAGCTTTGACGAGTCTCCCACCCGGCGGGCCCTTGTGGGTGGGTGTGTGTGGACACTCTGTGAGCAGAGGGTCCCATCAGTGGCCCTGGCCCTCCCTAAGAGGACTCTGTGGTGACAGCTCTCCCGTCGCCTGGCAGGGACTTTGGCCTCTGGGGGGAAGGTACTGTGCTCAAAGTCTGAGGAACTTTCAGGCAGACCCCTTACCAGGAGGGAGGTCAACCTAAAACTTGTGCAATTTGAAATATGGAGGTGTTTTTGTTTTTTGGTTTTTGTTTTTTCCAAAAAGTGTCTCCCAGGGGCTCATTTACCAACACCTCACATCCAAATGCTAGAAGTGGCCATCTGCCAGCCACCGCTGCTTGGGCCCGGCCTTCCTGGGGGGCCGCTGTTCCCCAAAAGGGTTCTGTGCACCATTCGCCCAGCCCCAGCCTGCCCAGCCTCTCTGTGCCCCGGGAGGGTCACTGGAAGAAACCGTCTGGCCTGGGACTGGAGCTTGGGCTGCAGGGAGGAGGGCGGGGAGGAGGGCGGGGAGGAGGGCAGGCACGAAGCGCCCGGCCCCTGCACCTCTGACCAAGGCCCTTCCTGACAGCCTGGGAACCTGTCTGGTGGCTCCTGGCGGTGCCCAGTTCACGGCAGGTGCCTGGCTGAGAGTGCCGGGGGCCCAAGCTCTCACTCCTAATAAGTGTGCCTTGGGGACTCATAAAACAAGTCCAGACGAGAACCCGAGGACCCCGGCTGAGGACCCTGGCCTGACGGGGCTCACAGGCATGTTCACCGTGGCCTCCAGGGTCCCACCCCCTCACTTTCCTTCTGCCTTTGTCTCTGAGTGAGGCCGACCCCAGGAGGGTGGGAACGGGTCTCTCTCGGGAAAGAGAATCAGAGTTGATGCCGGGGATTAGGAAGAGAGACCGTGTCCCTCCTGTGGGGGGATCTGCCCTCCTCCAGGACGTGGTGTGGGGGTCACGGCAGCCCTTGGAGGTGCTTTCCAGGGGGACACTGCCTGGGGCCTTGTGTCCACTGTGACGCTCCGGCCGACCCTATGAGGATGTCCCAATTCCTTCTGTAGGGTGAGGGGCCCTGGCACAGTGAGGCTGAGCCAGGCCCTGGTCCGCCACTGCCCCTGCCGGTGACCGCTGTGGATTCGGGTCATGGCCGCCGGGAGGAAGGCGGTGGGGACAGCGTCAGCACCCGGGCACGGGCCATGGGCACTGTGGCCCCAGCAGCACCTTGGCTCTTGCCAGCGGCCAGCTGTGAGTTGAGAGGTATTTTGCACCTTCCCTGCAATTTGTTTCCTCTGGAAAGCGGGAGTAACAGCAGCATTCTCCTTGGTGGGCGTGGTGGGAGTTTGAGGGGATCACACTCAAGGGAGTGCACTGTGGACGCGGACTGCTCCCTGGACAGGGACAGCCGTGGCCATCTGGGTTCTTGTGGTACCTTCTGGAAGAGGGGCCGAGGTGGCTGGGGCGCCAGCCCTTCCTGCTCCCATCTGAGAGCCCCAGGTGCGACGGGGACTGTCAGGGCGGCCACCATCCAGCTCTGAGAAGGGGGCACAGGGGAGGGCCCAGGAGCAGGATTAAGCCAGAAAGACCAATCTCATGGGGAAATGACGGAACGGAAGCTGGACGGCTCCCTCACACCTGTGCTCACAATTGGCCTGCAAACAGCCTTTCTCTGCTTCCTCTTTTGCCTTTCGAGATCAAAAGAACAGCTGGCCTGGGCTGGCTGCTGGGATGCGGGTGGGGCTCTGGGGGGCAATTAGCAGGGCTTTGAAAAGGGTCTTGAATGGACAGGGATGCCCATAATCGGGAAGCACCTTCAGTGGAAAATAAAACCTCCCGGGTAGCTTGCCAAGCAGAAGCAGGAGATGAAGGTCGTTTTGTGTGTGCGCCACGGCTCCCAGCCTGGGGGTCCAAGGCCAGTGTGCCAGAAACTGCCTGGAAACTGCAAACACAATGGGACCCCCCCAGGGAGGACACCTCCTCTCCAGGGCCAAGGGCCAGCAGGGAAGTCCCAGCTGCAGTAAGGTTTCCGGTGGGGCCTGCTCCAGAGGAAAAGGGAGACCCTCCCTGACCTGAAGGTTCAAGTTCAATGCCGGGAAGCCCGCCCCCCCCCCCCAACCTGCCTGAGCTTGTGGGAGACCCTCCCAAGGCAGCCATGGGGGACTCTTACACTGGCCCCAAAACAGCGTCAGGAAGGAGCTACTGAAATCAGGCGGGTCTCCAGGGAGGGGACGCCCTGGCCACAGGGCCTTTGCCAGATGCTATTGCTTTGAAAATGGCCCAGACTCAATCTGAGAAGAGTCACTGGCTTCACCAAGAGGAAGATGACCCACGTCTCCAGGCTCTAGTTGAATCATTTCTGGAAACTGGGTGAACGTTCCTTATAAATGGGCTCCATGAGCAAAATCTGAAATCCTAAATTAAGTTACATTCTTAAAAAAATACTGCCACATCAATTTCTGATTCAGTTATTCATTGCTCAATAACAAACGACTCCAGAACTCAATGACTGGGGGTTAAAACAACCATTTCTTATCCTTCCCAATCCTGTGGATTGACTTGGGGGTTCTCCTGCTTCCACAGTGCCACTGGGTGCGGGGATGGTTGGAAGGTCCCAAATGGCCTCACTCCTACAGTTGCTCAGCTGGGCTGCTGGTGGGAGGCCTGGTCCTCCACTGACGGGGCCACTCCATGTGGCTGCTTGGACTCCCTCACAGTATGGTGGCCGGGTTCCCATCTGCAGGAAGTGGAAGCCTAGTTTTCTTAAGATCTGGGTGTGGAAATCTCAGGATGTCACTTCTGCTGCATTGTTTTAGTCAAAGCCATTAACGGGGAATCCATACACTCTGTCTCTCGGTGTGAGGGGCAGTATGCAGTTGTGCTGGGGAGGGAGAATTGGTGGGGCCATCTTTGATGACCACAATACTACCAGCCTGTGTCTGTGCAGAGCCACCTTGCCACACTGCCCAGGGCCAGTGTGCAAAGACAAAGGTAAGTGTGTTGGGAGAGTCTTAGAGACAGGTGCCGAGTGCAAACCTGCCTCTTGGTGCTCAGGTACCTGGGCCCCTGCCAGGTGAGATGGCAGACAGTGCCCTGCTGTCCTTCAGAGGCTTCTGGGCCTTTCCCTCTCCCTGTAGCCATCTCTATCCGTCTCATGGGCCTGGGATCTGTAGAGCTGGGACCTTCTCCATCACCACTGCTGTGCGAGCTCCTTCCCACCCAACAGGCTCCCGGCAAGCCCCGGCAAGACTGATCAGTTGGTGGGAATCCACCTGCAGGGCCAGAAGGGGGAGACCAAAGTCAAGCCCTGTTGACTTTTGCCTCTATCTGTAGGCTAGAGTGGAGCACCCCGCCCTCTCCACCCCACGTGGAAACCCTCCCATCATTCCACCTCCCTCCCCACCCCAGGATCCAAACAAATCCTGTGCCTTGGTCTACGATGAGGAGGGGGGAGGAGTATTTAATTTGGTAATAAGCTTGGATCAGGTCCTGCTCCTGAAAACAGAGCCTGCCTCCATCTGCACTTGGCCATATACACCCAGCCTTGGATTTGGGGGCCCAGCTCAGGAGGGAAGGGGATAGGCAGCCCCTGAGCCCTGGTGAGACACTCATGGTGCGGCCATCTAGAGAGGGTGCTCACCGAAGTCTGGGGTTCAGAATGTAAATGAGCAGTCACTAAGGTTTAGAACAGTATCTAGACCTTGGGAATGTATGCAGCATTTAGCAACAAGCCATTTAACTTCCAGAGATGGACCTCTAAGCAAAATACTGGAGCTGCGTGCAAAGACCTCTTGTATACAGTGATATTCTGGGTGACATTTGCCATTCTTTCTGCAAATGCCTGAGTCATGCCCAGTTCGTTCTTGTGAGAGGCACAAAACAGTGAGCAACAGTGAACAGCTGTGTCCCTGTCCCGGGACAGAGAGCTCGTGTTATTTGCTTTTGCAAATGATTAGATAAAATAGATTTGACGAAGATAGAGCGTGCACAGCCAGCCCTCCCCTGCCCCAGCCTATTGAACGCTTGCATTTTGTCCAGACCTCAGCCCAGACATCACACAGGTGGGCACCCTCCCTGAACCTAATACAGCTTCTACTCGGGACTCTGTGTGGTCTCACCCACAGCACTCGTGGTCTGTGATCAACGTGCTCATCTGTGGACCAGCTGTAAGTCCCATGGAGCAGGACCAAGTCTTGGTGACTCCAGCCCCACCCCTAGCATTGTGCCCGCCAGGTTCCGCAGCAGACGCACAGGTGCGGCCATGGAGTGGACACGCGCTTAAGTAACCCCTGTGGGACTGGGCCCTGGGGCTGTTCACCCACATGCTGCCTTATTCAGCAATTTAAAAGGAGTTGTAGGAAAATACGTGTGAGAAATGCTCATAAGATCATATCAAGGGAAACAAGCCCATTATAAAACAGCATGTACAATTTGATCCCAAGCAAGATAATAACAGTAATATCTGTGCATTAAAGAACAGACTCATATCCTGCTTCTGGGAATTAAAATGATACCTCCTGTGGGTGCACTGGGAAGGGAAGGATGGTAGGCCAGGCTTTGGCAGTTTCTTTAAAAACTAAGTCTATTACCATGACCCAGCAATTGTACTCTTGGGCATTTATCCCTAGGAAATAAAAGCTTCTGATCACACCGAAAAGGGCACATGAATGCTCACGCAGCTTTATTTATAAGAGCCCCAAACTGCCCCAAACCAGACACAGCTGACCCAGATGTCCTTCACCAGGTGACCGGCTAAATACACCGTAGTGTCTGGAATACAGCGGTAGGACGAGGCGAGCTACTGCACACACCCACCTGCCCAATGTCACGGGCATTGCACTAAGTGAAAAGGCCAGTCCCGAAAGGTCATGTTCTGCCTGATTCTCTATATACCACTGTCTCGAAATGACCAAGTGTGGCGCTGGAGAACAAAAGAGTGGTTGCTAGGGGTTGAGGATGGTTCGGGGGAGGAGACCAGCAAGGGGGAGCCCGAGAGAGATAGCTGGGTGATGGGACACCCCAGACTGGGCGGTGGCTTCATGAATCTACACGTGCGATCGAATGGTGGAGAACTGTGCACACATCGTACAATGCCCATTTCCTGGTGTCGATTTGCGCTATGGTGACATCAGCTGCAGCTGTTGCAGGGAAGCTGGGTGAAGGGCCCGTGAGAGCCCTCTCTGCTCTCCTTGCCACTTCCTGGAATCTGATAATTATTTCAAAGGAAAAGTAAAAGAAAAAAATGCTGAAAAGAAAGATTCCTAAAGGTAACTGGATTTATGTCTTAGTGCTAATATTAAACTGATTTTTTTAAATCCACTTCATTTCCAATATTTCTATGCTTTCTCCAAGCAACATGGATTACATTTGAAACTAAAAAATAATCAATAGTGAACATTAGGGGAAAGCAGGGATAGAATCTACAGGAGCTCTCTGGACTATCTTTGTAACTCTCTGTGTTTCTAAAATTATTTCCAAATGAAAAGAAAGTTTTTAGGCTGGGTACGGTGGCTCACACCTGTAATCCCAGCACTTTGGGAGACTGAGGCAGGAGGATCACTTGAGCTCAGGCATTCAAGACCTGCCTGGGCAACATAGCGAGACTTCATCTCGATAAAAAATACATAAACAAATAAACAAACTTTTTTTAAAAAAGAAAAGTTCTTAAAAACAAATAGCAAATATGATCAAATGTTGCGTACGTGTAGCGAAAAGACAAAAAGTAACAATGAAGTGAGAACTCTTTGCTTAGGGGAAACTCATTAATTAGATTAGAGCAATTAAAAGAGGAAAACAAAAATATCATGAAATGTTGTGAATAAGGCATTTAAAACATGTTAAAAGTCCAGTCTCTTCATAGGTGCATAGAGAGGGTGTTGGTGAATTTTCTGTCCCTAGGGCAATACCTGGGTGCCTAGGCATATTGGATTAGTTTGTTCCAGCTGCCATAACAAAGAACCACACACTGGGTGGGTGGCTGAGACAACAAAAATGCATTCTCCCAGAGTGCTGGGCGCTGGAGGCTGAGATCAAGGTTCCAGCAGGGCTGGTGCCTCCCAAGGCCTCTTGGCTTCTAGATGGCACCTTCGCCGTGTATCCTCGAGTGGTCATCCCTCTGTGTGTGTCGGTGTCCTAATCCAGCAGGGCTGATACCTCCCAAGGCCTCTCTCCTTGGCTTCTAGATGGAGTCTTCTCCGTGTGTCCTCGAGTGGTCATCCCTCTGTGTGGGTCGGTGCCCTAATCCACTCTTCTTACAAGGACACCAGTCAGATTCAATTAGGGGCCATGCCAATGGCCTAATTTTACCTTAGTCACCTCTTTAAGGTACCTCCCACCAAATAAGGACATTCTGTGGTGCCGAGGTCTAGGGCTGCAGCATGTGGACTTGGAGGAGCACAAGTCGGCCCACCATGATTGTCTTTTGGGTTGATGTTTTAATCATCACCTTATAGAAAACACTGAGAAAAGCAGCGAATAGGCCACATTCGAGGACAATGATGCAAAGAAACAAAGATGAGGTAATAATTTGAACTTAATCATTACATTTATTTATATCCCAACATTCAATGAACTTCTGGCACCATGATGGACATTCCATGACTATTTTTGAATGATTTTATGAATGACATAAATTTCTCCTCTTTGGCTGTCTTCTCATGTGAGTCCTAAATAGGTTTTCCAAGGTATACAATAATTCAGACACAGAACAAGCACATTTTGGTCTAATTTGAATAATAAGAACATCTATGTTGCCCTGTTAGCATGCGAACTTGGACTTACAGATCTAGACCTTCCACTTTTCCAGGTTCCTCTTGCAAGCGCTCCCCACTGGCCAGGTCTAGTTCCCAAGTTGTGTGTGAAGTTAAGCCTAAATCAATACCAACAATACTGAAGGGTATTATTTTGTGATACTAGCAGTTTGGGAATAAAATATCAAGGCACCAGCAATTCCGCTCCAAGGTGTACACACAAGAGAACTGAAAACATGTTCACAGAAGAACTTGTATGTGAGTGTTTATGGCAGCATTATTTGTAAGAGCCAAACAGTGCAAACAACTCAAATATCTATCAATTGGTGATTGGATATACAAAACAAGATACATGCATAAAATGGAATATCATTTATCTATAAAAAGGAATGAAATGCTGATACATGCTACCATGTGGATGAATTCTGAAAACATTATACTGAGTAAAAAAGCTACACACAAAAAGCCACATGTTAGATATGAAATGCCCAGAACAGGCAGCTTCATAGAGAGAAAAAGCAAATAAACAGAAAGATTAGGTGGATGAATGAACAGATGGATGGATGGATAAATGGGTGGATAGATGGATGGATGGATAAATAGGTGGATAAATGGCTGGATGAATGGATGGATGGATGAATAAGTAGATACACTGATGGATGGATGAATAGATGGATGGATGGATAAATGGATGAATGTATGGATGGATGAATAGATGATGGATGGATGGATGATGAATGATGGAAGGGTGGATGATGGATGGATAGATGAATAGATGGGTGGATGGATGGATAGATGAATAGATGGGTGGATGGATGAATGGGTGATAAATGGATGGATGGATGAATGAATGAACGGATGGATGGATGGATGGATAAGTAGATAAATAGATGGATAGATGAATAGATAATGGATGGATGGATGATGAATGATGGAAGGATGAATGACTGATGGATGGATGAACAGACGGATGGGTGGATGGATGAATAGATGGATAAATGGATACATGGATGGATGAATGGATGAATAAATGGATGGATGGATGGATGAATAGATGATGGATGGATAATGAATGATAGAAAGATGGATAATGGATGGAGAGATGAATGGATGAATGAATGGATAGATGGATGGATGGATGAATGGATGGATGGATGAATGGATGGATGGATGGATGAATGGATGGATAGATGAATAGATGATGGATGGATGATGAATGATAGAAAGATGGATAATGGATGGAGAGATGAATGGATGGATGGATGGATGAATGGATGGATGGATGAATAGAGGATGGATGGATGAATATATGATGGATGGATGATGAATGATAGATGGATAATGGATGGAGAGATGAATGGATGGATGGATGGATGGATGGATAAGTAAGATGGGACATGATAGGTGAGTCCCAATGATCATTAGGTGCAGCCATGATGTAAACCTGTCAGGGGAACTGGAAGAACGTACAGCCTCTTTTCTAGACCTGCCGTCCAAAGGCAGTCACAGTTCTGAGGCCTAAGGTTCCTTGAGCACTTACCATGTGCCAGGCACCATGCTAAACACTGTGGTCAGCTCAACACAGGGATGAGAGTTGCAGACACAGACTCGGAGATGCTGCCACAACCACTGGCCGCAAGTGGTGGAGAGCTGTGCCGTTGGACTCTGGAGCCTTGACACCCCCGGACAGATAATCAGAACTGGCACTGGGGCTTCTCTGTGACTCCATCAGCCAAGGCCGAGATCCACTGTCCTGCGAGCTCAGTGCAGCTCTGGTGGTAAGAAACCAGCCTCCTTCTGACAGCTCCTAAACCCAGATGAACAGCTCCTACTCTTCCTTGCACCTTGTGAATGCTGACCTGCTCCATTCTGTCCCCAGCCCACGTGGCCAACAGGACTGGTGCTTGGCTCTGAGGCTACATCCTCAACTGAGCCATGCACGTCTGCCTCTCTGAGTTCTGGTGGTCTTCAGCCCTGCCGAGTGACGATGACTAACAACGTGTCGGTTCTGTGCTGGTGCAGTTCCAGATGTCCCTGCATCATCTGACCCCCACATCCTTCTGAGAATTCACAGTGGAGAACATCTGGCCCTGGACTCCTCAGCCTCAGCCACTGCGTCACCCTGAGCCAGACTGCTTTTTGGAGCCTCAGTTTCCTTCTCCGTGGAATGGACGCTGTCCTGATTGGGTAAAGTCATCTGAGGCTGACTGATGCACGTGCCCTCGTGCCTCCAGGGTCTGCCCACAGCAGGTGCTCAAGGGGCTGGTTCCCACCGACCCAGGGGGCCCAGGACCAGGAGGCTGTGGCCTGCCTCCAATAATGCGCCCCTGCCTCACTCGGCCACAAGGCAAGGCTTCACTAATCAGGGCGTTGTGGCCCGAGGCCTGGCCATTCTGTCCCTGTAGCTGGAGACTGGCCCCTCCTGGACCCCCTCTTCACCCTGCCTGCTGCCCCCACCTCTCTACTCCGCTCATTTGCTGAGTCCCTGGATACCTCCTGCAGGCGTCCTTGCCTGTGCCCGCCTCTGCCCACCTGGAAACCCACACATGACCCATTCTCTGCTCCTGCTGGGTCCACAGGCCTGAAGGGGGAGCTGGGTCCAGACAGGTAGGGGGAAGCAGAGGGGAAGGAGCAGTGCCTGCCGTGGCTGGGGCAAGGGCCAGGTTCAAGTGGGTCAGAGGTGCCGAGAGTCTGAGGCTGGGAACACGGCTGCAGGCCAGTGGGGAAGGGCAGACGCATGACAGGGTAGGCGGGGGAGCCGGCTGACAGGTATGGGGCCAGGAGAGCCCTCTGGAAGCCTGTGGTCCCAGGGCTGAAGAACAGTCAGGTTTGGGGAGTGAGAGGGGGTCCCTCTGGGCAAAGTCACCCAGGGAGATTGCTGAACGTGGTGTTGGGGGGAACTGAGGCCAGGGGGCTGGGCTGTGATGGGAAGGTGAGGGGGAGGCTGAGAGCAGAGGGGGCGTGGTGGGGAGAGGAGGAGCTTATCAGCCCCTGCTGCAGGGAGGGGCCAGAGCTGCAGAAGCCCCAGGATGCGCCCCATGCCAAGAGGGGGAGTCCAGGAGCGGGGTGCTGGGTCCTTACCAACAGCAGAGGCTGGCAGCCGAAGCTGGTGCAAGGCAGCCCTTGGGCCCTGGGGGACACTGGGTGGCGACAGGGTCCTTCTGGGCTGGCAGAGGCCCCTCCTGATGCCCCAGTCTCTTTGCCAGATGCTGAAGCAAGTGCCTCAGTTTCCATCTGGAAGCTCCCCTAGCCCAGGGAACCCCAGAATCATCACGCCCTTTTTCACCTCTACACCCTCCAGGATGAACGTCGGGAGGAGGGGGCCCTTTCCAGCCCCAAGGGCTTGATTTCCACTGAAGTGCAGGCTTCAGGTTCTTAAACCCCTTCTCCCAGCACCGCAGCCCCGGCGCCATCCCAGGCTCAAAGCACAAGCCCAGGCGAGGCAGCCCATCCCCCATGGGTCCCCACTCACCCTGCCGCCCCCAGCGCACGCCTATAGATGCAGGTGGGGTGGGCGGCCACCTCTTGTCCTGGGTGTGAAGTGACGTTTACTCTCCTAGACCTGCACTGTGGAGATGTCCCCCCGGGGCAGACCTCGGATGACCCACTGCGGCATCATCATCGTGTTTCCCCAAAACCAGGGCTGGTTTCCATTACGCTACCCACGGCTTGGAGGCCTCGAGGAACGCTTTTCTCCTGTGGTTTTTCAATGGAGGAATCGCTTGTGCACAATAAGCTGCACTCATTTAAACTGTCCAGATCGGTGAGTTTGACAGATGTCTACACCACGAGACCACTGCCACAGGCAGGATTCAGGGACTTTCCCCCACCCTCAAAGTCTCCTCCTACCTGCCACAGGCAACCGCTGACCTGCTTTCTGTTGCTGGGGTTATGCAGTGGTGTGACCTTTTTGGAAGCAATGAAGCAACCCCTGCCAGAGCCTTCTATGACCACCTCCCCTCCCCTCCCCTTCCTTCCACCTCCCCTCTGCCCACCTCCCCTTCCCTCCACCTCTCCTCTGCTCACCTCCCCTTCCCTCCACCACGCCATCCCCTCCCCTCTACCTGCACGTCCATCTCCCCTCCCCTCCACTTCCCCTCCATCTCCCTTACCCTCCACCTCCCCTCCCCTCCCCTCTACCTCCACCTCCACCTCCCCCTCCCCTCCCCTCCCCTCCCCTCCCCTCCCCTCCCCTCCACCTCCACCACCGCTCTACCTCCCCTCCACCTCCATCTCCCCTCCACCTCCCCTCCCCTCCCCTTCCCTCCCCTCTACCTCCACCACCGCTCTACCTCCCCTTCACCTCCATCTCCCCTCCACCTCCCCTCCCCTCCCCTCCCCTCCACGTCCCTTTCACCTCCCCTCCCCTCCACCTCCCCTCCCCTCTACCTCCACCACCGCTCTACCTCCCCTTCACCTCCATCTCCCCTCCACCTTCCCACCCCTCCCCTCCACCTTCACCTCCCCTCCACCTCCCCTCCCCTCTACCTCCACCTTCCCTCCACCTCCGCCTCCCCTCCCCTCCCCCCACCTGCACCTCCCCTCCCCTCCCCCTCCCCTCCCCTCCCCTCCACCTCCACCACCGCTCTACCTCCCCTCCACCTCCATCTCCCCTCCACCTCCCCTCCCCTCCCCTCCCCTCCCCTCTACCTCCACCACCGCTCTACCTCCCCTTCACCTCCATCTCCCCTCCACCTCCCCTCCCCTCCCCTCCCCTCCACGTCCCTTTCACCTCCCCTCCCCTCCACCTCCCCTCCCCTCTACCTCCACCACCGCTCTACCTCCCCTTCACCTCCATCTCCCCTCCACCTTCCCACCCCTCCCCTCCACCTTCACCTCCCCTCCACCTCCCCTCCCCTCTACCTCCACCTTCCCTCCACCTCCGCCTCCCCTCCCCTCCCCCCACCTGCACCTCCCCTCCCCTCCCCCTCCCCTCCCCTCCCCTCCACCTCCACCACCGCTCTACCTCCCCTCCACCTCCATCTCCCCTCCACCTCCCCTCCCCTCCCCTCCCCTCCCCTCTACCTCCACCACCGCTCTACCTCCCCTTCACCTCCATCTCCCCTCCACCTCCCCTCCCCTCCCCTCCCCTCCACGTCCCTTTCACCTCCCCTCCCCTCCACCTCCCCTCCCCTCTACCTCCACCACCGCTCTACCTCCCCTTCACCTCCATCTCCCCTCCACCTTCCCACCCCTCCCCTCCACCTTCACCTCCCCTCCACCTCCCCTCCCCTCTACCTCCACCTCCCCTCCACCTCCACCTCCCCTCCACCTCCACCTCCCCTCCACCTTCCCTCCTTTCCCCTCTACCTCCCCTCCCCTCCACCTGCCCTCCACACTACCTCCTCTCCCCTCCGGCCTCACCAGCCTGCCCCTCCTGGAGTGCCCAAGCCTGCCACTGCCCCAGGGCCTTGGCACATGCTGTTCCCACTGCCTGGACAGCTCTTCCTCCAGGCACTGCCTCCTTACTTTCCTGGGGTCTGCGCAATGGCGTGCCATCAGGGAGGCCCCCCTGCCCCTCCTGTGTTAGATGGCGCCCGCCCCTTCCCTGAGCTCTGCCTCCCCTCCGGCCCTTGTGTGGTCCAGTGCAGCACACACTGAGGCTGCCGTCAGGAAGCACTGGAGGGCAGGGCCTGGGTCTCTGGGGTTTTGCTATGGTCTCAGTGTATCCCCCTAAATTCAGATATTGAAGCCTGTCCCCCAGTGTGCTGGCGTGAGGAGGTGGGGCTCTGGGGAGGCGGAGCCCTTGGGAATGGGATTAATGCCCTTATGAAAGGGACCCCAGAGAGTTCCCTCGCTCCTTCTGCAACACGTAGATACAGCCAGAAGGTGCCATGAACCAGAAAACAGACACTGAAGCTGGAGGTGCCTTGACTGCGGACGTCCACCTCCACAACAGTGAACCAGAACAGTGAGAAACAGGTTTCTGTTGCTTATGAGCCCCCAGCCTGTGAACATGTGCGATGGCCGCCAGAACAGACCCAGCGGGTTCACTGCACTGACACGGGGCGTCTTCGCTGCCTGCCTCTGCCACACGGCTGCGAGGGCCCGCAGATGGCCAGTTCCCCTCCCTCCCCGTGTGCCTGCCATGCGGGTTAAACAAAACTCCCACAGACAGAGCCAAACAGAGAGACAGAGCGCCGAGGTGGAGAGGGCGGGAGGGAGACCACTCCTTTTCAGTCACGTGGCCAATGGGGTCTCAGCCAGGCCCGGAGCCCGGACCTCCTGAGCCCACGCCAAAGTTGCCTCCCACAAACACGCCGCTTTCCTGAGTCGGGGAGGTTGCCATTCCCCGACACGGGCAGGACCAGGCTCCGGGGCCGGCTGCTCAGGCTCAAATCTCAACTTGGTGTGACACGGGTGACATGCTCAATCTCTTGTGCCTCCACTTCCCCTTCTGTAACATGGCGATCGTCGCAGTTCCTTCCTCCTGGGGTCTGTGAGAACTCAGTGGTAGCCGTGGGAGAGGTTAGGGAGCCTGCTTTGACTCATGGCCAGCATTTGATGAGCTAAAATGGGAGGGGCCATGAGACGGGGGGGGGTGGCAGGGAGCTTCAGTCACCTGAGAGCACCAAAGGGGAGGCTGGAGCCTGGCACACCCGTCCTGCTGGCCCCGTCTTTGTGCCTGGCCTGGAGTGGGTCACTTCCCACCCCACCTCCTCTCCATGTCAGGCTGTTCACCCCCACCTTCCTGCCCTGCACCCCCAGAGGAGTGTGCGGATGGATGGGTACGTGGGCAGATATCCAGATGGACAGACAGACAGCATCAAACACCGCACTTAAGCAAAGAGCAAGTCTTAATGTAGCGGGGGCTGGAGGGGAGCGAGCGCACTGTGAGAACCGATGTTCATCGGCCAGCACCGCCCAGCAGCCTCCTCACCGATTCACTCAATTAACCTCTGTCCTCCGCGAGCAGAACACATTCTGCTCAGTGTCGCCCAGGATTCCATTTGACAGAAGCCAAACCACTTCATGCGGCGCTTAAATAAAGATCTCTCCTCCTACCCTTGGAACACACTTGCGCGTAAGCCTATTTCTGCATGCGTTACATAACACTCTCCTCATTCATGGACGGGGAACGCTTCCCTATGAATGGTGCTCACATTGAGGCACAAGACACTCCCTCCCTCGCGGAGAGAAGAGCCGGAGCCCGTTGCAAAGTCCGCAGCCACAGGTGGAGGCCTCCGGGGGGCTCCTGGGAACACGGGCAGACAGGCAGATGCCCCTCGTCGGCTCCCACTGGGTGAAGCCTCGTCCTGCTGCTGGCTGGACCTGACAGGGACGGGGGCAGACTCTTCAGGTCCCCACAGAGCAGACTGGCTGTGACGGTGGGCTGGATGGTGGCCCCTCGGGGAGCAGAGCACACCACCAGGACCACACGAGAGGATCCAGTGGCATAGGAAACACCCCAGCCAGCTCACCTGGGCGGGATCACAGAGGCTTGAGTTCTAAGCTAAGGACTTTGGGCTACTTGGTGGGCCCTAAGAAGACAAAGGCAAGACCCAGGGCCTGCCGGGGAGTGGCCGGGGCTTGCACAAGAGCCGGGCTCGCCTTCACCCAGGACCGAAGGTGCACACAGCCTCTGGGTGCCACCGACTGGAGAAAGACAAGAGGCCCCTGATGCCTTTCGACTTGACCCATTAGTCACATGAACCACAAAGTCATATTTGTAATAAATCTTATAATTCTGTTTTGAATAGCACAATTAGGCTGCTTTGTATTTTTATGAGCTAAATGTTAATTCGTTAACTACAAACATTGCATTCCACCATTTCTGAAACACTGTTTTGGATTTTTTTTTTTTTTTAGGGGACTAAAAAAAATGGGATGGGTCACCTCCAAGAAGCCCAGCCAGACCTCATCCCACAGGGCTTGTTTTCGTCACGAAGGACCGCAGGGCCCCGGGAGGGTGGGGAGGACACAGCCTGGGCTGGCAAGGCAGCTGGTTTTTCACAGCGGGGCAGGAGAGCGCCCCACCACCTCTGCTCCAGCGATCCCCCCACTGCAGGGAATGGGACGGGGCAGGAACTGGCAGTTCCACAGTGAAATATCCCCAGAGCCAGGCACAGAAATCCATGCTCTGCCCATGCACTGGGTGCGTGATCGTGTGCGGAGGGCCCAGCTGTGACACGAGGACCCCAGCAGTGCCTGCGCCCCCCGGCTTCCCCAGACAGGCCTCCCCCACGAGCCATCTGGCGGTTCCCATGCTGGCCGAGGCGTCTCCTTTGAGGCCGTCTCTACCTGGCGTGAATTCCGCCCCGAGCTCACTCCTCCCAAAGCTTCACTGCTTCCTTCTTGACAGGTGTCATGCCTGTGATTTGGAGGGAACTTTCAGGATCCTGCCCTCATCTGGGCAGGATGACAGACCAGGCACAAACCCAGTGGACACATTCCTCTCTAAATAGCCCCATGGTCTCCCGCCTGCTCTTGGGAATACATGGACTGTGAATGAAAGTTGACCAAGGAGGTCAGAAATTAAGTCACCTCAGAGAAATCACCTCCTCAAATTCGGCCACACCAGCGCAGAGCCCCTAACCTACCAAAGAGTATTTCCTGGCATGGGCACCCATCAGCATTTGTGTGGAGACACCTCCTCACCTGCCGTCTCTGTGCTGGGGACACCCCCTCACCTGCTGTCCCTGTGGTGAGGACACCCCTTCACCTGCTGTCTCTGTGGTGGGGACACCCCCTCACCTGATGTCTCTCTGGTGGGGACACCCGGTCACCTGGTGTCTGTGGTGGGGACACCTCCCTTGGGCATGTGTGCATGGTCAGGGCACCTCCTCCCCTGGCCTGTCTGTGTGTGGGTCCCCGAGGGAAGGGAAGCCACTTGCTTGCTAGCCAGGAGATCATGTGCATGCTTCCCCTTCACACTTTGGGCCTCTATGAACTGCTTCCTTATGCAGCAAAAACACCGAGCTCCCAGCTGCTCTAGCGAGCGCTCCAGGCTCCCATAGGCGCCCCCACAAAGTCAGGTTTGTTTCCTTTGGCGCAGGAGGCATGGAGAATTGTAGAAAGGAGCCTCCACCAAGCAGAGCAGATGGAGGGAGGAGGGCAGCTTCCTGCTTCCCAGGCGATGGGACCCCACAATCGTCTGACCCACTGCCATAGCTTCCTGGACATTACTGAAGGGCTCAGCTTGGGGTGGGGGCATGAGCACCTCTGCTGTGCCTACCTCGAGTGTGGATCCGGCAGGACTGTGTGGAAGGGCTGCCTTTCCTGCCTTGCCCATCTCCTGGTGCCTGGATGTCCCTGGCACATCCCGCTGTCCAGAGCTTCCCCCCGCCCACTTTGCTCCCAGAGCTCCAGCGTCACCCCTCCCTTTACTGATGCCTGAAACTACCACTGCTGCCGGTCCCAGATGAGGAATCATCCTGCTCACAGAGCACCTGGCCTGGCTGCTTCCTACTTTTCCTGCACATGTGCCTGACAGCCCAGTCAGGGAGTGGGGAGGTGGGGTGACAGAGGACCCCCTTGGAAGTGTACCTCACCTTCTCATCATGCCGCTTCCCCGCCTAGGAGGGAGAGTCTCAAAAAGACCCTTGCTTTGTCAAGGAAGCAGCTGGCCAGTGTCCCGTTGCCCCCACAAGGCTGCCCATCTAACCCTCTTCTCATGCGGGATGGAAGGAGGGCAGTCCCAAAGGCTCACTGGGCCCTGGGCCCTGCAGTGGATGGATCCCTGAGGAACCAGGAGCTGAGAGTGTCCCAGCATCAACAGCCCGGGCTCTTCAGGAAACTCCGCAAGCAGCGGCTCACCCCAGCCAGCTGCTAAACTCCAGCCACATGCAGAGACTCTGAGTGGACTTTTGCCCCCAGCCCTGCCTGGGCAGTCCCCCAGACCAGAGTCCAACTTACACAGGCCACACTGGCCAGGCCATGGTTCACTGTGCTCTCTGGCACAGACCACGGCCCTTGGGGTCTGTGGTGCATTGAGCTGTCACGGGCTTGCAATTCCCCAAACTAGAAGAAACCCTGGAGAGACCAGAGGCACAAAAAGGAAACCCACGTCCCTTGTCTTTCATTTCCTTCTCCTTGCATTTCCAACCTGGGAGGGGAGGGGAGCCCGGGTGGATGTGCAAAGGGGAAGGACAGGGCGAGACTCGGCTTTCCAGCGTCTACCACAAAACGCTGCATGCAGGGCAGGTCAGCAGGTCCCATCCCCTTCCACCCGGCTTTCCAGCATCTACCACAAAATGCTGCATGCAGAGCAGGTTAGCAGGTCCCAACCCCTTCCACCCGGCTTTCCAGCATCTACCACGAAACGCTGTGTGCAGGGCGGGTCAACAGGTCCCATCCCCTTTGACTCGGCTTTCCAGCATCTACCACGAAACACTGTGCACAGAGCAGGTCAGCAGGTCCCAACCCCTTCCACCCAGCTTTCCAGCATCTACGGCAAAATGCCGCATGCAGGGCAGGTCAGCAGGTCCCATTCCCTTTGAGGGCATATCCCACCAGGGCTTTCTTCTCATCTAAGGAGAGGGGAGGCATCTGCCGGCGTTGGGTTTTCCTCTGGGCGAAAGACAGCTGTAAACAAAACAGCGCTAGGCAAGCATGCCGAGGTGAGAGGGGCCAGAAACCAGGGACTAAGCTCTGCAGATAACAGAGGTGAGCCTGCCGGATCGTGGCGTCTGCAGGGCCTGTCCCTGCCACACAGGTACTCCATGCCAACGTGGAAGAATGACAGCTCCTCCAGAGCCGGCCCTCAGGAAGTTCTCCAATACCCTGAGCTACTGTGAACCCTCGGAGCACCTTCGGCGGAGGGTGCTTTTTGAGGCTGTCAGGGTGAGCGTGAGCCCCCAGGCCCTGGTGGCATTTGTTGTGGGTGGCATTGGTCTCTGTCCCTAAAGCCAGCCTCCTGGGGCCACCATCACCTTCCCGGCTGTTCCCCTCCAGCCTGGCGACTTAGGGGCTACTGGTACCCAGGAGATCAGGGAAGCCTGGGCTGCCAGCGGCCGGGGCGGGGGCTGTGGCACCTGCCGGGCGCTATGGTCTGAACGTTGGTGCCCCCAGAAACTCATCTGCTGAAATCCTCACCGCATCATGATGGCATTGGGAGGCCACAGGGCCTTGAGGAGGTGGGGAGATCCTCAGGGTGGAGCCATGTTCGTGGGATTCGCGCCCTGATAAAGGCCCCACAGAGCTCCCTCAGTCCTTCCACACGCGGGGACACAGACGAAGGATGTTGTCTGTAACCCAGCCGCAGGCCCTCACGGGAATCCGACCCTGCCGGTACGCCGAGCTCAGCCTTGCAGCCTACAAGGCTGTGAAAAATAAATGTCCATGCTTAGAAGCCACCAGTCTATGGTACATCATTATAGCAGCCGGAACGGACTGAGACATGTGGTGATCTCACTTCTGGGGACAGCGGTCTCTGTCCCCAGCTCTCAGCCCCATCATCAACCCTGACAGAGTCCACAGTGAACATCCAGGGAGCAAGGCCAGCTCCCGGGCCCCTATTCCTGGGGTATGGCTGCTTGTGGCTCACAGCAACGCTGCCCACACCCTGCACCTTATAGAAAAGGGGGCGGGACTCATGAAGACTCCTGGGTCTTGGCTCCCGGCCTTGCCTGCTCAGAAGCCAGCTGGGTTCCCCCATGGCCTCCATCCCGCACCCAGTCCCGAGTCATCATTGCCCACTTGGCACCCCCCAGCCCTCCCTGGCTCCCCCCAGTGTCCATCCCTTCCTGCCAGGTCCTGGCTGGGATTCTCTCTGCATGTGGGACTCCCCCATTTCCGGGGGGATCAACCCCAGTGCTGATGAAGGCAAACCCAACAGCAGTCACACCTGGGAGTCCCAGTGTCGGGGTCTGGAACCAAGAAGGAGCAGCAGGGCCAGGCAGCTTGCTGGGCCCTCTGGGATAATATGACAGATCCCGCCCACACATGAGGATGGCCAGTGGGGACGTTTGAGGTTCTCCCAGGCTCGATCACTCCCAGGCCAGGGCAAACCCCACACCCCAGCTTCCACCCTGGGAAAAGTGGTGTCCCTGGCTACAGCCTCAGTGAGCACCCCTGGTCTCCCTCCTGGCCCTGCCTCCCTCCGGGCTCACTGCAACCTCCACGTCCCGGGTTCAAGTGATTCTCCTGCCTCAGGCTCCCGAGTAGCTGGGACTACACGTGTGCATCACCACGCCCAGCTACTTTTTGTATTTTTAGTAGAGACAGGGTTTCATCATGTTGGCCAGGTTGGTCTTGAACTCCTGACCTCAGGTGACCTGCCCGTGTTGGCCTCCCTAAGTGGTGGGATTCCAGGCATGAACCACCGCACCCAGCCAAGAATTTGTTTCTTTATAAAAAGTCATGGCTAGAAGGTTTGGCTTTTTTTTCTTACTATAAAAGCAATGAATGTTTATATAATACTGGACTTGTAATAAAATGTATCCCAAGTCTGCAGGGAATTCCCATCTGGGTGTCAATGGGCACCTCAACTTAGTGGCCGGCTCTTAATTCACGGGTCCACCCCCTGCACCTCTTCCCTCTTGGTTGTCTCAACTTCAGTCAGGAGGACTGGAGCCCACCCGGCCACTCAGGCCACAAGCCCGGGATCTCCACGGAGTTGGGGGTCCCCTCCCACCTGCATCCAACCCATCAGCTAGCTCTGTTGACTGTGCCTTCAAAACACATCCTACATTGGGCCTTTCCTCACCGCTCGAGGCGTGTCCCTGTGGAAGACCCTCGATTTCCCCATCAGCATTTGCAGCCAGCTGGGGGCCCAACCTGGGCAGATCCAGCTAGAAACTGGGAAGTGGTCACAATGGTGGCGGCCACCTTGGCGGACGTGGGGAGAACTGGAATGGCAGGAGATGAGTAAGATGCGGACATAGATGTGTCTCTGCGCTTGTGCCAGGCTCCAAATTTGGAAGCATCGCTGATGGCCAAATTCCAACGAGCCTGGAGTCCTGCTGTTGACTTTCTGATCCAACCGGTGAGTGCGGGGTGGCCCAGCCCTCCCTGTGAAACCAGACTTGTCTGGGGTGGAGTCTGACTTTTCTCAGTGAGCTCCGAGGCCCACCATTCTCAGACCATCTGGAGGGTTTGTCAAAATGCAGATTCATGGTTCCACTTCTGACCTATAGAATCAAAGCTGTGGGGATGGGGCCTGGGAGCCTGCATTTCAAACAGCTCCTAGGTGGTCCTGGTGGAGGTTAAGAACTTCTGGCCTGGGGGTTGGGAGTGTGGACTCCGCAGCAGTCGTCTCAGGCTGGAGTCCTGGCTGGAGTTTGTAAGTTACACAACTGGCCACCCTCTACATCCTCCTCCGCAGGACAGGCTCCTGCCATGAGTGAGACGATGTCCAGCTCAGCTCGGCGCCTGGCACACTGGGGACTGCACTCAGCTCTGCCACTCTTGTTATTGTAGTTATTGCTGTTGCCATTGTGACACTCTGCCTTCCCTGTTGTTGAGCCTGCTGGCTGGTTGCACGTGACTTTGGACACCCATTTCCAGATGCCCGGCCCTGCACGCATTCATGGGGTTGCCGTGGAAACTGCACCGTGAGGATGGCAGAAGCCGCAGGGTGAACGGAGTCTGAGTTTCACAGGCACCGCGTGCTGATTATCAGCGGGCGCCAGCTGATTATCTGCAGTGGGCATCTCTGTGTTGCTCTGCGATGGTCTGGGGTCTGTGTTAAGCATCTTCACTGACACAGTACCGATACTCCCCCTTGTCCAAGGCCATCCCCGACGCCACCCTAAGGCAGCTTTTACTTTGGAAATCTTTATTATGACTTTATTTCCTATTTAATTTATGAGACTCCTTTGATGAGAAATAACACCTGTTTCCCCTACTCTCCTTTCAAACAAATTCCCCTCCATGGTTTCTGTGTCTCCTCCTCCTTCGCTGTCTGAGTTTCTTGGCTTCTCTGTTTGAATCAGGGCCCAGCTCTGTGCAGGGTCTGCGGCTGCTGCCTCTGCCAGTGCTGGTCCCACCCCGTTGCAGAAAACACGTTTATGAGAAGGCGTGGGGCGGACGGAAGATGCCCCGTCCTGGACTCCCTGCCCGGCCTAGGGGCAGCTAGGCCCTGAGGTGTTCTGGCTCTTGTTGAGAAAAGTATTAGTATTGGGCTGGAACACCGAGAACAAACTAGAAATTTCAAGGTGCATTGCCCTTATCTAATTTTGTCTCCTTTTTGTTTTTTAAACGTTAGAGACCTTTGGTCCGTCATGTTTGCTTTCACCTTTTAGCATTTTTGGCCCCAGGCTTAGTTTCATCAAATCCACTTTCCGCTCAGCAAGTGCCCGTTGTGAGCTCATCCTCCACTGGCACTTCCATTTCATGGGCACCTCTGCATATCGGAAGTAGCTTCCTGCGGTCTGGTGCGTTGTGCCAGTTCCAAGAGCAAGAACAGCAGAAAGAAGAAAAAGCACTCAGCCCCTCCAGGCCAAACTGCATCGCAGTTTTGGAAGACTCCTGTTACCTTGGTGTTTTCTCTCCTGGTTTCATTGGCCTTCTGATTGCTGGGAGCAAAGGTTAAATATTTCAAGGGAGCAATCGAAATCCTTCTGTTCAGCCCCAGCCCTTGCCAGACTTGGGAGTTGCCTGGTCTAGGCACCAGCAGCTCAGCAAACACCCACCACCTCTGGCCACCAATTTGCAATGTTGGTTTGTGCAGACAGGAGGCCTCCCCTCCCTCTGCAGGAAGCAGGTGCTGGCCTCTCCTCAGCCTCCAGCTGCGCGGAGCCCCTCACCTGGGGCCCGTCGCTTCCACTCAAGGAGGCAGATGGAGGAAGGAAGCCCAGGAGGCTCCTGAGGACGCCTCCACCAGGGGGCACAGTCTCTGGAGGGGCCGAGTCTTGCACGGTGGGTCTGCACTGGAGGGCAGCCAGCAGGGTGCAGCTCTGCCAGGCACATGCCCCCTTGCAGCACTCTGGGCCAAAGGGACTTGGAAGGTGACCAGAGGGTTTAAAAGGCCACGTGCCCTTCTTTGCAAGCATGGGCAGTTCCCTTCGTGGTTTCCTCTGGGGAGCCGGGAATGATGTGTGGACAGTAAGGGAAGGGCCACCTTTAATGAGTCTAGCCCCTCAAGGCCCCTGTGAAAGGCAGCTTCGGGGACAACGATGGAAGAGGGGACAGGCTCCCAAAGACCCCAGAGGCCGGGAGACATCATGGTCAATGCAGGTGACCCGGAGCTGCCAGCAGACCCCTGGAACCAATCCTCGGGAAGTGTGGACAAAAGCTAAAAGCTCTGATGGGTGGAGCGTCCAAGCCAGAAATGAATGAATGAATGAATGAATGAAACCCCAAGCTGCTCCAACAGCCACCCAGGGACTCGCTGTCCTGACCACAGACCCCCATCAGAAGCATGCCGGGGGGAGCCCAGGGATGCACTTCACCAGCAGAGAGCACTGTGGCCCATCCATGGCCAATGCCATGGCGGGTTGTGCCCCCCTCACCTGGAAAGATGGGGCAGCCCGTGGCCACATTGGGCTTCTGAGGTCAGGAACGGTTACTCCAAGGGGCTGAGGGTGATGCCTGGGCAGGATGGATGTGGGTGGGGTTCAGTTGGCTCCTTGGCTCACCAGTGGGGGACCCGCCTGGTCGCCCCAAGCAGCAGCGGAGCCTCATGTCAGGCTGTCTGGAGCTGCCCCCCTCTTCCCTCTCCCCAGCCCGGAGGGAAGCTCTGACCTCTCAGCTGGAAATGGGAGGGCAGGATTGCTTATGCTGGGTGATGTCAAAAAGGCCCCCTGCCCCCACCTTCAAGATGTAGAGAGAAAGGAGGGCAGAAGCCTGGGGTGCCCCCTCCCTCCAGCAGCTCCCTGGTGACGTGTGTTGCTCTAGCCTGGAGAGCGTGTGTGTGTGCGTGCCCGTCACCCTCTGTCTCTCTTCTTCACTATTGGCAAGCATCCATTCGGTGCCTTCTGCACATCAGGACTGCCAGTGGGGTGGCCCCGGGGAGGAAGGGAGCTGCTCTCAGCTGGTTCAGGAGCCTCTGTTACTTTTGCTCATCAATGTCCTGTTCATATTTTCAAGCAGCAGATAGGAAGGAGCAGGAATGAATGTGAGGAGTGGTCCTGCCATGAGCTGGTGGAAGAAGGCCCCACTTTGTTGGGACAGGAGCTGTGCGCCGCACCTTGCACCCTGCTTCCCTTCCCCACCAGCCAGGGTGAGAGTGGAGGCTGGTCCCCGTGGTATCAGCGCCATCAGGCTAAAGGACATGCGTGGGTGCTGGCTTTTAAGGGGGCCATCACAGCCCATGCTACGTGGCTCTGGCTTCCTCGGGACCACCAAGGGAGAAGGGGCCCCTGTAGCAAAGAAACATGGTGTTCTAACTGACCCTGGAAGCCTGTTGGCTGGGGAGTGGACAATCTCAGACTCTTCTCCCAGATGCCCATCCCGTTGCTTCCTCTGAGGCCCCTCAGGGAGCAGGGCCCCGCTCAGTCCCCCAGCAAGCCCTTAGAGCCCAGAGCCAGGCCATGAGCAAAGCCCGCGGTGCCAGGCAGCTGGCGTGTGGTCCTCGGGACACTCCGGGAACCTCAAGTCCTCTGCAGGTACAGCTGCTAATGACAGATAATGACACACCATGGCCTGGAAGTGGGGCCCATGGCATCTGACTGGCAGCAGCTGAAAAGAACTTAATGACGGTCTCTGAAAAGGCCCAGCGGAGCCCCCACCTGGCACGTGGCAGGAACTCGTGCTTTCCTTTTACTTAGGAGTTGAAGGATCAATTTAGAAAATTGAAGCCAACTACATCTCACCATCAAATCCCTAAAAGCCGCCCTCCCTCTGAGAAGCTTCCACGCGGCCCCCAGGACCCAGTGCCGCCACCCCCAGCCCACAACCTCCTGACGTGGAAACTTGGCTGTGGCCAGTGGAATTGTCTGCAGGTAGCAGGCCGGCCTTTTCAGCAGAGGAGCCTCCCATGGGGAGGGGAACAAAGCCCGCGGAAGCTCGGGGAAGGGAAGAAATACTGTTTCCTTCTCGTTTGCAGGACTGCAGGGCTTCTTGGACGTGGGTGGCTGTGACTTTGGGAGCCCAGGGTGACCTTGAATGTCCCCAAGCTGCCAAAGATTTCTGAAATTGAGCAGCTTGGAGAGCAGGCCCCATTTCAACGAGCAGAGCCTGGAAGGGGTGCCCTGAAACAGCACTGAAGGACACTGAGAAGCAAGGCCTGATGTCCCGGGGCCGGCAGGAGGCCAGGGCTGCAGCTGGGGATCCCAGGTGGCGCTGTTCAGAGAGCACCAGCCCATGTGCCCACCCCTGCAGGGAACTTCGGGGGGTTTCTGAAGGACCTGAGGCCGAGAGGAGGAGCTGAGCAGGGAGAGAGCTGGAAAGAAGAAAGACAGCCCTGCCTTGCCATTCACTGCTGCTGGCCTGCGTGCTCGCCAAAACTTGAACAAACCATTAAAAAACCTGAGAGCTGGGTACAGTGGCTCAGGCCTGTAATCCCAGCACTTTGGGAGGCCAAGGTGGGCAGATCACCTGAGGTCAGGAGTTCGAGACCAGCCTGGCCAACATGGGGAAACCCCCTCATTACTAATAGTACAAAAAGTTAGCCGGGCATGGCGGTGGGTGCCTGTAATCCCAGCTACTTGGAAGGCTGAGGCAGGAGAATCGCTTGAACCTGGGAGTAGGTTGCAGTGAGCTGAGATCACACCATTGCACTCCAATCTGGGCAACAAGAATGAAACTCCGTCTCAAAAACAAAAACAAAAAAAAAACAGGAAATGGGATCTGGGCTGGGCTTGTGAGCATGAGAATAAGAAGGAGTATTTTTTTCATTGTGATCACAGTTTGCAAAGACTTTTCTTGCAGCTGGGGTGGAAAGTAGGAGAAAGGTCATGGACTGAGGTTCTAGGTTTGGATCCTGCTCCTCAGACTTTCTTTCCTCATTGTAAAGTGGGTTTCAGTGGCCGCCTGGTAGGGCTGTTGAGAGAGCACCCAGAGCCCTGGCACCTCGCATATAACAGGCACCCAGCAACTGGATCTTAGGGACTGTTTTGGGAAGGCGGCTGTAGTGGGTTGAATGGTGGCCCCCCAGGAAGGTAAATCTACATCCTAACCCCCAGAACTTGTGCATGTGACTTATTTGGAAAGGGCTTTTGCAGATATTATTAAATTAAGGATCTGGAGATGAGGTCGCCCTGGATTATCTGGGTGGACCCTAAGAGGAAGTGTTCTTATAAGATAAAAGCAGACCAGTTGCGGTGGCTCACGCCTGTAATCCCAGCACTTTGGGGGAGGTCAAGGCAGGTGGATCACCTGAGGTCAGGAGTTCGAGACCAGCCTGGCCAACACGGTGAAACCCCGTCTCTACTAAAAATACAACAATTAGCCGGGCTTGGTGGTGGGCACTTGTAGTCCCAGCTACTCGGGAGGCTGAGGCAGGAGAATCGCTTGAACCCAGGAGGCAGAGGTTGCAGTGAGCGAGATCGCACCATTGCACTCCAGCCTGGGTGACAGAGTGAGACTCCGTCCCCCCAAAAATAGAAAAAAGCAGAAGGGGAACTGAGACAAACAGAAGAGAAGACACAGAGGTGCAGTCAGAGGAGAAAGCCACTGCAGACAGAGTGAGCAGAGGCTGGAGTGATGTGGCCCCAAGCCAAGGAAAGACTGTAGCCCCTGAAGCCGGAGGAGACAAGGAAGGACCCTCTTCCGGAATTTTCAGAGGGGCAGGGCCCTTCACACCTTGACTTTGTGCTTCTGGCCTTCAAAACATGAGAGTAAATTTCAGTTGCCCTCAGTTTCCAAGTCCCTGGTAATTAGTGTAGCAGCCCCAGGGCACTCACAGAGGCCACAGCCGAAACTTTCAGGGATGACCATGTACCCATCCTCCACTTTAGCCCCTCAAATGCCCAACTAAAAGCCCTACATCCCCAGCCTCCTTTGCATCTAGGAGTGCACGTGACCGTGCAGAGAGGAGCACTGGGTTTGGGTTGAGGGGGCCGTGGAGAAAGCTGCTTCAAAAGAAACGGACTCCGCTGGGACTTGCCTTTCCCTTTGCCCTTTGCTGCCTGGAGAAAGGACTAAAGGCTGGGACAGAGCAGCCATCTTGCAACCATGAAGCAGCCAAGCACCTCCACTAAAACCCCACTAGGAGTGGCTGGAAAAATAGACAGGTCCTGGGTCCCTGGTGGTGTGTGGAGCCTTGTATTCACGTTTTCTCTTTTCTTTTCTTTTCTTTTTCTTTTTCTTTTTTTTTCTTTTGACGGAGTCTCACTCTGTCGCCCAGACCAGAGTGCAGTGGCGTGTTCTAGGCTCACTGCAACCTCCATCTCCCAGGTTCAAGCAATTCTCCTTCCTCAGCCTCCCAAATAACTGAGATTACAGGCGCCCGACACCACACCCGGCTAATTTTTGTATCTTTAGTAGAGACAGGGTTTCACCATGTTGGCCAGGATGGTCTCAAACTCCTGACCTTCAGTGATCTGCCTGCTTCAGCCTCCTAAAGTGCTGGGATTACAGGCATGAGCCACCATGCCCGGCCTGTTTTTTATTTTCTATATCTTACGATGTTTGACATCTTTTTTTTTTTTTTTTTTTTTGAGATGGAATCTCACTCAGTTGCCAGCCTGGAGTGCAGTGGTGCGATCTTGGCTTACTGCAATCTCGGCCTCCCGGGTTCAAGCGATTCTCCTGCCTCAGCCTCCCAAGTAGCTGGGATGTTTGACATCTTAAAAGTCTTGCTGGCCAGGGAGAGACTGGCCTTCCCAGGGCTACCCAACTGTGAGAGACACTGAAGGGCAGTCCTGGGCTTCTCATTTGCAAACCAACCAATCCCGGGTCTACACACACGACTACCTCTGTTTAACTCTCATACACCAAGCCAATACTGCCCCTGCACTAGATCATCCCAGGGCCAGCTGCCAGGCAACTAGAGACCTCCCCTAGAGCCCGAAGCCTGCCGGAATCATTCAAATTAGCAGATCCTGAGCTGTTCCCCTGCTCTGCCTTTCCCGAGGAAACCCCAATAAATACTCCGGCCTGTGCCCTCTCCTTGCCCATTTCTGCCTTCTGTCCAAACCTGCTGCTCCCCCTACAGCCCTGCGTGGCATGGCAGGCCCCCCTCTCAGGACCTGTGAGTAACAAATTCTTCTTTCAATAGGATTTGGCTTCTCTGAGTTCTCATTCAGTTACCTCCATAAATTACAATCCCAAGGACACCAATGAGACGAGCCTCGACCTCCAGACTTGTTGGGCGAGAAAAATACTAGATTGAGCCACTGAGGCCAATGCCACCCGCAAACAAACGCAGTCTCCAAACCAGCCCATGTTGGCATGGGTTGGCCTGCATGGGGCTCTGCTCAGAGGGTGCAACTTGAATTCCCACTAAAGGCTCAGTTTTCGTCCTTTGTCCTTGAAGGAAGTTCCTGGGCCAGTTCTCTCCCACTGTGTCTTCCTTCCCTTCCCCAGGGGAAGGGGAGGGCTCTAGTCAACCGAGGGCTCCATGGACATGGGCATGGAGACTGGCACACACATTTCTCTCAACCCACCCCCAGAGGCCTCAGGGACCACACCTTCCTCTCTCATGGTACACTGACTGTGAAAACACCAGATGCCGTGTACCTGTGGCGGTAGCCTGGGCCAGCTGGCCAGGGCCCAAGTGCTCATTAGCATAAGAGGTCTCCACTCTCCAAGATCACAGCATCCTATGAGGGAGGTGACAACTGCGATAACAACGATGGCCATGGTGTGGCCACCTCCCGAAGGATCCTTCTCTCTTTTACAGGTGTGACCATTGTCCCTTTGATCCTCACCACAGCCTTCGAGTAAGGATTGCAACTCTCATCCCATTTTTACAGATGCAGAAGCTGAGACGCTGGAGACGTGATTGTGTCAGTTTCGGAGGACACGGGGGTGAAGGCACAGCTGGGATAAGAGCGTGAAGCACTGGAGAGGCAAGCCCGCTCACCTTCTGCTACATCTCCAAGTCATAGCAACATGAAGTGGGCCACAAATACCACCAGACTGTGTATTGCTGGGGTAGTAAAGAAGATAGGAGGGGCCCAGGGGGTGCCCCGGTGACAGCCTTGGCCGATGCTTTGCAATGGAACCTCCTGGCTCTGCAGGTTTAGCTCTAGGCCGAAGAGTCACAGCAGCAGTTTCCATCAACTGAGGTGCTCCAGTGTCCGATCAGGCACCCTGCAAACACAGTCTGTTCCACCGCCCCCAGGCAGGTGCCAGTGTCCCCATTAGCAAATGGTGAAGCTGGGTCTCAGAGAGGTCAAGTAACCTTTCTAAGGTCAGACAGCTAACAATGGACAGAACCTAAATTTGAGCAGCAGGGGAGCCCAAGTTCTTCACTTCTAGGCTAACCTGACTCATAAAAAGGTACACTATTCTCTCTTTCTCTCACCTTTCCTTTTTCTTGCTGATTTTATGCAAAGGGCTGGCGTTCTGACTGTTCTTTTTTCAGGTTTAATCTTTATTTTAATAAAGTTTTCAAGCAAAAAAAAAAAAAGGTACACTAGAGGTTCACCTAGGGACTAGTTTCACCCAGGGTCATCATTCAGTTCAGCAGCGAGTGCTGAATGCATTTGCCCCAGCTCCGTCGATCCATCTCAGTTTGGCTTCTCACCATTCCCACCCCATCACCAATACTACCACCAATACAACCATCACTATTCCCATCACCACCATCACCCTCACCATCACCACCAACACTACCATCGCTACAACCACTACCATTACCACTATCACCATCACCATCAACATCACCACAAACACCAGCACCATCACCATCACCATCACCCTCATCATCACCACCAACATTACCATCACTCCCACCACCACCATCACCACCAACACTACCATCACTCCCACCACCACCATCACCATCACCATCCTCAACATCACCACTATCACCATCACTATCCTCAGCATCACCACAAACACCAGCACCATCACCACCACCATCACCCTCACCATCACCACCAACATTACCATCACTCCCACCACCACCACCATCACCACCAACATTACCATCACTCCCACCACCACCATCACCACCAACATTACCATCACTCCCACCACCACCATCACCACCAACATTACCATCACTCCCACCACCACCATCATCACCATCACCATCCTCACCATCACCACTATCACCATCACCACCAACACTACCATCACTCCCACCACCACCATCACCACTATCACCATCACCATCCTCACCATCACCACTATCACCATCACCATCCTCACCATCACCACTATCACCATCACCACCAACACTACCATCACTACAACCACTACCATTACCACCACCACTATCACCATCACCATCCTCAGCATCACCACAAACACCAGCACCATCACCGCCACCATCGCCCTCATCATCACCACCAACACTACCATCACTACAACCACTACCATCACCACTATCACCATCGCCATCCTCACCATCACCACTGCCACCACCATCACCATCACCACTATCACCACTACCATCACTACCACCATCACCATCCTCAACATCACCACAAACACCACCACCATCACCACTACCTTCACTCCCACCACCACCATCACCACTGCCATCACCACCCTCACCATCACCACTGTCACTACCACTGTCCCCACCACTGCCACCACCACCATCACTGCAACCACCACTGTTATTATCACCACCCTCACCATCACAACTATCACTACCATCAGTACCACCACCGCCATCACCACCACCACCATTACCACCCTCACTATCATCACCATCACCGCCACCACCATAACCACCACAAAAACTACTGTTTTCATGACCACCACTACACAATGAATATCAGATCCATTATCACACCAGTGCCACCAACAACAACCCCTTGATACAGTCTTCCAGGGGCTTTTGAGAGACTTATTATGGCATCTCTGTTGGAGATCTCAACAGCTGAAAAGCAGAAACTAACATTTGCCAGCACCTCTCTGCCAGCCACCCTGCTGGGCACTGTCCCTGTTATTAGTTGCTTCAATCCTCTGAACAACTCTGCAGTTTGGTCACTGCAGGTCCCATCAGAAGCTGGGGATGAGGGAGTAATTTTCTCAAGGCCACACAACTAGAGGTTGGGAGGAGTCGGGATTGAAGCCCAGGTGTGGTCCCTGCACACAGCCCTTCTTACTTCTGGAAGCCTAACAGCACAGGGTGAGTGCATCTGTGGTGAGAAGGGTTTAACTCCGGGGCCTGAAGCTTCAGGTGAGAGAGGGGCTTCCCTCAGCTCCCTGCAGTGACTGTCCCAAGCCAGATCAGGGCAAGGATGAGCAGCAGAACCAAGGTGAGGAGGCTACTCTAGCCTTGGCTAACACAGGCCACATGGCAGAGCTGTGCTGTGGGCTTGGCTGCCCCCTGGGTAGACCAGCACATCCTCTCTGGACGAGGGCTCCACCAGCAGCCCAGGGCAGCACCAGCCCCTCCCCAGGTACCCCAAGGCCAGCTGACATTGGCAGGCTGCCCCTGGCATCAAGATGGGAGGAGGGTGGCTGAGGGGAGCCCTGCCAGGGAGACCTGGCAGCCAGTCGGCTAAGGAGTGCCCCTCCCACAGCACTTAGGGGACTTGCCTTGCCTGCAGGGACTTCTCTCCCCTCTGAAATGCCCTTCTCTCCCCCAACTCCTCCCTCCCTCCTCTCCTCTCTCTCGCCTCTCTCCTTCCCTCCCTCTCTTTTTTCCTCCCTTTCTTTTTCCCTATCAAAAACAAATGAACAAAAAACACAAAAAACACATGCAAACTGCCTGCTGCCCAGGGCTGCTCCGCAGGCTCCAGCACCCACTGGGAACTCCCGGCAGGTGACGCATGGCTGCCACCCTGCTCACGCCCTCCTCTCGCACATCCCAGGGAAGGTCACAAGTGGAGCTGGACAGAGGCCAGTGGCAGTGACCTCTGAACGCTGCACAGTGGCGGGTGGGGCTGTATTCTAAAGAGCTGGGCAGAAATGCGGTGCCTGCTCTCTGGAGCTCCACTCCACCTGGTGGCAGGAACATCCCATTCTAAGGCCGAGGCAAGAAGGCTTGGAGGCCACATGGGACTTATCCAAGGTCACAGGGAGTCACACCTGCCACAACTCGACTCCTCTACTCCGCCCAGCTGCCGCACTCTGTGATCCTGGAGCTGGATGAGGTGTGAGCTCTCGCTGAGTAGCGGCCAGTGGGAGACAGGCAGTCACAGGCCATGAGACTGGGCCCCGGGCACTGCAAGCAAAGCCAAACCCTGCCTCCCGGAGTGAACGGAGGAACCCCACTGGGCAGTGGGCCACAATTTCACCATTAGAAATGCATTTCTTTTTTTTTTTTTACCGCACTGTCCTGTTGCACAGGTCACCAACACGTACGTTTCCTGGGATGCCCACACCCCAGGCGCAGCATCCCTGCCCACTCTCCAAGGTCAGAACAGCCTGGAGATGGGTGAATGCCTGGGCCCTCTAGTTCCATGGCCACAGAAAGCAGACCAGCCCCGGCCCACCCTCGGTGTGTGACAACCCACAGCTCTCTTGGCTCGGGGAACAGGCTGGCATGGGGCAGGCTCAGAGAGGGAAGAGTTCTCTCTCGCAGGCCTGGCCAGGGGCAGGGCCAGAACTCAGAGGCCTTTGCCAAGCCTTGATTCCAAGTAATGAATATCAAAAAACAGTGAACAATGAATTAGCACCAGTTGTCCACATAGTAGAGCCTCCTGTCTCCCCACAGCACCCCTCCTGTGACACCTGGGGAGGGCCCCTCCTATCCTGGGCCAGCTCTCTGCATGCCCTGACCTGGTCCAGCCTGCCTTGCTCCTGTTCCTCAGGCCACCACTGGCTTTCCATTTGTCCTGGGGCTGACACCTTGGGGACTGGGTGGGTGACTCAGATTTGCCTTGTGTGTATCAAGATCAGGGAGCAAGGTCACTGGCTAGCCCCCCAGCACCAAGCAGCTCCGGACTCCCCAGGGGGAGGAGCTTCTGACAACGTCGTTCCCTTTGGCAGCCGCACAGAACGGCACCTTAAAGTAGGAGCCCGTGACGACAGAGGCTTGTATGCAGCCAGCTTCACCCAGGCGCCCTCACTCACGGTACCGGGAGGCAGGCAGGCTGCGTGGGGCCGCGGCACAGGCTCTGGACTCAGACAGGCCACTGTGTCAACTTGGATGAGTGCCTCAACCTCGCAGCGCTTCTGTCTCCTCCTCTGGAGGATGGAGCAGGACTGAGTCGCTGGCCTGATACCAGGACGAAAAGCAAATCCCAGCGGAGAAGTTCCAGGTCAGTGCATCCCCCACAGGAGGCTCAAACACTCCCCGGACGAGGTGCACATCCTTATCCCACTGACAGATTCAGAACCGCAGCCCAGACAGCCGGGTGCTGGCCCAGGGGCAGGAGCACGTGAGGCCAGAGCTGAGCCACAGCTGGGTCCCATGCCCACTGCCCTGACACCAGCCACGCTGCTGAGAGCGACGATCAGGTCTTTCCCATCTTCCTCCAAAGGCGCGTGCTGTGCCACCGCTCCATGGGACGCAGCAGCAGCAGCCCAGGACAAGCAGGCAAGGACACTCCCAGACACGGGGTGTGACTCCAGGCCCCCTGGCAGGGGAGTGAGAGCTGAGACAGGGAAGTGGGGCCCCCCAGCAGCCCTGTGTGGCCAAGCAGGCTGCCACCACGGGCACAGGGCCAATCCCTGCCAGGCAACGCTGTCCCACACTGCAGCTACCCCGCCGGCCGGAGGGCAGCCACAGGTGCTGAGCACTTTCCAGACGCTGGGACACAATGACTTGGAGGCTGGCCGCGGCGGCCTGGCACAGAGGGAAGGCCCGAGGGGACATGGTGGGGACGCTAACGGCCCCTGCCATTGTGCCTGTGGACAGTCTTAACGGATTTCTTCAGCAACGCTGGGGAAGCTAGGAGACAGTTAGCCGCCATCTCTGGCTATGAATCATAATCAATTTTTAAATATCAGATTCAGAGTGTTCCAGAGAAAAAAATAAAATAAAATAAGCCTGTGGTCCGTGGTCCTGCCCCTCGCCAGCGTGCTGGGATGGGAAGGGCTCAGACCAGAGTTTGGAGCCCTGGGTCCTTGTCCTTGTCCTCCACCGCCTGGACGCAGAGGTCTCTCCTTTCCCATCAGTTTCACAATCCTTGAAATGGGCCCAGTGATGTTTACCCAAAGACATCACAGGATTCCACTCTAAACTTGGGACAAAATGTTGTTCAGGATGCTGGCTCGGGAACCTCTTGCACCTGGTCACAAGTGGAGCTGGACAGAGGCTGGTGGAAGTGGCCGCTCAACGCTACATAGTGGGGTGCAGGGCTGTGATCAAAGAGCCACTGAGGAACCCTGTGTCTGCGCTCAAGAGCTTCGTCCCAGGTCTGGGGCAGAAAACGTCAACTCTGTCTCCCATGTTAACAGAAGATCACCAACAACACAAAAAGTCATTTCAAAACACCCCAGAGATTCACACGTCCCACCCCCGCCCCCCCCCCCAGAGCCAGGGGCAGGTAGCTCTGCTGCTTTCCCTGCCCAGAGTCACCAGGCAGGCTGGGATGCCTGCCTCCTGGAGGGGAAATTGAGCCATAGATGGGGAGGCCGCGTGAAGCTGAGTCCACATAGCAAACAGCAGGGCCAGGATGGCCCCGGGTCATCTGAGACCTTGCCTGTGGGCCTCCCACTGTTTGCACTTCCTGCCGTCGGTCCAGGTGACGCATTTACTCCTAAGTTGCAGTCACGGCAGGGCCTACCCTTACTTCTCACCACCTGTCTCTGCGTGACACTCAGGTCTCACTTCATGACACCAGACGGGTCAACATCCAAAGCCGTGGGCATGATTGACAGTTCTCCAAGGGGTGACCCCCAGGTCCTGAAGGAGCAGCTCAGCTTCGATGGGAATCTTGCTCGTTGTTGGATGGCAAGGATAGCAGAGCAGAAAGTTTGAGACCCAGATGCTTATGGCAAGATGATAATTCTTGACTCTCTGGTTGAGAAAACAAGACACCTGTTTCTCAAAAGAGGTTTTCACCCATCTGGCAGGTGAAACATTCTTGGGACAAGAATCTCAAAGATTCTTAAATGTCATGAACCAGACCTCCTCTCCCCATCTTTCCCACCCACTCCACATCCCTGATCCGGGTCACGCCCCATGGACTTGTCTCATCAGAACAGATTTGCTGGTCATGTCTCCAGGAAATGAATGAAACCCAGAACGGGGCCAGTGTTTCCAGAATCTTCCAATGTCAGCCTTGAAAATAGCTTTGAAGCTTCAATCCTAGGGCTCCAGAGAGGTGTCTCCCTCATCTGATTAGACTATAAAATCAGTTTTGGCAACAGGGGAAGGGGAACATTTGGCCAAAAGAGTGGAAAAGCAGCTTCTGGAAGGACCCAAATCCCGGCCACAGACCCAGGCCTTCTTGTTCATGGATCCACGTGGGAGCACAGGTCAGAGAGGAGCCATTTAAGAGAAGGGGGTGGCCGAGAGCAGTGGCTCATGCCTGTAATCCCAGCACTTTGGGAGGCTGAGGCAGGTGGATCACGAGGTCAGGAGATCAAGACCATCCTGGCCAACATGGTGAAACCTCATCTCTACTAAAAATACAAAAAATTAGACGAATGTGGTGGTGTGCACCTGTAGTCCCAGCTACTCGGGAGGCTGAGGCAGGAGAATTGCTTGAACCTGGGAGGTGGAGGTTGCAGTGAGCCAAGATTGTGCCACCACACTCCAGCCTGGCAACAGAGTGAGACTCCGTATCAAAAAAAAAAGAGAAAGAGAGAGAGAAGGGAGTGACTGCTACTGCAGAAAAGAACAATAAACATATGATTAGCAGCGCTGCCTGGGCACCTGCTTGGCCAGAGGCTGCAGTGCCTGGCCTGGGTCATCCTGACAGCTCACTGGGCAGGTGGCACTTTCCCACTGAAAGGTGAGGGAAGAAGGGACTGGCCGTGTCTCACTAACTGGCTTAAGAGGCAGAAAAGAGAAACACAACACACCTTCGGAACTACTCAGCTGCTTCCCTCCCCTCTCTTCACCTCCATCAATGCTCCCAGTGGCTGCATCCACGTGTCTCCCCATCCCAATTTCACACCACGGGGGTCTGAGTGCCGATTCCGCTGCAGACCCTCCGAAGGCTTGATCGGCTTCTCCCCCACCTACCCCCACCCTCGGCTAATAATAAAGACTGTCCTGTGATGCAACGGGGACGAAAGACACTTGACTTCCCCCAGCGAGCTCTGCTAGGTCAGCTTGTAGGAGAGGAAATGAAAACACCTGCGCTGTGACAAACCCGTTGGCGAGAGTGACAGGCGCTGGAGAGCCGCTCCAGTAGGACAAAGAGCTCCAGCACCTGCAAGAACAGCCACCAGCCCAAAACGGACGTGCCACTTACTCTGGCTTCCAGGCAGGGCTCTGGCCCCTGCAGGGCACCACCTTTTGTCTGCCCCATGGAAGGCGGGCACCAAAGTCCAACGCTCAAGAAGGAGGAGGTATAAAGGCCCTTAGCGCGGTCGCCTAAACTGGTCACCTGAGTGTCCACCCACAATCCACTTGAGCCGACCCAGTCTGCCTTGGGGGAGTCCCCTCAAACACCACAGAGGGGCATGTGTGGTCATTGCCTCTGTTGTCCACCCAATGGCCCTTCCTGCAGGCTGGGTGATATGGTTTGGCTTTGTGTCCCCACCCAAATCTGATCTCGTGCTGTAATCTCTGTGTATTGGAGGAGGGACCTGGTGGAAGGGGATTGGATCATGGGAGCGGTTTCCCCATGCTGTTCTCAGGACAGTGAGGGAGTTCTCACAAGATCTGATGGTTTAAAAGTGATTGGCAGCTCCCCCCTCGCGCTCTCTCTCTTCTGCTGCCATGTAAGACATTACTTGCTTCCCCTTCGCCTTCTGCCATGATTGAAAGTTTCCTGAGGCCTCCCCAGCCATGTGGAACTGGGAGTCAATTAAACCTCTTCTCTTTATAAATTACCCAGCCTCAGGCAGTTCTTTGTTTGTTTGAGACAGAGTCTCGCTCTGTCTCCCAGGCTGGAGTGCAGTGCCGCGATCTTGGCTCACTGCAACCACTGCCTCCTGGGTTCACGCCATTCTCCTGCCTCAGCCTCTTGAGTAGCTGGGATTACAGGCACCCGCCACCACGCCCAGCTAATGTTGATATTTTCAGTAGAGATGGGGTTTCACCATGTTGGCCAGGATGGTCTCGATCTCTTGACCTTGTGATCTGCCCTCCTTGGCCTCCCAAAGTGCTGGGATTACAGGTGTGAGCCACTGCGCCCGGCCTCAAGCAGTTCTTTATAGCAGTGTGAAAATGGGCTAACACATGGGGAACCCACCTGGATCATGCACATGTGAAATTTACATTGCCCAGAATCGGATGGTGGATGCAGTGGCCTGTGCATTTTAAAATGTTAGAAATGAAAAATATGGTCATGAAATTATTTTTAAATCTCAATGGGTGGGATAAATACTACACGAAGAAGAGGGAATTGGTAAATTGGAAGTTTTTAGCAAGAAACTGATGGAGACAATAAATAGAGATGTCAAGAGAAGAAAAATATGAAAGAAAAGTTAAAAGATGAAGCCAGATAGAGAAGATTTAACATTAGCTTATTAAGGATTTCAATTTTAGAAAATACAGGAAATATCAGTGTGGCACTGTAAGAAGAGGTTATGGCTAAGAATTTTTCAGAATTGAAGACATGAGTACTCAGGGCACATCAAATGCCAAACAGAATAAATAAAAACAAACATTCATGATAATAAAAAAAAATTATTAAAAGCTACTAGGAGAAAGACAGATTTCCTAAAAAGGAGAAAAAAACCTGCCAATGGATTCATTAAGAACCATATTCCAAGTCTTTCCAAAAGACTTGGAAGTGATGTAATAACATGCTGAAGAAAAATTACTACCAACCTGGAATTTTTATACCCAGCTAAACTATTCTTCAGCAAGGAGGAACAAAAGTCACTTCAAAAAAACAAAGACAAGATGTGTTTGCCTTTCACAGACACTCAGTTTCTACTTCAGGATATACTTCGGAATCCCAGAATGGCTCAGGATTGGATATATCAGGTATTATGGAAGGTGGGGTGAAGGAGAGTTGAAAGTTGAAACAGCAGATTTGGTTGAAAATGGGGAGGTCTCCTTTGACGAAGACACCCTCCTTGACCAAACTTTAGTCTCCTTTGAGCCCCCTTCTCAACTAGGCCTCAACCCTAGCCCTCCATACCCTTGGGCTGATGAGCCCGGTTTTAGCAAGAAATGAGTTAGGTCAGCTTAGTGAGAATCCTTCCATCTTTGATATCTGGTAAATCCCTCATCCCCAACCTTTGATATCTAGGTCATTGCCCTGCCTTTAGCAATAAACTTCCTACCCTTGATGTCTGTTATGGCTGAATTGTGTCTCCCCAAAATTTATATGTTAAATTCCTAACCCGTAGTACCTCAGAATGTGACTATATCTAAAGATAGATTATTTAAATTATTTATTAAGGGCTGGGCATGGTGGCTCACAACTGTAACCTCAGCACATTGGGAGGCTGAGGTGGGTGGATTGCTTGAGCCCAGAAGACAGAGACCAGCCTGAGTAACATGGCAAAACCCCATCTCTACAAAAAAATACAAAAATTAGCCAGGCATGGGTGGCATGTGCCTGTAGTCCCTGAGGTGGGAGAATCACCTGAGCCCAGGGAGCCTGGTGAGCTGTAATCACACCACTGCACTCTAGCCTGGGCAGCAGAGCGAGACCCTGTTTCAAAAATCAATAAATAAAAAGCTAAAAAATAAAATAATTTATTAAAGTATAATGTGATATGAATGAGACCTAATCCAATATGATTGGTGTCTTTATAAGAAGAGGAAATTAGGAGACACAGACATGTGCACACACAAAGGGAAGATCATGTGAGGACATAGGGAGAAGACAGTTAAGGAGAGAGGGCTCAGAAGAAACCAAACCTGATGACACCTTGATTTTGGACTTCTGACCTCCAAAACTGTAAGAAAATAAATTTCTGTTATTTAATGTCCATCCAGCCTGTGGATTTTATTTTGGTGGCCCTAGCAAACTAATACAACATGGAATTAAGTTCCTGTTAGTACTTTTCCATCCACTGACCCCTTTGCTTTGCTCTTTGGCTATGAATTCCCAGCTGTTTTTGCTGTATTTAGAGCTGAGCTTAGTTCTGCACTGAGGTTTCCCCTCTACTGCAACAGCTCCAAGATCTTATGCTCACAAAGAATTACTATGACTTACAGTAAGTGTGATCATGGAATTATGATCACTTGAGAAAATATCCAGTTTTTTACAGAGGCAAACTATAATATGTAGGAGTAAAATTGTATAATATTGGGGATCTGCTTCAAAATTTTTCAGCATAGAGAAAAAAACAACTGAATTGGTGAAGCAAATATCCTATATTCTTGATAATTGTGAAATTTGAGTGGCGGGTATATGGATGGGTTTCTTTGAACTACTCCTCTCAATTTTGAGTACATTTGCAAATTTCATAAAATATTAACATTATACCTATTTTACATTTAATTTTCTGAAGACATACTTATAAGGCATGTCTCATGCCTCATAAGGATTTTTTCAGCACCTCAATTCATTTTTATGAACACTAATTATCACTGTTCCTTAAAGTAGATAGATAGGTAAATGTATAGCTCTTAGCTTCTGAAATACTGTGGAAGTTTAATTCCCTGTGGTCAGAGAATATATTCTGCCTGATTTAAATCTTTTTAACTTTGAGAATTGTTTGATAGTCAAAATATTATCTACTTTGGTAAATTCTATATGCACCTGCAAACAATACATATTTTGCTTTTGTTAGTTGGAATTCTACATAAATGTCAATTAGATCAAGTTGGTTGATAGCATGTTCAAATCTTCCATATTCTTATGAATTTTCTGTCCACCATTAATAATTGAGAGAGAAGTTTTGAAATCTCTAAGTATAGATTTCTATTTCTCTTTTCAGTTCTATTATTATTTTCTTTGTGTATTTTGAAGGTTTATTATTGGGAGTATACAAATTGAGGGTTGTTATTTTTTCTTGGTGAATTAATTTGCTTTTTCATCATCATGAAATGTCCCTCTTTATCTCTGGTAATATTATTCCTTTCCTACAGTCTCCTTTGTTAGCCACTCCAGCTCTCCTGGGATTACTGTTTGCGTGGTGTATCATTTTCCTCCTTCCACTTTTATTTCTCTGTCTTTGTATTTAAAGCTAATTTCCTGTAGTCAGCATATAATTGGGTCTTGCTTTTTTAATCTAGCCTGACAGTTTCTGCATTTTAATTAGAATGTTTAAACCATTTACATTTGATATAATTATTAACATAGTTGGGTTCAAGTCTACCAACTTGATATTTGTTTTCTATTTGATTCATCTTCTTTGTTCTTTTATTTTTCCTTTCCTGGCTTATTTCAGATTGGGTTTTTCAGGATTCCCTTTTATCCTTAAAAGAAGTTCTTTTTATATTTATTGATGAATAGGCACACTAGTAAAAAAAAAAACTAATTTTTTGTGTGTGTCTGAAAAAGTATTTCACCTTCATTTTGGAAAGATATGTTTGCTAAATATAAAATTTTTGGTTCATAGATTCTTTTTCTCTGAGTATTTTAAAGATGTCACCCCACTGCCTTCTAGCCTGCGTCTTTCTAAAGAGAAGTTTGCAGTCATCTTATTGTTGTTCCCCTAAATGTAAGGATTCTCCTCCTCTAGACACTCTTAAAATTTTCTTTTTATCATAGGTTTTCAGCAACTTGATTATGATATGCCTTGATATACTTTTATTGGTGTTTACGCTGTTTGAGATTTGTGTTACTTCTTGGACCTGTGGGTTTACACTTTTTATCAAATTTGGCAACTTTGGGAGCCATTATTTTTCCTAATGCATTTTCTCTGCTACTCTCTCTCACCCTTCTTCTATTCGTGAATTCCAATTACAAGCATGTTAGACAACATTCCCTGAGGCTCTGTTCATTTTTTCCAGTCTTTTTTCCTCTATATACTTCTGTTTTGATGGTTTTATTGCCCTGTCTTCAAGCTTACTGACATTTTTTTTCTGCAGTTTTTAATCTGCTGTTGATCCCCTCTAGTGAACTTTTCAGTTGCAAAATTATTTTTCATTTCTAGACATCCCATTTGTTTTTCAATACTTCCTTTCTCTTCAGTTTGCATTCATGTTTTCTTTTACATGCTTGAGCATATTTATAATATTTATAATAGCCATTTAAAATTCTTTTATCTACTAATTCTATCATTCCCGTCATTCCTGGGCCTGATTTTATGGACTGATATCTCTCCTAGTTATGGGTCACAATCTGTAATTCACATATCTCACCATATTTTATTGGGTGACAGGCATTTTGAATATAACATTGATAAACGTATAGATTTTTTTCCTTTTTAAAGAGTGTTGACATTTGTTCTGGTGAGTAATAGTTACTTGCAGATGAGGTTGATCTTTTTGAGGCTTGCTTTTACATTTTCTTGGGGTATCTAGAGTCGCCTATACTCTAGAGTTAATTTATTCCTACTACTAAAGCTTGATCCTTTGTATTGTCTTTTTTTTTTTTTTTTTTTTTGAGATGGAGTTTCACTCTTGTTGCCCAGGCTGGAGTGCAGTGGCGCAATCGCACCTCACTGCAACCTCCGCTTCCCAGGTTCAAGTGATTCTCCTGCCTCAGTCTCCCGAGGAGCTGGGATTACAGGCATGCGCCACTACTCCCAGATAATTTTTTGTATCTTTAGTAGAGACGGTGTTTCTCCATGTTGGTCAGGCTGGTCTCGAACTCCTGACATCGGGTGATCTGCCCATCTCAGCCTCCCAAAGTGCTGGGATTACAGGCGTGAGCCATGTATTGTCTATTGATTGCCCCAAGTGCTCTATGAGGTCTCCAACTGAATAGATGGAGTTCAAATTTCTTGCAGCCTGGTGTGAGTTCTAGGAATTGTTCAGCTTAACACCTCACTGTTCTTTATTCACTTCCTGGAATTCCACCTACGCATGTACAGATTGGTATTAAGTGAAGGCTCAAAGGGACCTTATGCAGGTATTTGAGTTTCTTTATTTGAGTATCTTCCTCCTCTCTGCTACCCTGTCTCACCTCTGCCTCCCCACAGCCCACTCTCTTCTCAGTTCAGCTAGATCGCCATGTTCTGCTTGGATTCTCCCTCGCTGCCTGACAGTACGAAAACTGCCTCCAGCCAGAAAACAGAGTTGATTGTACAACTCACTTCATTTTTTTTCCTGTCTCTTAGGGATGCCAGCCCTGCACAGCCTTTTGTCCTGATGTCCAAATCCAGTTGTTTTGTCTGCTTTGTCCAGCTTTCTAGTTCTTTTGGCAAAAAACAAAAACAAAAACAAAACCAGAAACAGATAGCGTAAGTTCCATACTAGCTACTCCTTCATGGCTGGCTGCAGAAATTCTGAAAACTGTTTTTTGTGTTTTTAAAATCACTTTACTTCCTTGGGACTCCTTAGAATTGTAACTTGAGAAGGTTCAAACAGACAATTAAACCACCTGTGACAGATGTGTGCTAAGCGCCTGCCAGTGCCGGATCCTGGGAGGCTGACTGGGCTATACAAGAGCCCCTGGGCCTGACCAAGAGGGAACAAATCCGGGTGTGGCCGTCCAGGAATAGAGGCCAAGTCAGGTTGCAGAGCAGAACAATGAGGGATTCATGCAAAGCCCTTCTAACAATCTTTGTTTTCTTACTTTATGTGACCGTATTTGCTCCTTCTTTCAAAAATACAAAAAGTAAAATGCAGAATGTACAAATGTGTGGCTCTCCCTAAAGTGGGATGAAGTTGGGATTTCCCGTGGATGTGGCTCCTAGAAAAGCCACAGCTGAATAGAGTAACCTGGGTCTGTCCATTGCAGGGCTTCACAATTCTGGGAGTAAAGCGCTTTCTTCTGAATTAACAGATCTTTGTAAAGTCAAATTTCAGGAACATTTGATAAGACCTAAAGACAGCTGTAGGCCTTGCACCATGGCTCACGCCTGTAATCCCAGCATTTTGGGAAGCTGAAGCAGGAGGATCGCTTGAGTACAGGAGTTTGAGACCAGCCTGCGCAATACGGCAAAACTCTATCTGTACCATAAATACAAATATTAGCCGGGCATGGCAGCACACACCTGTAATCCCTGCTACTCGGGAGGCTGAGGTGGGAGAATCGCTTCAACCCAGGAGCCAGAGGTTGCAGTGAGCCAAGAGAGCACCACTGCACTCCAGCCTTGGCGACAAAGCAAGACTCTGTCTCAAAGAAAAAAAAAAAAAGAAAGAAAGAAGAAAAAGAGAATTGTGTTAGACATTTGTCTGTGCCCACAGCCCTCCCTAGAGAAAGATGCCCACAAACCCTGCCAAGTAGGCAGGCCTTCGGCTACCATGTTTTGTACTCCTCGACCCTAGCCCTCCTCCTCCAGTTCACTGGAGTGGACGCCTGACTCGAACAGTGAATCCACATGCCTGCCCGTGACTTGTAGAGCATCCAGCGAGGGAAAAATTCCTTTGCTTAAAAGGAAATGAACTAGTAAACACCAAACGAACAGGACATTTCACAGTGACAACTGAAACTCAAAAGACACTTAAAGAGATAGCCAGGAGCTAGGAAGGGGCTTCTGTCCCACAGCCAACCCCTCTGTGAAAAGGTGGGCCTCAGGTCAGACCTTCTCTCCTCACGGCCCCTTCCCTCACCTTCCTTTCCCACCTCCCACCGCTCACTCTCTCTCCTCTGTTCACTCTTCCCCAACCCTCAGGCATGCCCCGCTCTGAAGGTGGGCGTGCCCTCCCTGGTGCAGTGGGCCCCACACCTTCTTGCAATATCCTTTCTGATACATTCCCCTGTGACTTACGTCCCGATTTGTTTTCTATTTGACACTGTCAAGGGCTTCTCCTGTCCCCAGGACCCCTATCGAAGGGGCTGCAGAGCAACATCTGGCCATTTCCCGCCCTGCTAGGCCCCCTCCTCCCTGAAGCGCTGCTCAGACCCCAGCCCAGACACCCGCCTCCCCTGGCCTCCCCCGCACACCTCCTGTCTGCCCTGACACAAGGGAACCTCCCCACTGCCCCTTCGGAGATAACAGAGATTTGATAGCATGACCACAGTATTCCTGAGCTTCCAGTTAAAGTCAAGTCCGTTGTCGCCACTGCCCCCACGTCCGCAACTGTTCCACCCGCTTTCCTTTCCTTCATGCATGAAGGTCAAACCCAGGCTGGCCCTGCGTGAACCCAGCAGAGAGGATTCCAGAGCTGTCTCCCCAGAGCCCTCCCCAGCAGAGATCGTGACTCACCCCAGGACAGGAGGGCTGAGGCCAAGAGCTCCGCTTCCAGATGCTTCCTCCGCATTCAGCTTCCAATGTCCGCCCTGCCAAGGCGCCTCTCGGGAGCAAGCAGGAGCCCGTCCTGGGGGGACACGTTCCCCGCTCTCCGCTGAAACCACAGGGCTGCTGCTGTGAGGAACGAATGGAACACCACTAAGGCACAGCAGCTGCGAGCTGGGGATCAGACACAGAGGAAAAGACACCTACAAATAGTCACCAGAGCCAAACCCTGGTCTCAGCCACCAGCAGTGCCCCACATGCGAATGCACCTATGGGTGGAGAGTGTGATGAGCCCCCTCCGCAGAAAGCACCCGAGCAGCAGCTAAAACAGGCTGATCCCAGGCCCCAGACCTCAGACTCCAGCCTTCACCTGCGACCTGGCCCTCGGTTTGGCCTGACCCTGCCTCTGTTTGCAAAGGGCCGGCTGGGGCCCCTGGACGGGTTTCTGTTCTCCTTTCATCCTCTCTGTGCTCCCCTGAAATTTCCCCACAGGCCGTCAGCCTCAGGCTCTGAGACCAGAATGTCACCTTCCCGTCACATGCAGTGTGACAATGTCTCTAGTTATTTCCCTCCCCACAGCACAAAGGGTGGAGGGGGCCTGAGAAATGAGGAGGGGGGAGGTGCGTCCAGGGTGCAGCAGAGTCACTGTCGCCTCCGGGGTCCAGCTGCTGGCGTGGAGGTCAAGGTCCACAAGAACGTCCTCTTTCCCCACTGCAGCAGGCAGGCCAGCATCACAGAACCATTCTGGGAAACAGCAGTTCCCGTCCCCTCCTCCTTGCTTCTAAATGCACGGGGCACACATCAGTCCCCCGACTCCTTCAGGTGGCCCAGGTGATCAAATCAGCCAGTTCCAGGGAAAGGTCAACTTTGACAGCCCTGGGTAAGGGACCCAGATGCCCTTTGATGGGTGTCAAATGAAACAAATCAGCACATAGGCGAGGGGGCTTTATCGGAAAGAACACTGAGAGGCAGGATGCTCCATCCGAGGGCCGCACAAGCCTCCGGAAGGCCAGGCGGGGAGGGCTCCTCTCACCGGAGGGGAAGGAGGGAGCAGGCTTGGCAGGGTTGTTGGTGGGGATGGATGGGCCCAGGCCACAGCAGTGTCTGGAGGTTCCTGGGGCTGAATCATTCTGATGTTTGCTACCGGGAGGGAGGGAAGCTGATTCGATTCTGAGACATCTGGGGCAGCCCAGAGGCCCCACGATCCACACCGGGAAGCAGCCAGAGGGGTGCAGAGCAGGGCCCAGAGGCCACAGCTGCAGGGCAGGTGGCTGTGTCACCAGAACCCTGCTGGCAGCCCTTCCTCCCTGGGGAGCTGTGTCTGGAGAGGGGGCTGTGGAGAAGCGCTAGGGTAACACCCAATCGTGCAGTGGTCCTGAGCCTGCAGGGTGGGTGCCCTTCTAAGGTGAGGAAGGGACAGCAGAGCCAGCCCCCACTCTGAGGACCCTGTGGGAGCCAGGAGGGGCCTCGCCAGGCCCAAGCCCCCGCCCCGGCTGTGGGATGCCCAGCCCCAGAGCAATGAGGAATCCAAGTTGCTGCTGAAGGCCCAGGCCATGGTGCTGAGTTCCGGCCGCCCCAGCTCACCAGCAGCGCGGTGGCGGCGGGCAGGAGGACTGAGCTCAGACACCTGGCCCCACACGCTGCCACGCAGCCCAGCCACAGGAGGCCACCATCCTACAGGCAGGCCCCCAGACAGAGGGGCACAGGCACAGGCCCCAGGTCCCCTGGCCATGGAGAAGGCATCATGTGAGTGTGTGTGTGTGTGTGTGTACATGTGCATGTGTGTATAGCCCCAGGCCCTGGTTTGTCTCCTCTTGCCCTCTGGAAAGTAAGCACAGCACAGCCTGGCCATCCCCTCAGGGTCGCACCTGAATGAATGCCACCCACAGAGCAGTTCCCCCCTTTCTGGAGACTGAGCTGCAAGCTGTGGGTTGGCAGAAGCTCTAGGTTGGTGCAAGCTCTAGCTTGGTGGAAGCTTTGGGTTGGCAGAAGCTCTGGGTTAGTGGAAGCTCTGGCTTGGTGGAAACTGAGTTGGCAGCAGCTCTGGGTTGGTGCAAGCTCTGGGATGATGGAAGCTCTGGGTTGGTGGAAGCTCTAGGTTGGCAGAAGCTATAGGTTGGTGCAAGCTCTGGGTTGGTGGAAGCTCTGGGCTGGCAGAAGCTCTGGGCAGAAGCTCTGGGTTGGCAAAAGCTCTGGGTTGGTGGAAACCCTGGTTTCACGGAAGCTCTGGGCAGAAGCTCTGAGTTGGAAGAAGCTCTAGATTGGCAGAAGCTCTGGGTTGGTGGAAGCTCTGGGTTGGCGGAAGCTCTAGGTTCGTGCACACTCTGGGTTGGCAGAAGCTTGGGGCTGGCAGAAGCTCTGGATTGGCAGAAGCTCTGGGTTGGCAGAAGCTCTGGGCTAGCGGAAGCTCTGGGCTAGCAGAAGATCTGGATTGGTGGAAACTCTGGATTGGCAGAAGCTCTGGGTTGGCAGAAGCTCTGGGCTGGCAGAAGATCGGATTGGTGGAAGCTCTGGGTTGGCAGAAGCTCTGGATGGAAGCTCTGGATTGGTGGAAACTCTGGGTTGATGGAAGCTCTGGGTTGGCGGAAGCTCTGGGTTGGCGGAAGCTCTGGGTTGGTGCAAGTTCTGGGTTGGTGGAAGCTCTGGCTTTGTGGAAGCTCTGGGTTGGCGGAAGCCCTGGATTGGTGGAAGCTCTGGGTTGATGGAAACTCTGGGAAGCTCTGGATTGGTGGAAGCTCTGGGTTGGCGGAAGCTCTGGGTTGGCAGAAGCTCTGGACGGAAGCTCTGGGTTGATGGAAGCTCTGGTTTGGTGCAAGCTCTGGGTTGGCGGAAGCTCTGGGTTGGCGGAATCTCTGGGTTGGCGGAAGCTCTGGGTTGGCAGCAGCTCTGGATTGACGGAAGCTCTGGGTTGGTGGAAGCTCTGGGTTGGCGGAAGCTCCAGATTAATGGAAACCCTGGGTTGGCGGAAGCTCTGGATTGTTGCAAGTTCTAGATTGGTGGAAGCCCTGGCTTGGTGGAAACTCTGGCTTGGTGGAAATTCTGGGTTGGTGCAGGCTCTGGGTTAGTGGAGCTGCTGGAGTACACTTAGGTCCGAAGCTCCTGTACTGGTGCACCGAGTGTCTGGTGAGAGAAGTCTCCAGCAGGAGGACTCACTCCAGAAACAAAGGAGGAGGCTCAGGGTGAGCCTGTCTTGTTTGACTCATTTGTACCAAATCGCACTGGACGGCAGTTTTATCCTGTACAAAAATGAGCACATGTCACATTAGCACTAATTGTTGTGGGGAGGAAACAAACAGCTAATGACTAAAGGTGTGGAGAAAAATGCTCGAGGCACTGTTGCCATTTCACACCCGTACAGCGCACCGTGCCCTGGCCAGCTGCCTTTGCTGCTAATTATGGGATCGAGCCCAGGAGATAGGGGGTCTCCTCTAATGGAAATGGGTCGCCTCCTTCCAGGCACTGGCAGTCCTCCCCTTCCTTTCCCTGTGCTGGCCACTGCCCTCCCTCCCACCTGACACCCTGTTCCTTCTGCCCCCTTCACGTGTCACAGCTCTCCTTGGAGTTGAAATCATTGTTCCTGCCATGTATTCTCTCTCTCATCCTTCAGTGGCCCTGAGCAGTCCACTGTAAGCAAAATGACATCAGAAAACCCATGTTTTAAAGAAAAATCCTTCCATTTACCAGAATGTCTGATGAAGATGCTGCTAAGTGCGGAGTCCCATGTCTTATTTCCAATAGGTTTGGATTGACAGGAATGGGTTGGGGCTGTGGCTTTCCAGGTGGCATCTCTAAATCAAGGCTTTGTGCACTTGCCCTGGGGTCTGGGTAGCGACAGGAGTGCTGCTGTCATGTTTTCCGGGGCACCCACTGTGTGCAGGTGAGGGGTGTGTGTGCCAGCACAGTCAAAATTCACAGCCCCTCGGGAGTGGCCTTGGCAACCCACAGGTGTGCCAGCATTCCCAGGAGGCCAACGTGACCTTTACTCCAAGAGGCTGCCAGCCCTCTTCCAGGAGGTGGGCACAGTGGGTTGAGGTGGCGGCAGCACTGGCTCATAGGTAGTGTGGCCTAGGTGGGCACTCACTGTCTTGAGGATGGGAGGGAAAACGCTGCAGCTTCTAGATCCAAGCAGGCTGAGCTGTTGCAGGGTAGGGGGATGATACTGACAGTGGCAGTGACCCCAGAAACAAGCAGTGAACCCCAGCCCCACCTTCTGCAGTTATGGCTAAGAGCCCAGCACACTTCCTGTATCAGGAAGGGACAAGGAGGAGGGTTCAGACTGTGGATGACCAGGGTTAACAGCACGACATGGACATCCACAGGGAAGGGCTGGGGCTCACATGGCATCCGCACCTAGGGGACAATTGCTGGGCATGTGAGTGTTCACAGGGGCTGCAGCCTGAAACCTCGCCAGCAGGGGCTGGGAGGCAAAGTCATCCCAGCAGAGAACCATCGATATAAAAAATGCCTGCAAATAAAAAAAAGCCAAAATATGAAAGTCACGGGCAAAAGACTTCATAAAAGAAGAAATACAAAAAGATACTAATCCACAAAAAGATGATCAGGTGTGGTGGTTCATGCCTGTAATCCCAGCACTTTGGGAGACCAAGCCAGGAGGATCAGTTGAAGCAAGAAGTTCAAGACTTAGCCTGGGCAACATAGCAAGATTCCGACTCTACAAAAGAGAAAAAAGAAAAGATGCGTGGCCTTATGAATAATCAGGAAAATGCAAATTAGCAGACAGTAACTCAGGCGGACTGCAATCGGAGCTCCATGTGGGAAAACCATTTGCCACGATCCGGTAGAGCTGAGCACAGGTACACCCCATGACACAGCGATTCCACCCCTAGGACCCGGAGAGACTTGTGTAATAACACTTGCAGCAGCATTTTCTGTAATAGCCAAAAATCAGAAGCAACCCTGATGTTCACCAGCAACAGAATGGATAAACCGATAAACAATGGAACACTATATAGAGGCATGAAAACAAATGACCCATGGCCACGCACAGCTGTGGGGTGAATCTCACATGCAAGGCAAGACCAAGGGAGAGAAGCAATCCCATCCAGGTCCACGCAGTATCACCTTGTTTACCTCAAGTTCCAAAACCACAAAATGAAGCATGATGTTGTTTAGCGATGCATGCCCACCCACATGGAAACCCTAAGATGAAGCAAAGGAATGAACATCACAAAAAGTCAAAATGTCTCTTACCCACAGGGTAAGGTGCAGCGCCACACAGCCAGGGATTTTGATCTCTTTTGTCTGCAGCTATGTCCCAAATGCTTAGCACAAAGCCTAGCACATAGCAGGGACTCAGTGAAGACTTGCTGCAAGCATGAACGAATGAATGAACGAATGAGATGCGATCCCAGAGGGTGCACAGGCCACTTCTAAGGTTCTGGTTAAGGTTCTGTTTCTTAATCTGGGAAAAAGTTCCCTATTCTTTTTTTTTTTTTTTTTTTTTTTTTTGAGATAGATAGGGTCTTGCTTTGTCGCCCAGGCTGGAGTACAGTGGGACGATCACAGCTCACAGCCTCTGCCTCCTGGGCTCGAGCAATCCTTCCACCTCAGCCTCCCAAATAGTTAGGACCACAGGCATGCACCACCATGCCTGGCTAATTTTTGTATTTTTTGTAGAGATGGGGTTTTTCCATGTTGCCTAGGCTGGTCTCGAACTCCTGAGTTCAAGTGATCCTCCTGCCTCAGCCTCCCAAAGTGCTGGGATTATGGGCATGAACCACTGCACTCAGCAGGCTAACCATTCTTTAAAATGTATATCTGTATTATATGTACTCTACTGTATGTAGCATATATTTTACAATAAAAATAAAATTGTTTTAAATCACAAAAGTGTTTGAAAAAACAGTCGTCTGGGGACAACTTGTATTTATATATGAAAGACGTCAAATAACGAAAGCCCTGTGATTTTAGAGCAAAAAATAGACAAATAGAAGAAAATAATGAGTACAGAAAGTTCAGGGAAAGGATGTGGAGCCATTATTTTTTCTTTCCTGTATCCTCGAAGAGCCCAGCAAACTGAGTTGGGTTTTGCTCCATTTCTTGGCAAATGCAGAGAAACACCACGAGCTTGCCAAGGGAGGTTGGCATGGGCACTCTGTAAAACGCAAGATCCTCCCAGACCTGGTGGGGGCCAGGAGGGAGCTCTGCCACGCCAAAGAGCTCTCAGCCGAGCCAAGCTTCCCACAGGGACGCAGAAGAAAGGCTGCCAACTGGTACAATTACCAAAGGGGCCGGGAGAGCATCGGGCTAATGTTTCTGCACACAGAAAAGAGAGGAGTTAACAAGGGGGGTGGGGGAGGAAGAGGAAGAAAAGAGACGTTCTCAGCCCTCAAGTAGACGAATTAGAAAATCAAATCAAATAAAAAAGGAACCAGGAGAGACCACACCTCAAACACCAGGAAATGAAAGTAACGTTCCTCACACCTGTAATCCCAGCACTTTGGGAGGCTGAGGGGGGGCAGATCATCTAGGTCAGGAGTTCGAGACCAGCCTGACCAATATGGCGAAACCCCATCTCTATTAAAAATACAAAAAGTTATCTGGGCATGGTGGCAGGCCCCTGTAGTCCCAGCTACTCAGGAGGCTGAGACAGGAGAATAGATTGAACCCGGGAGGCGGAGGTTGCAGTGAGCCGAGATCACGCTGCTGCTCTCCAGCCTGGGTGACAGAGCAAGACTCTGTCTCAAACAAAAAGAAAGTAACCTTCCTATGTGTTGGGTTTCCCGCCTCAAATTGTGGCGAGAGCCACCTCACAGCCCACTGCTTAGGTCTGAGGGTAGCGAGGAGTGAGGGTGACCAGCCGGCCACCCCATCGGGGGATGTCCTGGCTCTGTGTTTTCCAGACTCAGTGACCAAGGGCCACAGTAGGAAATAGATTTTCCACCATGATCCAGTGTGTATCGTACATGTGTACCTGTGTGTGTAGCACTGAAGTAAAGGTTGTGAACCAATGTATACTTCCACTCCACTCTATTCTATTCCTTCTTTAAAAATGCTGGTGGAGACCCACTGAATTAATTTCACGAGCCACCCATGGGATGTGACCACAGCTGGGAAAAGATCTAAAGGTTTCGATCCTGGGATCTATGCATGAGCTTGCCCCAGCCCACACACTCCCTGAGTGTATGTGAATGTGCCTGTGTGTACACATGTGTGTGTGCATTGCATGTGTGCACATGTATGCATGTATGTATCCGTGTGTGCTCATGTGCATGCATGTGTGCACTGTGTGTGCATGTCTGTTGTGTGCATGTGTCTATTGCTCATGAATGTGTGCTCGTGTGTGCATTGTATTTGCATGTTGTTATGTGCATGTACGTGTTCAAGTGTGTGTGTGCTCATGTGTGTGCAGTGTGTGCATGTTTGTGTTATGTGCATGTGTGTATTGCTCATGCATGTGTGCTCATGTGTGTGCACTGTGTGTGCATGTGTCGTACATGTGCATTTGTATGTGTTCATGTATATATGCATGCCCATAGGCATGCATGTGTGCATTGTGTATGCATGCTTATGTTGTATGTATGTTCATGTGTGTGCGCCTAGAAATGAGCCCATGTCTTCTGATCATATTTTCAGAGGTGTCCTTGATCCTCCAAACCCACCCCAGTCCATTATGTCACAGAAGAAGAAACCGAGGTCCAGGGAGGCCTCAGTGAGTCAGGGGCTAAGCAGGGGCAGAAATTCCACCTCTTGACTCCTGCTCCGAGCCGAGCACATGAGCCTGTGACTCAGGGCCCCGTCCCTGCTGAGGAGCTCCAGCTGCCGCCTCAGGCCTGTCCGGCCTCCCCAGGAGACCTGCGCTGTATCTGCACACTGTCTTACAGTAAAGGTTCCCAGGCACTGACTGCATCGGCACTGCCGGGAATCCTGGGCAGCAGCCCCAGCAGACCCCAGGGCTGGCCTGAGTGTCCTGTGGAGCCAAGCCCTGGGCCCAACACCATCCATGGGGCTTCAACTGCTCAGCTAGCTGTGGTGCACGTGGTACAAGATCCATAACAGCAGGACCCACGGCAGCCCTCAGAGCGATGGCCAGGGGATGGGCGGGCGGGAAAATGGAGCCATGGAAGGATGAGGCCAAGGACCAACCCAGTCAGAAAAACCAGAGACCTGCACAGAGCCAGCAGCAGCTGCACCGGAGGCCACAAGAAAAGAGCCCCCAGCACAGGGAGAATTCATGGAGCTCATGAATATTTTAATAGGGCTTTACAGGAAACAGCCCTGGGCACCTGATCCCCAGGTGTCTGATGGCTGGAGTGGCTGCGTAATAACCAGCAGGGTATGGAGGCCTGGGGCAGACCCAGTCTCGAAAGAACGGTTGGCTCCTGCTTTGGAAACAGAAGCCTCTGCTGAATTCCACCCTGCCACTGGCCCAGGGACCTCAATCTCTGGAGCCCATCTCCTGAGTGTGGAAGGGTGACAGCGACACCTGCCTCCTGCTGCTCCACACCTGGCCCCTGGGCCGCATTCAGGATCAGTGAGGGTCAGGCCCAGTGCCCTCTCCTCTCGCTCTACCTCCTCCTCACAGGGCACCTGTGAGTGGGGCCGCAGGACCCTGCAGGGGATAGCGGAGGGTTTGGATGCTGAGCAGGGAATCACCTGCCACGTGGCTGATCCAATGCAATCATTCTATCAGAATCACTGGACTACACAGGGCCAGGCCCTCAGCCAACCTGAGGGTAAGCCATCACAAGCACCTGCTGTTGGGTGGCCTGCAACCGGTTATGTCACTCCCGTCCCACCAGGACCAAGTGAGACACATTTGGCTGTGGGTAACAGAAAGACCAACCCCAACTGGCTTTTGCAAAACCAGAAAAATCCAGAGATGCTTGGACATGGTTCCCTTTCTCAGGGGTTTCCCCAGCTCTGCCCTCTTCCCTGAATGGGCTTTGCCTGGAGGCTGCCACAGCCCAGGTCTGTGCATGACCATGTCAGCCCAGGAGGGAGAAAGGTCACCTTGCCCACGCTCTCCGCGGGAGGGGAAGCCTCTTCCCAGAGCTGCACTCACTGTTCCTGCAGCTCGGCAGTCTGGACAGAGCGCCCAACCTGAGTTGGACTCCATCTAGGGAAACACCAGGTGCTGACTGCGGGGAGCACCCATCCGTGAACCCACAGTCAGAACAGACGCAATCCCAAAGCAGCGCAGCTACCCCACAGTGGGCGAGATGCTGGAGACAGGAGGCTGGGGACATGATCATGAAGCCCACGTCGGAACAGCATGGACCAAACGATGGTTTCAGCCACATCCCAGTTCCCAGATGTTCCAGACAACCCTCGCATGCGAGACCATCTTGCCTTTGGTGTTCAGATCTCACACATCTGGGTCTATGCATTTACAGATGCCCTCCCTGGCCCTTAGGAAAGGCTGGCTCAGCCCACAGCGTGCCCCTGGGGTGGTGGCCCCTCCACCCACCTGGCTTGGGCACTGCTGTCCTCTTTTGCAGGTTGCATCTCAGCCTCTTGAGGTCAGCCTCCTTCTCCTTGCCTTGCCTCTCTGCCCCATCCCAGGGCGTGGAGCCCTCCCTCAGATCCCTCCCAGGGATGTAACAGGCACCAGGCCTCCCTGAAAGTTTGGGGCCCTTGAAGGGAACTTGATGTGAGCAACCCCTGCTTTCCACGGGGGCTCAGCCTCCTCCTGCCCCAGGAGTGACCTTACCCACAGCAATGAGAGAGCCCTGAGCATGGCTCTCCCACTCCAAGTCCAGGCTTCAACTACTCAAGAGACAGCCAACATCTGCCTCTAAGTCTTCATTCTCTGCCCAAAATATACCTCTTTGGAGCATGATTGGTTGGGCAAATATCCAAGGACATTTGCAAAACTTTCCCATCCACAGCCAGGTGTGCTTTCCCTTTGACCCCCATTAAGAACACAGAATTAGCCAGGCATGGTGGCACATGCCTGCAATCCCAGCTACTTGGGAGGCTGAGGCAGGAGACTTGCTTGAACCTGAGAAGCAGAAGAGCTGAGATCACACCACTGCACTCCAGCTTGGGCGAAAGAGCAAGACTCCGTCTCAAAAACACAAACAAACAAAAAAAAGGACACAGAACAAGAAAGGCCAGCATTCAGCATTCACACATTCCCCAAGGTCTGTCCTCTTTCTGTGCCTTTATTCTCCTCTCCTATGTTGCTTTGCATTGATTAAAAGTTTTGTAAAATTCCTTTATTCCATCTATTTTGAAAAGTATCTTTTTAAATTTTAGAAGGCATTGCTAACTTAAAGTCTAAATATCTCTCCAGAATAGCACAAAATCCTGGTCATCTTTAAATCCCACCTGACCAATGTTTTAGATCATTTTAAAAGCCCTCAAATAGAAGTCCTTTGGTATGTATCTTTTGTATGCTGTTGGTGAACTTCTGGTTATTGTGTATCTGTAACATCTTTATTTTGCTATCATTCTCGAGTGATAGTTTAGCTGGGTATGTAGGGGACTGATTATTCTCTCAGCAGTTTGAATATAGTATCCTTCTGTCTTCTGACTATATAATTAACAATGACTTTACTTCAGCACATAGAAAAACTTACTCTATCCCAGGGTTTCTGATGAAAAGCTCAAGGTGCTTATCACTTCCCTCCGCTAACTTGGCGGGACATGAACTCCAAACTTGGTCTTTCTGGGACTAGCCAGATGCTGACATGTCTGCCCAGCTCTCAGCCTCCAGCTGTTCCTGCTTTCTAGGCTTTCTGGAGTCTTGGCTTGCACATGCAGACTTTAGATATCAGCCAAGGGTTTCAGGGAAATTTGTGCTAGATTTAGGAGCTCCCCTCTCTGTGGCTCCCTTTTTTTTTTTTTTTTGGCAGATTTGAATCTGGCCTCTGACCTCTCAGCCCAACAAAACTACTGTTCCACTTCAGCTCCATTCCATATGGGGCAGTCTGAAGAAGGACCTCAGAACAAAACCCAGATAAGCATGGCTCCCTTTTTTGCAAGGGTCATACCTCTTTAGCTTGGTTTTTTTTTTTTCTTTCATGCTTTATGTCACTTTCCAATGCCTTCAAATAATGGTTGTTTCTATTTTGTCCAGAGTTTATAGTGAGCAGGAAGGTTAGCAAAACTAGCATTTTCCAAGAAACTGGAAGTCCTTGGTCAAGCTGGTTTAACCTGAAATGGTAGCACATAGGGAGTTATAAATTCATCAGAGGGGAGATGGTACCCGCCATGGCACAGCTTCGAGACCAATGGCAGCTTCCCTCCATGTGTTCTCTCCCAGCCTTTTGTTGCTACCTTCTCATTAGCCCATGCTTGGAAAGAACGAGTACCTCTTCCAGATAGTGAGGAAAGAAACATCTGTTGTAAAGAAAACATAACCCACAGAGACACAGATCTGCTAAAACCCATCCACAGTTTACACTACTAAAGGCTTCCAGCCGGGGGCAGTGGCTCATACCTGTAATCCCAGCACTTTGGGAGGCCGAGGCAGGTGGATCACCTGAGGTCAAGAGTTCGAAACCAGCCTGACCAATATGGTGAAACCCCGTCTCTAATAAAAACGCAAAAAATTAGCCAGGCATGGTGGCGTGCGCCTGTAGTCCCAGCTACTCAAGAGTCTGAGACAAGAGAATCGCTTGAACCTGGGAGGTGAAGGTTGCAGTGAGCTGAGATTGCACCACTGTACTCCAGCCTGGGCGACAGAGTGAGACTCTGTCTCAAAAAAAATTTAAAAAATAAAATAAAACAATGTAAATCTTCCAGTTCTTCCAAGAACAGAAACAGGTCTCCCGGCTACACATGTGCAGAACCATGGAGGTCCCAGAGTGAGCAGACAGTCATCCCCAAATGCAAACATGAATCTGTTCTGTGCAGAAGCTGCCTCCAGCTTTGAAGTAGTGGTTTCTTGTGTCTCCTCATCAAGGATTTGTAGCGACTTGGGTTCCAGTCCCCCCAGGTTCCCATATTTCCCGAGTTGTCTGTTTTCGCTGTACTGATGACGCATCGACCTCTCCAACCATGGCAGTGGCCTTGGAGGACAATTCAAAACCATCAGGCCCTTAAGGACAGGATGCAGATCTCAGCAGGCCCTGTATCATTTGTCACCGCTGTTGCCATTGTTGTTCCAACCTCTACTTATGTGCCGCAGCATAGTAGACTTGGAAAACGACGGAGATTGTTCCATGTATTCTTGTTAATTAGCTACACTGATTTTTATGTGACGGTTTTTCCACTTTCAAATTCCATCCCAGGGGGAAAAAAGTTTCTTGGATCCAGTCCAGCCCTCCTCTGGTGAGATGGTTAACATCTCCACCCCCACAGCCCTGCTCGTGACAGGTGCACACAGGCACAGCCCAGCCCAGGAAGTCACTATCTGATGATACCTTCCCAAAGGTGCACACCTGCGGGGACTCAGAGAAGAGCAGCTTGTTGGCATCTCTGGAAACAAGTGTGAACCACGGAGCTGAGTTCGGTTCTGAAATCAAAGGGCAAACAGATAATGACGTTGTCCCAGGGAGACTGGCCATGCTTCCCTCAGGCCTCCATGCACCAGGGGTACCTTCCTGCCACCCAGTCGTTCAGAGATGGCCTCCAATGCCCCGCCCAGGAACCCACCTGCATGGAATCAGGCGAGCTCATCCCTCCAGATGCTGCTGTGTGCAAACGGCGACCTTGAGAGAAAGGGCAGAAGGGGAAGTCAAAACACAAGATGGCAGAAGACAAAATCCTCGCGGCTGATGGAGTGAAGAAGGATGCACCAAAAACTATGAGAATCGGCAACACGAGGGCCACATCCATGCCGTGAATGAAGTGCCCCGGGCGTGCAGAGGAAGGCGTGCGACTACAGAGGCCGCAGTGGTATGGGATGGCTCCTGACCTGCTCCAAATGACAAGCACCGTGTCCGCTGCTCCCACTGGGTACCCCAGACATGCCTTCATCTCAGTCATTGCACTCAGCCTGGCCTCATGTGACCACTGGGTCTTCTCTGCTGGTTCATCCCTATGGTATGGTCACTCACAATTGGTGACAACTGCAGCCCATGCAGGTGGAATTTGTGTGTTTAAGACATCACCACGCACGCGCCATACTCCAATGGAGGCCAAGGATTGCTTCTCCGGCACGCATGACCCGGTTCAGGGCCTGGCCACTCACCTCCAGCAGGTTTAGCCAAATCAACGCTCCCTCCCAGCTCAAAACGTTTTTGGTTTCTATATTCCAGTCTATGTTCATCAAAGCCTGACCGAGGAGCGTGTGTGGACTCAGCACGAACAAGCTGCCTGACTTTCACCTATTCAGCAGACAGACCAGCAGGGAAGTATCTTTTCTTGTCTTTTTTAGGCAGCCTCAGAAAACGAGAAAACGTAGCTGAAATAATTCCCCCTTTAAAACCCGCCCTGGTGGCGAGCCCACTGTCTTAATTTGACTGCCTCGATAATTAGTCAAACGATATGGGTGCTCCCCCTCGCCGGCGAGCCTCATCTCCACCCGCTTGCATGCTAATTTGCCAAAAAGCTCCAACTGCATTTGCATATTTTTCCATCTAATTTAGCCTGATCACAATTTAGAGCAGGTGCAGCTCCAGCAGGCAGCTTGAGCAATCAGCCAGGCCCCGGTGGGCTGCGCGGGAACTCATTTAAAGGGCCCCTGCCTGTCGGGGCTGGCACAAACCATGCTGCAAGCCCATTCCACACACAGAGGGGTGAGCTCACGGCCTGTGTTGGTTGTCCCCATCAACACTGCCACTTAATGGGCACTACGCACTCAGGACCCCTGAAGAACTGTAAGGGTGCCAGGGAACGCCCTCTGCCCTTCATGAGCTCAGGCCTGGGACACCTGAGTGGCCACAAGGCCAGGGTACCCATGTGCTGAGCCGTCTGGGGGTCCTGGGGCCACTGCCCAGCTGTGACGAGCAGCAGAGCCTTGGTAGCAGCTGCCAGCCCACCCACATCCCCTCGGCGGCAGCCTGCGCCTAGCAGGGCCCTAGGAGGCCCTGGAGTCAGCACGGGAGGAGAACCGGGTAAGCTGGAAGTTCAGCAAATGCCTCGAGGCCAGACGGAGGCACAGTCGCACTCAGCACTGGCATCTGTGAGCCGCCTGTGTTCACACGTGTCTTGCATTTAGCCCTCACGGGCATCACCCAGCTGCCAGAAGAGCCTGCCTGCCATGCCCCCACCCAGAACCCAGGTTTCCCGCTGCTCTGCCCACCTGCCAAAGAAGACGGCCCCTGAGACCTCCTTCCCCGAGGGTATTCTGGACAGGACCCCTCACCCTCGCCACTGTGCACGTCCAGACCTGGGCTAACACAGGAGTGGATGCATATCAGGGGTCACAGCATGGAGTGGCAGCAGCTCCAGCAGACGCAAGGCCACCCCTGGGATGCCTCTGATGAGGATAGGGATCCACCATGGGCAGCCCCAAAATACAAAGTCTCCTATCCAGCTCCAGCCATGGCCTGCCCTGGCTGACACTGGACATCTGCCACCAGGGGCCCACAAACGTGGGTAAGTTCCCTGCAAAAACCAAGTACCTGGGCTCAGCCCACTCACAGGGACACACACACACACACTCACACACACAGCCACTCACAGGGACACCACACTCATACACACACACACCTAAACACAAGCATTCACAGGGACACCCGCACTCACACACACAGGGACAGCCACACTCCCCCCCACACACACATAACCCCCTTACAGGGTCACATACACACCCACACACAAAACCACTCACAGGGACACCCCCACTCACACACACACCCACTCACACACACCCATACACAAACACAGAGACCCCACACACACAACCACTCACAAGGACACACACACACCCACTCACACACACCCATACACAAACACAGAGACCCCACACACACACACAACCACTCACAAGGACACACACACACCCACTCACACACACCCATACACAAACACAGAGACCCCCCCACACACAGACACACAACCACTCATGAGGACACCCACACTCACACACACACAGGGACAGCCACACTTACACACACACACACACACAGGGACAGACACACACACAAACCACTCATGAGGACACCCACATTCACACCCACTCACACACTCTCACAGGGACACCCACATTCACATACTCACAGGGACAGCCACACTTACACACACACACAGGGACACACACACACACAACCACTTAGGGACACTCACACTCATATCCACTCACACACGCTCACAGGGATACCCATACTCGTAACACACTCACACATGCACACATACACATTCACTCACACACAGGGACACACACACATGCTCTTACACATAGAGACTCACACACACACATTCATTCACACAGGGACACACACATGCTTATACACATGCACAGGGACTCACACACACACGCTCACATACACCCATTCACGGGACTCACTCACAGGGACACACTCACATACGTACGTGGACCCTCATACACACACATTCGTACACTCACCCCCACTCACAGGGACACCCATACTCACACATTCTCACACATACACACCCACGGGGATACACATACGCAATGAATATCAAAAACAGTCCCGCCAACCTCAGAGGCTTCCTGAGAGGAACGTGTACAATGGCGTATGTGAAGCGTCCCCAAATGCAAGGACGCGGGAACTCAGGGGCGTCATCCATACTTGTCATGGGTGGAACAGTGTCCCCCAAAACATGCGTCTAAGTTCCAAACCCCAGAACCTGGGCATGTGACCTTATTTGGAAACAGAATCTTTGCAGATGTAATTCAGTGAAGCATCAAGCTGAGATCGTCCTGGATGACAGCAGGCCCTAAATCCAATGGCTGATGTCCTTTAGGGGAAAGGACACAGACGGGAGGGGAAGGCGGAGGCAGAGACTGGAGCTCAGAGGCTTCCACCAACCGGGAATGCTGGAGGAGGTAAGGAAGACTCACCCTGCAGCCTCCAGAGGGAACACGGCCCTGCAGATACCTTGATGTCAGACTTCATGCCTCAGAGTGAATTTCTGTTGTTTTAAGCCAACCAGCTTGTGGTCATTTGTCACAGCAGCCGTGGGAAATTCCCCACAGCACTGCTGGATTCCAGCTGGTTCATTGCAGAAACACCCTTTCCGACAGCCACAGGCAGGGGCAGGCAAGAAGAGTGAGCGAGGGGGCTCAAGGGGAGAGCCGGGGCTCCCCGCCTGGCTCCTGGCACAGGCCACACGGCTGCAGGCCACTTACTTAATTGGGTTTCTCATCACCGAGCAGGTAAGAGCACCGCGGCTGCCAGTGGGACCCCTGAGACAGCTCCTGTGTGGAGTGCAGCCCGGCCCCACACAATCAAAGGCCCAGCACTTGGCCATTACCGGCCATCAGAAATAAGTCAGCCACCAGCTCCTCCAAGGGCAGCCGCTGCCTTTTGTCACCATCAGAGAGCCACTGCCAGGGTCATCATGGGGTCTCAGTGTTCCTGCGAATGGCAGATGGGATTTGGGGTGTCCTGCCTTCCCACCCCAGTCTTCTAGGTCTGACGTGTCTTCCCCAGGGAGCGCCCTGTCCCCTCAACAGCCAGCCATCTGCAATTCTGCGTCAGCCTTTGGAAGCCCTGCTCAGAGACCCGCACTGCTCTGGAAAGCAAGGTTTTTGAGCCAGGATGCTTTTGAAATTGATTTCTCTCACTCCTGGCAGAGGTAAAGGCACAGCGCTCACAGGCTCCCGGGGCAGACAGCTCTGCAGAATAATGAGCCACCCCCTCTCTTCACTGCCCCTCCCTCCCGGTGCCCTTGGGGCGTCCTTGAGCTGCCGCACGGCCCCTCCCTCATACCCGCCCCTCCCTCGTGCCGTCTCTGACGTCTCTGCAGGTGGCACGAGGAATGCCAGGGCCCGGGCAGCTCGATGTCAAAGAGGCTGCTGAGCAGCACACAGGAGGGGGCTCCCCTAAGCTGGAGGGTGGAAAGGGGTCTCTCACGGTCAAGCACAAATCAGACACAGAGGGCAGCTGCGCAATGAAGTAACAGCCCAGAGCTTGGCCATGGCCGTGATAGTGGTGTGTGCGTCTTCCTGTGGGCTGTGTGAGTGTATGTTTGTGTAGGTGTGCATGTGGGCATTTGTGCATGTGTAGGTGTTATGTGCTTCTGTGTGTCCGTATGTGTCCACATGTATTGTGTGATGTGTGTGTACATGTGTGTTTGTATTGTGTGTACATGTGTGTTTGTGTTGCATGTGTGTTTGTGTTGTGCATTTGTGTACGCATGTGTGAGGTGTGTGAGCATGTTTTGTGTGTTGTGCATGAGTGTGCATGTGTGTTGTGCATGGGTGCACAGTGTGCAAACATTGTGCTTCTATGTGCATGTGTGTTCTGTGCATATGGGCACACTGTGTGTGTGTGTGCATGGATGCAATGTGTATCTTTCCTTCTGTTCTGTTCTAATGGCAGCAGCCTGCACAGGAGGTTTGGGGCCCGCCCACCTTTCCTGCCCCTGCAAACTCAGTCCTTAGCCCAGGGTCTCAGAGGAAATCCCACAGAGCAGGGCCTTCTGGCCTCCCCAGCAGCCTGGGAGCTGACACTGACGGAGCCTTCACCCAGCCCTGCCACGGGTCCCTCCCCTGAAGGGAGACTCCTTTCCCAGCTCCCATCCTGGAGGCCAAGGGCAGAGCGGGAGGCAGGCACCTGCCCTGTCGAGAGAAGGCCGCCCTGCCCCCAGCAAGCAGCTCCTTGTCCCTCGACCCCTCGGCTCTACTGTTGCCTCCTCCTTCCAAGCTGGCACCGTCTGGCACCTGTGCCTGCATCTCTGTCTCAGCCCCCTCTCAGACAGCCACATGCAGCCTTGGCTGGCAGGACCTCTGACCCTGTGACCCCAACACCGCGTCAGCTGGGGCTGCCTGCCAGGGACAGACACTTCCCGCCCTGCCCCACTCACAGGCCTCTGCGGATGTGGGCGGGACGGGGGCTGCTCCTCACAAGAGGCTTCCTAGGAAGAGCTGACCTGGGCCGGAAGCTGGGGACTGACGTCAGTCTGCACGGAGGAGACCCCGCCAGAGCCCCCGGGGACCCCAGCACAGCCCTGGCCTTCCAGACAGTGACGCCTCCTTTTTCAAGTGATTTTACACACAAGCAAATGAAACCCCAAAACTGCTTGTGGTAAAGAAACACCGCCGGCTTCCAGCACAGCTTCTGTGTCTTCCCGTCTCAGTCTCCCCTGCTGGGCACTAGCTCCCCAGGGGTCAAGGTGGGTCTCCCACAGCTTGGCAGCACGCAGCCCAGAGGCTCCCGGAGCCAGGCCCTCTGCGGATGTTTGCTGCGGCCGCTTCCCACTGTCTTAAAGAGTGAAGGTGACCTTTAAGGCTGAGGTTCGGCAAGTCTCCTGCGGCCAAGGTCTCGCCGGCCAGGCAAGTCCTCTGCTGCCACCTGGTGGTAAGTGTGAGGCACGCTGGTGATGATTGAAAGGAACTGGGGGCTGGAGGCTCCCTGCGGGCACTCGGTCTCCCTGCTTCAGCAAAGACAGACATTGAATACTCAGAGGGGTTGATAGATCTGCCCAAAGTCACCCAGCATGTCACCAGAAGAAAGGGACCAGTGCCTCAGGCTTCCTCAGCGCCTCCCAATTTTCACCTTACGTGTGACATTGCAGTAATCATCTGCCCAGTGGCGCTGAGTCCTGGCTTTGGGGTCAAACAGACAGGGTGCACCTGGCCCAAGCCCTCACCAGCTGGGGACACCAGGCAGGTGACTCATTTCTAAGCCTGGGTGTCCTCAGCTAACAATAGAAACAGGCTACAGGCTGCTGTGCAGGCTGTGTGAGAATTGCCGTTACCAGCACAGCAGGCACAAGGCCTGGCATACAGCAGGTGCTCCATTAATGCTTTTCTTGCTACTGCTTATAATGATGATGACAATGATACTAATGACAGTGATGCCCAAGGTGAAAACGGGAGCAGAGGAGAGCGTGGGTCATTCTCACTCCAGAGTCCAGTGTCCCGAGCAGTGGGATGAGGAAGAGCCTCCCTGGAGATCTAGAAGCTGAGCCTCACCACTGGAGAGGCAGCTTCCAGTGACACTTCTCTCCCCCGCTGCCCCAACCTGAGGAGGCGCTGCCGTCCCGCAGCATCTCCCACTTGCACCTGATCATAGGGCTCACCTGGAGGCACCAAAAGCCCAGCTCCCTGGACTCTGCCCCTCCAGACTCTAAGTCAGTGGATGTGAGCGGGGCCCAGGAGTCTGTAATTGCAATTCACTGCAGGTGGTTCTCCCGGCCTGGCAGGCTTGGGAAGTACTGGCCAATCCCATCTTTCCACGATGGCCATGTGCCCTGGAGTGAATGGGGCTGGACACTGGCACGCAGAGCTCTCTGAATTCAACCTGAATGCATACCAGGGAGCAGTGGGGCAGTCAGACCACAGGGGCCTCGGACGCCAGGCCACACAATGGGAAGCGGGGGAGAGGTGATCAGAGCCTCAGCCCTCAGAAGGCCAGGCGAGGGGGAGGGAGGCCCAGAGGGCAGAGAGCTGGCAGCAGCACCCACGGAGAAGGCTGGTGTGAGTCCCAGGCCTAGCACCGGGTGGCCAGAGGCGAGCCTGGAAAGGAGGCAAGGGGAGCAGGCATCCTCCCGGCTTCAGAAGCTCTCCAACAGCAGCCCATGGGACCTGTGTGGGTAGAAGCAGCCACCAGGGAGCCTTGGCAGCTGCTCAGACTCCAGGAAAGTGGCTGGGCACCATGGCCAGAGCTGCGCCCTGCATTAAAGCTCACATCCATGTGGCCTCCTGCCCTGGGGGGTGGGCGTGGTGGGGGTGGAATCTGGCGACTCACCTGTGACTCTGAAGGGGTCTTGGGTGCAAAGCAGCCCCAGGCCCCAGCACAGGCAGCTCCTGGGCCTGGGCCCGTTGAGATGACTTCAGGGTGGGAGCCTAGATCTCCAGGCCTTGCCATTGGCTGGCTGGGGCCTTGCACAAGTCCCCTCTGAGCCTCTGTCTCATCTGGACAAGGTGGTGATGAGGCTGCTGTCAGATGACCGTCAGCTTGGTGCCTGCAGGGAGTCCATGTGACCTTGACCTCACAGTAGCCATGGTGACAGTGAAATCACCTGGGCGGCCCTTGCAAGGAGGGCTGTTCCAGAATAGGCCCCAAGGTGGGAGGAGAGGAGATAGGGGCTGCGGCCAGCCTGGGATGGAGCCAGGCTCTGGGCCCTGTCGGGACAATCTCTCAGGCGTATCTAGCCTACCCCAGGCCAGAGGGGAAGCAGCCCCAGGCCCCTGTGTTTAAGAACCGCCCGGGTGGGGTGTGATTGGAGAGCCGAGGAAGGATGGCATCAGGAGGCCCCAGGAGGGGAGATGGGAGGGGTCACGCTGCATGTCTTGGAGCCAGATGAGATGAGAGCCGCTCCTCCCACCCCCTCCAAGTCCTTCCTGAGCCTGTGCTGTTGGAAGACCCAACTGGAGGAGCAGAGGAGATCAGACAGCCCACCAGCCAGGGGAAGTTCTGCCTGGGCTGGCCCTGGTGCTCCGTGCGACTCTCCAAGGAGCCTGATCGAGGATCTGGTGAACCACCCACAGGCCTTGCAGACCCTGCCAAGGCCTAGCCGAAGGCCATGTCTTTGGGCCTGAATGCATTGGTTCCTGCAGCTGCAGCTCCAACGGCAGACATAGATGCTGCTGGGTCCTGCAGGCCGGGAGTCCAAGGTCAAGGGGCGGCAGGGCCGGTTCCTCTGGGGCCTCTCTCCTTGGCTTGCAGACAGCATCTCCTCCCTGTGCCCTCACGGGGTTGTCCCTCTGTATGTCTGCGTCCTCATCTCCTCTTCTTACAAGGACACCGGCCAGATTGGGCCAGGGCCCACCCCAGTGACATCACTTCAATTTAATCAAAGCCCCCACCTCCAAACACAGTCCCATTCTGAGGCTCTGGGGGTAGGACCCCATATAATTTTCAGGGAGTCACCTTCCAGCCCCTAACAAGGTCCAGGCAGGACCTGCAGTCAAGCAAGACTGCAGGCATGAGTGACAGCTCCATTCACTGTGCAGCCGGTGGGATGGGACCCCGAGCTACCAGATGTTGGGGTGGGCCCGCCTCCGTGCAATGGCTGCCAGGCTGTGCAGAGCAAAGGTGTCCGCTCAGCTGGTCCAGGACAGACCCAGGAGGAGCAGGGAGCCCCAGACACCCCGATTTTCAAAAACATCCAGCCCCAGCCCCAAGGCACAGTGGGTCATTGTTGTTGCCAACCACAGGGCACCCCCTTCTGTACAAATGGGGACTCAATGGCACAACAGCCGGGCAGGTCCTGCTGGAGGGAGGAGGAGGGGGGAGTCTAGGGGAGAGCCACTCCCAGGACTAAGAACCCTTCACACCACGGCCTGGCCAGAGGAACACAAAGAGAGACAAAGGGCATGGTGTGTTGAGGGGTGTGTGTGTGTCTGTGGTGTGTGTGGAGTGTGTGGTGTGTGTGGTGTGTGTGGAGTGTGTGTGGAGTGTGTGGTGTGTGTGGTGTGTGTGGATTGTGTGGAGTGTGGAGTGTGTGGTGTGTGTGTGGTGTGTGTGGATTGTGTGGAGTGTGGTGTGTGTGGGGGTGTGTGGTGTGTGTGGATTGTGTGTGGTGTGTGTGGATTGTGTGGAGTGTGTGGTGTGTGTGTGGTGTGTGTGTGGTGTGTGTGTGGTGTGTGGTGTGTGTGTGGTGTGTCTGTGGTGTGTGTGGTGTGTGTCTGTGGTGTGTCTGTGGTGTGTGTGGTGTGTGTGTGGTGTGTCTGTGGTGTGTCTGTGGTGTGTGTGGTGTGTGTGTGGTGTGTGTGGTGTGTGTGTGTGGAGTGTGGTGTGTGTGGGGTGTGTGGTGTGTGTGTGGATTGTGTGGAGTGTGTGGGGTGTGTGGGGTGTGTGTGGGGTGTGTGGAGTGTGTTGTGTGTGGGGTGTGTGGTGTGTGTGGATTGTGTGGAGTGTGTTGTGTGTGGTGTGTGTGTGGTGTGTGGTGTGTGTGTGGAGTGTGTTGTGTGTGGTGTGTGTGGGGGTGTGTGGTGTGTGTGTGGATTGTGTGGAGTGTGTGGGGTGTGTGGGGTGTGTGTGGGGTGTGTGGATTGTGTGGAGTGTGTTGTGTGTGGGGTGTGTGGTGTGTGTGGTGTGTGTGTGGATTGTGTGGAGTGTGTTGTGTGTGGGGTGTGGGGTGTGTGTGGGGTGTGTGGAGTGTGTTGTGTGTGGGGTGTGTGGTGTGTGTGGTGTGTGTGTGTGGATTGTGTGGAGTGTGTTGTGTGTGGTGTGTGTGTGGTGTGTGGTATGTGTGTGTGGAGTGTGTGGTGTGTGGTGTGTGTGGGGGGGTGTGTGGTATGTGTGTGTGGAGTGTGTGCTGTGTGTGCTGTTCAGTGGCCGTGGCAGGTGCTGTCACTGGGCGTCACAATGGCCGCCCACGCTAATGCCTGTTGCTGACTTTTTGAAACCCCGGTGTGTTGTCTGCGTTCTCCCGGGTGGAGGCTGCGCCCCCGTGGTCGTCCCGCTGGTGCCGTCAGGGTCCCGGTGCCTTCGGCCTCCGGGGTTGAGGGCGCTTTACTTGGCTGAGGGCGCTGGCAGGGCCCACCCGCCGTGGACTCTGCTTCCCCTCGGGTGCCCTCTGGCCCCCTCGGTGAGCGCAGCAGGCAGCCAGGGTCCCCCCAGGCCGAGTCTCCCTCCCCGTGGCGGGGTCTGGCATGGCCGCCCAGTGTCTGGTCCCGGGAGAGGACAGAGCGAGCTTCCGCCTCCCGCTCAGGGCCACGATGGGTTGCCCAGGGGAAGCTGCCGAGTTCCAGCTCCTCAAAAGCACGAGTGCCCTTAAAGCCCAGCCCCGAAGACAGCAGGACAGCCCCGCGGACCCCCGAGAGAACAGGACGGCCCCGCAGAAGGAGGCCAGGGCTGGCGTCCCGCCCCGGCGCCGGCGCGGACAGAGAAAGGAGCCCGCCCTCCCTCCATTCCCTGCAGCCCCTTCCAGGTCCCTCCCCGCCCCCAGCTCTCGGAAGCGCTCCCCAGTACCTTTCCCATCAGATGCTCTGCCCCCAAAACCCTCTCCTTCCTGCCCAGTGTGGAGGGGGGCGCTTGAGCTCAGGAGAAGGACGGGACGCAGGCGACCCCATCATTCCGAGGCCGCCGGGTCCAACCCGAGCAGGAGACCCCGCTGTCCTCCCTCCCGGCACCGCCCTCGCGCCCCTCGCGCCCCTCATGGAGACAGCACCAGCAGACGGCGGGTTGCTTGTATCACCTGCTCTTTATTGATTGCCGCGGGCTGCGCTCTCATGGGCGATCCATGTCCCCAAGAGCGGCACTACATAGAGGGGTTGGAGGAAGACGGTCTGAGAGAAGAGGCCGCCAGAGCCCAGGCGCACAGAAGCCCCGGCCCCACGGGCCTCACGCGCCCCGGGAGGTGTGGGCAGGGCCCGCCGCGGAGGGAGGCTGCAGGTGTGTCGGGAGGCACCTGGCCGGAGGTCACCCCCTCCTTCTGGACCCTCAGCAGAGTTGAGGCGCCTGCACCCCAGGGGAGCCAGGCTGCTATCTAAAGGAGTGTGAGGTGCGGTCACTTCCGCCACTGGCCGGTGTCGGGGTCTGGGACACCCTGAGACCCTGAGCTGTCCTGGCTGCTCTCTCAAACCCTCATTCCATGTGAGAAGGTGGAAAGGAAAAACAGGGAAGCAAAGGAAGACAGACACCCCGCCCTCAGGGTTCTCCCCCCATGATGGGCTGGGGCTGCAGGGGAGCCAGCCGAGGCCATGCCTGCTTAGGACGAGGGAGCCGAGGTGGGCTTCTCCTCCCGCGACACGGGGATGGCTCGCTCGCCGTGGGTGGCATCCAGGCCAGTCTGGATCTTGGGGCCACAGAAGGTCAGCATGCCATCGGCGGACAGGGAGCAAGAGAGGGCCGACTGGTCCACGTTGGACGGCAGGCGGTAGCGGCGGTGGAACTCACGGGAAATGTAGCCGTGGTCATCCTGGAGAGGGTGGGGGTTCACAGTCAGAGGGGCCACTGTGCAGGTGGCCCCCTCACCCCATGCCAGAGAAGCTGTTCCAGCTGCACTGACTGCAGAAGGTGGCCAGCCTGTGGGGGCTCTCACAGGGGCCGGTTGCAGCCAGCGCATCCCATGGCCAGGCCCCCTGGGATTTATGGATTCATGCCCCTGCCTCTCTGGACCTCAGCCTGGCCTCGTGGCCACTTGCCGGGCTTCACTCCAAAATTGCAGGATCATTCCGTACCAGGCCCCGCACCTCAGCCAGGCTTCCCCTGCCAGACCCCGCAGGACTGCTCCAGCCCAGGTCTCTGCAGCCCTACCTAACGTGGCCAGACAACCCACACGCTTCCACGTCCCCTGGACGCCCTAAACCACAGACTCAGCTCCCTGGGCTGACCCCCTCCTCCACTGGGTGCAAAGACCAAGAGCTGGGAGCTCAGGAAGCATTTTCCAGGCTGTGCTGGGGCTAAGTGGGGGCTTTACCCGGCCCAGGCGAGGGAGGGGCAGCACATGAGGAGGTCAGGGTTCACCCGGCAGCACCGCCTTCTCCAGCCATTGAAAGAAGATCCCGGCCAAAAGAAACCAAGACTTTGGCTAAGAGTTCCACCTTCCAGCCCCACTCTGCTCTCCAGCCCCCGCGGGACACTGTCCATCTGTGACAGTCCATGAGCTCTTCCCGGCCCCGCCAGGAGATGCAGGTCACCAGGGCTCCAGTGCCCTGGCTCCCTCGACACCACGGAGACGGAGGCCTCCACTGGAGCAAGAGCGGGGCATCAGGGTGACTGTGGGGAGAAGCTCCCGTCCCACCTGCCCGGTACTAGCTGTGGGACCCAGCAGGCTGAGGACCCCCTTGTTCCCCAGCCGTGCCCTGGAATAATGACACTGGTCCCAAAGGGCTGCTGTGAGGTGAAGGTGCCAATGCCTGTAAAGCATTACAAGCAGATGCAGCTATGCCGCCGGGGACTGGCCTTCCTCAGGTAGGGTTCATGTGAAGATGTACATTGGCTAGGAGGCGGCCACCCGGGGCACTCCCACTTCCTGGGGTTCTTTCTAAGAGCACCCTGGCATTGAGGTGACAGGGATGGAGCTGGCGACGGCTGGGTGCAGCCCGGGAAGGGACCCTAACCTGGATCCCTGAGCCACATTAACTCGGGAATGGTGACCTCTGTCGCTGGGAGGGGCTGGCTGTGCTCAGGTGGGCATGGCCCCTCCCTTGGGGAAAAGCCAGGCCTGATTCAGGGGCCCCTGGAGAGCGTTCCTCTCCCAGGGTGGAAGGCCTGGTGCAGGTGAGCAGGCCCGGTCGCGCCCGCCGTGACCCCCTTGTCCTCGCGCCCACCTCGCCCCCCTCTCCCACCTCTCAGCCTGGGCTCACCTGGCGCTCGTTGTGCTTTCCGTGGATCTCCACAAAGTCGTCCTGCACCTTCACGGTGAGGTCCTCCGGGGAGAAGTGCTTCACATCGAGGAAGATGAGGAACTTGTCCCGGTCGGATCGAACCTGAAACCCAAATGTGCCAATGTGGAGCTACCCGGAGGGTGCCGTCCCTGCTGGGGTTGGCAGAGACAGGGCGGATCCCGGTTATCAGAACAGAGACGCTTCGGTCACCTGCCGGCCTCTTCTCCCACACACCAAGTGGGGCAGAGCTTTCGGGGGTCTGTGACTGTCTCCTGGACAGACAAGCATGACCCTCGACCTGTCTCCAAACCCTCAGGGCCAGCTGAGGGGCTGAATGCTACTGGTGGGCCGGCTGGTTGTTTGGCTATGGTCAGGTGGCTGGTTATAGATCGGTTGGCTGGTTATGGGCTGGCTGGCTACTGGTTACTGTAGGAGGGGTCGTTATGGGTTGGTTGGCCCATTAGGGTCAATCGTCTGGCTGGTGATGCTTCGCTGCCTGTGGAATGAGGTCACTGCCCTTGGTGTCATGCTGTCTATAGAAGCAGCCGGAGCCTGCTGACAGCCTGCACAGCTGCCACTCCAAAAAACACTTCCACATGCTCCCTCTCGCTGCCCTGGCTCAGCCTCGGCTCCCTGAGGCATTTTGTGCCCTGGCGTTGATGCCTACTGCAGCAGCCCTGGGGAGGACCCTGTTTATTAGGTGCTGGGTGGGACTCAGGCCCTCCAGAACAGCAGAACCCGCACCGCTCACCCGTGGCTCAGAGAGGAGGCCTGTGGTGAGGGGGGCCCATTGCCTGTCCCTTTGGCCTTGGCAGGGCACCTAAGAAAACTTGCCAAGAGCTTTGCTGGCCGTGGGCAGGCTGAGCTCATCGGAGGAGGTGCTAGGAACCCCCTGCTCTCTGGCTTTCAGGACTGTGACCCCCACCTGCTCCCAGGTCTCCGGGACTCAGGAGACCAGCGGAACCCGAGAGCTCGCATTCGCCACCACGCATGCCTGCATGGGTTGCTCTTGGGATTTCCAGTATGTGGCTGGTGCCTTACAAAGCACACATGGGTCATGAGCTGATGGAGGAAAACAAAGGTGGATTCAGGCTGCTCCCTTGTCCAACCTCTCCAAGCTCTGCCGCGTGGCTGCAGTGGGGACACAGGCTCTCGCCCAGCCTCTGCAAGGGGATGAAGTAGGGTGAGACCACCTGCCTGACGGAGCAAGACCAGAGTCCATCGCTCTCCACCCACCAAGGCCAGCGAGGAGAGGCCAGCACCACGGGCCACGTCTTACCTCAGAGATGCCGGAGTCCAGCACGGTGCGGAAAAGGGACTGGCGGTAGTAGGGGCTGATGGTGGACGACAGGAAGGGCAGCAGGTCATACTCAAAAAGGCCCTCGCCGAAAAACTGGTCGAACAGCCGGCTGGGGTAGAAGGGCCCCAGAGTGCGCTTGAACCAGGGGTGCTGGATGGTCACGTCCATGTTCAGCTTTGGTACCACGGGGACCTGGAGGCTGGCAGGAGTCAGCGGGGCCTCTGGGCAGCGCAGTGTGGAGCTAGGGCCGAGCCCTCCCTATATATGCCGCCAGCAGAATGGAGGCATTAAGGGATTTCTCTGGAAAGGCATGAGCTCATGAAGAAGGCTGCTCAGTCAGCAGAAACGTGGCTGAGACAAGTGCCCGCCCCCAGCCCCAGGAGGGGCTGCATGGACTGTCCCCGAGGCCTGGACTCAGCTGAGGCCCGCCTGGGCACCCTGGGGCTCCCGAGAGGGCAGACAACCCAACGAGGAGCCTGTGCCCCACACTCGTCTGGGGCGACAATGGAGCTTCTCATCTCCCAGTTACTGGGCGGGGGCTACGTGCCAGGGACCACACTAGTTCTCTGCACACCCTGTCCTGCCTGGGTGGTCCTCATGGTCGCCAGAGGAGGGAGAGCCCACACCCCCATTAGACACAGGGGTTAGACACATCGTCCTCAGAGTCTCGCTGCGCCTGGGCAAGAGTGCACTGGTTTCCAAAGCGGAGTGCGTCTGTGAACCCCTGTTACACTCACCACTTATAAAAGGTATGCATGCTTGTTAAAACTCCTGGAGAAGAAGCTGAAAGGTGCCATAATTCCAGCACCTGGGGGAGCCCTGTGGAGTTTCATGCTTGTCCTCCAGGGGTCTGCGTGCCTCCAACAGGAAGACGGGCGGCTGTGCGCAGATGAGAGTGCCACGTGGTGAGCTTCCCTCTGCGGCCCACCCTGGACGCCCAGCCCCATGGTCATCGTCCCCTCGATGTAACGCCTCAAGCGTTACGCCTTGTAATGATGTAACGCCTCAATGTAACGTCCCCATGTAACGCCTCGAGCCTCCGTGACATGACCTGCCATGGCTGTTGAGTGGGGCTGCTCCTGTCAGGGTGGCGACATGTCCCCATGTCCCCGTCACCCATGCGGTACCACCACCCACATGATCCTGTTATCCACAAGTCCTGGTGATTATTTTGCTCCTCGACTCATGGCCCCTGTCCAGTTCTCACTAAGTGTCCAGGCACTCCTGGTTTTGTTTGTTTGTTTTTGAGATGGAGTCTTGCTCTGTCGCCCAGAGTGGCGCCCAGATCATACAGTGGTGTGATCTCAGCTCACTGCAACCTCTGCCTCCCAGGTTCAAACAATTCTCCCACCTCAGCCTCCTGAGTAGCTGGGACTACAGGTGCCCGCCACCACACCTGGCTTTTTTTTTTTTTTTTTTTCTGTATTTTTAGTAGAGACAGGTTTTCACCATGTTGGCCAGGCTGGTCTCGAACTCTTGACCTCAGGTGACCCACCTGCCTTGGCCTCTCAAAGTGTAGGATTACAGGCATGAGCCACTGCACCCGGCTCACTCCTAGTTTTAAGTCTTTTGATATTTTGGGGTAAACTGGCCCTGGGGAGCATGGTCCTTCCCCACATCCCCCCTGCCAGCCTGGGAACAGGCCGTGCCCCCTCTCCCGGGCTAGCTTTTCTAGTGTACGGTCCAGGCTGTGGGAAGTTGCTTGGTTCTCTTTGGGCCTCCCAGTTCCTGCTCAGCCTCTAACAGATTCATGCGTGTGGAGTAAACACACACCCAGGACACTCCTGGGCTTTGCAAACTCATCTCCAGCCCATGGGCTCAGAAGGCCACGAAAGGTCAGATGCCCCAGGGTATGCGGATCAGACCTGACACATCCCAGATGGGATCAGAGCTGAAAGGGGGGCTCCGAGGCGTGCTCCACGGGGCACCTCCATCATGAGCAGCACCCAGCACCAGACCCTTCCTCCTGCATTTACAGCCCTGTCCGGGGACACAGGATCCCAAAAAATCTTGAAATGACTTTTGCCCTGCAAGTTTACAATTCCAGAGGAGTGATTCCCTGGGGTGCCAAATTAAGGTGCAGATAGGAAACGCTGCGAGAGGGATGGGTGCCTTCCCCAAAAGCCTACACCAGGCCTCTGCCTGTGGGTCCTCAGAGCCACCCTGTGAAGCAGGTCCCAGCATCATTCCCGCTTCACAGACCAGGAAATGGGAGCTTAGAAGGTTAAGCCGCATGCCCAGGTCACTTGGCTTGGAAGAAGGGAAGGTGGCTTAAAGCCACCTTTCCAGTCTGGGGGTCAACATCCAAGCAGTGGCAGGGTCTGGGTGAGGCAGTGGGCGGCCCCACTGTGCTGGCTACCTATTCCTGGGGCACAGGGAGGGGGAAGAAGAGGCCGTTGGGATGGAAGCCAGCATGCAGCTTGGCCCCGGGGAGGGTGGAGCCAGGCCAGGCGCACGGTCAATGCTGGGCGGAGCCATGGTGGAGCTTGAAGCAAAAGGAGAAGGCTGTCGTCCTCATCCTGCCTTTATGTAAAATGTTGACTGTTTGTCCACCACAAATTTTTTGCATTCATTTTTATTTACTTATTTATTTATTTTATTTATTTATTTTTGAGATGGAGTCTCGCTCTGCCGCCCAGGCTGGAGTGCAGTGGCACAACCTCCCAGGTTCAAAGGATTCTCCTGCCTCAGCCTCCTGAGTAGCTGGGATTACGGGCACACACCACTACGCCCAGCTAATATTTATATTTTTAGTAGAGATGAGGTTTCGCCATGTTGACCAGGCTGGTCTCGAACTCCTGATCTCTGGTGATCCACTCGCTTCAGCCTCCCAAAGTGATGGGATTACAGGCATGAGCCACTGCGCCCGACCCATTTTGATTTTTTTAAACATTGCATCAAAACATGATTTAAACATCAGGACATTGATGTCGGTGTTTTTAGTGCCCCTGACACTTGGCAGGGAGGGAAGAGCTGCGCTGTCCTTCACAGCTGGCCCTGCACATGGTCAGTCAAACAGTGGAGACTGCAGGCTGAGGAGGCAGCTGAGGCACCAACCTGGGGCTGAGCACCAGCCTGGTCCTATGGACTGCACAGCTCTGGGCGCCGAGGCTGAGGCAAGGTCCACACGGGGCAGAGCGAGATCCAGGCACTCACACCTCTTGCGCCCCTCACCACATGCTGTAGGGCCTGGCGGCTCAGAGGCCACCATGGGACGTCGAGGCTCCTGCCACAGGGTTGGCCGGGCCTGCAGGGGCCTTCTGAGTGAGCCAGCGCCTGAGTCTGCACAACAGAAGCAGGAAGGCCTGGACCAGCGGACAGGGAGGGCTCTAGGGCCCTAGGGGCCTTTTCAAACCCCGAGTTTAGGTGTTGCGTTAGTGTCTTGTGGCTGATGTACCAATCACAGACTTAGTGGCTTCAAACAATACAAATGTTCTCTCACAGTTCTGGAGGCCACAAGTCTGAAATGGATCTCATTCAACTTAAAGCAAGACACCGGCAGGGCTGGCTCCTCCTGGAGGCTCAGGGGAATGTTTCCTGCCTTCTCCCTCGTCTCAAGGCACCTGCCTTTCTTGGCTCGTGGCCCCTCCTCCACCTTCAAAGGCAGTGGTGGGCGGTGAGGTCTCTCCCATCACATCCACCTGGCAATTATGCTCTCAGCCCACTTGGATAATTCAGGATCACCCCCACCACATCTCAAAGCCAGCTACTTTCAGGAGCCTTAACCCCCGCTCGCTGGCCCAGAGGCTGCCGTGCAAATATCCTCACTCAATTGATCCACACTGGTCGAGTCCTGTCTCTTAACGCTGTGTTTAAACAAAGTCCCTGCTTTTGTGGAGCTGATATTCTCTTGGGTAGAGACAAGCAACAAACAAATAAAGAAGTAAATGCACGCTGAGGTCAGTGCATCCGCCTGCCAGAGCCCTGCGCCATTCGCCTGGATTCTGGGGAAACAAGACCCTTTTGCTCTGGACCTGGGCTCCTCCTGACATTTGTGTTGAAGATGCTGCCTCAAAGCCACAGTGTGCAGGCGGCGGGCAGGGGGAGGTGACGGCCAGTGCACTGAGGGATATGATGTCTGTGGAAAATGAAAAACCAGAATGAAACCAAACACAAGTCGGTGTTCTTTTCCTGATTCCCAGCCACTGTCCATGCAAATCATGTCAGCACAAAATCCGCCTCCCCTTTTGCTGGGCTAAGTTCTAGCAATTGCTGCATTCATAGCAGTTGATTCTCGAGGTAGGGATGTTCTATAAGCTGCTGTGAGCACTGAATTAGTGATGCCTGGACTGCTGAACCATGGCTCCCAGGGGAGACACAGGGTTAGGGTCCTGTGAGCCTCTGGTCCCAATGTTCTCATCAGCTGAGCAATGCATCATTTGTCTTACGAGTGTTTCTGTGTAAAGATGCTTTACTGAGGCCGGGCATGGTGGCTCACGCCTGTAATCCCAGCACTTTGGGAGGCCAAGGCGGGTGTATCACCTGAGGTCAGGAGTTCAAGATCAGCCTAGCCAAAATGGTGAAACCCCATTTCTACGAAAAATACTAAAATTAGCCAGGCGTGATGGTGCGTGCCTGTAATCCCAGCTACTTGGGAGGCTGAGGCAGGAGAATCGCTTGAACCCAGGAGGTGGAGGTTGCAGTGAGCTGAGATCGCGCCACTGCACTTCAGACTGGGCAACAGAATGAGACTCTGTTCCAAAAAAGAAAAAAAAAAAAAAGATGCTTTACTGAATCTATAAACATTGATTCACTAACACTGAACTCATGGCCAGCAGCCCTGTAGCTCGGCCCGAAGGAAGCTTCTCTAACCCGTGTTTCCTCTGTGAGATGCGCTGCAGCTTTCTTACCTTTTGCAGTTTTGTGTGTTTTGTTTGTGATTTTGCTGTTTAAAATGCCCCCAAGCACAAAGCTGAAGAGTAACCAAACAATAACCAAAACTGTCTTTGGGTTTCCATTTGTATGGCATATTTTTAGAAATCTTTTACTTTCAAACTATTTGTGTCTTTGAATCTAAAGTGTCTCTTGTAGACAGCATATAATTAGATAATGTTTTTAATCTGTTTGGACAATTTCTGCATTTTAACTGAAGTGCTTAATCCACTTACCTAAAAATGCCTCCAAGCAGACAGCTCTTCAGCACTGGGCTTGGGGACGTTTTAAAAAGCAAAATCACGGCCGGGCGCGGTGGCTCACGCTTGTAATCCCAGCACTTTGGGAGGCCGAGGCGGGCGGATCACGAGGTCAGGAGATCGAGACCACGGTGAAACCCCGTCTCTACTAAAAATACAAAAAAATTAGCCGGGCGTAGTGGCAGGCGCCTGTGGTCCCAGCTACTCGGAGAGGCTGAGGCAGGAGAATGGCGTGAACCCGGGAGGTGGAGCTTGCAGTGAGCCGAGAGGGCGCCACTGCACTCCAGCCTGGGCGACAGAGCGAGACTCCGTCTCAAAAAAAAAAAAAAAAAAAAAGCAAAATCACAAACAAAACACACGAAATGCAAAAATCATGGCACTAAATAGACCTCGAAAAGGACACTGGTTGACCGCCTGAGGCTGCAACAAGAGGGCATAGTGTTGCCTTGTTCAACCTCAGCCAGGAATGTGTGTAAGGAGACAAATGTTTCGGCACACTCTACACATCTGTGAATGACCAGGAAAACTCTGCAATTATTGATTTGGGGTCACAAATAAATTTTTTTGGTAATTTTTTTGTAGGGATGGGGTCTTGCTATGTTGCCAGGCTGATCTTGAACTCCTAGGCTCAAGCGATCCTCCCACCTTGGCCTCCAAAGGTGCTGGGATTACAGGCGTGAGCCACCACGCCCAGCCTACAAATATTTTTGACCAAGTAGGTGTCATGGACTGAACTGAGTTCCCCAAAGATTCCTATGTTGAAGGACTAACCCCAGGACCTCAGAGTGTGACTGTATTTGGAGATAGGATCTCTCAGGAAATGAAGTTAAAAGGAGGTCCTTCAGGTGAGCCCTAATGCATGTGACTGGCATCCTTATAAGAAGAGGAAATCGGCCGGGCGCGGTGGCTCACGCCTGTAATCCCAACTTTGGGAGGCCGAGGCGGGTGGATCACAAGGTCAGGAGTTCAAGACCAGCCTGGACAACATGGTGAAACCCCGTCTCTACTAAAATACAAAAAAATAGCCAGGCATGGTGTCGTGCGCCTGTAGTCCCAGCTACTTGGGAGGCTGAGGCAGGGGAATCACTTGAACCCGGGAAGCGGAGGCTGCAGTGAGCTGAGATCGCGCCACTGCACTCCAGCCTGGCGACAGAGTCTCACTCTGTATTGAGAAAAAAAAAAAAAAAGGAAATCTGAACAAATTCCAAAAAGAGACACCAAGAACACGTGCACCCAGAGGAAAGTCCACATGAGGGCACAACAAGAAGAGGCCGGTCTGCGAGCACAGGAAGGAGCCGGCCCTCCGACCCCACGATCTTGGACTCCCAGGCTCCAGGACTGTGAGGCAACAAATGTCTGTGGTCCCTGGCACACTGACATCACAGGGAATTCCCAAATCTGGAATGCATGAGTCATGAGGAGAGACTGTATTTCTGTAATCTTCACATTAGCACAGTTTTATTTCTTGTTCTAAACATTTACTGAGTGGAAATTGTCCAGTGAACTTCCAGTCATGGGGCCACTCCCGACACTGCAGACGCAGCCACCTGCATTTGCTTGGAGCAGCTTTGAAGGCCGGGTGCAGGTGCACTGGGGGAGGGGTTCTTATCTCCAGCCCCGTGGTTCAACATATTTCTGTGCTTAAACGAGAAATTTCGCATAACAACAACAGCACTCACAAAGAAACCGAGCTGGAAGTATTTCAGTTCTGTCATTCTGCATGACCTCTTGGTGTTTTCATTCTGTGTTTCAAATGTGAGACTGTGAAACCAGAGCACAAACGGAGGTTTGTGAAACGGAGCACAAATGGAGGTGTAGTGCTGAAGCTGAGATGTTAGCTCATGCATGAAAGAAGTCACTGAATTTGAATATCTTTAACATTGAAAAGCATTTTTTTCTGTTAATTGCTTTAAAGAATGAATCAAGAAAATCATGATTATCCGTGATTATTACATAACTATCCTGAAAATAATTTTGCGGTATGGAGGATGGAATATTCAAAACTGTGACTCACTCTGGTGTCAAATAGCCTGGGGGCACCACTGGCCTGGGGCTCCTCAAGCTCCTTGCTGGCGTCCAGTGGCCTCTGGCAGCCCTCCAAGTGTGAGCAGATTGAGACAGTTTGGGGAGGCCTGGAGCCCTTTGGCTCTGCCCTCAGTCTGCCTCTGAGCCAAAACCTACAGCCAGCCTTGTCACCAGCAACGCTGGGACGCCAAGGTAGAGATGATATAGGAAACAAGGGTCCCCCTAGGATGTCTGAAGGGTGAGATGAGCTTCTTCCTGTGCCTCCCACACCACCGCCCAGTGGCACAGGGCCCCCTGGGCCTGCCTGGGACAGCCTGCAGGAGCCCGGCCCCAGCACACAGGCCCCAGGCTGGTGTGAGCTGGGTCAGGGGAAGGTCCGCCTGGGGACAGGAAGGACAATGGAGAGAGAGGTCTGCCCAGTAGGCCCCAAGGACCCCTCGGGGAAGATGCTGGCCTCTCCAGGCAGCCTGGCACGGAAGCAAAGGGCTGCGAGTCAAGTGTCTGACTCCCAGGCCAGGGCTGGGAAGGGCAAGAACAAGGCTGGTCCTGTAGCCTGCCACCTGGGGAGGGCACGGGGGTAGGCAAACAGCTCAGCCCCGCAGGCACACCGGGGTCTGTGTAAACATGGTCACCCTGGGTACGGGCGGCCCTTCCTCACTGGACGTCCCTGGGCACGGGCGGCCCTTCCTCACTGGATGTCTCGTGGTTCTCCTGGCCTCCTGGAGAGTAAACGTCACTCCTGCCCGTGCCCTGGACCAAGACCCTGGCGAGTGTGACCAGCTCAGGGCAGACCCAGCCAGAGCACCCAGTGGGCCCCAAAGGACACACCTTGGGTTAAGGGGGCGCGGGAGGGGGTCACTGCAGAGCCAGCAGCTTCCAGAGAAGGCTGAGGGTGGGGACCCGGGTGTAGCCCAAGGTGCCAGTGCCCACCTGGGGTCTTGGTGGCCGCAGGGAGAATGCGGGCCGGGTGCCGCGCGCAGCTCCATCCAGCCTGACCCTCGGTCCCGGCCCCGCCCTGGGCCACTGCTGCTGGGTCCCCCCTCACAGATGCAGGGACTGCGCAGGCGGCAGGGTCGGATGGACGCAGCCTCCACATGGGCCCCACCTAGGCCATCTGCGCCCCAGCAAGGGAGGCGCCAGCCCAGCATGGCTGGCTCAGCGCAGTGCCACCACAGGCCCGACCCTCACGCCCCCGCCCCGGGGAAGAAAAAGTAAGAGTTTCACAGAGATCAGAAAAAGAAAAGGCGCGCCCATCCCACAGCTGAGCAAGGCCACGGGGCAGGGCTGGCCCCTGTGCCCACCAGCCCTCGCGGGGGCCGTCCCACCCGGGAGAGGCCTCAAGGCCATTGGCTGCCTCGATGGGAACTGCAGCCCAGTGGGGCCTGCAGCCAGGGCCTCAGGCCTGTCGCAAGCGTGGAGCCCCGCCGCCTGAGGACGTTCTGCAGGGTGGGCAGCGCTGGGGATGGCGTAGGGGGACCCTCCCTCCCGGCCCAGGGGCTAGGCAGGACCGAGTGTGGGCTGCATGGGGCTCCTGAGGGTGGAGAAGGGGTGGGAGGCCAAGGGAACAGACGGGCAGATGTGCGGGAGCTGGGTGGGAGGGCAGGGCTCCAACTGGTCTGGGAGCGTGTGCGGGGGTGTGGTGTATATTTGATATGTGTGGTGTGTGGGGTGTGTATGTTGGATATGTGGTGTGTGATGTGTGTGCGGTGTGGTGTGTGAGTGGTATATGTGTGGTGTGTGGGGTTTCTGTGATGGGTGTGGTGTGTGTGGTGTGTCTGTGACGTGTGTGGTGTGTGTGTGGTGTATATGTTATGTGATGTGTGTGGGGTGTGTGCAGTATATGTGTGGCACGTGGTGCTTCCGTGATGTGTGTGGTGTGTGGGGTGTGTGTGGTGTATATGTGATGTGTATGGTATATGTGGTGTGTGATGTGAGTGGTGTGTGTGTGGTGTTTATGTGATGTGTGGGGTGTGTGGAATGTGGTGTGTGTGGTATATGTGTGGTGCGTGATGTTTCTGTGGTGCGTGATGTTTCTGTGGTGCGTGTGGTGTGTGATGTGTGTGGTGTGTCTGTGATGTGTGTGATGTGTGTGTGGTGTATGATGTGTGTGCAGTGTGGTGTATCTGTGGTGTGTGTGATGTGTATGTTGTGTATCTGGTGTGTGATGTGTGTGGGGTGTGTGTGGTGTGTGTGTGGTATATCTGTGGTGTATGTGTCTGTGTGGTGTGTGTTGTATAGGTGGTGTATGGTGTGTGTGTGATGTTTGGTGTGTGTCTGTGGTGTGTGTGCCTGGAGGTGTGTAAGCCACTGTCTCGGAGATCCTTTTTCTCGAATCTCTCTACAGATGGAGACCTGTCGGGAGGTTTTTCCCGGCCTCTGCGATGGCTCCTCCGCGGCTCCCGGGCATTGTTTCTGTGGCCCAGCTTAAGCCTGTCCTCAGCGATTTGCCGCCCCGCTGCACCCGAGCTCAATGCCAGCCCCCTCACACAAAGGCGACATTCACTTCATCTACAGGATTCCCGTAACGCCAGCAGTCTGCCCCACAAAGGCTGGCGCTGCAATTTTCCACTCCAGGGCCCCGCGGGGCTCACACACAAATCCGCCTGTGTAGGGCGGATGGGGCATTGTTGTGGCTCAGCGGGGAATGTGCCTGAGCTAAGCCCTCGCCCTGCTTCTCCTCGAGGTCAGCAGGTTAGACAGGATGGTCCCCCGCAGACCCCCGAGCTGCCCTCAGAGTGGAACGTGGGGCCGGTCATGTCCCGCCAGCCCCTTCCAGAACAAAGTCGGCAGGCAGAGTGTGCCATAGACCCCCGAGGCCCTCCGAGGCTGGAGTGAAGCTGGGGAGAGGATCCTGTTTCGGGGGTTTAGAGATAATTCTGTCCCACAGCACACACTGGGCGCTCACCACTGCCAGGACGTGCAGGTCATGGGTGACGGGGACAGAGCCAGTGACGTCCCGCCCTCCCCCTGCCGGCCAGCACCTGGTGCGCCCATCAGTGGGTATCACTTTTACGGTGGCAGCAAATGCTACTTCATTGAGTTTATTTTTATCACGAAAATTTTTACACAGTCTCAAAACTAGAGACCACGGAACAATGAGCCCTCCACATACTCGTCAGCCAGATCCAACAATCAGGAGGATTTTGCCCCGCTTCCCGGCTCTCTTGGTTTTTTTCTTTACTGGAGTATTTTAAAGCAAAGCACAGACGCCACGTCATTTCACCCCCGCGCAGTTCAGGTGCCTCTCCTACAAATGGAACGTTTCTTTATATAAGCGCAAATTCCCTCTCATGTTTGACAGGATTCCTAACAATTTCTTGATGTCATCTAAAACCTAGTCCCTCATCAGATAACCCTGATTGTCTCAAATATGTTTTTTTACAGTTGATGTGTTTGAATCATGACCCAAAAAGAATCTGCTGGCTGCTCTGGTTGTGACGTAGGTAGCATTTTTTCTGAAATTGCTTCTGCGTTCCTGAAAAGGTCATACGTCTTTTCCTCTTTTGATGTGTTAATACAAAGAACGTTATGAATCAGTTGTCTAATGCTAAACCAATCTCACATGATTGGAACCCACCCAGCTTAGTTACTGTCCTAGCCCAGCTTTCCAAGAAGAGGGAGCCTGGGGAGACGTCTAGGTATGGATGTTTTGTTGGGAGGCACCACCCCAGGGAAGTGAAAGGGAGGTGAGGAAGGGAGGGAGGGTACTTTGCAGAACTGGCTCTTCCTTCTCATCTCCAGGTGGCCAAATCTGCTCCAAAGGATGGCGGCTTCCCTCACCCCATCCCCAACGTTCTGATGTGTCTTTCTGGGCCCTTCGGGGAACCATGGGGCAGCAGAGCCCTTGGGATCGGGGCAGCTCAGCCTGAGGCTCCCACCAGGATGGGTGGGGGCACCCCAGCCCAGGCTTGCCTCCGAGGAGCGCTAGATGGGACGGTGGGTTCAGCTCTGTTACATTTAGGATTTTCCACCTATGCTCTGAATGCAGCTGGCCTGTAACTCTCTCTTGTATTGTCCTTATCTGGTTTTGATACCAAGTTTATAACCACCTTATAAAACGGGGGGTAGGCCGGGGGCAGTGGCTCACCCCTGTAATCCCAGCACTTTGGAAGGCTGAGGAGGGTGGATGGCTTGAGCTCAGGAGCTTGAGACCAGCCAAGGCAACATGGCAAAACCCTGCCTTTACAAAGAATACGAATATTAGACAGATGTGATGGCGCGCACCTGGAGGCTGAGGTGGGCTGATGACTGAGCCCAGGAGGCAGAGGTTACAGTGAGCAGAGATTGCACCACCGCACTCCAGCCTGGGCAACAGAACCAGACCCTGTCTCAAATAAAAATAAACAAATAAAATGAGAGGTGAGGGAAGCATGTTTTCTAATTTTCTTTTCTTTGGAAGAGTTTCTATAAAATTGAAACTGTTCTTACTTGTTGGTAAAACCCACCAGTTAACATCTAGGAATGTTATCTTTTATTTGGGGCGCTTTTTTTTTTCCTACTGATTCCATTTTTTAATGGATATAGGACTTCTGGTGTTTAGAAAATCCTCCTTTGTGTAGGTATCACACTCACGGGCATGCAGCGTCCCCCAGGGTGCTTGGATTCCTTGGTGACCTCCTCCGGCCTCACGAACGTGGTGGGCAGTTGGTTTTTTTTCTCATCCCTCTTCTTGTTTGTCTCCACCTTTTTCTTGATTAATTGGGGCAGTTTATCAATTTTATTAGATTTTGGCTTCGTTGATCCTCTCTACAGTATGTCATTTTTTATTTCATTCATTTCTACTCATATCTTCTTTTCTTCTTTTTTTTTTTGACATGGAGTCTCCCTCTGTCACCCAGGCTGGAGTGCAGTAGTACAATCTTGGCTCACTGCAACCTCCACCTCCCGGGTTCAAGCAATTCTCCTGGCTCAGCCTCCTGAGTAGCTGGGATTACAGGTGCTCACCACCATGCCTGGCTAATTTTTGTATTTTTAGTAGAGATGGGGTTTCACCCTGTTGGCCAGGCTGGTCTCGAATCTTTCTTTTGCTCTTTCCTCTAGATTATTCCACTGTTAATGTTTGTAAATCTAACCTGGTAACTTTGCTATGAGTTTTACCTTTTCTTTGCTCAGTGTCAGCGTGAAGATGGTTGTTCCTTTTCTCACTGTGGCCGCATCCCACAGGTTTAGCTGGAGAGCTGGGGCTCTTCCCGCAGTGCCCTGGAGGGAGCTGGGGCTGGCCCTGCAGGAGCCGCTGTACAGCCCAGTGAGGGGCTTTCAGACATCTGGGAGCTAAGCCACACAGCGGCTTCTGCAGTCAGTCACCGGGCAAGACTCAACACTCACTGTGTGTTTGTTCTTAGCCCACCTGACCCAGAAATGATTGGAGGCAGGCAAGAGGGGCTCAAGCCCTGGGCATTGGCTGTGTTCAGAGGAATGAACAGTTCCTAGGCCAGTGCTGGAGTCGGGAGAGGAGCTGTTGACGCATCACCCGTGACAGTGACGCTGCTGCTGTCACCACACCAGGGGTGTCCTGAGTGCTTCACCTGAGTGGGACCTTGCACCCCCTACGGAAACCCTCTGCAGTCAGAACCACGGCGACCTGGGTGCCGGGAAAGCAGCTTCGGCACCGTCCGGAAAGTTACAGGAAGCTCCTGGAAGCTTCGAGAGGCAGAGCCCGGGCTAAGCCCGCCACGATGCTGCCCGCTTCGTGTGGTCTGAGCGCGGAACGTCTCCCTTTGCTTTTCTGCACAAAACACTGCTGCGCTGCCAGTCCTCAAGATCCGATCTGTGGTCCTAGCCCGCCCCAGGCACTTGTTTCCCCTTCAAAGACCTCTCAGCGGACAATTGTTTTTCACGCCCTCTGGAAGGGAACACTCAGGCCGCCGGTGACGGGCGACGTGGCTGAAGGCATGGGACACAGTGGGTGCTTAGTCTCTCCAGGAATCAACCCAGGCTCACCGAGGAGGCTGGACACAGCTCTGGGCGTGAGGACAAGGCTGGTTTGCCTTTGGTTCCTGAGCAGCACGGCCCACCTTTCCCCACCCAGAGGTTCCGCCCTGCCTCAAGGGGCAATGACACGGGTCAGCCGGGCCTGCAGTCAGAAGCAGGTGCTCTCAGAGCCAGGCTCTGGCTCCATGACTCCACGTGCCTGGTCAAGGCGAAGGTGCTAAGGAGCCCCCCCAGTCCCCTGCCGCCTGAGGGAAAGCAGGGAGGTGGGTTGCTGGGGAGGTGTTGGCTCCCCCACATCAGGGGATCGAGAGGAGAAGGCAGGTCTGGGGCCTTTGGAAGGTGACCTGGGAAGCAGGAGTGAGTGAGAGGGCGGGAGGTGGGGTAAGGAGCAAAGCCACCGAAGGCTCCTCCATGAGAGGGTTGCTGGTGCAGGCAACTGGGGCCAATCCCACTGAGGATGTCGACTGTGGCACTCCTAGCTCTCACGCGGGCCGAGTGGACCGAAGCCCCAAGAGCAGAGAGGCGGGGAATGCGGCCCCTCGGAAACGGCCCCCTTAGCTTCCGTGGGCTCAGAGGCAACTGCAGGGTTCCGGCCAGGGCAGCAACAGGGTCTGGCGCCAGCGCCAGAGACCATGACCCCCACCAAACCAGGGGCATCTCTCAGGGTTCCCAGAGGAACAGAACCCACAGGACAGAGCCGATAGGACAGGTGGACAGAAGGATGAATGGATGGATGGAGGGAAAGAGATTTATTTGAAGAGATTGGCTCAGCAATTGTGGGGGCTGTCACTTCCAAAATCTACAGGGCAGGCAGCAGGCTGGAGACTCAGGCAGGGTTTCTGTATTGCAGTCTTGGGGGAGATGGAATTCCTCCTTCTTCAGGAAACCTTAGTCTTTGAACTTCAGGCCTCTGGCTGACCGGACAAGACCCACCCACACGACGGAAGGTCACCAGCTTTAAACAGAGTCTACTGACCTAAATATGAATCACATCTACACAGCTGTCCACAGCAACATCTAGATGGGCGTTTGACCAAACCGGGTGCCGTGGCCCAGCCAAGTTGATGCATGACACTAACCGTCGCACCAGGGGTGAACCCAGGAAGGTGAACTCATCACGAAACCAGGAAGGTGAGCCTTCCTGCTGCTCTCAGAGCCTTGAGGAAAGGGAGCCCATTAGGGTTGAGGAAAGAAAACCTCTTCTTAGATGATTGCTACTAAAATTACCATAACCTCCAAGAAATGGCTGCACCATGGGGGTTATTTTGTTTGCTTTTCTTTTTATCTGTTATTTTTGTACAGACAGGGTATCCTTATGTTGCCCAGGCTGGCCTCGAACTCCTGTTAAATCCCAGGGGCAAGAGGAAACCAATGGGAAGCAGAGGGACAAAGAGGGGTCGGTATCACTAAATCCAAGGGACATGGTGCTTTTTTTAAAGTGTTTTTTGAACTGTGGTAAAACATGTATAACATAAAATTTACCATCATGACCATTTTTAAGTGTACAGTTCAGTGGCATCAAGTACATTCCAGTCTTGTGCAACCATCCCTGACATCCAGCCACAGAACTCTTCATCGTGCAAAGCAAACTCTGTTCCCGTTCAACACTCCGCCCCCCTTCCCCATCCCCCAGCCCCGGTGCCACCATTCTGCTTTCTGTCTCTGTGAATCTGACTCCTCCAGGGCCTCATCAAAGGGGAGGTCACCGTACTTGTGCATCTGTGACTGGCCTCTTTGACTCAGCCTAATGTCCTCATTCCTGTCTAGCCTGCATCAGAATTCCCTTTCTTTCGAAGGCTGATAGTCCCCCGTGGGAATAGACCACATCTAGGGAACACTTCTTGAGGGCCTGCTGGGAAGTGGAGGTAGCCCAGAACTGACAGGCCCAGTTTCGGCCCTCAAGGAGCTCACAGGACAGGGAAAGCGCACTGGAGATGTAGCGAGGAAGCCACACCTGCACGGCCACACTCCTGCCTCACCCACAGCCAAGGCTGGTATTTTTGCTCCAACCCTGGCCAGCCAAGTTCTTGCCCCACCAGGGCCTCTGGGTAAGCTGTAGCAGGAAGAACATGGACAAAACTAATCATCGGCTGGGCGCGGTGGCTCATGCCTGTAATCCCAGCACTTTGGGAGGCCAAGGCGGGTGGATCACTTGAGGTCAGGAGTTCAAGACCAGCCTGGCCAACACAGCGAAACCCTGTCTCTACTAAAAATAAAAAAATTAGCCAGGCATGGTGGTGCATGCCTGTAATCCCAGCTACTCAAGAGGCTGAGGTAGGAGAATCGCTTGAACCTGAGAGGTGGAGGTTGCAGTTGAGCCGAGATCGTGCCACTGCTCTCCAGCCTGGGTGACAGAGGGAGACTCCTTCTCAAAAAAAAAAAAAAAAAAAACAAAAAAAAACTAACCATCAATGCCTGGACCTGCCTCCCTCCTTCTAGGAGCTGAGCGAGACTGCACAGCTGGCAAGGGGTACAAACGGACCCAAGCAGCCGCCTCATGAGGGGCCTGGGACAGCTCCACATGTGCTTGTTACAAACAACATCGCACGCATCTCTGAGAGCATTTCCCTACGTCAAGTTCCCAGAAGTGAAATTCCTGAATCAAATAATCAAACATCAGTCGCAATGAGAACTACAGCTCCTTCCTCACCCCGCCATGAATTTGTAAAAGCAGATATGAAATGAACAAGTAGAACGCTCACATCCTCTCGTTCCCCTTGGGGAAAATGTACAAGTGAATTTCCCTAAATGCAGTTAGATAAGCATGAAACTTCACACACAGAAACCGATGAGATGATCTACTCCTCTTTTGTGGGTTTATCCAAAATGTTGCTTCTCTATTAGAAAAAGAAAGGCCCAAGGTACGCCACAGCACAGAACTGCTGCCTCCCTCCTGCTTCCACAGCTCCCCTGGCGACACGGCCAGGCTCCAGGGGCTGGCCAGCCCTTGTCTTTAACCCTCTCAGGACACAGATTCAGGAACAAACAAAGCACTTCTCGCCTGTAACTTGAGCATCTCAAAACCCAAGGGCTGGCTGGACATGGTGGTTCACACCTGTGACCCCAACACTTTGGGAGGCCAAGGGAGGAGGATCATTTGAAAGCTGGAGGTCAAGGCTGCAGTAAGTCAAGATGGCGACACTGCACTCCAACCTGGGTATATTAGTCCGTTTTCATGCTTCTGATAAAGACATACCCGAGACTGGGAAGAAAAAGAGGTTTAATGGGCTCACAGTTCCATGTGGCTGGGGAGGCCTCACAATCATGACAGAAGGCACATCTCACATGGTGGCCACAAGAGAGAATGAGGGCGAAGCAAAAGCAGAAACCTCTTATAAAACCATCAGATCTCATGAGACTTACTCACTACTACGAGAACAGTACGGGGGAACTACCCCCATGATTCAATTATCTCCCATCGGGTCACTCCCACAACACGGGGGAATTACGGGAGTACAATTCAAGATGAGATTTGGGGCTGGGTGCGGTGGCTCACACCTATAATCCCAGCACTTTGGGAGGCCAAGGTGGGTGGATCACCTGAGGTCAGGAGTTCAAGACCAGCCTGGCCAACATGATGAAACCCCATCTCTACTAAAAATACAAAAAAAATTAGCCAGGCATGGTGGTCTGTGCCCTTAATCCCAGCTACTCGGGAGGCTGAAGCAGGGGAATCGCTTGAACCCTGGAAGTGGAGGTTGCGGTGAGCCAAGATTGCGCCACTGCACTCCAGCCTGGGCAACAAGAATGAAACTCCATCTCAAAAAACAAAACAAAAAAAAGATGAGATTTGGGTGGGGACACAGCCAGACCATATCACTGGGTGACATAATGAGACCCTGCCTCTAAAAATAAAAATAAAAATAAATTCTTTAAAAAACACAAGGGCTGACTGCCAAGGTCGGGGAGCCCCAGGGGGCTGGCCATGGTGGGGGAGTTCACAAGAGAGGAGGGTCTCCGCTGCTCCCGGCCACCTTACAGCAGGTGTTCCCACATCAGTATCTGTGCACGTTGATGAGTTTGGGCACAGAAATTCAACAGAGCGCTGCCTCATTCACATTTGCATCCCCAGGGACTGGTGCACAGAAGGGTTCAGGAAATCCATTTGTGCATGAGTGGGTGTTTTTGTTATTTCCTTGCTCCATGAGACGTGGACAAAAAGGAAGAGAAAGTTCTAGCCAGGTGGACACCAGCAGGCCGTCACCTGGAGTCCAATCCGAGAGTGTCAATCTGTTTTTCCCACCTGCCACCCCCTCTGCCCACCCTTAGGAGTTGTTTGACCAGGGCCACCAGAACCTCACACCTAGCGGACACCCCAGGGGCTTCCAGAACCCCAAGCTCATGGCATCTTTGTGTTTCTAACTTGAAAGTCCACCAGCTCCTGCCATCCCAGAACAGGCTGTTTCCTTGGAGTTCACGCAGAGAACCTCAGAGCTGGGAGGAGGCGAGAGCCCCAGACCACACGTGACCAAGGTCCGACCGCAAGACTGTCAGGGACGGCGACTGTTTGTCCACCGCCCATGCTCTGCTCTTTCTGTTCTCCTACCCAGGCTTTTCATTCCTCTGAGCCTCAGTTTCCCCAACTATAAAATGGAGATGAAGGCAATGACCACTCACCTAAACAGCACCACAGCTGCCAGAGGCAGGATGGCCAGCTCCATGGCCTACAGAGGAGGAAGCTAAAGAAAGAGCGACTGAGGAACTGGACCTCTGAGGGCTCAAAGTCACGCATGGCCTGGGGTGGCTCTGGGAGCTGGAGGGAGGCAGCTGGCTCCATTCTGGCCCCTGATCCATGGGACATCCTCCCCTTGCTGAATGGGCATGCAGACCGGCCACCTGCACCCAGTCACCCCTGACACAAATGCCCACAGCCTCTTCCAGCCCCTACTGAGAACCTACATAAATGGTCTCAGAGAAACCATGGCTCCGAAACTTCCACAAAGCTACCGGCATGGCGGCTCTCTCAAGCCACTGTCCACACCACCAGCTCATTCTACCTGGCTCACCAAGGACCTGCATTGGGTGGAACTGTGTCCCCTAAAGCGATGTCTTCAAGTCCTAACCTCAAGACCTATGGATGTGATCTTATTTGGAAGTGGGGTCTTTGCAGATGTAATGAGGCTAAGATGGGGTCACACTGGAGAAGGTGGGCCCTCATCTAATGACTGACGACCCTGTAAGAAGACAGAAATTTGGACGCACACACACAGAGAGGTCGTGTAAACACAGAGGCAGAGGTAGGAGTGAGGCTGCCACAGATCAGAGTTCCAAGGCTTCCAGCACCCACCAGCAGCTGGCAGAAGTGAGGAAGGGAACTCTCCTAGAATCTCAGAGGGGGCGCGGCTCCGCCCACACCTGGAATTCAGACTTCTGGCCTCCAGAACCATGACAGAGCACATGTCTATGGTTTAAGCCCCTCATTTTGTGGTACTTTGTTGGGCTGCCCCGGAACACTGATGCAAGCCTAGATTTGTCCATTTTCCCACTGCTATAAAGAACTTCCGGCCGGGCATGGTGGCTCACACCTGTAATCCCAGCACTTTGGGAGGCCGAGGTGGGTGGATCACCTAATGTCAGGAGTTCGAGACCATCCTGGCCAACATGGTGAAACCCCAACTCTACCAAAAATACAACAATTAGCTGGGAGTGGTGGCAGACACCTGGAGTCCCAGCTACTCGGGAGGCTGAGGCACGAGAATTGCTTGAATCCAGGAGGCGGAGGTTGCAGTGAGCCGAGATCGTGCCACTGCACTCCAGCCTGGGTGACAGAGCAAGACTCTGTCTGGAAAAAAAAAAAAAAACAACTTACTTGAGACTCTGGGTAATTTCTAAAGGAAAGAGTTTTCATTGACTCAGAGTTCTGCACGGCTGGGGAGGCCTCGGGAAACTTACAGTCATGGCTGAAGGGGAAGCAGGCACCTTCTTCACATGGTGGCAGGACAGAGAGAGCAAGAGCGAGCGAAGGGGGAAGAGCCCCTTATAAAACCATCAGATCCCATGAGAACTCACTTGCTATCATGAGAACAGCCTGGAGGAAACCGCCCGCATGATCCAGTCGCCCCCCTCCTTCAACACCTGGGGATTACAATTCCAGGTGAGATTTGGGTGGGGACAGAGCCTCACCACATCATAGCCATTCTGTCCTCCCTGCCCTGCCTCAAGACCTGGAGTGTTTCTGAGAGTGGGCCCAGCACAGGGACGAGGTGGGTCAGGACACTCAAGTCCTGGTCCAGCTCCCACTCATAGCTGGGTTCCTGGCCGGTGACTCCAGCTCCCTTTCTGCTGTCTCCCTGTCTGTAAGACAAGGGGCTGGGCCAGCCATCTCAAGGTCCCCTCCAGTTCCATGTTCCCAGGGCTGAGCAGGTCCTGGGCCTTGGTGTCGCAGAGCCCAGCATCATGGGCCCACCCGGGAGAGGTATCGGGATACGTCTTTGCCACATCATAAGTCAGGTAGAAAGATGTGTGGGACGTGGCTCTGCCCCCGGTCAGGACGGTGGACACATGCAAACGCTGCACAGACGCACCCTGCCCCGACACCGCCCAGAGTGCCTGGGTGGCTTCCTGAATGGCGAGGCGCGGTGGGCACTCATGGGTCTGCCGTGCACCCCACCTGCAGGGCACGTGCCCAGCAGACAGCAAGGGCTGAATGACAGGTGACAGGACGGCCGCCAGGCAGGCCAAGGTGGGGCCAAAGGCAAGGGTGGCTGCTCGGCTGCAGGGCACGGACACTCAGCCTCTATTTCCTCCTGGGGTGGCAAGGGAGGGGTGAGGGAGGGTCAGACCGGATGTGACCATGCTTCAGACTGCGCGGGAAGTCCTGGGAAGGAGTGGAGCCCGCTTCAGCTGAAGGGACAGAGAGGGAGGCAGGGGCCAGACAGCGCCGACCACCTGAGACCCAGGCAAGAGACAGTATGGTGGATGGGGGTGCTGCCCAGTAAGGGCTGGGGGAGAAGACTGAGGAAACCCTCCCTCCATCAACGTGCCTGGGAGCCCTGCCAGGTGAGAGCCCTGTTGTTCCCGGATGACTATGGACTGCTCGCTCCGGCCCCTCAGCCCCTACCCAGCCTGCCCCCAGGAGCAGCACGGCTCAGCACCAGCAGCTCTCCAGCTGGCAGCTGCCCCACTGGGATCCCCCAAATGCCCTGCAAGCCAAGGTGTGCAAGCCCTGCACACCGACGGCCGGAGAGCAGCCCCTGTGCTGTGTTCCAGATGGAGGGAGGGGTGGGGAGGGGGGAGCTACACTGGGGAGGGCTGCGCCGGTCACTGCCGGGGAGGGAAAGCCTCAACACCACCCCTCTTATCCCCTCATCCCCCGCAGCCTCCCAGCAAGGTTGTGGCCCACAGCGGACGCTCCCCACGAGGTAGAGCCCCGTTTCCATACCTGGAGCAGCTGCACCTGGAGGTGGGGCTCATCTCCATACCTGGAGCGGCTGCCTGCCCCAGGGCAGAAGCAACTGCGCGCAGCCAGGTGAGGCCATGTGGCCAATCCTGGTCAATGGACTGAGCATGAGGGGACGTGTGCCCAGCAGCAGGGACTACTGTGCACTGAAGGCCAGGGCCGCTGGATTGGGACAAATAAATACAACAGGTCCTCAAATTCCATCGTTTCATTCTAGGGAGCGGTGAGGAGGTCTCCCCAGGTCCCCATGGGTTTTCTCCAGGTCCTCCAGTTTCCTCTCACATCCCAAGTACACACCTCAGCCTCATGGCATGTCTACATGGGCCTAGTCTGAGTGAGTGTGGGTGTATCACGGAGGCCTCTCCTATCTAGGGCGGGTGCCCGCCTTGGCCCTGAGCTGCCAGGATGCGCCCTGGTCACTTGCCACCCTGAACTGGAGAAAGCAAGTTGGAAAATGAATGAATAAATGAATATAAATTATCGAATAAAAATTATAAAGCCTATGGTAATCACACAAACGCATGCCAACAAACGCCGCGTGTGAGGGTGTTCAGGGAGCCGCCATATTCACGGTCGCTTGTCTTTCAGCTGTGTGGTGGGAGGAGATGCTCCCAACAGCTTGTGTTTTGCAGACATTGATTCCTTGATTTCACCACCACCACTACCACCGCCGTCACTCGTGGACTTCCCAAACATTGGGTAGATAATGATCTCACTTGTTTGTATTAATCTTTCTTATGTAGGTATAGCTACCTCTACATGTAGGGATAGTTTACATTTATTTCAATGTTTAATATTAGAAGTGTTTGGGTCTTTAGAAATTTGGTGGTGTTTTTTTTTTGTGGGTTTTTTTTTGGAAATAGGGTTTCGTTCTGTCGCCCAGGCGGGAGTGTGGGGGTGTGATCACAGCTCACCGCAACCTTAGCCTCTGAGGCTCAAGCAATCCTCCCACCTCAGCCTCCTAAGTAGCTGGGATCATAGGCATATACCACCTTTCCTGGCTAATTTGGGGGGTATTTTTTGTAGAGATGGGGTTTCATCATGTCGCCCAGGCTGTTTTGAACTCCTTGCCTCAAGAGATCTGCCACCTCAGCCTCCCGAAGTGCTAGGATTACAGGTGTGAGCCACCACGCCTGTTCTGGTGATGTTTTGAGAACAGAAATATGCCTTTTTTTTTTTTTTTTTTTTTTTTTTTGAGACAGAGTTTGATACTCATTGCCCAGGCTGGAGTGCAATGGCGCAATCTCAGCTCACTGCAACCTCCACCTCCCAGGTTCAAGTGATTCTCCTGCCTCAGCCTCCCAAGTAGCTGGGATTACAGGCATGCGCCACCATATCCAGCTAATTTTGTATTTTTAGTAGAGACAGTGTTTCTCCATGTTGGTCAGGCTGGTCTTGAACTCCCAACCTCAGGTGATCTGCCCGCTTTGGCCTTCCAAAGTGCTGGGATTACTGGTGTAAGCCACTGCACCCAGCCTATGCCATAGGAATTTAACTCTTGTTTATATCAACTAGCCTATGGTAAAGTTGGTTTCATTGTATGTTGTCTTGCTTAAAGTCACAGTTTCCAGGAACCTGTGATTAAATTGAGGACTTACTGTATGCCATTATCTGTTTAAAAGAAATGATAAGTACCAACCCATGGCCCCTGTTTCCATGGGGCCTAAGATGAAATGCCCAAGGTAAAGGCGATGGCTTCCCTCTCCCAGTCCCCCGAGCCTGTCTGAGCTCCAATACTGGTTCTCTGCCCTGTGCAGTACCCCTTGGGAAACACTGACTTTCCTCCCCGAATCCAGTGGTCCCAAATAATCATCTCTGTAGTTGCAGAAGTGGAGAAGTGGACTGAGCCTTCACATTGCCTAAAAGATGGAGAACTCCGCCCTCTAGTGTCCGTCACCACAGCAAGTGGGACACTTCCATTTCCAAAGTGGAAAGACGGTGCCTTTAAAGATGTAACCCCAGCGGAGGTCAAGGTCTGAAAAGGGCAAATTCTTTCCATGACTTCAGCCTGATACAGACACCCACAACCCTCCCGCCACTTGCAAGATTTGATCTGAAACCAGCTTCTAACAGCTGCCAAACTAAAATGCCTTAGAGACATGGGGTAACCAAATTACAAACACACGTTCCATGTGACGCAGCCCTTCCACCTCTAGAACTGTATCCTACAAATATCGCACATGTGCAGTCACCTGTGCACAAGATTACTGTTGCAGCTGTTGGTGTTAGTGAAAAACGGACACTCCCTAAATGTGCATCGTAGAGGGTAGGTGTACCAGCCTCGGCTGCATGCAACAGCCTGCAGTGGTTGAAAAATGAGGAAATCTGGCACATCCATGTTCACAGCAGCATCATTCACAACAGCCAAGAGGTGGAAACAACCCAGACGTCCACCAACAGGCCAACAGAGAAACACAACGTGGTCTCTACATGCAGTGAAATATTATTCAACTTTAGAAAGGAAGGCGTTTGGACACATGCTACCACATGGATGAACCTTGAAGACAATATGCTCAGTAAAATAAAACAGTCACAGGCCGGGCGCACTGGCTCACTCCTGTAATCCGAGTTTGGGACCAGCCTGACCAACATGGTGAAACCCTGTTTCTACTAAAAATATGAAAAAAAAGAAATCGCTGGGAGGGGTGGCACAAACCTGTAATCCCAGCTACTCAGGAGGCTGAGGCAGGAGAATCACTTGAGCCCAGGAGCGCAAGTTGCAGTGAGCTGAGATTGCACCACTGCATTCCAGCCTGGGCGATAGAACCAGATTCTGTCTCAAAAAAAAAAAAAAAGACAGTCACAAAAGAACAAATGACTGTACTTATCTGAGTTTCTTAGAGGAGTCATATGCATAGAGACGGACAATAGAATGGTAGGTGTCAGGGGCTCAGGTAGGGAGAACAACAGGCAGTTAGTGTTTCATGGGGACAGTTTTGATTTTGCAAGACAAAAAAAAGTTCTGGAGGTTGGTGGTAGTGATGATTGCACAACAATGCAAATGTACTTAATATCACTGAACTGTACACTTATTAGTAAAATGGTTAAAATGGTGAATTTTATGTTACGTGTATTTTACCATTAAAAAATGAAGAAATTTCTTTGCCATTGTGGCACACACACAAAAAGAAATTCTTTGTTTTCGTATCTCCTTCCTTCTAGAGATATGGAAATATCTCCGACTTATTACATAAAAATAAGGTGGAGAACAACGTATGTATGGTGTGCTAACATTTCTGCCAAAACAGGAAATACATATGCAATTGCTTGTAACTACATAAAATATCTCTAGGACCCACATGAAACTGGTCACGCTGGCTGCTCCCGGTGAGGTTGTAGGAGGCTGAGCACAGAGCCAGCAGGGGACTTTTTGGTTATTTTTATTTTGAACCGTGAGAAGGTATTAATCACACATACAGTAAGCAAAATAAAAAAAGCCATTTTGGGAAAGAGTAAAGCCATTTATGGAAAGCCACAAATACGGGTTGCCTGCATACAGGCTGGTGTAATGGTGGTACAGATCACCATTATACTGCTGGAAATAAAACTGACCTATATGGACCCCAGGTGCAGACCTGTTATGAACTGAATATTTATCAAAATTAAAATGTTGAAACCCTAACCTCCTACGGTGTTAGGAGGTGAGGACTCAGAGGTAATAAGGTTATGAGGATGGGGCCCTATAATGAGGTTAGTGCCTTTATAAGAAGAGAGAAGAGAGCTTGCTCATTCTCTCCCTCTCCTCACCATCTGAGGATACAATGAGAAGGCAGCTGTCTGCAAACCAGGAAGAGAGACCTCACTAGGAACAGGACTGACCAGCAGCTTGATCTTGAACTTCCAGCCTCCAGAACTGTGAGAAATCAATTTCTGTTGTTTAATCTGCTCATCTGTGGCGTTTGTCACAGAAGTCCCAGCTGAGGGAGATAAGACCTTAAGTCTTCTTAGGGGTTTAACTACATGGTCTGATCAATTACAGATGCTAATAAAACACAAACACCTTCCTTTTAAAAACTGAGATTCACTTGCTAAATGATTTCCCTGTGAGATCTTGTGACAACCATTCATGTGTGATTACATGGAAAGAATATGAAAGTGAGAGCCAGGCCGGGCATAGTGGCTACGCCTGTAATCCCAGCACTTTGGGAGGCTGAGGGGGGTGGATCACCTGAGGTCAGGAGTTCGAGACCAGCCTGACCAATATGGTGAAACCCTGTCTCTACTAAAAATACAAAAATTAGCTGGGCGTGATGGTGCATGCCTGTAATCCCAGCTACTCAAGAGGCTGAGACAGGAGAATTGCTTGAACCCAGGAGGCGGAGGTTGCAGTGAGCTGAGATCTCACCATTGTACTCCGACCTGGATGACAGAGCGAGACTCCATCTTAAAAAAAAGAAAGAGAGAGAGAGAGAGAAAGAAAGAAAGAGAGAGAGAGAGAGAGAGAGAAAGGAAGGAAGGAAGGAAGGAAGGAAGGAAGGAAGCCAGCCAGCCATCAGAACATGAGGCTCCCTGCACTCTGGGCAGCAGGGAGATGAGCGTCTGTCTCCCTGGGGAGGGAGAGTTTACAGCTTTCTGCAGACCATGGCAGGAGGTTTGTGTTTCATGTCATAGACTCACAAAGTTGGGGGTTTCAGAAGGGACCCCAGGAATCAACTCCCATAGTGCAACTCCCATAGTGCAACTCCCATTCCACAGATCAACAAACCAAGGCCCAGATTGAGAAAGTGACGGTCTGAAGCCTCACGTGGCCCCCACAGCACACCAGGCCTATGCTGGGCACTTCACAGCTTTACCAAATCTTTTCCCAACAACACCCTAAGAGGCAGGCACACTTACTATCTTAGTCTATTTTCCGTTGCTTATAAACAGAATATCTGAAACTGAGTAATTGATAAAGCAAAGGAATTTATTTTTTACAGTTACTTCTCACAGCTGCCAAACTGAAATGACTTTGGCAGCTGAGAAGTCCAAGGTCAAGAGGTCAAGAGGTCACACGTGGTGAGAGCCTTCCCACTGGTCACATGGCGAGGGGGCTGCGCATGCTAATGTGCTAGTTCAGGGGTCTCTTCTTCTTCTTATAAAGCCACCAGCTCCCCTCCCATGATAACCCATCCATCCGCTAACCATGAATGAATGAATGCATGCATGAGGGCAGGATCCAATCACCTCTCAAAGGCCCCGCCTCTCAATACGGCCACAGTGGGGACAGTGTCAGCATGAGTTATGGAGGGGACATCAACATAGCACATAGCATCCTCATTTTACAAATGGGAGACCTTGAGAGATTAACTTTCGTGCCCAAGGTCTCAAGCTCTCCCTATGGCAGAGTCAAGATTAAGCCCAGGTCTACAGGGTTCCAGAGACCAGGCCCTAAGCCCTTGTTTGCCCTGATTCCTCACACAGTGCCCATCGTCATCCTAGGCTGGCTGAGAAGTGGCAATTCTGACATGGAGCAGCTGGCCCCACACCCCTGCCCCCCCATTACTCTCTGCTGCTCTTCCTTTCTCCCTTACCCCAAATGTCCAACCCCCCAGCAAAGGCTGCACCTCTACCTCCTGTCCCTTTCCCTCCACCTCCAGCCTCCACCCTGGCCCAGCCTCCATCTCCAGCCTCCACCCTGGCCCAGCCTCCACCTCCAGCCTCCACCCTGGCTCAGCCCCCACCTCCTGTCCCATTCCTTCCACCTCCAGCCTCCACCCTGGCCCAGCCCCCACCTCCTGTCCCATTCCTTCCACCTCCAGCCTCCACCTCCAGCCTCCACCCTGGCCCAGCCTCCACCCTGGCCCAGGCCCCACCTCCTGTCCCATTCCTTCCACCTCCAGCCTCTACCCTGGCTCAGCCCCCACTTCCTGTCCCAGGATCACCCCTCGCCTGCCTTCTCCCTGCTGCCCTGCCCCCAACACTCTAACCTCTAGTTTTTTTAACAGGTTTATTGAGAATTAATTCAATACTATAAAGCAGCCCTTTTAAAAAGTGTATGATTAAGTGGTTTTTAGAGTGCTCATGAAATTGTACCTCCAACACCACCATCAAATTCTATCTTCATCACCCCAAAAAGAGACCCCAGGCCATTAGCAGTCCCTCTCATCCTCCCCTCACCCCGGCTGAGGCAACCCCTTATCTACTTTTTGTCTCTATAGATTTGCCTATTCCTATATTTCATAGAAATTGAATCTTAATGATACGTTGTCTTTTGTGTCTGGTTTCTTTCATGGAGCATAATGTTTTTGTCGAAGTTGCAGGTACCAAGATGAACTCACTTTTTGTTTTTTTTTGGGACAGAGTTTCATTCTTGTTGCCCAGGCTGGAGTGCAATGGTGTGATCTCAGCTCACTGCAACCTAGGTCTCCAGGGTTCAAGCGGTTCTCCTGCCTGAGCCTCCCGAGTAGCTGGGATTACAGGCACCCACTGCCATGCCCGACTAATTTTTGTATTTTTAGTAGAGATGGTGTTTCACCATGTTGGCCAAGCTGGTCTCAAACTCCTCACCTCAAGTGATCCTCCTGACTCGGCCTCCCAAAGTGCTGGGATTACAAGGCATGAGCCACTGAGCCTGGCATGAACTCACTTTTGTCAGACCCAAACAAAATAGGTGTGGGAAAGCCGAAAGCAGGCCGGGCGCGGTGGCTCAAGCCTGTAATCCCAGCACTTGGGAGGCCGAGGCGGGTGGATCACAAGGTCAGGAGATCGAGACCATCCTGGCTAACACGGTGAAACCCCGTCTCTACTAAAAAAATACAAAAAATTAGCCGGGTGCGGTGGCGGGTGCCTGTAGTCCCAGCTACTCGGGAGGCTGAGGCAGGAGAATGGAGTGAACCCGGGAGGCGGAGCTCGCAGTGAGCCGAGATCATGCCACTGCACTCCAGCCTGGGGGAGAGAGCAAGACTCCGTCTCAAAAAAAAAAAAAAAAAAAAAAGCCAAAAGCAGTGGGGGCTCACACTTAGGTGTCTGAGATGACTGTTTCAAGGACTTTTCTAAAACCCTTTCGTGTTCTTCGCACATCTCCTGCTTTGATAAGATCATCACCAGACATCGTTTAGGACGGCAGTGACTCACGCAAGATGCTCCTGGAAGAACACCTGCCCAGGAACAGCCTCTCCGCCAATGAACTGACAGCAACTCTGCCTTTAGACCTCTGGGACCCATGGACTCTGTTTCTAAGCAGCTTATATAAATCTCTTTTTGCCAATAAGAGCTCCCCTTGTGTCCCTCACCGAACGTCCTGGAGGCTTGCCATTCCATGCATTCTGGATTATAAGCCTTATTTCTACTCCTGAACAAACCCAGTGTGTATAGAGATAATTCTCTCTCGTGCCTTTTTTCTGCATTGACATGCTCAAGGTTCACCCATGTTGCCGCATGTGTCCGCGCACCATTACTTCTTAGGGCTGGAGATTATTCGTCGTATGGATGGACCACACCTTGTTTATCCACTCGTCGGGTGAGGGACTTTGGACTGATTCCACTTTTTGGCTGTTGTGACTAATGCTGCTATGAACAGTCTTGTACAAGTTTGTAGGGACACATGTCATACTCTACTTCTGAGACTTTTAGAAACATAAACTGATCTCAATTCTCCCCTTGTTCAAATGTCTGGTAGTGTCCTCAGGGTGGTTTTAGGATGACATCATGCTCCATGCCACAGCCCACCTGATCTGGGCCAGGAGCCCCTCCCCAAACTCTGCCAGCCTCACCTGGCCCTGGACCCCCACCAAGCTCCGGGCACAGTGGTCTGCTCGCTGCTCCCCGACATAGAGCTCATTCTCCACCCGCCACCCCGCCCCTGCCGACCCCAGGCCTTCACTCACTCTCAACCCTACATCTTTTCAGGGTCACACCCTCAACACCACGACCACAGCTGCTTCACCATCTGGGCTGCTCAGGGCCTCTGAGTGCCACGCATTCTCTCCACAGCTCTAAGCACTGTCTGAAATTAGCTCACTTCTTTTCCTATTTTTTGTCTTCTCTCTCTCCCTGAACCTGGGGCCCCTGAGGGCAGGGGCCTGGTCTCATTTGCCCTGGTAACCCCAGTTCCTCAGGCAGCGTCTGGTTCATAGGAGGTGCTCAAGAAATATGCAATGGATGAGTAAACAAAAGACTGAGTGGCTGGAAGCCCCAGAACCCCAGCCCGGCAGAGCGTCATTCCATAAAGCACCGGCCTTTACAAAGGCCTGGCTGTTCATGGACTGCCATGTCTGGTATGTCTGGGTGGGGCTTCACTGGCCTGGTTGGTGGGCTGATACTGATTTTGGGGTTTTCTCCTATATCATCAGAGCACATCTCCCCTCTCATAGAGGGAGACAAATTCTTCCTTGGGTCTGCAAGACTTTTAAGACTTTTTTTTCTTTTTTTGCAACAGAGTCTCACTCCGTCACTCAGGCTGGAGTGCAGTGGTGTGATCTCAGCTCACTGCAACCTCAGCCTCCCGGGTTCAAGTGATTCTCCTGCCTCAGCCTCCCGAGTGGCTGGAATTACAGGCATGTGCCACCATACCTGGCTAATTTTTGTATTTTTAGTAGAGACGGGGTTTCACTGTGTTGGCCAGACTGGTCTCAAATTGCTTACCTCAGGTGATCTGCCCACCTCAGCCTCCCAAAATACTGGGATTATAGGCGTGAGCCACCATGCCCTGCCTGTAAGACTTTGTAATACTTAATACTAAGTTAGGTGTGCCACCAGCATATACACATAATCATTTTCTTCTCCTTTAAATAAAAAATGAGAAAGAACAGACACATGGTACAGGGTCTGAGACAGAAAACCACTCTGGCCAGCAGCAGCATCGAAGGCACAAAGCAGCCTTTGGTTCTGCCAGGAGGCGGTTCCTCCGCCACTGAGAGAGCCCTTACCCGCATCCCAGCGGCTACAGACGCCAGCTTCTGCCAGCTCTCAGGAATGTTTTGCTCCTGATCCACTTCTGCATCTACTTCCTGACGCACTGGCTCCAGCCCAGCCGACATGCATGGCAGCAGAGAGATGGCTGTCATATCAGCTGCTCAAGCAGTCAGGGGCCAAGTGGAATCCTGGCACTGGGGAGAACGTTCACCACAGCGACGGAGCTAGTCTGTGATTCTGCTTGAAAAGCCACCTGCTAGGCGGCTTGTCTGCTCTCAGCCGGGCACCCTCATGCATCTGCAGTGGCGACAGGTGGGTCTTGTTGCTGTGGGCTGTCCCTATGCAATGGGCTGTAGCTGTCCCAATGCACTGAGCTCTGTGCTCCAGCGGGCTGGCCCAGACACATTGCAGCAGTTGGCAGAGCTGACAGAGGAAGTGTGCAGTCCCCTGGCAGCCTCAGCTCAGGGCTGGCCTGCAGTCACGTCTGCCACACCACTGCTCAAAGCCATTCTCCTAGATGTGCCACACTCAAACGAAACAGGTGCCACCTCTTCAGAGGAAGAGCTGCAAAGTCATTGATTTAAAGAGCAGCAAACTCATATCGTCATTTCTTTCTTTCTTTCTGAGACCGGGTCTTGCTCTGTTGCCTAGGCAGGACTAGAACTCCTGAGCTCAAGTAATCCTCCTGCCCACAGACCAAACTGAAGGTAGACCACCTATGCTCATGTCCCAGTAACAAGACGCAGATGAACTAGGAGAGAAGGGAGATTTTATTTCTGTAACCAGTTACAGGGAGAAGGCCTGGAAATTATCACCAGACCAACTCAAAATTACAGCGCTTTCCGGAGCTTGTATACCTTCTCAGCTATATGTCTACGTGTAAGTGTGCATTCATCTAAAGACGTAAGCGATTAACTTCGAATCTATAACTAAGATCTGAGTCCTGAAGACCTTCCTCTGGAGCCTCAGTGAATTTAATGAATCTAGCTGGGTCCAGGCGCTGGGGTGAAAACCCGGATCTGGCCTCCTGCTAAGTCATGGAGGTTTGGGGAGTTCTTTAGTCTCCAGTAAAGCTTGTTTGTGGAGGCCTGGGGAGTTTCTTCAGACCCCCAATAAAACTTATTTAATCCTAAATGGGTCCTGTTAAGAATTCCTTTGCTATCTCCTCATGCTTTAAAGCCCAGAAAAGGTCTGGGCAAAACTCTTGGTGGGCTTCTGTTATATTCCAGCCTTTGTATAAGGGCGCTGGCTCTTTCAGCTTTTTTTTTTTTTTTTTTTTTTTTTTTTTTTTTGAGACGGAGTCTCGCTCTGTCGCCCAGGCTGGAGTGCAGTGGCGCAATCTCGGCTCACTGCAAGCTCCGCCTCTGGGGTTCACGCCATTCTCCTGCCTCAGCCTCTCCGAGCAGCTGGGACTACAGGCGCCCGCCACCACGCCCGGCTAATTTTTTGTATTTTTAGTAGAGACGGGGTTTCACTGTGGTCTCGATCTCCTGACCTCGTGATCCGCCCACCTCGGCCTCCCAAAGTGCTGGGATTACAAGCGTGAGCCACCGCGCCCGGCCTCTTTCAGCTTTTAATATTGAACTTCACCACTTGGTCAGCACTGAAACAGTTGTTATGGAGACCTGTGTTAGTGAGACCTGGCCTGCCGCACCCCCACCTCAGCCTTGCAAGTAGCTGGGACTATAGGTGTGTATGACCACAACCGGCTACCAAGTCCTATTTCTAAGGTGCGTGGAAACAGTAACGGGAAAACTGAGGCTATTTTCGCACACAAAACATTCAAACAAACCATTTATAGCAGAATAAACAAATAAAAGCAGCCGGGCGCGGTGGCTCACGCCTGTAATCCCAGCACTTTGGAAGGCCAAGGCGGGTGGATCACAAGGTCAAGAGATCAAGACCATCCTGGCTAACACGGTGAAACCCCGTCTCTACTAAAAATACAAAAAATTCTCCGGGTGTGGTGGCGGGTGCCTGTAGTCCCAGCCACTCCGGAGGCTGAGGCAGGAGAATGACGTGAGCCCGGGAGGTGGAGCTTGCAGCGAGCCGAGATCGCAACACTGCACTCCAGCCTGGGTGACAGAGCGAGACTCCGTCTCAAAAAAAAAAAAAACAAAAAAAAAAACAACAAATAAAAGCAAGTACTGTAGATTGCGTAGCCCCCCATCAGGGGTCTGAGGCAGGACTCCAAAGGCAAATATACTGATATTTCTGCAGCCAAATTCATCATGCTAAGTGGAACAAATATCCCATAAACAGGATTACAGCTTGCTTCCAGCTGATTTATATAGTAATACAGTAGTTCATGAAATAGCAAGATAACCACATACCATAAATTTTCTAGTACTTCATACTCCCAAGGACAATGTTCACTAAAGCTTCAAACACAGGTTCAAGTGAAGCTAAATGTCTGCAAAAGAAAAAAAAAGTTGTTTAAAAGCAAATAAAATTTCAAGACCCTCTAAATTTATTAGGCCAAAGGAGATGTTAAGCCCTGGAGGCTAAGTCAGTAGCATATTTGCAAATTCTGCTTCTTAGATTACAGCTTAACTCTCTTCCCCAGGGTCCTTGTTCTGGACATGACTAGGAGAAACATGAAGAGCTGCAAAGTTATTGATGTTCTGAAAAGCTGCAAAGTCATATTGTCATATTTCTTTCTTTCTGAGACAGAGTCGGTCTTGCTGTATTGTTCAGGCTGGATTGGGACTCCCCCTTTCCGGACCAAACCAATGTTCATCTTACATGTGTTAACTGATGTCTCAGGTCTCCCCAAAGTGTCTAAAACCAAGCTGTGCTCTGATCACCTTGGGCACGTGTTGTCAGGACCTCCTGAGGCCATGTCACGGGTACGTGTCCTCAACCTTGGCAAAATAAACTTTCTAAATTAACTGAGGCCTGTCTCAAATGTCTGGGGTTCACACAGTCAACCAAGTGCACGTTAGTGGAGCTGTCCATCCTGTCCGAGCATTTGTGACTGTGTGAATGGCGGCCTTGTGAGTGAACTTAGTCAGGAAGCCCTGCTTTCTGTTAATGGCAGGATTCCCCCTTCCCCCCAAAAAAGCATTTATATTCACTCTTATTGGAGTGTAAAACTCCCTTCACAAATCGAGGAAAGTAAATGTCGGAAACATTGCTTTTCAAAAGACATTCAGGAAAGGAATGTGTGGAGCAGCTGTGCAGAAATAACAAAATGTTCGTTTTTCTTCCAGACCAGCTTATCTGCAGTGAATTCCTGGCACTGATACAAAGGATTATTAAACCATGCAGAAAACATGGCTCGGGTTCCCAGTATATGTTCCCTTGACTACTAGCATACACCATTCACACCAGTGGCTTTTTCCGACCACAACTAGCTTTGGCCAGCACCATCCCGTGCCTTTCCTCCTGGACGCCTGTTGTGACTCTCTGCAACCATCCTGCCTGTCTAGAAAGGAGCACAGGTGAAGCTGCCTGACTCATCAGCTCCACACACTTGTTCTGACTAAGGTTTTGTTGTTTTTTGGTTTTCAGACAGGGTCTCTCTCTGTCACCCAGGCTGAAGCGCAGTGGCACCATCTTGGCTCACTGCAGCCTCAACCTCCCTGGGCTCAGTGATCCTCCTACCTCAGCCTCCAGAGTAGCTGGGACTACAGGCATGCACCACCATGCTTGGCTAATTTCTGTATTTTTTGCAGAGATGGGGTTTTGCCATGTTGGCCAGACTGGTCTCAAACTCCTGGGCTCAAGCAATCCACTTGCCTTGGCCTCCCAAAGTGCTGGGATTGCAGGCGTGAGCCACCGCGCCTGGTTGAGACTAAGGTTTTCAGAGGATACAAATCCATCAGTGTAATTTTCAGCTGTTTCCTGATCAGAAAAGAAGCCTTTCCACCACAGCTATGCAGATTGTTTTACACCATGACACTTCTTGAATATTCATGCGCACCTTTAAAGTTCAGTTCTTCCTGCTGTATTCCAGCTTCTTTCATAACCAACAAACCACTCCTTGGCATATGGTGACTTCTTCACTGCCAACTGGATTCCATCCATTCCTGGTCAAGATCTCCCTCCCTACACCACACCTCACTGGCCCTGTGTTTTCCATATTTCAATGGCTCTTGGTAATCACAATTATTGTAAATTTTCAACTGTTTGTCTTTTTTTTAATAGAGAGGGGGTCTTGCTATGTTGGCCAGGTTGGTCTTGAACTCTTGACCTCAAGCAATCCTCCCACCTCAGCCTCCCAAAGTGCTAGGATTATAAGCATGAGCCACCACGCACAGCCCAACTGCTTGTCTTTTGATGGCTTCCCAACATCACTGATGGTTTCTGCACTATTGACAAAGAGAGTGTTTCCATGTGTCCTTCCCACAGTGAGCACTGGGTACATGTTACCCTTTTTGTATGAATTCACAGTGCAATTAAACCCATGGTCACAAAAAAGACAAATGCATTTTAAAAATTAAAACATACACATTGTCAGCAACCAGCAGAGGTGCCTGTAACAGAGGGAGTGCTGGGATGCTGCCAACACCTCGGGTCAGGTTAGCTTTTGCAAATTTTGGCACCAAGATTACAGAAAAAAAAAAAAAAGGCCTTTTCATTTTCACAGCTTTTGGCTTTTTGGAACGCCGATAAGGGCTTGTGGGTCTGTTCCATCATGGAATCATGATGAAAAGACAGAATTGGAGTCCTCAAAGCAACCCCAGTCTAGTAGGACAGAGATGTCAACACTGCATTAGAGCATCATTCAACAAGGGCAGTTTCTGATGCCTCATGGGCACCTACTAAGTGCCAAGCTTCGTCCACTCCTCAAAGGCAGGTTGGCTGATCCTAATAGCCAATGGAAACTCTGAGTCTAGAGAACTTCATAACGAAGGTCACGCAGCAGGAAGTGGCAAAGCAGGATATCAGATCCAGGTCTGTTCAACCTTTGCGGGTAAGGAGGGGAAGCTGTGAGAACCCAAAATGCATTGCACATCTGGGAGGGAGATGACTCCGAGGAGGCCTCAAGAGCCAAACTGGAATGCTGGGAAGGAGGGAGTGGGCATGGGCCCTGGAAGAACACACTGTGCACAGGTGGGAGGCTCCCAGGACCAAGAACTGAGAGTTGCCCGGCACATTCCAGGGACTGGGAGCCATGGAGGGCTCCCAGCAAGAAACAGCAGGATCGAATCTGTATTTCCCACAGAGCCCTAGAAAAGGAGGAAACAGCACAGATACTGCTGTAGTGATCCAGGTACACTCAGGAATGGCCAAGAGGAGGAAAAGGAGCAGACATGGTTGAGAGAAGCCAAGGAATTAGAATGGATATGAATCAGACAACTAAGGGCAACCCAGGTCTCAGGCTGTAGATGACTGGCATTTACTAAATGCTTGAACAGAACGTCAAGAGATGGGAGGAGGAGGATAAAATGAAGTCAGCTGGAGATATGTTGAGCTGAGGTGCCTGGCAGACTTCTAAGTAGAGATCTGTCTTCCAAATTTGTGTCTGTGCACCTGCCACAGTATCGACACATCAGACATGCCCCCCAAAATATAAGATGGATGGACGGACAGATGGATGGATGGATAGATGGATGGATGACTCAGTGGGATGGATGGATGGATGGATGGATGGATGGATGGATGGATGGATGGATGGATGGATGAATAAATGGGTGGGTGAAAGGACAGATGGATGGATGGATGGACGTCTGGGTGAGTGGATGGATGGATGGATGGACTAACAGACAAATGGGTGGATGGCTAGATGAGCGGATAGGTGGGTGAAAGGACAGACATATGAATGAACAGATGAAGGGAGGAATGAATTCTCAACTTTAAATAATGAGATTTAGAAAATATGATGAAGTACAAAGTTTATTCAAGCCCAAAGCTTAAGGATGGCCACCTGGGAGCCTAGATTCAAGTTCCCCTGAACAGATGCTCCAATTAGCAGCAGTGGGTTCTTTTTTTTTTTTTTTTTTTTGAGACAGGGTCTCACTCTGTCACCCAGTCTGGAGTGCAGTGGTGTGATCACAGCTTACTGCAGCCTCAACCTCCCAGATTCAAGCAATCCTCTCTCCTTAGCCTGCCTCAGTAGCTGGGACCACAGGCACATGCCACTATGCTTGGATAATTTTTTTAAATTTTTTATAAAGACAGGCTCTCACTATGTTGTCTCAAACAAAAACAAAACAAAAAGTCCCACACTCCTGTCTCTCTGGGCCTGATAACTTTGGCATACCTCACATAGCTCAGACTACTCTGTGCTATTTTTTTCCCATTTCTCCCCTTTTCATCAAGACCTTTCAAAGAAGGCCTCATAGAAAAATGCAGCTGGGCGCGGTGGCTCACGCTTGTAATCCCAGCACTTTGGGAGGCCGAGGCGGGCGGATCACGAGGTCAGGAGATCGAGACCATGGTGAAACCCCGTCTCTACTAAAAATACAAAAAATTAGCCGGGCGTGGTGGCGAGCGCCTGTAGTCCCAGCTACTTGGAGAGGCTGAGGCAGGAGAATGGCGTGAACCCGGGAGGCGGAGCTTGCAGTGAGCCGAGATTGCGCCACTGCACTCCAGCCTGGGCGACAGAGGGAGACTCCGTCTCAAAAAAAAAAAAAAAAAAAAAATGCAAATTGTTTTGGCTCCCTTTATGTTCAGGAGCTTAGTCCTGAGTTGCTAGGAAGGTTAATTATCAGATGGCCTTGTCCCACATAGGGGAAGGGAGATGTATTAAGCCATTCTTGCATTGCTATAAAGAAATAACCAGCTGGCTGCACTGGCTTGCGCCTGTAATCCCAACACTTTGGGAGGCCGAGGTGGGCAGACGGCTTGAGCCCAGGAGTTTGAGACCAGCCTGAGCAACATGGCAAAACCTCATCTTTACTAAAAATTCAAAAAAAATTAGCCAGGCATGGTGGTACATGCCTGTAGTCTCAGCCACTAGGGAGGCTGAGGTGGGAGAATCACCTGAGCCTCGGGGGGAGAAGGCTGCCGTGAGCCGTGATCGTGCCACTGTACTCTAGCCTGGGTGACAGATTAAGAACCGATCTTGCATGAAAATAAATAAATAAATAAATAAATAAATAAATAAATAAATAAACGAAATACCTGACATTGGGTAATGTATAAGAAAAGTGTAATTGGCACATGGTTCTGCAAGCTTTACAGGAAGCATGGTACTGGCATCTGTTCAGCTTCTAGGAAGGCCTTAGGAAGCTGACAATCATGGCAAAAGGTAAAGGGGGAGTGGGCATGTCACAAAGGGAAAGCAGGAACAAGGGAGAGAGAGGGAGAGAGTGGCAGGTGAGGTGCCACACACTTTTAAAAGACCAGATCTCATGAGAACTCACTATCGTGAGGACAGCACCAAAGGGAGGGTGCTAAGCCATTCGTGAGAAATCCACCACCGTGAGCCAACCACCTCCCACCAGGCCCTACCTCCAATGTTGGGGATTATATTTCAATATCAGATTTGGGTGAGGACAAATATCCAAATTATATCAGGAAAGTATACCTCTCAGTGAGGAATCTGAAGAAAGCCAAAAGCCAAATTGGGATGGCATCGCAGGGTGGCAAAAATGCGACCTCAGTCAAGTCATCAATTTATATAACTGCTGTTGCCTGTTGAATCATCTCTAGTCTTCAGAATACCATGAATTTGGTTTTCTTAGGAGAAGTAAAACAATGAGAGACACAGCCGGGCGTGGTGGCTCATGCCTGCAATCCCAGTACTTTGGGAGGCTGAGGCGGGTGGATCACTTGAGGTCAGGAGTTTGAGACCAGCCTGGCCAACATGGTGAAACCCCGTCTCTACTAAAAATACAAAAAATTAGCCGGGCATGGTGGCGAGCACCTGTAATCCCAGCTACTCTGGAGGCTGAGGCAGGAGAATCACTTGAACCCGGGAGGCAGAGGTTGCAGTGAGCCAAGATCAAGCCATTGCACTCCAGCCTGGGCAACAAGAGTGAAACTCCATCTCAAAAAAAAAAAAAAAAGAGAGAGAGAGAGATACATAGTAGAAATATAATGCACATAAGAATTACAATCAAAAAGAAATGTGTATGCCAGAACAGAAAAAAAACAATTCAATTTATGAGTGAACTAAAAACATCATAAAGAAAATTAAAACCCAGCCCTTCTTTAAAGACTTGTTGTAGCCAGGAAATAATTAAGGGTTGCAGGAAAATAATAAAAACTCAGAAACAATCATCAGGGCTGGAATCTATTAATAGGTATAAAATCGTTTTCTTCTGAAACATAATTTTTCTCTCTCAGATTCCCCATTTCTACCAAAGATAAATCTTAGTGGGACCAAGTTACTTGTAAAATAAGTTTTGGCATTGTATTCAGCTTCATTATTTGCATAAAGTGGAACAAGAATTATGACTGATCATAAAGGTTCTTTTCAAGTTGGCTTTGAAGGACTTTTCATAGAGAATTTCAGATTAGACTTTTTAATCTAAGGCTTTAAAAAGCCAAAGATTCATCTTCAGATTGTGCCTGTAACACCTGCATGAACTGGGTGAGTTCCTCTTTTCTCAAGGCCCCAAAATATTTGAGGTTCCTGGGCCTGTCAGAAAGGGACATTATTTACTTACCTCAAGATCAGGAACCTTGTAAGGGAACTGTATAGATAAGGCACATGGCCACTCTTTCCAAGTAGCTTTTTATTGGCTCTGTTAAGCCAACCTGAATTCCTCAAAGCAGTCTGGTCATATCTGAAAATATGCCATTCCAGTCAAAGCCTGCTAGAACAACCAGTGTCTTCAGTTGTGTTCTGTTAACAAAGGAAAAAAATTTTTACTAAAATTATGCAAATAATTATATTACAATAAAATAAGAATATTCATTCATAGTTTCTGAATTCTGGAGAAATCAGGTAGAAAGAAAGATAAATGCTTCAATTTTGCTCACAAACATATATTTTACCCAATTGCTATAAGCTCTAAACAGATTTTTTTTTTTTTAAAGTTTTCGGCCAGGCGCTGTGCCTCACGCCTGTAATCCCAGCACTTTGGGAGGCCAAGGCGGGTGGATCACCTGAGGTCAGGAGTTCGAGACCAGCCTGGCCAACATGGTGAAACCCTATCTCTACTAAAGGCATGGTGGCACACACCTGTAATCCCAGTTACTCAGGAGGCTGAAGCAGAAGAATCGCTTGAATCCGGGAGGCAGAGGTTGCAATGAGCCGAGATTGCACCACTGCACTATAGCCTGGGCAACAAGAGCGAAACTCCATCTCAAAAAAAAAAAACAAAAAAGTTTTCTTAACTCTCGAAAACAAAACAAAAAGAGTTAGCAATGTTTCGACAAAAAAGTCATAAAAATAATTTCAGTCCAGTGTAATTAATTATTGTAATGCCTGATGCTGGGTTAGCAATCTTCATGAATGCATCAGTTTTTCATTAGCGTTCTGGAAGTTTTTACCTAGTCCAATGGTATGATATCTAAGTTTATTAGAAACCTGTATTCAAGAGTACTTCTCAGTGTCCTTTCCATGAATTTCCTTGAAGAAAAGATAAACTTTGGACTGTAGCTGATTGTAAACCACTTTTTCTTTTTCTTTTTTTTTCTTTTTTTTGAGATAGAGTCTCCCTCTATTTCCCAGGCTGGAGTGCAGCAGTGCAATCTCAGCTCACTGCAATCTCCACCTCCAGGGTTCAGGCGATTCTCCTGCCTCAGCCTCCCGAATAGCTGGGACTACAGCTGTGAATCCATCTGATCTTTGACTTTTTTTGGTTGGTAGGCTATTAATTATTGCCTCAATTTCAGAGCCTGTTATTGGTCTATACAGGGATTCAACTTCTTCCTGGTTTAGTCTTGGGAGGGTGTATGTGTCCAGGAATTTATCCATTTCCTCTAGATTTTCTAGTTTTATTGTGTAGAGATGTTTATAGTATTCTCTGATGGTAGTTTGTATTTCTGTGGGATCAGTGGTGATATCCCCTTTTCATTTTTTATTGTGTCTATCTGATTCTTCTCTCTTTTTTTATTAGTCTTGCTAGTGGTCTATCACTTTTGTTGATCTTTTCAAAAAACCAGCTCCCGGATTCACTGATTTTTTGAAGGGTTTTTTGTGTCTCTCCTTCAGTTCTGCTCTGATCTTAGTTATTTCTTGCCTTCTGCTAGCTTTTGAATGTGTTTGCTCTTGCTTCTCTAGTTCTTTTAGTTTTGATGTTAGGGTGTCAATTTTAGAAGTTTCCTGCTTTCTCTTGTGGGCATTTAGTGCTTTCCAGCTTTGTTCCACTGCTGGTGAGGAGCTGCGTTCCTTCGGAGGGGGAGAGGCACTCTGATTTTTAGAATCTTCAGCTTTTCTGCTCTGTTTTTTCCCCCTCTTTGTGGTTTTATCTACCTTTGGTCTTTGATGATGGTGATGTACAGATGGGGTTTTGGTGTGGATGTCCTTTCTGTTTGTTAGTTTTCCTTCTAACAGTCAGGACCCTCAGCTGCAAGTCTGTTGGAGCTTGCTGGAGGTCCACTCCAGACCCTGTTTGCCTGGGCATCAGCAGCGGAGGCTGCAGAACAGTGAATATTGCTGAACAGCAAATGTTGCTGCCTGATCGTTCCTCTGGAAGCTTTGACTCAGAGTGGTACCCGGCCGTGTGAGGTGTCAGTCTGCCCCTTCTGGAGGGTGCCTCCCAGTTAGACTACTTGGGGGTCAGGGACCCACTTGAGAAGGCAGTCTGTCCACTCTCAGATCTCAAACTCCGTGCTGGGAGAACCACTGCTCTCTCCCATCCTGGCTAAATGAATGACTTATTTTACACAGACCTGTGATCCTATTTTGATATTAAATGTTTTCTTTTTTCCTTCTTTTTTTTTTTTTAGATGGAATCTCGCTCTGTCACCCAGTCTGGAGTGTAGTGGTGTGACCTCAGCTCACTACAACCTCCGCCTCCTGGATTCAAATGATTCTCCTGCCTCAACCACCCAAGTAGCTGGGATTAGAGGTGTGCACCACCACACTCGGGTAATTTTTGTATTTTTAGTAGAGATAGGGTTTTGCCATGTTGGTCAGGCTGGTCTTGAACTCATGACCTCAGGTGATCCACCCACCTCGGCCTCCCAAAGTGCTGTGATTATAGGCGTGAGCCACTATGTCCGGCCATATTTTGATATCAAAGGTTTAAAAACCTTTGATATTTGACATACTTCCCAAAATCAATTTTTTTTTTTTGAGATAGGGTCTCACTCTTTTACTCAGGCTGGAGTGCAGTGGCACAGTCATGGCTCACTGTAACCTCTCCCTCCTGGGCTCAAGCATTACTCCCACCTCAGCCTCTAGAGCAGCTGAGACTACAGATGCATGCCACCACACTCGCTTAATTTTTTTTTTTTTTTAAGTATTTATTGATCATTCTTGGGTGTTTCTCGGAGAGGGGGATATGGCAGGGTCATAGGATAATAGTGGAGAGAAGGTCAGCAGATAAACACGTGAACAAAGGTCTCCGGCTTTCCTAGGCAGAGGTCCCTGCGGCCTTCCGCAGTGTTTATGTCCCTGGGTACTTGAGATTAGGGAGTGGTGATGACTCTTAAGGAGCATGCTGCCTTCGAGCATCTGTTTAACAAAGCATATCTTGCACCGCCCTTAATCCATTTAACCCTGAGTTGAGACACAGCACATGTTTCAGAGAGCACAGGGTTGGGGGTAAGTTTATAGATTAACAGCATCCCAAGGCAGAAGAATTTTTCTTAGTACAGAACAAAATGGAGTCTCCTATGTCTACTTCTTTCTACACAGACACAGTAACAATCTGATCTCTCTTTCTTTTCCCCACATTTCCCCCTTTTCTTTTCGACGAAACTGCCATCATCATCATGGCCCATTCTCGATGGTCGCTGTCTCTTCGGAGCTGTTGGGTACACCTGCAGAAAGGCTGTCACTTCACACTTGGAAGGTTGCACAGCGGCCAGGCAGAGGCGTTCCCCACTTCCCAGAGGGGGCGGCCAGGCAGAGATGCTCCTCACTTCCCAGATGATGGGCGGCCGGGCAGAGGTGCTCCTCACTTCCCAGACAGGGCGGCCAGGCAGAGGGGGTCCCCACATTGAAGACTATGGGCGGCAGGCAGACATGCTCCCCACCTCCCAGACAGGGCGGCGGCCAGGCAGAGGCTGCAATCCCAGCACCCTAGGAGGCCAAGGCAGGCGGCCGGGAGGCAGAGGCCGCAGTGAGCCAAGACCACGCCACCACACTCCAGCCCGGGCAATACCGAGCACTGAGTGAGCGAGACTCCGTCTGCAATCCCAGCACCCCGGGAGGCCGAGGTGGGCAGACCACCCGAGGCCAGGAGCTGGACACCAGCCCGGCCAACACGGCTAAACCCCGTCTCCACCAAAAACACAAAAACCAGCCAGGCGTGGCGGCATGCGCCCGCAACCCCAGGCACCTGGCAGGCTGAGGCAGGAGACCCACGGGAGCCTGATGCAGGGAGGCTGCAGCGAGCCGAGATCACGCCACCACACTCCAGCCTGGGCAACAGAGGGAGACCGCCACAAAGAGAAAGAAAAGAAAGAGAGAAAGAAAGAGAGAAAGAGAGAGAAGGAGAGAAGGAGAGAAAGAGAGAGAGAGAAGTATGGGGAAGAAGGAAGGAGGGGAAGGACTTGGCTTAATTTTTAAATTTTTTTTTTAGAGATGAGGCTTGATCATATTGTCTAGGCTGGTCTTGAACTCCTGGGCTCAAGTGATCTGCCTTCCTTGGCTTCCCAATGTGCTGGGATTACCAGTGTGAGCCACTGTACCCACCCGAAAATCAAATTTCAAATTCTAAAATTAAGTCTTTTTGACCTGAACTAATATGGACATAACCTGGACATAACAAATAGAAACGCCTGGAAATCCAAATAGTAGGCTTACTTGGTATGTTAGAATCATACAGGAAGCATTGTCAAATAAACAATAGTGTTTAACTTTCTTTGAGTTATATGTGTATGACACAACTATAAATGTGTTATCAATATTTGTTCCAAAATCATATGAGATATCTAAAATTTTGATATGTCCTGGTATATGTTATCAGTCATAATTATGATTATGATGTTACATTGTTGGATGCCACAGAAATAACCAATTTTCCTTGTCACAGGCATCTTTAACTATGGTTACTATAAGTCTTTTGTCATCCGTAGACAATTATTGTTTTACTTTGATTCTTTTTGAAAAGTGGTTTACGGCCTGGCATGGTGGCTCACACCTGTAATCCCAGCACTTTGGGAGGTCAAGGCTGGTAGATCACCTGAGGTCAGGAGTTTGAGGCCAGCCTGGCCAACATGGTGAAACCCCGTCTCTACTAAAAATATAAAAATTAGCCAGATGTGGTGGTGGGCACCTGCAGTCCCAGCTGAATGCTACCAGAGGTACAAAGAGGAGCTGGTACCATTCCTTCTGAAACTATTCCAATCAATAGAAAAAGAGGGAGTCCTCCCTAACTCATTTTATGAGGCCAGCATCATCCTGATACCAAAGGATGGCAGAGACACAACAAAAAAAGAGAATTTTAGACCAATATCCCTGATGAACACTGATGCAAAAATCCTCAGTAAAATACTGCCAAACCGAATCCAGCAGCACATTAAAAAGCTTATCCACCATGATCAAGTGGGCTTCATCCCTGGAATGCAAGGCTGGTTCAACATACGCAAATCAATAAACGTAATCCAGCATATAAACAGAACCAAAGACAAAAACCACATGATTATCTCAATAAATGCAGAAAAGGCCTTTGACAAAATTCAACAGCCCTTCATGCTAAAAACTCTCAATAAATTAGGTACTGATGGGACGTATCTCAAAATAATATGGGCTATTTATGACAAACCCACAGCCAATACCATACTGAATGGGCAAAAACTGGAAGCATTCCCTTTGAAAACTGGCACAAGACAGGGATGCCCTCTCTTGCCACTCCTATTCAACATAGTGTTGGAAGTTCTGGCCAAGGCAATCAGGCAGGAGAAAGAAATAAAGGGTATTCAATTAGGAAAAGAGGAAGTCAAATTGTCCCTGTTTGCAGATGACATGATTGTATATTTAGAAAACCCCATTGTCTCAGCCCAAAATCTCCTTAAGCTGATAAGCAACTTCAGCAAAGTCTCAGGATACAAAATCAATGTGCAAAAATCACAAGCATTCTTGTACACCAATCACAGAGGGCCAAATCATGAGTGAACTGCCATTCACAATTGCTTCAAAGAGAATAAAATACCTAGGAATCCAAATTACAAGAGATGTGAAAGACCTCTTCAAGGAGAACTACAAACCACTGCTCAACGAAATAAAAGAGGACACAAATAAATGGAAGAACATTCCATGCTCATGGATAGGAAGAATTGATATTGTGAAAATGGCCATACTGCCCAAGGTAATTTATAGATTCAATGCCATCCCCATCAAGTTACCAATGACTTTCTTCACAGAATTGGAAAAAACTACTTTAAAGTTTATATGGAACCAAAAAAGAGCCCACATTGCCAAGACAATCCTAAGCCAAAAGAACAAAGCTGGAGGCATCACGCTACCTGACTTCAAATTATACTACAAGGCTACAGTAACCAAAACAGGATGGTACTGGTACCAAAACAGAGATATAGACCAATGGAACAGAACAGAGCCCTCAGAAACAATACCACACATCTACAACCATCTGATCTTTGACAAACCTGACAAAAACAAGAAATGGGGAAAGGATTCCCTATTTAATAAATGGTGCTGGGAAAACTAGCTAGCCATATGTAGAAAGCTGAAATTGGATCCCTTCCTTACACCTTATACAAAAATTAATTCAAGATGGATTAAAGACTTAAATGTTAGACCTAAAACCATAAAAACCCTAGAAGAAAACCTAGGCAATACCATTCAGGACATAGGCGTGGGCAAGGACTTCATGTCTAAAACACCAAAAGCAATGGCAACAAAAGCCAAAATTGACAAATGGGATCTAATTAAACTAAAGAGCTTCTGCACAGCAAAAGAAACTACCATCAGCGTGAACAGGCAACCTACAGAATGGGAGAAAATTTTTGCAATCTACTCATCTGACAAAGGGCTAATATCCAGAATCTACAAAGAACTCAAACAAACTTACAACAAAAAAAAAACAACCCCATCAAAAAGTGGGCAAAGGATATGAACAGACACTTCTCAAAGGAAGACATTTATGCAGCCAACAGACACATGAAAAAATGCTCATCATCACTGGCCATCAGAGGAATGCAAATCAAAACCACAATGAGATACCAACACACACCAGTTAGAATGGTGATCATTAAAAAGTCAGGAAACAACAGGTGCTGGAGAGGATGTGGAGAAATAGGAACACTTTTACACTGTTGGTGAGACTGTAAACTAGTTCAACCATTGTGGAAGACAGTGTGGCGACTCCTCAAGGATCTACAACTAGAAATACCATTTGACCCAGCCATCCCATTACTGGGTATATACCCAAAGGACTATAAATCAGGCTGCTATAAAGACACATACACACGTATGTTTATTGCGGCACTATTCACAAGAGCAAAGACTTGGAACCAACCCAAATGTCCATCAATAAGAGACTGGATTAAGAAAATGTGGCACATATACACCATGGAATACTATGCAGCCATAAAAAATGATGAGTTCATGGCCTTTGTAGGGACATGGATGAAGCTGGAAACCATCATTCTCAGTAAACTCGCAAGGACAAAAAACCAAACACCGCATGCTCTCACTCATAGGTGGGAATTGAACAATGAGAACACTTGGACACAGGAAGGGGAACATCACACACCAGGGCCTGTTGTGGGGTGGGAGGAGGGGGGAGGGATAGCATTAGGAGATATACCTAATGTAAATGACGAGTTAATGGGTGCAGCACACCAACATGGCACATGTATACATATGTAACAAAGCTGCATGTTGTGCACATGTACCCTAGAACTTAAAGTAAAATTTAAAAAAATAAAGATTTCAAAGAGCAAACTCTTTTACTCTAAAATAGAGCAGAGACTCAGTTTCCAATCCAGAGACATAATAAAGATAGCATGAGGCAAATTCTCCCAGACCCCTTTTTTTGCAATTTATTCAAAAGGTAAACAAATCTTTTACTTTTTTTTTTTTTTTAGATGGAGTCTCGCTCTGTTGCCCAGACTGGAGTGCAGTGGCACAATCTCAGCTCACTGCAACCTCCACCTCCCGAGTTCAAGCGATTTTCCTGCCTCAGCCTCCCAAGTAGCTGAGATTACAGGCATGTACCACCACGCCTGGCTAATTTTTGTATTTTTAGTAGAGACAGCGTTTCACCATGTTGGTCAGGCTGATCTTGAACTCCTGACCTCAAGTGATCCACCTACCTTGGCCTCCCAGTGTGCTGGGATTACAGGCATAAGCCACCACACCCAGCTTACTATCTCTTATTAATACAACATGAAATTCTTATTCAATGGAGAAAAAATTTAACTTTTATATTAGTTTATTATCAATCATCCATTCTCAGTCAGCTTTGACCATACAAAGTAAGATTCCCAAAAACCTTTTATAAACTCTTTCAATTTTCTTTCTCCTAATTTTTAAAATAACAGTGATAGGGTCTCACTATCCTACCCAGGCTGGTCTCAATCTCATGGTCTCAAAGTGCTAGAATTACAAGGATGAACAACCATGCCTGGCCCAACTCTTATTAATTTTCTATTAAAGAGCACATCAATACTCCAAGAAAACCTACTGTTCAGACACAGGGGCCCAGACTCTGGCCTAGCATCACTGTGCTTTTTATTTTTAGACTCAGACTCCCTCTGTCACCCAGGCTGGAGTCCAGTAGCGCAATCTCGGCTCACTGCAAGCTCTGCCTCCCGGGTTCACGCCATTCTCCTGCCTCAGTCTCCTGAGTAGCTGGGACTACAGGCACCCGCCACCACGCCTGGCTAATTTTTCTTTGTATTTTTAGTAGAGATGGGGTTTCGCCGTGTTAGCCAGGATGGTCTCGATCTCCTGACCTCATGATCCACCCACCTTGGCCTCCCAAAGTGCTGGGATTACAGGCGTGAGCCACCGCGCCCAGCCAAGCAGTCCCTTCTTTAAGCCAATTAATTATAGCTTTTTCATATATTTTGGTAGTGAAATATCACATACACATGACACATATAAACATATAGACATACAGACAGAAGCAGATCTTACAGTTTTTGTAAAGAATCTTCTCTCCAATTCCCCATTTCTACCAAAGATAAATCTTAGTGAGACCAACTAACTTGTAAAGTAAGTTCTGGCATTATACTTAACCTGATTATGCTCTCAAATAGTTTTTATCTCCCCCTTTCACATGATCCCTAAGCAACTGTTAGCTAGGCAACACTAAATTGGCACTTCTAAAGGGATGACTGAGGTGAAACAAAGTAGAAAAAATTCACATCTCAAAAGCACAGAGCTGAATTCAAACCAAGGAAGAAGGATGTAGGTAGAAGCCTAGTTGTAGGAGGCAAACCACCTACGTGAAAAGGCAAGAGACCGAGGGCACGAGCTGTTCCAGTATAATAAAATATATAAAAAACAAGAGTTATACTAGATCTAGATCACAGACATGATTATATATGAATATCATCAATCATTAGTTGGTAGTAATTACTCTTTATTCCAATATTATAATAATTCTCGCTCTATAATCATAACCTAGGAAAAACCAGGCCATACAGACATAGAAGCTGAGGGGACATAGTGAGAAGTGACCAGAAGACAAGTGTGTGAACCCTCTGTTATGCCTGGATAGGGCCACCAGAGGGCTCCTTGGTCTAGCGGTAATGCCAGCGTCTGGGAAGACGCCCGTTGCCAAGCGGACCACAGTCTAGTGGTAGCGGCAGTGTCAAGGAAAAACACCTGCTACTTAGCAGACTGGGAAAGGGAGTCTCCCTTTCCCCATGGGAGTTCAGAGAAGACTCTACTCCTCCACCTCTTGTGGAGGGCCTGACATCAGTCAGGCCCGCCCACAGTTATCCAGAGGCTTAACCATCTCCCTGTGATGCTGTGCTTCAGTGGTCATGCTCCTAGTCCGCCTTCATGTTCCATCCTGTACACTTGGCTCTGCCTTTTTTTTTTTTTGAGACGGAGTCTCGCTCTGTCGCCCAGGCTGGAGTGCAGTGGCGCAATCTCGGCTCACTGCAAGCTCCTCCTCTCGGGTTCACGCCATTCTCCTGCCTCAGCCTCTCCGAGTAGCTGGGACTACAGGCGCCCGCCACCACGCCCGGCTAATTTTTTGTATTTTTAGTAGAGACGGGGTTTCACCGTGGTCTCGATCTCCTGACCTCGTGATCCGCCCGCCTCGGCCTCCCAAAGTGCTGAGATTACAAGCGTGAGCCACCACGCCCGGACGGCTCTGCCTTTTAGATAGCAGTAGCAAATTAGTGAAAGTCTCTGATATGCAGAAATAATGGAGCAAGTTGTCTCTCTCTCTCTCTGCCTTGGCTGCCAGGCAGGGAAGGGCCCCCTGTCCAGTGGACACGTGACCCACGTGACCTTACCTATCATTGGAGATGACGCACACTCTTTACCCTACCCCTTTTGCTTTGTATCCAATAAATAACAACACAGCCAGACATTCAGGGCCATTACCGGTCTCTGTGTCTTGGTGGTAGTGGTCCCCCAGGCCCACCTGTCTTTTATCTCTTTGTCTTGTGTCTTTATTTCTACAATCTCTCGTCTCTGCACATAGGGAGAAAAACCCACCGACCCTGTGGGGCTGGTCCCTACACCTAGCGAAGATGAGGTTGCCAGGAAAAGTATCTCCACCAAAGGTAAGGTCTGTGATGTAAACTGTAAGACAGTGTCTTCAGCCAATGTCTTCCCCATCTTCAGTTTCTAGCAGTTTGGGTGCAGGGAGGGAGATGCCCTTACAGATGGAGATTTCCTTCATATATATAAATGTTTTTTACAAAGAGTTTCAACATAGCCAGCTAAATGCTAGAAAGCCATATCTTGGAGATCAAAGTTACACAAGGGTCTGCATTAGTCAGGGTTCTCCAGAGGGGCAGAACTAACAGAATAGACATATATATGAAGGGGAGTATATTAGGGAGAACTGGCTCACACCATCACAGGGTGGAGTCCCATGATACACCATCTGCAAGCTGCAGAAGAAGGAAGCCAGGAGTGGCTCAGTTGGAGTCCAAAAGCCTCAAAAGTAGGGAAGCCAACAGTGCAGGCTTCAATCTGTGGCTGAAGGCCTGAGAGTCCCAAGCAAACCACTGGCGTAAGTCCAAGAGTCCAAAGGCCGAAGAACCTGGAGTCTGATGTCCAAGGGCAGGGGGAACGGAGGAGGCATCCAGCATGGGAGAAAGATGAAAGTGAAACTGCCTCTGCAAAAATTACAACTGAGGAAATGACGACAGTGAAAGAGATCAGACCTACCCGACTCCATCTTGCTTCTAACCTTTAGGCTGTCTTTGTTCACTCCTGGGCACAGGCCAACTAACCTTGGGAAGGAATTTAGCTTATAGTTTGACTCTGAAACAAAATTGATAATAGCCGCTTCCCAGAAAGATCCCCTTCTTGCCTAGGAACCAGTCTGCCTTTGTAGGACTAACAAATTAGCTACAAGATTAGAAATTTTAAGGCCCAAGATGGCTACCTTCACGTTAGTACCCGTGTGAAGTCGGCAGGGACGGTTCCTGTCGCCTTATTGAGGGCCATATCTGGTCCTCATTCTTGGGCTTATTTGGTGTGCTGTTGAAGGGGGAGACTAGAGAAATGGCAGGGAGCCTCTTATGTGGGGCAGGTAGGCGCCTGTGGGACTGGGTATGGCATGCAGAAGCTTCTCTCTTGGTGTTCCTAGATTGATCGGTACAAGGCTCACCCTCCCACCCCCCAAAGTAGTTGATCCTTGCAACGAGAGGAGGACCATGTTCAGAGTGTATGACAACATCAGGATCCTGGGAAACTTTGAAAAGCACCCCAAAGAACTGATCAGGGACCCCATATGGCTTCAAGGTTGGAAGGGGAATGAATTGCAACGCTGTATGCGAAAGAAGAAAATGGTTGGAAATAGAATGTTCGCTGATGAGCTGCGCAACCTTAATAAACACATCAGCTATCTCTACACTTTAACTGACATGGGAAATATCGATAGAAGAGAAAGCTGAGAACTTCAGAAAAGGCTCATCTGTCACCCTGGAGAAGGGAAGCTGTACTTTTCCTTATGAGGAAACGGCTTTGTATGCTCTCTGTAATAAAATGGGTCTTCTTTGAAAAAAAGAAAAAGAAATTTTGATTTAAAGGTCATCCAGCCTCTGGCTGTGAGTCCAAACCTCCTGAAATTGCTCCTGGGGATAACGTCACCATTGCAATCCGAAGATCAGTGCTTAAGGTATTCTGCAAGACCCTGTACTCGATGGATCAGCTGATACCACCAGACTGGCTATCTGGCTCAGCCAGTTCTGCCATCGCACTCAGGAACAGAAGATGGCAAGGAACCCTCACTTTGCCCTCCCTGTGACTCCATCTCCAGCCGGATCAATCGGCACTCCCAGTTCCTGAGCCCCTGCCCCCCAAATTATCTTTAAAAACTCCGATCCGCAAATTCTTGGGAAGTCTAATTTGAGTAATAATAAAACTCCAGTCGCCTGCACAGCTAGCTCTGTGTAAATTACTCTTTCTGCATTGCAATTCCCCTGTCCCGATAAATCCGCTCCATCTAGGCAGCCAGCAAGGTGAACTCATTGGGTGGCTACAAAAGCCAGAAGACTCAGCAAGCCAGCTTCTCCCACCCTCCTCTCTGTACTAAAAATACAAAAAATTAGCTGGGCATGGTGGTGGGCACCTATAATCCCAGCTACTCGGGAGGCTGAGGCAGGAGAATCGCTGGAACCTGGGAGGCAGAGGTTGCAGTGAGCCAAGATCGTGCCATTGCACTCCAGCCTGGGCAACAAGAATGAAATTCCATCTCAAAAAAAAAAAAAGAAAGAAAAAGAAAAGAAAGAAATCTTGCTAGCTACACATGGAGTACAATCCACATTTCTGTCCAGCCATATGTTCTAGGACCTCAGCTTCTCAGCTGAGCACCTATACATAAAGGTCCGAAAGCCCTGTATGCCCCCACAGACAGGCAACTACAAGAAATCAAAAGCTGTTCACGGAATGAAAAAGGATGAATAAAATATGTGTTCCCCAAAAGGTCCAGAGTTACAAGAATAATTTAAAACAAACATGGCCAGGTGCAATGGCTTGAACCTATAATCCCAGCACTTTATAAGGTGGAGGCAGAAGGATTACTTGAGGCCGTGAGTTCGAGACCAGCCTGGCCAACATAGCAAACTCCCATATTTACAAAAATTAAAATTAAAAAATTAGCCAGACATGGTGATGCCCACCTGTAGTCCTAGCTACTTGGGAGGCTGAGGCAGAAAGATCACTTGAGCCCAGAAGTTCAAGGTTACTTTGAGCTATGATAGCACCACTGTACTCCAGCCCGGGTGACAGAGCAAGACCCTGTCTCTAAAAATAAAAATGAAAAAGAAACAAGACTGGCTGGGTGCAGTGGCTCACACCTGCAATCCTAGCACTTTGGGAGGCTGAGGCGGGCAGATCACCTGAGGTCAGGAGTTTGAGACCAGTCTGGCCAATATGGTGAAACCCCATTTCTACCAAAAAACACAAAATTTAGCCAGGTATGGTGGTGCATGCCTGTAATCCCAGCTACTCAGGAGGCTGAGGCAGGAGAATTGCTGAAACCTGAGAGGCGGAGGCTGCACTGAGCCAAGATCATGCCACTGCACTCCAGCATGGGCAACACAGCAAGACTCCGTCTCAAAAAAAAAAACACACGACTGGAAATTGAACCCAGGCTGCAAACATGAAGGCAGAGACTCATAGCCTCTGGCCCACAGGCTGGAGCACTCACAAATCCTGCAGGGGCTCCAGAGCAGGCAGTTTGAGCATTTAAAGGGTTTTCACTTGTTTCAGATCTGATCTCAGCTGAACTAATTCCCTGGATGTTAGCATTTTATTTTTTTAATTTCCCTCCCTCCCTTCCTTCCTTTCTCTTTTTCTTTTTCTTTTTGGCAGCATCTCGCTCTCTTGCCCAGGCTGGAGTGCAGTGGCACCATCTCAGCTTACTGCAACCTCCACCTACTGGGTTCAAGTGATTCTCCTGCCTCAGCCTCTCGAGCAGCTGGGAATACAGGCAAATGCCACCACATGTGCTTTTAGTAGAGATGGGGTTTCACCATGTTGGCCAGACTGGTCTCGAACTCCTGACCTCATGTGATCCACCAGCCTTGGCCTCCCAAAGTGTTGGGATTACAGGCGTGAGCTAACATTTCTTTTCTGGTCTATTTCTTCTCTTTTTATTTTTGTTGTTGTTGTTGTTGCTGTTTTGGGTTTTTTTGAGATGCAGTTTCCATCTTATCACCCAGGCTGGAGTGCCATAGCGCCGTCTCGGCTCACTGCCGACCTCTGCCTCCCAGGTTCAAGTGATTCTCCTGCCTCAGCCTCCCAAGTAGCTGGGATTACAGGAGCCCGCCACCATTCCCCGCTAATCTTTTTTTATTTTTAGTAGGGAAGGGTTTTCACCCTGTTGGCCAGGCTGGTCTCAAACTCCTGACCTCAGGTGATCTGCCCAACTTGGCCTCCCAAAGTGCTGGGATTACAGGTGTGAGCCACTGCACCCAGCGTCTGTTCCAAATTTAAATATACTTTCCCCTTTTTGAGAAAAGGAAATGTGTGCATTGTGGAATTCCAAAAACACTGCTTAAGAGATGTATGGGAGCTGAGGGAACAGGCAGAAAGAGATAAGTCTGGATCATCCCAGAGGCAGAAGGAGAAGCAGCAGCTGGAAACAAACAGGAGAAAGCCTCCACGGTCTTTTTGTTTGTTTGTTTGTTTGTTTCTGTTTTAAGACAGAGTCTCACTCTGTCGCCTAGGCTGGAGTACAGTGGCGCCATCTTGGCTCACTGCAACCTCCGCTTCCTGGGTTTCATGCAATTCTCTGCCTCAGCCTCCCGAGTAGCTGGGATTACAGGCGCCCACCATCATGACCGGCTAATTTTTGTATTTTTAATAGAGATGGGGTTTCACCATCTTAGCCAGGCTGGTCTTGAACTCCTGACCTAGTGATCCACCCGCCTTGGCCTCCCAAAGTGCTGGGATTACAGGTGTGAGCCACTTCGCCCAGCCTGAAACTACTTCTAAATTTTAAAAAGAACTGTGGATGGCTGGGCATGGTGGCTCACACCTGTAATCCCAGCGCTTTGGGAGGCCGAGGCTGGTGGATCACCTGAGATCAGAAGTTCGAGACCAGCCTGGCCTACATGGTGAAACCTATCTCTACTAAAAACACAAAACATTAGCCAGGCATGGTGGTGGGTGTCTGTAATCCCAGCTACAGGGAGGCCGAGGCAGGAGAATTGCTTGAACCCGGGAGGCGGAGGTTGCAACAAGCTGAGATTGTGCCATTGCACTCTAGCCTGGGCAACAAGAATGAAACTCCGTCTCAAACAAAACAAAACAAAACAAGCCAGGCAAGGTGGGGGGCGCCTGTAATCCCAGCTCAGAAGAATCGTTTGAACCCGGGAGGCGGAGGTTGCAGTGAGCCAAGATCACGCCAATGCACTCCAGCCTGGGTAACAGAGCAAGACTCTGTCTCAAAACAAACAAAAAAAAGAAATATTTCAGATAATCTTTTGTTTTCTTCTTGCAAAGAAATGACTTCATCGGAACTTCTTTTAGAAGCTTCTAAGTATCATTGAAGAATAGCTCTCTCAGTTTTTAAATTTTAGACACAGCTTTTTCCTATTGAGTGCTAGGAAATTAAATAAATTAAAATACTAATTTAGGTATTTTAAAGGCACCCCATTTTAGCTATTATAGTCTGGGGTCTTCATGGGTTAAGTGAGACCATGTTTCCAGATATTGACAGAAGGTGGCACCATAAGCATTGTCCATGAATCCAGCTGCCGTTTCTGCAGATGATGTCTCCTTTAGAAGCACAAGTGCCCATAATTTAGATTTTCCTTCTGAATGAACAAAAATGCCCAAGGGGAGGAATTTTGGTCACTAAAGAAGAAACTGGCCAAGCGTGGTGGCTCACGCCTGTAATCCCAGCACTTTGGGAGGCCGAGGTGGGGGGATCACGAGGTCAGGAGTTCAAGATCAGCTTGGCCAAGATGGTGAAACCCCAACTCTACTAAAAATACAAAAAATTAGCAGGGCATGGTGGCAGGCGCCTCTAATCCCAGCTACTTAGGAGGCTGAGGCAGAGAATTGCCTGAACTCAGGAGGCAGAGGTTGCAGTGAGCTGAGATCATGCCACTGCACTCCAGCCTGGGCGACAGAGCAAGACTCTGTCTCAAAAAAAAAAAAAAAAAGAAGAAGAAAAAGAATGTTTAGATTTGTCAGTTGAACCAAGTTTCAGAATATGGCCAGTTTTAAAGATGACACTTTCTCCTTGACCAAATTTCGAATGAGAGAAAAGGCTGCAAACTCTAAAAAGACAAGCAAAACCTCAGAGAGAAGTGAGAATCACAAATCTGCAGTCAACAGAATCTCTAGAGAATAAAAATGGAAACTCCTACCTTTCAGTGGAGTTTCAGTTCCAACCCTATCAAATTATTAGTGCATAAGTCTCAATCTTCAACTAAGCTGGGAGGATTCAGATCCCAAGACTGGCCTTACCAGAGACCCCTGCCAGCCCCAGTGAGGTCGAGTAAACAATAGTCATTTGTGCTGGTACCAAGGCTCCAACTATTGATGAAGTAGTGGCAATCCCTGAAGGCCTGCTTCAGGTCCTATATGGGTTGCCAAAATGTCAACCTCAAATAATGAAATTCAGGAAATATGATTAAGTATAGAGTTTATTTGAGCCCAAAGCTTGAGGATGGCTACCTGGGCACATGCCCCTAGGCTGCCCTGAACATATGTTCCCATTAGCAGCAGTTACAGTGGGTTTTTAAGGAAAAGGAAGAGGCAGTCCCTGAGTTGTTAGCAAGAATTTGCATTAAAATAACAGAAGGTGCTGATTGGCTATGCATCGTTCTTAGTATCACTAATTCCATGTGAACATGAAGATAATGGGTGAGGCAGCCTGTCAGGAGCAAAAATTCCATCAAACAATTGCCTCAGAGAGTTGCTTCTATGGAGGAAGAGGCGCTGAATGAAGTCCCACGCTCCTGCCTCTCTGGACCTGATCATTCCGCACACCTCACAGAGCTCAGACTGCCCTATTTTTCTTTTCTTAGGAAAAATGGGTGGATGGTACTGGTGGCCCTGGTCTGATCACCTACCCTGGTTCTAGTAACCAGATTAATTCCTTGTAATAGAGCTGTGGATTTCAGTTCAGTTCCCACGCACAGACCTTACCTCTGCTTTCTCCGACCACTTCTCCCCCACCCCAGGGACTTCACAGCTGAGACCCTCTTGCCAGCTTCCAACTCTCCAGCAGTCTTTGTCCCCAGACCGTGTCCTGAGGCTGCACTTTCTGGACATGACCACCTGCTGGACTGGCATCTGTCTTGTCACTTCTCTGGCCTCACCTCTGCGAAAGGAACACAAAACTCAGGACCCCAGTTCACTCTGTCAAAAGGAAAAGAATGAGCTGAAAGCTGAGTCATGTAAGCAGCTGCCTTTCCTTTCGTTCCTAAGCAGACGGCTACAGATAAAAGGTTCAACATCCGCTTCTCTTATGTCAACTGCTGATTTGCTGAGGAGTGAGCTGTACACAGTCGACTGTTCCCGACCTGCTTCTTTTCTCTTGCAACGTGTGGATTACCACACTGTTCCGCTTTCGCCTCCAGCCCACTTTTCCCCTTTAAATACCGAAGCCTTCAAAGTCATCTTTGGAGAAAGGCAGAGACCGCAGACTGTTTCTGTGATACCATGTTTTATTTCCTCCCAGGCACTGTCCTTAACCTCGGCAAAATAAACTTCTAAATTGATTGAGCCCTGTCTCAAGATACTTTTTGGTTTACACCTCCGAGGCCCTACTGTTTCTAATACAGGTTTCCAGTTTGCTCATCTCTCCCAGGTAGGAAGATGCTCTGTTACCAAGAGAAATGCAATTCTAACACGCAAATCCGCCCAAACACTAGGGCTCAGCATTCAGCTGTAGCCGAGCTAAGAGGATCCCATGGTCCTGCCCCACAGTCTGGGGCTCATCTTGTGGAGGAGGTAAGTGAAATAGGCCCCGTCTCTCTGACTTCTACCTAACCAGAGTTGATAGTTGCGTTGGAAATTAGGTAAATCGCAGGTGAGTTGATGAATGTGGGAAACCAGATGAAAATGGCTGCTTGATGGGGTTAAAACGCAGGAGAGAGGAATAGAACCGTTCCAACGGAATGGTTCCAGCCTTGTGACATGAGGACACTGAAAGGGTATCCCAGAGGCAGGTCACTGGCCTTCCAGCTCCACCTGCGGGTGGCCTTGGCCAGGCAACTGCAAGAGTGCAAGGCCCCGGGGAGGTCGCATCTGGCAAGCGCTCAGGGAGGGTGAAGCGGACCGGGGTGTGAGAAAAGAAAAATTACACAGAGCGTCCGAGCTATGTGAGGCGTGCGAGGTTAATCCGGCCCTGAGAGACAGGTCTATGGGGCTTCAGCGGTCCCCACTCATGCCTGGCAATTGTTTAAAGGCACTATTGCTCCGGACCCGCGGCCTTCACCCATGAACTTCCTTTCCTGGAATTATGATATAAAGAACAACGTACAGCCAATTAACAGCTTCTGTTATTTTCATGTAAATTCTTGGTGAGCAATTTAAGAACTGCCCCCCTCTTAAGCTTTATAGACTCACTTGTCACTGTTGCAAATCCTATGTTCAGGGCAACTTGAAGCTATGCTCCCGGGTTACAATCTTCAAACTTGGCCCAAATAACCTCTCTACTTATATCAAGTTTGCTGGCCGGGCGCGGTGGCTCACGCCTGTAATCCCAGCACTTTGGGAGGCTAAGGCGGGCGGATCACGAGGTCAGGAGATCGAGACCATCCTGGCTAACATGGTGAAACCCCGTCTCTACTAAAAATACAAAAAATCAGCCGGGCGTGGTGGCGGGCGCCTGTAGTCCCAGCTACTCGGGAGGCTGAGGCAGGAGAATGGCGTGAACCCGGGAGGCGGAGCTTGCAGTGAGCCGAGATCGCGCCACTGCACTCCAGCCTGGGCGACAGAGCGAGACTCCGTCTCAAAAAAAAAAAAAAAAAAGTTTGCCTCAGTTTTTTTTTTTCTTTTAGGTCGACGGTTCCCGCCCCGCAAGGGTGCAGGGAAGGGGACGCCCGCACTTCCTAGTGCTCCCTTAGCTGGGGTCGAGCTGAGCGCCCCCCACCGAGCCCCAGGCGGCTCTGTGGAGAAGCCCCTCGGCCCCAGGTTCGGTCTGCACTGCCAGCCCCCAGTCCCCGGCGCACAGGATCCAGCAGGGCCAGCGAGAAGGCGGGAGAGCTAGGGCCGGGCGGGGAGGGCACCGGCAGGGGGCGCGGGTTCCCAGGACCGAAAAGGCGGAGCCTCCTACGCGCACTACGTGCTCCCTACGCGCATGCGTCCCGCCCACGCGCAGGCAGCACCTCGCCTGATTGGGTAGCGCTGCCACGTCCGGGCGGGGAAGAGCGTCGTCGCGTCCGGGTGACGTCTCCCGCGGGCGTCGGCAGGGTCGGCAGAAGTGTCGACGGCAGCGGCGGCGGCGGGTGGGAAATGGCGGAGTATCTGGCCTCCATCTTCGGCACCGAGAAAGACAAGTGAGTGGGAGCCCCCCGCCGGGGGTTGGGCGCGATCGGGGCACAGGGTGGCTGAGGCGGCGGGAGGGCGACCGGGGAGGCCCAGGCGGGCCGGCGCGGCGGCGGCGGCGGGGGAGGGGCCCGCGGCGGGAAGGAGCGGCGGCCCTTCCGGCCCCTTGCGCGCCCTCCGGAGCCGCGCGCCGCCGCCGCCTCGTGGGCCGCGCGGCGGAAAAATGGAGCGGGGTGAATGAATGGTGCCTCTTTTCGGGGCGCCGCGGCCGAGCTCTCTCCGGCCTTGGGGCCTGGACTGGCTGATCGCCCGACGTCCGGGCCTCCGAGCCGCCGGGTCCCGGAAGCCGTCTCGAGCCGCGCTGAAAGTTGCCTGGAGCATCCGGGCCTTTTCGATGTGGACACGTTTGCTCCAACTTTCAGCTGTGAATGTCCTGTCGAGCAATCTCTGGTACCAGCCTAGCCAGTATTCAGTCGCTTATCTAACTTAGGGTCCTAAGCGTTGGTGTTTTATCCACTTAGCCAGCCTCTTGCCTGTTTAAGCGACCACTGGGCCGGCAATAAGGAGTTATGACAAGGAAAAGTATGGTGGAGACTACTGGATTAACTATTTAACCACAAGAGACGTGATCCGCTCTTAAAATACAGGTGCTCCTCGATTTACGATGGGATTGCGTTCCGATAAACCCATCATGAATCGAAAATGCCTTTAATACCCCGATAAACCCATCATCTAAGTTGAAAACTTGTAAGTCGGTGACTGTTCTTGAAGACACAATTCTGATATAAGGAAAAAGATGTTTTAATTTTTTCCTTAAGGTTGCATGCCTTCCCTAATCAATCGTTAGGTTAAAAGCAAAACATTTAATTTCAGCTTTAATTGCCACCTTGGCACGTACTAATTTCCATTGAGTTGGCTGTAGTTTAGACTAAATGGAATGTTTTCAGACGTTTGAAGGATAATTCTTACTTTGAAAACCTAAAGACTCAGCATCTGGCTTAATCTACTCTCTAGTTATCTTGGCATTCTTCAGTGCCATACAAAGTTAACATGACTTTATGTTTTCAGTGATAAACCCCTAAATTTGTCACAGATGTTTTTAATGCCACTTTCTTCAAACGCTGTTTAAAATGTTTCTCTTTTCCAGGATGGAGTCTATTTTGTAAAATGTCCTCTTCACACATGGTAGAATCTCCTGTGTTGTTTGGATGAGGAGGCTATATTTCTAGCAAAATTTTAAGCCAAAATCTACCAGTTATAGTCACTCTGGAAACATTTAGTGGGGGTCAACTATAGGTCAGTTTCTGGAGACTTAAACATGGGTAAAATTTGGATATTATCCCTAAGGAACTCACGGTATGATCTTGGCGAATCAATAGACCAGCTCTACTGGAACAAGAGGCTCTTCTGAGTTTAGGGTGAAGAACTAACACATGTAGGATTGGGGCATCATTAATTTCGCCTTTTCATATTTGCATGTGGCATGACTTCTGTCTTGTAAAAGTCTATCTCCCTATATTTCTGCTATAAGCAACCACATTTCAGTCTATTGGGCTATACTATAAAGGTCATGGTTTTAATTCAGAAAAGTTGATTATTTAATCTAGGTTACTTGTGTTTTCTTTTCAGGGAGACGTGGGGTTTTAGCTTCCAGGAAACAGGATCAACTCCTAAAAAATGAAGCTGATGGTTCATATTAACTTTGTTTTAATTATTATTTAAGCTAAGAATAAAATATAGATCTCTACCAATTAAAAAATATTCAGCTTATTATATGTTTGAAGTTATAGATGTTTTCTAGATTCAGGGATCTCCTAATAGCTTGTCTGTGGTTTAATTGTATGGAATAATTGAATATTAATTGTTGAGGCCCAGGGCTTGCCCATTCTGAGGTAGTTGTTAAATAAGCTTTCTTTATTTTTAGAAGACTTCCTAAAGATATGCTATTGTCTAATCAAGTTAAATAATCTCAAGACCTATAAGTTTGCAAATATATATAATCAGTTTCCTCTCCTGATAAATTCGGACTTTCCCATCTTTATTGCTACCTCATAATAAATCAGTGGCTAGTCAGTCTTCATGTCCATCAAATTTCACTGAGGTTGAGGCCCTTCAATCTTAACTCTGGATTGACTGTTTAAAACATAATGGCACTTGGTAAAAAAAAAAAAATTGAATTTTGAATAGAGTCTGTCTAGTAAGATGTCCTAATTCATCAGAGATCAGCTTCCCTCCCTGACATTGCTGGCACACAGGCATGATTGCTGGTTCCATTGGATATGGATCTGGATTGTCAGCGTATTTGAACAGTAGTATTAAGGGAGGGTTTTGCAGTAGAGACAGAAGGTGACGTAAGGTGGTTCCTAAGGTGGGTTTGGTCAGTCCCCTAATAGTTTGTTTTCAGTGTATTGAGACCAGGAGAACTGATTTACTTCGGACCTATTTTTTGAAACTCCCTGTTGGTCTGGTGTCATGGGTTTAGAGAGACTCTGAACTTCGTTTTCTGTTTTCCTAAGATAATGATAGCACTTCGTGAGCACCATATGTGAAGCACACATACGTTCTGTCTGACTCTCAGAACAGTGCCACATTGGCATTGTCATCATTTACAGATGACATCTGAGAGCTAGAGTGACTTGCCCAAGCAGCTGGTAGCAGAGTTAGGATCTTAACCCTCACCACACCGGTGTTTTCAAGAGAGAACTTCAATGTGGAGAACTGGAGAACAGATACTGCTTAAGTTACATTTAGTTTAAGACTAATGTAATACTCCATTTAAGAAAAAAACAGAATATCTGTGCAGTTAGGAAAGTGGAGGGGGTTTGAATGAGGAGGAGGCAGATTAGAGTTAGAACCGTCTTTGCTGAACAAGTAGTGTGTTTGAAGAAAGGGAAGTTGAAGTTACGTTGTCCTAAAATACAGCAAGAGGAGGTGCTTAATACCACGGAAAAAAGCCTGTGTCATGTTTCTGTGAGGTTAAAAGTAATTTGATAGTGTATGTCATGCTGCTGACATATTTCCATGTGTTTGATATCTTCTCAGCAAAATAATCAGCTCTCATTTTCCCTTACAGAGTCAACTGTTCATTTTATTTCAAAATTGGAGCATGTCGTCATGGAGACAGGTGCTCTCGGTTGCACAATAAACCGACGTTTAGCCAGGTTTGTTTGCCTTTTTTTTCCATGTAAATTATGAAAACTTCATGTTCTTTTCAAAGACAGTTAATTTCTACATATTAAGCAAGTCATTTTTTCTCTAGTAGTTGTATTTTCCATTTGTGTTCATAAGTGTGTTCTTTTATTTAAATAAGAGTGAGGCAGGTGAACCACTTCCAGTGGAAGGTCTGAGACCACCACTCCTTGTTTTTATCATTAGAGAAACTTTAAAAATCAGTTTTTGATGTTTGTGTGTTGGCTGTGCCTGATATTTGCTGCCCTGCCATCTTCCCTACCCTCTCTGATAGACATGAGTCCAGAGTGGGTGGCCGTGCCAGCCTTGGCTTAGCCTCTTCCAGGCACCAGTGGACACGGAGTGGGCTTTCTGCTTTTTGCTGTCTCCAGACAGTAGAGGTGATGGAGCCACCTTACAAGCTAGCATGGTTGTCACCAGGCCCATCATGCTGCTCGAGCTTCTCTGGCTGCGTCCTCACTTTCACATCCCTAGTTGAGGAAACAGCGAGTTGCATCACGTCATGGAAACATGAAAAATTAAGCTGAAAGGTAGAAAATGGGCCGTAAATTGCTCATAGCGGGTCTGTGGTTAATTGAGGAGTGCCCGTTATCTTGGGCTTAGATCCACTCTGAGTTCAGTTCAATCAAAAGTTGTGATTTTTGATAGTTTTATTTTTGGTTAATTGAAGAAAAGGCAAAGGTTTGTACCACTTATGGATTAAAGGGAGAAGGCACCTCTAATCGGAGCAGAAAACTTGTGCGCAAGTTGATGAGAACATTTGAAATTTGAAAATCTATGCCCAAGTCTTTCCAGATGGAGGGCTGGGGAACTCCTTCCAACCCACCCTTGAAGTCTAAATGTGCAGCCTCTGAGCTGTTGAGTAGCTATTATGTGTGGCCCCTGGGAGCTGCCAGGCTCTGCCTTTGAGCTCACATCTGTCTGTATACATTTTCCTGTAAGCATTTAAGAAAATCTACCACTTGGTATAAATGAGCTGGGAGAAGGAAACATGGGTTTTTTCCGGTTGAGGCCCATGGACAACCCCACAGCACGCAGTGTTTTTAGAAGGGAAGAGGATGATGGCTTTTCCCTCCATTATGCTAATTACCAAGTGGTTAGTAGAATAGCAGTCTGTCTTTTGATAGCTCTGAACATGTGTTTCTTTTTACAAATTTCAAAATCTTGGAGAACTAGCTTTAAATTTTCTATGTATTGTAATTGTTTTTCTTTAATGTTTTGATTTATGAACCGAGTCTCCCCTAACTAAACCAGTGGCCATGGATTGTGCTATAACCAAGCATCTTAAGTGACCACCCAGTTCTTTGATTTTGGGGGTGTCCCAAGTGTTGGGCTGAGAGAAATCAACTGTTCCATATTCTAAAAGTTTTCTTTAATCTGGCCGGAGGCACTTTCTTTATGTTTTTCTGGATCATAGATTACCTGAGAATGTGAAATGTGAACTTAATTTAGGCACTCCGGATCAGTGCTGGGGAGAGCCCATTGGAGCTCGATGGGGTCAGTCGTATGTGTCAGCTTAAGCATCCTAGTTTGATGTGTGGGTTTGTTTTGGTTGGTTTTAGGCAATCCTAGCCACCCTTGGCTTTCCCATTAGACTGCATTGCCTCTTTACGTTAAGCTTCCTTCATTAAATAGCCACTGCCAGAATACCTGAGTGAGACCAACTGAATTTTACTGTTGAATAATTGGGCTCAGTTTAGCTTTTCATCAGGGTTGTCATGCTACGGTCATTTCAGTTCAAAGTTGAGTCAAGTCAGCTTTGGGAAGCCTCCCAGGCCTGAGTTCAGTTGACTCAGGGCAGTACTTGACGGCTTATGGAAGAGACGGGGCCCTGATACAGGTCTGAGTGGTTCAGTGTGGACAGTTTGTCAGACCTCCCTCTTAGGTGCGCGTCCCAGCTGCACACCTTTGACTGACGGACTCCATACAACCACTCCCTTTTAAACAGAGCTAGAAATGGAGCTGGCTGGTTTTGTAAAACCACCATTTACAAAACTGCTTCACATGGATATTGTTAAGACTAAACATTTATTTTTCTAAATCATGCGAGTGATTGCTTTAGCATGTAAATCTCTAGCATAATTCAGGGTGGGTTTCTTTGTAAGCTGCTTACAGTGATATGGACATTAAGATTCATGTAATATATTAGCCTACTAACTTAAACATGGTTTGTTTTTTCAGACAACTTGATTTTAAGAAGAACGGTACAGTGTAAGGTTTCAAGTCTGCCTGATCCAGTTTAAAGCAGAAGGGCTAAAAGGATTTTTTTTCCTTAAAAGAAGGATCGGAAAAGAGCAAATGTTTTAAGCTATTGTATTATGTAAACAGAGATCCCACCAAGAAAGTGTAAATCAGAGCCGGGTGTCCATGACAGTTGACAAACCTGTTTGGTGTGCCTGTTTTGCTAGGAGACCAGAGAACTTGAAGTACCGCAGACAGCTGAGTTACGCATTTGGTTTTGAAAAATTATCTTGTGTGAGGAATATGATTATAACGTGAATTTTTCCACATCTTGGTGTCTGCTAGCTTGAAGTACAAGAAAATGTTAGTATTCTACTATTTATCTTGCATTAAAACACTTTAACATTGAAAACGTGGGACTACTCAAAACAATACAGTTTCTTCTTGGTTGCTGGCTGACTTGACCCAAGTCACTGCTCAAACTCTGTTTTCATAATATGATGGTTTTGGTGTACTCTTCAGAAGACAAATGTCTGACTTGCGGGAAAAAAACAAACGTTTAGCCATTTGCAAACAAATTGTCTCTTTGCAATTGTCTAATATATGCACAGCAGCCAGTAGAATTCCCCTTTTTATTTTTTTTTCCCCGCAGACCATCTTGATTCAAAACATCTATCGTAATCCCCAAAACAGTGCACAGACGGCTGACGGCTCACACTGTAAGTCCCACAGTTGGAGAAATTTTTTTAAAACAATGGTGTTAAAGAGCCCACTCTTAATTGAGACAAATAATGTTGGCTTCTGAGCTGCTGACATAGAGCTGTTGCAAACAGGACAAGGTGCTGGAACTCCTTGGCGCACACAGCAAGAACTTGATACTTGGCCACGTTCAGAAGGCTTTTCCCTTCTAGGGAGGGTCACTGGCCCGGCCACCTCCATTGATTGACATTTGTCATGAGAGCAGGTCCGTCCATGTGAAACGGATTTCAACATTTTGAGCCGTTCATTGGTCTTTACAGTGACTGAACCCCTGGCCTTTATTAAGTTCTTTGTGTAAAATTAAAACTCTTAGGAATATTAAGGAATCGATAAGGTAAGTTGCCCAGTAAGTGTGGGTTTTATTTCACCATTATAATTTTTCCTCCAGGAAGTGGAGATTTCATGATATGTAACAATTGTATTTCTCTAATACAGTAATTTTTTCCATCAGTTTATGTAAGCGTTATTCTTTCCGAGTTCATTAAAAATTTTCTGCCACATCTAAGAACATTTTGGTGCTAGCCTGGAAACTATTTGTGCTTTTACCTGAATTGGAATTTTGAAAAGGAGAGTTTTCACGTTCTGTAAGCAGAAGTACAAGATGGGCATATCATGAGACCTCCGTTACACTGCAGTGTTAGGGATTCAAGGCAGCCGCCAACTGAGAAAACGCCTCTGCTTCTCCAGAAAATAACTTGCTCTCTTTTCAGCACTGAATCTCAACTGAAGCACTTGCCAGAGGCAGCCGGTTAAGTGTTTACCTTTAATTTTCCATAATATAAAGTTGTTGCGTTTTGTATTTCAGACCATTGCCCTCTTGAACATTTACCGTAACCCTCAAAACTCTTCCCAGTCTGCTGACGGTTTGCGCTGTAAGTTCATACAAGTTCCTTCCCCGGTTCCCTGGGCTTGCGTGTCAGAGCTCAGTGTCCACTCCATCTGGTCTGCCGTGCTAGTGTCAAGGACCACGTTTCACTAGAGGTGGCAAGGAGCTTTCGTCCCACTGACCCCACGGAAACCTCTGTTGGAGATTTGAGCTCCCACCGTGTGTTAAAAAGGGAAAAAGTAACTGGAAAGGGTGCCCTTTAAAACAGTCTGGAGCTGGGCCGGGCGCGGTGGCTCACGCCTGTAATCCCAGCACTTTGGGAGGCCGAGGCGGGTGGATCATGAGGTCAGGAGTTCAAGACCAATCTGGCCAACATGGTGAAACCCCATCTCTACTAAAAATACAAAAATTAGCTGGGCGTGGTGGCAGATGCCTGTAATCCCAGCTTCTAGGGAGGCTGAGGCAGAGAATCGCTTGAACCCGGGAGGTGGAGGTTGCAGTGAACTGAGATCGTGCCACTGCACTCCAGCCTGGGCGACAGAGTGAGACTCCGTCTCCAAAAAAAAAAAAAAAAGCCAGTCTGGAGCTGCTGCTGCCCCTTCTTCCTTTACGTTGGCCGTCATCCTGGAGGGAATGTACTGGAATTAAATGTCGAGTCATATTCTTCCCTCTTAGAGCAACAATATTTGAATGTTTCTCTCACTTTCTGGAATTTTAAAAAGCAAACTTTTTAAGTTATTTTTTCAGATTTTATTTCTCATTAGCCTTTTTTCCTTGAACTCCATTTTGGAGTGCACCCTGTAGTTGTGAGAGCATTTTTCTGAGAGCGTTCCCGAAATGAGGGTCTGCAGCTTGCACTGACCCCTGAGTTCCTCACCCACCAGCCCCGTGCCGACCCGTCTAACCCGTGTGGGGGTGCTCCACTCAAATAGGCCCTTGGCAGAAAAGATTGTCTGTTCTGTCCACACACTGCCTGGATACAGTCTCCAGCTCTAGGAGATGGAATTGGTTTGCTCCATTTAGAAATAGATCGAAACTGGGCATTCAGTAGATGCTGCCAATTTCTTCCTGTACTGGGAAATACTAAATTTAGGTTGTGAATATTTACTTAATGATAATTTTTAGAGAAGGAAATATCGTAGATGAGTATGATTGGAAAGTTCAGAAAACTAAAATTTGATTTTTACAGCCATCCAACTATAGAATCATTGGAATTTAGTCATTTATGCATAAATTAAAATGAACACCTGGACTCTTGTTAAAATCAAAAAGTCCAAACCAAAGATAGGCACTTCCCATTCACCATTCTGTTTTAAAGCAGTAAAAGTTGAGGTGCCCTTGGATATCCACAAGCCTAAATTGTGTACACCCTTGAACCAGAGCCCCTCAGTTAATGGGGTGACCGACATGGGGTAGATGATCCCAGGGGGCATTCCCCTCTCGAGCTGGCCCCGCACCGGGAGGCCTGGGGATTGTGCTTCCTCGCACACAGTGGTGCGCATTTCTGTGTGTGGATGAGATTTTCTTGTCAACTTTTCCTGCCAAGACACTAAATGCTTTTCAGTGCTAATACTGACCTGATAGTAGAGGTTTCTTTCCCTGAGTCGGATGGTAGCAGGATTTATTTGGTAACCCTTGGTTTAAAATACCTGTTTTTTTGTTTGTTTGTTTTCTTTTGTTTTTTAAGGAAATAAGATCAATAGGCGGAGGGAAATGTTTCTATATGCACTTATTAAATAATTTTTGTTAACAACCCTGCCCTGGGATAAAAGTGAATGGAAGTACATGACTGAGTAACAGTAATTAATTCTTTGCCCTGATCGTTTATTTGGGGACTGTATATGCTTTATTGACTGACAATAGAATGTTGTATTAGTTTTCATTGTGTCTTTATTTGCAGTTCACAGCACTTTTGTTTTGCATATGCTACAAACTAAAAGTTTAGCAATTATGTTATATTCCAATTCTGGGGTCCAGATTGTACAAATTAGATGAAATTAATTCATCATTTTAGGAAGAAATCAATTACCTAAAATTACTGGCTCTTTTTAACATACCCTTTAGTATGTAGAAAAATAAGCTTCAAATGCGTGGGTTAAAGTTAACTATCAATCCCAGTTTAAGAATGATATTTCTGTAAGAAAACTGCTTTATTTTCCCGGTTGTATTTAACATAGGCTGAGTCATAAATAAGTTTTTAATTGCATCTTAATGCAATTCTCTGCCTTTCAAGTCACTTTTGATTGAAACATTTTAAGCAGAATAAATATAGCCAATAATTTAAAATAATCACCCCAAAACCATTTCTCAAAGCTGCTGAAACTTTGAGCATGTGAATATTTTTCTCCTCTCCACATTCTTCTGATGTGGGAAGGAAGTGAATTTGAAATACTAAAATCTGCCCTTTGGAATAGGCTTCTTTGGCCGTTTATAACATGATTTCTACTCGGGGAGGAAGGTACATTCCCAATAGCTTTTCAATTGGGATATCCTGTGATATGATTGGCAGGCTGTCCAAGTAGTTACACTTAATAAAATTTGGGTTTGAAAGCAGATTCCTGGAAGTTCAAAAATAACTAAAACAGCCCCAGATAGGTTAGAAAGTGAACTTAAATCATTCTCAGAATTAGAAAATAAGACGTTATTTTTTATCTTTAAAGATAAAAATGGGGGCCGGGCACGGTGGCTCACGCCTGTAATCCCAGCACTTTGGGAAGCTGAGGCAAGTGGATCACGAGGTTGAGAGATTGAGACCATCCTGGCCAACATGGCGAAACCCCGTCTCTACTAAAACTGCAAAAATTAGCCAAGATCACTCCACTGCACTCCAGCCTGGAGACAGTGAGACTCCGTCTCAAAAAAAAAAAAAAAGATAAAAAGAGTTTTGAGCAAGCTCAAAGACCCGTGTGCCAGCAGTCAGATGCCAACGTTGGGTGCACAGGCTAAGGCAGCTGGCCCAATCTGGAAACCAGTCAGGCTTTTGCCAGCCCCTAATCTAGCTGATTTGAACATGTTTGTTGATACACCAGCTCTGTGATTTCTCAGGTTTAGAGAACTCTAGAATTTGATAGAGTGGGCCGGGCGCAGTGGCTCATGCCTGTAATCCCAGCACTTTGGGAGGCTGAGGTGAGCAGATCACGTGAGGTCAGGAGTTTGAGACCAGCCTGGCCAACATGGTGAAACCCCATCTCTACTAAAAATACAAAAATTAGCCAGGCATGGTGGTGCGTGCCTGTAGTCCCACCTACTTGGGAGGCTGAGGAAGGAGAATTGCTTGAACCTAGGAAGTGGAGGTTGCAGTGAGCCAAGATCGCGCCACTGCTCTCCAGCCTGGAGTGGACAGAGACTCCATCTCAAAAGAAAAAAAAAATTAAGTTTGATAGAATGATGATGGGGATAGAGTGTAAATTTGCCAAATCTCCCATGCAACAGACATGATTTTACCTAATACGTGTGAATTATGAAGAATAAACTGATGAAAATAGTTTGGGAATATAAAACTTAAGAATGCTTGCGCCGGGCACGGTGGCTCACGTCTGTAATCGCAGCACTTTGGGAGGCCGAGGCAGGTGGATCACGAGGTCAGGAGTTCAAGACTAGTCTGGCCAAGATGGTGAAACCCCATCTCTGTTAAAAATACAAAAATCAGCCGGGCGTGGTTGTGGGCGCCTGTAGTCCCAGCTGCTCGGGAGGCTGAGGCAGAGAATCGCATGAACCCAGGAAGCGGAGGTTGCAGTGAGCCGAGATCGCGCCACTGCACTCCAGCCTAGGCGACAGAGTGAGACTCCATCTCAAAAAAAAAAAAAAAAGAAAAAGAATGCTTTCATCAGCAAAACATTTTACCATTCCCTTTATTTGAGGGCGTCCACAATACTGTGACGTTGCGTGGGAACTGTCCTCCTGAATCTTCATGGTTGCTTGGGTTTTAATCACATCAGAAGAATATGAGAGCATACCATGGCTGGCAGTCCGTAAAAGACTAGTTAGGAACATCAGGTTTTAATCGTTGACCCTGCTTTCAGGTTTCATTTTAAACTTATAGAAGAGGGGAAGACATCAGTGTGCTTACTTGCCCTTTACTCTAAATCTTAAAAGGAAGAAAATTTTAATATTTCTTAGTTTGAGCCCAGGTGCGGTGTCTCACGCCTGTAACCGCAGCACTTTGGGAGGCCAAGGCAGGCAGATCACTTGAGGTCAGGAGTTCAAGACCAGCCTGTCAACATGGTGAAACCCTGTCTGTACTAAAAATTAAAAGAAAAAAAAAATTAGCCGGGCCTGGTGGCGGGCGCCTGTAGTCCCAGCAACTCCGGAGGCTGAGACAGGAGAATCGCTTGAACCCCGGAGGTGGAGGTTGCAGTGAGCTGAGATGGTGCCGCTGCACTCCAGCCTGGGCGACAGAGCAAGACTGCATCTTGTGGGTGTAAAAAAAAAATTCGTAGTTTGAGAGTCAACTTTTTCCTCACAGTTTCTGAAAATGTGGCCCTTTTGATGCTGATTAAAGCTGGTTGTGATTTTAACACCTTAGTAGCCAGAATCGAGACTGTCATGGGGGCATTTAAAATCGCACCACACTTGACACCATTCACAAGTAGCCATGTGGCTCAGTCTCCTGAGTGCTCCTGCAGAGTGCAGCTCTGACAGGCTTTTCTCTAGATAATCTCGTGTGTGTTACTGTAGCAGTTTGAGTTTAAGCACAAGAGTTCACTCAGTTAACACGTTCTAACCAGCAAGATTTCTGTTGTTTCCAGGTGCCGTGAGCGATGTTGAGATGCAGGAACACTATGATGAATTTTTTGAGGTGAGAGAATTGACCTGTAACTAATAGACCTGTTGATCTTCTGTATCTGTTTGGAAGGATTTAAAATGTTTCTCTGCTAATAAACATACATGAGTTATATCTAATGACACTTTGTAATGTATAACAGTCTTAAACCACTGTGATCTCCCTTCAGGAGGTTTTTACAGAAATGGAGGAGAAGTATGGGGAAGTAGAGGAGATGAACGTCTGTGACAACCTGGGAGACCACCTGGTGGGGAACGTGTACGTCAAGGTAGGAGCCAGGGCGAGATGGCGGCGTGGCCACTTTGTGTGCCGGGGCCAAGGCTGACAGGCGAGGATGGAGTGCCTGCCGCTGTGCACCTTGAGATCCTGGATGCTCAGGCGCACAGCAGGGCTCGGGTGCACTGGCTCGGCACCTACCGGCTGCGTCCTATGTGGCGGTGGCCAGCCTGCACATGCGCCCAGCCAGCAGAACTGAAGGACGGACCGTACGCCGCGGCCATTGTTATTTCAGTGTAGAATATTTAGTACCTGTTGGTAGAAGCTGTTTGGACTAAGGAAAAGTTAGGTTTACTCACATGTTTGGTTTCTTTTTCCTTTTTAGTGAATAAAACTTTATTTGCCTACACAGCCATATTTGCTCCCTTAACCAGTTGAATTTGAAAATGAAAGCAACATTTGGCAAAATCTTGGACTATCTTGAAGTTAATCTCATTGAAAATAAAGGATTTTTCAATTATCCTGTAATGCTATTTCACCTTATTATACTTGAGTGTGTATATCTCTCTCTGATACATACTTGGATTGGTGATTCAGAAAGTGTTACTAAAGCGTGGATGGCAAGCACTTTTGTTTTTGTCTTTTCAGTTTCGCCGTGAGGAAGATGCGGAAAAGGCTGTGATTGACTTGAATAACCGTTGGTTTAATGGACAGCCGATCCACGCCGAGCTGTCACCCGTGACGGACTTCAGAGAAGCCTGCTGCCGTCAGTATGAGATGGGGTGAGTGAGGAGCGGCCAGTGACGTGGCTGAGCACAGTCCGGGGCCGTGTGCACACGAGGTAGTAAGTGTCTCCTTCCAACCCACCCACAGAGAATGCACACGAGGCGGCTTCTGCAACTTCATGCATTTGAAGCCCATTTCCAGAGAGCTGCGGCGGGAGCTGTATGGGCGCCGTCGCAAGAAGTGAGTATTCCTGTGCCCATTGTTAAGCTCAGTGGCTTCTTTCTCCCCTCACAACTGCCCCCCCTTCCAAAAAAAAAAAATTGGGGGCATAGGTGTCATTTCTGTTTTTTAAAAGGCAGTGCTTAGAACATAGTACATATTTTTAAATATCCAAATGTCCTCTTTGGAGAAGAATATTCACCTGCACACAGGTAACTTCATTATCCAACTTCTCAAGTAGAGATCAGATCTTAGTAATCAAGCAAGAGGGCGGTTAGCTGGGCAGCCGCGGACGTGAAGCTTGTGGAGAAAGTGGGTGTGCAGTTTATTCCCCCAGATACTATGAAGAAGAAGAAGAATAGACGTTGTAACCTTTAGATCAGGGATGGCTTCCCTGGGACACATTGGAAGAAGAATTGTCTTGGGCCACACATGAAATACACTAATGATAGCTGATAACTTTTTTTTTAATTGCAAAAAAAAATCTCATGTTTTAAGCAAGTTGATGAATTTGTGTTGGGCCGCAGGTTGGACAAGCTTTTTGCTTTACATATTTTCACATGTCCACTGGGGTCTTTGGTTTTGTTTGTTGGTTTTAGGGCATTTCATTATGTCTTGGGATCGGTGGCATCCTCCCTTCGGGACACTGGCAGAATCAGGCCCAGCAGTCACATCTCTCTGATCCCACATTTAAATGCCCGACAGTCAGGTCACAGAGCAGAGAAAATCAAGATGTCAGAATTGAACTGATTGAGTTCTGAGTCGGGACAGGTTCTCATCCCTCTTCTGTTAAACATGGACTAGGAAATCGATGGGTGGTGATTGTTTTATTGTCAGCATTCAAGAAGCATAAAAGAAAAACAGGCCTGCTCTCCCCAGCCCAAAACCGGCCTGATGGACACAGTAGCTATGAGCGCCCGAAGCGTGGGGTCAGTGAGGGTTGAAGATGGTGTGTGTCCAGCTCATTTTCATTATGATCTCCTGTGATCGTTTGAGTTGGTTCTAGAAGAAGACAGAAGATGGAAGGTATTACACCTGTTCACTTCTAAGCTGCACATTTTTTTCTCCTGAAGCTTTTAACACCTGAAATCAGGGTGCCTCTCAGTCACGGAGTGTAGTCTCTTCAGTGTGTTTCTTTATCAGTGCCGTTGGCTTGAGGTGATGCACGGTGTTGCAGAGTGTGGGTGTGGTTCTGTGCTGCACACTCTGGTTTGGATGGCACGGTTTTGTTTCTTTTCCTCGGTTGCAGGCATAGATCAAGATCCCGATCCCGGGAGCGTCGTTCTCGGTCTAGAGACCGTGGTCGTGGAGGTGGCGGTGGCGGTGGTGGAGGCGGCGGCGGACGGGAGCGTGACAGGAGGCGGTCGAGAGATCGTGAAAGATCTGGGCGATTCTGAGCCATGCCATTTTTACCTTATGTCTGCTAGAAAGTGTTGTAGTTGATTGACCAAACCAGTTCATAAGGGGAATTTTTTTTAAAAAACAACAAAAAAAAAAACATACAAAGATGGGTTTCTGAATAAAATTTGTAGTGATAACAGTATTCTTGGTGTAACATTTCTTGTGGAAGTTCTTTAAATTTCTTTTTCTTTGTAAATCTGCTAGTCATCTTGGAGGTAAAGATTAATATCCATCTGCCACTTTGAGTATAAATGAAATGGTATTTTTTATCTTAGGGCATGAAATTAAACATACCAGGTGAGATCTACATGTTAAATAATCCAGAGTTTCTCGAGGCTGTCATGGAAAGCCTTTTGGGGTTTCTTTTGTAACTGGTTAGTGAAGAAGTGCTTAGCTGTAATCAGTAGACACACTGTAGACTGCACTGGTGTTGGGAAGAAGGCTGATCCTGTGATGAGACACAGTGGGTGGGCCCGACTCATGTTACCTTCTCGTTCCTGCGAGTTTGTGTGAAGAACCCAATGCCTTCCTGGGAGGCGCGTGGGAGGGAGTGTGGATGCTCGCGTGGCACACTGAGGGCCGGTAGTCTGTGTCTGTTTCCTTATGCCAGTGTCTGTGGGAGACACCAGAAGCCTGTGGTGCAGATCCGCCTTTAGTCTTTGGACACTCTGGTGTTACTTTCCCCAAGCTACTCGGGTGGCGCGTGCTGGTGGTGTGACTGGTGACAGCCAGCTGACCAGTGTGGGGCTTCTGCCACAAGTCAGTGCTGGGGGCTGAGCATTTCATTCCTAAGACCAAAACATTCCAAGCGAGGCCATCCCAAACCATGCCCAGGTGCCCACATACCTCCTCCTCAAAAACCTCCCGGCTCTGGGTGGGAGTCGCCCAGGCTCTCCTGCCCTGCTCTGCTCCTCGTGGGGGCTCAGTGACAGATCCCGCTGGTGGAGTAGGGGAGTGGCTAGGCCCTAACTACACACCCAGTGAAGATTGGCAGGACATGCTACTTGGCCAGTGTATCTCATGAACGCCTATTTGTATGTGATGAAGTTCAAAAAGGTGATGCTGTCGATTGACCTGGGAGGCTGAAGTGAGCTATGATCACGCCCCTGCACTCCAGCCTGGGCAACACAGACCTTGTCTCTTAGAAAAAAATAGGTTTGTATATTATAGTAGTGGGCAGATAATTTTAGACGGGTTGGTGGCAGCGTTTGGCGATGTGGGTGGTGGGCAGAAATTTTAGATGGGTTAGTGGCAGTGTTTGGTGATGTGGGCAGATGATAATTTTAGATGGGTTAGTGGCAGTGTTTGGTGATGTGGGCACCACTGCACTCCAGCCCGGGTGACAGAGTGAGATTGCATCTCAAAAAAAAATAAAAGTAAGTTGAATCAGCTGGGCACGATGGCTTACACCTATAATCCTAGCACTTTGGGAGGCTGAGGTGGGTGGATCACCTGAGGTCAGGAGTTCAAGACCAGCCTGGTAGGCCGGGCGCGGTAGCTCATGCCTGTAATCCCAGCACTTTGGGAGGCCGAGGCGGGCGGATCACGAGGTCAGGAGATCAAGACCATCCTGGCTAACACAGTGAAACCCCGTCTCTATTAAAAATACAAAAAATTAGCTGGGCGTGGTGGCGGGTGCCTGTAGTCCCAGCTATTTGGGAGGCTGAGGCAGGAGAATGGCGTGAACCCGGGAGGCGGAGCTTGCAGTGAGCCGAGATCACGCCCCTGCACTCCAGCCTGGGTAACAGAGCAAGACTCCGTCTCCAAAAAAAAAAAAAAGACCAGCCTGGCCAACATGGCGAAACCCCATCTCTACTAAAAATACAAAAATTAGCCAGGCACGGTGGAACGCACCTGTAATCCCAGCTACTCGGGAGGCTGAGGTAGGAGAATAGCTTGAACCCGGGAGACGGAGGTTGCAGTGAGCCAAGATTGCACCACTGCACTCCAGCCTGGGCGACAGAGTGAGACTCCATCTCAAAAAAAAAAAAAAAAGTTGAATCATAGGAAATTGCCATTTTTTTGTGGGTCAAAAGTTACATTTCAGCAATTTCACATAGTTCAAACTGGGGCTGACTGTCGTCGTGGGAGGACCACAAAGTCCCATGGGTAAGAGTGGGCCCAGGAGTCCCGCCACCTGGTCTCACCCGGCTCTGCTCCCTGTTCCTGCACACTCGTCTTTCTCTTCTGTAAAGGGATAGCCAGGTGGTGCCCCTCCTTCAGCGTTAGGAAGATCCTGTCAGGTAACACAGGTGAAGCTCCCAGAGCAGGGCCTGGCACATCCGCAGTCAGTGCATGGCAGTCAGTTGTTGTCATTGTCAGTAGCAATAGCATTAGTAACCATAGCCGGGTGTGGTGGCTCACACCTGTGCTCCCAGCTACTTGGGAGGTCGAGGCTGCAGGGCACCATGAATGCACCACTGCACTCCAGCCTGGGAGACAGAGCGAGACCCTGTCTCTAGAAAAATGAAAGATACAGGCTGGGCGTGGTGGCTCACGCCTATAATCCCAGCACTTCGGGAGGCTGAGGCGGGCGGATCACCTGAGGTTGGGAATTCGAGACCAGCCTGACCAACATAGAGAAACCCCGTCTCTACTAAAAAATACAAAATTAGTTGGGCGTGGTGGCGCATGCCTATAATCCCAGCTACTTGGGAGGCTGAGTCAGGAGAATCGCTTGAACCCGGGAGGCGGAGGTTGCAGTGAGGCAATATCACACCACAGCACTCTGGCCTGGGTGATAGGGTGAGACTCCGTTTCAAAAAAAAAAGAAAAAGAAAAGATACAGTATTAGTAACTGAAGGTGGGATGTGGGGGTGTGGGGGTGGGGCAGACATGCAGAACGGGGAGCAGGAACTCTGCTTGCCCAAATGCAGAGTGGAGAGATGGCGTGAAAGTGAGCGAGTGCACACGTTACTCTTGGAAAATGACACAGCATTGCTGGAAGATGTGTAGCCGACCTGAGACACAGACGGCCTGCATTCCTGGGCCAGCAGACTCGTTCAAGTCAAAAGGAATAAATGTAACCAAAGAAGTGTGAGACTTACCCCATTTCCCAAAACACCACTGAAAAAAATTAAAGATCCAACCTCCTCCTGGACGCCTGGGCTCCGGAACCCTCCCCTCGGAACGATCTTGGCCACCGTCCTACCCAAATCCTCCCCGCCTCTCATACCCAAAGGGCATTGTTGCTATAGCAGCAGCCCCTTCAGCCCCTCAGGTGCTCCAGCTCCTTATTCTAGAACTCTCCATCAGCAGTTCTTTCTCTCCGGTGACGCTGCCTGTCCATGGACCCACCAGCTTTTCAGTGTCCCTGCCGCCTGCTGCCCATCCTTCCTGCCCTGCCCAGCGCAGATCCCTGCAAACAAACACAGCTCAGCCTCCCTTCTGTGCCGTCTCCCACCAACACACTCAGACAAAACTTCGCTCTCACACATAACCCAGCCTGCAAACAGCCCCAGTCCCAGTGGCTCCCAGCAAAGGGCATTTCTTGCCCTGCCGGGCTCTACAGGGCTGGGCCCCGGGCTGCAGGTTGAGGTCAGGGCCGCTGTCCCTGAGGTCTCAGCTGCAGACAGGCACACTCCCTTCTGCTGTGTGTCCCAAGGGGTGAAGCAAACCAGGGCTCAGCCCAAATCCAAAGGGTGGGTAAGTTTCCGCCACTGCCGTGACTTGGGCAGGGAGAGAGAATCTCGTAAACACACACGACCATCTCCAGCGCTCTTCCCCCTTCTCTGCCACGTGGGCCACTCACCACAGCCAGAGAAAAGCACAGCCGTGCTGCCAGGGGCCTGGGAAATTAGTGAATGGAAATTTGCAGGGGCCCTCAGTGCTACCCACCTCTCCTCCCTCCTCCTTCCCTTCTTCCTCCTCCTTCCCTTCCTCTTCCTCCTCCTCCTCCTTCAACCTCCAGTTCTGAGGGCCCAGCCGTCCGGCCACCAGGGGATGGTGCAGGCCCAGGCCTCTCCCCTCTGCTCACACCCCAGTGGGGTAGCGGTTTATCCTCTGTCCACTCGTGACATGTGCACTTTCTGCATACGTGTTATACTCTGAACAAAAGTAACAACAACAAAACCATCAGCTCGGCCTCTCTGTCCACTTGCTGCTGACCAGCTGTCAGGCCTATTCCTTTGAGGAAACAGGTGATTAGAAGGAAGCTCTTCCACCATGTCCACAGGACACCAGCATTCCTGCGTCTCTGGCTCTGCGCTCCTTCCCATTATAATGTGGCCGGCCAGGCCCTCCCGGGGGCTCTGCTCCTGCAGTGCCTCCTCTCATGTAGGCAGACACAGAAATGAGGCAGAGGCTAGAAAATGATGAGGGCCAGGGAGATGTGTTTTTCTTTTTTCTTTTTTCTTTTTTTTTGAGATGGAGTTTCGCTCTTGTAGCCCAGGCTGGAGTGCAGTGGTGTGATCTCAGCTCACTGCAACCTCCACCTCCCAAGTTCAGGTGATTCTCCTGCTTCAGCCTCCCGAGTAGCTGGGATTACAGATGCCTGCCACCACACTCAGCTGTATTTTTTCTTTCTTTTTTTTTTTTTTTGTATTTTTAGTAGAGACGGGGTTTCACCATGTTGGCCAGGCTGGTCTCGAACTCCTGACCTCAGGCGATCCACCCGCCTTGGCTTCCCAAAGTGCTGGGATTACAGGCGTGGGCCATTGCGCCCGCCAATATTTGTATTTTTAGTGGAGACTAGAGACAGAGTTTTGCTATGTTGACCAGGCTGATCTCAAACTCCTGACCTCAGGTAATCCTCCCACCTTGGCCTCCCAAAGTGCTGGGATTACAGGCGTGAGCCACCCCACTTGGCCATTCGTGCACTTTCAGTAACCAGGTGTAGTTTTTTCGTTTTAAAATAGGACCTATGGCTCACACTGATATAACTAAGTGAATAAATAAATGAGGGGGAAGGAAAACTCTGATAATGGAATGCCAAATGGTAAATGGAGGAGTGATGGGCTTAGGAAAACCACTATTCAGCAACCATTTTATTTTTATTTATTTATTTATTTATTTATTTATATTTTTTGAGACGGAGTCTTGCTCTGTCGCCAGGCTGGAGTGCAGTGACACAATCTCAGCTCACTGCAACCTCCAAGTCCCTGGTTCAAGTGATTCTCCTGCCTCAGACTCCCGAGTAGCTGGGATTACAGGCACGCACCACCATGCCCAGCTAATTTTTGTATTTTTAGTAGAGACGAGGTTTCACCATGTTGGCCAGGATGGTCTCAATCTCTTGACCTCGTGATGCGCCCGCCTCAGCCTCCCATAGTGCTGGGATTACAGGCGTGAGCCACAGCTCAGCAACCATTTTAATAAAAATCAATTCAGACAAAATCTTCAGTAAGTGTTAAAACTAGAGAGTGGGCTGGCTGCAGTGGCTTACCCCTGTAATCCCAGCACTTTGAGAGGCCGAGGCAGGTGGATCACCTGAGGTCACGAGTTCGAGACCAGCCTGTCCAACATGGTGAAACCCCGTCTCTACTTAAAAAAAAAATACAAAAAATAGCCTGGTGTGGTGGTGGGCACCTGTAATCCCAGCTACTGGGAGGCTGAGGCAGAAGAATCGCTTGAACCCAGGAGGGGGAGGTTGCAGTGAGCCGAGATCACACCACTGCACTCCAGCGTGGGTGACAGCAAGATTCTGTCTCAAAAAGAAACAAAACAAAACAAAATAACCAGTTAGAGAAACCAGAGAGACTGAGTGACAGACAGATTCATACACCATACCTGTGCACGTGTGTGTGTGTGTGTGTGTGTGTGTGTGTGTGTGTGTATGTGGAGAGAGAGAGACAGAGGGAGCAAATGTAGTAAAAACTTTACATTTGAAATAACAATGAGTTTCTGATAATAGAAGCAAAAAAAAATTAACATTTGGAAAATCTGGATGAGGGAATATGACATTCTGTATGGTTCTTGCCACTTTTCTAATCTAAAATTACGTTAAAATTTTAAGAAAATTAAAAAGTGGCCGGGCGCGGTGGCTCACGCTTGTAATCCCAGCACTTTGGGAGGCCGAGGCGGGCGGATCACGAGGTCAGGAGATCGAGACCACGGTGAAACCCCGTCTCTACTAAAAATACAAAAAAAAATTAGCCGGGCGTGGTGGCGGGCGCCTGTAGTCCCAGCTACTCGGAGAGGCTGAGGCAGGAGAATGGCGTGAACCTGGGAGGCGGAGCTTGCAGTGAGCCGAGATTGCGCCACTGCACTCCAGCCTGGGCGACAGAGCGAGACTCCGTCTCAAAAAAAAAAAAAAAAAAAAAAAAAAAGTATTTGGGCTGTGTAACAAATTACTGCAAACTTGAGTGGTTTAAAACAACACACATTGGGCTGGGCGAGGTGGCTCACTCCTGTAATCCTAGCGCTTTTGGGAGGTCGAGGTGGATGGATCACCTGATGTTAGGAGTTCGAGACCAGCTTGGTCAACATGATGAAACCCCCTCTCTACTAAAAATACAAAAATTAGCCTGGCATGGTGGCGCACGCCTGTAATCCCAGCTACTCGGGTGGCTGAGGCAGGAGAATCACTTGAACCCGGGAGGCTGAGGCTGCAGTGAGCCAAGATCTCGCCATTGCACCCCAGCCTGTGTGACAGAGACTCTGTCTCAAACAACAACAACAAAAACAACACCGTTTATCATCTTTCTCTCCCGCAGGCTGGCTGAAGGCTCTGGGGGAGGCCCTCCCCACCTTTCCCAGCCCTGGGGAGGCCGCCAGCCATCCCTGCCGTTTCTCATCTGGTGGCAGCACGTATCATCTCTGCCGCCATCTCCACATGGCCGTTTTCTCTCCGCGTGTCTGTGTCCACGTCTCTCTTCTTATAAAGGCTGGACAGGATTTTTTTTTTTTTTTTTTTTTGAGACAGTCTCGCTCAGTCGCACAGACTCGAGGACAGTGGCGCGATCTCGGCCTCCAATGCCACCTTCCAGAGCCTTCATGATGTAACTCCATCCCTGTCCCCTCCCCACGTCGCCGGCTTTATTGTTCTTCGTGTCAGTTCTTGCCAGTGGACATTTAATTCTAATTCACGTCTCACTCCCTCCCCCACTGTGAGCCCCACGTGGCAGAGACCCCTGCGGAGCCGCGCGGGCCGGAGGAGGCCGTGGAGCATCGCTCTGACCTGAGCCGGGGACGCTGCGGAGTCGCAGCACGTTCCTCTGCCCAGAGCTGATGGGCACCGTCGTGTCTTTCGCTGCAGGTCCCGGGAGAGACTCGGGGGCCTGGGATCCCCCATTTAGCCACAGGGCGGGGGGATCAGGTTCACTCTGAAAGTCCAGAGCACGATGTTTGGGAAACGGCCCCGCCCGCGGCCTCCGGGACCGCGGGGCGCCCCTGCTACCACCCTGCGCGGCGTCGGCCCCGTCCCCGCGAGCGCCCGGAAGCCCCTGGCCGTGGGCCGCACCGGAGCCGCGCAAGGCGACTGTTCTGCTCCTCGGCTCGGGGTTCGGACCCGGCGCTGGGCGCGGTCACGCGGGGCGCTGCGCACGACGTCCGGCGGCCACAGAGCGCGGCCATCGAGTCCCGCCCCGGCGCAGCGCCCCCCTCCCGGGCCCGCGACACACGCCCTCGGGGTCGGTCCTCGAGGACACGCAGCGCCCCACCCACCCACCAGGACGCACGTTTTAAGCTCATCAGTGAAGGTTCCTTAAATTCCCGAAGGGCAATAAGTTAACCAAGTAAAACAGCACCGGAACACCAGGTAGAGGGCACCACCGGGGTCCGCGGGTGGGGGTGGGTGGAACCCGGGGTGGGCGAGGGCAGGCGAAGAAGAAGGCGGGGGAGGGGGCGGCGACTCGGGTCTGCGGTTGAATCAACAGGGCATGGGAATCGGGCGGGCGGACTGGGGTGGGGGCACACCGGGGTCCGGGGGAGGGCGGGGGTCGGGCAGGCCGGCGGGTCCCAGGCTGCGGCGGGGTAGGAAAGGGATGAGGGGGAGGGGCCCGGGCTGCGTGGGGTGGAGGAGGGGCTGGGCGGGGCGGTCGCCGGCCTCCGCCCCCGCCCCTCCGCCAATCACCGCCAGCCTGCTCCCCTCGCCGTGGGTCCCCGCGAGGCCGCCACCCCGGGGTCGCCGTCTCCGCCTCGCCGCAGTCGGGGCAGCCGCTTGCCCCTCTTTCCCATGTATCCGTCCAGGTGAGATCCGGCCCCACCGAGACTCGCTCCCCTCTCTGGACGGAGGATCTCAATTGGGTCCCGGTTTCCCTCTCCGCGCCTCCGCCCAGAGTTGCATCATCTGCACCGAAAGGCGGCGAGACAGGGTCTCCCAAGACCCCCGCCCCACCGGCGCCCACGCCTGCGGTCTTGACCGCCCAGAAGATGGGGGCTGGCCCGTGCCCCGGGCTCCCACCCAGCCCCCGCGCCGGCGGAGTGGACCCCACTGGCGGCGAGTCCCGGAGCGTGGAGCGGGGACGCGGGGTGGGAATCCGGGGGAGATGCACGTTTCTGTGCCCAGCATTGAGTTTTTGCTGCATTGTGGATGGGAAATGGCTGTTTACAAATCGCCCTTTTCGGCGGACCGTGTGGGGTGGCGGTAAACGCTGTTGCGCGGGCGGCACGCGAGGTGGGTGCCCGCTGGGGGAGGGACGCGGGGCTCTGCCCAGGTTGCATTCGGGGGATGGAGGCTTTCCTGGGACCTCACTTCCCTGAGCCCCAGGCGAGACGGCAGCTGAGCTGGAGGATGCAAGAGGGAGGCGGAGGGGGGTGGGAGAGCGGCGCGCGAAACTCTCGGCTTCCCGAGGATCTTCTGGGCTTACTTGTCCCCAGCTTTGTCCCCAAGTGTCGCTTCCGGAGGCGGGTGGCCGGCGGCTTCCGGCTCTCAGCAGGGTCTGGATCTCCCACCGAGAGACTTGGAGGAGGTTCCCGCTCTCCCTAGGCCCCTCCGGGAGCGCTGGCGCGCGCGTGCAGGGTGCCCCAGGAACGTCGTGACCCCAAGGGGGTCTTGTGGTTTAAGGAGCGAACGGAACCGGCCGGGCGATGCCAGCTGAACCCGCCTTCCCGGGACGCACGTGCATCCGGCCGTCCGGCGCTGTCGCCTTGGGGAGCCCGCGGGTTCGGGTCTGGGTCGCCTGGCGAGCTTTCTGCCGAGCGCCTCTGAGTTCTATAGAGCCCCGACGGCTTGCGATCTGCGTTCCCGGCAGTCCCTTACCTTGCGGGAGAGGGCTCCAGGGCGAGGCGAGGCGAGGCGCCAAAAGCAAGGCGTCGTCTGCGTCTGCCGGGGCCTCGGGTCCACGGCTTTCTGGAGGATTCGGCGGCGGAGCGTGCGCTCCCCAGGCCGGACAGGGCCTGTGCCAGACGGAGAGTCCCTTCCCGCAGGTGACTCCCGCGACCCGCAGGGGACTGCTCCTGCGGCAGGAGGAGGGTTGTGTTAACCCAGGAGTTTGAGACCAACCTGGGCAACGTATCAAGATCATGTCTCTTTAAAAAAAAAAAAAAAAAAGGAAAAATGGTGGCCAGGTGCGGTGGCTCACACTTGTAATCCTAGCACTTTGGGAGGCCGAGGCAGGTAGACCACTTGAGGACTGGGGTTCGAGACCAGCCTGGCCAACATGGCAAAACCCTGTCTCTACTAAAAATACAAAAATTAGCCGGGTGTGGTGGCAGGCGTCTGTAACCCCAGCTACTCAGGAGGCTGAGACAGGAGAACTGCTTGAACCCGGGAGGTGGAGGTTGCAGTGAGCCGAGATCGCACCACTGCTCTCCAGCCTGGGCAACAAGAGTGAGACTCTGTCTCGAAAATTTAAAAAAGAGCAGTTTGGCCGGGCGCGGTGGCTCATGCCTGTAATCCCAGCACTTTGGGAGGCCGAGCCGGGCGGATTACCTGAGGTCAGGAGTTCGAGACCAGCCTCAACATGGAGAAACCCCGTCTCTACTAAAAAAAAAATACAAAATTAGCCGGGCGTGGTGGTGCATGCCTGTAATCCTGGCTACTTGGGAGGCTGAGGCAGGAGAATTGCTTGAACCCGGGAGGCAGAGGTTGCCATGAGCCGCGATAGTGCCATTGCACTCCAGCCTGGGCAACAAGAGTGAAACTCCGTCTCAAAATAAATAAATAAATAAATAAGAGCAGTTTTAGATTTACAGAAAAATTGAGAAAATAGAGTTCCCCCAGTTTCCCCTGTTATTAAGATCTTAAACTGATGTCGTATATTTGTTACTTTATTTATTTTATTTTATTTTTATTTTTATTTTTTGAGACAGAGTCTCACTCTGTTGCCAGGCTGGAGTGCAGTGGCGCAATCTCGGCTCACTGACCTCTGCCTCCCGGGTTCAAGCGATTCTCCTGCCTCAGCTTCCCGAGTAGCTGGGACTACAGGTGCGTGCCACCATGCTTGGCTAATTTTTGTATTTTTAGTAGAAACGGGGTTTCACCATGTTGGCCAGGATGGTCTCGATCTCTTGACCTCATGGTCCGCCCGCCTTGGCCTCCCAAAGTGCTGGGATTACAGCGTGAGCCACCGCGCCTGGCCTATTTGTTACAATTAATAAGCCAATTCCACGATGACACAACCATTGTTGACATGAACCAAAGTCCGCGCTTGAGTCAGATTTGCAGAGTTTTCTCCTCACTCCCCTTTTCTATCCCAGGATCCCACGACAGATTCCGTTGTCACATCTCCTTCCAGAGTTTGAACGGTGCTGAACTGTCAGCACCATCTGTCCGGTGAGTGACAGCTGTGGACTTAGTCTTCCTGTTGAGTGTGGAGAATCAAAGGAGGGTGAAGGAGGGCTGAGTCCAGTCCTGGGGCCTCTGAAGAAGGCAAGGTGGGAGGTGGTCGTGGGTTCCTTGTCCCCCCAGAGGAAGGGCAGCAGATGGGACCTCGCCTGGCTTTTTTCTTTCTTCCCTTTTTTTTTTTTTGTCTCATCTATTTCAAGGTGCTTGTGTGTTTTTTTAATCCTGGGTAAAATACACGTAACACTTATCACTGTAACCATTTGTAACTGTGATGCAACCACCGTCACTATCTCCACTCAGAACATTCTCATCATCCCCAACACAACCTCTGTACCCATTAAACAATCACCCTCCCTTCCCCACTGACCTCAGCCCCTGGCAGCCTCTGTTCTACTTTCTACCTCTATGAATTTGCCAGACATAGAGGGGCGTTCAAGAGTCCCAGGGGCCTCATCGTGGAAGTGGAATCACACAGTATTTGTCCTTTTGTGTCTGGCTTATTTCACTTGGCCTAATGTCCTGAAGGTTCGTCCGTGTTGTAGCATGTGCCAGAATTCGTTTCTCTTACGGCTGAGTAATATTCTAGTGTGTGTATGAGCCTAAGTCCATCCGTCTGCGGATACATGCTGTTCTTCTGCCTCCACCTTTTGACTTGTCAATAGTGCAGCAATGAGCATGGGTGTGCAGGCATCTGTTTTGTTGTTGTTGTTGTTTTATTTTTAAAATAGAGACGGGGCTGGAGCCCAGGCTGGTCTTGACCTCCTGGATTCAAGTGGTCCTCCTGCCTCAGCCTCCCGAAGTGCTGGGATGAGAGGCATGAGCCACTGCACACGGCCCAAGCAACTGTCTGCTTCCGTTGTTTTTGGTATATGCCTATAGGAGAGAAATGGCCCAGCGGCTGCCCACAGGGCTGGTGCCTGTGTTTTTGTGTAGTTCTTCCAGGGCTTCTCTGAGGGAGCGGAGTTCTTCCAGGGCTTCTCTGAGGGTCAGCAGTGTTCGCTGGAACCCCACAGCATCTGAGCCTGAACCGATGCCTCTCTTCTTGCTTTGCCAGGTCCCAGCATGCCTTCTGAGACCCCCCAGGCGGAAGTGGGGCCCACAGGTTGCCCCCACCGCTCAGGGCCACACTCGGTGAAGGGGAGCCTGGAGAAGGGGCCCCCAGAGGGTAAGGAAGCCAAGGAGCCCCTGTGGATCCGGCCCGATGCTCCGAGCAGGTGCACCTGGCAGCTGGGCCGGCCTGCCTCCGAGTCGCCGCATCGCCACACTGCCCCGTAAGTCCTGCTTTTGATCACAACAGGGGTGATCCATAACCTGGAGGGCAGGAGTTTGTCACCCGGACACCACACAGCCAGGAGGACATGAGGTATAACCCCCTGTAGTCACTCTGGATTGAGGAGCTGGGGGTGGGGGCATGCCGTGTAGATGAGGCTCTGAGAGGCCAAGGCCTCCTTACACTGCAGCCCAGCACCTAGGCCAGTGCCTGGCAAGACAGTGGATGCTCAACAAGTAGTTCCGGAATAAATAAATAAATAAATGTGCCCAGGTCACATGCTTTGCCTGGTCTGTGGCTGCGCATGTGCATTCACTGGAGGTGAGTGACCAGGGTCCTGCCTGCACTCTCTTATTTATTTTATTTTATTCTTTGAGACACAAGCTAGAGTGCAGTGGTGCAATCATGGCTTACTGCAGCTTCAATCTCCCCCGATTAAGCTATCCTCCCACCTCAGCCTCCCAAGTAGCTGGGACTATGGGCACCCACCATCACACCCAGCTAATTTTGGTATTTTTAGGAGATGGGGTTTCACCCAGGCTGGTCTTGAACTCCTAGGTTCAAGTGATCCGCCCGCCTTGGCTTCCCACAAGTGTTGGGATTACAGGTGTGAGCCACCGCGCCCGGCCCAGCCTGCACTTTTCCGTTAACTCTAGGTCATGAAGACTTCCCATAGGCATTACGTATTTTTCCATAAGGGCTGTTCTTCTGGTGGCACAAACTGTTCAGTGAAGAAGCCTCTACGGGGTAGACAGGTGTTTGCAGTTATCTCATTTTACATAACTGCAATAGAAGATACTACACATTCATTTAGCCAACAAGTCTTTCCTTAGTGCCTTGTGCATTTCGTGCCCTGCTCAAGGTGCAAAAGCTCTGTCCGTGGAAAAGACAAATGAACAAAAATCCCTACCCCAGCTCGAAACTGAAATCAAGCTCACTAAGCCTTAGGATTATCTTTATTTCCTTAGTATAATCTCCTTGGAGGAGAACAAATAGATCGAAGAATGTGCTTCTTAGATGTTTGATTCCTTTTTTTTTTTTTTTTTTTTTTTTTTGAGACAGAGTCTTGCTGTCGCCCAGGCTGGAGTGCAGTGGCGCGATCTCAGCTCACTGCAACTTCTGCCTCCCGGGAAGCGATTCTCCTACCTCAGCCTCCCTAGTAGTTGGGATTACAGGCATGTGCCAGCATGCCCAGTGGATTTTTGTATTTTTAGTAGAGATGGGGCTTCACCATGTTGTCCAGGCTGGTCTTGAACTCCTGACGTCAGGTGATCCAATCGCCTTGGCCTCCCAAAGTGCTGGGATTATGATTCCTATTTTGTGTACACCACTACCAGCATTTATGGTTGCTGATTTACAGTTCAGAATGGGTGGGGGTGGCTGCGTGTACTCTCAGTGGAGCAATAGAAAGAAGTGACAGTGGACAAACCCAGAAGGTCTGAGTGTTTTTTTTTTTTTTGAGACGGAGTCTTGCTCTGTCGCCCAGGCTGGAGTGCAGTGGCGCAATCTCGGCTCACTGCAAGCTCCGCCTCCCGGGTTCACGCCATTCTCCTGCCTCAGCCTCTCCGAGTAGCTGGGACTACAGGCGCCCGCCACCACGCCCGGCTAATTTTTTGTATTTTTAATAGAGGCGGGGTTTCACCGTGGTCTCGATCTCCTGACCTCGTGATCCGCCCGCCTCGGCCTCCCAAAGTGCTGGGATTATAAGCGTGAGCCACCGCGCCCGGCCTCTGAGTGTTGAACATACTCAGTGCTGGGAGCTCAGGAGGCCAAGCAGATGGGTGGGCAGCCAGAAGGATGGGCTCTTGCTGCCAAGACAAACCCGAGAGAGCAGTGGGTGAGAGGCCCGGTGAGGTCGGGAGTGGCTGCTGGGGGGTGGAGTGGGCAGGGAAGACAGGCCTGATTCCTGAGGGCTCCGTGAGCTCCTAACTCTAGGGCATGAGATGGGGACGATGCCCTCCAGGCTGTAAATGGCACTGCACCTGCGCCTCACATACTGGCCTCATTCATCCTCCGAAGACAGCCCCATCCTGAGATGCAGAGCCGACGCTGCTTGTCTCCAGTCAGAGGGCCCCTGAGAATAGTGGCGTTGCAGGGAGGTGCTGCAGAGGTGGGTCAGGAGTTGGAGGTTCATTTTAGGACACTGTAGCGTGTCCTCCCAGGAGCCTCTTGGGCTGTGGAAGTGGGAGTCCTTGAGATAAGGGGCTCCAGGGCTATCCCTGCAAGTCAGATCCTTTATCTTGCTAAGTGCTCTGGGCCTGGCCCTGACCACCTTTCAAACTTCTCAGGTAACTTCACAGCCACCGAGGCCCAGTGCTGAGTCAGCACACCTGCTGCAGGGAGGCGGGCCTCTGCCTGCCTGGCTGGCCGGATGCCAGAACTGAGTTAGTGAACTAATCCCCGGCGCTGTCACCCGGGGGCTTGGCTTTCTACCTGGCCCTGGCTCTCTACACCTGCCAAGCCTGGTTCCCTTCCGCCGAGAACTGCTTCCGAGGGAGCCTCCCTGGCCCCTGTACAGTTGGGGCACCTGGCAGGACTGCCCTCTGCTCCCTGGGAAGGGCACGATTGGACTCCAGCTGCTCTTGTTGGCGCCTGTTTTGGCCTCAGGGCAGCTCTCCCTGCAAATGTGGCACTCCCTCCATGGCACAGGACCTCCGGGAGCTGGGTTCACCCCAGGTCTAAGGGTCGCCTCCTGGCGGGCAGGAACCAAGGACCCTGGCTGTTTAGCAGGCTCCTGTGCTGAAGAGGGGGCTCAGGGTTAGCCACGGGGTGTCATCGTAGCTGCAAGGGCCAGGGAGGGGTTGCAGGTCTGGAGACCGCTGCAAGCCATGCGTGTTCCCAGATGAGTATGTGGTGAGCTTGGTGCAGATAGATAGGGGGTGTCATCGGCCTCTCCCTGGGGGAGGATGGCAGGGGCAAGAGGGCCATTTAGGAAACCACCTGGACCAGGGTTTGAGGGTTTGCACAGCCAGATGCTGCAGGGCAGAGCATCACGAGCCTGGCCGACAGCGCCTCTGCCAGGGCTCTGTGTCTGCCACATGCCTGACATTTTCTGTGCAGGGCTAGACACCCCGCCTGTGCTTTGTGGCCATTGTCCCTGGTCTAAGGAGTCTCTGCCCTGAGGTCAGCACTTCACTTTTTTGCTTCCTATGGTCACATGCTGAGAGATGAAAGGAAATGTCATTCTCCAGTAAAGCATTTCTGAAAAGGTGGACCTAAACCTTTGTTTTGGAGTCAGTATTTGCTTATTTTAACTTTTTTATTTGGAAATAATTTACTACTCACAATAAGTAGCAAAAATAATAGATCCTTTGTACCCTTCTCCCAGCTTCCCACTAACAACATCTGCCACGACTGTAGGTTCATTTTCAAACCTGGGAAGCTGGCATTGGTGCAAATAAACCACAGGCATGATTTGCTTTTTATAGATTTGTATGTCTAAGTATGTGTGTGTATGTGTGTTTCAGGCGTGTGTGTGGGGTGTGTGTTAGGTGTATCTCTGTACAGATTTGTGTAACCACCACCCAGATAAAGCCAGTTCTTTTTTTTTTTTTTTTTTTTTTTTTCTCTCCAGTTCTTCGAGTGTTGATTTGTGTAAGACAACATCTGCCAGGACTGGTACTATTTTGTTTTGTTTTGTTTTTTTCCTGAATAATTGTGGACTCCTCTGTTTCAGGGTAAAAGCTCCAAAAATCTTGCCAGATATTCTGAAGAAAATCGGGGACACCCCTATGGTCAGAATCAACAAGATTGGGAAGAAGTTCGGCCTGAAGTGTGAGCTCCGTGAGTGCTCTGGCTTTGGAGAGGGGCTTCCTCCATCTACACTGGGCTCCGTGGGCCTGGGGGGTCCTGGGAGGTCCTGGGATGGGTCCCTTAGGCAAGGTCCTGGGATCAGAAAACACGCTGGTTAATGAGGGGCCAAGAACATATCAGCTTAAGTTTGGGAAAAACACACAACAGGGCATTGTGTCAGAGGGTGACCAAAGTGGCTCTCCAGCTGATGGACCAGGGAACGAACAGGTGACCTTTGAACTGAGGCCGGAGTGGAAGCAGCGAGGGTGTGAAGGGCCGGGTGAGGGTCAAAGGCAGAAGCAAGCAGGTGGGGCGGGTTAGCGTCACGTCTCCTAAGGAGCAGTGGACGGGTCCTAGCATGTGCCGTGAGCCATCCGCTGTCCAGGGAGCGGTTACCTCTGTCTTGCCAGCTTCCTGGGGACAGACAGTTCAGCTCATCATTTATGAGACGGAGAATGGGAATTTGGAGGGTCCGTGGCTGGCCTCGTCCTGGGTGCACAGGGGGTCACCTGAGGTGTGGTCTGAGCCCTCCGGGGAAGGGCATTTCTTTGCAGGACGCAGTTTCCAGGCTCAAGAGGGTGGAGGGAATTCCTAAGGGTCGCTCTTCACCAAGAGCGCAGGGCCCTGGTAGACCTCAGCATCGTCACGGAGAAAGCTGTGGGTGCAGAGGCCTTGGGGACAAGGCGGGGATGGAATTTCATATTTCAGATGACCAAGGCCAAGTGAGTTTGGGGGGCAGCAGGAAGGGTGCCGCGGAGAACCCCGTGACAGGGCCAGATGGAGGGGTGCAGTTCGAGTGGGAAGGAGAGGGAACCAGTAACATGGCTTGGGACTTTTTCATCCTGAGGTGCTATAATGTCACAGCCGGGGGACATGTGAGAGCTGGGACAGGCGCTGGGGGAAGGAAGTCAGGGGTCGGTGCGTTGGGAACCGATCGCCGATTCACAGGAGGAGCCTCGTGGGAGCCTGGCTCTCCTCTGCGCCCCTCTAGGGAAGGAAATCTTGGAGCTGCATCAGAGCAGCCCCCTTCACAGAGACCCCCAAGGCAGCAGGGCCGGCTCTGTGCTCAGAGTCAGACAATAGGGACCCTTAACCCGTACGCAGCAAGCGTGGCTGGCTCACTGTGCTCCGTATAGGACGACGTCTAAACTTGGCAGTTGCCCTTGAAGTAGGTTTTGGAATGCCCGTTTTACAGACAGACACACCGAGGGTCAGGTTGGTCACGTGGCTTGCCCAAGGCCACCAGCTCTGCTTTCTGCCTCGGAGCTGGCCCCCAGGTGCTAGTGAGAATGATCTAACTGAGGGCTTCACAGTATGGGACCCAGAGGGGTCCGGGAATGCAGGCCTGTGGAGGGCCAGACCCCGGGAGTTCTCCCCACCACACACAGCGCCTCGTCCTGGTTCTAGGGGCAACACCTGTCTGGTGGTGGCTTTCAGAAATTTTGAGGTGCTGCAGGCTGGTCCCAGGTCCCTCAAATCACATTTCTTGCAGCCCAGTCTCTCTCTGTTAAAAACTAAATAGTTTTAAGAGCTGGAGAGGCAGAGAGGACCTGCAATAAGGAAGGAAGTGCAAGTGAAGGCCTTGGCCTTGTGCGGGACTGCGCAGGGAGCCCTTCCCCGGGCAGGTGACGCCCCACGGGGGAAGGATGATGATGGGAGGCTGTAGGGAGAGAGTGCGAGTCCCCATCCAATGGGGAAGCCAGTGCCCTGGCTTCAGGACATCAAGCTGCTTTGGCAGGGGCCGCCGGGTATGGCTGGGCATAGGGGTGTAGGGGACCCAAATCCAGGCGCCTGCCCACCACAAGCCCAGCTCGTGGGTGGGGGGACGGGGTTTTCTGTGGCGCCCCCCAGTGAGGGCTGCTGATGCCTCTCTGGTTCCCATAGAGTTGCTCTGCGCCCTGCAGGACCGGTAGGATGGGCTGCAGGGGGAGAAGCTCTAACAGGCTAGTGCCCAGGTGCAGGTGTAGGGGAGGTGAGTGGAGAGGTGGCAATTTTTCAGAACCCACAGACCCCCAAGCCCGTCTCCCATCCTGGGATGTATCAGGTAATGGGGGGGGTGAGCAGGAATCAATGGGTGGGGGGTGGTCAGGGGGTCCCCTCTGTGATTCATTTCTGCCTCCCAGTGGCCAAGTGTGAGTTCTTCAACGCGGGCGGGAGCGTGAAGGACCGCATCAGCTTGCGGATGATTGAGGATGCTGAGCGCGACGGGACGCTGAAGCCCGGGGACACGATTATCGAGCCGACATCCGGGAACACCGGTGGGTGCCGGGCCCAGCGGGGGTGGCCGGGGCTGGCTGTCCCCTACCCATGCCGAGCCTGCCGGCACCCGGGGGGGGATGGCTGAGCTGCAGCTGCATGTGCTGGCCCGCCTGGCCGCCTGCTCCCTGACATCTTGCACCGCTGCCGGCCTGTGTCCCAACCTAGCTTCCATTGCCCAGCATTCGGGGCCAGTGCCGATGCTGTCGGGGCGATGGCACCTGGCAGTGCCTGGCACACAGGATGAGCACCCAGAGTCTGCTGTTCCTGTGCCCGTGTACCTGGCCGGGCCTGGAGGAACCAGATCTCCTGTCCTGCACCGCTGCCTCCTCCTCCTTGATGTACCTTTTATTTCTGCCTCTGGCAGTCTCTCTCCCCCTGCACTTGAAGGCAGAAGCAGCTATGCTGGGCAATTTTGGAATCCCACAGAACCCTCTTCCCTGGGCCCTAGGGGAACCGGCATCGGGGTGTGCCCCTGTGTCCCAGGCAGGGGCGGGGCAGGGCTTAGGGGTCACTGGGCCCCTCTCACCCTCTGTGTGCCCTCAGGGATCGGGCTGGCCCTGGCTGCGGCAGTGAGGGGCTATCGCTGCATCATCGTGATGCCGGAGAAGATGAGCTCCGAGAAGGTGGGTGGGTGTGGCCAGGGGCGGGGTCATAGGGCAGGGGATGAGGGTGCCTGGGCCAGGCGGAAGGTGCAGGCCAACGCTTTCCCTCCTGCAGGTGGACGTGCTGCGGGCACTGGGGGCTGAGATTGTGAGGACACCCACCAATGCCAGGTTCGACTCCCCAGAGTCACACGTGGGGGTGGCCTGGAGGCTGAAGAACGAAATCCCCAATTCTCACATCCTAGACCAGGTGAGGCGCCTGGGGCCTGGAGACAGGCATTCCCTAGGAGGGTCTCAGTCAGGGATGTGGGGGTGACTGAGGTGTCGGGGGCCAGCTCACGGGCTCTGCTCTCTTTCTATGCAGTACCGCAACGCCAGCAACCCCCTGGCTCACTATGACACGACCGCTGATGAGATCCTGCAGCAGTGTGATGGTGCGACCCTCTGTCCATCTTGATTGCATTTATTTATCCCTGGCTGCCTGGGAGTGTACAACTCTCTTGCCCTCTCATTGGTGAACTCCTATTCACCCTTCAGAACCCAGCTCAAATGTTCCCTCTGTGAAATGCTTTCTAGAGCATTTCTCTAGAACAGTTTCCTCCCTCCCTTGTGCCCTCTTGTCCTCCGCCTGTGGCTTACCGGTAACACCAAACACAGGGCACGGCTGTATTTGTTTACCCAGCAATCTCTGCAGGTCTGCAGGGGTTCCTCCCGCAGAGAATGCACGGAGCGAGTCTGTTCAGGGCCCAGGCTGGTGCTGGGCTCACAGCTTGGACTTCATTTGGGATCCTGCCCTGACTCGGCATCAAATTCATCTGCAGAACAGGGCTGGTGACATCTGCGATGAGCTCACTCTGTTACAAGCATGAGGCTGGCTCCTTGGGCCCTTTTCCAGGGACTCGGTGCCAAGGCCCGTGGGGGTTGGTACTGATGTTTTCCCAAGAGATCCCTTTAGAGACAAGTTGCCAGGACGTTGGCGCCCTGGCTTCCTATTGGGAATGTGGTGTTGGCATGGGCTGGAGTACACCCTCAGTCCGTGCGCAGGAGCCAGGCTGTAAGGTCCAGGCATTTGCTTGTTTGAGCTTTAAGTGTGAGAACTCTCTCATTTGGCAAAAACAGTCCTGTCTCCGCGTGGGTCCCCAAGCTGCTCCGCCTCTCCGAGTCTTTGCCTGCTGTGACTTGTCCGCCAGATGCCTGCGCTGGCGGCCAGCAGTGTGAGCGCCCAGCGAGTTTCTGCACTGAAGCCTAAAAGACTGATTCCATTTCCTGTGTAAATTCAGTTAACTCACTCACACCACGCAAACATCCAGCAGCCCATGGAGGTGGTTAATTCACAGCCTCCCTCTGCCCGCCCTCAGCGCCTGCACCCCCCGGACAGGGTCCTGTCTTTCTGCATCCAGCCAAACAGGGGTTTTAGGGGCCCAGTGTCATTGAGTAAAGACTGGGCTGGGGTGCCCCAGGCAGCCCTTTTCTGAGGCTTTCACAGACCAAGGGCAACAACAAGGGCTGCTCCAGCTGGAGAAGTTTTTCTTTTGAACTTTTTGGTCACCGGCCGTGGTTTGGGCTGAGTGTGTTTTCAATCATTATTACTATGAGTGGTGGGCTGGCCAGGCGAGGACCCAAGAATGTTATCCGTCCACCAGGGAAGCTGGACATGCTGGTGGCTTCAGTGGGCACGGGCGGCACCATCACGGGCATTGCCAGGAAGCTGAAGGAGAAGTGTCCTGGATGCAGGGTGAGTGGTGTGGCCGGGCCCGGGAGGGGCAGTGCGGAGTGGCCCCGGCTTCTGAGCTGAATCTTGTTCCTCATGATCTGCTCTGCACGCTGTCTTCCGCCGTATTTCCGCGCTGCCTGGGAGGTGTTTGGGAAGACGGTGCTTGACAGATAAGGGACCAGCAGCTCGTGACCCGAAGGAGCTGGGGCTGGGTGGTCACTCACCGGCCAGTGTCTTGGAGAGGCTTCCTGCACTGAGTGGGGGGTTGGAGTTCCATCTGGGGGCCTCTGAGGATCAACCAGGAGCTCTAAGTCCTCTGGTCCTGAGTCTGCCCCTCAACTGGGGTTTGCGGGAGTTGGGGGAGGGTTCCTGGACTTGGGGTTAAGAGCAGGTCTGAGGAGGGGTACCTAGAAAGGTCCCGCTGATAAGAGCGTTCTCTCCCTGTTGCTTGCCCTTGAAAAAGACGTCACTGCCCAGCAATGCCCTTTGTCCCCAAAGGCTCTGCTGCTCCGCTGCAGGGTGGTCCATCTGGGCTGTCCTGGGGGCCCTGCTCTGAGAAGCCCCCCAGGGAGGTCAGTTCCTCCCAGGCACCTGCCTTCACTTCTGAGCGCCCTGCACTGAACATTTAGTCCAGACGAGGTCATTATCGCTTTAATACTTGGAGCCTGGGTTCTTGGGTTTCCCATCCTGCCTCTGAGGCTGGGAACAGGCCACCACCACCCACGGGCAGATCGTTAACAGGCACTTGTTAATGGCGGTATTGGCCACTCCGATAATAGAATAGCGAGGCATGTCCAGGCGGGGCTTTTGCTGGGCTTGAGCCCTGAAGCCGCGCACTCTGCAGATCATTGGGGTGGATCCCGAAGGCTCCATCCTCGCGGAGCCAGAGGAGCTGAACCAGACAGAGCAGACAACCTACGAGGTGGAAGGGATTGGCTACGACTTCATCCCCACGGTGCTGGATAGGACGGTAGGTCGAGTCCAGAGCCCGGCCACAGTGCCGGTGCAGCCTGTAACTCACCCTCACACTGGGGAGCCTGGCTGACCCTGGGCCCCAACCGGCTTCTCCACTGAAGGGAACAGAAGGGCAAGCCCCACATGGTTGTGAGAAGCTGGTCTTGAAGGTCGAGACAAAATAGACTGGGGGACGATGTCGCACATGTGGCCTGACCTCACCAAGGGATGTAGCCCGGGTGGCACCGGCAGGGAGCAGGGAAAACGTGGGAAAATTAAGGCCCCAGAAAACTCTGCTAAGAGCCAAAAAGGTGACTTTGGCCTGAGGGAGAGCAGAGACCGAAGGGCCGGTGTAGGTCACACGGATGCTCAATGGGGCTGGCGGGCAGTTTTGCTGTCTGCAAAACGTGTTGGAACTGGAAAGTCTGCAGACTTGCCGATCCCAGGGGGAGAGGCTGGGGCATGACCTCTGGGGTCCTGCGCCTAGACACGGGGTCCACCACGAGGCTGTTCACCCCCTTGGTCACGTGGGAGCGGCTCCTACGCTGATGGGCTGTGGTGGGGTCCTGCTCAGGTGGTGGACAAGTGGTTCAAGAGCAACGACGAGGAGGCGTTCACCTTTGCCCGCATGCTGATCGCGCAAGAGGGGCTGCTATGTGGTGAGTGGGTGGCGGGCACGGGGGTACGGGGAAGGCAGAGATGGCTAGGGGGCACCGGGGATGGCTGGGTGCACACCCTCTGTCAGCCACCGACCTGCATGTGTAAGACAGCAGTTCTGTGGCGGCCACGAGCCTCAGGTGTTGTCTGCCTGCCTGGGTCCTCACCTGCCCAATGTGGTCACCTGCTCGGGTGAGGGCAGGAGGCCATGGGGTGGGGCTTCGAGCTGCCTTCCAGAATGTGTTTCTAGAACAAGGCTGAAGCTCTCATGGCACTTACTGTTTCTAATCAATTCCACCAGGGCCCCTGGGGCGGTGGCACTGCATTGACGGGGCCCATGGCCAGGACTGGGTGCTGCGAGCACCCTGGAGCAGCTGGGGAGGGGAACTGGAGCCTGAGGCTGTCCAGGATCGACCCCACTCACCTTCCTCCCACCCCGTGCCCCTCTGCCCACCTGCTTGGGGGTGGACAGACCAGGTGGCCGCTGGCAATGCCACTGACTAGCCACACAGGCAGCAGAGGCCCTGTAGGGACCACAGTTGATCTAGACCTCTGGGGACTCGGAGAGCACACACCAGCTTCTAAAACCCAGGCAGGGACATAGGGGGTTTCTACATGTGCATTCCGTGTGTCATGTCACTTTGGGGGTGGTGACAGGGAAAGTGGAAGGAAACCAGCCCTCGGCATGGCCAAGTACCCCAATAGCTGAGCCCCAAACTAGAGATTGGAAGAAAGTCTTGATTGAAAAACCATTTCCCAGCCAGGCGCGGTGGCTCATGCGTGTCATCCCAGCACTTTGGGAGGTTGAGGTGGGTGGATCACCTGAGGTCAGGAGTTCAAGACCAGCCTGGCCAACATGGCGAAACCCCATCTCTACTAAAAATACAAAAAAAAAAAAAAAAAAAAAAAAGTAGCCGGTGTGGTGGTGCATGCCTGCAATCCCAGTTACTCGGGAGGCTGAGGCAGGAGAATTGCTTGAACCTGGGAGGTGGAGGTTGCGGTGAGCCGAGATCATGCCATTGCACTCCAGCCTAGGTGATAAGAGCGAAAACTCCATCTCAAAAAAAAAAGAAAAAGAAAACAAAAGCATTTCCCAGATGAATCTGTCATGAAAGGTGACTTGGTGCCCATAATCGCTGGGCTTTCCCTATCTCAGTCTCCCTGTTCCCCGTGTTGGTGGAGAAACAAGCCCCCGCCTTTGGGGCTGGAAAGCAGGTCCATGGGCCCCGTTACAGAGGAGGCCGCCTCTCTTCCTGCGGGGGCTCCTGGTGCAGACTTAGACGTTCCCGACTGCTGTGTGCACCCTGAAACTAAGCCCAGAGAAGATGCCTCCGACTCTGACTTCAGGGCTCCTAGGGACAGCTGGTGTCACTGTGAGCCTTGGTCTCTTGTTTATAAAGCAGAGCCCAGTGTGCAGTCAGGCAGCCTGCAGGCGTGGTGCTGGGGGCTCCATCCTTGTAGCATCGCTGGCTCTCGGCTCAGGGCCGGGAGGTTTGCCAGGGGCTGCAGCCCCGCCGCAGGCATTTCCCTGGCACCAGTGCCCACCCCAGCTGATTATGAAGCCCCAAGTGGACACGAAAACTCCATGGTGCACAAGGAAGAAGCTGATGCTCACGGAGAAGTGGGGTCCTCCCAGCCCCTGTCCCCGAGGCAACCCCTCTTGATGGATCCTTCGGAGCGTGACATGCTCCCATGCGTGCACGTGCACAATTCACGCACATGCATGCATCCACGCACGCTCACCCTGGCACGTCCATCTCATGGCCCTCTCTGCAGGTGGCAGTGCTGGCAGCACGGTGGCGGTGGCCATGAAGGCCGCGCAGGAGCTGCAGGAGGGCCAGCGCTGCGTGGTCATTCTGCCCGACTCAGTGCGGAACTACATGTAAGACACGGCTTCCCTCCCAGGTCCCTGCTCCTCTCCGTCCTGCCACCCTTCCCTGGATGCCTCGCACACCTCACCTGAGAGCCAGCAGCCAGAGCTGGGAGGGGAGGAGGCCAGCGGGGCCCTGTGAGCACTGTCTCCACTCTCCTGCCCGCGTGCCCTCACGCTGTGGGGCTTCCCAGCCTCTTAATGCTGTGAAAATCAATGCGCACTCGCAGTGACAGCCCTGACGGGAGGGGCATGAAAGATGGCGGCTCCCTCTCTGTCCTTCCTGTCCCTCCCTCTCTGGTGTCTGGCCCCCTCACTGCTCTGGGGTCCATGAGCTCCAAGGGGTAGCCCTGGCCACATGGACTGACGTCCTCTTGGGCCGGGCCCTGTGCCGCCTCCTATCCACCCTGACTGCCTCTGCTGCTTCCCCAAACTCCAGATTGGGACCGAGTGCTGCCCAGGTGGCAAGAGCCCTGCTGCCCAGGTGGCCCCCTAGGACCTGCTGTGACTGTTTTGCCCAGAGGCCCCTCGGACAGTAACGCCACAGACCTCGCTGGTCACCGGGCAGCTGGGCTGAGACTGGCACTGCTCTGCACCTGGTCTCCGGAGGCGGTACCAGGGCGGGTGTCTAGAGACCCCCATGCCCTGCCCCCTGCACCTGCAGGGTTTCCTCCATGGCCTGCAAGCTGCAGGGGCTACACAGCTCCCGAGAGCTCAGCTGCCCTTGGAGGGCCAGGCCTGGCTGGTGGGTGCCCCCAGTTGGGTTCCCCGGTGTGGGATGATTCACATCTGGAGCCCACGGTCAAGTTGCCCTGTGCGGGGCTCCTGCCCACCCCCGTCAGTGCAAGAACACCATCTCCCCACCTACTTGGCCAGCCTGCCATGTGTACCTGTGCGTGTATGTGAGTGTGCGAGGGGCAGAGAGCGAGCATGAGAGGGCGTGTTTATCTGAGTGCCAGAGCGATGGCTGTGTGCATGCTCGCACACGCTTGTTGGCCATGGGGGGTGGGAAGTCCAGCCCCCAGGCTTCCCCCTGGGCCCTCCAGCCAGCACTTGGGGGTCTCTGCTGCACCAGTGAGGTCCAGGAGAGGGGCTGGGCAGGCAGTGCGTGCCCCTCAGCAGGGGCGGAGGCCCGGTGGGGCCCTGCGGGGCCTCGGTGACTCCCCCATCCCGCAGGACCAAGTTCCTGAGTGACAGGTGGATGCTGCAGAAGGGCTTTCTGAAGGAGGAGGACCTCATGGAGGAGAAGCCCTGGTAAGAGCGCTTGGCCGGAGACCCGCTGCCTGTGCTGGCCCTGCCCAGTGTGACAGGCAGGACAGCAGTCCCCGTGGCCTGTGCTGGCCCTGCCCAGTGTGACAGGCAGGAGAGCAGTCCCCGTGGCCTGTGCTGGCCCTGCCCAGTGTGACAGGCAGGAGAGCAGTCCCCGTGGCCTGTGCTGGCCCTGCCCAGTGTGACAGGCAGGAGAGCAGTCCCCGTGGCCTGTGCTGGCCCTGCCTAGTGTGACAGGCAGGAGAGCAGTCCCCGTGGCCTGTGCTGGCCTTGCCCAGTGTGACAGGCAGGAGAGCAGTCCCCGTGGCCTGTGCTGGCCCTGCCCAGTGTGACAGGCAGGAGAGCAGTCCCCGTGGCCTGTGCTGGCCCTGCCCAGTGTGACAGGCAGGAGAGCAGTCCCCGTGGCCTGTGCTGGCCCTGCCCAGTGTGACAGGCAGGAGAGCAGTCCCCGTGGCCTGTGCTGGCCCTGCCCAGTGTGACAGGCAGGACAGCAGTCCCCGTGGCCTGTGCTGGCCCTGCCCAGTGTGACAGGCAGGAGAGCAGTCCCCGTGGCCTGTGCTGGCCCTGCCCAGTGTGACAGGCAGGAGAGCAGTCCCCGTGGCCTGTGCTGGCCCTGCCCAGTGTGACAGGCAGGAGAGCAGTCCCCGTGGCCTGTGCTGGCCCTGCCCAGTGTGACAGGCAGGAGAGCAGTCCCCGTGGCCTGTGCTGGCCCTGCCCAGTGTGACAGGCAGGAGAGCAGTCCCCGTGGCCTGTGCTGGCCTTGCCCAGTGTGACAGGCAGGAGAGCAGTCCCCGTGGCCTGTGCTGGCCTTGCCCAGTGTGACAGGCAGGAGAGCAGTCCCCGTGGCCTCCTGCTGAGGTGCTGCCGGCGGGGGTGCCAGAGCGTTTGTCCTTGTCCTGATCCCCCCGACCTGCCCTCTTCCCTCAGGTGGTGGCACCTCCGTGTTCAGGAGCTGAGCCTGTCAGCCCCACTGACCGTGCTTCCGACAGTCACCTGTGAGCACACCATTGAGATCCTCCGGGAGAAGGGCTTCGACCAGGCGCCCGTGGTGGACGAGGCGGGGTCAGTCTCAGCCCCTGCCCAGAGCTCAGTCCTGGGCTCTGTCTGTCCAGCTCCACCCCGTCAGTGTCACTGGACAGGACAGCCGTGCAGACCCCGCAGCTGGGCTCATAGGCCCGCCTGGGCCGCCTCATGCAGACGTTCAGGGCGTTGGAGGCCCCTTGCTGGTCTCTGAGCAGCCTGGGGCAGGGCTGCCGTGCTCACTCCAGGCCCTCAGACCTCAGCCCACCCACCCTTTGTGTGCAGGCTGTCCTGGGCCCACCTCGGGGTCAGGGAGAGATGCCCCGAGGACATGTCTGACAGCAGAAAGCCTTGGCACACATGCCCAGTGACCACTGAGAGCCCCACGTCGCGGAAACCTGACGGCTGGTCCCCCTCGACCCTGGCTGAACGGGTCCAAGGACTCTTGGTTTCTTTCTGCCCGTCAGGGCCCAGCCTGGTTCCTGCCACATGTAGGCTCGCGGCAGAGGACTTCCATGTGTGGCCAGAGAGCGCCCCTCCCCAGGGCAGCTGAGGGTGTGCCCCACCGTCCTGTGAGGGGCGAGGTATGAGCACTGACCCCTGCCTGCCCGCATCCCACAGGGTGATCCTGGGAATGGTGACGCTTGGGAACATGCTGTCGTCCCTGCTTGCTGGGAAGGTGCAGCCGTCAGACCAAGTTGGCAAAGTCATCTACAAGCAGTTCAAACAGGTACCCAGTCACCTACAGGCAGTTGAAACAGGTGCGCAGTCACCTACAGGCAGTTGAAACAGGTGCGCAGTCACCTACAGGCAGTTGAAACAGGTGCGCAGTCACCTACAGGCAGTTGAAACAGGTGCGCAGTCACCTACAGGCAGTTGAAACAGGTGCGCAGTCACCTACAGGCAGTTGAAACAGGTGCGCAGTCACCTACAGGCAGTTGAAACAGGTGCGCAGTCACCTACAGGCAGTTCAAACAGGTGCGCAGTCACCTACAGGCAGTTGAAACAGGTGCGCAGTCACCTACAGGCAGTTGAAACAGGTGCGCAGTCACCTACAGGCAGTTCAAACAGGTGTGCAGTCACCTACAGGCAGTTCAAACAGGTGCGCAGTCACCTACAGGCAGTTGAAACAGGTGCGCAGTCACCTACAGGCAGTTCAAACAGGTGCGCAGTCACCTACAGGCAGTTGAAACAGGTGCGCAGTCACCTACAGGCAGTTGAAACAGGTGCGCAGTCATCTACAGGCAGTTCAAACAGGTGCGCAGTCATCTACAGGCAGTTCAAACAGGTACGCAGGCACTTCGGGACCCCAGAGGGTGCCCGAGTCCCCCCGGCGTCGAAGGCAGGACACGGTGCTTCCCGTGTGGGGTGCGGGGTCCTCGACCCTCAACACCACTTAGGCCGAAGCTGGCTGCACCCCTCAAACCATGAGGCTGAGAAGCACCCACTTTACAAGTGCAGCAGCCGGACAGGAGTCTGTCATCAGTGCAGGCTCACCCACACCAGCCATGTTTTGGGGACTTAAGGAGGTCATTTGCACTCAGAGGCCATCCCGGCACCATGCGGCATCTGCCGGGGTCTTTCTCATGCGCAGCCTCATCTGCCTGTGCATGCACTTGGTTATCCGACAAGAGCTAGAACATTCTGGGAGGAGCCCACGATGGCTCCTTGCTGGGCTGGTCAGACTCCATGGTTGTCCTGAGCCACCCACCCTCTGCTGCCGAGGGTGGCCCAGGAAAGCCTGTGTGACCTTCCACATGGATCCCCGGGACATGCAGGTGTGGCTCTTGACACTGGAAAGGCTGAGGGTTCTGCCCAAACCTAGGAGCAAATTTGACTTCTTTCCCATCTCATACACACACCCGAGACGTCACCCGAATCCACGCGTTTCTCACATTCGGCTGCCACAGCCTCCCGGGCGGGCCTTGCAGGACCCACCATCGCGTCTTCTCTCACTCCACAGAAAACTCATGGGGCCGTGTCCCCTCTGCCACTGACCACGCTTCCCTTGCAGATCCACCTCACGGACACGCTGGGCAGGCTCTCGCACATCCTGGAGACGGACCACTTCGCCCTGGTGGTGCACGAGCAGATCCAGTGTGAGTGGGGCCCTGCTCTGTGCGTGGGGTTCTCACTGGGGTCAGGCCACCAAGCCTGGCCTCTGCCATGGGCAGCAGCTGGGCCCCCATCCCCTGCGGGGTGTTAGGGGAGTGGGTGGTGCCAACCTTCAGTGACACCCAGTCTTTATGCCTGGGCCTCCCACACGCTCCGGGCTGGTGGGCTGCACCTGTGATTCCTGCAGAGCCCCCTCAGGCCACACCGTGTAGGGCCCTTTGTCCAGCTTGCAGAGGCTCAGGAGTCCAGGCCTCTTGCCTCCAGGGAGGCCAGCAGTCTTGGGGATTCTCAGGGACAAGCCCAGAAACATCTAGAAGGGTTTCAAGTCCTGACCCTGGCCATGTCCCGCAGCCCTGGAGAGGCAGCGTTTGCCCCGACAGCCTCCTGGCCTTCGGAGGGCTGCGCTGAATGGAAGCCCCATGTGGGTCTCAGAGGGGCCACTGATGGGCTGTCCTCAGAGCCCCGCTCCCAGCGAGCTCGTGAGGTTTTGCAACTCCTGAGCACATCCCCGGGCGTCCCCACCACATCCCCACAGGCCAGGACAGTCGCTCGCAGGTTTTGGGTCATAGATGGCAGCCCTGGGCCTGGGGCCCACAGGAAGAGTTGGGAGGGGCCCTGGAGCCCGGAGCCTACTCACCCACCAGGCCTGTGTGCAGTGGGTGAGCGCTCGGCGGCTGAGGCTGGTCTGTGAGGGCCCCGAGTCTAACTCCATCTCCTGTCCTTGGCTCTGCAGCGCAGGACCAGGCCTGGGCAGGCGTGGTGGGGGGCGCCCACAGCTAGGTATCACCCACCCCTCAGAATGGCTGTCAGGCTCAGAGTCACAGCCTCCCCACGGCAAATGGAGGCCTTCCAGGGTCCTGGACCCACCCCCCAGCTTGGGTAGGAGAGTTCCCCCTCTTAATCTCACATTTACCTGTGTGTGAACGTCTCAGAAAAAAAAAAAGAGGCAAATTCCAATGTCAGGGTCCCCAAATCAAGTCCTCCTGGAGCACGTCCATGCTTGTCACCACTGTCTGCGGCTGGCTGCTTTCAAGCACGTCAGGGCTGCGTGCTCATAACAGAGACGGCACGGCCCCCAAGACCTAAAATACCACCAGCTGGCCCTTGTCGGAAAGTCCCCTGGCCGGCCCTGGTTCACTGCCTCAGGGCCAGGCTGCCAGGGCCACAGAAGCCTGCGGCACTCAGGGCTCCCAGGGCTCCCTTCTCCCAACAGTTGCTGTGCCTCGGTTTCCCCGAAACGCAAGGAGCTGATCTCATCTGGGTTCCCTATGTTTTCCTGGGGCTCTAAGTGGGCCACCCCAAGGGACCTCTGCCTACAAAGAGAGGAGTGACAGCCGTGGCGGAGTGGGGACAGGCTCCGAGGGCTCTGCCTCGATGTTCCTCACCCCCACCCTGCTCACCCCTCTGTGCCTCATGACAGCTGGTGTAGGGTCCTGTGGAGACCCAGGACCAAGAGGATGTGGGGTGGGGGGAGAGAGAGGGAACGAGATCTGTGTTAAGGAACTGGATCATGAGATCACGGAGGCTGACAAACCCTGAGATCTGCAGGGTGAGGCGGCAGGCCGGAGATTGGAGAGCCAGCAGTTCAAGCCCCAAGGCAGGAAATTCCACCTTTGGTTCTATTCAGGCCTTCAACTGCTTGGGTGAGGCCCTCCACAGTAGCACACCTTATCTGCCTCTTGACTCTTGTGCTAATCCGGAATCCCCTCACACACGCCCAGAACGACGTGTGACCAATGCCTGGGCTCCCACGGCCCCGTTAATCTGTATTAAAATTAACCATCACAACAGCCCTGTCTGTGTATGTGGCATGGGAGCCTGGGCCAGCATTAACACTGAGTCTACGCTAGCCAGGAGAAAGTAGGGGTGAAGACAGAATCAGGCCAGAGATGGAAGCTGTGTGCTGCCCATGGTGGCAAGGGGTTTTTGTCTGTTTTTAGAGACAGGGTCTTGCTCTGTTGCCGACTGGAGTGCGGTGGTGCCATCACAGCTCGCTGCAGCCTCGACCTCCTGTGCTCAACTGATCCTTCTGCCTCCGTCTCCGAAGTAGCTGGGACCACAAGCGTGTGCCACCATGCTCAACCAATTTATTTTAAAAAATATTCTGTACAGACAGGGTCTCAATATGTTGCCCAGGCTGGTCCCAGACTTCCGGGCTTAAATGATCCTCCCACCTTGGCCTCCCACAGCGCTGGGATCACAGGTGTGAGCCACTGTGCCCGGCCCTGTAAGCGGGTTTGAATTTCATGCCCACACTGGCTCTGAAGTCGTGAGCGCCTCAGGAGCTCAGCCGCTGGGCCAGGAAAGGGTGCGTCCTGACCTGCGGTGGGTGGAGCCTGGCCTGGGGCCCAGGGGGCTCATGCGGTGGGTGGAGCCTGGCCTGGGGGCTCATGGGGCTCATATCAGAAGAACACTGGCTTGGCCAGACACAGTGGCTCACGTCTGTAATCCCAGCACTTTGGGAGCTGAGGCAAGCGGATCACTTGAGGTCAGGAGTTCCAGGCCAGCCTGGCCAACATGGCAAAACCCCATCTCTACTAAAAATACAAAAATTGGCTGGTTGTGGTGATGTGCACCTGAAGTCCCAGCTACTCGGGAGTCTGAGGCACAAGAATCACTTGAACCCAGGAGGTGGAGGTTGCAGTGAGCCAAGACTGCACCACTGCACTCCAGCCTGGGTGACAGAGTGAGGCCCTGTCTTGGAAAAAAAAAAAAAAAAGGAACACAGCCTTGGCCGCTGGGCTCCAGCAGGCCACCCTGGGCCCCCATGGTGCACAGGTGCCCCAGGCCCTCAGGAGCCTCCTGCCCCGCAGCAGCCCGCCCAGCCTCCCACGGCGCCTGCAAACCTGCTGCCTCGTTCTCCCCTCAGACCACAGCACCGGGAAGTCCAGTCAGCGGCAGATGGTGTTCGGGGTGGTGACTGCCATTGACTTGCTGAACTTCGTGGCCACCCAGGAGCGGGACCAGAAGTGAAGTCCGGAGCGCTGGGCGGTGCGGAGCGGGCCCGCCATCCTCGCCCACTTCTTCGCTTTCCTGAGCCCTAAACACACACGTGATTGGTAACTGCCTGGCCTGGCACCCGTTATCCCTGCAGACGGCACGGAGCATCCATCTCCCCTCATTAACACATGGCTTCCTAAATGACCCTGTTTACGGCCTATGAGATGAAATATGTGATTTTCTCTAATGTAACTTCCTCTTAGGATGTTTCACCAAGGAAATATTGAGAGAGAAGTCGGCCAGGTAGGATGAACACAGGCAATGACTGGGCAGGGGGGATTAAAGGCAAAAGAGAGAAGAGTCCAGGAAGGGGGCGGGGAGAAGCCTGGGCGGCTCAGCATCCTCCACGGGCAGCACCGTCTGCTCGGGGCTGAGCTGGCGAGAGCAGTTTGAGAGTTTGGGTTTTTTAATTGAGATGAAATTCAAATAACCTAAAAATCAATCACTTTAAAGTGAACAATCAGCGGCATTTAGTACATCCAGAAAGTTGTGTAGGCACCACCTCTGTCACGTTCCGGAACATTCTGTCATCACCCCATGAAACAATCATTTCCCCTCCCGTCTTCCTCTCCCCTGGCAACTGCTAATCGACTTTGTGTCTCTGTTGTCTAAAATAGGTTTTCCCTGTTCTGGACATTTCATATAAATGGAATCACACAATTGTGGCCTCGTGTCTAACTTATTTCACTTTGCATGGTATTTTCACGCATGTTAGAGCATGTGTACTTGGTTTCTTTTTGTGGCCAAATAATAAGCCGTTGTGTGGATAGACCACATTTTGGTTCCTCATTTATCGGCGATGGACACCTGGTTGCTTCTGCTTTTCAGCCCTTGTGAGTAATCTGCTGTGCAGCTTCATGGCTGAGTATGTCTGGACACCTCTTTTCACTTTTCTTGGTGTGTACCCAGGAGTGGCATTGCTGGTTAATGTGGTAACTCCATGTTTAATTTTTTTTTTTTTTTTTTTTTTGAGATGGAGTCTTGCTCTGTTGCCAGGCTGGAGTACGATGGCACAATCTCGGCTCACTGCAACCTCTGCCTCCTGGGTTCAAGCGATTCTCCTGCCTCAGCCTTCCGAGTAGCTGGGATTACAAGTGTGCACCACTGTGCCTGGCTAATTTTTGTATTTTTGTAGAGACGGGGTTTCACCATGTTGGCCAGGCTGGTCTCAACCTCCTGACCTTAGGTGATCTGCCTGCCTCAGCCCCCCAAAGTGCTGGGATGACAGGCGTGAGCCACCGTGCCCAGCCTCCATGTTTATTTTTTGAGGAACCATCAAGCTGTGTTCCACAGTGGTCGCACCAATTTCCATTCTCACCAACAGTGCACGAGGGTTCCAGTTTCTCCAGGTCCTTATCAACACTTGTTATTTTCTTGTTTTAAATTATTATAGCCATGCTAGGGTGTATGAAGAGGTGTCTCATTATGGTTTTGATTTGCCTTTCTCTAATCATTGGTGATGTTGAGTGACCATCTTTTCATGTGCTTGTTGGTTATTTTTTGGGAGAAGTCCATCTCCTGTTTTTAAATTGGGTTGTCTTTTTGTTGAGTTGTAGGAGCTCTTTATATGTTCAGGATACTAAGCCCTTATCATAAGACTTGCAAATATTTTCTCCCATTCTGTAGATTATCTTTTTACTTTTTTTGTTTTTTTTTTGAGATGGAGTCTTGCTGTGTTGCCCAGGCTGGAGTGTAGTGGTGTGATCTTGGCTCACTGCAACCTTCACCTCCTGGGTTCAAGCTATTCTCCTGCCTCAGCTTCCCAAGTAGCTGGGATTACAAGTTCCCAACACCACGCCCAGCTAATTTTTTGTATTTCGTATTTTTTATTTTTTTGAGACAGAGTCTTGCTCTGTTGCTCAGGCTGGAATGCAGTAGCGCGATCTCAGCTCACTGCAAGCTCCGCCTCTCAGGGTCAAGCAGTTCTCCTGCCTCAGCCTCCCCAGGAGCTGGGATTACAGGCACGCACCACCACGCCTGGCTAATTTTTGTATTTTTAGCAGAGACGGGGTTTCACAATGTTGGTCAGGCTGGTCTCAAACTCCTCACCTTGTGATCCGCCTGCCTCAGCCTCCCAAAGTGCTGGGATTACAGGTGTGAGCCACTGCGCCTGGCCTAATTTTTAATATTTTTAATAGAGACAGGGTTTCACCATGTTGGCCAGGCTGGTCTTGAATTCCTGACCTCAAGTGATCTGCCCATCTCGGCCTCCCAAAGTGCTGGGATTACAGGCATGAGCCACTGGTCCCAGTCTCTTTACTTTCTTAATGTTCTTTGATGCACAGCAGTTTTTAGTTTTGGTGGAGTCAAAACTTGTTTTTGTTTTTTTTCCTGTTGCTCATGCTTTGGGTGTCATGCCCATTGGCAAATCTAAGGTTGATGGAAATGTACCCCTATGTCTTCTTCTAAGATCTGTACAGATTTAGCTCATTGATCGATTTTGAGTCAATTTTTGTAGATGGTTTAACATGGGAGTTTGTGGATGTCTGTCTGTCTCAGCATCTTTTGTTGAAGAGACGATGCTCCCCCCATGGAATGGCCTGGCACCCTTGCTCACAGATGTATGGGCTCATTTCTAGACTAAGTGCTATTCCATTGATCTGTGTGTCTGGCCTTATGGTGGTACCACACTGTTTTGATTACTGTAGTTCTGTAGTAAGTTTTGAAATTGAAAGTATGGGTCCTACAGCTTTGTTCTTTTACAATATTGTTTTGGAAATTATGATGTGTCCTGATGTATTTGTCCTTATGTTTTTGTGTGTGGAATTCTTTGAGCTTATTGGATCCCAGCATGTGGCAAGTAAGAGTTCCAAAAAGAAAACAAGGAAGGATCTCAGTAATGAAATAATTCACAAAACTGCCCCAGAACTCAAAGACATAACTTTGCAGACCGAGACACCCACCCAGTGCCCAGCAGAATGGATGGCGAAAGATCTACACGGTGAACATCACTGTGAAATGTGAGGTCACTCAAGACATGAGAACTCTAAAACGCTCCCAAAAAAGGATGAAAAGCCCAGCTCACACAGGGAGGCTTGGGATGAGAAAGGCATCAACTTCAGCCTCCAGCACACATGGAAACTAGGAGATGAAACCTGACCGAATCCGGAAGAGGAAGGAATGCAGGCTGGAAGCCCTGGGGCCAGCACCCTCTCACTTAGCACTGGAGGCAGGAGACACACTTCCATCATGCAGGGCAGCCTTTCTGCCCAGGAACACACGCCACCAAAAGGAGGGAGTAAAACCAGGAGAGGAAATGGTGTCACAGGAGGTCCCAGGGCCACCGTGAGTCCAGCAGCAGTAGGACAGAGGAGGCCTAGGCGGGGAGATTGCTTGAGGCCAGGAGTTCGAGACCAGCCTGGGCAACACAGTGAGACCCTGTCTCTACAAGAACAAAGAAAGGAAAACAGCTCCTCAGGAGGCTGAGGCATTGGGATCACTTGGGCCCAGGAGTGAGCCATGACTGCACCACTGCATTCTAGCCTGGATGACTCAGTGAGACCCTGTTTCAAAAAAAAAAAAAAAAAAGACAGGAGTGATGCTTCAAGGGAGATAAGGAAATCAGGAGGTCGCCACAGTGCTGTGAGCCTATCAAGAGATCTGCATGCCTGGCGGAGAGTTGGGAGTTGCATCAGAACCTAGAAAACAAAGAGGCCGGGCACGGTGGCTCATGCCTGCAATCCCAGCACTTTGGGAGGCTGAAGCAGACACACTTTGGGAGGACTCGACTCAACACACACACTTGAGTCCAGGCGTTCCGGACCTCATCTCTATTAAAATAAAAATAGCTGGGCATGGTGGTGGGTGCCTGTGGTCCCACCTACTTGGGAGGCTGAGGCAGGAGGATTGATGGAGCCAGGGAGATTGAGGCTGCGGTGAGCTCCAGCCTGGGTGACACAGCGAGACCTTGTCTCAAAAAAAGGGGAAAAAATACTGGAGCTCTGTAAGAAATGTAATTACATAACATGACTAGGCTAGGAATAATAGTTGCTTCATCATAATCATGTAAACACTGGATATTAATCTATTCTCAATTATAAAACTGTCTTGAAGGAATCCGAGAATGGAATTATATTTCCTGCTAATGGAGAGGAGCATGGAGAGGAAGAATCTTCATTTTTCCACAGAAGGATGTTGATAGATAACATCTATACTTACAAAAAGAAAAAAGCAGCCGGGCGTGGTGGCTCACACCTATAATCCCAGCACTTTGGGAGGCCAAGATGGATGGATTGTTTGAGCTCAGGAGTTCAAGACCAGCGTGGGCAACACGAGGAAACACCGTATCTACTACAAATATGAAAATTAGCCAGGCATGGCCGTGAGCACCTGTCGTCCTAGCTACTTGCGAGGCTGAGGTGGGAAAATTGCGTAAGCTTAGGAGGTGGAGGCTACAGTGAGCCGAGATTGCATCACTGTGCTCTAGCCTAGGTGACAGAGCCAGACCCTGTCAAAAAAAAAAAAAAAAAAAGGAAGGAAGGAAGAAAAGGAGGGAGAGAGGGAAGGAGCATAAGCAAGTTTCTGGAAATATGGATGCAAGTAAGTCTGTAGATGAGCGCCACTCCAGCCTGGGGGGCAGAGGGAGACCCTCTAAAAACAGTAGAACTCTGGTGAGCTGAACAGTGGTCCTTCAAAGCCACCAGGCCCTAATCTCTGAAACCTGTGAATGGGCCCTCTTTGGAAAAAGAGTCCAGCAGGTGTGAAGCTGAGGCTCCTGAGATGCAGAGACACTCCTGGATCATCCAGGGGGGCCCTAAATGCCCTTGAACTTCACCTTCGGTTTTCCCTGTGTGGCCCAGTGTGAGTCCGCCAGGGCTGCTGTATCAAAGTGCCCCACACTGGGTGCTTCAACAACTTACTGTCTCACAGACTTGGAGGCCAGAAGTCCAGGGTCAAGGTGTTGGCAGAGATGCTTCCATCAACCCTGAATAATGTGATTCATAAAATACAATGAAGTCCAGGGTTTATTTAAGCTTAAAGCTTGGCGGCTGGGCGCGGTGGCTCACGCTTGTAATCCCAGCACTTTGGGAGGCCGAGGCGGGCGGATCACGAGGTCAGGAGATCGAGACCACGGTGAAACCCCGTCTCTACTAAAAATACAAAAAATTAGCCAGACGTGGTGGCGGGCGCCTGTAGTCCCAGCTATTCGGAGAGGCTGAGGCAGGAGAATGGCGTGAACCCGGGAGGCGGAGCTTGCAGTGAGCCGAGATTGCGCCACTGCACTCCAGCCTGGGCGACAGAGCGAGACTCCGTCTCAAAAAAAAAAAAAAAAAAAAAAAAAGATCTACCTCATGCAGATGAATGGAGAAGCAAAATGTGGACTATCCGGGCAACGGACAATGATTCAGCTTAAAAAGGAATGAAACCATGCCACGTGCTACACCAGCATGAACCCTGCATGACCTCACAAACCCTGCGTGACCCCACGAACCCTGCGTGACTCCACGAATCCTGTGTGACCCCACGAATCCTGCGTGACCCCACTTATGTAAAGAATCTAGAACAGCTGACTCAGGCAGCAAGAACAGTGGTTGCCAGGGGCTGAGGAGTGGGAGGAGGAATCACTGTTGACTGAGAATAGAGTTTTAGTTCAGGAAAGTGAAAAAGTTCTGGAGATGGATGGTGGCGATGGTTACACAACGTGAACATACTTAACCCTACTCAACTATGCATTTAAAAATGGTTAAGATGGTACATTTTACCACAATGCGTAGGTGGGGGCAGCCCTCACTGAAAACATAGTATCTGAGCAGAGGCTGGGCAGAGGCTCAGGGCTGCCCGGCGGGCCCTGGGGAAAGCATGCCTGGCGAAAGGCACAGGTGGGCAAAGGCCTGAGTCAGGAATGTGGCTGGTGCAGTCCAGGTGCGGGTGGGAGGGCTGGGGAGGTGTGGAGGGTGAGGACAGGGGGTGCAGGGGCCTGCTGAGGATGCGGGGGGTGCAGATCAGACTGCGGTTGGGGGTGAGGGCTGCTGTTTGTGCAGGATCTGCTCGTCCTGCCCAGCCAGGAACACTGAAAATGGAGGGGAGCTGAGAAATCCACACGGGGCGCTGCACGTGCCCATCCAGGTGTAGACTCTGAGGGCATGGAAGCATGGAGTTGTGCAGTTCACAACCTGCACACCTGTCCACAGCAGCCCTGACTCCAGATGGGTGGCTGTTCATATGTCCTCCACAGACCTCTGCAGCTGCTTATGACACCTCTCGGCTGTGGCTCATGAAACTATGACTGCAGCCCCACCCTGAAGGATCCAGCCAGCCAGCCAGCCAGCTGTAACGGCTGTGAGGGGACAGGTCTTGATGCCCAGGGCTTTCCCAATGACCGAGCCTGGCCAGCTTCATGTTCTTGGTCTCTGGGCATCTCAGCAATGGCTTGAATTATGCCCTGGCATCAAGCCACTTAAGGATGGAGACAGAGTCGCTGTGGACACTAACAAGGGCTTTTCTCCCCAGGTTGGTGGCATCTGTGCTGGGCTGTAGTGCTGGCCTGGGAGGTCCCCGACACTCGGGCCCCCATGACGGTGTTGTTCCTGCAGGTCTGCTGGGGGAGGACACTGGCAGGGAGGCAGGTGGGAGGAGGAGAGGGCAGGGCTTCCCAGAGCGACTGGGAAGGCACTCCCGCTACAGGGCCCCAGGGGAGCCTCCGGCTTTCCCCGAACTCACCTCTCCTCAGGCACTTGGTTTTCTGCCAGTCTCTGGAGAGTAGGCTTTGCTTAGGGCCGGTGGAAAAGTTCCCGTTTCCCACTATGCAGCCAAGTGAGCCAGGGCAGCCAGCGGGTAGAGGAAAGGGATAGGCATGACCTCTCCTGAACGGGTATCAAAAGCAAGTCAGTCAATCATAGGCCAGAGGCGTGGAAACTTTTTGGCAGAAACAACATTTCCTCCTCCAGGAAACGGCACTTGGTGTTCTCAGGATGCCCGGGGCTAGGGTGCCAGCATGCTGCTTGGGGGTGGGGGTGGAGAGGGCTTGGAGTTGAGGTAATCACAGAGCCTTCCTGAAGCGGAAGCCCTTGTGGGCCTCAGAGGCTGGCAGGGCCCATACATAGCACCTGCAGAGGGCAGGGGTGCGCGTCAGGAACTGGAGAAGGGGGAGCTTGTGCGGGATGCAGAGGAGCGCCAAGCAGGGAGCTGTGGGGGTCTCTGCGGCTCCAGGGAGTGACGATATTCGGGGACTCCCTAGGAGCTTGCTGAGCAGGGAGGCAGGAGAGAAGCCAGGAGGGGGGCACAGTGAGTGAGCCTCAGGGAGGGCAGGGCACGGGCCCCATCCACCCCAGTGTGGGGTGGCATGAACAGCTTCTCAGCTCCGGAGCTGTAGCATTGACAATTCAATCTATTTGAGGCCATACTAAAAACCCCAAACACCCAAATTCTCAAAAACGATCTTCAAGAGTGACGTTAAATGCCAACCATCCCTGCTGCAGCAATCTCAGGCTGCCACCTCCCCTGGCTGTCTGCAAGGGTCTCACGCACTGTCACAATGGCAGTGAGCCGGGCCCTGGGCTCCAGGCAAAATGCAGGGGAAGTGGCCAAGGCTAGCCATTCTCAATGCAGTCAAAATGGTCATTTTTACGGAAGCGTCCTGAGAGTCACAATTCTGCACAGTCAGCAAGTGCACACCTGTGCATGGGGCTGCTCACCCATCGGGGCACCATAACGTCTGTTTGCTGAGCCTGGCAGGCTCTGGAGCCGCTGGTGAGCACACAGACACAGCCCCTCTCCGGGGCAGGCACTCACAGCAGCCACAAGCATCGCCACCTCGTGGCCTGGGAGTCCTCCCCGGAGGCCAAGCTGTGGTTCAGCTGGTGCTGTCTCCTGCAGGAGCACCCTGGCTGGCTCAGGACTTCCTAGCCGGGGGCACGTGCCCATGACGCAGGGTCTGGGTCAGCCCCTGGGTCGGGGAGCTAATGCTTTTGACCCACTGAGCCCACAGTTGTGGAGGTCTTCACTGTCTCCTGATGGATGTTCTTACAACAGAGGCCACAACATTGTGAGGACAGAGGAGCTTTACAGGCCAGCAGGAGTCGCTCATAGCTGCGTCACCAAACCCTTGACCGTGAGAAAAAAGTATGGGGGGCTTGCCATGGATGGGACGGGGACTGCAGAGAGGCTGGCTCAGCTGTGCAGATCAGTCCCCATTAGGGTCAAAATGCAGGCTCCCTGGGCCCACGCCCAGGAGCACACAACTGGCCCTCATAAGGCCAGTATCAGTGGTCAAGATGGGCCAGGAGTGGTCTGTGAGCTATCTCCTCAGGATTTTTAAAGGTTCCCTACATTTTTTTTAATTTTTATTTATTTAACATTATTATTATTATTATTTTGAGACAGAGTCTTGCTCTGCCACCCAGGCTGGAGCATGATCTCAGCTCACTGCAACCTCCACCTCCCGGGTTCAAGCGATTCTCCTGCCTCAGCCTCCCGAGTAGCTGGGACTACAGGCACGCACTACCATGCCTGGCTAATTTTTGTATTTTTAAAACAGATGGGGGTTTCACCATGCTGGCCAGGCTGGTCTCAAACTCCGGACCTTGTGACCGCCTGCCTCAGCCTCCCAAAGTGCTGGGATTACAGGCGTGAGCCACCGTGCCCAGCTACATTATTTTTTTAAGTTTAGAAATACGTAGAATTTATGTAATGTGGAATAACAACAGACATGTCAGCTGGTCTTAATTTAGTGAATAAAATAGAGAATTGCATCTCACTGAACATGTACTGACTTAACTAAAGGTTTAAGAGTTCACAGACACAGGAGGATGATAGGAGTGTGTGAACAGATGGGCTCGAACAGGAGCTGAGCTGCAAGCAGACACCACAGCACCGGAGACGGGGAAGCACTGCAAACTGGGAGAGAAAATGCCGTTGTGTTATGAGATCTTCGGGCTGTCGTTTTTCTGGCCAAAACCTCTGTGGCTGGGGCGCCTTTGCTCAGGCCTGCTGGGCTCATTTCACCCACTTGGGCTGGCAGGCTGCACTCAGCTCACACTACAGGCCTGGGTCCCATGCCTGCCAAGGGCAAGTCAGGCATGGAATGGCGAGGCGTGTGTGAGCGTGCGTGGGGTCTGGCCACTGCACACAGTCAGACATGCCGGCTGCTTCAGCAGGGCAAGCAGCTATAGGTGCTGGCACGGGTGCTGGCTCCCTGTGAGGCTTCGGCCTCAGAGACCTCAGAGAGCCTGAGTGGGCGGCTCCTGCCCGCAACCACACCTGGGGCACAGCCCTCTCTGTTGGCTCACACCAAGGTGGCATTGGCGTTGGGTGAAGAGGCCCGGGGCAGCCCACTCCCTTCCAAGCTCCCCCTAAACTTTGCTTCTTTATGGGTCTAACACCCCCCGCTCAGTGACTGGATCCAGAGCCAGCATCGCCGGTGGGTAGCGTGGGTCCATGGCAGGCCCCAGGAAGGCTGGTGCAGGGCTGACATGGCCCAGCACACGACAGGCATGGCCCATGCCAAGGCCCAACGTGACACGACAAGAGAACTGGCCACAGACTCCTGCCTCAGGCACTAAGCCTGTTTAACAACAACCTCCAGAAAAGTGGCTTCAGACAGTGGCAACATTTATTTTGCTCACACATCTGTATTTGGAGCAGGGCTCACAGGGGCAGCTGGGCTCTGCTCTGCTCATCAGTTGGGGAGGCTCGAGGCACCTGTAGGCTCACTTGTGTGTAGCTGGTGGTCAACGCGGGCTGGCAGACAGGACGCCTGCACGGCCTGTCCCTGCAGCCTGGGCTTCCTTCCAACATGGCACTGGGGCCAAGCCTGAGCCCCCTCAACCCATCAGTCACATGGCAATTACCGCCCCAACAGGCCACATAAACCTCCCCAGGGTCAAGAGAGGGGGATCCCCTGGATAGGCAAAATTCCAGAGGGGGACAGGGGACTGGAGATGTCATTCCTGCCATAAGACCCTGGACACTGCCCGAGAGAATCCTTCCATAAGAGAATCAGGAATCAGAACGGCTTTACGTTGCTCAAGGTAAAAGGCAGTGCCTTTAACTCTGAGTAAAAACCATTTCCAAACCCGAATGTTCCCCCTTCCTCGTTCCCATTTCTGTTGAACTCTCAGACCATGCACAGAGCTCCGTGCGCACTCCGGAGTACAGGGCAAAGGCCTCCCCGCCCACCCTGAGTTTGGCAGCTGCCAGAGGGCAGGAAAGGAGAAAACAGTGGGGGGACAGGGAACCTGCAGCCCCTTCCCTCCTTCTACCAGGTAAAGAGCCACCGGGGAGAGGCAGAAAACATTTTCAACTCAAGGCCTGCCCTAGCTCAGACACTCTCCCGCCCAAGCCACTGTCCAGAGATAAGGCAGAGTTTGGCAGGAGTGGGCATGAGCCCTGCACCCCAAGGGTATAGGACCCACCTGCGACGGAGGCTGGGCCAGGAGCACGCCAAGGAGCCGGAAGCAGGCAGCAGTAGCCCTCTGCCAGGGAGGGCAGGAGCAGTCACTAGGCACAGCGCAGCATCCAAGGCCTGCTGGCACCTAAGGAGGGGCAGGGCCACTCTGGCACCCACACCATGCACAGGCTGGCTATGGCCACTGCTGGAAGAACTGGAAGCCTGTGGTGCCCGCAGAGACGAAAGCAGCCCCAAGTCCACAGCCCGCTCACCTGGTGACCACAGCCACCCAGGGCCTGTCTGAAGGGGAGTGCTTGTTTCTGGGCATGAGGACTGTTTATCTTGGTCTCCACTGTTCTACAAAAAAACCCCGGCATTCAATAAACTATGAAACAACAGGCAATCCACTGCCACGAAATAAAGCTATTGACAGAAGCAGACCCAAGAATGTCCCATGCCAACTGTCACATAGCCACACCCCCATGACACGCCCAGCAGCTCACCCCGTTCCCCTCCATGGGGGTGTCCCACACTGCTTCTGTAACCCCTGCCACCACAGGCGAGGCTGCAGTGAGCATCTCTGCACAGGTCTGTGCCACCCACGGTGTTTCAGCCAACAATGGACTGAGCAGACCAAGGAGGTCCCATGAGGTTACAACGGGAGCTGAGAAGTCCCTGTCCTCATAACATGTAGCACAGTGTATCTCCCGTGTTTGTGGTGGCGCCGGTGTCAACAAGCCTGACGTGCTGCCAGCGCACGTAAGTACATACGGTAACACCCTAGGCTTCCACGCTCACTCCCTGATGCAACCGAGCAGCTCCTGGTAAGTGCCTGGTGCTATTTTTAACACTTTAGACTGTATTTTTACTGTACCTTTGTTTAGCATTTTTTTTTTCAGACAGGGTCTGGCTCTGTCGCCCAGGCTGGCATACAGTAGCATAATCACAGTTCACTGAAACCTTTCCCTCCTGAGTCCAAGACATCTTCCCACCTCAGCCTCTGAGTAGCTGGGGCTACAGGCATGAGCCACCATGCTTGGCTAATTTTTACATGTTTTTGTAGAGATGAAGTCTTACTCTATTGCCCAGGCCGCTCTCGAGCTCCTCAGCATAAGTGATCTGCCTGCCCCAGCATCCCAGAGTGCTGGGATTACACGCGTGAGCCACAGTGCCCAGCCAATTTAGCTGTCTAGACACACAAATCCTTACATTATGTTACGGTTGCCCAGGGTACTCAGCAGGGTCACGTGCCGCACAGGTCCATGGCTGGGAGCAGTGGGCTAAGCCGCACAGGCTGGGTGTACAGTGAGCTGTGTGAGTGCACTGTGATGTTCCTACGGTGATGGAGTCC